>NC_057828.1:36718234-37968234 GCF_910594005.1 Cervus elaphus | reverse complement strand
AGTATCATTTGTTGGATGGAATGGGCTTCCTTGGTAGCTCAGCTGGTAAAGAATCTGCCTGCAATGCAGGAGACCCCGGTTAGATTCCTGGGTTGGAAGGTCCACTGGAGAAGGGATAGGCAACCCACTCCAGTATTCCTGGGCTTTCCTGGTGGCTCAGCTGGCAAAGAATCTGCCTGTAATGTGGGAGACCTGGGTTCAATCCCTGGGTTGGGAAGATCCCCTGGAGAAGGGAAAGGCTACTCACTCCAGTTTTCTGGCCTGGACAATTACATGGACTGTGTAGTCCATGGGGTCACAAAGAGTTGGAACTGTGTGCCAAAGAACACAGAAGCATAAGTACAGTATTTGAACCTTGACTCTCCTGCAGTAAGTTCCTGGATTATCTGCTGGCTGATCCATTGCATGGAAATGGTAAGGATCATCAAACAGTCATCAGATGAGACCAAAGGCATCAGACTGAAGAGTGGATAGCTCATCTGATTTGGACCATTTAAATGAGTCCTGCTGCTAAGTCACTTCAGTCATGTCCCCATAGACGACAGCCTACGAGGCTCCTCCGTCCATGGGATTTTCTAGGCAAGAGTACTGGAGTGGGTTGCCATTGCCTTCTCCACTTAAATGACTAAACTGAATATAATACTCCAATGACTTCTCAGTTAAAAGCTTAAAGGATGTCTAAACTTACTTACTTGAAGACTTTTATTTATCATACATGATATGTAGCTAATTTAGTGCTATACTTCAAGTTTATAAAAGGACATTGGGGGTCATATATGTATGCAAATTTCTTTCATTCATTTATCCATTCATTATTCATTTATTTTATTTACTCAGTCATAAGTTTTCTCTGTTATATGCCATACACAGTCTGTGGCATGGAGACTATAACCTTAAACATGACCCTGTCTCTCAATAAAGTTAAATTTAAATGTCAAGTTAAACTAGATAAAATGTGAATATGGAGAAATACTATTGCCAAGGAGCAACATCAAAATCATACTAAGGAATTAGGGAAGGTTTCTTAGAGAAAATAACAACCATATTTATATTTAAAGGATAAGTAAGAAATAGCTTGGTTTAAAAGGTGGTGGAGCAGGGTGAGAGAGGGAATTACAGCAAAGGGACAATTCTAAACAAAGGCATGTGGAAGTGAAGAAGCAGAAGTATAGATGTCTCCATAAAACTTGGGTGAAGGGTGAATGAATGTAGTAGGTGGGCTGGGATAAATTGATGGAAGATAAAGCTATAAAGGGAAGATGGGATTAGAACATAAGGAGTTTTTCTGTTCCAAGTTAAATCACTCAAGTTTTACCCCAAAGGTACATTTTTGGGAAATTCCTTTTGGCTTCTGTGATTAGGGCATACTCTCTTATAGCTCCATGAATCTCTCTTACGTGGAACTCGTTACAGATGTTAATTTTGGTTTACCTCCATAATCAATTGTTTGATTCCTCTCATTCCCCTCTTCCAAATTATAAGCCCTCTGTGCTTCTGCTTATTTACTTCACATGCCTTTGTTTATCATGTTTCTTTTGCTGTAAGCTCCCTGAGAGCAGGTACTCTGTTCAATTTTGTATCCGCAGAATTTATTACAGTGCCTGGCACATGATGAAATTTCAATAAAAGCTTGCTGACTGACTGAATGACTGTCAACCATAGGAGCCATTGAAAGTCCTTACGAGGTGAATGATTTTCTAGATTATACCTACATTCTGCAAAAATTCTGCCTGGAGCAGTCTTGAATTGTTGCAGCAAGAAATAGAAATGTAGTTTTTCCTTTCCTGAGAACATGGGTTAAAAGGGAACAGGGAACCAACTAGTGAAGAAATGTAAATGGAAACAAAAGAGTTAATCACTTCTAGCTTTAAGTATTACAGACCTGTAGTATCTGTAGCTAGCTTTGTCCTTCACAAATCTAACCTAACCTACCACCCCCCAGTTCCGCCTGAGTTACATCCTCCACCTATTGCCACTTAACTCTATGCAAATTATGTACCTGGTACCTACCTTCCCTGTGCTCACTTGTAATAGTCCACCCCTTGTAGCTCCTTTCATTTCAGAAAGAAGGTTGCAGGCCTATAAACCAGAGACAAACAGCCCAGTTACCTGCCTGCTTGACCTAATGACTGGGCTACTGGATGCCCGCTCTGACTATACTGAAGTAATGCAAGAAGAAGAATGCAAGACTCACTCATGCTCACGCTCAGTCACCCAGTTGTGTCTGACTCTGCGACCCCGTGGGCTGTAGCCCTCCAGGCTCCTCTGTCCATGGGATTTCCCAGGCAAGAATACTGGAGTGGGTTGCCATTTCCTCTTTCAGGGGATCTTCCTGACCCAGGGATTGAACCTATATCTCCTGCATCTCCTGCATTGGCAGGTGAATTCTTTACCACTGAGACACCTGAGAAGCCCAAGACTCTCACTGCTTTGTTCTTTATTACATACCCCAGGCTGCAAGTCCCCATCTATATGATCCCCTAAGGCTTCCCATGGTGGGGGCAAAATTCTTCAGGTACTGGCCTGCTGTGTTCTCCCCTCATCTGGCAGAGGATTAACATCATCTTTCTATTTCCTCCAAACTCTGTCTCTGTATTTCTATTCAGTATTGGTGGACAGGGAGCCAAGATTTTGGCAGTAACAGAATGATGAACTGGAAAAGCATCAGACCAGAGGCAAGAAGGCTAGCTGGGAGGCTACAGCAGTAGCATTCCATTGGCCGAAAACTTCATTTGGGTTTTTCCAAACTATGTTAGAAAATTTGAACAAACTTTTTGGCCAACCCAATATGATGGAGAATTACAAGAGAGTCTGAAGTAAAGTGGTGTTAAGGGCAGTGGCTGGAGAAAACAGAGTTGAGAGAAGAAAACAGATTTACTGCGGAAAAACAATGTAAATATTTGTATCTATTAGGTTGGCATTTAATTGGATGAGGAAGCAAATAGAATTGAGATGTCTAGGATGACTATCATAGGTTGGGTTTTCCAGGAAAGAGGCTCTGAGTCATGACTAGTGTGTAGGAAGTTTATAAGGGACCGCTCTTGGCATTAACACCTGTGGAAGAGAAGGGGAGGGAAGGAGAGCGGTGCAGAGGGAAGAAAGGGGAGGGAGGAAGCAGAATTTGACAGAGATAAGGTGGGCTCTGATGCTGTCTCAATGAAAGCCTCAGTCAACCACATGGAGAACTCTGAGTTGGCCTTTCAGAGTGGACCTGAGTTTGGGGAAAGGTTTGAATTTATACCTCTGCATCAAATGTTCATTCAATGAAGACTGCTGTGACCTTCAGCAAGGCAACTATCTTTAGCTCAGGCAACTTTGAAGAGGTCTGATAGCTCAGGGTTCTCTGCCAACAGCATTTTCAGCAGCTGGGGAAATACATCTTTCAGTCCTGAAGGAGGATCTGGGTGGCACCTCACAGCACCACTGCAATGAATCCTCATTTTAAGCAATAAAAAGCATGCAAGGGTAAATCTCAAGGGTAGAACTATTTATTCAGCTTTGAAGAATAGAGTTTAAGGTCTGTGGATCACTCACAAAGAATTGCTCTGAAAGGTCTGAGTCAGAGATAAATTTGAGAGTCATTAATATGGAGTTAATAAAACTGAGCAAGAATAAAGAGAAACAGGATGAAGTAGTACTCGCATAAGTCATGGGAAGATAGAATTTCTGGCAAGCAGAATCAAGTGTCTAAAGATAAGAACCTCAACTTATACGTTGAATTTAGCAAAGCTTGCTGACATACACCAAAATTCTTCCATGGCATGGAGGAAGGGAGTAGAAACATGACTAGCGTCTTAAGGACCCAGATGTAGCAAGGAGCACTACTCTGTGAAGACAGGGAACATCGTTCTCTCAAGACACTTGTCTATGGAGGGGAGTTGAATCATAGGATAGTAGCAAGAGATGGACAAGGAAGTTTTTGTTTTTGGTTTGTTTTAGGAATGGGAAGGCATAAAATGTGTTTATGCCAGAAGGAAACAGGCATTGAGAAGTTGAGGATGCAGAAGGATGGGGGTCATGGAGAGTGCACCAGGAGATTGGAAAGAATGAGACCCAACACAGTGGGAAGTAGTCTGGGATTTTAGGTTTGAAAAACCCTTACCACTAGGATGACAGGAAAAAAAGGAAAGTGATGGGCACGTTCATGGAATTATGAACAGATTGCCTCAATTTTCTCACATAAGGGAACAGGTAGAGAGATTATAGGAGTCATGGGGTGAATGTTATGAGGAAAGATCAAAACTTTTGAAAGTTGCTGAGAGGAATTCCTTCTTTCATTTATTCAATTGACAAAACTTTATTAAGCGTATCTGTGTCAGGCACAGTGCTAGGAGCTGGGAGTTCCAGAAGTTAACTAGTCCAGCTTGTTTCTACCATCCGGGGCCACTTTTGTGGGTGTTTAACAGTTGCAGTCACACAAGACCCTGTACTTGGAAGGGCTCCCATGATTAGATTAATGGTCTATTGTCACTGTTTGAAGATTCTTAGTAATTTTTCAATGTGTGGCCCTGTATTTTCATTTTCACTGGGTCCTGGAAAGTAGATAGCTGGTCTTTCTGCTATCACAGACATTATCATCTGGTGCGGAGGCAAATGTTAAAAATGAAAAAGGTGAAAGAAAAAGATCACATTCAAGGGATTTAAAAAAAAAATGTCATAAGATGAATTGAGTGTTACAACTGAAAAAATACAAAGACTTTTGGTATAAACAGCAAGAAACTCTATCCTGGTATAGGACTGGGAAAGCCAACACTGGATGGAGATGTGAAGACCTAGTAGGTGTTAATCAGGGAAAGAGGAGGGAAGGGTGTTCCCTGCTGATAGAAGAGCAAGCAGGAATGTGTAGAGGATGGAGAGTTTTCTTCTCAAGTTCAAAGGAAAAACAAAGAGATGAGATGAAAATATGGGCAGAGCTAGGTCATGTATACCACTGTCAATCATTTAAAAAATCTTTGGTGCCTATAAAGTTCAATATTACTTTATAAAAGCTAATAGACTTTAGGAAAGTATTTGAGAAGGGAGGTTGTATGACTGTGCATATGTACTCAGTGATGTTCAACTCTTTGCAACCCAATGGACTTTCACCTGCCAGGCTCCTCTGTCCATGGGGTTTCCCAGCAAGAATTTGAGAAGAAAGGGGTGGCCCAATGATATCTGTGCTTTAGACGGAGCACACTGAACTGATATCGTGTGGACAAAAGAGCAGTAGGACTGCAGACCTGGAAATCAGTTGGCTGTCACATTAGTCCACGTGACAGGAGAGGTTGACTTGCAGTAGGGGGGTGACAGTGGGAATAGTGACAAGTGCCCAGACTTTAGATGGTGTTATCTCTGTCTCAGGAGGATCTACATTTACTTCTGTCAGCAGTTAATTAAGAGGCAGTTCACCTTAATGCAATCCTGAGTTGAGGTGATTTGAAGCTAGGTTTCAAATTTTGTGAGGTCACATCTGGCCTAACTCTTCTGGAGTCCAGGTAAAATTCTGGAATGTTTGTTGGGGCCCTTCCTTCCAGGCTGGCTCTGAACTCTAACTGCTTCTGAGTTCCTCAGCTGTTGCTTTAGAATTTGCATGTGCTATCAAGGAAAAGGAAGCTTTAAATATTGGACTCAATTTTCAGGGCTCCTATTCTCCAGGATCTTAGCCCCTCAAGTCCTCACTAGTTTTATAGTTCTCTAAAGCCTTCAAGCTGATTTTTAGGATTATATTCATCTAGAATTTTTAGAAATGTGTGATAGGAAGATTCCCCTGACAATCTAGTGTCCCACAGTTGGAACTAGAAGTTTCACAGTTGAATTTCTAGACTGAGATCATCCCCAGCACAGGAGAGAGATCAGGAAAAGCATCTACCAAAGTAGTAGACATATATCAAGGCACATTGTATGATAG
Organism: Cervus elaphus; assembly: GCF_910594005.1. Lineage (NCBI taxonomy): Eukaryota > Metazoa > Chordata > Mammalia > Artiodactyla > Cervidae > Cervus > Cervus elaphus. Next base: position 37,962,347 of record NC_057828.1, on the reverse strand, counting down.
TTATAACTGATATACGAAGAACAAAGCATACCTCTATTTGAGGGGTTCAGTAGCCACAGACAAGCAGGAGGTGTAAGAGGAAGGGAGGGTGTTTTCAGGATCATTATTCAGGAGAATACATGAGGATGTGCTCAAGGACACAGATGGAAGGCAATACCTCAGAAATAAGAGTGGTCATATTCCCAAGGATAGAGAATACTAATAAAAGTACAGAGAAATTAAATGTAGAGATGAATGAGGTAGAGAGAATTCTTATCTTTCCTTTTATTTCCTATGTGAAGTAAAAGGCAAGATAATTTGCTAGAAGTGAGGAGTGTGAGGATGTATTTAGAATTTAAGAGTAGGGTAGGAGCACACATTATAAGTGTTGTGGAGGAAGCTTCAGAGAGTAAAGTGTGGATGGATCAAAAGATTTCTGGACAGCAGGACTCCAGGCCGTGTTGTGTTTTGGGACTTTTGAGAGAGGAAGTGAGACCCCAGGGTAGTGAAAATATCCCTAAGTACATGATGTTAAAGTCTTCATTGAGTATGGCAACAGAAGGCATAGGAAAGGGCACGGGAATTAGGAAAAGAAAACCAGATAAACTAGATGCTAATAAAAATAAATGAAAAAAAAAAAAGCAAAAAAAAAAACACCAAAAAACTAGATGCTGAAAACTTCTCTAAAGGAGGATAAAGGGTCCTGGAGGCATAGAGACCCATCAGCAGAAAAGGAGAGTATTAGGAGTACATTCTCTGAATGACAAATGAGACAATGCAGGTAGATGATGATCAAGAAACAACTGTGGGCCATAGTCAATTCTAACCCCTCTTCCTGGTCCGAAGAGAGGAAGAGATTAAGGAAAGGATACATTTAGATGAAGTGAGAGGGAAGTTCCATCACCAAGATAACATTAGTTGTATTTTAAAAGAACAAGTCTCAAGAAAGTGTATGAAGAAAATAGTGAGGATTGTCTTCTATTTCCAGTCATAAGAAGAAAGAACATGTGACCTGTGTCCAGGAGATACACCAGGTTGTAGAAAGAGATCCAGAAATGACAGAGAAAATGAACTTAGTGAGCAATAACATTGAAACATATTCTCTATATGTTCCAAACACTCAAGGATATAAAGAAAAGCCAACATGGTGGGGAGATGAATAGAAGATTTTTAAAAAATAACAAGATGGAATCTCTAGGAATGAAATGAAAAATGCAATATCCAAAATAAAAAGCTAATTAGGTGGGATCAACAGTGGATTATATCCTAATGAAAACACAGTAGATTTGAAGACAGAGCAGCTGGTCAAAATCAGTCACGAGGAAAAAAAAGAAAACTGAAAAAAAAAAAAAAAGTGAAAATGGGAAGAATTCCAGAGACATGTGGAAATATCTACTCGGAGATTTTTGGGGAACATGAACATTGAATGAACTTCAAGGTTCATGCTTGACAGAACTGAGAAGGGAGCCCAGGAGAAGACACAAGCTGAAGACACTGTCCTCAGGGTGTGTGGTGAAGTGTAGTCATTTATTTATTTCAAAAGCATTTATGAATGCATGCTATCATTTATTGGGCATTTTCTATGAGCTATACTTTTGTCTCACTGTAATCTGGCCCTGGGTAGGATGAGTTATGATAGTAGAAGGAAGTACTGGATTTAAGACTAAGTACTCAAGATTTCTACTACTATTCAAATGTTATTGCCTGCATGGTAGAACCCAGAGTTGAGGGAAGACTGAGTCTTAGCTTCTGGGGAAGAATTGCTCATTTTTGAAGCCTCAGAATTTCGTAGCCACCACCACTAAAAAATAAAGCAAAAATTTAAAAAAATGTAAATTTAGTTCATGACTTCTTCCTTTCCATCCAGCATACCCTTTACCTATGCCCACCTTCTCACCAAAGACTCTTTATCACATGTGTTGGTCTTTCCTACTAAGCTCTGTGCAATGAGAGGACCAGGATTATCTTATTCAATTTGGAGGAGGGGATGCATTTTTATTATTGCAGTAAAATACATATAACATAAGATTTTCCATTTTAATCATTTTTCAATATACAATTAAGTGGCATTAATTATATTCACAATGTTGTGCAGCCATCATCAGTCTCTATTTCCAAAACATCTCATTCAATTTTTGGATCCTTATCCAAGTTCATGGTCCAAGTGTGATTTTAATCAATATTTATCAAATGAATTGTTAAACTGATGCATGAACTAATCCAGAAATCTAGACGCTGACTATAAATACACAGCAATTAAGATATCCTTTTCAGCTATGCAGGAATGACAAGGAATAAAGTCTAAAAATTTAAACAACTTGTAGACAGCAGAAGTGGTTACATCAAAGGAAATATCTTTAGAAAGAGAACTTGTGCTAATGAGTAACCATGACAAGCTTTTGATGTAGCAGCTACATGACAGAACTCAATGATCCCCACAAGCAAGTGACAAATTCCCTTGCCAGAAAACAGTGTTCAAAGGAGGTGGGCCTGATGGCCTTTTGCAGGTGATTTGACTCTTGAAGGTATTTAGGAAGTAATCAAATGATTTTTGATGTTTAATACATTTTTTAATCTCTTCTCTCTAGGAAGAGAACCTGCTGCTGCTGTTACCATCTTTAGACCTGAAAACTAGAGAGATAATAAGAGTTTTTCTCTGTGTTTTAGCAACATGTGAGATTCAGGGCACCAGGCATAGGATGGAGATAAATATTGATTTGATTTCACAGTGATGGGGCAGTTCTGTCTACAGATTGCGACAGAGAGGGAAGAGCATAATAACCATCAGAAATCTTAGGTCAGATGGAAAAATCAACAAAGGTTTGTTTTATTCTAGAGAGAAATTTCCAAGTATGCTAAGTATGCTGTTAAATTTGGTAATGTCCTCTTGCTTCATCTTGTACTGTGAGGAACTGGTTACCGGACTGTGCTGTCTTACCAACCAGGAGGATCTGGTATAGTCCAGCTAAGAGGCTAAAAAACAATGACCCACAAAAATTCCTGACAATGGGGCATGGAGAGAGGGTCAGAAGCCCAGATGTAAACTTCTCAGCTTCCTACTAGTTCGATGTCTCTTTTTTTATGTTTGCATATCATACATAATTGTGTAATCATAAGGTTGATTATTACAAAACAAGTGCCATAAATTATGGTCTAACTTGGTTACTATCCCTTGAAATAAACATTTGCTCCACTCCTAATCTCCAAACAAATCTAAAAAGAGCTTAAAACATCTCCCTCCACAGGCATGAGTATGGAGATTTTGTGTAGGAGATTCATAATTAACATTGTCCTATATAAAGGCTCTTCCCACTGTTGCAAGAGAAAATCCAGTGTGTTCTCAATTGCTAGGTTCACTTCATCATGGGGAAAACCCTGGCAATTTTGGCAGTTTCCATCAAGAGAAAAATGGCAACCAGGAGAAAGGAAACAGGCTTGAGAGGCTTTGCCTAGGCATTCATCAACATTAAGTAAGAGCAGATGACACAACTGATTCCCTTAAAATGGAGTCCAGAAGACTTCTGAAATAAAACTTAACCATCCACTGATTCTTTGCTTTGCATGTTTCCCCATCCTGTTCTCAACCAACTCATATAACTATACTTCTGAGAATCTGCATGATGGATTCAGACTAAAAAGCAAAAATAAATATCAACTTAAAGTTACTAAGACAATAACTTAAATGTTATTTATTAATCTAGAATTCAACTTCTGTAGACACTGACAAATATAAATACATAGAAAGACAGTTTATAGTTTCTGTAACCCTAAATTACTGTGATCTCTAAAGAGATCCTGAGAGGAAGGCAGAGATACTTATGAGCAAAACCAGCTCAGAATGGGGAGAGGAGGATAGGGTGGAATTTCAGGGAGTGTTCTTTGAAATTCTACCTTTGACTCCTCTCAAAATATAAATATTTTGAAAAAGCTGACTGATTCATTATTACTCAATAAAACCTCAGTGCAGATTCATTTCTCAGGAAAAGAAAGAGACAGGATCTGAGAAAAAGAAAGAAAGAGAAAAAAAGAGAGAGAGAGTGGGTGAAGGTTATCTCAGAGCAGGTATTTTGTGAAGGGAAAAGTTGCGAGATGTCTGGACCAAGGTGGGTAGGCCAGATTAACACTGCCAACTTGAGGGTGTAGTGAAGCATAACGTAGATGAGGGTCCCTCAAATAAGCTTCATTGTAGGGTTTGGCCCCGAACCAAACCTGACTCTTATCACCTTCTCTCCAGCACATTCTCACTTTCCAGCTCTCTCCTCCCATCTCCCTTACTCTAGCTTGAGCTTTATCTGCTCAGTGATGGGCACTCAAGGACAAATTCTTTGAGCTGGTTCAGCCAGTGGCTCTGCCAGAGGCTGTCTGTCTCCCTTCAGAGAAGGTGTGAGTAGAAGAAAGCAAAGGAGAGCCATGGTCTCCCCACCAGCTGGCTGACTGAGCTTCTTAACTCTGCATTTGTCATTTTGGACATTCGTAAATCTGGGAGATGCATGGTTGGGGGTGGGGAGAACTATACCTCAAATTGCAGCCTTTTTTGGGCTCATAAGTGCACTCAGCACCTAAGCAAGGTAGATACAAAGAGTCCTTGGTACCTGAGGGACATATAAGACATCTTTCTGCCCACCACCATCCAAAAAATAAATAAATAAAAAGCTTCCCCACCAGGAACTGTGGTAAGGAAATGCTAATATTAGAAATGTATTTATTTCAGTAAGGTATTACCCTGTCCTCTTGGTCCTTTTAATTTTTTAAAATAATTTTTATTTATTGATTTTTGGCTGTGCTGGGTCTTCATTGCTATGCTGGCTTTTCTCTAGTTGTGGCGAGTAGGAGCTACTCTCTAGTTGTGGTGAGAGGGTTGCTCATCAAAGTGGCTTCTCTTGTTGAGGAGCATGGGTTCTAGAAGCCAGGGCTTCAGTGGTTGCTGCACGTGGGCTCCATACTTGTGGCTCCCGGGCCCTAGAGCCCAATAGTTGTGCACAGGCTCAGCTGCTCCACGGCATGTGGGATCTTCCCTGATCAAGGATTGAATCCATGTCTTCTGGACTGACAGGCAGATAACTGAACCACCCTGAACCACCAGGGGAAACCCTACTCTTCCTTTTAATGTAAATAGCCTTAAGAGGGATCATACCCCAGTCACTGATACTTTAAAGTAATCAGAACATATACTTACAAAATCGTCAGAAAACTTTCTTCAGTCACAGAAAAATTGGTGTGAGCACTCCAGCTGTTGGTTTGGGGATGCTTTGGAAAAAGACAGGGGCAGGCACAGAAAAGGGAGGAAGGGGAAGTCAGAACATCCTCACTGACTTACAGGCTGTCTACCCCACAGCTGGCCACATTCCTCGGATCTCTTTCTCTCTGGTCCTCAGCCACTGTCATCCACAGAGCATGGGCTGCATGTGTGCGTGTGCATGTGTGTATCTTGTAGTAAGTCGCTTACTTTCAGATTCTAGTATATAGTAATTGGTATACAGTGTATAGGAAATATATACAGAGTATCCAAGGAGTGTTCTAGAATTCTCTCATGCTACAAATACAAATTTGTTTGTGATCACTGAGAAAAAGTTCAGAAAGTGACTTTCACTTCACTGCATACATTACTAAAAATGACAGATTTCTTCTCCAGCTACTAAACTGATAAACTTCATTTCTCTCATAAAAGATTAAAATTGTATCCGTGGAGGAGACCTCAAAACAGAGTTAACTGTTTTAGAAGCAGGCTGACATATTTTCCAAGATTCTAGGACAGAGGGACAGTCTAGGATGACGTTTCTGAATGACCTATTCCATGATTTAAAATGTACAACCATTTTGGAACAAGTCCCTTACCTGAAACCCAACATGGAAAACCATCTTTTTAGGAATAAGGAAGGGGGAAGGTGGGAAGGACTTGGATGAGGCAGCAGAGGAGACAGTAAACCTGTAAGCACGGACAGCTGATCTAGAAGGAGAATTTGCAATTCCCCCTGTTTACTGATGATTAGTTTCTCTGAAGGCTCATTTTTGCTCTGATACCTTCTGAAAATTCACAAATTTTAACTTAATGCTGCCATAAAAAAAATTGTTATGTCCCTAGAAGAAGATAGCATCCTACAAGAGATCCTTGTGAAAAAAGAAAAAAAGAAAGGAAAAGAAAACCTTTTAGGGGAAACTTGACAGGTCCAGGTGATCCATACTATCTTTTGAGTTATATTTATTCTCTTCTACTCCAAACTCAGGTCTTAGAGCTCTAGCACATTCATGAATATTTTGCTTAGAAATAAAACCTACACTCTAAAATTTTCTAACTCTGAAAATATTGTCATGGTTGTTTCCAAAACCTTCTTGGGATTCTCATCAATCAGTTGCACTTCTTGGTAGACTTAAGCCTAAATAATTTGAAGCAGTTTTGTGTTTTTCCTTGATGTCTGCTGATTAATGAAAATCCCATAAATGAGAATAGATTTTAATTCACATCTCCTCTAACCAATAATCTATATTGCTAAGTCATTTCAGTCGTGTCCGACTCTGTGCGACCCCATAGACGGCAGCCCACCAGGCTCCCTCATCCTTGGGATTCTCCAGGCAAGAATGCTGGAGTGGGTTGCCATTTCCACCTTCAATGCATGAAAGTGAAAAGTGAAAGTGAAGTCGCTCAGTCATGTCCGACTCTTAGCGACCCCATGGACTGTAGCCTATCAGGCTCTTCCGTCCATGGGATTTTCCAGGCAAGAGTACTGGAGTGGGGTGCCATTGCCTTCTCCAATAATCTATATTAGGAGATGGCATGTTTTTTTTTTTACAAAGAGTTGCATAGCAAATATTTTAGGGTTTCAGGCTCTTTGGTATCTGTGGCAAGTACTCAACTTCACTCTTATTCCTGGAAAGCAGTCATACCCAGGGCATAAAAAAATGGGTATGCCTGGGTTCCAATAAAACTTTGCTTATAAAACCAAACAGCAGGCTGAATTTGGCCCAGGCCATCGTTACAGACCTCTGATCCAGATGGCTGTATAAAACATCCACTGTTTTTTATTATTTTTATGTACTTGCTCCCTATCATATTACCTGAGAGCTATGAAAGTCCCTAAATTTACATAAATGATCTGTGCATTCATGTGATTTTTAAAAATTGCAACACAAAAATTTTTAGTGTCAAAAATATTTTTGTCATAAACTTACAGATGAAGAACACAATGAATTCCATCCAGCTAAATTTCAATTCTTTTACTGAACTCATGAATAAATTTTTATGCCATTAGAGTTTGTATATGTATATCATCTTTCAATTTTGTGGTTTATGCTCAATAGTCTGTTGTAAAGCCTTTGTTATACTAAACTGATATACTCTGCTTACTTATTTTTAAAGATTATGCAGTAAATATTTCATTGTACTTACAAAGGTGGCTTGCCAAAAATTCTTATTGTTCAATATTTGGATTTTTTCCCATTTTTTTCCATGAGCAAAATAGCATTGCTATAAAAATCTTTGTACAAGTAACATACAAGAAAGTTAAAATCTAAATGTAAAAGTCATATTACTTCTGCTAGTTCTACTAATTATTATGCTTGAAACATGATAACATTATGCACGCAAAAACACAGCCAGATACTTTTTTTTTAAAAAGCAACCAGATTGTAAATTAATTGAATTGCCCGTCATTTTGAATGATCTGTCAGAAGACTATCCTACACAACTTTTTCTAACTAATGTGATTTGATCTTAAAATTTTTTTCTTATTCTATAGTTCTTTACAGATATATACATTCCTTCACAGATTCACTGATGTATTTCTTTATTATTATGCAAGCTCACCTGTGCTGATTACTTAAATACGTCAATCTATGTTCAAACATTGTATTTAGTATTTTAAATAAAACTGCTTCATTGTCAACAATTGCATAATTAACCTTCAGATACTGTCATGCTCAATCTCCTAATTTTCTTTTTCTAAGTGAGGAAGATTTGAATCTAAAGTTCGGTAGTTTCCTATTATAATGAAAGACCTTACCCCAGCTCAGAACTCAGGCATTGCTTGGCTATTTCCAGAGCCAGCAGTAGATTCTCACCTTGTAGATTCAAAGGACACTGAGACTGAAGTATCAGAGAGGGCTGGATGCAACAGTATAACAATTTCACTGTAAGAAAAGGCTTTCTCAGGACTGTTCTCATTAGATTGGAGCATCTCAGAAATGCAAATCACCCAATAAAAATGATTGAGATGGGACTTCCCTGGTGGTCCAGTGGCTAAGACTCTGTGCTCCTAATGCAGTGGGGGTGGGTTGGATCCGTGGACAGGGAACTAGATCCCACAGGTCTGAACTAAGAGTTTGCATGCCTCAACTAAAGATCCTGCATGTGATTCCACATGCCGCAACTGCAGTGAAGACAGAAGATCCTTCATATTGCAACAAAGACCTGGTGCAGCCAAATTAAAAATAATAATAATAATATTTGAAAAAATAAATGATTGGGATAGCTAGGCACTCAAATATAGGCTGGCTTATAACTTTCGTTCCATCCTATTTGCATCTTCAGGCACTTAAGCCAGCAAGAGACATCTTTATAGAGAAAGGACACATCCTCTATATTAGTGCTTCTCAAACAATCAGTGGTAAAGAACCAGGTTGTTTTTTTTAAATGTCTTCAACTGATAATTTTATAAAACACAGTAAAAATAATTACCAGAAGAATAAACCAAAACACAAAGACATGCCAAAGACAAGCCCCCTCCCAATTTTGCATTTACTATTAAATGAAATTTTTAAATTTTTATTATTATAGTTAATATAAATGATTTATTATAATTATGTTAGACATTATATCAAATTTTGTTGTTTAGTTGCTAAGTTATGTCTGATTCTATTAAGTTAGGGTTAAATAAATATAATCAGAACAAATATAACATAGGTAAAATTTTAAAAACTATACACATTTTATTGAAAGTGTGTGTGTAGGTGAATAATATAGACTGTACTTAGCTAACTGTTAACAAGTCTGAGACCCAAATTTAAAACAGCACTCGAGTGGACGACCTTGATTTTAAAGTCAAAGTTACCTAGTTTCGTCTCAGTCTTACTGACTGTGTGACCTGAGATGACTTTATGTCTTAGCTTCCATTTCTTCATTTGTAGACTATGGATAAAAATAAAATCAAGAAGGATTTTTGTAAGGACCAAGTAAGACAATACATGTAAAGTGCTTAGGTTAGTATCAGACATAATAAATGCTAAAAAATGATAGCCAGAATTTCTATCATAGGGTCAGCAGGCTTCCCAGCTGGCTCAGTGGTAAAGAACCTGCCTTCCAATACAGGAGACTTAAGAGATGCAGGTTTGATCCCTGGGTCAGGAAGATCCCTTGCAGGAGTAAATGGCAACCCACTGCAGTACCCTTACCTGGAAAATCCCCACGGGCAGAGAAGCCTGGTGGACTACAGTCCATGGGGTCACAAAGAGTCAGACACACTGAAGCGACTTAGCATGCATGCACATCTTGGAAAAGGCTTAAGGAGGTTTAGTGAGAAAAACTGCAAAGAGGTATCTGGCTTCCGGGTACCATCTAAAAAAAGGAGTCAGCTACATGTTAAAAACCTACATCATAGGAGACTACTAAACTAGTAAGTGTTCAGCAAAGCTGCCAGATACAAATTGAATTTACACAATTGATAACCAACAAGAAACTGTAACAGAAATCAAAATGACATTCATAGTTTCAAGAATCTCTAAACTTTCCAGGAATAGAAATAACTAGGAATACACAAAGTTTATGGATACATTTTTCAAATTGTATTAAAAGACATAGAAAAAGACACAAATGAGTGAATGAATAAGTGTTATTAGTTGATATCGTAAATTTGTCAGTTCTCTGCCAAACTAATATTTAATGTCTTCCAATGTAAACTTCATCTGAAATTTTTGAGAAACTTGAAAAATTGTTTCTAAAGTCTATATTGATGAACTAGTTTTCACAGAGTTTGCAGTTTTGTGCGCGCGCGCACACACACACACACACATGCACACACTCATACACAAAGACTGAAGAGAGAATAGTATACACCAGCACAGCAGTAAAAAAATGAAATATGAAACAGATAAGAATGCCCAGGAACAGGGCACATGTGTGAAGAAATAGAATATAATAGAGGTGGGGAACAGATACATTGTTTAGTAGATGGTGTTAAGAGAGCTGGCTCACTTATGAGAAGTCAATTTTTGCTTTCTTATTTTGGGCCATGTATACTATGAACTACTGATGGTTAAAGCCCAAAATGTAAAAGGTGAAACTTTAAAGCTAGTAGGAGAAAATATGATCGTAGGGTGGAAAAAAAAAATTTTTTTAAACAAGACTCTATAAACACAAACTATAAGGTAGAAAATTGTTGGACCTGACTATATAAACTATGTTAAAGATCATGCATTAAAGACTATATTAAAGATTTATATTGAATGTGGGCATAAAAGGCAGTGTTAGCAAATACGTACCATACTTAGAGAAAAACTTGCAAAGTTTAAAATCAATGGGATTAATTATAAAAAGAATTACTATTAATCATTGAAAAAACAGAAAATGAGTAAAAGAGATGAATACAGTGCTCAAAAGGAGAAACCTGGATGATTTAAGTTAATGAGATTCTCACTCTCACCTATCATAAAAGATATAACAGTTAAAACAACAATATTACGTCATTTAATACCCACTCAACTCCAGGTTGTCAACAAGTTGGGGGAAACAGGAATCCACATGCCTAGCTGATGGGAGTGGGAACTAGTGCAGTCTTCTTGTAAAGTAATTTCAGCTCTGAGGAGAATCAGAAAGTCTGCGTATCCTAAAATATAGCAGACTCTCTCCTGAGAGCATGGAGAAATTCACACACCAGCCCATGAGGCACCATGTAGAAAAATATCCACAGCAGCGTTATTTGTAGCAGGAAATACTCTTCATCATCAGACAGAATATTATGCAGCTGTCAGAAGCAATTAACTAATGAGTATTTAGAATGGGCTTCCCTGGTGTCTCAGTGGTAAAGAATCCACCTGTCATTGCAGGAGATACAAGTTCAATTCCTGGTCCAAGAAGATCCCCTGGAGAAGGAAATGGCAACCTGCTCCAGTACTCTTGCCTGGGAAATCCCATGGATAGAGGAGCCTGCCGGTCCATAGTTCATAGGGTTGCAAAGAGTTGGACACAACTTAGTGACTGAACAACAACATACATAAGAATAAAGCACTGAGGAAAAAGATAAGAAATACAGTAAGACACTCTTATGGAAGCTGAAAGCACATGCATATACAAAACATCACCACATATTTTCTGCAGATATAGACATATCAAAAACATATATTAAACATCACAAAGGAGGTACCATCTCAATGGTAAAGAATAGTAATGGGAAGTAGGAGATGCAGGGAGAACTAAAATAAAATAAGAAAAGGACCTTGTGGGATCAAACATAATGTGCCATGACTTGAGAAAAGTATTTCATTAAGTCAAAGCTCTGTGCCTAGTATCCAAAAGCATTAAAAAGAGTGGGGGTGGGGGGAGTTATATGCAATATGGAATGGGACTTTACCAAAGATACTTGGTTCTCCATGCTTTACCTAAGCATATGGAAAAAACACATGAGCCACGCAGGAAAGAAATGAGGATGAAGACTCCATTCAATTACGAACTGTGCTTCTCCCAGACTTGGCTTCAATCCCTTGATGTTCTTTTCCATTCTGTTATACTAGTGATGATTAAGGGCTTCCCTGGTGACTCAGATGGTATAGAATCTGCCCACAATGCGGGAGACCTGGGATAGATCCCTGGGTAGGGAGGATCTCCTGGAGAAGGGAATGGCTACTCACTCCAGTATTAGCCAAGCGGGAAGCAGAGGGCTTGGTTTCTCTGTCCTGAGAAGCTGGTGACAAAGCTTTCTCCCAGCTGAGGTATCCTAGAAACGTTCAACTGTGTTCTTGCCTGAGCAGTATTTTCCATGTTTCTCCTGTACATGCTGGCAGTAGTAAATGTCTTGACTGTGGCTGCTGTCCAGAGAATTCGAAGCCAGAGCTTTGCTCTGGGCGAGCATCCAGAAGAGTAATTTGGATTTCGTGGCTGAAGAGCCCCAAACTTTAAGGAGGACCCAGAGGCTACACTGACCGCCTCAAAAGCCTGGAAGCATTTAATCACTCTTAAGTCTGTGTGCTGGTCTTACTTTGATTTCTGTTCTTGTTACAGGTGGCCCAGATATTTGATATTTCAAGAACTAGAGGTGAAACATTACCAAGATATATTTTTGTGTTTTAGATATTGTCTCCCCTCCAAACTGGGTAAAATTTTCCTTATAAGTGCTGTGTTCATGAAAAGACTGACCATGAATATTTCAAGTAGGTAAACAGTGTGTTTACTTTTTCTGAGAGAAATGCCACTCATTGACAAAACAAGTAGCTTCCTACATAAGGTGATAAGAAGCATCTGAAAGTTCTTCCAGTTTCACATCAAATGTCTTCCAATAAACTGAAAGTCCTGTTATGTTTATTAACAGCAATTATCATTTAAAATATCTATAGTGTTGTGGGGCTTCCCTAGTGGCTCAGCGGTAAAGAATCTGCCTGCAATGCAGGAAATGCAGGAGGCATAGGTTCAATCCTTGGGTCAAGAAGATCCCCTGGAGGAGGAAATAGCAACCCACTCCAGTGTTCTTGGCTGGAGAATTCCATGGACAGAAGAGCCTGGCAGACTGCAGTCCATAGGGTCGCAAAGAGTCAGATATGACTGAAGCGACTACATGTGCATGAATGCATAGTGTTGTAAGTTGTTTATAAACAGTCTCATCTCATAGTTTTAACAAAACTGTTAATACTCCTATCATTCTTAGTTTGCAAGAAAAAAATGGTTTCAGAAAGGTTCCTGTCTCATCCAAGGTAACATAGCAAGGATACAGCACATCCAAGATGCAACCCAAGTCTACAAGGGTCCATATGTATAGCCTTACACCATCTCAGTGTTGGTATTAAAAGCTTCTGTTGAGATATACTTTATGCAGTAAATTGGAAGCTAAGTCATCCTCAACACTCAGCATTGTTGATTGGTTAAAATCAGGCAGATATGAACCTCAAAAATAGGGCTTTGAAAGAATGAAGCACAGAAAATGTAAAAAGCTCCCAAGCTTGGGACTACTTATCACCTAAGGAGAGCAAAATAGTACAGCCCATAGACGAGGCCCAATCAGTACAAATTCCCTCCCTTTCTTGTCTCGCATGAGATATATAGGGGAGTGTTAGGGAGAGAAGGCTGGACACCAGAGACCCTGGACTCTAGGAGAGGGGGCAACAAAAATCTGAGAGTACTCTGAAAGAGTGATAAACTCGCCAAGGCAAACAAAACCCATTTTTCCAAATACACGAACGGTCAAGCCTCTCTGATCACCCAAGAACTGCTCTCGGTGGCTTTCCCAGCTAAGCCGATGGTCCCCAAGCATGGGACAGGTTTTGATTCTTTCTCATCACCTCTAAGTCTACTTGAGGAGTCTTCTGAGAAGGAGCCTATAGTTTGTCATAATTTTATGTCAGGCATATTGGCTTTCATTTGATAGCCAAAAGGCCCAGGGATCACAAGTAACAATAACCACAGCTGCAGTGATAGCAACCTCTAGTTAAGCACTTAGTATGTGTTAGATGCAGTGGCAAATGCCATATATATTATATGTATATAATATATATATATGTATATGCATATAGTCTCATCTGATTCTTTAGCAGCCCTCAAAATTGATATAATTTACTCCTACTTTATATAATTAAAACAGAATGGAGAGGTCAAGTAATTTGCCCTTAACCATCCAGCTAGTGCACACTGGTGCTAGAACCAACTTATTTCAGACTCCAGATACCATACTCTTGACCCTTACATTATACTCTTTGATACTATTACCTTGATCATCTATGATTTGGGAAAACTGAAGCCCAGAGTGCAATGCAGTTCATTAGAATAACAGTTTATGATAAATTTATGAGCTAAAAGCATACATTTTACCTCTTAATTGTCCTGCCATTTATTTTACTACTGTTTATGGTGAGAAATAATTAATTAATATTGATGTAATTAGGGCTTCCCCGGTGGTACAGTGATAAAGAATCTGCCTGCAATGCAGGGGAACTGGGTTCAACCGCTGGGTTGGAGGAGGATACCCTGGAGAGGGAAATGGCAACCCACTTCAGTATTCTTGCCTGGAGGATCCCATGGACAGAGGAGCCTGGCGGGCTACAGTCCAAGGGGTTGCAAAGAGTCTGACATGACTTAGCAACTAAATAACTAAAAAATATTAATGTAATTAACATCTGCAAAGAAGTATAGTTGAACATGGTAAATATATTACTAATAAAAGAAAAAAAAAATTGAATGCAATCATAAATGTTATTTCCTTCACAGTGTATTGCCTTCCACTCAAAAACCTTCTTTAATTTCCTCTAAACCAAGATTCTTAATCTTGGGTCCCAAAGGATTGATGGATCGAATTCTAGGGTGGAAAAAGGAAGGTGTACAAAGATTTGTATAGGAAAAATATGACATTTTTGTTTCATTAATCTCTAATTGAAATGTAACATGTTTTTCAATGACAAATATTGCCAACAAACTACTGTAGTATTTATTCCTGTCTATGACTTCGTCATCAATAGAAATTGAATATTTTAAAATATTATTTTACAGGTTTGACAAATATTTTGAATGTCATTTGTATGTATCTCTACTTAGAAATTGAAGTAGTCATTAGACACATTGCTAAATCTCCTATCTGATATTTCCATAAAAAAGCAAATAAATATTAATGTTGCTCAGTTGTGTCTGACTCTTTGTGACCCCATGTACTGTAGCCTACCAGGCTTCTCCATCCATGGGATTTCTCAGGCAAGAGTACTGGAGTGGGCTTCCATTTCCTTCTCCAGGGGATATTCCCGACCCAGGTATTGAACCCAGGTCTCCTGCATTGTAGGCAGATGCTTTACCCTCTGAGCCACCAGGGAAGCCCAAATAAATATTACCATATAGCAAATATGTACTTGCTGGTTGGCTTAGTGGTAAAGAATCTTCTTGCCAATGCATGAGAGGTGGGTTTGATCCCTGGGTTAGAAAGATCCCCTGGAGGAGGAAATGGCAACCCACTCCAGATTCTTCCCTGGAAAAATCCCATGGACAAAGGAGCCTGGCCGGCTATAGTCCATGGGGTCACAAAGAGTCAGACATGACTGAACAACTGAACACACACACACACACACACACAACAAATACTTTAATATTTTGATAAGTGTGTTTCAACATAATTGGTCTCTTTTGTAGTCAAGTGAAATTTGTTTATTTGATAACATTATTGAGAAGAGTCCATGGGATTTACCATAGACAAGTTTGAGAACCCCTGCTTGAAGCTGCACATCAGAGGTAGTTTTTTTGCAAGTGGGACAGAGAAGGTATCTGAGCCTGACCTCTGCGCAGAGTAGGGATCCTGAAGCTATGACCCTGAGAAATTCCTTCTATCCACCTTGCTCAGACCAATGAATGCAGTGCAGTGCTAAGTCACTTCAGTTGTATCCAACTCTTTACAGCCCTATGAACTGTACCCACCAGGCTCCTCTGTCCATGGGATTCTCCAGGCAAGAATACTAGAATGGGTTGTCATACCCTCCTCCAGGGGATCTTCCCAACCCAGGGATCAAACCTGTGTCTCTTATCTCCTGCATTAGCAGGAGTGCCAATAGAATAGTGGAATGGGTTCCCATGCCCTCCTCCAGGGGATCTTCTCAACACAGAGATCAAACCCGCATCTCCTGCATTGCAAGTGGATTCTTTACTGCTGAGCCACCAAGGAAGCCCCTGAATCGCAAGGCAAATCTCAGGTCTGCCACAGATTTATGGACTGGATGGTTCATATGAGCTGCCTGAGCCTTATTTTCTTATCTATAAATGGGGATATTACTGATTTCAGAAGTTTTTCATGATAATAAATGATGTGTGAAGATGTTTTGTAGAAGTGTACACTATTTAAGGGCTTCCCAGGTGGCTCAGTGGTAAAAGATCTGCCTGCCAATACAGGAGCTGCGAGAGACACAGGTTCAATCCTTGGGTCAGGAATATTCCTTGGAGAAGGAAATGGCAACCACTCCAATATTCTTACCTGGAGAATCCCATGAACAGAGGAGCCTGATGGGCTACAGTCCATGGAGTCGCAGAGAGTCTGACATGACTAAAGCAACTTAGCATGCATGCAACGCTGGAGCCAAGCTCAGGGATGAAATAGGCACAGACTTGCATACTGGATTTTCTTTTCTTTTTGGCTGCGCCACGTGACTTGCAGGAGGTTACTTCCCAGACTAGGAATGGTTCCCAGGCCTTGAACCCTAACCACCGGACCACTAGGGAATTCCCATAGTGGAATTTTTTATGGATTATTAACCCTACAGCTTGTACAACTAACGCTATCCATATAGATATGTCTGTTTCACATTCTGAAAGTGGAAAAAAGAGAAAATGAAATGGGTGGGCACCAAATCTAGTATAGTTTAAAGTAGTATAATTTGTTTTATGTCTCAGTTTCCCCATTGGCCAGTGACTTGATTCTTCTTGCTCACTAACTGTTCATCTTAAAACATAGGACAGCTGTGGAATATGAAAAAGAATGACATACAGTGGCAAGATGTTGATACCAGGAGAACTGACGATGATAGTAACAGCTTCATTAATTGAGTGATGACTCTGCACCAGGCAATGTGCTCAGCACTTGTACATAGCTTAATTCTTTTGACCTTCATGACAACCCTGTGAGGTCACTGCTGTAAATAGCCCTATTGTACATCAGAGGAAACTGAGGCTTAGAGATGTTAAGTATTTTGTCCACAGTCACCCAGCTAGGGAGTGATAACCTGAAATTTCAATCCAAGATTCATTCTGCTGGTCAGTCTCCCCAATGACTCTATATGTTTCAAGTACATTTTCTTTTATAGGAGTTATATGTGATCTTATTTGACTTTCCTTTGTCATTTTAGTCATCTGTTATTTCTTGCTCAGATTTTTGGCACTTTTAAAAAAATGTAAACATATTAAGTATACACACTTTATATGCCACAACTAATAAATCCCAAATCTGAAATTCTCATGAATATGATTCTAAAACCTACTTGCTTCTGTGGGTTCTCATCCATGATACCTTGATTTTTCCATGATTTTCGAGAACAGTCTTATTTTATTTAACTTTATGTGGTAAAGGGTCCTGGTGAAACTATATTCTTCCATAAAGACTCTTCTCTAGCCAGATGATAGTGGGCTATGGAATACCATCTAAAAGTAAAGTTTTAACTTGCAGATTTTTTTTTTTATTGAACAGGTACTATGAATTTGGCTTGAAATCTTCAAGAGAGCCAACATTCAGTTAAAAATTCTCAGGAAATAATACATTTTCCCCTCTCCCTTTGTGGCCAGGTTTAAAGCAGACAAATTCCCTTGTGGACCTTCTTTGTGTATGTGTGAGTGTGTATGTGTGTTTTCATTCTTTTAGACCCTATACGGTTCTTTTTAATTCGAGTAGACTCCTACAACAGGAGTAGAGAGATCACCAGGAATTAGCTCATATCTTCAAGACATCTGGTGGTTTAAATCTTACCTACCTTTTGGATCCCTGCTTTAACTGTGTTTTTATCAAGTTGAAATCACTTACAAAAATAAAGGAGCAGAATGTGTTGAATGCTTGTTAGTCTTGGGTTTGAATCCAGGTCTACTATCTTAATCATTACACAATCTTAGGTAATCTATCTACTTTCCTGAATTTGTTTTGTCATTTGTAAAACATAACTAAGTATGCTGCTGCTGCTGAGTCACTTCAGTCGTGCCCAAATCTGCGACCTCATAGACGGCAGCCCACAAGGCTCCTCTGTCCCTGGGATTCTCCAGGCAAGAATACTGGAGTGGGTTGCCATTTCCTTCTCCAATGCATGCATGCACGCTAAGTCACTTCATTCGTGTCCGACTCTGACCCTATGGATAGCAGCCCACTAGGCTCCTCTGTCCACAGGATTCTCTAGGCAAGAATACTTCCCTACATAACTGATTCTCGTGAAGATTCAAGATAACCTGTAAAGTGCTTAGAACCTTAGAGACCTTGCCTGGCTATTAAACGGTGGCGGCTATTACAAATTTTGTTAGTCAACTCTATTTAGATAAATGTCCTGAAATCTTTCAAAAACTCCAAATTGACCATTTCCAGGCAGGTCTTGGCTTCCCTGGTGGCTCAGTGATAAAGAAAGAACACGCCTGTCAATGCAGGAGAGGAGGATTCAATCCCTGGGTTGGGAAGATCCCCATGAGAAGGAAATGGCAACCCACTCCATTATTCTTGCCTGGAGAATCCCATGGACAGAAGAGCCTGGCAGACTACAGTTCACGGGGCTGTAAAGTCAGACATGACTGATCAACTAAACAACAGAAACAACAGGCAGTTCTGCTGTTCACTTCACCTTGAATGATGGTAACAAATGAGAGACCTGATTTGAAGTCCATGCACTATTGTACTAAGGGTGAGGGTGGTCGTAAAGGAAATTTATCTTTTTCTCCATCTGTGTCTCAATTAGAAACGATCTGGCAGCATAAATGGCACATCTCTAACGTATGAATGATTTGCTTTCTGAAAGAAAGTAATAAACAGAGTAGGAATCTCAACCAAGAGACCAAGTTCTGTTATTTACACAGGCTCTTGAAAAGTAACAAGAAGTCTGACTTTACCAGTATTTTGGCTGTGAAACAAGCATTTTCCATCTGCCAGGGTGATGGACTTAATGATTACATATACAACATCCAAAGGGTAATTTAATTCACAAGTTCCTGATACAGTTACACTAATATAATTTGAACTTGGCCTGATAGACACCAATAGACATGAATATAAGATTGCTTTCTCTCCTTTTGATTAATTTGGCCAGATGAAAATTAATGATAACAATGTCCATTTGAAAATTCTTAGGTGTATTGGATTTTACACGTGGCAAAACATCATTACTTTCAAAGCATTTTTTTCTTTAAGTTTTTTGACGAATGGCTATGTGTCTATGACCACTTCGGATTTTTGTTGTTGTTGTTTACTGCCTGCGGCAATCTTTTAAAAGTCTTCTTTCAAAGAAATTATGCCAGCAGCATTAATTGGAGGCTGTCTTGTATCTTAGGAAATGTTTCCCTATAAAATTATGGAAAAGGGCCATGGTCTCCATTCTTTCTCATCTCTTGAGAGATGTTTATATTAAATTAACTTGATTTTGCTGGCAGCTTTATCCCCTTCCAGTGTTCATTCAGCCTTCCACAAATATTATTTAAACCCTACAATGAGTATCTTTACGGGTTGGGCTCCCCAGGAAACAGAATTTGCTGGCAGATCTATTGACAAATGCTTTTGGCTAAGACACCTGTTGGTGGGTAAGGAAAATAGAGTTGGTTAAAAGGAGAAGTTGAATCTTGATGTAGTATAAACCAAGGCAGGCAGGTAGGTAGGTCAGCTGGACCTACATAATGTTTCGGAGCTGAGGATTGCCTTCAGAGTTGTCCTGAATTGAGGTAAGGGGCCCAGGTCTTTGTACCATTGTACTGACCAGACATTGGGCTGCAATCGTAGAGGGGGTAAAACCCTGGGCAAGGTATTTTTTTCTACCAGGGTCAGTGCCTGAGAGGGCACTCAGCTGTGAACCATCAGCAGTCAAAACTCCCAGCAGCTCAGGGAAGTATATGTCTCCATCCTGAAGGCAGGGCATGGGCAATGCAGGCTTGGTGATAAAGAATCTGTCTGCTGGGTTTCCCTGCTGGCTCAGTGGTAAAGAATCTGCCTGCAATGCAGGAGACACAGATTCGATCCCTGGTTTGGGAAGATCCCACATGCCCCAGAGCAACTAAGCCTGCGTGCCACAAACTTTGAGCCTGTGTTCTAGAGCCCGGGAACTGCAACAATTGAGCCCATATGTCACAACTACTGAAGCCCATGCACCCTACAGCCCATCTCTGCAAGAAGAGAAACCACCACAATGAGAAGCCTGTGCACTGCAATAAAGAGTAGCCCCTCATACACACTGAGGAAACCAGATCTGAAAGAGACACGTGCACCCCAATGTTCATCGCAGCACTGTTTATAATAGCCAGGACATGGAAGCAACCTAGAGGCCCATCAGCAGATGAATGGATAAGGAAGCTGTGGTACATATACACCATGGAATATTACTCAGCCATTAAAAAGAATTCATTTGAATCAGTTCTAATGAGATGGATGAAACTGGAGCCCATTATACAGAGTGAAGTAAGCCAGAAAGACAAAGAACATTACAGCATACTAACACATATATATGGAATTTAGAAAGAAGGTAACGAGAACCCTATATGCAAAACAGAAAAAGAGACACAGAAGTACAGAACAGACTTTTGAACTCTGTGGGAGAAGGTGAGGGTGGGATGTTTCAAAAGAACAGCATGTATACTATCTATGGTGAAACAGATCACCAGCCCAGGTGGGATGCAGGAGACAAGTGCTCGGGCCTGGTGCACTGGGAAGACCCAGAGGAATCGGGTGGAGAGGGAGGTGGGAGGGGGGATCGGGATGGGGAATACGTGTAAATCTATGGCTGATTCATATCAATGTATGACAAAACCCACTGAAATGTTGTGAAGTAATTAGCCTCCAACTAATAAAAAAAATTAAAAAAAAAAAAAAAGAGTAGCCCCTGCTCTCTGCAACTAGAGAAAAGGCCCTCACAGCAACACAGACCCATTACAGCCAAAAATAAATAAATTTAAAAAAAAGAATCTACCTGCCAATGAAGGAGATGTGGGTTTGATCCCTGGGGTCAGGAGGATCCCCTGGAGAAAGAAATGCAACCCCCTCCAGTATTCTTGCCTGGAAAATCCCATGGACAGAGGAGCCTGGTGGGCTATGGCCCATGGAGTCACAAAAAGTCCCACATGACTGAACCTGCAACCTGGGGGTATACCAGTGAGCAAAATTAAATACAGTTCCCAGCTTCATGAATATTTAACCCTTGACCTTGACCTCCAGTGGTCACACTCATCCTGCGCTTGGTGGCCCTGCCCCACTTTGCCTTCATTTACTTGTTCCAGCTTCCTTTTACCCAAGGACTGTGAAGACAATTATGACCATCTTTAGTATTGTTTTTGAGTCAGTCTTGGGCACCTTCTTGCTTGAGGAAAGAGTTCTAGTAGCCTAATGGTATGTTCCCAGTGATTTAGCTTTATCCATGATCTGAAGTCACAGTTATAACATGAAGGCATATTTAGGACTCATCCAGGGAACACACACTCTCTATCTCCTTTCTTCCAGTGTCTTTATTTATATTTTCAGTGATCCCACAGTCTAATTAATTTTTTTTGTGTGAACCAGTTTTAATATCTTTGAATTTGTTACAATATTGCTTCTGTTTTACCGTTTTTTGGCTGCAAGGCATGTGGGATCCCAGGTCCCTGACCAGGGATCAGACCCACACCCCCTGCACTGGAAGGTGAAGTCATGACCTCTGGACCACCAGGGAAGGCCCTCCAGTGTCTTTTAGATACGGCTCTATACTAACTGGTCTCAAACTATTGTGAACATCAGAACCTCTGGAAGTTATTTTTAATGATGCAGAGATATCCAGCCTCAGAGGTTCTGATTTAGCAGGGCTGGGTTGGGTACCTAGAGAAAGATTCTGAATTGGTTCCTCTGCATTTCAGACTTGAGAAGCACTGATGTACTCCTTCTGCTTTGTGATTCTGGTCTTCTCCAGAAGGGTGAGGGTCTTCTCCCCTCACTCAGAATTCTATTCCTGACTTGAATATTTTCCTCCTCTGACCAAATTCTGCTCCATCCTGAAGACTGGGCTCAAGCGTCACCACTGCCTTTAAAAGGGCAAAGTAGCACCACAAGTGAGTATGATTTCTACAATCGTGCTTGTGTGCATGCTCAGCCATGCACGACTCTATGTGACCCAATGGACCATAGCCTACCAGACTCTTCTGTCCATGGAATTTTCCAGGCAGGAATAGTGGAGTGGGTTGCCATTTTCTACTCCAGGAGATCTACAATCAGATAGGTAAAATAAAATCTCAACTTATTTTATTGACAGCATACAGGACTAAATTTTCTTACATAATCTCCCTGAGCTTCAGTTTCTTCATCTGTTATATGAGAATAATAAGGCTATTATCTCATAGGGCTCTTAGGGCTGTGATGAGGATTAAATGATACAATACATGTGAAGTGTTGAATACACAGCCAGGTGCAAACATGGTAAGCAGTCATCACCTCCGCGTGGGAGGCAGCACAGCCCAGAGGTGCCAAGTGCTGGCTCTTTGTCTCATGTGTTCGGAAGTGGGACCTTGGACAGTGTGCTTCATGTCTCTGAGCCTTCGTTTCTCCTTTTTAAAATTGGAGTAACATTAATCTCCATCTCAACAGGATGTTATGAGGATTTGAGGCAATAACACATGTAAGCGCCTTACTTGCTGGCAAGTAGGAAGGATCTTGAGGCTTCCCAGATAGTGCTAGTGGTAAAGAGCCAGCCTGCCAATGCAGGGGACATAAGAGACAAGGGTTCGATCCCTGGGTCAAGAAGATCCTCTGGAGGAGGGCATGGCAGCCCACTCCAGTATTCTTGTCTGGAGAATCCCATGGACAGAGGAGCCTGGCTGGCTACGGTCCATGGGGTCGCAGAGTCAGACACGACTAAATGACTTAGCAGGCATGCAGGAAGGATCTCAGTAAATGTCTGTTACCAGTATTTTATGAAGATATCCTGCCCTTTCATTCATGAGGTAGAATTTACTTTTCCTCTTTGGCATTTTCATAAAGCCATTTGTGCCTTTATGAAAATACTCATGTTACTTAACAATTATCCCCAAGTTTCTCCTTTAGGTCTTATTATATTTTATATGTACACATGTAAAACAACTGTCACATCATAAGTGCTCAATAAATGTTAATAAATCCCTGAATGAACCCAAAATAATTTGGTAAGTTTTATTATTATTATTATTATTAGATCAATAAGAGGTTATTTGAATTGGCCCTTAAAATGGCCAGAAAAGCTGGTCTATATGTGATCTGATTCATTTTTGGGTAACTAACAGCACCCCAGACTCATCATGTGTTTAATAAGAAGCAGGAAGTGCATTGCTCTCCTGGAACAGCTTAATAAAGTCCTCAGTGTGTGATGTTAACAGGGAAGATGAGAAAATGAATAAATTAATGTTTGCCAACAGCAGTAAGCTCTGGAGAAAAACGGAAGTTGTGTAATAATATAATGGCTCTGGGTAACTGCCTGCATGGACAGAATTTTTCTCCTTTAGCCACTGAGGGACCTCAATCTTTTGTAATAATCAGGTACACTGTCTTCAGCTTTTGTGAGAATGAATTAGGCAGGGGACTCAGATTATTCCCATTCTACAGATGTGGATACTGAGGCATGGCATAGGCATAGACTTTCCCTATACCACATACTGATGAAGTGGTGGAAATAATAAAAACAGTTAGTGTCTATCAAGAATCTACTATATCCCCTCACTGTTAGGACTATTATAAACATAACTGCTAATTTTCTCACCTATCCTGCCAGGTAGACATTAGCAAACTGAGGTTCAGAGGGGTTAAGTGACTTGCCTCAGGTCACACAGTGATTGACAGAATCTGGAGCCAGTCTGTCTGATTCCAGAGTCCCTGCACAACATCAGGCTCAAGTATTCTGATCTCTGGCCTAGAAGACTGCACTGTGGGGTAGGGAGATGGAGGTGGCTTTTGAAAGACTGGTGATTAAGTTTCAAGATTTTAGAGAGCAGTGCACAGGACATGGTCAAAGGTGAATTTAGCTTCAGGTGAATGCTGCTGCAAAACCAGGTGTTCCTCGTTTAACGAACATGATTAAATTGCAGTGGAGAGTGGGCTGGACAGGAAGAGTTTTGGGGACCTGCTCCGGCTCGGGGGAATAAATAGTGCAGGGATCCAACCCTCAGCTAGAAAGAGTGGCCTCTAGCCCGGAAGGAACTGTTATCTCTCCCCTGAGCGCCCTGCAGACAGGAGCAGGAGAGGGAGGCTGTAAGTCAGTGTGGTCTCAGTCTCGAGCAAAGTGTGGACTTCACAGCCACATGGTCTAGGTTTAAATTTCGGTTCTGCCATTCTCTAGGGCAGGGGCCCCCCAATGTCTGGGATCTAATGCCTGATGACCTGAGGCGGAGCTGATGTGAAAATAATAGAAATTAAGTGCACAATAATTGTAGTGTGCTTTAATCACCCCAAACCATCCCTACCCCCACTCCACCCCAGTCAGTGGAAAAATTGTCTTCTGTGAGACCAGGCTCTGGTGACAAAGAGACTGGGGACCACTGCTCCAGGGTATGCCTCGGGTCTGTTCCTTCATTTAGCTGAGCCTCTGCTTTCCAATTAGGAGATCAGAGACATTCTGATCATTTCACAGCAATGTGAGCAAGATTATGAGAACTTATGATTAAGATGCCGATTGCAGAGGGGGTAGTCTGACCTTCCAGCCCTGGGATGGCTAGGACTCAGAAAGCCAAGCTGCTTCACTGGGGCATGAAGTGACCCAGGGCAGCCCAGGCTGGCTTGTGGTTACTGGCATCAGCCAGACCTGGGCTTTATTGCTGTGCCAGAAGAAATAGGGCCATGGTTCTGGTTCACTAGCTGGTATGAGGCAGTTTCCACCAGGCTAGCGTAGAATAATGAGGCAGTGAGTATAGGAACCGCTCAAGGTGAGATTACCTCCCCAGGGAACCAGCACCAGGCAGCCCTGCTCTGCCCAGACAGCAGCAGCCTGCAGGTTTGGGCTTACTGAGTCTAGCAGGTATGGGAAGGGGTGGGAGAGAAGTTGCTTCCTTCTCAAAGTCTCTTGCAGGCCTCTGACTTTTCTTTCCATCACACACACCTTTGAGCAGAGTGTGAAAACAACACCCAGCCCTGCCAAATCCCATCCTTGTCTTTTGCCTGAAGAGCACCAGGCTCTCAGGGGCACACCTTTAGAAGAGTGAGGGCCTTCCAAGTCCAGATTCCATGGAGCCAACAAGGCACCAGGGCCTTGGCATTTATTATTCCTCGGGAGCCTTGAGCTCTCCTGTAATTTGCAATTAATATGGTGAACTCTTTCTCACTTGTCGGCAACCTTGACTGAGTGCCTGCTTGCTCCAGAGCACAGCTCACAGACCAGGGCTTTAAGTCCTGACTTAAAAGCACAGAGCATGCAATGGGGGCCTGCACCACGGCTTACTCACTAGAGGGCTTGAAGTTCAATTGGTCCATCTGTAAAATGGGGATAGTGTTAAGGTAAGCTGTTGCAAATGGATGGATGCTTTGTCGGTCACTATCCCTAATACCTGGCACTTGTCAGATGCTCCATAAATGCCACTGAGACAGTGAACAGTAGAATAGTATTCTCAGTGTGATCACACTATAAAACAAAAGAGATAATAATGGAATGAAATGTACAGATTCCATGACTAGAAAGAAACATGGGTTGTAGAATACTGGAGAATGACCTTAAAGGCATGTGTTTTAGACAGATAGTCACACTGTCAATGATGAAAGACAGTCAGAGCTAAGGGGGCCTCAGCTTTAGAACTGCATTTTAATGAGAAAGATTTTTAATTTAGTTATCATATGGCTCAGGGGTGTTGGTGATAATTTCATTCATTCCACAAATATTTTTACTGCCTACCATGTGCAAAGTTTTTAAAATAAAACAGCTGCCATATCCAGCCTAGAGTGGCACACATAATTTCTTGTGAACTGATTGGAATTATTAGGGTTGAAACTAAAAAAAAGGCAGTTTGCCCTGGGCATTTTCCACTGATTGTTTCAGTTTTCCCCTTGCTCTGGGTGTCCTCTCCTTGAACACATCTCAGTACAGGAGTCCTGAGTCATCTCTTGGGGTCTCCCTCTCTTCCTGACGTCAATCAGAATTTACCTGTCCTTGCTCATTGTCTTTGGTTTTTCTATGTCCAGCCTCAACTAACTAATTGAACTGGGAGACTACGTTTCACATCACATTAAAGATTACAATCCCATTAAAGCCTTTACCATTTCAGAAATTTTTATAGCATAAACAGTGATGCACTGGATACTCAACACATTGGCTCAAGGAATCAAATCTAATAGAATTTCAGACACTTCAATAGGAAGATGAGGTGCATACAGATATTTTTGCTTCCTATTTTGACACTCTTTTTGCCAAATGATGTAAAGAAGAAAGAAAAGAATTTGCAAAAAGAACAATGGACAGGATCCTGACTTGGACTTTGGAAATATGTTAGTGAATAAGACAGTCTGAACAAGTTTTAAGTAAGAGAAAGGATGTGATTTGGAAAGTGCAAACATACCTAATACATTTTCCTCCACCTGGAGATCTTAACCATGTTATGACATTTTCTCTCCATTTTTCACTCTTTTGAAATCTCCTATGCTCGTCACCTCTCACCATCACCTGATTCATCTCCCATTTGACCTGTTGGATCACCCCTTAAAATGCTGCAGTTCACAAAGCAGATATTTAAAAAGGAATCTGTGATTGTATTGACACAGTGCTTTTGCAGTCAACCCTTAAGCTTGTTTTCCTAGCATTTTAAAACAAAGGTCACATCAGGGTGGTGCCTTCACTTAGGCCAATAAGGCCTCACAAGTGAATATTCAGTTCAGTTCAGTTCAGTCACTGTCATGTCCGACTCCTTGAAACCCCATGGACTGCAGCACGCAGGGCTTCCCTGTCCATCACCAACTCCTGGAGCTTACTCAAACTCATGTCCATCGAGTCTGTGATGCCATCCAACCATCTCATCCTCTGTCATCCCGTTCTCCTTCTGCCTTCAATCTTTCCCAGCATCAGGGTCTTTTCAAATGAGTTGGTTCTTCGCATCAGGCGGCCAAAGTATTGGAGTTTCAGCTTCAGGGTCAGTCCTTCCAATGAATATTCAGGACTGATTTCCTTTAGGAGTGACTGGTTGGATCTCCTTACTGTCATATTATTGAAATGTGATTATTTGTTTATCTTTACAGTCTGGGGTCAATTTTTTTTTTCTTGTGGAAATACCTTTGAAATCATAATTCAAGTAGAAAGTTTGGTTCATTAGGAAAGTTTGATTTTATTTACAAATATACAGAAAGGAAACTAAGGCTTATAATTTGAAGTTGTTTGATTAAAGTTTGATAATACTTTATGGGTAGGAAATATCATATTTTTACAATTATAATCTGATACTCTCTGGAATGTTGAATTTAAAATTAGTGTCATTGAAGGCAGAAGCAGTGCCCCTGTGGTTTATCTTCTCTTGGTAGGAATTTATGTTGTTGTTTTGTTGCTAAGTCATGTCTGACTCTTTGTAACCCCATGGACTGTAGCCTGCCAGGTTCCTCTGTCCATGGGATTTCCCAGGCAAGAATTCTGGAGTGAGTTACAATTTCATTCTCCAGGAGATCTTCCTGACCTGGGATTGAACCCGAGTCTCCTGCATTGGAAACTTTACCACTGAGCCACCTGGGAAGCCTGGTACGAATTCATAAAATATTAGGAAAGAATCCTTTAGAGCAGGGACTCATGGTCTGTGGTTGAATTCAAGGTGTCCATAATACCCCTGAAAATGTATGTTAAAATCTAATGTATGCACTTTCTTCTAGAAAGAACGGTTAGTGTTCTCATCAGATTCTCAGTCTCTGATCTTCAGAATGCTAAGAATCACTGTCTTGAAGATAAACTACCCCAACCTTCTCATTTTACTAGTTGAGAAACTGCTCACTCCCTCCCAAACTTATTCAGTTAAGCAACTTCCCTGACATTCCTCGTTAAGAGCAAGATAAATCCCAGGCATGGATAAAAGTCTGTGGGCTTCCAGGACCATAAGAATTAGAATCATCCCCAGTAACATCCCTGGAGAAGGAAATGGTAACCCACTCCAGTATTCATGCCTGGAGAACTCCATGGACAGAGGGGTCTGGTGGGCTACAGTCCAGGAGGTCAGCAAAAGAGTCAGATTAGCGACCTAACACACACTAACACCAGGATCCTCTGGACCTTTCAGGCAAACGATAAATACTAAATTTAGTTTTTAAAAATATAATTTTCCACCATGATTGTAAATGGCTCATTAACACTAATGCGGAGCTGGAACGTATCAGTGAAACTCTGCGTCATGTACCACATTTACTGGCACCCAGTTTGGCTCTCATTTAGGACAGGGGCTGCAAATGTGCTGGAATAAACACCTTCTCCCTCCCTTTCCCCTGCACTACATCCTTCTCACTTTTGGTAGCAAGTGTTCAGTCTCCTCTGAAGGAGCCCTGGAGGTGGGGGATGCTATCTGCTTTTGCTTCATGGAAAATTACTGCCATATCTGGCCCTGATATCTGAAACCTCATACCACCATTCTCATCCAACAGGTCTGTCAGGCGTGTGGTGTTTGCACAACAGTCTTTAGATAATAACAGAGAAGATAAAATTTCCCAGATAAGGAGGAAGTGGTGTGAGTTGAAACCTGCAGAGGTTTAATTTCCAGCTCTCCTCTCCTCACCTCATCCCAGCCCCTCTCAGAGTTAGTGAGTGCAATGACAAGCACTTTGCATAGGCGCTGCAAGCTGCACAGAGCCCATAAATAGTAGTTGTCAGTGATCCCCCAATTAATATTTATTCTACTTACCAATGTGGAAAATACTTTGTCTTTAGCTGAGTAAGCGTAAATAAAGTTGAATTGGAAAGGTTGAACTGTCAGGAGTTGAGTGACCTTGATTCCTTTTCCTGACAAACCTGGGAAAAGCCCCATTCATAGATCTTGACACTCTCCGCATAACTTGCTTAATAACATTAACTCTAGGAGTTAAGTCCTTTGATTCCAACGTATAATTTTTTTTTCTCAATGATTTTTCTTGTAAAACAGAATTTTCGCTTGTGTGTTTAAATCACTTCTCACTCTTAGGCAATTTCCTGAGCACCCATTATCAGGGTGACAGTTAAATCTGACTTGTTTCTTGCTGTTTTGATTGTTGTCAGGGAGACACAGCACCTCTTTTCCCAGTGATCATGTTTGGCAGAAGGAGTTTTCTAGTTCATCATTTCAGTTCCATTCAACAATGACTTTTGAGCCTTTGCTGTGTACCTCCACTGGTTGTGAGGAAATCACAGCTGAATCAAGCCACGTGCTTTTTCCTCAAGAAACACACAACTTTGTGCGGAGTCTCATGTAAGCTGTTGGTTTTAATGCATGGCAGCTTGACAATTTCATGCTGAAAAGAAATACAGGCAATGTGTTATGGCAAGTCAGAGCAATAACAATCTTAGCTGTGTGATCAGAAAACTCTTCAGGGAAGAGGATGCATGTGAGTTGAGTTACGTTTTTTTTTTTCCTAATATAGTAATGGGTATCTTTTATTGAGTGCACACTATGAAGCATTTTTTCATTTCACACTCACAACAATTCTATGAAGTGGATACTATTGATATTATCCCTCCACTGCAACTGGACAAACACAAGCGTAGAGTTCAAGTAACCAACTGCCAAAGGCAGTTCATCTTGCTAACTCCAGAATCCCTTCTCTCACCACCCCACCACACACCTGCTTATTTGAGAAACTTCTCTAACCAGCAGAAGATGAAAGCATTCCAGGCTGTACCTCCATGTTTACTGGGGGACCAGTGGAAATGCAGTCTTGGAGGGCAGAACTGTAGAGCCTAGAAAAGAGTATGGGAATCATCCTCAACTCCTTAATGGTTCCTCTAAGCTGGGCTCTGCCTGAGCACCTCATGGACACAATTAGCCTCTCATCCTTATAACACTCTTGAGAACTAGAGATTATTATCACAATTTTTAAAATTGAGGAGACTCAAAGAGTTAAGTTTGCTTACTTGAGGCATCAAGGATTATTGAAAGGCAGGGATTTGATCTCAAGTCCTGACAACGCCTCTCCAACCTCTTTAATCTATTATGGGAATAGGAGGCTTCACAAACCTGATCAAAGACTCCCATGCTTTTAACCATAAACATACTTTCACCTCCTTCCTCTGTTCCAGAACCCGAATGCAAGTGAAAAAACAAATATCCTAGTTCCTTTCACCAAATTGCCTTCCTATTATCATTTGGATTATAAATTGGCAATGAGGAAGAAAGGGAGTAGATTAATTCTCACCATAGTCTCCCAAGATGAATACTGTTTACTTTATTTTGCAAATGAAAGAACTTGCACTCAGAGAATGAAGAAACTTAGTCATGTGGATGGAAATTCAATTAACTAACAAGAAGAAAGAGGAAGAATTTTATCTGAGCCAGGCTGAGGATTATAACCCAGAGAACAAATTCTCAGAAAGTTCTGAGAACTGTTCTGCTTGCTAAGAATCAAAGGCACAGTCATATGTATTTTTGAGACAAAGGACCATATGTCAAAATGACATAGTTATCGTTTACATAAAGTTGATCATGGATATATAGTCCAGATAAATGGGTACTAGGTGAGCAGCAAGTCACCATGACTCTGTTCAGAGTCAGGAAAGACCTCTACTTTTTAAGAAGTTACACTGCTAGGGGTCACAAGAAAGAAAAAAAAAAATTGTTCTTTCTGGTTGAGCAGTCACTCCCCTCTTTGAGGAGCTCTGGTTAATGTGTAGATGCACACTAGAGAGGCAGGAGGAAGCCCAAGCAAACACAGAGACTTTTATGTTTAATTTTTTCTTGCCCTGCCTTAAAATATAAATTTATTTCATCAGTCAAAAATCAGATAGCAATTATGAAAGGCAGAAGGGATGAATGTATCATTGGTTGATATTTATGGAGATGATCAAGATGTAAAATGCTTTGTATTCAGATATTTGGGCTTCCCTGGTGGCTCAGCAGTAAAGAATCTGCCTGTCAGTGCAGGAGATGTGGGTTCAATCCCTGGTTCAGGAAGATCCTCTGGAGAAGGAAATGGCAACCTACTCCAATATTCTTGCCTGGGAAATCCCATGGACAGAGAAGTCTGGCAGGGCTAAAGTCCACGGGGTTGCAAAGAGTCAGACTGAGCATGCATGTAACAGACTATGAGAGGACAGCTTCTAAACTTTCTCAATAATTTATTCTTTTCCAGAACGAATAATGTAATAGTGGCTTTGAGGTTTCAGAAACAAAAGCTTTGACAACAAAGAGTATCTTTTTTCCAGAATAAATTTCAGGTATAGAATTACTACATGTTAGAGATGAAAAGGGCTCCTCATTTACTGTAATCCCTTTGATTAACAAATGAGGAAACTGAGGCTCAGAGAGGTGTGATGACTTATCCAAGGTCCCAGTGAGCTTCAATACATGCTTTTGTTTTAATAAATTCACAAGTAAATTATATTCCTGGATGGGATGAAAATACTGTCAAAACGAATACTGTTTTTTTTTTCCCAAATCAGGTATAGCTTTCATACAACTCCACTTCAAGGGGCAAAAGGATTATTTATAAACAATCCAACAAAATCACTCTAGAAATCAGTGAACTTAAGTGCTCAAGTCATTCAGGGGAATTGTCTATTCCACAGTACAGTCTGCACAGAAAGGTAGAATGGAAGATAGAAACACTTTCCTCCGGACACAAGGTAGTTTCATATGTTATATCCCACTTTTAGGGCTTCCCTGGTGGCCCAGGCAGTAAAGAATCTGCCTGTGATGTAAAAGACCCAGCTTGATCCCTGGGTAGGGAAGATCCCCTGGAGGAGGAAATGGCACACACATCCCACTTTTAATGAGTCTGAGTACGTTTTAAGAACACACTTTCCAAGGGAAGTGTTCTGGTCCTTACTACTATCCTGCAACCTGACAGCCAGCCAACAAGCTTATGCTCAGGTAAGCCTCATGAGGACGCCTTCACTGAAAGCAGCAGTAAAGCCAACCTAATCGTCCCTGACACAAAGCCTTCCATTTCAACCCTTAAAAACAATTACTGTGTTAGCTGTTCTTCCAACTGCAATAATAATTAACACTTATGTAATGTCTCTTATCCCAGGAGCTCTAAGGGATTGGCTAACATTACAGTGCTTACATTACAGTCCTTTCTGATTAGGCATGGGAAAATGTCAGTTCTTGTTGCTCAGGAAGATGACTACTCTTCCCTGCAACCCCCACACGCCTAATTCATCATTCGCAGGTCAGGAGAGCAGAGCGCCTGCACCGGAAGGGCAGGCTGAGACCGGAAGAAAGGAGGGACTTGTGTCAGGAGTGGGATGCTGTTGGGGGGGTGTTGGTGCTTACACTGGGCTCTGACTCCCTCATGTGAGCAGTGCTGTGGGAGTTTCTATTGTTTGGGGAGCCTCACCCTCCACGCTGCTGTCCTTGGCTCACTGCAGGGTGCTTCAGTACTGTGGTTTCAAACCATGCCCTTCCAGTAAGCCACCGTGAGTCTGTTTCAGACGTGTATGTGTGTGTGGTTCCTAATTAACAGGGCAAGAGTTGCAGAGCATGGTGCTCAGTTCTCCATCGCTCAGTATTGTCCGACTCTTTGTGACCCCATGGACTGTAGCCCGCCAGGCTCCTCTGTCCATGGGATTTTCCAGGCAAAACTACTGGAGTGGGTTGCCATTTCCTTCTCCAAGGGATCTTCCTGACCCAGGGACCAAACCCGAGTCTCCTGCTTCTCCTGCATTGGCAGGCAGACTCTTTATCACAGCACCACTTGGGAATGGACCACATCGTTTTTATGCAATCTCACTTGTAGGGTATCCAAGTAGTTTGAGAACACAGATTACTCCTATGGGGAAACTAGCACTATACTCCTTCAGTACTTTTCTATCCGTGTAGTAACTATCTGGTTTTAGAGCTAAACACCGGCTGCCTAACACAATAGGGAAAGATGAGATGATGAACTTTGAAGTCAGAATTCTGAATTCGAATCCCAGGTACTCTGCTTTCTGGTTTTGTGACCTTGGGCGATTACATGTCTTCTTTCTATGAAACTGTTTTCTCATCTCTGAAATGTGTATAATCCCATGGCAAAGGCTGTTGTGAGGATTAAAGATGATGATAAGAATAAAGAGATTAGCTTGATGCCCAGCATATCACCATGAGAATGGCAGCTTTTGTTACATCTGTGAAGTGGTTGCTATTGATAAAATTGCTCATAGACTTAAGCCAAGTACCCTTTGCCTTTGTAGAAAAGAATAGAGAATTTTTTTCCCTCTGTTATGGTAATCAGGTGTTTTTTTTGTTGTTGTTTTTTTTTAAGAAAGATTTATGAACTGACATCTGGCAAAAACAATGTTTGCTTTCCTAGTGACTCTTCTCCCACATTCTGTTTCTTTTTCTGTTTTTCTTTTCTTCTTTCTGATCACTCTAAAGTAAGATATTTACATAGTTTTTTTTTCCCATTTATTTTTATTAGTTAGAGGCTAATTAAAGTAAGATATTTACATAGTTATCAGCTTGTTCCTGAAGGATAAGGGCTTGCTAGAGAATTCTTGTTAGCATTTGGTGTTAAAACCAAAATCTTCTTATCCTCTGTAACAGTTAACATTATTTACTGCTTATAGTATACCTGTACACCTTTCAAGTGTTCTATATATGTTGCCTTATTTAATTCTCACCATACTTGTATGAGGTAGAAACTGTCAATTTTCCCATTTTACAGAGGAAGAAACTGAGGCACAGAAATGTTAATTAATTTACTCAAGTTAACCATCCTGTCTTCCAGGATCTGAAATCAGAGCCTGAAACGAGGACTAAACTGTCAAGTCTCAATTTGGGAGACACAGATCTGGGTGAAAGTGTGATGAGGAAAGAGGTGAAGCCTGGGCAGGCATGTTCCCTGATGAGTCTGGATTTATCTGGAATCAAGGAGACAGTATCCCTTGGAGCAATCAAATGGAAGGGACATTTATCCACCCCTTTCCCGCCATGTTCTCATCCCCTTAGATGGAGGCGCCCTTCCCCTCCTCCCTGACAGCTCACTGCCTCTCACCTCTAAGGTTTGTTGTGTGGCCCCTCAGCTCAGCAGCAGCTCAGGAAACCAATGCTGTGACATGGAGTGGCCACACAGAGCAGGGGGGTGCAGTCAGAGTCAGAGAAAGAGGAGAGTGTTTGAAGGAAACTGAGAAGGCTGGCAAGGATTGTTTCCTTCATGTGTAACTAGATGGATGACTGTATCACTTCAGTGGTAGGTAGAATCCCCAGCACCCAGATGTATTAATTTCCTAAAATATAACCTCAAATCTGGTGGCTTAGAACAGAAACTTACTCTCTCACATTTCTGGAGGCTGCTGCTGCTGCTGCTAAGTCGCTTCAGTCGTGTCCGACTCTGTGTGACCCCATAGACAGCAGCCCACCAGGCTCCCCCGTCCCTGGGATTCTCCAGGCAAGAACACTGGAGTGGGTTGCCATTTCCTTCTCCAATGCATGAAAGTGAAAAGTGAAAGTGAAGTTGCTCAGTCGTGTCCGACTCTTCGTGATCCCATGGACCGTAGCCTACCAGGCCTCCTGTCCATGGGATTTTCCAGGCATGGGTACTGGAGTGGGTTGCCAGTTTCTTCTCCAGTTCTGGAGGCTAGCTGTCTGAAATCAAGTCATCAGGAGGACCATACTCCCTCTGAAGCCTCCAGGTGAGAATCCTTCCTTGCCTCTTCCGGGCTTCTGCAGCTTCTTACATCACTTGGGGTTTCTTTGCACATAGATGTATCACTCCAATCCCCCCATTCTTCGCATCACCTGCTTATCTGTGTCTCTCTGCATTCCCTCTTCTTCTTATAAGGACACCAGTCATTGACCCATTGCTGTTTAGTCATTCAGTCTTGTTCAACTCTTTGTGACCCCATGGATTGTAGCCCACCAGGCTCCTCTGTCCATGGGATTTCCCAGGCGAGAATGCTGGAGTAGGTTGCCATTGCCTTCTCCAGGGGATCTTCCTGAAACAGGGATCTAACTCAGGTCTCCTGTGTTGGCAGGTGGATTTTTTTTTGCCACTGAGCCCTGAGGGAAGCCCATAGGCCCACACAAAATCCAACATGATTTCATTTTGAGATTCTTAATGAATTACATCTATGAAGAGGTTTATTCCAAATAAAGTCACATTTTGAGGTTCTGGGTGGACATAGATTTGGGGAAATAATTTAACCCACTACAACAGACCTTAGGAAACCATCAATATTGGTTGTAGTGAAGTAAATAGAATAATTATGCCCCTGCCTGAGAGAGTACAAGGACCCCCGAGTGCTCTGTAAGGCTTGGAGTTGAATAATTAAAATCAAAATACCTCAGAATGTACTGGTAATTTGGTACACTGGACTTACAGAGTAAAGTTACTTGGCAGCTATTAAGGATTTTGAACTAAAGTTCATTTTCTTTGGGTTGCCAAACTAAAATGAACTGATATAGCCATGCTGTTACAGAAATGGATGCTTTGATGTAGAAGTCATTTAGCAAGTGATAGGTACATCTGTACACACATGCACACATATACAAACAGAGAGAGAATGAGGGAGAGAGCATAGATTTTACATGCCACTAATTATGGTATTTTGTGGTTCAGAAGGTAAAGAGTCTGCCTGCAATGCAGGAGACCTGGGTTTGATCCCTGGGGAGATCTCCTGGAGGAGGGCATGGCAACCCACTCCAGTATGCTTGCATGGAGAATCCCCATGGACAGAGGAGCCTGGCGGGCTACAGTCCACAGGGTTTTGAAGAGTCAGACACAACTGAGCGACTAAGCACAGCACCTAAAAAGGAAGGCCAGGACTTCCTTGCGTTTTGTACAGTTGTCTTTTAGTCAATGTCACTGGTGACTTTGGTTTACAAAGGATGGCACTTTTTGCAAATTCACGTCTGCTCCCCATGAATTTGCCTCGTCTCTCCATGATATACATTTTTTTCCTGAAGTCATCTCATTTTGGGTATTGCCACATGGTATGCTGTTCATTGTTGATCATTTTCTCTGTCATGTCACTAGCCAGAAGGGCATGTTAGTTTAAATCCTGCTTCAAGGACCCCTGGAAGCATTTCTGAGGGAGAGAAAAATGAACTGAGAAAGGAGGAGCAGAGAGTGCCTTTACTTCATTGATGTTGGCCTATTTGAACTCTGTGCAAGAAAACATTGATTGAGCATCTAGGATCAGTGCGCCAGTCCCTGGGATGGGTTCTAAAGATGCAGTGGTGAGCACCCAGGCATCTCCCCTACTTTCAGATGGCTCATTTCAGTTGGTGGTCACTGAACAGCAGCTGCTTGGATATACTGTGATCCTGTCAAGTGATGATAAGTCAGAAAAACCATACTTTCTCAGCTACTTCTTGTTCTAAATTTGATGTCTTAAGAGGAAGAAAACAAGTATTTATAAAGTCAGAAGGTTGAAAGGTACCCCACGGACCATTTGGTCCAGTATCCTGTTTTCACTCAACAAGCATCTGATAAATACTTATTGAATGTCAAGGATGTACCAGGCACAGAAAAAGCAACAGTGGCTAAAATCAGGCACAGAACTTGCCCTGACAGAATGTATAGTCTAGTGGTGGAAGTCAGATGTTATCAAATTACACAAATAAATATAAAATTGTGATTGTGATAACAGCTATGAAAAAAGTTTAGGCAGCATTGTGAGGCTGTGAGATTGGGAATTTGAGTCAAGGAGGTCCAGAAGGCTTCCCCAGGAATTAGATTTAAGCTGAGATCTAAAAGAGAAATTTTGCAGGGGGCAGGGAGGAGGGACCCAGCAAGTTCACTGTAGACTCCCTTTCCAGATCCTTTTCTGGACCTGTAGCAGTCTCTGAAGATGGGCCAGGAATCTCTCAGGAATCTCCAATTCTTTTGTAAGCTCTCCAGGTGATTTGGATGTGATCCTGAGAGATCCTTCATTTGGGGGCTTTGTGTTCCACCAAATTTGAAAGCGGATTATCTGTACCAGCTGAGTGACCTTGGGCAAGTTTCTCTCTCAGCATCTCCTTTGAAAAACTAGGAAGAGTTATCCCTCAAAGTGTACAAAGATGACATTCAATATCATGAGTATAAAAGTGCATGCCACGATTAAACATACTGATCTAAGTGTACAGGTCTGTGAGATGTCATTTTTCTTTGCTCAGGAAGATCTCCACAAACAAAGGCTGCATGGTCTGGTAGAGAAGGCTGACTCACACACATCATCAGGACAACTCAAATGGACTCCCAGTCTGTTTTCTGGATAAGATTTAACATTGACTTCCCAAAGGGCACAGGTTGCAAAGGTGGGCCTTTGGATAGAGTGGCATGAACACTGAGGGTAGAAGACTGGGAGTAGAATTGGGGCTGGCTTCCCACTGAAGAAGGAACCACACTGACACTTCTCAACATCACATAACTGAAGAGAACATTTTTCTTACACTGAGTAGCTAAGAGCCACAAGCTACTGGAGACATTTCCAGTGCTGGGGGCAGTTACTGTGTTTCAGAGTTGCTCTTGTATTGAATTCAGCCAGTTATCACTTATATCAGTCAGCTCCTGGCAAGAAAAAGGTACATATTCAAAAGGGATGACTGGAGAGAATAAATGAAAGAATCATGTGCAAAGGTGTGAGCAGGATTAAGAGTGAACATCCAGGCAGGCTCCACTAAAAACAGCTGAAAAGCCACTCCCCCACCCTACCCACAGGGCTGAAGGGGCAGAGAAAAAGTGATGCCTAGAACTCTGTCTTGGAAGAGGCAATAGCTGACAGAGGCTGAGGCCTCATGGAAAGAAATCCAGCCACTGCTTACCAGGACTTAGCAGGGAAATTAACGTTTTGACCCTTTTTCTCTCCTTTTCATATTCCCCTGGTGCCTCCCACTGGCCAAGCCTGATCAGGACCCAAGGGCAGGATGGCAAACTCATTCAGTGAATTAACCTTCCCGGGGTGCAGTGCTGGAAAAAGAAGTGACCCAAAAGTGAAATGAGAATATCCAGTACTTTACTTACAAAACCATGACTTTTTTTTTTTTTTTTAATATCAGCCTCTCCTCAAGCACTTTCCACATACCATCTTATTTAATTTCGTGTAGATTAAAAGGAAAGTATGGGGCTGTATGTATGAGTGCATGAATGTGCACACACTTGTGAGTGCACACAGACACACGCACACAACCCTGCAGAGAGGGCTGAGTGATTCGGGTAGATGTTAATACTGCAGCATTTTATAAAGCTGGGCTAGGAAACAGGAGTCATTAATGTGCAGTGTGCTTGGCTCCAGGCTGCCTACGGGGAGGGGAGGAAGGCTGGGCTGCGGCTCTCCCTTCTGCTCGGTCACTGTCTGCATGGGTGGAGTGGGAGCGGGAGGGCAGAGTGGGCTCCGTGAACACAGGATTACAAGACTAAGCCCTGACCGCAGTCCACGGGCCCAGGAGCCAGGGCCATACCAGGTACAGGGCAGAGGAACCTTGTCTGATTCTGCCTCCATGTGAATCAGACGTTTTCTCAGGGAATGGATACGCCCCTTGGCCTGTGGTTCTAGATTTGGTTATGTATGAACATCATGGTGGTGGGAATGGGGGTGTGGGAGCTCATTAAAAAGACGCATTCCAGAGCCCCCTCTCCAGAGACTGCACTCCAGTAGGGGAGATAGGACCCCAGGAAGCTGCTTTGGGCACATTTGGATCCAGGTGGTCTGGGGGGACCTGAAGTTGAGAAATGCCGGTGTCGAGTGGGCTTGTGTTTTTAGACTTGGGAGAGACAATAGGCTTCCTAGGTGACTAAGTCCAGCATCAGAAGCCCGGAGAGGTGAAGTGATTGTACAAAGCCAAAGAAGTCCAAATGCATCACTGCAGGAAAGACAGTAAGAGCCTGAATCTTAGTGAAGGGAGCCAGGCATGATCAGAAGCAGCAGGCAGATAGTGCTGGGGAACCGACTGGCCGAGATGATGGGAATACTGTCTCCCTGGAGATGAAAGTCACTTTCAGAGAGGCTCCTTCTCTTGCTAAAAACCCTGCCCCTGTCTCCTTCAGAATGGTCAGAGCAAAGGGCTCGCTAACTGTGCATGATCTGGATCTTTCGAGATTCCCCAGGATCGGTCATCTTGCTTCCCTACAGGACACAGTCTTCGAGTCTTACCTGAGAAACCCAGCCAAGACCTAGGGACTGTTGTTGTATGCGTCAGGATCCTCAGATTGGAACTGGGAAACATGGATTGATATTCAGACTCTGTCACCCAATATGTCTGCAACTTTGGGCATTACCTCTCAAAGCCTCCATTTCCAAATTTATAAAATGGAAATAATAAAGCCAGTTCAACAATGCATGGATGAACTGAATCATGTTAAAGTCCCACAAATGGAAAAGACTAGATGTTTACTGAGTGCCCACTTCCTGCTAGATCATGGGAATTATACAGAGTTTTAAGCACTGAGGAGGCTGATTTTGAATTAGGAAATTTGACTTGGGATGACAGCCTGTAAGTGTTTTTCTGTTTGAATTATTATCTTTTTTTCCTCATCTGTATCCATGTTTTCCCAATGGGACATTTCTTTACCATGTTCTCTAGCAGATCATAAACTCCTGATGACATGTATTCTGATTTCTGTTGTTTCACTTACAAGCACATAATGTATCTACTAAAGCCATATTTCCCGTAGCCTACATGTCTCTGGGCTTCCCTCATCCTCACAGATCCCTGAGCACTGATGAGACACTTAGACCTGCCACCTTCCTTCCATGAGCATTTCAGAACTAACCTGGCTTGGCTCCCCCTTCAGAATCTTGGTCCCAGTGCACACGAAGTCTTCCTTCTCCACCATAAAGGCTCCTCCTTCTGCCTGCTGCTTCCGAATCTTCTGAATTCTCATCCCTCACTCAGTCTTTGTTGCCCAACCCTGTCCTTCTGACATCTCTTCCCACAAACTCACTCTCAGTGACCTCTGCCATCCACACTCATCCTGTGGACTAATGCAGCCCCTGAGGGTGGGGAAACAACAGGCTCCCAGCTTTGCTCATTCCCAAACGAATTGCACCAATCACGTGCCTATGCAAGGACACTCGGCTGCCTGCGGAGCCCTCGGCTGCTCATCACACTAATTTGCTTAACGATGCCACCGATCCAGTGTCTGGAGTTTCTCTGGGGTGATAATGACAACCTCCATTTGTGTCAAGCGTTAGAATTTGCAACGGCTTTGGCAGACCACAATTTGATGAGATTCTCACAACAGTCTCATGGTGGTTATTATCGCTCATTTAACAGACAATGAAACAGGTTTGTCTAACTCAGTGGTTCTCAGCCAGAGATGAGTTTATCTCCCAGGGAACAGGTGGCAATGTGGAGGCATTTTTGGTTCTCACATATTGTGGAGACAAGATCTACTGACATCGACTCAATAAAGGCCAGAGATGCTGCACAACATCCCACAATATACAGGACAGTATCCCCAACAAGGAATCATTTCGTTCAAAGTATCAATAGTTCTGAGGTTGTGAAACTCTGGTCTAGTTTCATTTACTTGCAGAACCAGGATTCTAACCCACTTGTTTAGAGTCCTTGAGCCTCTGCTCTTTTGGGGATCTTGTGCCACTGCTTTCAGGTTTTACCACTACCTTGGTTAATATCATCTCCTGATTGTGAGAAAAGGATTGATGATTTCATTGAAGTCCCCTTTGTGCCTTGAGCTAGCTATGAAAAATTAGGGCAGATGACTAATGCTTTCTGAACCTCATTTTCCTCAACCATAAAATGGTTATCCTAGATTAACCACTGGAAGATTAACTGGTCTGTCCAATGTGAAGCACATGTAGAGAATCCAACACACAGTAGACGCACTTTATTCTATATCTCCCAATCTTCTCTCCTTAACTTCGGCTCTCACTCTTTCTCTGCTGCCTCCAATACGAGCATTTTTTAAACACTTTAGCTCTCAGAGTTAACTTCAAATGGCAAAAAGGTGGGTTCCATCACAGGAAAGCAGAGGATCACACAAAGAGAGACAAACTTGAGGAAGAGGAGGACAGCCTGGGTGTGCCGGGGCTATTCAGACCTTCCTCAGATAAACTGGGAAGCTGGTAACACTCTTTTTAGAGGGAAAATATGAATGGTTCAGCAGACACTCACCAGCTTTCCTGAGAGTATGTATATAAATACCCTGTGTATAGCCAGGTGCTGCTAGTGGTAAAGAACCTGTCTGCCAGTGCAGGACACATAAGAGATACAGGTTCAACCTCTGGGTCAGAAAGATCCCCTGGATGAGGGTAAGGCAGCCCACTCCAGTATTCTTGCCTGGAGAATCTCATGGACTGAGGAACCTGGCGAGCTACAGTCCATAGGATGGCAAACAGTCAGACAAGACTGAAGTGACTTAGCATGCATTTAGCCACAAAGAACTGCATATGTACAAAGTCACTCTAGTTGGTAGAACTGTAGCCAAATCCTCATAATACACAGAAGTTAAAAGGGAAAAAAATAAGTATGCAAAATTGGAATTCTCCAATTATCTCCAGTCCATATTTTAGGTTAAATATCTGTTCATCTGGGACTATCACCTTCCTCTAGGCACTAGGAAGAGCTGTGTCCTCTGCCCTTAATACCTTGTCCATGGAGCCAACAGGTTTTATCTATTAATAGTAGATTTAGATCAACTCTAGAGTGACACTGTAAATATTTACTGTTCTAACTGACAATATTCCCTCATAGCTCAGAATCCACCTGCAATTTAGGAGACCCTGGTTTGATTTCTGGGTTGGGAAGATCCACTGGAGAAGGGATAGGCTACCCACTCCAGTATTCTTGGCTTCCTTCATGGCTCAGCTGGTAAAAAGTTCTGCCTACAATGCGGGAGGCCTGGGTTTAATCCCTGAGTTGGGAAGATCCCCTGGAGAAGGAAAAGGCTATCCACTCCAGTATCTGGCCTGGAGAATTCCATGGACTGTATAGTTTATGGGGTCACAAAGAGTCAGACACGACTGAGTGACTTTCATTTCACAGGGCCAGAGAATTTGAGCTAACAATTTTCCAAACGATGCTGATGTTGCGGGTCCTAGAACCACACTTTGAAAACTATTAATCTAATACTTAGTTCTCAAAGTTCCCCAGGGCCTACTGAGCATACTTTGCCAACAATAGCAGAAATTCATAGTGTGAATTAGTGTGTGTGTGTTTAATATTCATTTACTTGGCTGAACCAGGCCTTAGTTGCAGCAGGTGGTATCTTCTATCTTCCTTGTAGCATACAGAATCTTTAGTTGTGGTATGTGGGATCTTGTTCTCTGACCAGGAATAGAACCCAGGTCCCCTGCATTGAGAGCATGGAGTCTTAGCCACTGGACCACCAGGGAAGGCTCAGTGTGTGTTTTAATATTAATAACCTTATAAATATTTTATTTGGAAATTATTACTAAACGTTGATGTACTAGTGTAATTGGTAGACTGCAGTTTTGATAAAATGATGAAAGGAATCACAGACTAGGACTCAGAAGATCTGGGGGTCATGACCTTCCAGCTCTAGGAATTTGAACCAAAAAACTTCCTGACCACAGTTTTCTTACATGTGGGAAAAAAAAAAATCACAATAATGCCTCACTATTATATAAGGCTGTGAGAGAGATAATATAATAACCTAGTTGAAAATACATGGTGAGCTGTACATGCATGAAACTTATATTCCTTTTTTGTTTTTTAACAAATTAATTTTATTGAGGTGTAGTTGCTTGACAATGTTGTTAGTTTCTGCTGTACAGCCAAATGAATCAGTTATAAATTCCCTTCCCAGTTACGTCACCACCGAGTAGAATTTCCTGTGCTATGCAGTAGGTTCGCATTAGTTATCTATTTTATACATAGTAATGTATCTATGTCAATCCCAATCTCCAAACTTACATGCTTTCTAAAAAAAACTTATTGGAATATAGCTTCTTTACAATGTTATATTAATTTCTCCTGTACAACACGACCTTATTTACAAAGCAGAAATAGAGATACAGACGTAGAGAACAAATGTATGGATACCATGGAGGGGATAGAGGGGGATGGGATGAACTGGGAGATTGGGATTGATGAATATACACTATTGATACTCTGTATAAACTTACATTCTTTCAACTGGTAGTATATAAGCAGTCTGCAGTAAAGTCATACCAACAGTATATAGAAATGAACTACTGAGATTTAATGACATGGATGGATCTTGAAAACATTTCTAGTGAAAGGAATCAGACAAAAGATAGCATGGTGTGTGATTTCATCTATGGAATATCCTAGAAAAGGCAAAACTTCAGTAACAGAAAGTAGTCCAGTGGTTACCAGTGGCTGGATATTGGGAAGGATTTGACTACCAAGGGGTATAAGGGAACTTGAGGGTTGATGGAACTGTTCTGTTTTGATTATGGTGCTGGATGAATGACTGTATGCTGAACACAGAAGAGATGACTTTTATTATATGTAAATTATGCCTCATTAAAAAGAAAGCATGAAAGGGAAAACGACCAAAGGATAAAATGTGGCTTTATTCAGATTAAACTCATTATGTATTAAACAGCCAAGCACAGTTTCTAGGTGTAGCTGGGTCCAGTTTCAGCAGCTCAGAAGGATGCTTAAGTGTAGAGATAATGCCCAATTTATCTTTCCAGAGGCCCATAGTAAATCCATATGTGACTTTAAAATTCTCAGAGTAGCTTGCAAATTGGTATTCCATACTTACGCACGTGCTCAGTCATTCAGTCCCATCCAACTCTTTGCAGTTCTATGGGCTGTATCCCTACAGGCTCCTTTGTCCATGGACTTCTCTAGGCAAGAATACCGAAGTGGATTACCATGCCCTCCTCCAGGGAATCTTCCTGACCCAGGGATCACACCTGCGTCTCTTATGTCTCCTGCGTTAGGCGGGTTCTT
Organism: Cervus elaphus; assembly: GCF_910594005.1. Taxonomy (NCBI): domain Eukaryota; kingdom Metazoa; phylum Chordata; class Mammalia; order Artiodactyla; family Cervidae; genus Cervus; species Cervus elaphus. Next base: position 37,918,606 of record NC_057828.1, on the reverse strand, counting down.
TACCACTAACAGTACCTGGGAAGCGTATTCCATGCTCATACTCAGAGTTAAAAGAGAACTTGGGCTGGGAACTTGAAAGCAGGGTTAGGATGGGAGACTGGGATTGAAGTATATAAAACAGGTAACTAACAAGAACCTACTGTGTAGCACAGGGGTAAAAAGAAGGTATAATCTGTTTGTAGGACATTTATTAAATTAACCCTAAAATGCATTCCCATATACAGTAGGAACAGACAAAAACTGTTTGACTCCACTTATACATAGAGCAGTCAAATTCATAGAATCAGAAAGTACCTTGTTAGCTGCCAGAGACCAGGGGCTGCGGACTGATAGTGGGAGGGGGAATGAGGAGTTAGTGTTTAATGAGAACAGAGTTTCCGTTTAGGAAAGTGAAAAATTTGGGAGATGGTTGTTGGTGAGATTTACACAGCAATGTGAATGTACTTGGTGCTACTGAACTGTATAGTTAAATATGGTTAAAATAGTATGTTTTATATTATGTGACTTACCACACCACACACACACACAGAGAAAATCATTTAAAAAAGCAGGCCTCCAGACTTACAGAAATCTAAATGATTCTGCTCCTTCATCCTATTATTTTGGTGTTTTGAAATCTCATCCTGCATATTTGTGTGGTCCTGGAAGGGTGGTTGGTGGTTTGAAGGATAAATACGGGGATTTGCTAGTGGTGGGTGGAGTGGGGGGCAGAGAGGGGTGAGGTGCTAAGAGAGGAGGGACAAACACACTGCTTTTATTCATGTGACTGTTTCTAAGGAGTGTGAAGCCATTTGCTTTTATAATCTAACTGCTAATTTTTTCCTTCTCTGGGAGTTTCTTCCATTTGCGTGTTCCTTACATTCTCTTAGAATTCCACCTTAAAACAAACTGAACGTACTTATGGCCAATATTTCCGCGCCGAAAAGTTTTGCTTAAACGATGACACATTGCAGTTGGAGCCTGCTCACCCACATCTGGAAGCCACATGTCCGCAGCAGCTGTATAAAACCAGCAGCCCAGCAGACATAGGGTGACACTTTTTGCCAGAAGCCCAGGCGGCATGGACCTCACTCTTCTGTGGGTGCTTCTGCCACTGGTCACCGTGGCCTGGGGACAGTATGGTGACTACGGGTACTCCTATCATCAGTACCATGACTACAGTGATGATGGGTGGGTGAATCTGAACCGGCAGGGCTTCAGCTACCAATGTCCCCATGGGCAGGTGGTGGTGGCCGTGAGGAGCATCTTCAACAAGAAGGAAGGTTCCGACAGACAGTGGAACTACGCCTGCATGCCCACACCCCAGAGCCTGGGGGAGCCTTCGGAGTGCTGGTGGGAGGAGATCAACAGGGCTGGAATGGAATGGTAAGAGCCGGCGTGCTGCACACGGCTGGTGATGCAGCAGCATACCCCTCTCGCTGGGGGAGGCTTGACCCTCAGGGAACAGAGCTCACTGGTGACTGGGCAGATCCTACCAGGATCCTTTCCATTGCATGCTCCGGGTGTGGCAGGGTCGATGCTGAGCAGACCACATTACAGGACCAAAACTCACGATGGGGCAGAGGGGGTGTCCATGGCAGATGGACTTCTTTGTGGCTCTCAGTTTGGTCCAGGGGCCAGTATGGCTTTGTGAAACATTTACTAGTTTGCCAAAGATAAGTACAGAAACTGAAAGTCTTTACGAAACTTTGTAGCAATTCAACTTTGCTGTGACATGCAAATGGCATTTTAGTATGGTAGTAATTTATTCAGATTGTCTTACAAAAAAAGTATTGGTACCCAATAGACTGGGGAAAATAAACAACCGAATCTTCACCACAGTTTGAGAAATATTGATTTAAGGCTAATGAGTGGGGCAGAGGGGTCAAAGAAATTTAAGCCAAGAGAAGTGAAATGAAATAGTTTTTTGCCATCCCAATTAAATGTGCCCTCTCAGTTTTGAGTACCAAGGTCCTTCTCTGTCTGCATTTAAAATGGGTTTCACTGCTGGGAAATAGTTTACTGAAATCTTTTGGGAGACGTCTTCTCATTCAACTAGGTTCTGCCATGGTTAACGACACAGAAATGGCCTGAGCCTGTGTCTCCACTGCGGCGTGTGACTGTCTCACAGTAATACTTGGTCAGAGCCTATCCCAGGAGCTATGCACTGTGAGGCCAGTTAGTCACAGCAGCCTGCATGCAGGCAAGGCCACTGAGTGGGTTGGGGGAGAGGGTGAGGGCAGGCTCAGGGGGAGGCTGGCCTGGGGAGGAGGAAGCCCAGCTGGCTGGTTGCTGCTATGGCATCTGTGCAGAGGAGATTCTACTGAGGGGTCTCTGTGGACATGTGGTGGATTGGGGCTTAGAGATGGTCAAACACAAAATTCTGAGTGTCACTCTTACCAGCACAGAGATGAGAGATCAAGAGGAAAAGACTGATGGGTGGAGGAGCCAGGCGAAAAGAGGACTTCTAAGCAATAAAAACAGCTGTCATTGATTGCTTAACCCAGCCAAGCACCATGCTGAGTGCTTTATACGGATTTTCTAATTTAATGCTCAGAACAAATCTATAAGTCACTTTGTAGGTAGATAAACTGCTGTCTAGAGATCAGGGGTTTCCTCAACTGGAAAATGGTTGATCCAGGATTTGGATCCAGTGAGTCTCAGCTCCAGAGCATAAGTGCTTAGCCATGATGATAGGCTACTTGAGAATCTGCTGCCCCACTGCATGGGCTCAGTCAGCATGGGTCAGGGCGGTAGGGACTGGACTCAGGGCAGTTCTTCATCCTGCAGAGGGAGGGCTCTGTAAGATGACAGCAGAAGCTAGTCCTGGAGGGATGGGGTCAGCTTGATTACTGCCAGAACTGGGCTCAGCCAGCCTGCGGAAGGGATGGGGGTAACGGTTCACAGCTGCAGGTGGGGGCCCCTTCAGGCCTTATTCATCCATCCCCACTGCCTCCAGGGAGCATATTTAATTATCTAAAACCCTTCCAGACAGATGGCTGACTCAGAGTCCAGCCTCACCTCAATGATAGTCTCCAGTGGCTTCCCGTAGGCAGGCCATTGCCTGGCACAGAGCCTAGGGATGACCTAATTACAACTGTCTGTCTAGTCCTCCAATTTAGGGGGCCGGTAGATGGGTGGGGCCCCTTTCTAATGCCCCCTTTTAGAGCCACACAAAACAGCACTCAGATGATTTCTTGTCCAGTCCAAAGCCCTGGACTCTGAATCAGGAGGCCTGGACTTAGATCCTGCTTCTGAAGACAACTTGCCTGGTGACCCTGGACCATGGGTTCAGCTCTCTAGGCTCTCAGCTCATTTGGAAAATGAGCAGTTAGACTGCCTAATCTCATAGGGCTCCAAGGCTCCTAACCTCTGCTTGGCTCTGAAAATATAGCTGGATTGTTCTTTCATTCTGTTGATCTTTGTGTTTATCCCTGCTAGGGAGAGAAGGCAAATTGTGTTTAGTTTCAAACTTGCCAACGTGTGACTGGTTTGTCATTAACTCCCAAACTATTTGAAGAAAAGTACAAGAGGGAGTGCAAATTATATGATTTTGTTTAGCCAATGGGAATCAAATGAGAAGCTGACAGACACAGTCTCTCCTCCACCTTCACTTCCTCCACGTTTTTGATTGTGCAGAGTCAAATGATTTTTTTTTCTTTCCCCTGTTCTACCCTCTGTTGTCTCTGTCTCCTCCTCCATTAATCACACAGTTTAAAAAACCAAAATGTACAAACGAAAAACAGTAGGACTCAGCTGCCCCAGGACTGATCCCGATTACCCCAGAGGCATTTTTGTTATATGATTATTGCTTTTAGTTTAGGCTCCAGTTTAAGTGAAAAAATCAGGAGAGACATCTTTCATAAACTGGGGAGCAATTATATCTTCCAGTTGACTTCAGGTTCTTAATCTGTTCTGGGGGAAGAGTTGATAGTTTTGTGCAATATGGCTGCCTTGTATAACTACATTTGCTTGCAAGCTTAGTTTTAAAGGGGGTGGTGGAGTCTCAAACACAGATAAGAGAAAAATGCATAGGATCTGCTAAAGACTCTTGTTAATTGGAGCACAGTCTTTAAAAAGTGCTTCCATCATGGCTGAGTTGACTTGTAACATGGCTGTTTGCTAGGGCTTCTCTGTTGAAAAATCACTTCTTCAGATGCCAGATTCTGAAGTGTGCATGCTGGCTCCCACTTACAACAGCTTGGAGGCTTTACCTTGATCCCATGAGTGGCATTTTGCCATCTCAGAGCATGCCCCAGTTGTTCTCAGGGAATCTTCTCAAACTTGGGTTGACCCAAGCTGTAGGACATGTGGGTCCCATGTGGAACAAGGCTGAGCTGGAGTGTGGTGGAAGGAGCTCTGGTTTTAGAATCAGAAAACTTTGATTCACAGCTCCTTTTCCTGTCATCTCTGAGCACTGTGGTCTTGGGCATTCAGTTTCTCATTCTGGAAAAAAAGAAAAAAATGTGTAAAACCCATATTGTAAGCTGTTAGGGAGAGGTACTGTGATGCTCACAAGCCAAAGTGTAAGAGAACTCTAACACATATCTAAAACAAATTCCTGGCATATCATGGGCAGTCAACAAAGATTTTGTGAATCTATAATTTGACCAGGCTGATTAAAGAGGCAAGTCAGCTTTACATGGAGTCTGAATTCAGAAGAACATTCAGTCTCCTGGCATTTGCTTTTTTCCCAGGTCCTCAAAGAATTCCCAAGAATACATTTCAAAATGGCAGCTTGTTTTGGAGCTGACTATTTGAATTTATGAATTCACCAAAGATAAGCCACGTGATGGACAAAAGGAAGCCACATTACTTCCACCAAATTCCAAAATCATGAGCTACTCGAAAAGCATATCTACTATTATTATAAATTTTGGCAGTTTTATCCTTGGATAAAAAGTACAGGCCCACATAAGAGCATATGATTCAGCCTGTTGAGCTGAAGTAGCCATAGATAAAGGTACTACCTCAAAAATATAAGAAGTTGCAATAACATACCCCACACAGTATATGCCGTTGTCATCTTTTAAATAAGAACTGTCAGTGAACCAAGAGTAATCGCAGTTACCCAGAGAACTTCCTAAAGATCATCACAAGGAGTCAGTAGGTCACCCATCAGTGTTAAGCAATCATGAGGAACTTCATCAGTGCCAGAGGGAAAAGAGTAGCAGAGTCAAGATTATTACAACATAAATGAGTGGTGCGAGGAACAGTGAGCCAAAGGACTTTTTATGAGGTGAGGCAGCTGACTGAGAAATGTTCAGTGTGATGGGAATTCAGGAGAGCTTCTACTGAGGTACAAAAATGGTTAAATGGTTCTGGACAAACCTCCACTCTCAGTCCTTGAGTTTTCTCATCAGTAAAACAGGAGCATTGGGATCCCCTGTGGCTCAGATGGTAAAGAGTCTGCCTGTAAGTGGGATACCAGTGTTCAATCCCAGGTCAGGAAGATCCCCTGGAGAAGTGAATGGCTACCCACTCCAGTATTCTTGCCTGGAGAACCCCATGGACATAGGAGCCTGGCAGACTACATTCCAGAGGGTTGCAAAGAGTTGGATATGACTGAGCAAATAACATAACATATAGGGACTAGTATAAGCAACAATGAGGTGTTGAGCCTTATAATCTAATATGATTTTTATGCTTTGAAGGACTTCTTTACTTATTGGATATTGATTAATTCTGGAAAGAAATTAAGGGATCTATTTGAACCTTGATGTGCAGTGGACTGTGAATTTTGCTGATCTCAGCTGGAGATTTTGCCACAAAGAGGCTGGTAGTTGATTCAGTAGAAGCAGATGATCAGTTGTTTCCAGAATCAGCTCTAGTACCATCAAAAACAAAACAAATAAAAGATGTCAAAGAGTCACTTAAATCACCTGGTTGGCTGCTTTGATGACTACTCTCAAATTCTAGAATTATTTTCTTCTTTTAGGAAAAAGTCCTGTATATTTCTCTGGCTTTTCTGGTGACTCAATGGTAAAGAAACCACCTGCCAATGAGGGAGACACAGGTTCAATCCCTGGGTTGGGAAGATTCCCCTGGAGAAGGAAATGGCAACCCCCTCCAGTATTCTTGCCTGGCAAATCCCATAGACAGAGATGCCTGGTGGGCTAGAGTCCTACAGGTCGCAGAGAGTCAGATATGACTTAGAGACTGAGCAGGCACTTGCACCTGTATTCTTCTCTAAGAAGTCTTCACCTAATAAAGGGAAGGGAAAAGAAAATAAGGGAAAAAGATATGTGCTCTTAAAAGGCCTAAACAAAAGGGAATATATTCAGAGACAGAAACCTCTTGAGGTTTATCAGAGATCTCCCATTGTTTGAATTGTTTTAGTACTACAAGGCAAGGTCTGATTTAAGTTGTGCGGTTCAGTACCCGGAACGTGGCTCCAGTGTCAGAACTGGAAGAGATTCACCCCCAACCTGGACACATTTTCTTCAAGTCAGTTAAGAGGGATGATTGGGATGAGCTCCTTTTGTTCCCAGGAGTCCAGTCATTGAGGACTGGGAGGATGTTGGAAAGGTCGATTAAAGGACTGAAGGGAACTGAAGTCCTTAAATTTGTAGCAAATTATTTTCCAATGTCCTGACTTTTTGCAAAAATAGCAGAAATTTAGGGGAGGGGGTTCACTTAGGGGTCTTCATTTGCTGAAGTTGAAGATTAAGAATTTTGGCAGTCTTCCTTTTAGGTGACTCATCTAAAGTAAGAGAGTGCTGGTATATTAGGTTAACAGAGTCTGGAGTGGACAGCTTCCTATTCCATGCTAGTTCTTTTTACTAGAAGGGAGAGGTCTCAGATCAGCCTGTTACTAAACACAGTTTCAGTTCAGTTCAGTCGCTCAGTCGCGTCCAACTCTTTGCAACCCCATGAATCGCAGCACACCCAGGCCTCCCTGTCCATCACCAACTCCTGGAGTTTACTCAAACTCATGTCCATCCAGTCGGTGATGCCATCCAGCCATCTCATTCTCTGTCATCCCCTTCTTCTCCTGCCTCCAATCCCTGCCAGCATCAGGGTCTTTTCCAATGAGTCAACTCTTTCGCATGAGGTGGCCAAAGTATTGGAGTTTCAGCTTCAGCATCAGTTCTTCCAATGAACACCCAGGACTGATCTCCTTTAGGATGGACTGGTTGGATCTCCTTGTAGTCCAAGGGACTCTCAAAAGTCTTCTCCAACACCACAGTTCAAAAGCATCAATTTTTCGGTGCTCAGCTTTCTTCACAGTCCAATTCTCACATCCATACATGACCACTGGAAAAACCGTAGCCTTGACTAGATGGACCTTTGTTGGCAAAGTAATGTCTCTGCTTTTCATATGCTGGTCATAACTTTCCTTCCAAGGAGTAAGGGTCTTTTAATTTCATGGCTGCAATCACCATCTGCAGTGATTTTGGAGCCCCCAAAAATAAAGTCTGACACTGTTTCCACTGTCTCCCCATCTATTTGCCATGAAGTGTTGGGACCAGATGCCATGATCTTAGTTTTCTGAATGTTGAGCTTTAAGCCAACTTTTTCACTCTCCTCTTTCACTTTCATCAAGAGGCTTTTTAGTTCAGTTTAGAGCTACCCAAATGGAATCAACATCTGGAGAAAGATCAGAATTTGCTTTAAAAATAATCTGAAGTCAGTTGTAATAGTCATAAACACATTCGTCAAATTTTTGTGTGCCAGCCTGAATTTTGTTCCAATCAACAGGCTTTAGAAAAGCCCTTGTAATAACTCACTGAATACGGCTAGTGATTGCCTGAGCCTGAACACATAGTAAGTTAGTATGCTGGTCTCAGAGTTGCAATTCTAGAGACCTTTCAGGGTTTTCTGTATTAGTTATTTTCATTAGAATTTGGTCATTGTCTTCACTGACAAGCATATGAACTGGCTGATATATGTTGAAGAAACCAGGTTGATAAGTTTGAATGACTAAAGTACTCAGCAAATCTATGAGGATCTTCAGTTACTTTGGGAAAAATTTGACTGTGGCTTGCAGTTCAGCTTTAGTTCAGGAAATATTAGAGATTAAGGGTTGAGCCTCTGGGTCCCCAAAAGGCTTAATTTGAAAGAGACAGTTTCTGATCAGTTCAGAGGAAAAGGGAATGGGAAGACCTTCAGAGAAAAGAGGAAGTCTGGCAAGAGAATCAGTATTGGGGGGTTGGAGGTCTATAGGAGATATAGGGGGCTTCCCCAGGGCCTCAGCGGTAAAGAATCTACCTGCAATGCAGGAGTCACATGAGATGCAGGATTGATCCCTGGGTCAGGAAGATCCCTGGAGGAGGGCATGGCAACCCACTCCAGTATTCTTGCTTGGAGAATCCCACGGACAGAGGAGCCTGGTGGGCTACAGTCCATAGGGTCACAGAGTCAGACACGCCTGAAGTGACTGAGCACACAAATACACACAGGAGGTGTAGACGGCCAAATAGAGAAGGAGACAGATGGCACTGAGGGTGGGCCCTGAGCAGGGGGTGCTGAGGGAGAGAGACAAGGTGGTACAGAGTTGGAGTGGGAGACAGAGAAGCCAAGGAAGAAGAACCCGAGGCTTTGGGAGCCATGTTATCTTTCTTTAAACATTTTCCTCTATTAGTCTTAACATTTTACTTTGCAGAGGAGCAATTTTAGTCTCCTGATAATATTTGGAAGCCTCAAAATACCCACCAGAATAGGCTTTTCACTTAGCTTTGGAAAATTTAGAGCGATGGTTGTCCAATTTGGTTTTGAGAAAAGTATGCTTAGGGATTTCAAAAGTTCTCCCATAATGGTCATTGGTATTCTAAATTGCCTTTGGTTAGGTCAATCCAATTTAGTTAGACATGAACATGAAGAATAACCTTGGTGGTCAAACATAAAATGGACCAGGATCGCTGTACAGAAGGGGTACCCTCAAAATATTTAAATAACCGGGACACCATTTTCTCAGAGCTGTTTTCTCTAGTGTAAGAGAATTATTTTCAAACAACTTAGCTCGAATAACCCACACTGCATGCAGGTCTAGTATCAGCGAGTTCTAAGACAGCAGTCTGGCCGTGAGAGAGACAGGAAGCTACTCAGCATACTTCCAGTAGGACAGCCCCCCCACCCTTCCCAAGGAATGGGCTGATGGCCAGCCACTTCCAGCTGTATCAGTCTGATTTCAAAAATTGAGTCAAAGTGCCAAATGAATATTGTCATACGGGAACAAGGTCTTAACCGGAAAAGATAAAACCTTAAAACAGATCCTGAATAAAACCTGGAAAGCTTCAAAATGCAACGAGGGTGAAGCTCAGATCCAGGAGAAAGATTTGCTTAAAAATCTCAGGGTCAGTTAGAAAAGCAGTGAGCATCAACAAGTTCAATGTGGATACCACATCTGTTTGCTCACAAGCCTCAAAGTAATCAAGGATCTTCACTGGATCCCCCAATGGAATACCAAAATGTTGACCTAAAATAAATAGACTGCCAGTTATATCTCCAGAAAACAATGGGTTTGGTTGGGATGAGCAAATGATTACAATTTGGGGTCTACAGCCATGGTGAGGCATGTGCAAGTCCCTACAAAATGAAGAGAATGCTTTTGTGGGGGTAAAAGGAGTTGGGAGGACTACATTTAACATAGAGTCCATGGTTTTTCATTGGTTCCCTTGTGACAAACTCTCATTGGTTGAGCAGCATCACAGGGTATGAGACCTCCCCCTTCCGGTCCCTCTCCTGACTCTAGTTTCCCCCCCACCCCCCAGAGAGTAGCATTTTATTTGTTTATTTTTTCCATTTGTTTTTATTAGTTGGAGGCTAATTACTTTACAATATTGCAGTGGTTTCCTGACTCTGTTTAATTGAGATTTCTATTTCACCTTTTTAACACCAGGAACTCACTTTTCCACAGTGTGGTTCTAATTGAGACCAAGGTCCTGTCTAGTAAAGAGCAGTCCATCATGATTCATTATGCTGGCCGTTAAGCATATACTGCGCTCACCTGGTTTTCCCAAATCAGCTCCTCTACACCAATGTCTTTCACCCTCTGCTTCCCAATCTGCTTTATGTTTCTTGTAGTGCACTTGTCCTTACTGGGTTTGTATTTTTATAGTTTGTTCCCTTCAAAATATAAGCTTCATGGATGTAAGGATTTTGTCTCATTCACCACTGTATAGCATATTTTTCAGCACTAGAATAATACTGTCACATTGTGGGACCCACTAAATGTGTAGTGAAAGATCAAATAAGACTAGTTAGGGGCTTCTTTGACAGTCAGTGGTTAAGAATCTACCTTCCAATGCTGGGGTGTGGATTCGATCCCTAGTTGGGATCTAAGATCTCACATGTCTCATGGTCAAAAAACCAGAACATAAACAGCAAGAGCAATATTGTAACATTCAATAAAGACTTAAAAATGGTTCACATTAAGAAAAAAGAAAAGATAAACCTTAAAAAAAGACTAGTTAGTTCACTGAGCAGCTCAAACCCCAGCCAATGTCCTCAGTGACCCCAACAAAGAAGCCTGCAGATCTTCCTGCACAGGGAACCACTTCGGTTACATTTTTAAATTATTTTATTTTATTTTATATTGTAGTAAAGCTTATGGACAATGTGTTAGGTTCCAGTGTACAGCAAAGTGATTCAATTACATATATATATAGATACATTCTTTCTCAATTTTTTTTTCATATAGGTGATTACAGGATACTGAGTAGATGTCCCTATGCTATACAGGAGATCCTTGTTGAGTATCTATTTTGTTACAGTAGTGTATATATGTTAACCACAGACTCCTAATTTATCCCCTCTCCTCACTACATATATACAATGGAATACTACTCAGCCATGAAAAAGAATGAACTTATGCCATTTGCTGGAACATAGAGGAACCTAGAGATTATTATACTAAGTAAAGTAAGTCAGACAGAGAAAGACAAATAACATATGATATCACTGATATGTGTAATCTAAAAAAAAATTGATACAAATGAACTTATTTACAAAACAGAAGCAAACTCACAGACTTCAAAAACAAAGGTGGGACTGAAACAATTGAAAAATCAATGAAGCAGGTATGACGTATATGTGCTGTTACCCTAATTCTAATTGATATGGTGCTGTATAATTTATAAACTATTCCTCATGCATTTGCCTATTTATTCACTACCAAATACATATTATCACAAACTTTGCCAGACTCCAGGAATATGAAGATGAATAACATACAGTCTATGCCCCTGAGTTACTCATGGTCTAATCTTATTTGAGCTTCACAATAATACTGCAAGGCAAAATCACTATTGGGTTGGTCAAAAAGTTCGTTCAGTTTTTTCCATAAGATGTCTCTAGTAGTGCTTAGTTGTTTTTAATGTCACTTGAAACAATTTTGTTAGACTGTATTGTAATAGCTGTCATATCAGTGTGGATTTAAAAATAAATATCAAAATTGGTAAATTTTTGTTCAGCCATTTTGATATTGAAGATGGAAGAAGTAAAGCAACATTTTTGGCATATTATGCTTTATGATTTCATGAAAGGCAAAAAAAGCAGCTGAAATGCAAAAAAAAAAACCCAAATGGATTTGTGCAGTGTATGGAGACAGTGCTGTGACTGATCAAACATGTCAGAAGTGATTTATGAAGTTTTGTGCTAAAGATTTCTCATAGGACATTGCTCCATGGTCAAGTGGACCCGTTGAATCTGATAGTGATCAAACTGAGACATTAGTTGAGAACAATCAATGCTATACTGTGTGGGAAATAATCGACATACTCAAAATATCCAAATCAAGTGTTGAGAATCATTTGCACCAGCTTGGTTATGTTAATTGCTTTGAAGTTCCATGGAAGTTAAACGGAAAAAAAAAAAAAAAAAACCTTCTTGACAGTATTTCCTCATACGATTCTCTACTTAGGCATAACTAAACCATTCCATTTTTAAAACAAATTGTTACAGGAGATGAAAAGTGGGTACTGTACAATAATGTAGAACAGAAGAGATAATGAGCAATTAAAATGCAAAACCACCAACTGCACCAAAGCCCAGTCTTCATCCAAAGAAGTTAATGAGGTGTATATGGTGAGGTTAGAAGGGAGTCCTCTACTATGAGCTCCTTCTGGAAAAACAGATGACTAATTTCAACAAGTGCTGCTACCAATTAGACCAACCGAAACCACCACTTGACAGAAAGTGTCTGACTTAGTCAACAGAAAACCTATAATCTTCTATCAGGATACTGAAAGACTGCATGTTTCTTTGGTGATCAAAGTTCTGATTCATTCCTATATCCACCAGACATTATACCTTCAGATTTCTATTTACTTCAGTCTTTACAAAATTCTCCTAATGGAAGAATTTTCAATTCCCTGGAAGACTGTAGAAGGCACCTGGAACAATTCTTGGCCCAGATGTAGCTTCTCCTTCCATTTAATTGCAAATATTTTTGATAACAGTAATAGTAACAACCACTACCTTTTCTGTCTTTTCATAACATACTTTGTACCAGGCTCTGGGGTAGACACTTGACATATAACATCTCTTTAATCTCCAGGCTTAAAGTTGTCATCCCCATTTTGTGGCTGTACTGTGCTATGCTTAGTTGCTCAGTCATGTCTGACTCTTTGAGACTCCATGGACTCTAGCCCACCAGGCTCCTCTGTTCATGGGGATTCTCCGGGCAAGAATACTGAGGTGTTGTCATGCCCTCTCCAGGGGATCTTCCCAACTCAGGGATTGAATCCAGGTCTCCTGCATTGCAGGCAAATTCTTTACTGTCTGAGCTACCAGGGAAGCCCACATTTTTGTGGAGGTAGGCATAAATATCAGCAGAAAGAACAAGAAGGGACATGGAGTCATTCTGTTGGGGCTTGAGAGAAAAATCCAAAACTTGTAAAGCTCCTTTGAATAGTAAACTTGCCCCCAAACTGGTTTGTCTTTGTCCCTTGCCATTTCATTGCCCCACCATCCCCAGGCAGTTTCTTGTTTCTCATCTTTGTCTTTAGTACCAATCTATTTCTTCTGTCCAACATCTGTATCATCTTTGATGTCCCTTACCAGTACAGTTGTCTGGAAAACATTCCAGACCAAGTACAGCGCTTGACATAGAGTAGATTTTAATGAATATTTGTTGACTTAACAAACATTCTGAAAATCTGTGGAGCATGTTATACATGTCTGATAGCAACTCAAAGAATATTCTGGGGAAAAGAGAATTAACAGGAGTCAAAGCTTTACTCTAAAGGAATGAGTCTCCCTTGGTGAAATTTAAACCCTTACCCAACTGGATTGGAAGAGCAATGTTGGGGAGTAAGAGGCTGAGCCACATGGTATTCTAGTCACAGGGAGTGGCCACCGGCCTAGACGATGGGAAAAGTTGCTTGTATTCCTTCTTTGTCATGGAGTTGAAGGCTGACTAGCAGACATGGAAACACAGTCTGTGGAGCTGGAAGAAGAGACAAGCCCAATCAGCCCATCCACTTGATGGGATTCTGAAAGCTCTTCACCAAGTTGATGCTGCTTTCCTTACGCTGTTCCCCACTCAACCCAATGCCACCTCCAACTTGCTAAGAATCTGGGTTTTCTGTGGGTCTGGACTGAGACCAGCAGAGACTGGAAAGAGAGACTAAAACTTCACAGAGGAGTTCACTGGCAAAACCAGACACGTGCACTGCTTCCCATCCTGGCCACTGTCACACAGCCTGACCAGTGGCCCTGGACCCAGGGAAGGACACAGCAGCAGGGAGAAAGCCTGCCTGGAGAATGGACCAGAAAGCAGAAGGACCATCATGGAGCAACATTTTGGGCTCCCTGGGAGTTCCTGAGCAGGAGCTTTGGCCTCAGAAAAATCTGAGTTTGGATCCTTGCTCTTCCTGTTTCTATCTTGGCCAAGAGCTTTGCAGGTGTTATTTCACTTGATTCTCACAGTGACCTAGGTGAGGCTCCACACAGAATGTGAAGGTCACAGCTAGGACCAGAACTCAATGTCTGCCAATCCCTCAACAAGGACTCTTTCTCCTGAATCCTGTTGCTTCCACATTTTGTTAAGAGAAACCACTTTCAGAAAGGCCATCTTCTCAGAAAATGTCCATGACCATTGTTGTCAGAAGAGGAACAACTGCCTGGTGATTTTCCTTCTAGAAAGTCTCCAGTGTCAGGTGGAACAGGGCTCACAGTGCTCGAGTTTGTGAATCTGAGCCTCCAGCCTTCAAAGGGTTGATGAGAAAGAATGTCTTTTCAAAGGGAGAGGAGAGAGTCCAGAAGCAAGGAACCCCAGGGCCCTCAGACTCTGAGGAAATGTTCTCAGGGGACCTGTGCCTGGGGCTCAGCTGGGTCCTATCATCCTTTACCAGAAAAGCTGCAGTCTTGGGCCCATCCTCTTTTCTGCCGACCATTCAAGAACAACAGCCATGCACCGGGCAGTGAAGCAGAGCCTCAAGGATGTCTTTTCCACAACTTAAAAAAAAAAAAGAAAATTGAATTTGAATCACTTTAGTAATGCAAGCTTTCTCCAACTCCCCCTCCCTCCCCTCCTGTTGATAAGCTCCCTTCATTCCCCTTCTCACCTGCCTGGCTCCTGTGTTTGGAATCCTGCAGTTTGTGGCCAAATCTTTAGGTGGATCTTATTAAGTATGTTTTGAAAAGGTGATTGAAAGGGAGAGGAGTGGAGGAGAGGAACGCTCAAAGCTACATTCATTTTGCACCCTCTTCCTGGAGCAGGCTCTGTTCCTGAAGGAGAAGTTAGAAGTGGGAAGAGGTATTGCTCATCTGAGTTTCTGAGAACTGCTTGGAGAGAGTTTCAGAGTCCCTCTTGGATTTGAATGATGGACTCTTACAAGTGCATCCTGGGGGACTTCCCTGATGGTCCAGTGTTAAGAGTCCACCTTGCAATGCAGGACAATGAGGGTTCAATCTCTGATTGGGAACCTGACATCCCGCATGTCATAGGACAAAGGAACCAGCACACCTCAACTAGAGAGAAACCTGCATGCCGAAACAAGGATCCTGAGTGCCACAACTGAGACCCGACACAACCAAAAATTAAGACAAAAGAAGTGCATTCCGCCTCTGGTAATGGAAGTTGCCCTGATCATTCATTTGTTCATTCATTCTTCCATGATCATTCATTTGTTCATTCATTCTTTCATGACACATTTGCTGGACTCCCATGTCAGGCCCTGTGGGAATTAAAACTGAAGATTAAGTGATCTTTCTCCTTTAAGGACTTTACCATCTACTGGCAGCAATAAGTACTCAAGTAACTGTGCTGCGGGGTGGATGTATCAGCAATTAGGACAGCCAACCTCTGTGAGCTTTGCTTTAGAGAAGCAAAAGAGTCCGTGTCCGACTCTTTGCAACCCAATGGACTGTAGCCCTCCAGGCTCCCCTGTCCATAGGGTATTCTCCAGGCAACCATACTGGTGTGGATAACCATTCCCTTCTCCAGGGGATCTTCCTGACCTGCATGAGTGATTAAACCCACATCTCCTCTTTTGCAGGTAGATTCTTTACTATCTGAGCCACCAGGGAAGCCCCGGAGTTGCCTATGCATTGCTTCATTTGGTCTTCACAGTAACTTTAATAAGTACATACTGTTAGTATGCCCCTCTTACAGATGAGAAAACTGAGGCCTTTAGAGGGTATGAAGCCTGTCAAAGGTGATACAGTCAGGAATGGTTGGAGTAGCAGTCCAGCAACATAGCCTATGCTCTTAACTACCCTGCTATACTGCTTCTACATGAATGTGAAAATGTCCCCTTACAAAAATCCAATTCTAGAAGGAATACTTTCATCACATTGGCCACATGCACTGCCAAGCTCTGGTACAGGCTCACTCTACCAAAATGTGAAAGCAGTGGGATAGAAACGGGGGGAGGTGAGCTCTGTTTGGTTAACTAGCTTTCATCATATGTCCTTGGGCCCTGGGCAAGTAGTGTCTAAATAATCTTCACAAGGCAGTGTTATTTTAGGCGGCGTTTGAGACAGTGACACACACAGACTTCCCCTACAGGACTGTGGGGTCAGCTGCCTGGTTGGCAGCCGGCAGAGAATTCATGGAACTTGGATGGGCTTCAGAACTGGTACCGAAACCTTTCAGCTTATCTTGTTACATTTATTTTTGCTTATGGGAACTTACCATCATGGGAATGCTGTCCCTGTGACAGTCTGAGTGCCCAGGACAAGCCAAGACAGTGGAACAACAATTCCAGGAAAGCCTGGTTCAGTTCTGACAGGGCTGATTTAGAGGGAGGCAAACTTTTAGTGATGGAGAAAGATCACAGAGAGTTCCAGTTTGCTGTGCCATCACTCTTTGGACACATATGAGCTTTGTTTACAACTCTTAGAGCTTTTTATTGAAGTTGCATCTCACTAGCATGGCTAGAATTAGGATAGAATAAACCATTGTGGAAAATCAGCCCCCGAGGCTACCCTTCAGACCTTAGTCATCCATTCCAACTGTATGACTTCCTGAAATGTACCAGGTGCTTTCCAAAGCTGAGATGTGAGCAATGGTAGAGCAAAGAAGGCTAAGTCATCAACGGGCATAGGTCTCAATGTACATCTTAACTTGCATTATTTGTATCTTATAGCTGAGCTTTCTAAGGTTTGTCAGAACTTCTTGCAAGTCCTGGGAACAGGGAGTTCGAGACAGCTTGCATGTTGACTGAGTACCAAGCCCTTTTCTTGATTTTTGTTTCAACACAGAAGCACAGTGATTGATACAGAGTAGTGATGAGGTACAAGTTTGTTGGATGAAGGGATAAATAAACACATATTTGAATATGTGCTCAGTTGTTAAGATGCATCAAACTCTTTAGAGACCCTATGGGGTATAGCGCACAAACTCCTCTGTCCTTGGGATTCTCCAGGCAAGAATACTAGAGTGGGTCGCCATTTCCTTCTCCAGAGGATCTTCCTGACCCAGGGATTGAACCAGGTCTCCTGCATCGTAAGCGGATTCTTTACCTTCTGAGCCACCTGGGAAGGCCCTGTTTGAATCTGATCAAACTAGATACTAAATATATTTCATGTCTAGTCAGAAAGCATCTTTTTTCTCATTCATTTATTATTCATTTATTCATTCATGCTTTTATATATATATATATATATTCAAATATATATATATATGTATTTTCAAATATATATCTAAATATGATCCAGAAGATCATTTCCAATAATTAAAAAGAACAAAATGAAGTTCAGTCACTGATGGTTTTATAGTTTGTGTGTCAGCAAGGTCTCTCTGACCTATCAGCACTGGGTACTTATTCTTACTTTATCTATTATATTTTCTGGAAACTTATCTTTACTTGGAAAGCAGGGATGTATTCCAACAACTGCCAGGTAGTAACACAGAGACAAATTCTTGCTCTGCTTCCTCAGAAGAGGGAACAGGATCAATGTCCAGGTGGGTAAAAATGCAGGAAAACAGTTAGCTAAGACTCACTTTGGAAGAGCTTTTGAAAGCTTTCAGGGATTCCCTGGTGGCTCACGGTTAGAGAATCCACCTGCTCTTAAGCAGAAGAAATGTTCATTTGAAGTTCATCAATCCGTTGTGTTTTTCCTTGTCTTCATTTTATTTCAATTTAGACAAAGTGAATTATATTATCTTTTATTTTAAATGGCATGAATAATACAATCTTGCATTTGTAAAAATTCTAGATGCCTCTGTATCCATCCATTTATGCATTCTTCCATCTAACAACATATTCTCAGAGGTCTAACAAGAGCAGAGTTTCCCAATTTTCCTCCAGTTGAAAGAGTTCGAATCATTTGAATTTTAACGGTGAGTATATGTCATTCCTACCAATAAAACAAAGTCCTTATTATTTGCATAAAATAGAATAAATTGTAAGGAATCTAGGTCATTGAAAGAGTGGCTTGGCTTAGTAACTGGGAGCTAAGATCTTGGGGAGGGGGTGAATTTGTGCACCATGGTGTTAGTTTATTTGGAGTTTTCTCTTCTCTTCAGGTACCAGACGTGCTCCAACAATGGACTGGTGGCAGGGTTCCAGAGCCGCTACTTCGAGTCAGTGCTGGATCGGGAGTGGCAATTTTACTGCTGCCGCTACAGCAAGAGATGCCCATATTCCTGCTGGTGAGCCTGGCAGCCAAACGCAATCCCTCACGGCTACTGGGACGGGAGGGGGCTTGGGGGGACAGAAATGTGCTTTTGTCCACGTTTCTAGTTTCAGATAAGCATCAGCCATCACAAGCAAGTTTTAAATATAGCAGCTAGCCTATAGAAGGGGAAGGACAGATGAAAGAAAAGGTCAGAATAATATTCACACAGGGAGGGACCTTATAGGTCATCAGCCCAGTGCTTCTACGTCCCTTTTTTGATAGAAAAGCAAACAAAGAGAGCAATAGAGCAAAAATGTGACTTGCCCCAGACCAGCCAGCTTATTTCATGGTGGTTGACCTCTAGGCTGAGGTTTACAGACTCCTGTTTCAGTGCTCTTTTCTGTCTCTATCATGATAACTTCTCATCACATCCAAGGACACTGGACATATCTGGGACCCTATCTTTTCTTGCAGGACTTCTTTTGAAGATCCTGCCTTTTTCCAGGTCAGAGTGCCAAACATAGTATTTAAACATAGACTTAAAAAGGACCTAGCCTTTGAGTTGACTAGGAGAATATATATATATAAATTCTGATAACTTTCACTGGATGTGGACAACACAACTTGTCCCAAGTTCTTCAGTCTGGAAACAAGTCAGACATTTCTACTTGAAACAAAAGAATAAGTGTCAACATTTGAAGGTTGACTCACTCAAGTGATATATCTCTCCACAGTGTGATGTGATGCTTGGAAAAACAGCCTTGTGGGTCACGCTTATTCTCTGTGACCAAACAACTCCACAGATGCTCAAGTAGGGCATGGTGTCTCTAGGGATAGGCAGCTCCAAAACCTTAGCATTTTTCTGTTTGAAGCAGTGATAGATGGTACATTCAGAGCTCAAAGTCACCCGCTATCAGTAGCTCTCTGATGGGGCAGGCCCTTCATCCAGTTGTCCGAAATGCCTCCATGTTGTTGCTGTTATTGCTCAGTGGTGTCTGACTCTTTACGACCCCATGAACTGCAATACTCCAGCCTCCTCTGTCCTCTATTGTCTCCCGGAGTGTGCTCAAATTCATGTGCATTGAGTCAGTGATGTTATCTAACCAGCTCTTTCTCTGTCGTCCCCTTCTCCTCCTGCTTTCAATCTTTCCCATCATCAGGGTCTTTTCCAATGAGTCGGCTCTTAGCATCAGGCAGTGAAAGTATTGGAGCTTCAGCTTCAGCCTCCGTCCTTCCAATTAACATTCAGTGTTGATTTCCTTTGCTGCTGCTAAGTCACTTCAGTCGTGTCCGACTCTGTGCGACCCCATAGACGGCAGCCCACCAGGCTCCCCCATCCCTGGGATTCTCCAGGCAAGAATACTGGAGTGGGTTGCCATTTCCTTCTCCAATGTGTGAAAGTGAAAAGTGAAAGTGAAGTCGCTCAGTCATGTCCAACTCTTCAGGACACCATGGACTGCAGCCTGCCAGGCTCCTCCATCCATGGGATTTTCCAGGCAAGAGTACTGGAGTGGGGTGCCATTGCCTACTCCATGATTTCATTTAGGACTGACTTATTTGATCTCCTTGCAGTCCAAGGAACTCTCAAGAGTCTTCTCCAGCACCTCAGTTTGAAAGCATCAATTCTTTAGCTCTCAGCCTTCTTTATGGTCCAACTCTCATATCCATGCATGACTGCTGGGAAATCCTTAGTTTTGACTTTACAGAATTTTGTCAGCAAATTGGTGTCTCTGCTTTTTAATATGCTGTCTGGATTTGTCATAGCTTTTCTTCCAAGGAACAGCGGGGTTTTTTTTTGTTTGTTTGTTTGTTTTTTAATTTCGTGGCTACAGTCACCATCCAAAGTGATTTTGGAGCCCAAGAAAGTAAACTCTGTTATTGCTTCCACTTTTTCCCCATCTATTTGCCATGAAGTGATGGGACCAGATGCCCATAAAGCTGGCCTTACTCCATATGGTTGGTGAACAGGCATGGCTAGGGTGTAGGTTATAACTGTGAAAGTTCCTGAATCCAAGACCTAAAGGGTCTTAGATTCAGGATAGAGCAGCAGGAACCCACCAGTTTCTTAGAGGCTAAGAATTTAATGGGCATGGAGCTGTGTAAGTGGGAACAAAGTCTTGAGATCAAAGGCTGACAGAGATGAGCAACTTTTCTTAAGTTGCCCAAGACATTAAAATCTCTGGTAACAAAATTTATCCTTGGCTGTGGTCTGCAATGGTCTGCCCATCTTCCCTCACCACCCCATTCTCCCCATTCCTCATCCCACTCCGTCACCCAGACACGACACTGAGAGTTGGTAGAATCAGACTGTGGAGAGAGAGAGAGGAGAAGAATGGAGAGAGGAGAGAACTCCTCAGAAAGACACAGCAGGTCCGCTTTGAAGTGGTCGCTCTAAGGAAGGCTTCACTTGACTGGACCTCTTTCTGGTTGTGTGGTGTTAGAGCTGAGAACTACTATGGTTGTCAAGGAAATAGTACTTTTGCAAAGGGACACTTGGAACAGTACAATGAGATTTCAGGAGGCACTGTGGTATGCAGGGCATGACTCACTGCCCCGCCGGCACGTCTAGACATTTTAGTGGCATCTTTAAGTTTCCTGAGTCATGACGTTCTATGTTTTTCTAAATTGCATGAAACCTCTAGGGCATGAATTAGGTCTTATTTCTCTGGCATCTCAGCATATTGCCTGGCACAAAGTAGGCAATACATTTCTCAAATGAATAGTTGAACAGCACAGGCCCCTTGGAACAGTAACAGTGGGGAAACCTGACATTGATATGAGGAGGTTTTATAGTGGAAAAAAGTCTTCCTTCAAGTGCCTTATTTTATCCGATCCTTTTAACAGCCCTTAGGAGTGAGAACTGTTTTCCCACACCTTCCCACAGTGAAAGCTCCTGATAACCCTCTTCCTCGAAACCTTCCCTCACATCACTTTTACTAACTTGAATCACCTCCCAGGGAACTGGGCATATGTGGGTGGAAACATTTTTCTCTTCCCACTTGGAAGGCTGTTCTATAGCACTGAGCCTGACACTGAGAATTGAGCATCTATCTTCTCCAAGCTTGCAAGCTTTCAGGGATTCAGGAATAGCACCCTGTGCAAGGAAAAAAAGTAAATCATCCAAGCAACTCCCACGCAAGTGCGGGATTTATTTGTTTGGTGGCGACCAAGGCGCCGCTCCCATTTCAGTCTCTGCAGTTTCTCATAAGATATTATAGCATCACTGAAGTCTGGTAAGAAAGCAAATTCCTGATAGAAGCAGACATGGCATCACTCAGGAGTCCCCACTGGGACTGGATATAGATGTAAATGTTGTTACATGTATTTATTTATGTGTGAGAATATTCATTCTTAGTCCATTCATCTGCAAACCACAAACATGTGTCACTGAGGAAGCCACAACCTTTCAGAGACTGTTTGAATAATTCCCCAGTCTCCACGCAGCTCCAGTGGCTGCTTGCCATGCACCAGGCTGTCCCCCATCAGCACGCTGAGGCTGTCCAGGCATAGACCATGTCCCAGGGACCGACAGTTTTGAATTTAGCATGTGTTTCCTTTCCTAAATGTTTCTTTTCAAGATTCATGGCCTTTCATCAGGTTCACTGCATAATATGTTTTGACCAAAAAAAAAAAAAGTCCTTCCTCAGAATCAGCTTAGATAACGCATTAGTTTTCCTTCAGCCTTGAGTTTCTATAATGAATTTCTACTATGAGTTTCTATATGAATCTCAGATACTGCATTCTGTTCTCCACAATCTGGTCTCCCTCTCCATTGTGCTGAAGTCATAAACCAGAGTTGTTGTTTTTTGTTTTTTTTTTTAAATTAATTCCTAGATCGTTCTGGCTAACAGCTACAACAAAATCAGCTCATCTGAATATTCTCCTCTTTCTACCCCAAAGCACTCCATCAAAGCTTATCTTTAACTACTACTCTCATTGTCTAGATTTTAATACAAGATGGAAAATGTTTGCATTCCCATTCCCTGTGAAACCATGACAGGGACAAGGATGACCTCATAGGCATCTCCATGTGGCATCTGCCCCCCCAACCCCTGCCCAGATGCCTGCTACAGCACTACTCCCAGAAGCCTGATGGGAAGGGAATCTTCTACGATGCTTCCTCTGAGCAGGTTGGAAGCTGTTATTATAGAGATGGAGACACCACATTTTGAGAAAATAAGATTGGATGTTACATTTTTAAGCAGCTTGCATTGAGTTTAGATGCTTCTGGGCCTGAGATCAACCATCACCTGGCACTGCACGAAGCACTAATCACTCATTTTAGGGGTCGATGGCCCCTTTGAGCTTCAGCAAAATCAATTGTATCTGTCATCAGTTGGGGTGGCATGGCTGTCGTAATCATTGTGCCATATTTCTAGTTTAGAAATGTATTTGCTGCCTGCATGTCAGTGCTTCCTTCCTTTCTATGCTCAACCTTCAAGAGTAGAAATTTCAG
Organism: Cervus elaphus; assembly: GCF_910594005.1. Taxonomy (NCBI): domain Eukaryota; kingdom Metazoa; phylum Chordata; class Mammalia; order Artiodactyla; family Cervidae; genus Cervus; species Cervus elaphus. The sequence continues at coordinate 37,896,162 of NC_057828.1, read as the reverse complement.
AGATGTGGCTGCTTGTCTAGTAAGTAATGGGTAACCTAAGACCAGGTCCTACGTGCTGCTTAGAACAAAGTAAACGTTGCAATTCCAGACCAAATTTGTGGCTCTATACTTTCTTGTCCACTCTCCTTTATGGTATTCTAGAAATAATCATTCATTCCTCTATTCATTAATTCACTTAATCAGACTGAATATAAATGGATATAAGTACAGTTCATGGACTTTGATTCAGTTCCTAATGATGATGATAATTTTTATTTATTTTATTTATTAATCTACCCTGTTAGCTCATTTACTTCTGATGCACAGAAATCATGATCTATGACCCAGATGAGAGAATCAGGGTGCAGAAGTTGTGACTTGTTCAAAGTTCTGAACTCAATTCCAACAGGTCTATCTGCCTCCAGATCCCACATGCTTTGCACAGTACTGAGTCCTCTGAATCTCAATGAGAAAATCAGACCTGGACAGGTGGAGTATTAGGTAACAATACAGTGGGCATCTCCTAGTGAGAACAGAGAAGAAAGTGGTTATTTTAGCTGGAGGGGAGACACTGCAGTTTGTCCCCACCAATTGCAGGATCAAGGCAACCATGACGCAGTGTGGCCAGTGAAAACTAACATGAGTCAAAACAAATATGCTTGATGACCAGCCCTGGGCTTGGAATGGTGAGCTGGAAATTCATTTCCAAGAGAGCAATTTGGAAAATACTTAGGGACTTTCCTATTCTAATTTAAAACCACAGATATCTCTAGAACTGTGTTCCCCCTGTTGTGATACATATTTGAACACTTTGATATACAGTGCTCCAAAATGCCACAAGAGGACAGACATGATCATATTGCATTCTTTCTCCTATCCCGGGAATTCAGGGCCTCTCTGCAGAGAAGGGCACTTTGGTGGCTCCAGAGTCATTTAGTCCCACTTGAACCCTTTCCCCAGCTCTTTGCAGAAGCCAGTTGAGTCTGAGTTTGCTTTCCTTTATGCATAACTGCAATTGGGTTTTACTTTTCTCATTTTTGCAAAAATAATTCAAATAGGTTCTGATATAACACCTATTGGGGATGCCAGGCCACTGGCAAATTATTCTCACCTAAAATTTTCTGTAGCTTACGTGGCTAAGCATGTATTAAGCAAGAGGGTTGATCACAAGCAGATTCTGTTTATTTAAGACACTTCTCAGTGATTTGCCTGTCAGAAAGGGGTGTCTTTTTTTTGACTGGATGTAGAATGGAGGCCAATCTCAACATATCCCAAGGCTATAAATGTTGAATTTCTCCACAGCCACAGCTGAACTAAATTATAAAAGTGTATATGCTTGTCATATACACATGACCCCTCAAGGAGCTCACTGTACTGATCACCATTGTGAAACAAGATGCCATACAGTATTCTGTTTTTTAATCAAAAGCTAAATATGTGGTGTTGACAAGTAATAGGACTTTAGAATGTTGTTGTTTAGATGCTAAGTTGTGTTAGACTCTTTTACGAACCCATGAACTATAGTTTGGGAGGCTCCTCTGTCTATCGGATTTCCCAGGTAAGAATACTGGAGTGGGTTGCCATTTCCTTCTCCAGGGCATCCTCCTGACCAAGGGGTTGAACCCAAGTCTCCTGCATCGCCGGCAGATTTTTTACCACTGAGCCACCTGGAAGGCCCAGAACATTAAAATGGGATATTTTAAACAAGGTGTTAATTGGGAAGCAGAAAAGTGACATGTTAGTTGCTCAGTCACGTCTGACTCTTTGCAACCCCATGGACTATAGCCCACCAAGCTCCTCTGTCCATGGAATTCTCCAGGCAAGAATGTTGGAATGGGTTTCCATTTCCTTCTTCGGGGGATCTTCTTGACCCTGGGATCGAATCTGGGTCTTCTGCATTGGAGGCAGACTCTTTACCATCTGAGCCACCAGGGAATTCTGGGAGGCATAGAAAATAGAAGTAAGACAGAATTAGAGGTTTGATTGGCCAGAAGCCTCTCTAAAATGTTGTTTGAGGAGGATGGGCTGAGCACTAAAGAATGGGATGGGAAACACTGTTTACTCTTGTTTTGAAAAAAGCTGAGGTATGGCTTCCTCAGGTACCCCCTTCTGGTTTGTTAACTTGTAGATGCTGGGTTTTCTTCCAGTTTTTAGGGTAGGACATCTGCAGTGTGTGCTTCTCTGGCATCCCACAAAGTGGGATAAGGTTGAGGATGTGATACTAATTGATGCTGGGCCATAGGGCATGGCCCCATTTGTTCTTGTGCACACCAGTGAGATACACTGCCTAGCAGTGGAGCCTCTAGGATGACCCCCAAAGAATCCAGTTGTCCTACTTGCTGACAGGTCAAACATGTAACAAATAGATGCTGGTACTTCAAGTTCTGACCTTGTGTCAAGCCTCAGTAATCAATAATAAATGGCTTCCTGAATGGCTCAGTGGTAAAGAATCTGCCTGCAATATAGGACATGAGGATGCAATCCCTGGGTTGGGAATATACTCTGGAGAAGGAAATGACAACTCATTCCAGTATTCTTGTCTGGGAAATCCCACGGACAGAACCTGGTAGGCTACAGTCTATAGGGTTGCAAAAGAGTCAGACATGACTTAGCAACTAAACAAAACAAACCAATAATAAAGGTGAAGTTTGATAAACTCTATATGAGTCACTTTCTGTAGAGAAAGATTCAAAACCCTTTCCTTTAACTACTAAAAATTGTATAAGTTCTCAAGCAAACCTCCAACAATAAGTAAGTTGTCCTCTTTAAATTCTATCCCTGCTCTCCTTTATAAAATGAATATGATGACATATATGTGAGCGAGCTCTGTGACATGTCCTGTTCTCATAGGAAAGGAGAAAGCCATCTGTCAGCTAGGGCTCAGTTTGTGGTAACGTACTAGACAGCAATCATTTATTGATTCTAGCTGAATCCATTGATAATTTCAGAGCTTTAATAATCTTAGATGAGAAAATCCTCTATCTGTTTTAAAAATCCCCTCCATTTGCATGGGCCTTCTTCAATTCATAACCAAGACATCATTTAATTTCTTTCCATCTCCTTCAGACTTATCTAATACAAGAAATTGTACAAGTGGTTCTATGTTATCAAGTTCTCACTTAGTTTTGAAACAACCTTCTGGTCCTGTCCCCTTGCCTACAGTTCAGTTCAGTCACTCAGTCGTGTCCAACTCTTGGCGACCCCATGGACTGCCGCACGCCAGGCTTCCTTGTCTGTCACCAACTCCCAGAGCTTGCTCAAACTCATGTCCGTTGAGTCAGTGATGCCATACCCTTGCCTACAGATGGCATTAAAAGTAGTTTAAAGTGAGAAATTATGCTCCAATAGCCCTACTCATCCAAAAGTGATAGGGGAAACACACACACAGAGGGGCAATTAGCTCTTTGTAAAGGGATATATAAGGATCCTGATAGAAGAGCTTCAGTAGTAGATCCCTTTCAGTAAATTGCATAAAAATGTCCATATAATCAAAGCTATGGTTTCTCCAGTAGTCATGGATGGATTGTCAGAGTTGGTCCATAAAGAAAACTGAGCACTGAACAATTGATACTTTTGAATTGTGGTCCTGGGTAAGACTCTTGAGAGTCCCTTGGACTGCAAGGAGATCAACCAATCAATCTGAAAGGAAACCAACCCTGAATAGTCATTGGAAGGACTGATGCTGAAGACGAAGCCCCAGTCCTTTGGCCACCTAATGTGAAGAGCTAAGTCATTGGAAAAGACCCTGATGCTGGGAAAGATTGGAGGCAAAAGGAGGCAGCAAGGATGAGATGGTTAGATAGCATCACCGACTCAATGGACATGAGTGTGAGCAAACTTGAGGGGAGAGTGGAGGACAGGGAAGCCAGCCATGCTGGAGTCCATGGGGTCACAAAGAGTGAGACACAACTTAGCGACTGAACAACAGCAGTGTTACCGACAGAACCTTCTCTTCTTGCAAGGGGAGGGCTGCTTGATTGTTTTAATTGGTCTGGAAATGTATGGCAGTGCTCAGTATGAAGTGTACTTTGCCATAAAACTGCCTGCAGTGACCTGGTAATTCACAAGGAATCTGGAACCACACTGAACTCCTCCCCTTCTGCCCTCAGGAAGCCCATCACCATAGTTTATGAAACCCTGATCTGTGCTTCCTTGTAGTTTCCTTTAATTTCCTGACAAGTCCCTATGCCCTTGTCCCAGTGTCTTGTTCTGAATGTTTAAATTCTATTTTTTCCTTCTGAGGAGTTATTACTAGGGCTTTCGCTTATTGGAATATTTTGTGTGTGCATGACATCCTCAGAAACTAAATGGAGGCATATTTATCTTGTTCTAAAATTCAGAATCCTGGACTGTATTGAAACAGCAGTTCCCTCTATGAATGGTATTTGGAAGGTTTATTGATTGGGGTTCTTTCTTCCTCTGTATTTTTTCTTTCATAAAGTAGAAGTAATTTTTACCAATACCCAAACTCTTGCCTTATCCTCTTAATCGAAGATTCTGTAAAATAATCTACACTTGACCTCATGATTTTATAACAAAGACAAAACAATAGGAAAATCCCCAATATCAAGTAAAAACAAAAAACTGGCTGGGAGCAAGATGGAAATACACAAATAAGCATGTAAGACACCTTCTTGAGGGTATTCTGGAAATTTACTGAACAGCAGTCCTCCACAGAGAAACCTCACAGACAAACTATCAGCTGAACAGGAGACTTTTGGTCTGGTCACTACCAAAAATGAAGCCATAGGAACTGCTAGTTGAAAAAAGCAATGGATAACTTTTGTCCCCCTTTGAAGCTTAAAATGTCATTTTTTAAAAATGCAAGCCTCTTTTCCCCATCTCATTCCAAATGTATTTAACTATCCAAATAATCTGAAAGCAGATCAGTAAAAACTTAAAAAAATAACAGTCTAGCATAATGATTTCCAATAGTTTTGGGAACTGGATTTAGCTTAATGCAGTGCTGCCTTGGGGCTCTCTTGGTGGCTCAGATGGTAAAGAATCTGCCTATAAAGCAGGAAACCCAGTTTCAATCCCTGGGTCAGAAAGACCCCCTGGAGATGGGATGGCAACCCACTCCAGTATCCTTGCCTGGAGAATTCCATGGACAGAGGAGCCTGGTGGGCTAGTCCATGGGGTCACAAAGAGTCAGACACGACTGAGTGGCTACCATACACTATTGCCTTAGGTAGATTTCTGCCTCAGCACATCTTAAAATGTTTGGCAATTAACTTTTATATATTGTATCTAAAGAGTGCTCTAAAAAATCTGGAAAATATTTTGTGCTCCCTGATGTAAGAAAAAATGCCTCCTACTCCATCTCTTTTAGTCCTAATTTGCATTATCAACAAATCACTCCTTCTTTAGGTAAACTTGAATCTAGCACTTGTTTGAATCCCCAGGAATCACAAACCAACAGAATCCAAATGAGAACATATTAGGGCCATTTATGAGTCATTTAATATTTTCATTAGGAAGAGAAAGCCCTTGTTCTGAGTCTCCTTGGAAGCACAAAATAGGGTTCAGCATTAGCCTGTTTCCTTCCATAAATATTAAGCAGAAACACATGTAACCCCCTCTAGATAGGGCTTGATGTTCTGATAGAGCATAATTATGTCTTGAGAAGAGAATCAGAGAACAAGAACAAGTGCATAATGTGGGAAAACAAATGGTCATGAACAAAGAGAGTGAAGTTTTAGGTTCTGGTTAACTCAGGTTATCTTGTGCTAACTTGTTGCATCGAAGCTTGAGAATCTTCTAAGAGACCTTCCAGTTTATAAATCAGGCTTTTTAAGATTTCATGACAATCCTTGCAGTATTAAGTCTACATAGAGGGAGATCTTTTTATCATCAACATACAATAACCTGTGACCCCAAATCAGATTAAATTATTGACATTATTTGTTTCCCAAGCAGGTTGGGGGTGCAGATAAAGACTTTGGGGAACCCATATCATACCAAAAGGACTATTTTGATCCTGAAGATCCCCAATGGTGAAGCATTATAAGAGCCAGGGAATTGTAGATTTATTCCAGGGTGGACCACAATGAGCCTACCCAGGGAGAGGCCAGGGCTTGACTTAATCTTGGAGGAGAAAGAAGGAAATGTGAAGGAGGAAGAGGACACAAAATTTCTCCCAACAATTCAACTGCTACCACGTGTCATACTTATTTGTTTTAGCCCAAATGACAAAGCTATAAGGTAACCTTCATTCTTCTATAGACCAGGAAACTGAGATTAAATGACTTCCTCAAGTCTATTTATTTATTCAACAAATACTTATTATGTACCAGGAACTGTTTTAGATGCCAAAGAAACAATGGCAGACTAGGTAAAAACTACTTTTATACAGCTTATATTTTAATATTTTTCAAATACAGTAAAAAAATGCATATCAAATTATCAGACAATATAAATATCATATAAATACATGCACACATATATATTTGAAACAAAGTTTTTATCATATACACAATAACTGATCTTCAGTATGTACACAAGAACTTATCTTTAGTGTGTATAATGCAGTCTCTGATATTTTCTATTCAATCTCTTCTTCTTTTTTAAAGCTCAGCTGGTCCTAACCAATTAAATTGATTTCATGATCTACTAGTAAGTCACAACTCACATTTTGAAAGCATGGTTCTGGTTGATTTGATTGGAATGAACTAATGCTGATATTAGTCAGTGTTTCCTCAAGGCCTGAGGAGCTCTCTATATCTTTTTTAGTGTCTAGTTTAGTGGCAAGAAGGAACATGGGACGTGAGAGAAAACTGTCCATCTTTTTGCAGCCTGGAATGGTTTAGCAGAGGTCATCCAGCTCTGATTTGGGTCTCCCATAATGTTGAAACTGTATCTCTCTTCTATAGCATGTCTCCTGTTTGCCCCTAGCAGTAGTGTTTTACCTTTTCCCTCTAACCTTTTGTTCTTTCCACATAGGCTGACAACAGAATATCCAGGCCACTATGGTGAGGAGATGGACATGATTTCCTACAATTATGATTATTATATGCGAGGGGCAACAACCACTTTCTCTGCAGTGGAAAGGTGAGCCTCCCCCATGGGCAAGGTTAGAGTGGTCAGGGACCAGTTCCCTGCAAGGGTCATATCTGCAGGATCTTTGATCTGGGGTTTTTCCTATTTTAGTTTTCTACTTGGTTTAGGTTAACTAAAAGATTGACAGGACAATGGAAAACAATGAGAATTGAACCTACTTCATGCAGCAGCTCACCCTTGGAGATAAGAATGGGTTCCAGATTGCTCAGAGCAGGAAATGCTCAAGATGGTATTCCATGATGGTTTATGCTCTTCCCTTTACTCAGTTTCAAAAAGCATTTTTTTCCTACCAAACATGTTAGAGAGGGCGAAAATGATTAAAAGAGTGCCCACTGTCAAAATGGACCCTCTCCAATACCACTTCTCTATATGGTCCTCACTTTGAGTTGTGGGAAGGGAGAGAAAAGAGAAGGAGAGGGGGCTGGGGAGGAGAAACACACAAAACTTGCCAACTATATTTAGAAACAAAAAAGGAGAACTTAAGAGAAAAACAGTACTAATTTTTTTCAATCCCCTTTCTCTCACAATCAGTTCCCAGTTTTATCACAAATACATCAAAAGAAAATAATAAGAGGAAAATAAAAATTCTTCTCTCTGCTGATAAAGAAAGAGATATGAATAAATTCAGATGTTAAAAGGTTGATTTGACCTACTTATAGTTAGGCGATCATCACTTTACACAGCAAATGAATTCCTGAAAAGTTACCAATAACTGTTTAGCAAATAGAACAAAAGCTAACTCACTAATTCATTAAATAATAGAATGACAAATTTGGGTGTGACATTTTTGTATATATTTATGTTTTTAAGTGCAATGATATCATACCTAATTGGAGTTAACTTATTTAATATGACCTTTAATTGAAAAAAAACAAAAATTAAACAAAAATACTAACATGAAAGACATCTGAAAAGATGCAATACAGGTTTCAGGCTCCATGAACAAAAACACTTACATTTATTCATAGGAAAGCCCCTCAATTATCACACATTAATTGTTTGCATTTTACATACCTTTTTATCTAGCTTAGTTATTATTTTCTAGAAGGGGCAAATTAAAAAATAAACTACAGTGAGATATAATCTCATAACAGTCAGAATGACCTTCATCAAAAAGCCTACAAACAATAAATTCTGGAGAGGATGTGGAGAGAAGGGAACCTTCTTACACTGTTGGTGGGAATGTAAATTGATACAGCCACTATAGAAGATGGTCTGGAGATTCTTTAAAAAGCTAGGAATAAAATCATCATATGACCCAGCAATCCCACTCCTAGGCATATACCCTGAGGAAACCAAAATTGAAAAAGACACATGTATTCCACTGCTCATAGCAGCACTATTTACAACAGCTAGAACATGGAAGCAACCTAGATGTCCATCTACAGATGAACGGATAAAGAAGGTGTGGTATATACATACAAAGGAATAGCTCAGCCATAAAAAGGAACACATTTGAGTCAGTTCTAATGAGGTGGATGAACCTAGAGCCTATTATAGAGAGTGAAGTAAGAGAGAGAAAGATAAATATTGTATACTAATGCATGCATATGGAATCTAGAAAAATGGTACTGATGAATTTATTTGCAGGGTAGCAATGGAGAAACAGACATAGAGAATAGACTTATGGACAAGAGGGCAGGAAAAGGAGGGAGAGGGTGAGATGTGTGGAGTGAGTAACATGGAAACTTACATCACCATATGTAAAATAGATAGCCAATGGGAATTTGCTATATGACTCAGGAAACTCAAACAGGGACTCTGCAACAATCTAGAGTGGTGGGATGGGGAGTGAGATGGGAGGGAGGTTCAAGAGGGAGGGGACATATGTACACCTATGGCTGATTCATGTGGATATTTGACAGAAAACAACAAACTTATGCAAAGCAATTATCCTTCAATTAAAAATAATTTTAAAAATGAATAGGGAAGATGTTACTTCTCACCAGTTAGAATAAAACAGCTGAATGATGTGACACACACAAAACTAAATTTAAGAAGAAGAAAAGGAAAGACCTAAGAACTCAAAGACTGTGGACATTTATCAGTGGTGAGTAGCCCTGAGGGGCAACACTAGACAAGAGTGTAGCAGGGTGCTCAATGTTCCTAGTGATGTTTCCAAGTCAATGAGAAAATTAGTTTGGCATTTTCTGTTTAAGGAGCCAGAAAGGAATATATAGTCAAGAGAGTACACCATCCAAAATTTCCTCAAAATAAATATATTTTGACAGTTAAAGTGTCCAGTGGCTATTGACATGGACATTTTCAGTTACGTAGTTTAACCTAAAATCTTGGAAAACTGGGCTATTATATCATGCATTTGTTTGCAATTAATATACCCATGCAGTCATTGGGCAGGAGCTTTTCCTCCACAGGCAGATCATAGTGGTTTTCTCCTGGAATGGAGTTGTCCAGCCGGGGCACACATGACCTCTAGAGCCAGATAGCTCTTTGTTGCAGAAGCATTTCCTGTGCATTCCAGATGTTCAGCAGCATCCGGACCCCTCCACACTAGATGGCAATAGCAACAGAGTTGTGACAACAACAACAATAAAAAACCATGAGGAGCAAAACTGCCACTTCTTGAGAACCACCATCTAGGAGGGAAATCAGTGACTAAGCCTGATTCAAATAACTTGGTTCTTTTACAACCAAGTCTAAATTTTGCTTAGCATCAATTAAAGCCCTTTGAAAGAGTGGTGTGAATGCCTGGCTCAAGATCTTATTTAGTTATGTCTGTTGGCATAGAGATAAATCAGACTTGTCTACAGTAATGAAATTTATTTCATAAACTCGCATGCCACTGATTTCCTAACCTCCATCTAAAACAGGCCATGTCCTCTGTTAACAACTGCAGGAATAAATACTAATAAATAGTTGGTTACCCAGGCTCTTGAAAATTTTTATACTTGGAGATCCTATGCCCATTACTCTAAACAACCTGGAGCAGCAGACTCAAATTACAAAGCCTGCCTTACTGTGTGAGCAGCCTGTTCCATAGCTGTTGGCAAGAGTTACCTCCCAGAACTTGAGAGAGGTTAGTCCTACCTTCCAGATTTGCAGCTTGATGAAGATCTTATCAGTGTTGGTGTCTAAGAAAAATTGATCTGGGAAGAGGTCTTTCAGACTGAAGAGGAAGAAGAACATTCTAAGGTTAAATGACCCCACTGTGCTTGGGAAGCATTTGCGTGGCTATATATGGAATGACTTTTTTGCCCTTCATCAAGACTTTGCAAAAGATGTGACAGCCGTGTTCTCAATGGGGTTATAGGTGTCAAGTTACAGAGTCATTGTGGTATCAGATAAAGAGCAAGATTTGAGTTCAACAAACTTGGAACTTGAAATTGTCACCTAATTATGTTAATAAAGTTCATGTGGCTCTGAGTCCACTTCTCCACCTAAACAATGACATATTGTGAGGATCAAATGAGAAAATATGTAAAACATCTAGTTCAATGCTAGACATATTGGAGGACTCATCAAATAGTAGTTACAGTTGTGAGTACCATTGCTGCTATCATTGTTAAACAATATCAAACCAGAAGAGTGCTATGCAGAGTAGACTTTCAATATATTTTTCTTAAATAGGTGAACAAAGAACTTGGGCTAGTCCTTAGCAAAGAATGTTCCTTGAAATGCATCCACACTATATTTTTCAAAACTAAACAATTCTGTTTTCTCATACCTATGCCTGACCATCTAAACAAATATGCAATTTCTGTTATGCAAAAATAACAGGCACTTTCCTTTTCATATTAAGGCTTTTAGAGTTATTTTCTCTCCATCCATTTCCCTGTAGTAGTGTTTTCTGAAGAGGGTACAGCACAGAGCCCAGCACATTGTACATTTTCAGAAAAAGAAAGAATGAGCAGATGGATGGCCTATGTAAGAGATGATTCTTTACAATGAAATGAAGAAAATGTTAAATAAATGCTTTTATCCCAAGCTGTAACCTGTATGTCCAAGAAGGTGCTTTTGAGACTGAGCAGTGATGAGCTGATCCCTGGTGATAAACAGGACCTAAACACACTGGCAACCTAGTTAGTCCCCTCCAAGATCATCTTGAACTGGGTGAGGAGGTGTCCAGGAGTCCTGCCCTCATGGACAATTACCAATAGGTTTTCTAGAGACTTCATAGAGATGTTTCCTGAGAGGAAAGTGAGATTAGGTGTCCCTTAAGTTCCTAAATTCTCCAAAGGTTGCTCATTGCTTTATTCTTCCTAAGGTGTCTTTTCTCACTGACATCACCTCTCTGACTCTCTCCCTACAGGGATCGCCAGTGGAAATTCATAATGTGCCGGATGACTGACTATGACTGTGAATTTGCAAATGTTTAGATCTGCAACCTACCAACCTGGGTGAAGGGAAGAGGTCTGGGAGACCTGAGGACTCCGCAGATGTTAACATCAGCAGGGACTCCTAAGTGGTTTCTGTTGCTCTCTTTTCTTCTGCCCAAGCTGGTTGGTAGCTGTAATGCCAGTTTTCTGGGCCTTCTGACTAGTATCACACTTATAATACAATCCATATTTTCTCACTTTCAACACGTTCCATAGAAACCCTTTTGTACGAATGACAATGGCTCTGTTGCACACCACATATTCTGTGTGCACACGCACAGCCTGAAAACAAGCTAGTTGCTTGAGCACTTGTCTCAGCCTTGCTGTTGCTTTTACAACCCAGGGAGCTGCCTGGTGCTGAGCAGCACCTGTGAGGAGGTTCAGTGGTGGAATGAAGGGGCAGAAATTGAAGAAGGGGGCCAGGAATGCTCTCTGGAGCTGTCTGTTTGAAGGAAACCTAGGATCTTCACAGAGAACAGATCTTCTGCCTTAGGGCGACCTGCTTCCACTCTCCCATTCCATGTAAGCCACACTTGCCTAGAAGTTCAAGGGCAGAGCTCTGTGCTCCAGGAGGGAGGAGACTGGGAGGTGAAATGGGGAGGTGAAATTGTTTGGGCCTGAAAGACTGAGGATTGGAAGAATTTCCTAAACTGGAAGAAGATTGTTAGCATGCCTAGTAATGAAAATGAGCACAGGAACCAGAGAAACCTGTGAGAATCAGTCTCAAGTAAGACAAAAACAAGGAGGATGAGAGAGGTCAGAGAATGAGACTCAAGTTAGGAACCTGGAGAAAAGCTGAAAAAGGAGTCTGACTTGCTGGCACCTGGAAAAACTGGCATATGCCCTGTAGCTGTGTGAGCTACTGGCAAACTCACGCCAATTGGTTTCCGTTTTCTGGATGGGAAAGTCTGCCCTGGGGGGATCTACTTCTCTTCTACGTGTAGTTTAGGGGTGTCTTTTGCAGAGGTGGCACTGTCTTTCCTCCTCCTGTGATGTCCGCATCCCCAGCCCTTTGTACTCTCTTCATCATAAAAAGAATAAAAATATTAATGTTTACCATGTTGCAAATGTTAAGGGTCATTTTTCGCTCTCTGTGCTAAGCCACGTCAATCATGTCTGACTCGTTGCAATCCTGTGGATTGTAGCCCTCCTCTGTCCATGGGATTCTCCAGGCAAGAATACTGGAGTGGGTTGCCATTTCCTTCTCCATTTTGCTCTCTACTCTTCCCCTTTCTGATTATTCAGAAAATATAACTTCTCATTGTGATTTGTGCCAAGCACCATGCAGGGCACCAGGAATCCAATAATGATAATGACAAAGTATGAGAAATCCAATAAATAAAACATAAAGTGCTAAGTGCTTTCATTAAGGGTTGGATAAAGGGTGAACCACATTTCTTTGCCTTTGAATCTAGCCTGATTTGTCCTCAGCATCCTACAGACCTCCTCATGCCAATGTGTCACATGACTTTTGACCACAGGGAGCCTCTACTTTCTTTATCCACACAGTTTGCCTTTTCTTTTCAGATCTGTGCTGTGCTTCCCTTCTCTTCTCTCTCAGGAGACCCAGGCAGGCAGGCAAATCCACAGGGATCATCTACCTTGTTAGGCAACCCATCTAGGTGGCCAAGGCAGTGAACCTCAGCCAGTGAAGCTGGCATTTCCCAGTGAGACCTCGGTATTAGGAAGAGAAAGGCAGAGCTAAGGATGTCAGCCTTTGACTTAACGCTGAGACCCTTTTTCACATCATGTTTCTGCTTTATTTCTTCCATTTCACTGTTTCCACGTCTCTGACAATTTACATCAGGCTTCCCTGTGTTTTTTCTCACAAAGGGCACCATTAATATTTTAGCAATTGCAGCTTTGGGTCAGGATGGCAGCCAGGAAATGGACTTGGCCGGATGTGTGGAACACAGCTGGAAGAGAGACTAGCAATGCAGACTGGCTGACTTAGCAGCCACGGTGGAAACCAAAGGCTGGGGAGGAGGTGGGGGAGGAGGGCACCAGGGAGCTGGAGGCTCGGGCTGGAGAGGTACAGCTGGGAGGAGCAGTCCGGGAGACTGCCAGACAGCGAGTCAAGGAAAAAAAAATAATACAGCAATCTAATATGTGTCTGTGCCAAGTAGAATAAATGGAGAGAAGAACTAAGAAAAAAGCTATTTTTTGCATATAGGCCAAGGACAATAACAGGAAAGTCATCACCAACTTGGTTCAAATCTGAATTTATACTTTTTTTTTTTTTGGTCAGCCTCAGTCAGAAGGAACTAAGTGCCAGACTGAGGCTTCATCCAGGATCTGCTGACTGTGAGTCCTCGCTCGGTGCTCTCATGACTCCAATCTTTCTAGTAACCTGCGTGCAACCTTGGACAAACCACGTCCCCACTCTGTGAGGAATTTATCTAGGTGATATTGTGGTTTCTTGCAACCCCAGAAATTCTGTGAATGCGGAACAATCTGTCCCAGATTGTTTACAAATTCCTAAGGCATTTTCTTCCAGAGAAGAGGCCTGGGATGGGATTTGAAAACCTAGGTCCTGCCCCTGGCTCTGACAGCAAGTGGCTATGTAATATTAGACAGATCCCCAAGCCCGCTCTTTCCTCATCTGCCTAGTATGAACAGGAGTCCCTTTTCTAGTAACTTTGCAAGAGCGTGGTCACAAAAAAATGGGAAGAAAAGAGATTTGATTCCTGCCTCACAGGGCCTACAGTCTGACAGGGAGAGATGAGAAAACAGACAATGAAGACATAAGTGCAGGAAAGTTTCCTGAGGAAGCCAAGCCCATGGTTGGCCCTGAAGGACCCGTAGAACTTGTGAAGTGAGTGCAAAAGAGGGCTCTGGATTCCAGCAGTCGGGGCACAAATCCTTGTTCCATCACTTATCAGTTGCATGACCAAGGCTCAGTCACCTACTTTCCCTAACACTCTATTTCCTTCAGTGAAGACAATAATTGGAGAAGGAAATGGCAACCCACTCCAGTGTCCTGGGAAATCCCATGGATAGAGAAGCCTAGTAGGGTACAGCCCATGGGGTCACAAAAGAGTTGGACACTACTTAGCAACTAAACAACACAACAAAACCCTTTTTTCTTTGGAATCCTAACTCTATAATTAAAGTCACTAAAGTCCACCTGCAAAGCAGAAGATGTGAGTTCAGTCCCTGGGCCAGGAAGATCCCCTGGAGAATGAAATGGCAACCCACTCCAGTATTCTTGGCTAGAAAATCCCATGGGCAGAGGAGCCTGGTGGGCTACAGTCCACAGGGTCACAAGGAGTTGGACATGGCTTAGTGACTAAACAACAACAATGACAATAGTAGTACCCACATTGTGGGGTTGTTGTAAGGATTAAATAAGATCGCATAGTGTCATACACTAATAAGGACCCAATAAATGTAGTTAAGAGAAATAAAATATTATTCGCATACTTTAGAAATAATGTTCCTGTGTAAACTGGATATTGGTATAGATAAAGAATAGGAAAATTCATAGAAGAGGTGAGATCAATTTTGCTATCATTCACTTTTTATTCATTTACTCACATTTGGTCACTCAACCAATAAATTACTAAAGGTTTATTATATATCAGCCACTTCACTAGGCAGAGTTCCTGCATTCCAGAGGATTATAAACTAAGGGGGTCAAACAAGCAAGTAAATCATTATAGTCCAGGTTGGTGAGTCAAGAATAGGTAGCATTGCAATAGAGAGTGGTGAGAGGTTAGGGTGGGAAAAGGGAAAGTGGCATTTCAGGCAATGGAAACATCATGGAAGGCATCAAAGGATGTAAAGGCTTAGGAAAGTTTCCCCAGAAAACACTGATGCCACCAAAGTGTCTGGGAGGCACAGTACACAGTCACAAATACCCTAAGGATGTACAGATAGCTCACATCAGCACTATAAGGTATTCCACTATTTGTGCATATTAATAATTGCAATTATGGTATCTATCTGGAACTCAGATTGCAGCTGAGGCCTCCTAGAAATCTAGGGAGAGGGAATTTATCAAATCCTCTTTCTGCTCCATGCACCCATGCCATGGCCTGGGGAGTTTTCTCGCCATCCTGGGTGTTCATCCATATGTATTATCTTTATGGGTCAATTGCTTTGACCCAGACTAGAAGCTCAGCATTTTTTTAGTTTCTACAGAGGAATGTATTCTTGTAAAAGCATTAACGAATGTACAAACTCAAACTGAAAAAGCAAAAAACAAAAATTTAGATATTTTGGTTGAGGCAGTCTGAACACAGGTTGGATAAGAATTTCCATACACAGGGAATTTCAGAAGGAAGTCCTATTATTAAGAACAAAGAGCAGAAATAATGTGGACACTGTGAATGCAGTAGACTGACCCCCTGACAGACCAGGGAAAGCCGACAGTTTTCATGGATTAGTAGCCAATTTTTATAGCCTCAAGACAAAAGAAAATTACTGCTGGAAGGTTGGCATTAGGTGAGTGGTGGAAGCACTATAGGGAATTTACTAGAGTGGACATCTTTGCCTAATTTGGAGTCAGGAGGCTTGTTAGTGATGATCAGGGGGCTTTTGGTGATGGTTGTAAAGGGGTTCAGTTAGCTTCAGTGGTGTCCTTGGTTCTAGGCTCCATTTCGGTGGCCTTGGGGCAGGACTCAATAATTTCCTTCTTCCGTGTTTATTTATTGTTCATCATGTAGTCAGGGTTTTTCCCTCTTTCTAGCCAGTCCCTTGTCTAGCTTCCAACCTACTTGGTTCTCTCCTTACACTTCCAGGTTCTTCTCCCCCTATTAGTGAAGGAAATTGTCATTCAGTACAGCCTGCATCCAAACAGGTATGCACATCAGGTGGCCAATACAAGCAAAGACCACTGAGTCAACAGCATCTACTCTTACAAAGAAAGACAAAGAAAAAAAAAAAAAAAGATCTTACAAAGCTCCAGTCCATTTTAACTAAAACTTCTGTTTAGTTTTGTGAAGTTTAACCACTGTATTAAGAAGTACTACCAGAGCCTGGTTACCATTCTGGGAGCCAGAGTCATGAACGTAAGTGAAATCTTTTGCAAAATGGGGTCTGGATCTAACTGGGGTGTTTATCCATTACCAATGCACTCAGGCTTAGTTGCCCTGTGGCCTGTGAGATCTTAGTTCTCTGATCAGGTATCAAACATGCGTCCCCTGTATTGTGAGATAGATTCACAATATCTGCGTATTTAAAAATCTATTTATTAGATTACTCTGTGCCTTCCTAAGTACTGAAAATGTATCATTTGTAAGCTTCTCCTCTTCCCAGTGCCCCCTGAAGAAGCCCAGTCATCCATGTGAATGAATATCCGTATCAGTGAAGATTGCTGAATAGAAACATCTTTTAAAAAATGCAAATTATTATATCCTCTGAATTCTCTGATTGGTAGCATTCCTGTTTATTTCTTTATTTTTTTAAATACTTCTCTGCCTTTCCTGACTTTAAAAAACAATTACCATTGATTGTGTTTACAATTTTTTAAAAAAGTAATTTTAATCTTATGGGATAAGAACAGTCACCAGCTGCTAAACAGTTCAGCCCTTGGTCTCTGTTCCAGCTGAAAGGTGAGCATATGGTGACTTCATGGAAAGAGAGAGATTATAAAACAGGCCGCCTAGTGGGTTATAATTTAAAAGGCAGAATTACCTGCTCTTTCCAACGTCTCTCACCATCCCCAGAGACAATGGAACAGATGTTCATTCTGTCATATGGCCAATGAGAAATGAATATTTAAAACTCCTCCACTCATTGAAGTGCCCTTGCTCTTGCTTGCCCTTCAGGACCAAGCATGGGACTCAGCTTCCCCAGAAAATTTGCAGTGTTTGCTAAGACTGGTTCAGGGTCCCTTCTTGTATCCTCAGTACTCCAGTCTTTGTTTGCATTCCCGTAAGGGAAGAGGGCCTATCTTATTTGTTTGTAGGTTTCTAGTGCCTGAGAGGATGTTTTTACATATAGTGGGCATCCAAGACTTTTGCTTTAAAATTAATCTGGATTTCCAGCTGGTTTTCAGTTTTTTTTTTTTTTTTAATTTTTTTATTAGTTGGAGGCTAATTACTTCACAACATTTCAGTGGGTCTTGTCATACATTGATATGAATCAGCCATAGATTTACACTTATTCCCCATCCCGATCCCCCCTCCCATCTCCCTCTCCACCCGATTCCTCTGGGTCTTCCCAGTGCACCAGGCCGGAGCACTTGTCTCATGCATCCCACCTGGGCTGGTGATCTGTTTCACCATAGATAGTATACATGCTGTTCTTTTGAAACATCCCACCCTCACCTTCTCCCACAGAGTTCAAAAGTCTGTTCTGTTGGTTTTCAGTTTTTATTGGGGAGACCTATCATAGCTCTGGGGCTTCCCTGGTGGCTCAGTGGTAAAGAACCCGCCTGACAATACAGGAGACGTGGGTTTCTTCCCTGAGTCAGGAAGATCCCCTGGAGAAAGGAATAGCAACCCACTCCAGTATTCTTGCTGGGAAATCCCATGGACAGAGGAGCCTGGAAGGCTACGGTCTTTGGGGTCGCAAAAGAGTCAGACACCACTTAGCGACTAAAATAACAACAAAATCAAAGCTTTAAGGAATCAATAATTGGAAACATGTGTAAAGGCACTTTGAAAATTGCATGGTTGTATTAAGAAGCATAGTATTATGATAATGTGTGGCTTAGAAGGGAGTTAATGCCCTCTCCCCCTGGAGGAGGGCATGGCAATGCATTCCAGTATTCTTGCCTGGGAGATCCCATGGACTGAGAAGCCTGGCAGGTTACAGTCCATGGGGTCGCAAAGAGTCAGACACGACTGAATCAATTCAGCATTCACACTTTCCCGCTTTCTCCTCAGCATCATTTCTAAGTCACTTCAGTCGTGTCTGACCGTGTGTGACCCCACAGACGGCAGACACCAGGCTCCCCCTTCCCTGGGATTCTCCAGGCAAGAACACTGGAGTGGGTTGCCATTTCCTTCTCCAATGTGTGAAAGTGAAAAGTGAAAGTGAAGTCTCTCAGTCGTGTCCGACTTGTAGCGACCTGATGGACTGTAGCCTACCAGGCTCCTCCGTCCATGGGATTTTCCAGGCAAGAGTACTGGAGTGGGGTGCCATTGCCTCAGCATCATTAGGTAATTCATCCTTTTAAGAGCTACTCACTAGTGATGAATGAGTTGGAAAACATACCAGTTAGTCACAATTGTTACTTACATGTTCAGAAAGTGTATCGCCATACTAAAAACCAGAATGTGAATTTTAGTGTTTTTATGACCTTTTCAACTATATTGAAATCAACATCTGAGCAACAAGTACAGGACTTGTTGCTGTTGTTCAGTTGCTAAGTCGTGTCCAACTCTGTGACCTCAAGAGCTATAGCCCACCAGGCTCCTCTGTCCATGGGATTCTCCCGGCAAGAATAAGGGAGTTGGTTACCATTTCCTTCTCTAGGGGATCTTCCCAACCCAAAGATAGAACCCAAGTCTCCTGCATTGGCAAGTGGGTTCTTTCCCACTGAGCCACCGGGGAAGAACAGGACTAAGCATTTGTAAAACATGAGGCAGAGCCCTTGAAGAGACTGAGGGGCTGAGGGCAAAGGGGCACAGGCTGGTAAATTGGTGTAGCTCTGTATGGATTTGGATGTATTTTGAGTCTTATAATAGCATATGAGTTCCAGGGGATAGGAGGGCAGTGATTTTTGTTTGATGTATCCCCTATACAACAAACATTTGATATGTAAATACAAGTAAAGCCCTAATACAAACAGCAACACAGATTAAAATTTCATGAATATAGACTTTATGACCCTTGTTTTTCCTTGTTATTCCCACAAAGAGTTGACTTGTGAGACTAGCTGGTGATTAGCCGGACTGAAGCAGCAAAGCCAGTTTCTGAGAGTCAGGGTTTCCTGTTCATGAGGTTGCCTGGCAGGCATACATAGACCATGCCTCTGTGCCACGTCTTCCCTCTCTGGGACTGGTGGATTTCAGCTGACCTGAGTGTCTCCCAGGTCTCTTTTGTTGGCAGACTCAAAGATGAGCTCATTAGCCATTACCCCTTGGAAAGATGTCTTTGGAAATCAAACACTCTGAGTCATACCTGCCTGTCCCCTACCGAGACAGTATAATGTCACTGACAGTACAATGTCATGCAAATTAGTTCTGCCCATGGCTTCCAGGAGAAAGGCGCCAAACACCTCTCACAGTGTAAAACAGCACAGCTCAAGCTGGAGAAGGACTTCACAGAAATTCAGAGCCAAGGCAAGCTTAATTCTCTACATGCATAGGTAAGCCTTGATAAAAACCTTTGCAGAGGGATAGAAAAAAATGGAAAGATGTGGACGAGTGAATTATTGGTGGTGGTGGCATCAGACTCAGCCCTTCCCAGAATGGCACCATTGCTTGTTCCAAATCCATAATTTCACACATCTGTTCTGTACATTTAACGTCGACTGTTACTTCAACAAGGTATCATTAATCACTTACTTTGTTCCTGGAACACACTGAAGGAATCACAGAGCCTAAAACATACGTCTTTCCTCAGGAAGAATTTTGTTCTAGTTGGGGAGTCAAGGCCTAAAATCCAGAAAGGTTAGAAATCAAAAGAAAGCTGCTTACAATCGAGGGCCCAGTGAGTGACAATCAAGGGCACGGTGAGTGACACAATGTGAAGGAGGATCACTGTGTGCCTGATAGGAGTAGAATAGGATAGCCATACAGGGAGGTAGAGAAGTTCCAGTAAGGGACTACAGATAGAGAGGGAAACCCAGGAAACTTTGAGAGACTACTAGCACTCAAGAAAGCTTTTGGAATGTCATGGAAGGAACCAGTCTTACCTAACTATAAAGCCATAAATAAAAGCATGAAATAGGCCCCAGGCCACTAGGGGCTAGAAAAATGTCACCACCCTTCTACTGATTTAATAAGCACTATGATAATCCTGAACTGATGATAATCCTAGTTGACCTCGTAGGGTCCAACACTCTCCTGCCTGACATAAAGGAGGAGCCAGTGATGTAAGCCTGAAATCTTGAATAAGGTGGTCTTTCCCCTTCCCCCACTTTCCTTTGATTATAAAATCATAGCCCACTTAATCCTTGGGGCAGAGCTCCCTCGCCTGCCCACCTGCATCTCTTACAAGCATCCTATATTAAAAAATCTACTTCTTGACTATCACTTTGTCTCTGGCTGAATTCCTTCTGTGCTGAAATACAAAGAACCTGAACCTCAGTAAATCTAGATGCCAGATGAGCCATTCTAATGAAAAGATGTGGGTTTAAGTCCCAGGTCAGGTTTTGGCCAGGTTTGAGTCCCGGCACGTGGGTTCAAGTCCCTATCTAAGGTAAAGAGTTTCAGGCTGATGAAACAGAAGCCATCAGAACAAGTGAAAGAAGAGTCAGAGTCAGGCCAGTAGGGGAGACTGCCTGGGCAAACCTGTGGAAGTGAGGTGCTTCTCAAGGAGCTGAGAGAAACCATGTGTCCAATTCTTGCATCTTACTAACGGAAGATGGGAGCCCACTGAAGTCAATGACTTACTCAAGGACACCCCAGTGGCACAGTCAGATCTAGAATTCAAGGCTCTGGGCTATTAGCTCAGTGATGTACACTCCCAGGTCCTTGCACAGTGGTTTAGTGAGGTAACATGAAAGGGAGATTCAGGCCCTTGAACTCTGTGCTCTGACAGGCTTTCCCATTTAACACTTGCAGCTGCTCTACATAGGCTTTCTTATTGCCATTTTATAGCTCAGTTCAAAAGTTTCTGAGATAGAAGACTACTTGCCCAAGGTCACACAGCTACTGAGAGTGGCCTTTGAATCCAAGTCTGGCTATTTGTGAAGCCCAGCTTCTCTGCTATGTCAACTGGGAGCCAGGGGTTTCCACTGAGAGTAAGAAGAGAGAAAGTTTTTAAACTGCTTCTTATTGTTCCATAGCTAAATGTTGTACAATAGAAAAAGACTTACAGCTTTATTCCAATATTTTACACATTACCTTTAGAGAGAGAGGTACATTGTAAGGTAAGTGAGAGAACATTGTTGGAGGTCTAAAAAGTCAGACGGGTAGCCTGAAAGTCTTAACCTTTTTCATATTACTATAGGCCTTACCCATCCCAATAAACTCAGGAACAGATTCAACATCTCCTGTAGTTACAATGCCTCTTTGTTGTCTGCTTTTTATAATGACTCTTACATCACAAACCCTTGATTACATAAATTCAATCTAACCCAGGTAAGCAGAATTACTCTGACAGAGACATACTCATCTTTTCTTTGTTCCCAGCCTCCACAATTATTTCAGTTCCACACAGAGTCTCAGACTCATTTCTTTTTGCTGCACGTGCCCTGGGAAGATTTCTGCCTAGAGAATCATCATGCTTAATAAGCACTACTGTTCTCTTCAGTTGATTAAACCCCAGGATACCCAGTCTGTTAGCAGAAATGTGTTAGGCTGATATCAAAGCTCTAGATTATTTCATCTCCTGAGGCTCTTCTCCAACATTGTCTTGAAGGATGAAGGTTACCTGTGTCATAAACCAAATTTATCACTGGTATTTGGTAGTCACAACCAATTCAGTAGACATATAAATTATTTTTTATTATCTTTAATTCCCAATGAAGGAATTTGGACACCTAATCTAAGGAAGTAAAATAGTGTGTCCCAGTTTCATCAGACATTATAAAGATCTCATATCTAAAAAAAGGTAGAAAATAAACAAATTTACAGGTAGTGGAATTTTGAGGTCCTTCCACATGAAGTTAATCATCATTAAGGATGCTGCTGCCTTTGACTTTATGTGAACGTTTGATCCACACAGGCCTCCATGAATTCACAGTTGATCTTCATGTACTGAAGTAACCAAGTATTTGATTTGTCTTCGTTTCTAAATATAGGTATCAAATCATGATTATGATAACAATAATTTTTATACATTCTCTGAGCCAGGTACCTTACTTGGCCCTTAAATGAACCTCATTTGAAAACTCAGAGTAAGTCGACTTACAAGGTGGCTCTCATTAATCTCATTTTACAAATGAGAAAAATGTCTCATAGATATTGAATTAGTTTTTCAAGACCACGCATTCTACTCATCAGACCTGGCTGAGGTCAGTGCATGCGTGTTTCAGTGTAGACTGAGCTATGCTGCCTTCTGTAGGCAATGCCATGGACGGCTAATCTCATCCTTTCTCACCCCATCTGAAGCCTCAGCCAGTATGAGCACCAAATCAACTCATCAAATGAAACTATGAAGGCAGTCAGTCTCTGCCTGGTACATGTGGTCCTTTACTGTATTTCCAACACCTGGTGGAGTACCTAGTACATTGCTGGAGATCAAAATATATTTGTTGAATGACTGAATGACTGACTCTGTTGATTATTCTTTGCTGAAGGATTAAGCGGCAGCCCCTTTATATTTTCTCTCCTGTACTCTTTATTCATATTCTTCCAATCATATTGTCTCGCTATTCCTTTCATTCTTACATCCCCACGCATTTATACATTTATACTTCCTAGGCTCTTAGAACTTCTATCCCATAGCTTAAAAAAAAAGTAAAAGAAAATAAAGAACCATACACCTTCCATTGTTTTCATGGATTCGTGCCCTACCTCCTTGCTTTAAGTAAATCCTAGTTTTCCCTGAATTTCTCTTGAGTGGGGACCAGACATTCTCATATGCTCCAAGTACTATGGGATCATCAGAGTAGTTATAATTTTCACTTCCTGAGCAATGCTTGGATTTGATCTATTTTATTTAATCACAAAGTATTACTTTTTAAAACACTTATCATTGCCTCCTGGTCTCCTTAGCTACAGTCTTTACTTTGGAAATCCATACATCAGTTGGAAGAAGATTTTTCCTAACATAAATCTCATATGTGTCCTTGCTTAAAATCTTCACAAGATTCTTAAACACATTCCTTCCAATGACATACATTCCTTCACACACTGCCCACCAGGTATAATTGTGTGCTAGTCATGCAGAATAACTCACACTTCCCTGAAGAGACATTGCCGTGTTCCTCTATGCCTGTGCACCCTTTATATACTATTTTCCATACTTGGAAGCCTCTGTACCTGGGCCTTCTTTCCCTGGCTGACTCGCAGTGCTATATGCCCTGGTACCCCAGGCATGTTAGAAGTCCCTCTGGGGTGCTGCCGTAATTCTTACTTTATATCACTTGTCATAAAACACTTTTGTGTTTTCCTATTTTGACAAGACTTAATGTTCTCTTTGTCTCTTTGTATCCACTGCCCCACTTACAATAGGTATTTTTTAGCTATTAACTATAGAAATATTTAAACAATGAAAGAAGTGCCTTCCAACACCTGAGAGTTTCTATAGTCCCATGAAAATAACCTCAACTAGAACTAATCCTCTCTTTTCCAAACTGCTGAAACATTTTTCTGTCAGGTCTCCTTATCCCTATTCTGACTTGCCTCCTTCAAATTACACTTATACACAACAAGGAGAGCAATCTAACATACTGATCTTTAACCCTTACTTTACACGCTCCCTACAGTACATGGGGTTAAGTTCCATTTCCTAATAAAACATCACTGTCTTCCTTGCCTTCCTTGATCTCTCCCAGGCTGGTTAGGAGGTCTTCACGGGGGACCCCACAACACTATGAGCAGAACACCCTTCCTGCCTTTGCCCCAATGTGTTGTTCTTAGTCGTTCAGTCATGTCTGTGCCTTTGTGACCTTTTGGACTGTAGCTCGCAAGGTTCCTCTGTCCATGAGATTTTTCAGGCAAGAATATTGGAGTGGGTTGCCATTTTCCTTCTCCAGGGGATCTTCCAGACCAAGGGGTTGAAACTGAGTCTCCTGATACTTTATGGTAACTACTTAAAGTGGTACTTCTCATCGCCAGAACAAATTTCTTTAGGACAGAGACTGTGTCATATTTATCTCTGAATCCCTAGTAGCTACTACAGCTTCTGTTCCAGCATGTACTCATCAATTAATAGTATCTAAAATAGACACAGCAGTTAGATGGCCAGAAAAGTGTTGCAAAGGAAAGCAAACTTTTGGACAAAGATCAGGTCTTCCAGGAGTCTTTAAATTTAATGTATCTCAGAATGGTAGGAGACTGGTACTTCTCACCAAAGGTTTTCCACTGAAGACAATATGCTTTGGTACAAATTGAAATTTGATTATACCATAAAAGATAAGTGGAAAATAAAAACGTTAGTTTGTTAGTTTCAAAACTAATAACACATAACATTAGCATCACTGCATTTATTGGTTACTATAAACAGCAGTTAACTGTATTCCATTGCATGCTCTGCCTCACTATTTGCCACTCCACGATGCCCCCTAGCATCAGGCAAGGTTCCAGTCAATTGGTCAACAAACATTTATTAAAAGGATCTGTGGGGATAACACCACATGGTCACAGTGGGGCAATAATGAAATAACAGCACTCAAGCAGCTCATAATCTGTTTGGTGGAAGGAGGTACCCAAGAGCAATAAAAGATAGTATATAAATATAAAACTCAGAAGCTAACCACTGCAGATCTGATGAGAGGAGGCAGTCACTAAAAGCTGAATGGAGAAAGTGGAAGTGATCTGGATAGTTGGAAATAGAAAAAAAAAGATTTTATAGGATTTGAGAGTTAATATTTGCTTCATCTGCTTGTCTCTTTATTCATTTATCACATAGGCATTGAAACTAAGAATCCAGTGCAAATTCATCTCCACCTCCAAGGGGTAGTTTGGTCACAGTAATGTGTGTTCTATTCACGATTATTACTAATGAACACAGACATAACAACCTGAACAGCTACATGTAAATCAATGAAATCATAATACCCTCTCACACCATATACAGAAATAAACTGAAGATTATTTAAAGACTTGAATATAAGGCACAACCCCATAAAACTCCTAGAAGAGAGCACAGGCAAATATTCTCTGACATAAATTGTAGCAATATTTATTTAGATCAGTCTCACAAGGCAAAAGAAACAAAAGCAAAAGTAAACAAATGGAACCTAATAAAACTTAAAAGTTTTATTTGCATGGTAAAGGAAACCATCAACAAAATGAACAGGCAATTTATGGAATGGGAGAAAATATTTGCAAGTGATGCAACCAACAAGAGATTCAAGAGATTATTAATCTCCAAAATATACAACCAGGTCGTATAACTCAGCATCAAAAAAATGAAGAACTCAATCATAAAATGGGCAGAAGACCTAAATAGACATTTCCCCAAACAAGACAGATGACCAACAAAGATGCTCAATATCATTAATTGTCAGAGAAATGCAAATCTAAATTACAATGAGTTATTACCTCACATGGGTCATAATGCCATTATGAAAAAGGCTACAGATAGTAAATACTGGGAAGGGTGGGGAGAAAAGTGAACCTTCCTACACTGTTAGTAGGAATGTAAATTGGTGCAGTCACTATGGGAAACAGTATGGAGGTTCATTTAAAAACTAAAAATAGACCTATCACTTGATCCAGCAATTCCATTCTTAGGTATATACTCAGAAAACAAAACAAAACTTCTAATTCAAAAAGGTATATGCACCCCAATGTTCAAAGCAACACTATAATATTCAAGACATGGAAACAACCCAAGTGTCCATCAATAGACAACTGGGTTAAGAAGATGTGTGTGTGTGTGTGTGTGTGTGTGCATTATTCAGCCATAAAAGAATGAAATATTGCCTTTTTCAGCAGCATGAATGGCCCTATGGAATATTATACTTAGTGAAGTAGATCAGACAGAAAAAGACAATTTTTGTATGTGGAATCTAAAAATAATGCAAACGAAAAAATACATACCCATATAGCTCTTCAATAGACGTGTGTGGTAGGTATTATTGCCCCTATTTTACAAATGAGGAAGGAGACACCCAGCGATTGTGACTTGACCGAATATACATAGTTATTGAGACAGGACCAAGACCTTGAACCGTCTTCCGACTCCAAAGCCCAAGCTCTTTTCAAGCATCATGCAAGAAGAAAAGGTCAAATTTTGCCAAAAAGTATCGTTAGTCCTTCCAGATCTCTTCCAGCATGAGATTTTATAGATGAGATCTGTAAAAGCACAGTTGATTACAGATAGTGGACAAGGAAGTATATACTGTGTCTTCTAATCTCTAGTCCTCTCTAGACTGTATTTATGGCCACCAATTCTGCCATAGAGCAGCCATTATGACTGAATTGCTCCATCAAACAACCAATCAGGGCAATGAAGAAATAAACAGTATATCTGACTTTCTTAACTGGCTGTTTTAACCACAACGGTTACACCATTTAAGAATGAAGCCAAACCATAGTCTTGGCCAAACTTAATATGACTTCATTCCCTCGGTGTTATGACAAATAATATGCTGAATTCCTTTTGAGCACCATGCCCTCATTAAAACTGCATTTTGGCTATTCGAGGTTCTAAAAAAAGTACTTTGGCTACTCAGAAATATTCAGATAGTCTCTTCTGGTTTCTTTCATATCTCTGTACTCTTACACAATATCCTATTATTTATTTCTTTAATTTTTAATATGTTGTTGAATATATTAATATCACTATGACTTGAACATTATGTAACTACTAAATAATCGCAAGAATGTTCCATTTTTCTATGGCATTCTAAGTGTGTCTTAGACTATTAATCTGAATTGCCATGAAGAGAACCTTCTGGGGCTTCTAGTTCCACACTATTTGGGAAGACAGTGTCAAATGTTCAAGGCAAAGTTTCAGCTTTCTTTTCCCCTAGGGTGTGTCCCTGCTTCCTCAAATAATGAATCTCAACGAGAATGATTTTCAAATACCACAATAAGAGAGACCTCCTAAGTGTGCCTCTCAGGTATCATCAGCATCTTTGCCTTCAACAACTGTGTTGGATTGCAGCTACTAAGATGTCCCCTGGGTATCTGTCAGCTGCATTCTAAACATCTTGCCCTGACTTCCAAGCTTTTACACTTGGTGTAGTTGCTACATTCTGAGACAAACATATTCTCTAAAGGACAACATTTTAACCAAAAGTGAAAACAATTCAGCCTTAACCAGGACCACAAGTCTTACACAAATTTATTTAAGAAAAGAAAAGCAGGAAAATAATTTCTTTACAATGAGAGCTCTTGCTTCTAGGGTAAAGTATGGGTCCTCATGCCTTGGATCATATAAACATTCTAGAAGTTTTATAGGGAAATAATTTATCAGCTGGGATGGGAACGGAGCAGCTCAGCACCATTGGGAGAGTATGGGATACGGAGTCAGGATACCTGGGTCTCGTTCTGCCTCAATAATGTTTTGCCTGCACAACTTTGGGAAAGTAACTCAGTCCTCAGGAGTCAAAGTCTTTGTCTGTAAAATGAAGATAACTGTATTAATCCCTCCCCGCCTCCCTGAGTTGTGAGAGTCAACTTAGATATGATAAATCATGCTGTAAATACCGTATGCTGATTTCATTATTAGTATTAATTTTACATTCTACCCTGCCTTTGGGGATTGCTTGAGGAAACCCTTCTTTTCAGACTCCTTAAATGCTTTCACTTTTGAATAGGAAAGAATTTGTAAGCAATTATCCATTGAGTACCAAGTTTGAGTCCCACCCTTTGCCAGGAACTACGAGGATTAACAATAAATGAAGGAACAAATGTATGGTAATCCTAACCTTAAGAACCTCATGATATAATCATGGAAAAGATACGTGGATACAAAAGAAACACGTACTGAACAAATCAGTCTAATGCAGACTTGAAGCCAATTAGGTGAGACCTCACGGATGGATAAATGCATAGCAGAGGTGGAGGGTGGACAGTAATGAGGCAAAGATTTGTGAAAGAGGAATATGAGTTGGGTGCAGATGTGGGCATCTGGACAGATTAAACTATGGGAAAGCTCACCCTTTAGTTGATCCACTCCTGAGCTAAGACCAGGGCTAAAGGACAAACTGAGGCCTCCCATCCAGCTGCCATATAACACTGAGCAGAGTTCCATGTGCTATACAGTAGGTCCTTGTTAGTTATCCATTCTAAATATATCTATGTGTACATGGCCATCCCAAACCTCCTACCCGTCCCTTTCCCCCAACCTTCCCCCTGGCAATCATTAAGTTTGTTCTCTAAGCCTATAAGTCTGTGATTCCACCTATAAAGGATCTCATTTGGTATTTCTCCTTCTCTGCCTGGCTTAAAATGATGAACATTTTTTGAGTCTGGTGTGTAACATGTGAAAGATAAGAGTACTAAGACCTTTACAGATATTATCAAACATATATTATCTAATTTAACATAACCATCCAGTGAGCTAAATTTTATATCCCCGTTTTACTGATGATAAAACCAACCAAATCTTTAAAGCCATGGATTAACTTGTCTGCATTCATGGCAGAGTGAGGATTTCAAGAGACATGTTTTCAATCATCTTAAAAAATGTATCTTTTTCTTTTATTTTTTCATGAACTACTGGTCCATTCAGATGTTCAAAGATCACGAAACATTTAGGAGAGAAACAGAAAATTGGATAGCTATTTGGTAATGTTGTTTTCTCTATGAATTGGGACATAACCTTCATTATTCTATTTTAGTGACTGAACACTTGGGCACTAAACATTTCAGACATGGAATGTTCCTTGGTTTGAAAACCACTGGTAAGAAAATTAAAAACTCTGAGAAAGGCAGAAGAAAGGATCCTTGCCTGGCACCATGAACATTCCTGGAAGCCAATTAAGTGGGCTTCTTTAGCATTTTTGCAATGCCAAGGGCTAGGATCCCTGCAGCAGTAAGAAAAGCCCTGCTAGGTTTGTGAGATCTAGTCTTTATTAACAACATGTGGGTAAAATACAGTTTTAACAATCCAAACATCTTTTCTCAATATTGTCCTGAGTACTAGCTGGCAAGTCTGGGTATTTCCACCTCTGTCCCCACCACTAAACTGAAAATCTCCCAATAACAAAGGAAAGCCTTTCCACCTAGCCAAAACAGCTCTTCCTCTATGTGAAAGTTGCATGCAGGCTGCATTAGGTTGAGCAGTCTCATGTCACGGGGATGATGGAAGTCACAGGCTTGAAGGCTTGCTAGACAACATCTTCTCTTTCCATTTGACCCAGATGCCATTTGTCATCCCTAGAGGTATTTTTGTGTTTCAGAAACATGCTTATAAGTCATGGTGTAATTGAGTGTGGCTGAAATATTTTTCAAGAACTAGATGTGCTTTTTTGTTGCTGTTTTAGATCACTTTGTTTGGTTTTTATAAAAGTGTTTGAAGTTTTGCAGAAACGTTTTGATTTTGCAAAGTATCTTTATAAAGGGGCTACCCCTGGTGGCTCAGTGGTAAGGAATCCTCCTGCAATGCAGGAGCCAAGGGAGACGTGGGTTCAATCCCTGTGTTGGGAAGATCTCCTGGAGGAAGAAATGGCAACCTACTCCAGTATTCTTGCCTGGAAAATTCCATGGACAGAGGAGCATGCTGAGTTACAGTACATGGGGTTGCAAAGAGTCAGACATGACTAAGCAACTGAGCACACACACACATAGCTTTATAAAGGGAGAACATAGAAAAATGGGGGGAATTCAGAGAGCAAGTCATTAAGGGGAAGTCTTTTTCCCCTAGGACAAAATCAGAGATGATACTAATTTTCTTTAAATCCTGAAAAAAAAAAAATTAGCATTCTTAGAAGTCCTCATTTAGGCTTTTTGTTTGTTTTTTCTGAGATGTAAGCAGTGCCTCTCAGTCACAGGCAGCTGTAGAAAAATGGGCCTATTGGGCAAAATTTAGCCTCTCACTCAACTGAATCTGAAGATTTTAGAGCTCCAAATGCCTGCTTGGATTGTGCACCTGGGTAGGAGCTGAGCAGTGAAGAAGGGTGAGTAATCACCATGAGTAAAAATAAGCAGAAATAGAGGAGTAAAAAGATGAGCAGAGGCATATAATGGTCGTATAAGCAAACCATACCTCAAATTCAAATAGCCAACAAGTGTCACATTGCACACTCCATCCTGACTCAGGCCCCGGCTTGGAAAGGTGGGATTGGGACCTCATCAGTAATGAAGTCAGGGTAAGTTCACTTCTGGAGATGAGTGGTGAGGACCAATTGTAGGCAGACTTAAGAAACAAAGAATTCCTTAAAAGGTACAGGGAAGTGAAGAACAAAGATGGTTCTTAGTGATAGAGCTAGAATGGCTTACAGTCAATGACCCTTCTGAGGAAAAGAGCCTATTTTTCTTATTGGCCTCAATGGGAGCTTTTCACAGACAACTCTGGCTCAGAAGGATAAGTTCCTTCCTTTGCATGTATCCAAATATATGGAAGAGGTCAGTGATCAGATTATCCATGGCACATGCTAATCTCTGCCTTGTTACCAACACTAACAAGCATCTTTGTCTAGATTGTATAGACAACCACCTCACCTTGAGGATTAGGTTTCAGCACATGAATTTGGGAGGGACACAGTCATTCAAATCATAGCAACTGCTGATTTTGGCAACTATTACATATTTGCAGCTCACCATAACAGTCATCCACTGTGGCATTACTCCAAGTGATAATACTGAAGTGTGCAACTTAAAAGCATGGTAACTATGAACATTGATAGTCCATTTTTTTTTTTTTTAACTTTACCTAAGCAAATGGCAACCCACTCCAGTATTCTTTTTTTTTTTTTTTTCCACTCCAGTATTCTTGCCTGGAGAATCCCATGGACAGAAGAGCTTTGAGAGATACAGTCCATAGAGTCCAAAGTGTCGGATACCACTGATGTGACTTCGCACTCATAGATCAATTGTACTATGTATCAATATACGCGTGTGTGGTCAGTCATATCAGTCACGTCCAACTCTTTGCAACCCCATGGACTGTAGCCAGCCAAGCTCCTCTATCCATGGTATTTCCCTGGCAAGAATATTGGAGTGGGTTGCCATACCCTCCTCCAGGGCATCTTCCCAACCCACAGAGTGAATCTGCTTCTCCTCTGTCTCCTGCCTTGCCAGCGGATTCTTTACCACTGAGCCACCAGGGAAGCCGTGGTATCAATACAGAGCTAAATTCTTTCACATTGTGACTGTTGTGACCGTGTTTCCTAAGAGATCAGATAATGAAAATGAGAATGATGACAGTCCTTATAGCAATATGACCCAAGCATTGCCAAAAGAGAAGTCTAACTAACTGTGCCGTGTTAGTGATAGTTGGAAGGACGAGAACAACTGGAGTGGGGGTGGGGGAGGGTGTCAGTAACCAAAATAGATCACGGTGCACAATCTGAGAAAATAATCTGGAGCTGGCATGGCAAAGGGGCATGTAGGCTGAAAGCGCTAACTTGGAGGCTGCATCCAGTCCAGAATGAGACAGAAAAGTATTTCTTTCAATTAAAGGACTTTTTGTTTTTGTTTTGTCTACTAAAAAGACACCAATTCGCAGTAGATAATTAGCATAGGCACACCATACCAATGACCATACATTATCATATCTTTGCCTTGATTTCACTATGAAACTGAGAAAAGCTACATGCTCTGATTCACTGATTACAACTGAAATGTCTATTGTGGCATAATATAGAAAATTTGGATAATAGGGAATAGTATAGACTTGATTCTGTCAAATTTTACTGAAACCATGCTTTCTACAGTTTATCAGGTGATGAGCTGAATCAAGGCAACAATGAGAAAAGAAAAAAAATCCCTCTGTATTTTCAGTGTTTCAGTTTAAAAAATGGATTTGCCAATCATTTTCTTGAATTTTATGAAGATGCTTTTAAACACAGAAAACATTTTTTTAAAAAGATTCTTGATATCTTATCCAAACACAAACTAGACTTTGCTCATGTACCTGCCTGTTTGGCAGACAGTGAAAATGTACATTTTACTAAAATCCATTGTTTATACCAAAGAATATGGAAAGATCTTCCTACTACATGTATGTACCTTGTACACAACACTGCTAAAAGCAGATATGGTTTCCTATCTGTGAAGTTGTGGCTTTCATAATGAAAGTTTTTGGTCAATTTCCTCTTTCCTCTAAGTATACAGAAGCACTTAAAGAGATATTTTACTGTATGGAAAATAAAAGAAGATAGCCTTCTTAGACATGTTTCTGAAAGATGGTTATTATTGTTGTGGGCCATAGAAAAATATCTTATGGCAGTCCAATATTTTAACATCTTTGTGTGGTCTCCTTTCAGCCGATTATATGTCTGTGGTAGATTAATAAAACAAGTGCAGAAAATTGTTGATACCCTTCCTTTCAAGAAGTGGAGATTGATTACCTTCCCCTTGAGTGTGGACTGGACTCACTTCTAATGAATTACACTTTGCAGCAGTAGTGTGTGTTAATTCTGAGAAGTAGGTTATGAAAAGATTGTAGCTTTCAGCTTGAGTACTCTTGTCTTTCTCTCTCTCTCTTTAATCACTCATTCAGAGGGAAGACATAAGCTGTGTCAGAAGAATTTGAAGGTAAATATAGAGAGTACCAATCAATGAGAGTCTGAGGGTACCCAGCAACCACATGAGTAATTTGCAAGTGAATCCTCCATGAGTTGAACCTTTTTTTGATTTTTTTAAATTGTGCATCACATGAATAACCTTAATTCATTTAACTATTCCCTTCTTTTATCTGTTTGTATATTAAACCATTTTCCTCCCAGCTTTACTGAGATATAGTTAACATATAACATTGTATAAATTTAAGGTATACAAGGTGTTAATTGAATATATTTACATTATGTAAAACAATTAGTTAGTGGCAGTGGGTAACACCTCAATCATATCACATAATTACCATTTCTTTCTTGTGGTGTAAACAGTTAAGATGTCTTAGCAACTTTTAAGTGGTGGTTTAGTATCTAAGTCATGTCTGACTCTTTGCAACCCCATGGACTGTAATGTGCCAGGCGCCTATGTCCATGGGATTTTCCAGGCAAGCATAGTGGAATGGGTTGCCATTTCCTTCTCCAGAGGATCTTGGCAATACAGGAATCAAACTCATTTTTCCTGCATTGGCAGGTGGATCTTTATCCACTGAGCTACCAGCAGAGACTTTTAAGTGTATAATACGGTGTTATTAACTATAATCATCATTCTGTGCATTAGGTTCCCAGAATGTATCTGTATTATAACTGCAAGTTTAACTCTTGGGCCAACAACTCCCTATTTCTTCCATCCTGACAAACATAAAACATCTCATAACAGTTTATCTTATTCTGATTTAAAAAAGAAATTGATTACATGCAAGTACTCTCCCCTTTACTCCCTGAGTTTTATGTTTTTGATGTCACAGTTTATCTCTTTTATTTTTTGTGTTTATTAGCAAACTTTCATAGCTATAGTTATTTTTACTAGTCTTGTTCTTTAACCTTTATACTAGAGCTACATGGTTAGCACTCCATAATATTACAGTATTAGAGTATTCTGAATGTGACTATATGTTTACCTTTACCAGTGTGTTGTATATTTTCATATGATTTATGTTACTAAGTAGTATCTTTTCATTCCAGCTTGAAGAACTCCATTCAACATTTCTTATAAGCAAGTTCTAGTGATGAAAACCCTCAACTTTCATTTGTCTGGAAAAGTTCTTATCTCTCCTTCATTTCTGAAGGACAATTTTGCAAGTTAAAGTATTTTTAATGGCATTTTTTTTTTCTTTTAGCACTTTAAATACATCATCCCACTCTCTCACAGCTTGTAAGATTTCTGCTGAGAAGTCCACTGATAGCTTTATGGGAGTTCCCTTGTGAATCACAAGTCTTTGCGTTTCTCTCTTTCTGTCATTAAGATTCTTTGACTTTCTTTAATTTTTAAAAATTCATTATAATATGCTTTGGAGAGGATCTCTTTAAAGTTTATTTTGTTTGTGACCAATGGGATTCATGGACTTGAATATTCAAATCTCTCCCCAGATTTGGGACGTTCTCAGCCATTCTTTCTTTTTTGCTTTAGATTAATTTTTTTCATTATTTCTTTAAATAAGATTGCTATCCTTTTCTCTCTGTCTTCTCCTTCTGGAAGTGTGATAGTTTGCAAATGGTTCTTTTGATGGTATCCTATTTTGATTATGTAGACTTTGTACTCCCTTTTCCATTTTTGTGCTTTTTTTTTTTTTAAACTTCTCTAACTGGATAATTTAAATTGATCCGTCTTTGAGTTAACCTACTCTTTCTTCTGCCTGCTCTAGCCTGCTCTTGAAACAGTCTATAAAATTCTTCAGTTCAGTTATGTGTCCCTCAGTTCCAGAATTTTTGTTTGATTCTTTTTTTTATTATTTTTTACCCCTTATTTTTAACTTCTCATTTTGTTCTTATATTATTTTCTTTTCCTGATACCACTAAATTGTTTATTTGCATTCTTTTGTAGCTCTCCAAACATCTTTAGAACAATTATTTGGGGTTCCTTGTCAGGCAATTCCTAGTTCCCTATTTCTTTAGAGAACCTCTTAGGAATTTCCTGTATGACTTTGGTGGAGTGAAATTTCCCTGATTTTTCATGATGCCTGTAGCCAGTGTGGTGTCTGCACTTTGGAAGAAGCAGTCACCTCTTCAGCATCTTATGGACTGACTTTATTATGGGAATCTTTGCACCTACAAATAGGGCACACTGGGACATGCTGTGACCCCGGGTCTAGTGGTCCTCCCAGGCATGGGAACCCCTCAGGGCACCAGGTTCAGAGAGATGTGATGTTTCAGCCCAGGTTCCTGGGGTCTGCAGCATTGACAACTATGCATTTCTTGGCAAGCAGCAGAGGGTCCGCAGTGGCTTCAGGGGCTGTTGGAGTCCTCAGTGGTGCCCCCAGGCCCAGTGGCTAGGGATCATGACAGGCGATGATGGCGGCTAGAGCTGGTGCCATGTCCACGCTCAGCTGTGGGCGCCTGTGCGGTGGCAGAGGCCAGTTTCAGATACACTCAGTAGTGGGGCCCAAAGTGGGTAGCGAGGACCAAAGCCACTTGCAGACACACTAGTAGCTGCAGGGGCCTTGGATGTCAACTACCGTGGCTACTGGGTCTTGTCAAGGGTGCACGGTAGTGGAGGCCATTGACAAGAGTCATGCTGGGGGTCATGCAGGTACATAGCCAGAGAGGCTAGCTAGAGATGAGTGCAGTAGAGCAGGCCAGTGACCAAAGACAAGGCTTGATCCAGGCCCATAAACACCTGAAGAGGCTGGGCTTTTGGCATGCTTTCTCATATTTACACAGTCTCCACCCAGACATGCACACTGCCATGGAGGCCAGTGAAGGGCATCAGGGTAGGAACATGCAGGTACATAGTTGGAGGGTCTCACCCCAGGTGTGTGCACAGTGGTGCAGGTCAGCCATAGGCTTCGTAGTTCATGCACTGCTATACAGCCTGGGCTGGCAGCCAGCGTTCACCCCATGTTATGTTGGGGGCAGGAAGGAAAGAGCAGGAAAGAACACAAGCACCTGGCGTCAGTGAACATCAAAGCCTGTGGGGCAAAGCTGGTGAAAATCCGTAGGGTTCTGCAGAGGCTCTGCTGGCCATTGGTTTCTTTGGCATGAAATCTGCTGGCTTTGTCTACTGAATAGGTCCCTGGGAGCCGCAGTAGCTGCTTTTGGCAATGCTTGCTTTTCTCCTTGTTCCCAGCCTTCCCACAGCTCTGCTGGTCTGGACGGAGTGAAACCAAAGCAGGACCCTTGTGCGGCATCCGGAAAGGTCAGGGAAGTGGATGCTCACCCCATTCTTCCTTTCTTGGTGAAGGGACCTCTTTCTAGCTGAGGTTCCCCTCTTGATACTGAACAATGCTGGCCTGGAAGATGGGGTGATAGGCAAAATGAAGCTGCGTTTCTTCTCTTTTGGTGCAGTTATTTTCAGTTTTCTTCTCCCCCACTATGTTGCTAAAGTTGTTTAAGTGGAGTCTTGAGCTCTTCCAGAGCTATTTTTAAAATATATATACATATATATACATTTATTTATTTTGGCTACATTGGGATGTTTTTGCTGCTCATGGACTTTCTCCAGTTCCTGCGAGTGGGGGGTACTCTCTAGCTGTGGTGTGCAGCTTCTCACTGTGGTGGCTTCTCTTGTTGCAGAGCACAGGCTCTAGGGTGGGCCAGCTCCAGTTGTGATTCACGGGCTCCAGAGCACCGGCTCAAGAGTTGTGCATGGGCTTAGCTGTACCATGGCATGTGGGATCCTTCCAGACCAGGGATCAAACCAGTGTCCTCTGCATTGCAAGGTGGATCCTTCAGCACTGGACTACCAGGAAAGGCCTGCAGAGCTGCTTCTGTCCATAGGCATGTCTAATTGCTGATCTCCACGGGGGAAGGGAGGCTGGGATCTCCTTTGTCACCATTTTTTCAGACATGATCCTTGAGATGACCGCAGCCCTGACTGACAGCTTGTTGACAACTCTGAGAAAGCCTGAGCCAGAGGAGCTCAGCTAAGTTGTGCCAGATTCTTGACCCACAGAAACTGAAACCGTAAATATTCTTTGTTTTAATCTGCTAAGTTTGGAGTAATTCGTTACATTGCAAAAAACAGCCAACACCCTCAGGACCTTCTTTAAGTCTTTTGCCACTTGACCTACTTGTAGTTCATTCTTTCCCTCGTCACTCTTGCCACAACGGAAGAGACGCTCCACTTGTCTGATTTAAATCATCCCACCACTGCTCTGCACGCATCTTCTTCTGTCTCCTTGGGGATCTTACCCTACCAATGAGTTATTGTCTCTTTCCTGAATCTTTAGCCTCTCCCTCTCTGCTTCTCTTGTCACAACATTTTACAATGTTCCAGGCTTTCTCACAATAAGCCCGTTCTCAGCTGACATTTTTCCCCTAGTGACTTCTCCATCCTATTTATCTTTATCCTACTTAAAACAATGATCTTCATCTCTTCAAGTTCCATTTACCAACATCACATCCCCTCCATTTGAGAGATTTCAGTTCAGATCTCATTCCTGAATTCCATAAACTGAACTCTAGTGGCTTAGTATACACTTTCCATGGGATGGCCATTGGATGTCCTCAAACTCAGTATATTCAAAACGGAAATCAATCCCATTTACTTGGGATCCTTCTTGTTTCTATCTCAGGAATAGCCTTAAGTTTCAAGAACTGTGGCTCAAGGTTTCACCCTTTGGATTCACAGCTCCATCACCCCTGCACCCTTGGAAGCAGCCCTATTGCCTGCTGTACCCTCAGCAGCTGCCCCATCACCCTAGCCTCTGGGCTCACAGATCTGTCCACTGAGGCAGTCATCCTTTTTCTTGAACCCTGGTAGCTCTACTGACTCATTGTTTGTATATCAAATTTGGAGAATCTGACTACCATTTTTAATTTTGTCCACTCACTGTTGTTTTTAATCCAAGCTGGACTACTGGACTAAAAAGGACAGTTTTTGCTAGCATCCCCCCAAAACCTCATGGGTCTCCAATGTATGTTAAGGGAATCCATGCATTAGACAAGAGAGATTTTCACAGATTCTTCCTTGATAATCCAATCTCTATTCCTTTTGGGATGTTTGATTGAACATCTAATTTCTTTAACAAAAGGTTGTCCAGCCACACCTTGGTCTTCTCTCTATAGTTTGTTTTGCCAACAGTGGATTTCCTAATTTTAGCATCCTTTGAAATCCAAGTAGGTTGAGAACCTCCCAAATTGTCAAATCTTGGGGCAGGAAGGGGTTGGTTAATATGTTTGACCTTAATTTATCTTAATTTATCTATTTCCTCTTTCATTTTACCATAAGCAACAAACAGGAAACAAACCACACCTTCCATACTTTATTTGGAAATCACCTCAGCTAAATAGAAAATTTCATCATTTATGTACTCTGCTTCTCATTCAGCACTAGAATACAATTCGGCTAAATTCTTTGCCACTTTATAAAAAAGATTTTCTTTCCTCAGTTCTAAATAACGTATTCTTCATATCCTTGAGACTTCACCAGAAACACATTTGACTCTTTCTACCAAGGAAATCTAAGCATTTTCTATCATGCTTCTCAAAATTCTTCCAGTTTCTACTCAATGCCCAATTCCAAAGCCACTTCCACATTTGTAGGTATTTGTTAAAGCAACACACCACTTCCCAGTATCCAAAACAATCTGTATCAGTGAGGATTCTAGCATAAAAACAAAACCAGAGCAGAGGAGAGAAAGAAACTTAGTTCAAGAAATGGTTTCCATGTTAGTAGGGTCAGGCAAGTTCAGTCTGTAGGTCAGGCCAGCTGAATGGAAACTCTGAGGCAGGAACTGACACTGGAATCTACAGGCAGAATTTCTTCTACCTCAGGGAAATCTGTTTCGCAGTTGTGAAACTGTGTTTCTCAGTCTTTCAACTGATTAGATGAGGCCCATCAGATTATCAAGGATAATCTTTAAAGTCAACTGATTGTAGATGTTAGCCACATCCACAAAATACCTCTACAAAACACCTAGATGTTTAATTAAAGAACTTGTTACTACATCCTATGCAAGTTGACTCATGCAACAGATTATGTCCTTAGTGAGGTATGAAGCCCCATGAAGGATTTAATTCTCCTTGGCTTTTGCAGCCCTTTTTATGATAGCACTAAAAATATTGATTTTCAAAATGATATAAAATGTGATAGAACACATATCTGCATAAAGCCATTTACAAGAATGCACATTTTTATGATTGTGTTCATAAAAGAATATAGTTAACCCCAAAGAAGTGTCACTTACATTATTTTTCCCACTTTGCTCTGCTTTCCCTGATAGGTAAATTAAAAGATCTTTGGGAGAGGGGTGAGCTCATATTTTGTCCCTTGGTTCCTTGAAATGGCACTCAAGTTGAAATGTTACAATCCTTTGCATTGCTGTCTAGAACACTACAACTAAAGCATTTCTTGAAATTTTAATGTACTACATAGAGGGAGCATTTCTATGTTTCTCTAACTATGGTTGCAAGTACTAAAAAAAATAATAATAATTGTAGTTACTAAAGCATTGCCTTTGAACACTTCCTATGCTGTTTAGTGAACAAAGCTTAAAGAATTGGGCTTGCATTTGTACGTATTTTTATTAGGGTGATTTCTGCCCAAGAGCTTTCCTATAAATTCTTTTTTAATTTGGTTATCAACTCAATTTAAAATATGTGGACTATGATCAATCTGAAAAAGAATGGATATGTGTACATGTATAACTGATCCATTTTGCTATGTACCTGAAACTAACACAATGTTGTAAATCAGTTATCCCTCAATACCAAACAAAAATTAAAAAAATAAATAAAGTATGTGGACTACATATCTGTTCCTGACATATTTAAATAAGCATTGTCAAAAACTACATAGAAAGGAATTTAGGCAAAGTTAGGGTATGACAGCACTGCCCTCACAATTCTTGAAAAAATACCTCCTTTGGGGAGTTCACTACAGTTCAGTGTCTGAGCTTCAGCTACACAGAATCAAACACTTCATCTCTTCAGTGCCCTATTTAACTTAGGAAACTGATTCAAGCTAACTTCACAAGAAAGCAACCTACAAAACTATACTATTGATGTATTAATTTAAAATAAAATTATACTAGGTGAACTAGATGCTTTTATTCACTGACCACCCCTTTCTTTTTTTGTAGAAAAGACCTCATGAAAAGCCTCATTCTTAAGGGATTACTTGGTGATCACAGCATGAGTTTAAGAGAAAATGAAAACAAGCAAATATTGAGTGAACATCAGGATTTGCCAGCTAATGCTTCCAATTCTACAGTAAGGATTTACCTATCAGAATAACCAAATACTTGTTTCTATCTATCTAAAGCCCTCTTCTTTAGAAAAGACATGAATGGCACGTTGCCAATATCTAAATCTATTACTCTGTTTCTGTGTTACTAAGGTAGATGACCTTCATCTAATTGACAATCTACAATCTAACAATCTACATT
The DNA here is from genome assembly GCF_910594005.1 of Cervus elaphus. Taxonomy (NCBI): domain Eukaryota; kingdom Metazoa; phylum Chordata; class Mammalia; order Artiodactyla; family Cervidae; genus Cervus; species Cervus elaphus. The sequence continues at coordinate 37,856,005 of NC_057828.1, read as the reverse complement.
CTACAATCTAACCTACAATCTAATTGACACCTTGTTCAGATATGCTAGCTTTTTCAATCTGGTTGCTGTTAATAGTTATGTTGACCTGTAAGCTAGTCACTTTCTTTAAGATATGACAGTAGTCATTATAAAGAGTCCTTCTGAGCACCTGAACTTCACTGCCTCCTTGAATTTGGTGGGACCATGTGACCAATACGTTTGACCAATACTTTTCAAGCAGAAGAGTGTATGTCGCTTCTAGACTGGAACATTTAAATATCAGCACAAAACTCTCCTGAGTTCTCTTTATCTGTCAAGATAGCCAACAACAGTCAAGGCTCCAGATAGGGTCTGCTTGGGGTCAAGAAAGTTTGGAATAAGGGCCTCCAGATATTTTATCAAGGACACAAGATGTTATGTTATGAACAAAATACAAACCTTGGTGTTTTAACCATGGAGATCTTGGGGTTGTTTTTCACTATAACAAAATCTTGCCTGGGCTTCCCGGGTGGCTCAGTGGTAGAGAATCCGCCCTCCAATGCGTGAGATGTGGGTTCAGTCCCTGGGTCAGGAAGATACCCTGGAGAAGGAAATGGCAACCCATTCCAGTATTCTTGCCTTGGAAATTCCATAGATAGAGGAGACTGACAGGCTGCAGTTCATGGGATCACAAACAGTCAGGCACAACTTAGCCACTAAACAACAATAAAATCTTGTTTATCCTAAATAGTAAAAAATGGCATTACATGTTTTATCTTTATTTTCCTTTTTTCAAAATTTTTGGCGAACACCTCACTATTGCTTATGTCCACATATCATCTATGAAGTCATAAATAAATAAATTCTATATATGTAGTTTATGAGGCTAAAGGATAATTATTCATCCATCCCTAGCTCTGTATATATACCCTGAACTGTCACAGAAGCCTTATTACTTCATATGTTTCCTATGATTTCTAAATAATTTGACATTTTCTAATAGAGCTTCTTTTACCATGTCCTTCTGTCAAAAGAACTAAGAAGGACTATGACCGAATAGTATTTTATTTTTGTCTGTTTTTCAATTAGAGAGACCCATAAGGATGTTAGGTTACTTCTTCCTGCCTTTTAAATGACATTATCAACCTTCTCCAACCACTAGACTTGGACTATCAGCCCTGATGGTTGTCCCAAATGCTGATCATACTAAGATCCAACCTCACATGAAGTAGAACTCTGTGTACATGCAGATAACTAAGAGAGGGTACTTGAATCTCCTTGTCCCTCCCCTTTCCCCAATGACAGCTTTAGCATCACCTTGTTTTTCTCTTCTCTTTGTAGAAGAAAAGAGAATGGGGAAAACTCCTTAAAAGGAATGTCCCATATCAAGGACCCTTGGTTTGTTACAATTCAATCAGGATTTTCTCTCCCTTTTTTTTATTTTAAAGAAAAATGTGGCTCTGTGAAGATACAAAAGGAGAATATGCAGGCCTTTTGGATAAAGGATATAAGACCAGTGAATATTATATATGTTATTTCTTATTCACAAGTCAGAAATGTAACCAAGGTATACATTATTTTCCTTGGAATTTTCAGTGTACTTATATTTAAAGTCATGATTATATAAGGGAAATTAGCTTCTCCTTGTAGCTTCTTACTTTTCTTTGACAAGTTCCTTTGAGGTCACTTGCTTAGATTCTCCAGAAATTAAGGCTATAAATAAAAATCACTGCAGAAGAGAGGAATGCTGGGCTTAAGGCCTTGGAAATGTTGCCACCAACTCACCAAGTCCTTCACCTTAGCATCTCTGGTCGGCAACCAGCAAACGTTGGCAGCATGCAGAAATCTCATCCCTTATCTATTATCATGTTGTGACTATTAAAGGATGAGTTGATTATTTTAACTAATTCCCAGAAATTTCTATACTAAACATTATTCTTTTGTGACTATGATACAAACTTAGTTAGACTGGGTCAAGGATTCAGGAAAATCTTTAATAGCAAGTGATTTAAAAATCATTTTTGACTACTCTCACAGCCAGTGAGAAATCTGTTCCACAGTATTCCACCATAAGTAATATGTTAAAGGAATTGAGTCTTCTATGCTGTAGTTAATAACTATGATGGCTTCTCTGGTAGCTCACTGGTAAAGAATACACCCGTCAAAGAGGGAGACACAAATTCAGTACCCTGGGTCAGGAAGATCCCTCGGAGAAGGGAATGACAACCCAATCCAGTATTCTTTCCTGAAGAATCCAATGGACACAGGACGCTTGTGGGCTATAGTCCATGAGATCACAAAAGAATCAGTCACAACTTAGAGACTAAACAACAACGAAAAGATGACTATAGTTTATTGAGTTACTATAAACTAGACAACGGGTCCTCACCAAAATCCTATGAGGCAAGTCATTTTAGTGCCTTCATTTTACAAATGAAGACCTTGAGGTTTAGAAGAATGCCAAATAATTTACCTCAGATCTCAGATTACAAAAAATCCAACTCTGGCAGTTTCTAAATTTCATGCTTATAACCTAATTTACACTACATCTATTAGGTAGTCATTAAAGACTTAGAAGTTGAGAGTGACATAATAAGGCTTTTTTTTTTTTTTTTAAGGAAAATGACTTTAATAGCATAGATTTGGGAAAGCTTATAAAAAGCCAAAAAAGAAAAAAAAAATCCAAAAAAGTCCTAATGTCAAAAAGGGAGTGGAAATGAAACTAATGTATCATATTAATGTCTAGATAAGAAATCAACTGGAAAATAAAATTTGCAAAAAATCTTGAGGTTTTAACAATGAGAGTTTTATCTTGGGATTTTAACAAAAGGAGTTTAACAATGGGTAAAATGGGATCTAACTGAAACATGTGTGTGTGTGTGTGTGTGTGTGTGTGTGAGTATTCAGCCACTCAGTTGTGTCCAACTCTTTGCGACCACATGGACTGTAGCCTGCCAGGCTCCTCTGTCCATGGGTTTCCCCAGGCAAGAGCACTGGAGTGGGTTGCCATTTCCTTCTCTAGGGGATCCTCTGTCCATGGGATTCTGCGGGCGAGAATACTATAGTGGGTTGCCATGCCCTCCTGCAGGGGATCTTCCCAACCCAGGGATCGAACCCATGTCTCCCGCATTGCAGGCAGATTTGGTACAGCTGAATCACTAGGGAAGTCCCATGTATGTGTGTGTGTATGTACACACACATATATATACATACATATATATATAGAGAGAGAATGGATTTTTGTAATTCACAAGCTTGTGTACTTCCCATTGACCTCCTTTCCTTACCTGATGTCATTCTTGTTCATCCCTGTATATTCAATGTCTGGCATATATACCCAGGTGAGATAGATGGTAAAAAGTTTTTAGTTGACCAATGATTCAGAGTGGCATTTAGTTCGCTATTGCTCTTTGGTTGTTTGATTTTATTTTAACCATCATTTTACTTTCTTCAAGCAACCCAATATTGAAGTCTTACTTTGAATGAGTGCTACTCTCACTTACATTTCTAGATTACATTATTATATTTTTATGAGGGTACGATTGCTTTATAATGTTGTGTTAGTTTTGGCTATACAGTGAAGTGAATCTGCTATATGTATCCATATATCACCTCCCTCTTGGACCTCCCTCCCACCCCACCCGCATCCCACCCACCCATGTCATCATACAGACCGAGTGAGCTCCCTGTGCTCACAGCAGCTTTCCACCAGCTATCCTTCTTACACATGGTGGTGTATATATGTCAGTCCTAATTTTCCTATTTGTCCCACCCTCCCCTTACCCTTCATGCCAAAATTGCTAGATTGAAGATACATATTTTAAAAATTTAGATTTAAGCCCTTCTTACTGATGGCAATGAATAAATTAGGAACATTTATAGAGAAAAGGAGACACCGGAAATTTCATCCACACCCTTGAGCAATCTTAGATCACTGTAAGAGTCCTCCAAAGACTTTACTCTGCTCCTCTAAAGCAACTGTTATCCCTCAAATTCCAAATAGTTGAACAAATCAGTCTCTAAAGAGTTGTTGTACATGTCTCTAATACATATATATACATATACATATATATGTCAAAGGAAAAGAAGCAATTGTATATCACTCCAAGCAGAGAAACCATTTAGAAACAAATAATAAAATTCAAGGTATATGTCATTTTGGCAAGGTATTTGTCATCTGGCAAGGTATATTTCATTTTGTATTGTTATCTCAGTTTTAAGAAAGAAAAGCTGGTAAGCATAATTCTTCTCTGTGACGCAAGATTCATGATCTATGAAGAGTGAGCCAGCATGGTTACCATCATTAATGAGGTATGGCAAGCATTTTTCATGGTGTTACATCTACTTTTTGGAAAGAAGGTTTGGATAAACGCAAACCTTCAAGAGAGAAGTTAGCCAAAACTTCTAGAATCAAAATTAAGTATGAGTCACTCAATTCATCTCTAAGTAACAGTCTCGATGTTGCAGGCTGCCATGATATTGGAGAGAAGAATGGAAAATTATTCCTTGGCTGGGACATAAAATATTAAGGGATGCCAAAATTCAATATGGTAACTGATGCTTTTTGAGACCCTTATTGCCCTAGGAAATAAAAAACTGCCTCTCCAACTCTCTTTCCACTGTTAGGTCAAGTGTGTAAAAGACCTTCTAAAACTATGTTAGCTCAGCTAGGAAACATTTGACCTTGTCCTCATGAATTGCTTGTTCTGTTATCTTCATGTTTTACAGGAAATGTCTGCTCTTCTGAAATGAGTCCAAAAATAAATGGTTGATTTGACCTACTCAACTAACTAGCAAACTTAGTAAGAAAATAAAACAAACAGGCAAAAAAAAAAAAAATTGAACAAGTTGTAAAAATACCTAAGCAGGAATTGCCCCTTCAAAGCTCTTGCCTAATTCACACGAGTATGGAGGAAGTCATCACCTAAGTACAAAGAAATGACATTCCCATGCAAGCACAAGGTCATTTCCTTACTTACATGAGCACAAGGTCATCATACTTCCCATGTGTGTACAATGTAACCACACTTGCAACCACACTTGCAACCTCAGCAGATAGGTTCAAGGGCAGATAACTGTCCCACATTAATGAATCAGTTTCTTTAGATTTTTTTGTATACTTGGGACAAAGTTAACACAATCTTTTTCAGGTGACCAAAACTGTAATGTATAAAATTTTAAAACTGACCACAGCCATATTTTCTTATCTGTGGAAAAGGTGATCTGTGGTGGAAGAAGAGAAAAAAAGCTGACATATGGGGAGGAAAAGCAGAATTGAAAGACAGAAACATCTGTGAGCACATTTCCATCTTCAACTCGGTTGCCCCTAATGGTCTGATGCATCCCAGCCCTTCAATGGTTTTGGTTGTTCAACTTTCTCTTAATCTATTAGATAAATCCAGCATGCTTTTGATAAAGTCTCCTTTTAAATTAAGACACATGCAATTTGGTTCTTCTAGCCTCTAATAACAGTTTCAATGTCTAAATCAGTTAATAAGTATAAATTTCACTGAAGTTAACAAAGAAACTCCAAATGACCTTCAAATAAAAAGTTTAGTTTTTCATTCTTATCTCTTTACTGTAGACTCCAACCAAGTTGATTAAGCAGCCACCTCCTCAAATATTGTTACTCATTGTGGCAAAGAAAAAAAAAAATGAGGGTCTCACTTTGTTCAGAATTTATGGGTCAGAAATAGACACAGGCCTACCCAGCCCCAAAGAGGCCTGGAAGTACAGTTCCACTGAATAACTAGAATATGAAGAGCTAGAAATATTAGGGAAATGTCTCTAATCCCCACCACACCCACATTTCACTGTTAACAGAATTGAAACTGATATTATATTGATGAAATATAATATGTATTGAAGCCAGAAGAAATTGCTGTGCTAGTAATTTTGTTGTGGGCCTCAAATATTCAGTTCCTTAGCAATTAGGTCAACTTTGCTGAATAATATTTATTGGCACTGTTATATTCAGGACTAGAATTCACTAATTTAAAAAATGAAATCATTTCAGCTGTGAGCTCTTTTCTATTTGTTTGAGTGAAAATAATGATAAGGTTAAAAGTGAAAATAAATTGCTTAGTTGATTTTTAGTTTTGAGGCTGAAGTATCTAACAAACAGACAACATAATTGATACTAAGGTTGAGAATTATATGAGATACACAGTAACCATTTTCTGTTTCATTAATACAGGGGGGGCAGGGAGTAGCTGCAGAAGGCAAGAAGCAAAGCTCCCCTATCCCAGTCAATCTATGTTAGACATATAGTGTAAAAAACAAAAAAAATACTTTGTATTCAAATGTCACTTGGAATTTCTTTGATACTTCAACAAAATACTATATAGCTGATTGAACCAAAACTGTTACTGGAGGCTGGAACAATGTTGACAGGGATAAAACATTTGATAAAACTCCTGCCTGTAATAACTTAAGTCAAATGAGGTCCCAAATGAACTCTCACATATAAGAGAAGATACTGCAAAAAGGATATTAGTACCATGTTTGTTAAGCTGGTTGAATTTGACAAGGCACAAGAAGAAAAAAACTGGCCCAGAAAAAGAAATAGAGAAAATTCAGGAATCAGTGTTTGTGTAAGATTAAAAGGACAGCATTTTATCATGCTAAGCAGTAAAGGATAAAATTGAGAGAACTTTTGAGCCAATTAAAATTCAGCCTTGAGTTAAGGATCAAATCAAGGGCACAGCCATGGTCATAACATCCATTTGTTAGAACTGCTAAATGAAATAAGATGTTTCAGAGCCGAGATCCACATAAGTTCATAGTATCTAGTGGATATCTTCAATTGAACACAATAATTCAGAGAAAAGAGATTAGATATATGGTTCTCCCACCAAAGTCTGAAAGAATGAGAAACACAAAAATAATTTAAAATAAAGGCATGAGGTAAAGAAAGCATTAAACTATAGCAAATATAAGAAATATGTCTGGGAAAGAACCAAACCTGTGGCTGTTGGCACATTGAGATGACCAAGATCAAATACATAAGAATCCTTGTGAACTTTTAAAGAGTTATGTTGGCAAAGAAACTGTGGGCTAAAAAACATTTAAATCCAATCAAAATTCAAAATGACACTTTAATTTTCATCACTCTACAAGGAGGAAGCTGGCTTATAAAGCTGCTCAAATTTCAAGAAGGGCATATTCTGAAATAATGTTTTTTAGATATCTAAGTTGGATTATGTTGAAGGAAGAATTTCCCTGGGAAATGGACATGGGGAAGGTCCATGGAGAACTTCAGGCAAAAGAAGTACATCAAGAAGGTGGATTAATCAAGAAGTTTCCAAAAAACAGAGTGCCATCATAGCATCCCCAAGTAAGAGTTCAGAACTGGACAGATCAGTGACTGAAGATTTTCACATTCTCCTCATTTCAGATCTCCTGTCTCTATTCCAGTACTGCATATTGAACATGGGGATGGGAGCATGAAGTGGATTGAATGGTGGTCCCCCAAACACATGTCCACATTCTAATTGTCAGAAGCTGTGAACATGACCTTATTTGGAAAAAATAAATAGTATTTGAAGATGTAAATAAGGGTCACTGACAGCTTAGATAGAAAGGAACAAAGACAGGAAAAAAATAAAACAAGACTCTTGAAATTTTAAAATTCTACGGTCAGGAAATGGACTGTTAAAGCTACCCAGCTGCAAGCAGGTGGTACCCTTCAAGAAAGGATGTATGACTCCAAGGGCAGAGCAGTAGCAGGTGACACAGAGGCCAGTGGGGCCACCATGGGCCTAGAGGGTGGAGCCTGGAGTCGTAAAGGATTACTCTCAGATTGTGAAACCTAACGAAATTTGCCCTGCTGGATTTAGAACTTGCTTGGGACCACACTGAAATTTGGAATTTTTTTCAATCATAGCATCTTAAACGCCACAGTCAGAAGCAACACTCAGTAGCATTGTTTAAGTGGTTAGAGTGCTAATATCATTATTCAGTGGATGAAGCATTTAAGGACTGTACTAGGCCAAAAAGTGGGTCCCCAAAGAACCTACATCCTAATTCCTGGGACACTTGAATGTTGCCTTATATGGTGGCAAAAAAGAGTTAAGAATCATGAGATGGGGAGATTATCATGGATTACCCAGGAAGGCCCAGAATGCAGTCACGTGTATCCTTGTTGGAGCGAGTGCATGCGTGCATGCTAAGTCACTTCAGTTATGTCCATCTTTTTACAACAGTATGGATTGTAGCCCTGCAGGCTCCTCTCTCCATGGGATTTCCCAGGCAGGAATACTGGAGTGGGTTGCCATTCTTTACTCCAGGGGATCTTCCTGACCCAGGGATCAAACCCGCAGCTCCTGACTTACAAGAGGATTCTTTACCCCTGAGCCACTGGGAAAGCCCTTACAAGAAAGGCAGAGAGATTTTACACATGATCACACAGTGAAGAAGGAGATGTGAAGACAGAAAAGAGAGCTCTGAAGACACTAGTCATGAATAATTGAGTGACACAGTCAGACACCAAAAAAAAAAAAAAATTCCAGCAACTACCAGAATCTGGAAGAGATAAGAAAGGATTCTCCCTAGTACCTCTGAAGGGACCATGGGCCAGCATCTTTATTCCAGCAAAGCAATACTGATTTCAGACTTCTAGCCTCAAGAACTGTGAGATAATACATTTATGTCGTTTTAAGCTACTAAATTTGTAGTAATTTGTCACAACAGCCCCGGGAAACAAATACAAATCCCAAGCAGATTGACTTGGCTAAGGACTCACAACTCATGAACAGCCGACAGAAAACTAAAATGCCTGTGTCTTTGCAGTCTCTTTGCACTACAGCATTTAGACTGAAGGGACTTTTGTTAGAAATTCAAGGGCTAGAGGTGGAAATAGGGGTGAGAGGGAATAAGAGATGAGCAAATTAGAAATTATTCTTCCAGCCTTTCCCAGCTCTCTGGCATAAACAGTTCAGGGCTCCAACTTCACAGAAGGAGAGCAGGGTTTCTAGGACACTGAACTGGCATCCACTGCTCTGGCCAAGAACATGAGTCAGCCCGTGGCGGTGAGCATCCTTGGCCAAATCTGCATGATAAGCCAGCTGTTCGGTCTTCTCCTTCTCACTGCTCCATGTTTGCAGGTGGATCAGCATATTTTTCAATAGAAGAAAGGTTCTGAAGTTTGGCAAGCAAAATCTATAGAGATGAATGGCTCTTTTAGGCTGGGACCTAATTAATTGACTCAAATGATGAATGTGGGCTGAGAGCTGCGGTTTGCTGCTCTAAGGCTGGCTGAGCACACCCACATTAAGGTAATCTTCACCAAATCATTGACTCCTCAGCCAGGGGAAAGCATGTTGCCCTTTCTCCATCCAAATCACAAGGCTAGCAGGATACATTCCTTTAAAAAGTTCAGAGTCTAAGAAGAGCCACTGATTGGAATTTTGAGCTTCACATCCCCAGGGGAGTCTGAGGAAATGGAAAATCATCTATCGGACTCAGGAGTTGTCTGGTGCATATAGTAAGTGAACTGTTAGCATCCCTGAGCTCCTAAATTGCCATGTGTCCTTATACACAAGACTCAGTTACATCAAGTGACTCTCTAAAGGTGAGAAGTGCTGCACCAGGAATCATGGGAACTTACTTTAGTCCCATCACTCCTAAAATTGGTTTGGCAATTCACATGACACCTTTGAATCTCAACTTTTTTACCTATAAAATGAAGATCCTTAACGTTCTTCCTTGGGAGCCCTTGTGCTCTGCTGGTAAGAAGATAAATTGGTTCAGCCTCTATAAAAAACAGTATGAATGCACCTCAAAAAATTAAAAATAGAACTAATATGTGATCCAGCAATCCTACTTCTGGGTATATACTCAAAAGAAAATAAAAGAAGATAATGAAAATATATTTGAACTCACATTCATGTTTATTGAAGCCTTATTCACAATAGCCAAGATATGGAAGCAACCTAAGAGTCTGACAAAAGAATAATGGATACACACACACACACACGTGTGTGTGTGTGTGTGTGTGTGTGTGTGTGTCTGTGTGTGTGTGTGTGTGTGTGTCTGTGTGTGTGTGTGTGTGTGTGCGTGTGTCTGTGTGTGTGTGTCTGTGTGTGTGTGTGTGTGTGTGTGTGTGTGTGTATATATATATATGTATATATGGGGGGTGAAGGGGAAAGAGGTTGAGGTTGGTAAAGAGTACAGAATTTGCTATATGATGAATAAGATCTGAAGATCTAAAGCGAAGCATGGTGACTGTATTAGTAACACTGTATTATATGATTGAAATATGTGAAGGGAATAGAACTAAATATTCTCACCAGAGAGAGAGAGAGAACAAAGATATATATGTAACATGAAGAATGCATTAATAAACTATATGAAGTGAATCCTTTTACAATGTATACATACGTCAAATCACCATGATGTATGCTTTAAATATCTGACAATTTTGTCAATTATGCCTCAATAAAGCTGAACTTTTTTTTTTAAAGACATATGAATAAAAAATTCTTCCTGGCTTTACATTCAGTTGTGGTGCTAGGGTAAAGAACCCACCTGCCAATGCAGGAGACATAAGAGAGGTCGGTTTGATCCCTGGGTCAGGAAGATCCCCTGCAGAAGGAAGTGGCAACCCACTTCAGTATTCTTGCCTGGAAAATCCCATGGACAGAGGAGCCTGGTGGGCTACAGTCTGTGGAATCACCAAGACTCCAACAGTCCAACACAAGTGAAGCAAGTTAGCACTACATTCAGGTAATTAACATAATCAGGACCAAGACATCTGGACTGATGCATACACTCATGTCCCTTACAAGTGATATTAGTACATCCTTCAGGTCCATTGGGCATTAGGTAGATAGGGACTGGGGATTCTCAAATATGTGACTGGAATATATTGACAGTGTTCTCTGCTTTGCAGATATTTTTAACTTGCATTCTGATTCTCACAAATGCATATCTATCTCTTACTTCCCAGCAGAGCTTGGCTGCAGAGTGAATCATCAATCTATTGATTTTAGAAGTATCTTTCTGCTCTGTGGGAAGAGAAAAGAGACACCAGTGTTAAGTGAAAACTTGAAGGTCAATACAGATATAAAGAATTACCATCAAGAAGATGTTGCTTTCCTAAAAAGATGAAATTCTAAATTCTATACTCCCCTCCCAAAATAGCATAAGGAAATTCTAAGGAAAAATGCAAACTGGTATACTAAAAACAAAGAAAGAAGAAAGCGTACAAACCAATGCAGCTAATATGTAAATAAAAACTTGTGTTCAAACTCTATAATTTCTCATTACTAAGTTAATAAATGAACCTTACTTTGTGGAAGGGGACATTATAGCTATTAAGGGGAAATGAAGGTCATTCTTGATTTGTACCCCAGTTCTTCCATGTCCTAAGTGTGACAATTGACAGATTAATTTCCTCAGGCTCAATGTATTTATCTATAGTATGGAGATAATAGTGATTCTCTCAAGTGTTACCAGGCTCTAAAGGAGATCGTCAATATAATAGACTTTTCCTAGAGCCAGGAATATCTAAGTATCAGTAGCTGATTTTGCCACAGATTGAGGACAGGATGGGTAATGAATATAAATGAGAAGCCATTTGAATGACTATTTTGGATAGTTTGGCTAAAAAGGAAAGAGGAAAGTAGAGATAAAGGAGATAGAGAAATGTGTATGGTAAATGGTATGGTGGATACTTTTTTTTTGCCTGCTTGTTTGAGGGGTACTGTGTTTTTTATTCTGATGATAATCAATGGAATAAGGTCCCAGGGGTCAGAAGGAATGGAATCCAGTACATTTAGTAGGAGAAAAGTTTCTTCTTCCACAGACTTGGATGGATAGGGAGGAACCAGAAGGAGATAGAGAGAAGTTGGACTTGCTGGAAGAAGAAGGGGAAACAGCCCTTGTCTAAGGCCACAGTGCACTGAAGGAGAAGATGGGGCTTCTCTGTGGGAAGTGGTGGCTAGATTATGCCTGAGGAGAATCATATACGTGCAAAATCTGTTAGGAGAACAACTCGTCACAACAACAAAAAGTGAGTTTGCCATTTATCCCAAAGGAGTTCACCTGGGACACATAAAAGACTTGCCATGTAAGAGGAAGGGCTCAGTAGAGATTGAAAACTGAATTAGCAGGCATAAATCTGCAATGTTATAAACTTTCCTCCAGCAAAGAAAGAAAGTCTTAACAACCAAATTTAGGAGTACAGAATATGAGTCATCTGGGTTCTTCAGGAATGGAGTTTTGGTGAATGATTGAAGTAAAATGACAATGCTATTCAGTCACTAAGTCGTGTCCGACTCTGTGAGCCCATGGACTGCAGCCCACCAGGCTCCTCTGTCCATGGAATTCTCCAGGCAAGAATACTGGAGTGGGCTGCCATTTCCTCCTCCAGAGGATCTTCCTGATTCAGGGATCGAAGCAGTGTCTCCTGCTTGGCAGGCAGATTCTTTACCATTGAGCCTCCTTGGAAGCTCAAAATGACAATAGTACTACTAAATACTGTAATGTGCTTATACTATGCCAGGATAGCTTGAGTTTGGATGGGGGTCAGATCATGCAAATTTAGGCATTTATAAAAAGAGAACAACAGTGTCAATAATAGGACAGTGTTTGTTTATCTTTATCATTGACTTGATGCACAGAAGTGATTAAAACCTTCCATATGAGGTTTGTCTTAGAGAGCTGTTCACACAAGTTTAAAATAGAATTTTTAATTTTTCTACCTCAAAACCTCTCTTCCCTAAGTCTTTCCCATGTCTGTGAATTGTGTCACCATTTACTTATGTGCTCAGGCCAACCCACACTCACCCAAGATTCTTCTTTACTCTCCCCACCCACCTCCACATCCAATCCAGCAGGTAGTCCTGTTGACTTCACATCTGAAACATTATCTGATTCCAACCACTTAGTGCACAATCTCCTAGTCCAAGGGTCGCCAACTTTTTCTGTTCGGGCCAGATTAGGTCCTTGGGCCAGTTTGATGACCCCATTCTATTCTGTCTTTGTAATTTTCATCCTTTTATTTGTATACCCTTTTAAAGCAATCTCCTTGATTCTAATTTTACTGCCCCTTGACCCATTTTCACAGTAGCTAGAGTCATCATTTTGAAACAAAAATCAAACTGTCTTGCTTAAAATTCTACAATGACTTCCTGTTGTAGTTAGAACAAGACAAGGCTCTGACCTCCAAATTACTCCATGATTCAGCCCCTGCCTTCCGCTGCATTCTCCCTTTGCTAGGCATGCTCTGCTTATACTGTCCATTTTTCTGTTCTTTGAACTCTCCAAGCCTGAAAAGGCTTAACTCAGACCCTAGTCCTTGCAGCTCCCTCTGCTTGAAATGGCCTTCTCTGGACTTCTTTCTTTTTCTCATTTATACCAACTATCCTCTCCTCAAAAAAATCTTTTCTTTCAATAAAATTACTTAAAAAAAAATAAAGTCTTTTCTGGACTTCCCTGGTGGTGCAGTGGATAGGAATCCACCTGCCAATTCAGGGGACATGGGTTTGATCCCTGGTCCAGGAAGATTCCACATGCTTCAGAGCAGCTAAGCCAGGATGCCACAACTACTGATCCTGTGCTGTAGAGCCTGGGAACCACAACTACCAACCCTGCCTTGCTGCAACTGCTTAAGTCCATGAGCCTAGAGCCTGTTGTCCACAAGAGAAGCCACCACAGTGAGGAGCCCAAGCACCTCAATGAAGAGGAACCCCATCTTTTTAAATTCCACATATATGCATTAGTATACTGTATTGGTCTTTATCTTTCTAGACTCTGTGGGAGAAGGCAAGGGTGGGATGTTCTGAGAGAACAGCATTGAAGCAAGTATACTATCAAGTGAAACAGATCACCAGTCCAGGTTGGATGCATGAGACAAGTGCTCGGGGCTGGTGCACTGGGAAGACCCAGAGGGATGGGATGGAGAGGGAGGTGGGAGCGGAGATCGGGATGAGGAACACATGTAAATCCATGGCTGATTCATGTCAATGTATGGCAAAAACCACTACAATATTGTAAAGTAATTATCCTCCAACTAATAAAAATAAATGGAAAAAAAGAGGAACCCCTTGTTTGCCAAAGCTAGAGATGGATTGCCCACTGCCACAAAGGCTCAGCACAACCAAAAAAAATAGTCTTTTCTGATCTACCTGACAAATACTCCTTTGTATCTCATCCTTTCTAATCATGCTACAGCCAATTCCCCTGGTTAGTTTCTTCATTGCAGACTGATCTGAAATCATTCCATTTACCTATTTATTTACATATTAAAGTCTTCTCCTTGCCTGTAAACTTTATAAAGGGAAGGATTTTGTCTCCTCTCTTTATGTATCTGTAATCCCTATAATAGACCTGGCAGACAGCAGGCACTCAAAAAATATTTGTTGAATGAATGGAAGAATGAGTAAATGCATGAATGATCAATATTAAATGGTTTGGAGATGAAATTCAATGCCAAAGGCATCTCTCTGTCTAATTATTCTTCCACTGTCTCATTTTCAACAACTATTTGATAACCTTTTCAAAACTTTATGGAGCTACTTTGGACACTGTGAAGTTTTAATCAGGAAAATAATCCATGCTGATAGCTTAGTTGTCTAATTAATGCTTTTCTTCCCAGTATCATGATTATCATACCTTAACTCAGGGAATGATGCTGACTTGGACAAGGTCAAACACTGGGGACAATGGGATAAAAGCACCATAGTTTTGTTGGTCCCATGGCTCTTTGAAAGAAATTCAAAAATCAAAAGACTACGGTGCCAGGATGGCAGGATCTAGAGCCAGAAGACCTGAGGTTAAGCTCTGTCCTGCTATTCACTGGATATAAGGCCATAGGCAAAGGACCGAATCTCTTTCACACTCCATTTCATTACTTACAAGCTGAGCTAAAGATGAGATGACTCCACAGATGTATTGTAAGGACTAATTCAGTTCTATACCTAAAAGGGCTCTGTAAGTTCAAAAATGCTGTCAAATCTTCAGTTGTCACTCAGTCATGTCTGATTCATTGCGACCCCATGGACTGCAGCATGCCAGGCTTCCCTGCCCATTACCAACTCCCAGAGCTTGTTGAAACTTCCCTGTCCATCACCAACTCCCGGAGCTTGCTCAAACTCATGTCCATCGAGTCGATGATGCCATCCAACCATCTCATGTCAAATCTGAGCTGCTGTTAAAAGTATGTTGCCTTTGTCTAAATGATCTGTGTTGTGCAGATCCCATGTGAGTTGTTTTGTCTTCTGAACAAAATAAGCCCTTTATGGATTTTAATGTGTTACTGGTCAGGGATGCATTTGAATTTTAACTGGAGACGTCGATGAATAGGAAGCCTAACAAAAGAATCAATGCAAATGTGAAAACTTTAGGTACCGTGAAAAGAGCACAGGAGAGGAAGATTTTATAATGAGCACAGGCTATTATAAGGAGTTTGCTTGGTTTTAAATCCTGCTTCTGCCACTTATTAGCTGAATGACCTTGGAGAAATTCCTTTGCCCTGAGTTTTGCATAACTAACCTATACAAGAAAAATGATCATTCTTATTCTAGGTATTCATTAAAAAGATAAAATGAAAATATAAATGTAAAAAATCCCTGGTCTCATGCCCATCTCATAGGAAGAACAGGGAGAGTATGTTCTCTTTGACATATTCTATAGTGGGCAGCATGGCAACTGACTCATCTATTCCAGAGGAAAGTGGAGTCGCTCAGTCGTGTCTGACTCTCTGTGACCCTGTGGACTGTGTCCATGGGATTTCCCAGGCAAGAGTACTGGAGTGGGTTGCCATTTCCTTCTCCAGAGGAAAGGGGGCCCAAAAGAGAGGGCCCTTCAAGAAGATTTGAGTTCAAATGGGGCAAGGACAGATTTGGAGGGAAAGATCTGAGCCATGGGTTGATGCCTAGGGTGGTAACTTCCAACTTGCAATCAGGGGGATCCCAAGTGAGGATATGGAGTCTAAAAGATTAGAGAGGAAATGGACTTGTTTATCAGGTCTCCCCAAGGTTGTGGTTTTAACAGGTGACTTTTCCACCTTATCCAGAACAATGAGCTCCAGCCCAATCTCCAAATGCAACACTTACTAATTTACATATATCTCTGGAGCCAGAGAAAGGGCTTGTGAAATCCAGGTCCCACTTAGACATGCTGTGCTGTGCTGTGCTTAGTCATTCAGTAGTATCCAACTCTTTGTGACCCCATTTACTGTAGCCTGCCAGGCTTCTCTGTCTAAGGGGATCCTCCAGGCAAGAATACTGGGGTGGGTTGCCGTGCCCTCCTCCAGGGGAACTTCTCAACCCAGGTCTCCCTCTTTGCAGGCAGATTCTTTACCATCCAAGCCCAAGAATACTGGAATTGGTAGCCTATCCCTTCTCTAGGGGATCTTCTATCTAAATATGTGCCAAGTGAGGCATATGCATTGCATGGGAAGTTAGAGATTGCACCAGACCTGGAGTTCCAGGTTTGTTCAAAGAGAACTTTAATTCAGCTGGAGGCTGCTAATGAGTGGTAGAATTCATTTCTGATTGAAAGGAATCTTTCTTTTTGTTTCTATGTGCTCTTCCAAAAAGAGCCTAATTGTTCCTTCTGATTAATTTCTAACTATATATACTTAGTAGAATTGAAAACAAGCAGGTGCACTTCATAAGGAGATATCAAATGAACTACATCCTAAAATATACTCTTTTCAAAAACAAAGTATAGTTGCCTAAGCAAACCTCACCTGAGTCCATAGTAAGGTAAAAAAACAATAAAATCTGGATTGGCCTCAGAGGTCCATAAAGCACTGTCATTCCTCGTGATCGGTCAATGGACCCCCTCTCATAACTCTGAGGGTGAGATCTTGCTTAGTCTTATTTACCAGGAAACCTGAAGCATGGTGAAGCAGCATAGCTACTCTTCAAGAACCAAAGGCCTTAAAGAATTTTTGGTCCTGGGTTAGAGATGAGGAGTGTCTGGTCTGAGCTAAGTGAACAGCTTACTCAAGAGTTTTGAACCTTAAGTTCTCCATATCAGAAACATATTGCTCCAAGCTATGGGCAAAATTGCTTCTAGAAAGACATTTGTATGCTTAGACCAGTGCTCTCAGGTGAAGTCCATGTAATAAATATCTCCCCAAAATACCTCCAACAGGTGAGCTCCTCTGATTATATATCAATAAGGCTAATAAAAGAAGGGGGCTTCCCAGGTGGTTCAGTGGGTAAGAAATCTACCCTCAATGCACAAGACACAGGAAATGCAGGTTCGATACCTGGGTCAGGAAGATCCTCTTGGAGGAGGGCATGGCAACACGCTCCAGCATTCCTGCCTAGAGAATCTGGTAGATAGAGGAGCCTGGCAGGCTATAGTCCATAAGGTCGCAAAGAGTCTGAAGTGACTGAGCACACAGGCAAACAAGAAAAGAAGTGTTAAATAATCTTCTCAATGACTGCCTCAGATCTACTTGGGAAGGGGGCCCTGGATGATGGGTTTTGAAGCATCTACTTTTTTAAGTACCTTGGTGAGAAACTGAGGCAAGAAAGAACTACTTAGAAGGAGTGGTGCTCTTTTCATTATATGCAATCCCTGTTTTCATGATGAAATGAAACCCTAAAATCAGAGAGTATGAACCTGTTTTATGGTTGGTGTCTATGAAACGGCTAAAACTCATGTCCTACAAAGACCTCTGGGCTGTAGGCTGGCAGCCTCAATGTCCTGACCTGGTCCTTTCCTCTGTTAGGGTCAGAGTTGGCTGAGGTCTTCTACTATCTATCTTCAAGGCATTGACATGCACTGTTGTTGTCTGTTGTTGTTTAGTTGCTAAGCCATGTCTGACTCTTTTCTAACATCAAGGACTATAAATCATCATGCTCCTCTGTCCATGGAATTTTCCAGACAAGAATACTGGAGTGGGTTGCCATTTTTCTCCAGGGCATCTTCCCAATCAAGGGATTGAACTCACGTCTCCTATGACTCCGGCATTGGCAGGTGGATTCTTTACCACTGAGCCACCAGAGAAGCCCATCAGTTTGGTTCAGTCGTGTCTGACTCTGCGACCCCATGAATTGCAGCACACCAGGCCTCCCTGTCCATCACCAACTCCTGGAGTTTACTCAAACTCTTGTCCATCGAGTCGGTGATGCCATCCAGCCATCTCATCCTCTGTTGTCCCCTTCTCCTCCTACCCTCAATCTTTCCCAGCATCAGGGTCTTTTCCAATGAGTCAGTTCTTTGCATCAGGTGGCCAAAGTATTGGAGTTTCAGCGTCAGCATCAGTCCTTCCAGTGAACACCCAGGACTGATCTCCCTTAGGATGGACTGGTTGAATTTCCTTGCAGTCCAAGGGACTCTCAAGAGTCTTCTCCAACACCACAGTTCAAAAGCATCAATTTTTCGGTGCTCAGCTTTCTTCACAGTCCAACTCTCACATCCATACATGACCACTGGAAAAACCATAGCCTTGACTAGACAGACCTTTGTTGGCAAAGTAATGTCTCTGCTTTTCAATATGCTATCTAGGTTGGTCATAACTTTCCTTTCAAGGAGTAAGCGTCTTTTAATTTCATGGCTGCAATCACCATCTGCAGTGATTTTGGAGCCCAAAAAAATAGTCTGACACTGTTTCCCCTGTTTCCCCATCTATTTCCCATGAAGTGATGGGACCAGATGCCATGATCTTCGTTTTCTGAATGTTGAGCTTTAAGCCAACTTTTTAATTCTCCTCTTTCATTTTCAGCAAGAGGTTTTTTAGTTCCTCTTCACTTTCTGCCATAAGGGTGGTGTCATCTGCATATCTCAGGTTATTGATATTTCTCCCAGCAATCTTTATTCCAGCTTGTGCTTCTTCCAGCCCAGCATTTCTCATGATGTACTCTGCATACAAGTTAAATAAGCAGGGTGACAATATACAGTCTTGACATACTCCTTTTACTATTTGGAGCCAGTCTGTGGTTCCATGTCCAGTTCTAACTGTTGCTTCCTGACCTGCATACAGGTTTCTCAAGAGGCAGGTCAGGTGGTCTGGTATTCCCATCTCTTTCAGAATTTTCCACAGTTTATTGTGAGCCACACAATCAAAGGCTTTGGCGTAGTCAATAAAGCAGAAATAGATGTCTTTCTGGAATTCTCTTGCTTTTTCGATGATCCAGCAGATGTTGGCAATTTGGTCTCTGGTTCCTCTGTCTTTCCTAAAACCAGCTTGAACATCTGGAAGTTCACGGTTCACGTATTGCTGAAGCCTGGCTTGGAGAATTTTGAGCATTACTTTACTAGGGAAGCCCATACAGATGTCTAAATCTTAATTTTCTCTTGAATCTTTAAAATACTGTTTCAGATACAATGCCAAGGTAGAAGTAGGCAGGCCAGCAGCAACAAAGAATTTACTTATTCTATTCATGTGGTAATAATTCATATTCATGACAACAGAATTCAAACAATGCAAAAAGTCAGTCTCCCTCATGCCCCAGGCCCTAGATTGTTCATCTTTTCCCCTCTGAGAAAACCAATATCACCAGTATTTGTGTGTGTGTGTGTGTGTGTGTGTGTGTGTACTCTACAAGAGAGAGCTCATGTATATGAAAGCATCTTTTAAAAGTAAAAGCAATACTATATAATATACACACTCTTCTGTACTTTGCTTTTTTTCATTTGCTAGTCTATCTTGGAGATTACATCAATGGGAAATCTACTTTATTATTTTTAGTGGGTAGCTTGTTTATACAGGTGTATGTGTTTTGGGAAGTACCATGATTTATTTAACTAGTCCAGTATTGATGAACATTTAAATTGTTTATATAGTCTTATGTCACTTGCATGTTGTAATTTTGAGCAAAGGTGAATCTGGTCGATATAGCCCTCAAACCACTGGTCAGTTGCCTATCTTCACCATGTTTGCCAAAGAGAGCATCAGAAACACGAAAAAATTAAGTGTTCTTATCCCATAAACACACACACAAAAATAAACATGATAATAAAAGGCTAAGAAGAAACTTTGGGAGGCAATGCCTATGTCTATGACCTTGATAGTGGTGATAGTTTCGTGGATGTAAACTTATTCTCCAAATTTATCTTTCAGTTTGTTCAGCTTTTTACATTATCAATCATATCTCAACAAAATTTTTGTTTTTTAAAGAAAAAGAAGCACAAAAGATTCTTTGACCAAATGCATGTACTCTCCCATTAGTGTAATAAATTTCTTACAAAGATGGTGGGAATAATGCCACAGATTCCTACGTGCGTGCCCCTTTGCAGTGGACTTTGTCATTCATCCCTTCCTGAGGGACAGTCTGTGACTTCTATCTGACCTCTCCTTGTGATTGTTTTCTACCATAGGATGTAGCTAAGTCCCCAGGGTACTGATACTGAATGCCTGAAGCACTCCCTTGGCCATCTTTACTCCTGGCAAGTCCCACAGACATTACCCCACCACCACCAGGGCTAGTGCTGTGGCTGGATTGGTCCTTGTGTTTCTTTTTTTCTTTTTTTAATTTATTTATTTAATTTAATTGGAGGATAATTTCAATACTCTGATGGTTTTTGCCATACATTAACATGAATCAGCCACAGGGTTCAGGATGCGGGGACACGTGCATGCTTGTGGTTCTTATTATGACTGCAGGATTCCCCTCAACAAAATCATCAGGGGACTTTGAAGAACATGATTTACTGCTCACAGGTCCTGGAGAGTACACAGCTACAGAGACTACCAGTACACAGCTACTGGTAGAGACGAAGTGTAAGAGTGTGGACCTGGGGTTCTGCCTTTATTTCAGGGCCCAAGTGTGCGGTGGAATTTCACGGGTTTATTCTTTATTGGAGAATTTAAAACCTCAGGATGGGAATCAGAGCAAAGTGTTCTGTTATCTAGGTTACTCAGAGCCTCAAAAAGGGAAACTTCTCTGGGTGAGGGATGCCGGGGGTGGGCAGCCTGGCTCCTTGTCTAGTTGTTTGTTAATAGTTGTGTCATAAAGCTGGCAATTTGTTTTCAAGACGAGTGTCTTTAAAATGGTTGCCTCAGCAATCAAAAAGCTTAAAGTCAGGCAATTACATTACAACTGAAAAGCTTAATGTTAAGCAGTTACACCGCAGAAGACTTGCAGCTTCTCCCCCTTCCCTCTTAAAAGGCTGCCTGACACCACTCAAAGAAGCCCAGTGAGGCCTGACGGTGAGAGGCCATGTGAAGATTGGCTGATGGCAGAACCCAGATGTGAACAAGGCCACCTTCGACTCTCCAAGGGCAGTCAGGCAGGCTGAGGGCTGCCGCTGTACTGGCTGATTCTAACCCAGACTGCTGGCCCACAGAATCATAGCAAGAATGGGGTTGCTATTTAAGCCACTGAGTTTGGGACTCTTTGTTAAGTAGCAGTAGATGAGTGATTCAAGTGCTAAGGATTTCGCCAAAACTCTCAGGGTTTTTCCACCCTTGAAAATTTTATGGATGGACCTAGGAATTCACATTTCATTAGGTTCCCCAGATGATTCTTTTTTAATGTAATAGTTCAGGCATAACTCACATGCTGTATTTATGTAGTATAAAAGGTTATGAAGTAGGATAATAAAATAAACAACCATAAAATCACTATTATCTTAAGAACTAGAAATTACCAACACTGTGCTATCTATCTACACTCTCATTCCCTGATCTATTCCACTGTCTCCCCAAGACAGAGGTAGCAACATCTTGAGCTGAGAGTTCATCATTCCTTTGCACATAGATATAGCCATATAAAATATATATGCACATACATATTATATGTGTATTACATACATATTACACTACATATTGTATCACATGTGGACAAATATGTGTGTATAATATATACATTCACACATAATATATTTGGTTTTGCTTATTTTAAAACTTTATTAAAAAATGTTATCATACTGCATGGCAAAGCAGAAGATTAGATTGATAAGGACATAGCCTCTGGTGTTAAGCTGCCTGTGTACAAATTCTAGCTCTGCCCCTTAGTATATAAGGGACCTAGGCAATTTAGTTAAACTCTATGGGATTTGGTTTTCATTTCTATGAAATAGAGGTAATGATAATAATATCTGCCTCTTAGGGTCTTAGTGAAGGTTAATGAAATAACTTATCTAAAGTAATTAGGATAGTGTACTCTACAGAGTAAGTGCTTTATAAGTACTGCTACTTTTATTTTGCAATACACTGATTTCACCTAGCGTTATGTGTGCCAGGATTCATACCTGCTGCGCCTTTCACTGCAGTTCGTTCTGTCTCACTGGCGTATATCACTCCAGTACAGAACCACACAGAAATTTATTTAGCCATTCTCTATCAATGGGTATTGTCCTTGTCCCCAATTCTTTGCTTTTGCATCAGGGATACAATGAGTATCCTTTTGCATATCTCCTAGGGTATAAATGCAGACTTTTCTCAAGGTGTATGTCTCAGAGGAGAGTTACTGGGTCACAGACAATGAGAATGCTTAGTTTTACAAGAAGAGGACGAGTGATTTCCACCGTAGTGGGACCAGAAGACAGTCTCATGTTCTTGTTCTTTCCCATCTTCCCCAGGATTTGATTTTATCAGTTTTTATTTGATGTTACCAAGTTTATTGGGGAGTGTTCTCAACACTTATGCGGGGTTGTAGAAAGCAGAAATGTGCGGAGAACCATGATGCAATGACAACAAAGTTCTCACCCAATCCTGTAAGACTTTGATCAGAATTTTAATGCATTTTTTTTGAGCCTTGGAGAAACTTTTTGCCTCAAGTTTTTGGTGAAAGAAACATATGCCTTTTTAAAAAGTCTAATAATTTTGACTTTGTTGACTTTACACTCGGAGAAACTAAAAGGCATTTCCTCAATCCTTCTTAGACTCTTGCAGCCCTAGTTCTCCCCACTACCCCTTGCCCGTTGTAATTCTCCTTTGCCTGCCTCCCTAATGCTGCCCCATTTCTATTCTCCCCTTACTTCCCTGACCACCCTCTCCTTTTACCTTTCTCTTTGATGACCATGCTTATTCTCTGCTGCCCCTCAGGTTGCCTGAATTTTGAATCCTGACACTTCTGCCTGTGGCAACTGTGGACACATTTCTTAATCTTCTTAATTTTACTGTCCCTCAATTTCTTCAGTTCTAAAATGGGCATAATAAGAGTATCTACTCACCTGGTTTATGAAGATTAATGTAAAACATGTAGAAAAGAATCATACATACTAAGTGCTCATGAAATGTTACTGTGCGTTATTCCCTTCCCTTCCATCTCAAGTCAGGTTTCCTAGAAAGGGGTCTCAGATGCAAGAAGCTTATTGGTGAGTGTTCTCAACACTTTTGGGGTTGTAGAAAGCAGGGATGGTCAGAAAACCATGATGTAGTAACAGCAAAGGTCATAACCAACCCTACAAGTGTTCTAGAGATGCCCTAAACTGGAGATAGAGATCAGGTCTTTATTCTCTATATTGTAGTACAAACAAAAGCTACTTAATGTTGCTGAGACTTGGTTTTCTTTATCTGTAAAATGGCTAAATTTTACCTATCTTAAAGGATTCAATGGAGGGAAAAAAGTCCAAAAACAGATGCAGTGAAGAAATAACCCGATCAGTGTAAGGTGTTAGTCATCACAGCATGTGGCAATAGCACCTTAATAGCACACATTAAAACTCAGCATTCAGAAAACTAAGATCATGGCATCTGGTCCCATCACTTCATGGGAAATAGTTGGGAAAACAATGGAAACAGTGAGAGACTTTTTTTCTTGGGCTCCAAAATCACTGCAGATGGTGACTGCAGCCATGAAATTCAAAGATGCTTGCTCCTTGGAAGAAAAGTTATTACCAAACTAGACAGTATATTAATAAGCAGAGACATTATTTTGCCAACAAAGGTCCATCCAGTCAAAGCTATGGTTTTTCCAGTAGTCATGTATGGATGTGAAAGTTGGACTATAAAAAAGCTGAGCACCAAATAATTGATGCTTTTGAACTGTGGTGTTGGAGAAGACTCTTGAGAGTCCCTTGGACCACAAGGAGATCCAACCAGTCAATCTTAAAGGAAATCAGTCCTGAATATTCATTGAAAGGACTGGTATTGAAGCTGAGACCAATACTTTGGCCATCTGATGCAAAGAACTGACTCATTGGAAAATGCCCTGATGCTGGGAAAGATTGAAGGCAGAAGGAGAAGGGGACGACAGAGGATGAGATGGTTGGATGGCATCACCGACTCAATGGACATGAGTTTGAGTAAGCTCCGGGAGTTGGTGATGGATAGGGAAGCCTGGTGTGCCGCAGGCCATGGGGTCACAGAGAGTCGGACGTTACTGAGCAACTGAACTGAACTGAACTGAGCACACATTTAAAATGGGATTTAAAAATCTTAGTAATTTAAAACTACAGTAACCACCAGCATATATCATGACAGCAGAGAACTCACTCTCACTAACTGTTGAGAACTTTCAACAAGATTCATTTACTCATCTTCATTCATAAGGGGAAGATTTATCTGAATTATGTCTCCTAAAAAAAAAGAAAAATTATTTAGATACATGTCAGGATGTTGGTAATTTTAAACAAAAGCTGATTAAATATTGAGTGCTCATAATCCAGTTTAGAGTGTTTACTAATCTTTTGTGCTTTCTAAAAAGCTGATCTATAAAAAATAGGTTTTGGGTTGTGATGTGTGATCACAGCCAATGTCAAGACATACCCTAATCACAGGTGTGCCAGACACACTCTTGCATTTATTGATCTACCTTATACCAGACACCCAGCATGAAAATAGCACTAGGCAAAGACTAAGGCCCCTTTCTGAAATAATATAACAAGGATAGTTCAGAACCATCTATACTTAAGGAAAAGGGAGGTTAGCAAGGAAGACAGAACTATAGGTCTTTCTAATGCTTTCTTTCTGCAAACCCACTTAAGAGTGGCTACAAACAACCATGGAACATTTTTCCTGCCTCCCACTACCATTTTTCTACATAATTTTCCCCTGACTTTTTTTCTCTTTTCCCTTTTCATTTTCTCTTAAATACAGACAAAAAAATCAATCAATTCCTTTTTGAACAGAATACAGCAAAAGAAGTGAACTGAGAAGACCACTACACTCAAGAGCCTAGAAAACCTCTTCATGTACCTGGTGAGATTATACCTTCTTCTTGGACCACCTCCCTGCTCCCTTGCTTCTTGTGATAATCATAACATTTGGTTCTCATCTCTCCTACTTTGTCTTCACACAGTGAGTCAGTGGAGCATCTCTTGGTTAAATTATTAGAGGGCACAATCAAAGAAAGTGCAATCAATACAATCAAGTTTCCAAAGTACAGACCCCTTTAAGTCATTGCTGACTTGCCATTTTCCAGCAGGACAACAACCAGAACCACATTTTAAGAATTCAACTGAATTATTGTCTATTTCCTGCCTCTTTCGCATGTGACTGAGATCCATTTTATTTTCCTTCTCCCAAGACAGTGATCTACCTGGACAACTTCTCCTTTACAAGGATCATTCAAATTTCCTTAAAATGATATCTGCACTAGTTTCCAACTACGGTTGCCTGCTCAGACTCTCTCAAGAAACCTGTCTCTTTAACAAGTGACAAGGGGAGATCAATATTCCAGTGGCAAAGTGATGAGAACTTTCCTGGAATAGTTTGCCATCTCTGCTTAACTCGAGGTCTTTCTGTGAAGACTCGGGCAATTCTTCTGAAAAAAAAAAAAATTCATTAGCCTTGCAAATGTCTACCAAATTTTACAATGTAATTTTTTTTACAATTACAAATTTACAATATGATCATAATAACCATTTATAGGACATTATGTGCCAGCCCTATCCTTCAAGCTTGTCCGTGGTGGTCCAATTAGTTAATGATGGAGGTGGGATTTCAATGTGGATTTCCTTGACTGTAAAGACCATGTTCTTAACTACCACATGGCTTCTTTATTTATTTGCTAGTAATTAGTACATGAGACAATGTATATGAAGGGTCTAATACAATGCATAGCCCATATATACTCTATTTTCTTCTACTCATCTGAATCATACGTTAATGATAAAATATGTGAACCAGATATAAGAAGAGAAACGTCAAGCTCCAAAGTAATCAATTGTGTTGGTAAATGGAATAACTACTATCAGTTGATTTTTCCATCCTTAAGCCAAAAATATTTTCTAGCTTATCTTGATGTCAGAGAGTAATTAAGGAGTTCAATAAAGGAAGGAGGTATTCTTAATTATTTGTTGACTATTACTTGTTTTGAATGGGTTGATTAAGTAGCTTATCTTCAAGGCCAGCTTACATTTTTAATGATAGTTATAACAGTTAAATTAATTTTGTTAAGTATTTATTATGAGCCAGCTACTGGTTGAGATATTTTACACACAGTATTCATTTAACCTTTATAACAACCTATAAGATTGGCTGTACTGTCTCTATTTACATAGGTTAAAATTAAGGCTTTATAAAGGTAATTATCTTGGCCCAAGGGCTTCCCTGGTGGCTCAGATGGTAAAGAATCTGCCTGCAATGCGGAAGGATTGGGAAGATCCCCCGGAGTAGGAAATAGCAACTCACTCCAGTATTCTTGCCTAGAAAATTCCATGGACAAAGAAGCCTGGGGAGCTAGAGTCCACAGGGTCACAAAGAGTTGGACATGACTGGGTGACTAGTGTGCGCGCACACACACACACACACACACACACACACACACACATCTTGGCCAAGATCAGAGGACTGGCAGATGCTGAAGGTAGAATCAGAACCCAGTATGCCTGACTCCAGAGCCTTTGTTCTTTATATGTCCTTCATGTGACATTTCTTTACAAATGTATTTGCGAGCACCTGAAGAGTGTCGCACATTTGTCTAGGCTTCAGGGACATTGTGCTGAACAAGATAAACAAAATCCTGGCCCTCGCAGACTCTTCTATCAGATAGGAATACCAGTGTGACAAATGTTCTTGAATGCTAAATGATTCAAAAGGGGCATACAGAATATTATGAAGACTTATAACACGATTATCTAACCTAGTTTAGAGAGTCAGTGAAAACTTCATGGTGAAAGCAACATTTAATTTGAAGCTTGAAAAAATGAGTAGGAGACAGCCAGATGAAGGAGAATAAAAGAGTATTGGGAGCAGAACTAATAGCACATTTGAAGGCCTAGAAGCAAAATGATACAGCTCATTGGAGGAACCATGGGGTCCAACAGAACTCGAGCACAGAACTTTTCTACTACAGGCAGATTTGAGGAAGGACATAATTACATAACAGAGGGCCAAAGATGATGAATGAGAGCTAGACAAGGGCCAAATCATATGCCTATAAGCCACCTTACGGATATTGGACTTCAAGTAAAAACTGGGGCAACATCCAAAGGGTTTAGGAAAGACCAGATTTATGCTTGGAGGAGGGCAAGGTGGATACAAGGAGCCAAGATCCACCTGAGACATTTTACAAAGTCACAAGTAGAAGAAAAGATATTTTTCTTTTCAAAGGACTTAAGTGCTAAAGAGTGAATATAACTATACGTGTTAACATGTATAGCAGATACAGCTATGGCACTTATCGAGAACCATGTGACATTTGTTCACTTGCAGATATTTATTGGGAACTTACTTTGTACCTGGCACTGTTCTAGGAACAAAAAATGCACAAAAATGCCTGTAGTCATAGAGGTTACATGTGAGATTTGATTGTCAGGTACTAAGTACAGGCATTAACTAGATAAGCCTTCCTCTAGCCCTATGAGATGGGCTAGCAGATTACCTCACCTCGCTATCTCATCTCACAAAGACACTGAGGCTCAGGGTGGTCAAGGACTCCCCAAGATTTGCTTGCAGATCTGTCTGGCTCCAAAGCCAGTGCCTTCCTGTGGGATAAACACAAGGGAAAGGCAAGAGAGCCTAAAAACACAGCCCAGCACCCTCAGACACTGCAGTCATGGGAGCAATGCAGGGTCCTACAAAGGCTGGACTCACAAGCCTTAATTTCAGTCTTGTAAATGGTGTTTTCAAAGCTTTCAATGAACTTTCATTTTATTTTACAACAAGACCACATTTTCCTTAATGCTCCCTTAATCAAAGTATTTCTAATGGGTAAATTCCATTCTCAGATTGGCACAGAAATCAGCTATGTGTTCTGGAGACAGCATACTCAACAGCCTGACTCCACAGGGCATGACTGTGATGGATGAATTTGGAGTGTCTGACAGGGAGGCAACACCTCCAGCACCTTTATTGATTTCCCTTTCATCCTGTTCCCCTTCTGCTCACCGAGCCCTTTTTTTTTTTAAGTTTATTTGCTTATTTTTCCTTTTGGCTGTGCTGGGTCCCTGGGGCTGCATGGGCTTTCCTCCAGTTGCAGCCAGCAGGGGCTGCCCTCCAGTCGCGGTGCCCAGGGCAGCGGCTTTGCTTGCTAAGAAGCTCAGGCTCTAGGGCACACAGGCTCAGTCGTGCCGCTCCCTGGCTCTGGAGCATAGACTCAGAAGCTGTGGGACATGGGCTTAGTTGCTACGTGGCATGTGGAATCATCCCTGATCAGGGATTGAACCTGTGTCTTCTACATTGGCAGGCAGATTCTCAACCACTGAACTGCTGGGGAAGCCCCTCACTGAGTCTTTAATGAAGAAAACTTGGCTTTGCTTTATTCAGGAACTAGATTCCCTGCTTTCTCTCCCTGCACAGTTAGGCCTTCTTAGCTCCTTAGTTTTTGATTCCTCTCGGGAACTAGGATCAAGAGATCATCTTAACATTAGTTGCTGGAAGAATGTGCTTCAGGGCGCACATCCCTCAAGCTCCTGGGAAAGAGGCCGTCAAGGAATGCTGGAGTCAGATCCTTGCTTAGCCCTTTAACAGACATGACCTGGCCTTTGCTTACCTCTGTGTCAGAGAGGGAAGCACCTCCCGTGGGTGGAAAGGACGGAGCCTCTCTCTCTGCACTATCATCCTGAGTGGCCTCCTCCACTTGCCGCCCTCTGAACTTCTTCTACTGGCAAAGGGGGAAACGGGTAGTAGGACAGCTGGTATCTGAACTGCTGCCTAGGAAAGGATCTGGCTGATCCCTGAATCTAGAATGTTGGGCCTCTAGAGCCTCTTTCTTTATCTCTGGGCTTTAGTCCTATTTCAGGACTACAGAAAAGCTCACTCAGTGTCTGGTCACATATACTATAAAGGAAGAACCGACAAGGCGTGTGACCTTGAAAGGGCCAGGTAATCGGTGTTTATGTCTATTTCAGTGTTTTTCTATTCCTGTGTCCATCATTCCTTCATTTCCACCTAAACCGAAGATAAAGGAGTCCCCATTTTCCAAAGCTAATCTCTTCGGCCAATCTAACTTCTTCAGTTAGGAGGCAAATCTCCTTTCTCTGGATTCTTTGCCTCACCCTGCAGATATGTCTAAGAGTTCTCTATGTCACTAAACTTTGATCTAAAACATCCTACTAAATTACTTAAGTGACCTTCCTCTATCTCTTCTTTCATCCTAGATTCTTATCACTAATTTCCTTCATTTCTAATTTTACTCAATACTCAATCCTTTTCCATTTCACTTTGAGTTCTGGTGCTCTCCTGTGACTCTTCTCTTGAAGGTCCAAAGGCCTAACTACAAAATTATTTTTTTCCCCTTCAATATGTAGGAAAAAAAATTGATACACATATAAAGACTGGATAGGTCAAAGATGGAATTTAAAGTTAAGGATATATAAACAAAAACTCTCAGCTAAATGGGAATGAGAATGAGAGCAAATGCTTATTTTGAGCAATTACTATAGACAGGATAACATTCTAGTTATTCTAGATATATAGGATGCATCGGACAAGGATTACTAACTCCATCAAGGATCTATAAACAAGAAAAACAGAAAAGGTCTGCACAAACTGATTAAACTTCAAAGCAGAAATCTATATGTGCTATAAATAATTTTCATAAAAAGTTTTTAGAAAATTGAGTAGGAGACATTTCATATTTTAAGTTTTAATTTACATTTCTGACTCCCTTTGGGGATATGTTTTATTGTCTATATATTTATAAGAACAGAGATGTGATAAACATGCAACAAGAGTGAGCTGAATGGATGACTGAAACTAAAGTTCCTGGCAGGTTTACTTTGCAAAGTAATGCTGCCGTGGAATTGTCCTTTATTTGAATATTTCATACGAAATAAATGAGTATTTTCTTCAGACCAAGGGCCATGCCCTGTATTCTTCTCAGAACCTGGTTAGTATAATTAATGCACAATAAATATTTTCTGAATAAAGTGAAATAATTAATGAATAAGGATACTTTAACAATGCATAGCAGGTAAATAATTCTAATGCATTGTCAAAAATCATAGAAATATCTATAAAAATGTATTTTTATGATCAAAGAGGAAATTAAAAAAATACCTAGAGACAAAAGAAAATGAAAGCACAACAGTCCAAACTGTATGGGATACAGCAAAAGCAGTTCTATTAATAAGAGAGAAGTTTATAGCAATAAAATCTTACCTCAAGAAACAAGAAAAAGCTCAAACAACCTAACCTTACACCTAAAACAACTAGACAAAGAAGAACAAATAAAACCTAAAGTTAGTAGAAGGAAAGAAATCATATACAGCAGGGCAGAAATAAATAAAGCAGAGACAAAGAAACCAAGTGCAATGATCAATGAAACTAAAAGCTGGTTATTTGAAAAGATAAACAAAACTGATAAACCTTAAGCCAGACTCAATCAAAAAAAAAAAAAAAAAGGAGGGGGGAGGGGACTCAAATCAATATAATTAGAAATGGAAAAGGAGAAGTTACATCTGACACCACAGAAATATAAAGGCTCATGAGAGACTACTATGAACAACTGTGTACCGATAAAATGGACATCCTGGAAGAAATGGACACATTCTTAGAAAGGTGCAACCTTCCAAGACTAAATCAGAAACAGAAAATATGAAAAGACCAACCATAAGCACTGAAATTGAGACTTCACTATGCTTTATCTAATCTGTTCTTCTCATGTCCCATGTAGGTGAGGTGTTTATGACAGCTGGAAAGCTGTGAAGAAAGGGATGAAGAAAGAGGGGTTGTGGGAAGCAAAAAGCCTCATTGTCTCCTGCACTATAGCCAAGGCTGTGAAATGGCTTAGCTCCCCTGAGAGGGTACCGTGTGACTTCAGTACACACTGCAAACGTGCCGTTTTGTCGGTCTCCTAGTCCTTCAGTTTCCCTGCATCTTTCACTGTTATTTAAGGACATACAATCATGGGCAACAACTCCAGCTTTCATCCCCCAGATACTTTTTCCTGGTCTTCCTTAACCTTTGCAAGTAGACTCAAATATTTGGGAGTAATTTTTTTTTTTTAATTAAAAAATGGACTCCAAACATTCCCAAGTAAGAAGTTGAATTGAAAAACTTCCAATGTCTCCTTCTAACTACCACTGTCCTTCCTGCCAGATTACAAGCCATTCAAATAGCAGGCCCTGACATTATCTCACATTTGACCCATAAAAACCTCAGCACTCTATCATTAGACAGAAAAACAGCTGCTGAATCTTGGACATGGGATAGATGTGTATGTCATTCTGGAAATCTTCAGACAGCCCAGGACTGGTGATTCCCAACTGTTTATTCTAGGAAGAATTTCAACAAGGTTTTATTTGTGTATGTGCCCACTTACATGTGGCTGTATCAGAAAGAAAGAGAGAAAAGCTCTCCATTTTATGCTGTATTATACTGCAGTTAGAGAAAATGTAAGCAACACAGAGTTAAACCTCCTATTTCAGAACCTTCTCTATCAGGCAAACTCTGTTTTGGGCAGCTGATACTATTTGCTCAACATTCAAATGATCT
The DNA here is from genome assembly GCF_910594005.1 of Cervus elaphus. NCBI lineage: Eukaryota > Metazoa > Chordata > Mammalia > Artiodactyla > Cervidae > Cervus > Cervus elaphus. The sequence goes on along the minus strand of NC_057828.1, from coordinate 37,824,315 downwards.
TTTGTTTATATGCAGATGACACCACCCTTATGGCAGAAAGGGAAGAAGAAATAAGGAGCCTCTTGATGACAGTGAAAGAGGAGAGTGAAAAACTTGGCTTAAAACTCAACATTCAGAAAACTAAGATCATGGCATCTGGTCCCATCACTTCATGGGAAATAGATGGGGAAACAATAGAAACAGTGATAGACTATTTTGGAGGGCTCCAAAATCACTGCAGATGGTGACTGCAGCCATGAAATTCAAAGACACTTGCTCCTTGGAAGAAAAGCTATGATCAACCTAGACAGCATATTAAAAAGCAGAGACATTACTTTACCAACAAAGGTCCATCTAGTCAAAGCTATGGTTTTTCCAGGAGTCATATATGGATTTGAGAGTTGGACTGTAAAGAAAGCTGATCTCCAAAGAATTGATGTTTTTGAACTGTGGTGTTGGAGAAGATTCTTGAGAATCCCTTGGACTTCAAGGAGATCCAACCAGTCTATCCTAAAGGAAATCAGTCCTGAATATTCATTGGAAAGACTGATGCTGACGCTGAAGCTCCAGTACTTTGGCCACTTGATGAGAACTGACTCATTTGAAAAGACCCTGATGCTGGGAAAGATTGAAGGTGAGAGGAGAAGGGGACAACAGAGGATGAGATGGTTGGATGGCATCACCAACTCGCTGGACATGAGTTTGAGTAAGCTCTGGGATTTGGTTATGGACAGGGAAGCCTGGCGTGCTACAGTTCATGGGGTCTCAAAGAGTTGGACACCACTGAGCAACTGAACTAAACTGAACTGCTACTATTTAACCAAATAGCAATTGGGCAGCAGACAATTACACTATAGCGCCATCTAGCTCTCACTACCAGAGCCTGATGTCCTACTCCCAGCCTGGTTGAGTGGTTTATGGTTAGTCACTACCCAATAATGCAAGGGCTTCCCTGGTTGTTCAGCGGTAAAGAATCTACTTGCCGATGCAGGAGACCTGGGTTCATTCCCTGGCTTGGGAAGATCCTCTGGAGAAGGAAATAGTAACCCAGTCCAATATTCTTGCCTGGGAAATCCCATGGATAGAGTCCATGGGATCCTGAAAAAGTCGGACACAACTTAGCCACTAAACAACAACAACTATCCAGTGTAACTCAGCTGATTGCCATTAAGTGAGGATGAAACCAAGAAAAATCCCAAAGCAGCTTTATGTTTAATAATCCATATTTAAATTTTGTTGGCTACTTTCCAAACTAGTTTTCCAGTAAAAATACAAAGGCTTAGATCTTCCTTGTTGAACACAGGTTAAAGGCTGCTCTGGGTTGGTTTTGTTAACCAAATTTCCACAGAGTTTGCATCGATTACCTCTTTGGAAAGGCTGTCAGGAGACAGCGGTGCAGACTTAAATCTAAAGTCACTAGATCACTGATTTTGCAAATCCCCAGGACACATAAAAATCCCTAATGAGGACACTTGGTAAAATTTTATTTTAATTCCACTTACATTGAATAACAGAGTTGTTCACAGAGTATGTGTGAAGAGGAATGTTGAGAAGGAGGTCATATAAATAAAATAATGAATGGGTGCCATGCCTGTAGAAGATCAAAGATCCTTGCTGAAGGCGTGATCTAGAAAAAAGTCTAAGAACAAAATTTTATGATGCTTCCACATAATAAATTCTTTACTAAAATAACCAGTTGTGGGGGGGTTATGCCTGCTTTCCATCACTATTCCTGGCTAGTACAGGGGAGGGGAAAGGGGGTACTAAATGTCAAAGGGACAAGAACACCAGAACTGGATCTCTTCCCTCCAATAAACAGTGTTATGGTGGAAAGATCACAGTTTTTGGCTCACAGACTCGGATTCAAATATTTAAACAGGCACTTTCTAGATGTTTGGGAGATTAACTTACCTGAGTTGTTCAGTGTTATTGCAAAAAGTAGTGGAGATAACGTCTGTAAAATATCTAAAACTATGTTTCTGGAAAAACAGTTTTTACGACTTTAAGTAAACACTATTGAAACATCAAAAAAGAGTATAATTGCCTACTGGCATGTTTGTGGGCATCATTAGACAGTACTTATTTGGATTCCTGGTAATCTGGTGATGATTTGAGTCAGTGATTTAAGAGGGGCCAAAGGTTCCCTATTGCATTACCTTTCTTCTGCGTCATCCAGCTTCCAAAAATAGGGCCAGTGCATCCTTTAACAGGAATAGATGTCTGAAATGGCTGTTAAGATGTGTAAGTGTCAAAGTCGTAAGTATGAGGAAAATTAACCTGAAATAGAAGCTGAGAAGAGTTAGGATGTGTCACTGTATTCAGCAATGGGGAGAGTGCTTGTGTACAAGATTCTTTCTGGCTTCAGGGGGACAATTTGGTAGGGAAATAAGCAACAGACCTACTGCATCTGCAAGCCCAAGGTTCCCACATGGCCTTTCCTTTCACTAGCTGTGTGGGTAGAAGTACATCTACACTCTCAGAGACTTGACTGCCTTATTTGTAAAACAGAAATTATATTTTTGCTGCCTCTCCAGAATTGTCATAAAAAAGAAAGAGAACCACATATCTGAAAGTTTTTTGCCCTTCTCAGTGATCAATCCACCCCCAGGCAGCAATGGCTGAAGCCAAAATCCAGCAGCTTCTCTGATTCCTGTCTCTCTCCCCATCACCAACTACCTCCAACCATCAGCAAGTTCATTCATCTCTCCTCTCTGAACACATCCTGTATCCACTTTTCATCTCTACTGGTCCCACTCCCATGCAAGGCTAATATACGAGCCTCATTTCTGAACTCACTGACACGCACCGACCTCACTAAAAAGCTATCTCCAAATAAGAGTCAGAATGACCTTTTAAAAAAATAAACCAAGAGACAACTAAACATTACATACCTCTCCGTGGAAGGGTTTGATGACCTTACGAAATATTCTTGACAAATAAATTAAACATGCTTAGCCCTGACCACTTCACTCATATCCAGTTCTTCACTGCACTTTATCTACTGGGCTCTAGCCTCTTTGGCTTAACCTAAGATCACTATGGTCTTCTAGCTTTTTACCTAAAAGTTCTACAGGTTTAGCACTTATATCTAGGCCTCTGATGATCCATATCGAGTTTGTATTTATATTTAATATGAGGTAAGATTTGAGGATTTGGGGGACATATAAATATCCATTGTTCTCATACTGTTTGTTATAAAGATGAGCCTTTCCCTCATTGACTTGCTTTGCCTCCTTTATCAAAAACAAATTGACCATATATATGTGAGTTCTATTCCTGGACACTATTCTATTCTTATTGATCTATATCATTATATATATATATATACACATAGATGTTGTTCTTTAGTCGCTAAGTCATGTCCGACTCTTTTGTGACCCTGTGGACTGTAGTCCACCAGGCTCCTCTGCTCATGGGATTTCCAGGGCAAGAATACTCGAGTGAGTTGCCATTTCCTTTTCCAGGGGATCTTTCTGACTCAGGGATCAAACCCACGTCTCCTGCACTGGCAAGCAGATTCTTTATTACTGAACCACCAGGAAAGCCCTTTATATATATATAGAATCTATGTGTTGTCTTGACTACTGTAACTTTATATAGCAAGTCTTAAAATCTAGTAGTGTTAAAAACCTTAAACTTTATTCTTTTTCAAAAATGGCTTTGACTATTACGAATCCTTTGTTTTTCCATATAAATCAACATACCAATTTCTTAAAAAAAAAAATTACTGTCTCCTAGTCCCTTTGTGGAGAAGGCAATGGCACCCCACTCCAGTACTCTTGCCTGAAGAATCCCAGGGATGGGGGAGCCTGGTGGGCTGCCCTCTATGGGGTCGCACAGAGTCAGACACCACTGAAGTGACTTAGCAGCAGCAGCAGCAGTCCCTTTGTACCGCACTGATCCACTGACTTATTTTAATTCCTGTATAATTTTTAAAAAATACTTATCATTCTATTTTTCCCCAGTAAGATATAAACTTTATAAGGAGAGGGGATTATCTACTGTTTCTCTTTTTCTCCACTGTATCTTCAGCTCCTCAAATAATGCCTTTCACATAATAGGTTTACAGTATTTGTTGAATAAACGAGTTCATTAGTCTTAGAAGTCATTTATCTTATGAAAACCCCTATTGTTTTGAAATATCTCCCTTGCCATTGAAGAAGTCAGAGCTAGAGCACCTTTGCATATTGTCTTCTTGGATTAGAAAATTTTTCAAGGCTACCACCATCTCCTCCATACCTAGAAAGACTGACGATAACCAAAATGTAATAAATAGAAGGATCACTGGCCTGAAATTTGGAAGATCAAAATGTCTAATTCTGCTCTGCCACTAACTAGGAGTGTGACCTCAGGAATGTCACTTAACCTCTTCAGACCCTTTTTTTTTTCTCCAATCTGTAATTTGGGGATATCAATTGTATCTACCCCACATGTGCCTTGTGGGAATTCAATTAGATAACAATGTAGTCTTTGATGCACTGCCTGTCATATAGCAAGTGATCAACAATCATTATTGTTATCATTGTGTAAATGATTAGAACTTTTGGAAGTTTCTTTAGGGTTGTTTCAGGAAACATTAGGGATTCCCTCATAGCTCAGTTGGTAAGGAATCTGCGTGCAATGCAGGAGACTGTATTTCAATTCCTGGGTTGGGAAGATCCACTGTAGAAGGCATAGGCTACCCACTCCAGTATTCTTGGGCTTCCCTTGTGGCTTAACTGGTAAAGAATCTGCCTACAATGTGAGAGACCTAGGTTTGATCCCTGAGTTGGGAAGATCCCTTGGAGAGGGGAAAGGCTACCCACTCCAGTATTCTGGCTTGGAGAATTTCATGGACTATTCTGTCCATGGGGTCGCAAAGAGTGGATATGACTGAAAGATATTCACTTTCACTTCACTTTCAGGAAACATTGAAAGCTAAGGAAAAAACCAAGAGAAACAAAGCAAAAATAAATAACAAACTTTTCAGAAGTAGGGGTTAGGGAATTATTAGTAACTCTGGGCCTGACTGCCCTGGTATGACGTGTACCACTTCCAGTATAAGATGAAACTTAGCTCTCTCACCCCTTGTTAGAAAAGCCGTTTCTCAACAACAGACCTCCTTTCCGTAAAGTAAGATTCAGCTTCTACCAACAAACGTTTTCATTCCCAAATGTCTTCTGCATTTTACCCAAACTGCTTTTCACTGCAGGACTTGGTTCCCTAAATGTCAAAGAGATATATCAAATCAACAGTCCATTCAGGCGTGTAAGCCTTAGTTCTTTAAAATCAGGCTATGTGAAGTTGATGGTTTTCCTTGTTAACATCACTTCCCTGGTGGCTCAGCAGTAAAGAATCCACAGGCAATGCAGGAGACACAGGTTCAATCCCTGGATCAGGAAGATCCCCTGGAAAAGGGAACAGCTACAGACTCCAGTATTCTTGCCTGGGAAATCCCATGGACAGAAGAGTCTAGTAGGCTACCATGGGGTCTCAAAGAGTCGGACGCGGCTTAGCATCTAAACATCTACTACTAGTACTTGCTAATGTCATTATTTGCTAGAAACAAGAGAAGAATGGGCAAGAAGGAAAGAAAGCTGGGAGATATCGAGTGAGAGTTCAGCCTGCTTATATGTGTGAGTGTGTTTGTTCAGGTGTCTTTGTGTGTGTGTGAGAGAGATTACCTGGACCATCTCTTTCTTTTTTTAAAAAAATTATTTATTTATTTTAATTGGAGGCTAATTAATTTATAATATTGTGCTGGTTTTTGCCATACATCAACATGAATCAGTCACGGGTGCACATGTCCCCCCATCCTGAACCCTCCTCCTACCTCCCTCCCCACCCCATCCCTCTGGGTCGTCCCAGTACACAGGGCTTTGAGTGCCCTGTTTCATGCATCAAACTTGCACTGGGACCATCTCTTTCTTAAGGGCTACACCAGGGACTCAAATCTTCTTATGTCTTTTAGAATATGGTTGGAACCCAAAGCAGGAGATGCTCTGCACTGCAGTTAGGATGGTTTAGACATGACAACTAGCCAACTCTGCCCATTGTTTGGCTGAAGCACTGGCCCCAGTTAGGTGTAGAAGGTGTAGAAGCAGCCCAGCTGGGCTGGCCTACTGAAAGGCATTCATGCAATGTGAGAACAGAGACTATCTCTCCCAGGTTGAATGACCTAACTTGACTCTCCCTATTGGAAGGGCCCAGATAGGAGATGGGATCTCTGTACTTCCCAGAGAAGGAGAGAGGAGAGAGTGGGCACAAAGCCCTGTTATGATGAAGCTTTGGCACTTTTCAAAGGAACCAGGACTCTCGCTGCTAAGCACTGGTAAATGTCATGGGGCTGGATAACCTGAACCAGAGGAGTACAATCAGTGTACGGGGGAGATGGATCTGGTCATTGGCACACAAGTAGCTGCCCCAAACTCCCCGGGCACAGTCTTCCAGGAAGAACTCTGAGCACCACAGGGCGGGGGCATCGTTCACGGTTCACCACCCCCATCGAGCACACAGGGGATGCAGAACGCTGCTAAGAACAGTCTCAGTTTCCTCCACAGTGGATTACACATTAAAATCCGGACAGACTAGAAGAACATTTGTTGTTGCTGTTTTTTGGACAGGGCAGGGCTGGCCCTGCTTTCCTTGCTTCCCTTTTGCCAAATGCTTGTTTAATAAATTCTCCTGCTCATTTCCTCGGGCAGGTGCTGGGCACAAAAGAAGGGGGCGCCCAGGAAAGAGGAGGCAGGAGCAACTGACCACACCTCGTCACCACGGGTCACCTTCAGGACAACTGGGAAGGACCATGTCCTCGGAGGACAGTGCACAATGCTCCAAAAATTGAACTGTTCAAAACTAAAGATAATAAAGCCCCCAGAAGCATTGCCTAGCTGTAAAACTCGGTGCTTGTAAAGCTGAAACCATCAGAGTTCAGAGCATGTAGGATGCTCCACTCTAGTCCCACAAGGGAAAAGACAGCAGCTATCTCCAAGGTACCCAAAGGAAAAGGTAAGGAAAACAAGACAAGGGGAAGGAGCTTAGAAGCCTTGAGGTCCTCCTTTGCCAGGATGGTCCCACCAACCACTTTGCAGGTGCTCGTCCCATCTCTGTTTAAACACAGGAAGCCCACTAGAATGTTGGCAGCAATCCTGACAGAGTGATTTCTCATAGGGTACCAACATCTGTCCCCTGCAACTGCCACAGCTGTGGCAACGGTCCCTCTGCTCTGCCTTTGGAGCAATAATAATAACCCTACTCTTGCTCTTCTATGTGATATAATGACTCTTCAAATATCTGGATACGACTACTAGGCAACCTGAGTGCATCCTCAGCCAGCCTGTGTATCTTCTCCTTCAGTCAGTTTTCAGCATCTTAATTGCTTGTTTTTTTCCAGGTCAGCTCAGCTCCTGGGCATCAGCCTGAGGTGGGAAGGGACCACCCTCGTTCTTGCATCTGACAGGCAATAGGTTTGAACTCCCTTCTGGGAACTGGGAGAAAGGAAACCCCTGTGTCAAGCAGTGTAATTTCTGAGCCTGGTATAGCATTGCCTATTGATGGAGAAATCAGAGAGAAGTAGTTTGACTTTCTCTGTGGTATGGTACAGGCTTCCCAGGTGGCCCAGTGGTAGAGAATCTGCCTGCCAATTCAGGAGACACAGGAGATGTGGGTTCAATTCCTAGATCAGGAAGATCCCTGAATGGAATGGCAACCCAGTCCAGTATTCTTGCCTGGGAAATCCCATGGACAGAGGAGCCTGATGAGCTATAGTCCATGGGGTCACAAAGAGCTGGACATGACTGAGCATGCACACCTGTGGTATTGAACAGAGAGAATCCAGGAAGAAGCTGCCTTAGGTTATTGTAGGCAGGCATTGGCATAAAGTTTAACACTCACTTTTTTCAAATTTAGAAGCAGATTTTTCCTGTCCCTCTTATTTTTGATGATGGGGACAAAGGAGTATGCTACCCACCACCCACTGTGTGCACGTGGACACACACACACACACACACACACATACACACGAACACACACACACACAAACACAATGCTATACTAATACTCTGTAGAAGAGTCAATATGCTTACTGTGTATCCGAGGTCACCCAGGAGCTGGGCCAGGGAGCACTCTGAAAAACAACCTGTTTTTCTAGAAGACACCTGACACCCAGAGGGAACAGTTAATCTGAGAGCTTCTCATTGCTTCATAGCAAAGTGAGTGGGATTTCCTCCAGAGAAAACAGGCTTCTACCTTGACGCAGCTTTCAAGTATAGCTGAGAAGAAAGTACAGTTAATTTAGCTAAGAAGCTAAATAATGTTAAATGACCTCTAGGCGGCTTTCTGCAAGGAGTTCTAAAGCACCATAAAATAGCTGATTCTATCCCATGAGAGACATGCTCATGCCCCGCCCCCCCCCACACATTTATCATCCATCATTTGTCAACTGTGTCTCCAACACCCACTTTAGCCATCTCTGCTCTTTCTCTAGGTTTAGAGAGGATCTAGATAAAGGTCTATTTTCAGCAGATACCTACTCATCTACTGCCTTCCTTCTCATGTATTTTCTCCTCCTCAGTGAATCTGTTCAGGTTTCTTTAGGGCATTTGAGCATTAAGTCCTGTGCTTTTTGTCCTAGTCTTTCATCTGATTGTCTTCAACATTTGATCCATGACTTTATGTGCATTAGGGATAAAGGCCTGAATCAAAGAAATAGCTATGTAGTTAAAACAAAATAAAACACTATGAACAGAACCAACAGTGGAAAGACTACTAATTAGTGGAAAAGTATATAGCAAACGTTTCCTAGTTGGTGGCTTAGAATTCTAAGTACATTTTCTCATAGTAACCATGATATGCACAGCACGAGATGTAGATGAAATGGTATAATTATTGTCCTACTTTGAGTAAAAGAGATCCTGGGAACTAGCCTGAGTACCTTATCATTTTTATAATAATATTTCATGGGAAGATACCCTCCTGCTCTTATTCACCATGACGCTTTCCTGTAATGGCAGATATGATTGGGTTTTACTTGTTTTTGTAGGATAAGAGACTAAATGAATAAGTTCTTTCATTCATTGCTCAAGCATTCAGTAAATACCCACCACAGTCAGATGCTCTGCTAGATGCATATAGATACAGTTCTCACCATTAAGGAGCTCAGCTGACAGAGACAGATAAATAATTAGAGTGTCAGAGTATCATGTAATGGAGCAGAATGGTGCTTAAGGACATTAGGATTGTGATAAATACAGAAGAAAAGACCTTGTGGAATACCACTAAAGGAGCTGATGAGGGAAGAGAAGTCTTCCAGGAAAACCGGGACGAGCCAAGAGAGGATGCTAGAATGACATCACAAAAGCCAAATAACAACGCTTCAAGGAGTGAGTGACAATCATGCCCCATCTACTTAGGCATCCACTTTCTCTCCTTGGAATGGATGTTGCCAGCACAGACCTCTCACCTGAACTCAGAGCATCGGCCTGTCCACTCCACATCTCCACAAGGATATCTAACAGACATTCCATCAAAAGAGCCAGCAATTGGGGGGAAAAAAGTGATTGGATAAGAATAAAAGAATAGTCTTGAAATTTTTCTTTGTTAGAACTAGAACAAAACCCTAATGTATGGAGGATGCCAAAAAAGCTTCAAGGGGAAGATGAGCTCTAAGATTTGCTACTGTTGCTGTTGTTTAGTCACTAAGTCATATCTGATTCTTTTGCGACCCCATCGACTGTAGCCCACCAAGGCTCCTCTCTCCATGGGATTTCCCAGGCAAGAATACCAGAGTAGGTTGCCATTCCATTCTCCAGGGGATCTTCCTGGATCAGGGATCGAGCCCATGTCTCCTGCACTGGCAGGTGGATTCTTTACCAGTGAGCCGCCAGGGAAACGTAAGCTATAAGATACATCTTAGGGAAAGATAGGAAGAGGGGAAGTCTCAATTTTGAAAAGAAGAGTTTGGATCCTTGAACAGTTTGTCCCTTAACCAAAACTTGACAAGTCAGATGATACATAAGTTATTTAGGGCAAGACCCAAAGTTCACAAACATTTGTTCTGCCCGTTTGGTGTTAATTATCTAGTCTAAGAGAAAATCTTCTCCTATTAGTTAGAATGATGCTCATTTAGTAGACAATTTCATCAAGCATGGCCAGTTATCAAGACAAGAAGCTTAGGACAAAAGGGATCATTTGATTCTTCTGAACCACTTATTTTTATTTGAAAGGTTAAAATCTAAAGAAGCCTTAAGAACCTCCCATTTCCCAAGCATTGCTTCATAGGATAACCTGAGAACCAACAAAAACATCGCTAAATCAGATGGTTATAGTGGGTCAGAGCCTAAATTTTTTAATTGAGAAAATTGAGGTGCAGCAGGTGCTGCTGACATTTAGAGCAGTAAGCATCCTGCTTCGTTGTAAATGCACTTAATAAGAAGATAATTAAAAGACTAATGCATCTCAACACAATTTCCTGTCAGTAGATGTTCAGCAAACCCTTTCCAATGTGAGGGACTCTAATGTTAACTTTTTAAATTTGATTTAATTGCTTCTCAGAGGTTCACATTAATAACATTTTATGTGATGCTAAATGATGGAATACTGTCATGGATAAAATTTTATTTTGAATCAATGAAAGAATACATGTCCTGGTGCCTGTGGACACTACTTAAAGATATTGTCCCTGCTTCCCCTCACTTTACCCTGCCTACTCCCACCTCTGTCTTCCTTGCCATTGCTCAAGGAGTCTTTCTGCAAATCTTGCTTTAACCTGTTTATCTTTCAGGATCTTTTGCTTCTCTTTACAGCTGTTATAGTTTCTCCAAGAGGAAAGGTAACTTGATAAATTATTTCACATTAGATATTAAGGATTTTCTTGATGTGCTGACTTCTCATCACATTTCAGAGATTGACTTAAATAGCTATTAAGGTTTTTTGGCCCCTGAAATGTACAGGCTGGAAAGAGAACTTGGGGCTCCAGGAGGTCTTCCTCCCCACACTCCTCTTCAAGTCGTAACTATACAGGGTGGAGTAAACTAACCCCTTTCAGGAAAAGGCGTGAGAAGAGAAAGGAACTGGGCCCTAGCCATCTCTTGGCATTTCATAGATATAGTCCAGGTCTAATTTTGGTATTTAAGCTTGAACTATCCTCGTAGCTCAGTTGGTAAAGAATCTGCCTGCAATGCAGGAGACTTGGGTTCAATTCCTGGGTCAGGAAGATGCCCTGAAGAAGGAAATGGCAACCCACTGCAGTATTCTTGCCTGGAGAATCCCATGAACAGAGGAGCCTGGAAGGCTACAGTCCGTGGGGTCACAAGAGTCAGACACGACTTAGTGACTAAACCACCAGTTTCCAATCTTTGCAATTACTTCCCCCACACCGAATCAATGTTTTCATCCTCTAAAACAGTTATTTCATTCCCACATTAGTTCTTATCTTGTTCCTCCTGCCTTGCCCCCAGTTTCTTTCCTCTAGACTGGTGTCTGGAAAGATTTTGGGGTCAGAAAATGCGGAATTAAGCGTGGTCTACTATTCGTTAGTTAAATGACATGGAGTTTTTCCCCTGAATTTCTTTGACTCTCTGTTTCCTCATGTGTAAAATGGCCACACTAATAATAATTACTCATAAGATTGTTATGGGGGTCAAACTATGTGATGGATGTGAGAGTACAGCTTTGTAAACCTATAAAGTCCAATAGGTATTGTACCAAAGAAGAAACTGTTCTACTCTGAAGGTCACTGACTACATGATGATGACATTCGGGCACAGAGACTGACCTGGGTGGACCCATGTCCCAGGAGAAGCCACTGTAACATGCCCATGAGAGATCTTTCAGAGGTGAAGGTGACTATGAATTCACTAGTGACTCTCCTGGGGGACTTGCAGCACATTCAAAAAAGTTAGCACTTAAAAATGGGAGGAAGGAAACAGAGAAACTAACGACAAAATGGACAAAGGGTACGGCAAGGCAAAGGACTGAACAGGCAGAATCTGTTAAGGAGAAAGAAGGTGGCGACAGGAAGAAAGGCAAAGGTGGCAGAGCCGCCAGCTCAGAGAAGCACTAGGGCAGAGATGAGCAGATGCCTGCTGCTGAGTGGACAAGGGGGCCAGACTGCTCAAGTCACACCAAGCCTTGAATGACCCAGTTCCCGAACAACAGTCTCTGTGTGGTCTGGCATTCTAATGCGGCCCATGCAATGTGACTCCTATTTCCCTTAATTCTGTGTACACTTAAAACAAATCTTGTTACCTGAGGAAAGACCAATGGCCTTCTTTCTTCCAACATGAAAGAGCATAACACTCAAATGGTAAACTTTATTATTTAAAGCCATTTTCTTCTCTTTTGTTTGCACCCCAAACCCTTGGATTATTTACTAGTGATCATTTAAAATGATCTAGCAAAATGTCCTGTTTAAAAAAAAATCAGTATATTGAATAAACAAATAAATGTGATCGTAACTAGATTTGAACAAATAACATTCATGCAGTTGAAAAGAAATTAAAATGGTAATATTCATAAACTCTATGTGTGATTTTCAGACTTGCCTGAGGAAGCTCCAGACCTATCATTATCTCAAAGTAATATATGTGAATGTTCAAGGCTCTCTCCTAGGAGGAGAATTCATGGATTGGCTTTAGGGACTCTATGAACTCCATGAAACTATACACAACACTTGGAATGTATATGCCTTGTTTCTTTCCATGGATTTCATCACATTCTCAAAAACCACCTACTTAGATGTTCCTGACTCCTTCCTGGGATCTCTTTAAACCTCTAGACGTATCTTACAAATTTAATCTTCTTGTATTGATCATCTCCATAGCTTGATCCTTTCAATTCTAATAATATAATAACACTTGTTTTATACCTCCTCCTCAGGCCATCTTTTCCTTCCTCTTTTCTGCTTCCCTCGTTCTTTATTGATCTCTCCCCTTTGCCTTTTCTAACTCCCTCACCAGTTTCCCTCTTTCCTCCCATTCATGTGACATCCATGTTTCTTGCATCTCAAAGTTAAAGAGGGTGCAACTTCTCCACTTAAAATATTTCAACTAAATCTCAGTCCATCTCCTCGTTCCTCCTTTTTTTTCGGTAGATCTATCGCCATCCCTCCCCTCCGGCAAGTGCCTGAAGAGTCACACTGTATGAGTCACTGTGATATTAATAATGTCCTTTGTGTAGGAAGATGACATCACTAACCCACCATCAGTGGGCCATGTGCCCTTGAGCAATTTTCTCTATAGTAGGAACAGTGGGCATTGATGTCTTCCCACACCCCAGCTCACTGCCCCTAAGAATAATTTTAAGAATTTAGGGGTATAAAAGCTGGACCCAGAATAGAACAAAGCCAACTTACTGTCTCCTAAGGTTTTGATCTAGGGCTGGAATAGTCTTAGAAGGCCCATGTCCCAAAATATTTTCACTGATTTTATTTTATTTTATTTTATTTTGCTTATGGTTAGTTTTGATTATTATTCTCTAATTTGAAAGAGATCAGGTGCTTCTCAATGATAAAGTCCTCAGTGATAACATTCCCAGTTAGTGAGCATGGGTATGTTACATCACCTTTAATCTTCCCAGGATTAAATCCTCAGGAAACTGAAAATCACTGAGATTAAGTAATTTACAAAAGCCACTGAGCTAGTAAGTAATAAATCCAGGACTGAATCTCCTTTCCTTTCTATGACACCATGCTGCCACATGTGCTACAGTTTCAGTCCTTCTCTTCTAGGATGCTAATAAAATGAACCTCAAAACATGGCCAAGAAGAGCCCCTGAGCAGCTTAAGTGACTTAGAGGTCCTCTTCTAGCTGACCTTCCCTTTCACAGTTAGTTGCCTGCAATGAATCTGAGACTCTTTCAGTCACTGGAAATCGGATGGCTAAATTGTCCTCAGAGTTTTAAGTGTACGTTTTTATAACTTGCTCTCTTATCCCTGGCATGGAAGTGGGATCCGTTTCTGGCTTGCCCTTACTGGTCACTTATCGGCTCTAATTACTTGGATCAGCTAGTGCAGGAAGCAGCGTAAGCCACCTAGGAACAGTTTGTTTCCTTTCTGTCATGCCTGAAGAGTGATCTGTTCTTGAAGTCAGCTGTGCTGTCCTCATGCTCCAAGATCAAGTGAGGGCTGGTAAATATCGGTCTGGTCTGCGCTCTGGTGGCATTTCATCTGTGTCCTCCTTCCCTACCTAGATTATAAGCAGGACAGACACTGCCTCTATGTTAATGATGGTGATGATACCAACAATGACAATAATAGTCATAGATAACATACTATTTGATGCTTATGATATACCAGGAAATACACTATATGATTGCTGAAATGAGATTCCATAAGAGGTCTATTGACTTCAGACCCTACATTTCCTCACTACTCTATATTGTTCCCCAAATTCTGATACAGGAAATTTGGGAAAAGAGAGAAAGAAACCTCTTCTAAATGTAGGTCAGTTTTTCAGCTTTGAAGGTTAGAGAGAACTCTCAATGAATTCTACAAACATTTGTTACATGCCTACTACATTCTAGCCTTTCTGCTACATGGGATGGAGATTCAGAGATATATATTTTTTTTAATTTTAATCTAGCTTAAGAGACAAATATGCAAGGAAAAAGACTTTCAAGATGAGTTGGGGCAAGGGAGGGGAACTGATGCAAAATATAGTAGGAACCCAGAGGAAACAAGATTAGGTCTGATTAGGAGAATCTGGACTAGAATTTCTGTGGAGACTGGCATTGAAATTGGTCCTGAAAAAGTAAAAGAGATTTCTGTACATGGAGAAGAGGAAGGATATTTTCCACTTAAGGTATCCACCCAAATTACTAATAATCACAGATACCATTGTTGGATACAAACTATATACCCACCATTATTCACAACATAAACATCTATTATTTGTTATATCAAACAATATTATATTGTTATATCAAAGATGTTATAACCAATAGTTATATCAAAGATGAGTTATTACTGTCTCCATTTTACATGTCAGAAAAGTAGTGTTCTTGGAAATTTAAGTGGCTTGGCTAAGTGCAAGCTAGCTAAGGCATCTCTGGCTCAATATCTCACATCTTCCCACTTCTCAGTATTGCCTTCACATCACATTTGTGTTGTGTTTCAGAGATGAGGATTTCATCCTTGTATAAACCACATTAACCAATATATTAATTTTTGTTGCTCATTTAAACAAGATTTTCTTTGTTGTCTAGAAAAAGATGCAGAAATAAGAAGCTGCTCAGCCCTAGTCAAGACATAATAAAAAATAATAGTATTACAACAGTATTATTATTATATTTTCTCATACGTATTGAGCTGTATTATCTGCCAGATACTGTTCTGAGTACCTTACAGATATTAATGAAATCATCACTCAGCCTACAGAGAAGGGTGTCAATACATATCCACAAATCTAGGTTACGGGCTCACCTCCTATCTCATTTACTTTGTGCAGCTTTTAGCAGAGGTGGAGGTCAAAGGAAGAACATTTTCTTTGAAGTCTATTTTATTTAAATTCTATCTAAACTTCACTCCTTCCCAGCTGCCTCCTTCCCTGGTGCCCCTCCTCCCTTTCACGAAAATTCAGTGCCCACTTCTGAATCCAGTCTATTAGTGTCCCTGAGCAAATGGATTCCACTGCAATGCAGAGCAGGCTCTGCTGACTGAGGATTCCAAAGGTCCCTAAGTCCCCTCTGGTGTAAAGGGCAGTGACGTGGATTGCATAGAATGGCTGCCAGGTTGGCTTAGAATACATTTGGATGCTTAAAATACCAGTTCAGTCAAAGGCTGGCCTGCCAGATGAATGCTGACTGGCAGCAAGCACAGACATTCCAGAGAAAGCTCCATCTTTCTTTAACCCACGGCTCTCATCCGGAATTCACCTCAGAGTTTGCAACAAACAGCCAAGAGCTTCAAGAGTTGTGTGTGTGTGTGTGTGTGTGTGCTGCAATAAAGAAATGAGAAAACGAAGGGAGATGAGGGTGAACCCTGTCCTTCCTGAGCCTTCAGCCTGACCAGAGAAAACACACACCCATGCTAACTGGTGTCACTGTCAATGGATGGTCACTGACCTACCCGAGGCTCTGTGAGACGCTTCCCATCCTCTTATCCCTAGTTCATTCAGTCCCCCTCTCTCCTTGACAAGAGTTTCATATCTTTTACTCCCATCTTAAACTTTCAACAACTCCCCCAATTCTCAACTGATGACACTGCCTCTTATTTCCTGTGAGAATTAGAGACATCCAGAAAAGGCCTTCTGCATGCTCCTGCCCAACAGTCTCATGGAAGCTCTGCCTATGAGCTACCTCAGCTCCAGTGGCAATGCATGAACTGTCCACGGTCCTGGCTGAAGTCCACACCTACAGTGTGCTGTAGGTCCCATCCCCTGGCGCCTCCTCATGGATGTTACTCCCTCCCATGTTTCATCTCTTTCCCACATAATACATTTTCCTATCTGTATACAAACACATTGTTTAGCTCACTTTAAGCCCATCTCTCAATCTCACTTCTGCCTTCAACTATTGCCCTGGTTCCCAGCTCCCCTTTATGGCAATGGTCATCAGAAGTTGTCTAAATGTGTTGTCTTCCTTGCCACTATTCTCATTCTCTCTTGAATTCATTCCAATCAGACTTTCCTTCTCAGCATGCCTTAAAAACTGCTCTTGTCAACATGTTCAATCCCTTTCACACACACACACAAACACCCTCAGAGGTGTTTGAGTTAATTCTCACAGTTCATCCTACTTGACCTAACAGCGGCATTTGACCCTAAGGATCACGCTTTCCTTTCTGAAATATTGTTTTTTCTTGAATATCCTTCCTGGTTTCCCATCTACTTCATTGACTCTTCCTTCTGAATCTCCTCTGTTGGTTCCTACTTATATCCGTGGCATCCCAATGTACACAGGACCACAGCTTGGCCTTCAGATAGCTTCAGCACCTGTACTCACTCCCTTGGTGATCTCCTCCAGTCTCATAGAATTAAATGTCATGTCTATATTGAGAATTCCCTGTTTTATTTGCTGTTGCTGTTTAATCGCTAAGTTGTATCTGACTCTTTTGTGACCCCAACCTGCCAGGCTCCTGATCCATGGAATTTCCCAGGCAAGAATCCTGGAGTGGGTTGCCATTTCCTTCTCCAGGGGATCTTTGTGACCCAGAGATTGAACCTGCGTCTCCTGCGTTGGCAGGCAGATTCTTTACCACTGAGCCACCTGGGAAGCACCTAAATACTATTTTAGTAGCATCTTAATTGGTGTCCCTGTCTTCACACTTGCACCTTTCAGAGTGACCTTGATACAATATAAGTTACATTGTGTCATTTTTCTGCTTATAACTCTCCAGTGGCTTCCAACTTCAGAGGGGTAATAGGAAAAACTAAGTTCTTTACTATAGGTAAACCGGCCTGAAAACTGAGTGATACAGAAATAAACCTAGCAAGAGGAGTTTCAAGGGAGTGATGGAAACAGAAACCTTATGAGCCGAAAAGTTAATTAGAGGTGATAAAATGGAAGCAGCCAGAACAAGCTACTATTTCAAAAAAAAGTGAAAGTCACTCAGTCATGTCTGACCCTTTGTGACCCCATGGTCTGTAGCCTGCCAAACTCCACTGTCCATGGAATCCTCTGGGAAAAGCACTAGAGTGGGTAGCCACTCTCTTCTCCAGGGGATCTTCCTGACCCAGGGATCGAACGTGGGTCTCCCACATTGCAGGCAGATTCTTTACCATCTGAGCCACCAGGGAAGCCCATTTCCAGTAAATAGAAAGAAAATGAAACATGAGAGTAGATATAGGTAGCTTAGGTTTAAGTGGATATTCTTCCATAAGATAGAATAGATGTGAATATATTTTTATGTTAAAGGTGGTTACTAGAAAGAAAGAGGTAGTTACTAGAAAGAGAGAGTGTTATAGCCCCAGAGGAAGCAGAAAGGGATGAGAACCTGGAGGTTCAGTTGAAAGAGGCAGCTTCTGACAGGAGGCAGAACATACACCGTAATGAGGCAGAAAACAAGGAAAAGATTGGTTCAATGCAGGTAAACTTGCTGGTGACAGGGGTAGAAATCAAAGGTAATAAAGTGATTGATGTGATTTCAAAGTTTCAGTAATACTGATCACACTCATTGAAGAAGCTAATGTATTTTAAAAATCAATACCAAATTTGTAGCAAACATATGCTAGTAAATTAAAGCAGAGGTCAATTCTGGATGGATTTTCTTTCTTTAAAAAATAGTTTTCAATATTAAAGTTCTGGAACACATATTCTAATTTGACGTCAAGTCTCTATTACAATGTAGAATATCAATGTTTCCAAACTGGTGGTGTGAAAAATCCAAAGATTCAAAAGTAGATTCCAATAAATTTACTTTATTAAAAACAGCAGTGTCAGTTTTCCATTGTTATTTTAAAACATCAATCAATAAACTAGTTATTTAAAGTTTTTCATCACAAAAGAGAAGTTTAAAAATGCCCAGGTCATATTAAAACACATTATATGGCAGTCAGGGAACTCCAATGAACTTGCTGATAACTCAGTAAATCAGTTTATCACTCAGCTAAACAAGGTTAACTACTGTGCATGTTTTTACTAGTATGCAGATTCACATTTGTTCATTCTTAATCATATATTATTTGAAGTATACACATAATAAATGTATCTCCATGATTAACCATCATGAAGGCAGCTGAAGTCATGTGTCTATTGAAATATAGTAGGTTATTAGAGAGCATAAGAATTATAAGAAGCTTGCAAACTTTCCCCAAGATGCTCTTCAGCAGACACATGTTAAATGTATTTGTTCCAAATCCTCTTGCTTTCCCTATCTTGGGCTTCCCTGGTGGCTCAGATAGTAAAGTAAAGCATCTGCCTGCAGTGTGGGAGACCTGGGTTTGATTCCTGGGTCAGGACGATCCCCTGGAGAAGGAAATGGTGACCCACTCCAGTACTCTTGCCTGGAAAATTCCATGGATGGAGGAGGCTGGTAGACTACAGTTCATGGGATTGCAGAGTCAGATATGACTGAGCAACTTCACTGATTCACTGGTTTCCTATCTTGGCAAATGCTACACTATCCATTCAGTCTTTGGACACAGAAATATTTGAATCTTTTTATTATTTTTTCTCTCTCAACCCCCATACACAATCAATCAATTACATCACCAAGACTGCAGATGCTTCCTCTGTAGCATCTCTTGAATTAAATCTCTAACCCTCCTACAAGCCTCAGTGCAAGCCCTCTCCATTTGACAAGATAACTAACATTTTCCTCAATATCCTGCTTCCTGTGTAATTTCCCTCCAAGCTATAGCCATACTGCTTCTACTACTCCAATTCCAAACCTCTGAGAGTTTCCTACAGCTTTCAGGGCAAAGCTCACACTCCCAAGTAAGATTCCTCCTGACTTTATCCTACCTCTCATCTTAAGTCAAGCCTATATATGTTTCAATAAAGACAACAATGAATACCTTATAGTGCAATAGCATGACCAAATGCTATCCCCGTAACTGGAATTCCTCCCATCACCAATGTCTAGCTAACTCCTATTTTTCCTTCAAAGCAGAGCTCTGAATTTGATATATACTTTACCTCAGGTTTTACCTGGAGTAACAGGCAAATTTGGCCTTGGAGTACAGAGTGAAGCAGGGCAAAGACTAATAGAGTTTTGCCAAGAGAATGCACTGGTCATAGCAAACACCCTCATCCAACAACACAAGAGAAGACTCTACACATGGACATCACCAGATGGTCAACACTGAAATCAGATTGATGATATGCTTTGCAGCCAAAGATGGAGAAGCTCTATACAGTCAGCAAAAACAAGACCAGGAGCTGACTGTGGCTCAGATCATGAACTCCTTATGGCCAGATTCAGACTTAAATTGAAGAAAGTGGGGAAAACCACTAGACCATTCAGGTATGACCTAAATCAAATCCCTTATGATTATACACTGGAAGTGAGAAATAGATTTAAGGGACTAGATATGATAGACAGAGTGCCTGATGAACTATGGATGGACGTTTGTGACATTGTATAGGAGACAGGGATTAAGACCATCCCCGTGGAAAGAAATGCAAAAAACCAAAATGGCTATCTGAGGAGGCCTTACAAATAACTGTGAAAAGAAGAGAAGTGAAAAGCAAAGGAGGAAAGGAAAGATATTCCCATTTGAATGCAGAGTTCCAAAGAATAGCAAGGAGATATAAGAAAGCCTTTCTCAGTGATCAATGCAAAAAAATAGAGGAAAACAACATAATAGGAAAGACTAGAGATCTCTTCAAGAAAATTAGAGATACCAAGGGAACGTTTCATGCAAAGATGCGCCCAATAAAGGACAGAAATGGTATGGACCTAACAGAAGCAGAAGATATTAAGAAGAGGTGGCAAGAATACACAGAAGAACTGTACAAAAAAAGATCTTCATGACCCAGATGGTGTAATCACGATGGTGTGATCACTCACCTAGAGCCAGACATCCTGGAATGTGAAGTCAAGTGGACCTTAGAAAGCATCACTACGAACAAAGCTAGTGGAGGTGATGGAATTCCAGTTGAGCTATTTCAAATCGTGAAAGATGATGCTGTGAAAGTGCTGCACTCAGTACACCAGCAAATTTGGAAAACTTGGCAGTAGCCACAAGACTGGAAAAGGTCAGTTTTCATTCCAATCACAAAAAAAGGCAATGCCAAAGAATGCTCAAACTACTGCACAATTGCACTCATCTCACATGCTAGGAAAGTAATGCTCAAAATTCTCCAAGCCAGGCTTTAGCAATACATGAACCGTGAACATCCAGATGTTCAAGCTGGTTTTAGAAAAGGCAGAGGAACCAGAGATCAAATTGCCAACATCTACTGGATCATCAAAAAAAGCAAGAGAGTTCCTGAAAAACATCTATTTCTGCTTTATTGACTACGCCAAAGCCCTTGACTGTGTGGATCACAATAAACTATGGAAAATTGTGAATGAGATGGGGATACCAGACCACCTGACCTGCCTCTTGAGAAACCCATATGCAGGTCAGGAAGCAAGAGCTAGAACTGAACATGGAACAACACACTGGTTCCAAAGAGGAAAAGGAGTACGTCAAGGCTGTATATTGTCACCCTGCTTATTTAACTTGTATGCAGAGTACATCCTGAGAAACGCTGGGCTGGAAGAAGCACAAGCTTGAATCAAGATTGCCGGGAGAAATATCAATAACCTGAGATATGCAGATGACACCACCCTTATGGCAGAAAGTGAAGAGGAACTAAAAAGTCTCTTGATGTGAAAGAGGAGAGTGAAAAAGTTGACTTAAAGCTCAACATTCAGAAAACTAAGATCAAGGCATCTGGCCCCATCACTTCATGGCAAACAGATGGGGAAACAGTGAACAGTGGCTGACTTTATTTTTCTGGCTCTAAAATCACTGCAGATGATGACTGCAGCCATGAAATTAAAAGACACTTACTCCTTGGAAGGAAAGTTATGACCAACCTAGACAGCATATTAAAAAGCAGAGACATTACTTTGCCAACAAAGGTCCATCTAGTCAAGGCTATGGTTTTTCCAGTGGTCATGTAGGGATGTGAGAGTTGGACTATAAAGAAAGCTGAGCACAGAAGAATTGATGCTTTTGAACTGTGTTGTTGGAGAAGACTCTTGAGAGTCCCTTGGACTGCAAGGAGATCCAACCAGTCCATCCTAAAGGAGATCAGTCCTGAATATTCATTGGAAGGTCTGCTGCTGAAGCTGAAGCTCCAATACTTTGGCCACCTGATGTGAAGAACTGACTCATTTGAAAAGACCCTGATGCTGGGAAAGATTGAAGGCAGGAGGAGAAGGGGATGACAGAGGATGAGATGGTTGGATGGCATCACCGACTCAATGCACATGAGTTTGAGCAAGCTCTGGGAGTTGGTGACAAGAGTCCACAAGGGAGTGGACAAGGAAGCCAGGCGTGCTGCAGTCCATGGGGTCACAAAAAGTTGAACATGACTGATCAACTGAACTGAAAAGAATAAGACTAGTGGCATATCCACCTTCAAAAGAGAAATGCACCGGAAGTATTGAATAGTCTATTCTGATGTGACATAATATGGATTTTCCTTCATGCCTATTCTGAAATATGTTGTTGGCTGTTTTAATAATGCAGCATATCAACTTTATTCTTTAAAAAGAAGTAGATGTAATTGTGCTTACTTTTTAAAAGATCGTTATAGAAACACAAAATATACAAGAGTTAAACAGTAAGAAACAAAAGTAATCTTGCTTTTGCAATTCAGAAGGTACTAGAAATCACATGATATAATTCACTAGATTACAGATGCTCAAAAAATATCTGGTTGGACAGAATTCTCTAGATAATAGAATGGCACCCAAGTACTGTATCCATATGTCTTGAATTTCCTGGGACAAGTCTGTTCCATTTAAGTGAAAATAAAAATTCCTGTTCAGATCATATACCCTTACTTAATGCATAGTTTATTTCTATTTCAACTCTGGGTACTTAGTTTAGGAGTTTAGGGAGTACAAGTCTTAACCCTCTATTTTCTGGCACTGAATCATGAAGGAGAAGTATAAGATACTTCTTTTCCCAACTTTTAATGTATATTTCAAATTCTACCTCCTCCACAGGGCTTTCTGGAAAGTGAGATGCTGACAAATGTGCAAAGACCAGCTTTGTAGATGAGTGGACAGAGAAAGAACACTGATTTATAGTATTTGCCAATTTTCAAGGTGTAAATACTCTTACTATGGCCAATTTCAAACTACCAATGGTTTAACAGTCAGTTTGCAATATTGATATATATTTAAGTTAACTCCGGAGAGCAGATTGAAGTCAGCTCCACAGTATCACTGTTTTCAGGCAACACTGGTCCACAGAGCTTCTCTGAGCTCTGATGCATTCGTGGCCTATGCCATCACACAGTAATCTCCACACCACACTTACCTATGACCACCTTGTACTCTGACACAGTTAAAGCTTACCTGAATTTTGTTATTTAAAACACTAAAGGTTAATAAATTCCTCCATTCTTTGGTTCCTCCAAACTTTTGGGTTCTAAAGTAGATAATCACATGGTCTTCCAATATTGTTAATATTCTGAAATTAGACCCTTCCTTGAGATTCTCATTCATCTGCCCCTACAGTGCCAAGTCTCCTTTCTTCCTTTCCTTTGAGACGTTACTTGTATGTGTGTGGGAACATAATTCTTTTTATCCCAGAGTGTTTATACTCCCAGAGTACAATTGACAGGCCCTAGGATAATCATATTAAAAAAAAAAAAGAAACTACCAAGCTGTTTTCCAGAGTGGGTGTATCTTCCCACCAACAAAATATGAGAGAGCCAAACTTTCTGCATCCTTGTCAGCATTTGGTATTGTCATTATTTTTTATTTTAGCCATTCTTTTTGGTATATAGTAATAGCCCATCATAGTCTTCATTTGCATTTGCCCGGTGGCTACTGATGTTGAACTTTTTTTTTTTTAGTGCTTATTTGCCATTTGTACATCATCTTTGGTGAAATGTCTCTTAATGTCATCTACCTGTTCTCTAATCAGATTGCTTATTTTTTCACTGTTGAATTTTGAGAACTATTTATATATTTTAGATCATTGTCCTTTGTTGGATATGTGATTGGCAAATATTTTCCCATGGTCTGTAGCTTATCTTTTCATTCACTTAATAGGGTCTTTTGAAAAAGTCTTAACAAAGACTTTTTAAAATATTTATTCATTTGGCTGCATCCAGTCTTAGTTGTGGCACACGGGATCTTCCTCGTGGCACTCAAGCTCTTTGCTGCCTCATGCAGGCTTCTCCATTTGTGGTGTTCAGGCTTCTTCGGGCTTCTCTCTAGCTGTAGGATATGGGCTTAGTTAATGCATGTAAAATCTTAGTTCCCTGACCAGGGATTGAACCCTGGTCCCCTGCATTGGAAGGCAGATTCTTAACCACTGGACCACCAGGGACATCCCTTAACAAAGACTTTTAATTTTGAAGTCCAATTTATCCTTTTCTTCTTTTAGTACCTACACTTTTGGTGCTATTATTTAAGACCTCTTCATCAAACCTTTGGTGAGACATTCCTTAATGAATTGCAATAGCCTGCATTAAATCATCTCCTTCATTGTCTGGTGTATTTTGTCTTTCATGACTCTCTGTTGTTAGTTTATTAGTATCCTGAGTTCAGTTCAGTTCAGTTGCTCAGTCGTGTCTGACTCTTTGCGACCCCATGAATTGCAGCACGCCAGGCCTCCCTGTCTATCATCAACTCCCAGAGATTAGTCAAACTCATGTACTCCATCGAGTTGGTGATGCCATCCAGCCATCTCATCCTCTGTTGTCCCCTTCTCCTCCTGCCCCCAATCCCTCCCAGCATCAGGGTCTTTTCCAGTGAGCCAACTCTTCGCATGAGGTGACCAAAGTATTGGAGTTTCAGCTTCAGCATCAGTCCTTCCAATGAACACCCAGGACTGATCTCCTTCAGGATGGACTGGTTGGATCTCCTTGCAGTCCAAGGGACTCTCAAGAGTCTTCTCCAACACCACAGTTCAAAAGCATCAATTTTTTGGCACTCAGCTTTCTTCACAGTCCAACTCTCACATCCATACATGACCACTGGAAAAACCACAGCCTTGACTAGACGGACCTTTGTTGGCAAAGTAATGTCTCTGCTTTTTAATATGCTATCTAGACTGAAGTGACTTAGCAGCAGCAGGTTGGCCATAACTTTCCTTCCAAGGAGTAAGCGTCTTTTAATTTCATGGCTTCAATCACCATCTGCAGTGATTTTGGAGCCCAAAAAAATAAAGTCTGACACTGTTTCCACTGTTTCCCCATCTATTTCCCATGAAGTGATGGGACCAGATGCCAAGATCTTAGTTTTCTGAATGTTAAGCTTTAAGCTAACTTTTTCACTCTCCTCTTTCACTTTCATCAAGAGGCTCCTTAGTTCCTCTTCACTCTCTTCCATATCCTGAAGCCTGCCCCAATTCCTAGTTGGATTATACTATGAGACAGCTGGGGCTTCCTAGCAGGTGCTAGTGGTAAACAACCTGCCTGCCAATGCAGGAGACAAGGGTTAGATCCCCTGCGGTAGGAAACAGCATCCCACTCCAGTATCTTACCTGGAGAATCCCAGGGACAGAGGAGCCTGGTGGGCTATAGTCCATAGGGTCACAAAGAGTCAGACATGACTGAAGCAGCTAGCACAGAACAGCACATGAGGGGAGTTAGCCATCCATCTCCTGGGCCTGTCGGGAGCAGGAAGACTCAGGTCCTGCATACCAGCCCCAACTGTGTTTTGATGCCCCCCATTGAGGTATCCCTGCAACACCGCTTGTTCTGATTAGAGGTCTTCAGGTAGAAGAACAGGAGCAACTCAGAGCCTGAACTGAGACCCATGGGCACAGGCCTTCTCTCCCACAATTAATACGAGGATCTCTCCCTCCCTCTGATACAAAACCAGTGGCCTATATGCATGGTGGTCCAGAGGGGTTGGATAAACGAAAACCTACCACTTTCCTTCCTTCCCAATGCCCGGTCTATAATGCCTTCCTCCATGAATAAAAAAGCTCAGCCCCCGAGGCAATATCTAGGTTTAGTTAGCCTGATATCACCTTTGTCCCCAGAGCAGCGCCCCCTGCTGTCCTACCAGTCTTGCCTTGCAAGCTCATTAAAAACACAAGATCTCAGGCCCCAGATACACCAAATGGAAATCTGCCATTGAACAACATCTCAGGTGATTTATTTATACACCATAATCTGAGGGGTGAGGCTGCTGTAGAGTGTGACAGAGGAGACACTGTGTGCGGAGCAGGGGCTCCTAATCTACTTTGAGGGGTCTCAGGGCAAGCTCCTGCTAAGTAGTGACATCTAAGTAGGGTCTTAACGTCTGCAGCCTGCTGCCTGCGAATGTCCACAAGTGCAGAATGAGAGCGGCGGGCTGCTGCCCGTGCCGTCCGTCCCTCTTCCTTCTTCCACTGCTGCTGGCCCTCCACAGCCACGCTCTGCACCCTGGCTCCATGCCTAGATTCTCAAGGACACCTCACACCATCTGGGTGAGGAGAAAACCCCTTAGGCTTAGTGAACCCCCCATTCTGAGAATGGCTTCCACCCCTAGTAGAGACCAAGTGCTTCTTCTGGAAGGATTTTTCTCTGTGTTCCTTGGACGAAGGGATGACTGATGGTTTGATGAATCGAATGCTGAACTCTGACTTTCAGGCACTAAATATAGACTCCTGCACACGCTGGGAGAGCTAAATTTAGCGGAGCTGGCTTGGGAGGGGGGAGGAGGGGTTTCGGGGGCTCCCCCCTCCCCCCGCTCCCCCCCGCGATGCGGGAACGGCTGGAAACAGCTCTGAGTGGTGCCCCAGCAGCTGCTGCAGCCTACGATTACTTTATTATTCCTGTCAGGGAAGGAGGAGCTCTGCAAACTTCATCCCTGGTTTGTTTGTTTGTTACGGGAGTCTGCCAAGGGTCATTTTTCGATTTTTTAGGAACACAAGGACAAGTGCAGATCAAGGGGGGCTTC
This sequence comes from Cervus elaphus, assembly GCF_910594005.1. NCBI lineage: Eukaryota > Metazoa > Chordata > Mammalia > Artiodactyla > Cervidae > Cervus > Cervus elaphus. The sequence continues at coordinate 37,797,854 of NC_057828.1, read as the reverse complement.
CCTCTGCCTCCATCTGATTTGTTTTCTTCCATGTAGGTTACAGTCAAGTGTTCTCTTCCTCAAGCTGAGTTCCCATCTCCTGGTGGCTTTATTGCTAATTCTGTCCTCTGCTGCCCTAGATCTTCTCTGCTTAGTTAGACGGAAGGGCGCTAATTATTAGAGTGAAGGTCAGAATGAGAGCGGATCTCTCATGCCGCCAAATTGCAACGCCCTGAAGTGTCTATTCTGGTTAAAAATCCCAGTGGCCTGGCGTACTTCGGGAAAAGCCACTTAGCTGCTCATCTTTGTTCAGGCTGGGGCGAGGGCAAAGAAATAAGATCCTTGGTCCTCACCTCTCTTCCAGTAGAGTGAGAAGAGAACATCAGTGCAGCACTTAGCCCCTCCTGGCAGAAAGCAGCAGTCGATACAGGATGGCATCAGTTCAGCACACAAAATGTTCTCCTGGCTCTGCATCCACTGCCTGGTCCCCCCACCCTACTGGCCATCTGTGGATGGAGAAGCCACAGTAAATGTCCCCTTGCTGTTTCTCCTTCATTAGCAAGACTCCATATTCCTCTCCTATGATAAGACAGAGATAACTCTCATCTGCGTATTGATTGCTGTCGTTCGATAATGACAACTGAAAATACATTCTGAGCAACCTCTACAATCATTTTCCATTAATTAGGCTTAATGATGTGGCCTGAGTAAAGAAAAGAGACAAATTCTTTCCTCGTCTTCCAATGAATAAATCTGATTTAGTTGATTCCACTGTACTTTCTCTCACTTCTCCCTGGCTCCCCAAACACATGAGTTAGAGGACCTCTGGGGTAGATGTACCATATCACCAAGTAGCACAGACCGAGAGCCATTTACTCTAGGCCATTTGTCTCTGAGCTTCCTTCCTCCCACTTGTGTCTCTGAGAAACTGGCTGGGCTCACTTCCAAAAAGAGGAGGTGAGACAGAGTCTGGCCCATCAATTGTTTAAGTGACTTCATGCCCAGAAGTCTGGGGGGTTGTAATGTAAGGGCTCCCAGGCCATGCTCTGAGAGTTTGGGCTTGCATGCTTGTCTGACTCTCTGTGACCCCATGGACTGCAGCCTGCGAGGCTCCTCTGTCCATGAGATTCTCCAGGCTAGAATACTGGAGTAGATTGCCATGCTCTCCTCCAGGGGATCTCCCAGACCCAGGGATCAGACTCACATCTATTATGTCACCTGCACTGACAGGCAGATTCTTTACCACTAGCACCTGGAAAGCCCATACTTTATGGCACCATAGGCTATTAACCAGTTTTATATCTGTTAGCAAATTCATTTCAGCATTCCTGATTCCATGTGTGTGTTCTTCAAATACTCCTTTGAACAGATTTTAGCATCTTACTCATTCCCTAATTAATAGATGGGTTAAATAAAATGTTTGAAATTTATTCATTTTGTATTTGCATATGAATCATGATTTTAACCTTTTCGAAAATTGTACTTTAGCATAACTCCTGTATTTAATGTTAAGAGCTATTATATCATGTTAATAATCACTCCCTCTCTCAACTTCAGTTTCCATTTTCTTGAAAGCAATAGCAGTGAAAGAAGAAAAAATTATCTCCCCATATCAGACTTAATTAAGCAGTTCAGAGTGTTAGTGCAGAAGGGCTCTTCTGTTGTTTCCTAACTTATCATAAGTAAAGATAATTACATGTATTCAGGTTTATTTTCCAGATACTTTTGTGTATGTTGTCAAATTTATACCTCACAGCAACCTTGTGATGAAATTATTGTTGTTATCATCATTATTATAAAACACTTAGTCTTTCTTAGCCACTCTTTTAAACTCTATGCATATAGTATCATATTTAATCATTACAGCAACCCTATGGGGTAGGTACTATTGTCCTCATTTTCCAGATGAAGAAGCTGAGGTGTCAGGAGATTCAGCAACTCACCTAAGATCACAGCTAATAAGCAGTGGATTCTGTACTCAAGCCCAGGCAGTTTAACTTCAGAGCTTGAGCTCTTAACCACTTCTTATTTAACTCCACTTAACAGATGAGAAAACTGAGAGTGAAGTTACTTGCCCAATAACAAAAGGCAAGTAAATGACAGGGCCAAGATCTCTACCCAGGTCTTCCTGACTTTAAAGGCCAGCTTCCTCTACCAGAGCAAAGAGAGTGACTCTTTGCTCCTCTTATTACTCAAGTTGAATACAAGCTGAAATGTACCTACAGCTTTTGTCCTGTTGACAACCTGATCAGATTTACAGCAATCATTCAAAATAACTCACATCTTGTTCCTCCAAAGCAGAAAATCAGCTGGAAAGAAAGCTGTTAGGTATTTGAACCTACAGGAAAAAGCATATGACACTTTGCATCTCCCTTAAGAATTTCAGGTACCATATTCAGCGGTGTGCTTTATTTATCTGGCCTCTTTCCTATTTGTTACCATTATCTCGCAAGACCTAGAAGGAAGGAGGACACCCTGAAAGGCCTTGCCTGGTACCTTGTACAGGAAAAAAAAAAAAAAAAAAAAACCCTCAAATGTTGTGGGACTGCAACCACCTGATTGGTGCAGCATGGAGATGCCTACTCAGCTGAGATGCTGCCCTGTATCCCCAAACACCATGACTCCAGGAGAGCTTCTCCGAGGTACTAGGTGCTGGGGTGGGCAGCTGTGGGCCACGGTTTAGGAGACTCAAAGTTGCGGAGGAGTCTGGCTGAGATCATACGGCAGAATCTTGCTGCTTTAATTCCTCCTCCTGCAAAGCAGTTCCAAGACCTCTGGCCTTTTCCTCTCCCCTCGCCTCCCTCCCTTCCCTGCTCACCCCCACCTATTGTCACAAACAAGCCCCAATAAGGCAGCTTCCCACCATCTCCAGCCCTGCCCACCCTGAGCATTGCCAAATTAGGGCTCTGCCTCCCAGCACCGCGGCTAGAAGCTCATAAACCCTCCTCCGCCCCTGCCGCCGCCGTCCCAACATTGCAGCGCTACGGTCTTGCGGCACCTCCACGCGCAGTTTTGCAAGCCGGCATCTGCACTGCGGGGCTGCCTCACCGGATCTCCCTGCCCCCGCCCAGCCACAGTTCTCTTCTGCGCGCTGCTGCCTGCAGCTTACATAAGCCCCGCGCACGCACACATGCAGTGAATTCATCTTCTCCTTTGTGGGAGCTCCTCTGGCATGACAGGGAAGCTGAAGTGCTACTAGATGTGACCCCCGCCCCGGAGCTGTCAAGTCGTCACGTCCTAAAACAACAAATTCAGCTGCAGCAAATACCATGTTACGCGGTAGAAAGCCCTGAATTGAGAACTCCGAGCTAAGGAAACAGGAACTGTTGAGAAGGGGGTATCTGAGCAAGTGTTTTAACCTCTGGGCTAAAGTCATCTGGGACCACCTGCCAGCCACACTGGCCTGAGCAGAGCCAGCCAAAGTCATCAGACCTACTTTGCCAAGAGAAGGGAAGGACAAACTGGTTTGTGCCGAATCTTCTCAATTACTGCATAGACTGATTGACGTAGTAGGTATTTGCTTCCTGCTTGGCTTTACTAGGATGTTCTATTCTGAAAACATTAAGCATCTTCCCTGGTGGCAAGGGGATAGTCCTAATTTCCTGCTGACAGGACTGAGTGGCCGCATGGTCTCCTCTCATTGCCAACCAGCCACAGCCACTCTCTTCCACTCCCAGGAGGCTCTCAAGTCTCCCATCAGGAAGCCCAGGACACAGGAACGCCTGTCCTTTACAGTCACGGGGAGTCTCCTTGTCCCACCAAGCCAAAGGCCATCAAGCTGAGTTCACCCGTCCATCTGTCTTGGTTAGATGTAGATGGAGCCACAGAATGTCTTTCTAGTGTGGACAGAGCATTTTGCTGGATCTGATTCATCATCCTCAGAAGCAGGAAGAGGGAACTCCTTCCCATCAATGCTATGGGGCCTAAGTAGGGGGATTCATGGAAAGGGCCCTCCTCTGTCCCGGCTATCTCGTGGGGACTCCTACTGCTCTGTCAAGTCCAACTTTGCAAAAGTTAGGCCTCGCAGGTGACTCAGTGGGCTTCCCTGGTAGCTCAGCTGGTAAAGAATCCGCCTGCAATGCAGGAGACTTCGATTCGATTCCTGGATCAGGAAGATTCTCTTGGAGAAGAGATAGACTACCCACTCCAGAGTTCTTGGGCTTCCCTGGTGGCTCAGATGGGAAAGAATCTGCCTGCAATGCGGGAGACCTGGGTTTGACCCCTGGGTTTGGAAGATCCCCTGGAGGAGGGCATGGCAACCCACTCCAGTATTCTCCGCTGGGAAATCCCATGGACGGAGGAGCTTGATCACCTACAGTCCATGGGGTTGCAAAAAGTCAGACATGACTTGGTGACTAACAACAACAGAAACGGAAGAGGTATGGATTTGGCAGGGAGCTGCTCTAGAAATAGGGTGATAGTAGGATGACCAACCATCCCAGTTTGTCCTGAGCTTAAAGGCGGACACAGGACATTCAGTTGGGAAAGTCCCAGGCAGACTGGGACTAATCGTGCAACCAAGGCAGGGGTAGGGGTAAAGCAGATTTTTCTTGGCAACTCGGGCTCTGGACTGAAAGGTGTTTTTTCCTTCCCAAAGCGTACAAGAGTGTACCTGCTCCCTGACATATGACAAGGAAGAGGACATCTCATATCCATTGATAAACAGAAACTACTGCAAATATAAAAAGACAATCCTGGGAGAAGGTGTCAAGAAATCTAATGGGTTAAAAATGTTCCGGACATTTAATCTTCAGTTGTACCTTGTCTATGCCAGTTGGAGTGGCATAAGTCATAAAAAGGACTCCATATCCATGATGGCAGGATGGCATCCCCGCATTCCACCCCTGGTGGTACTCACTGCATCAACCTCTCCCCCCACCCCCACAACTTAAACTTAGAATAGTAACAGCAGTCCTCTGTGTGGCATTTCCTGGGCATTGGATGTAAGCCTCTTGGAAGCAGGCAGATACAGCATAATGGAAAAAGTCCTCACCTAGAAGTCAGGGCACCTGAGTCCATTTTCCTCTTAGTCCCCTCTGACTGCATGATCTTAGTCAAGCACTTAACCTTCTCTCTACTGTAAAAGGGAAAAAGCATTCCTACTTCCATTTCTCCCTCTGTGGCTATGAGGATCAAATGAAGTGACATGGCTCTCAAGAACCCCAAGAGAGTTGGACTTTGATCTGCAGTTCCCAGGATGTCTTAAGTATTCCAAGCTAACTCAACTTTTGCCCCAGCTTTGGGAAACATCAGATCCACTCCCTTAAATTTTTTATGCATCTTCTTTCTTGTGCCTCTCCTGAAGGTATAAATTAAATCTCTTTCCAGGGATGTTCTGACCGAATTTACACTCCTTTAACAATTGTTCAGTACAATGATCAGATCTTCAAAGTTAGGAGTGGGCTGGAGACCAGTCATAACCAGAGGCTAAAAGCCTATGGCAACAACTTGGTTGGGAGAATCTGAAGATCAACTCCACGGAATAACTGAGTCCCTAGGAGACCAGCCTTTGAGATTTGTATATGAGCTATCCCTCTGCAACTTACCTCATGATTGCTCTAAACTTCAAGTTCATCATTAAAGCAGGGGTGGGGCAGGGCAAGCAGGAAATGGTAAATATTCTGCCCTGTTCATGGGATTGTGAGGGTTAAATATCACGATGATCTTTTGTAAACTATAGAATGTAGTATATTTTAAATATGAAAGCCCAAAGCAATAGATTTAAGTTGTGGCAATATATGTACTAAGAATATGTAATTTTTAACCATTTTAGGAGTTCAATTCAGTGGTATTAATTACACTCACAACATCATGGAACCATTACCACTATCTTTTTCCACAGATTTTTCATCACCTCAAACAGAAACTTTGTACCCATTAAAGCAATAACTCTCCATTCCTTTTTTCCCTCAGCTCCTGTTAATCTCTGATTTACTTTCTAGCTCTATGAATAATTTCCTTTTTTTATTATAGATATTTCATATCAATGAAATCATATAATATTTGTCCTATTGTGTCTGGCTTATTTCATGTAACATTTTCAAGGTTTATCATATTATAGTATGTATCAGAATATTATTCCTTTTTATGACTGAATAATATTACATTGTAGTATATACAACATTTTGTATATCTATTCAACCGTTGCTGAACACTTGAGCTGTTTTACTTTTTCACCCATTATAAATCATGCTGCAGTGAACACTGGTATACAAGTGTGTTTGGGCCCTTGTCTTCAGCTTTTTTCCAGAGCACAATTGCTGGGTGATATGGTAATTCCATGTTTAGCTCCTTGAGGAACAACAGACTGTTTTCCACAGGGGTTTCTCCATTTTGCATTCTCACCAGCAGTATATGAAGGTTCCAATTTTTCCTCATTCTCACCAACACTTGCTACTTTCTCTTTTGTTTTGTTTTGCTTTTATAGCCATCTTAGGTGATACGAAGTAATATATTGATTTTTTTCAAGATGCTTGCAATCTTCAGACATAAGCCATCAATCAGTATAGATATGTCAATTGAGTTCAACTACAGACAGATTGCTTCATTTAGAAAGTATTTCTTGAGCAGAGTACACTGCGTGTATATGTGGTTCAGGAAAGGGATGAGAGAACTGGAAATAAAAATGAACTGAAAATTAGAGAAGTTTGGCCCAACCAATTGGGCAGCAGAAAAAATATTTGCCAAGTGGTTATTGTTGATAAGAAAGGGCTCAAGACCTCCAGCATCGATTATTCAGGTTAATCTTGTTTTTTATTTAACGTCATGGACCCGTAAAATCTTATCACAGTAATTTATGAAACTACATTTTTGGGGGGTGTTGTGCACTTGGTGAGATGCGTAAGATACACACAGTACTGTGATGAAATCTCGTCTCTGTAAATTACTCTGAGTCCACTGATGTATTTCTTTCCATTAAGCTCCTTGGTCTGTCCAGATTAGGTGGTTTTTTTTTTTTTTTTAAATTTGAATGATGGAAGCTGTATTCATTGTAGTTTGAGATGCATACTAAAGAAACTCGCCATCTCTCTTCTTTCTTAGCTTTTTTCTTTGCCTCCAGCTGTTTAAGCACATTTTTGTTTTTCTTTCTTCAAGGAAAGGATATGAAGCAAGCTTCCAGACTCCTCACACCTCACCTGCTGCTAGTGAGTGTTTATTCTCAGATCAGTTAATGACAGAATGAGAGGCTGGGCTAGGAAAAGAGAACAAAGCTAGAGAAATTCCAGCCATTTGAAGTCCAAAATGAACTTGCGGTATATCTCTGAAACTATAATCTATGTCCAAGGAAAAGCAGACTATAATTAAGGGAAAGAGAAACAATAGGCTTTATCCACAGCTTTGTGTTTTCTCTGTAAAGAAGGAACACAGACAGTCCAGGAAATAAGTAAATTGTTGAGTCATTTAATAACAAACATCATATATTATACTTAATACGCCTCTGGGACAGGAATATCTATTTGTTCCTTGGTATCTGTTCTTTACTTCACTCTTCTGATTTTTAGCTGGAGAAATGATCACATGGAAGAAAGATTGCATTTCCCACCCTCCCTTGGAGCTGAACTTGGCTGTATGACTAAATTCTGGGCAATAAGTTGTAAGAAGTGATACAACTGCAGAGCGTCTTCATGAAAGAAGAAACACAACTGTTCTTTTCTCTTTCTTGTTGGACAGAATGTGGATTTTGGATTTGGGGTCACTCACAGCTTAACCTACTCCTTAACAACAGACTCCTACAGCATCTGGAAGAATACCTTGCGTTTAATCGACAGTTACAATAGTCACAAGTACCACTGACTAAACAAATATCTTGGGGGTATTACTTTCCTTGCAGTTTTGGAAGGTTTGGTGTTTGAGAGTCTTGATGATGTAAATAGGAGAGAGGGAACTGAGTCATAATTCACTCAATATGGTGATCAAAGTAGCCTGAGGGAAATGATATCAATATAGATATAGAAGCGTGTGTGCTGTCACTTCAGTCATGTGTGAGTCTTTGTGACCCCGGGACTGTATCCCAGAAGGTTCCTCTGCCCCTGGGATTCTCCAGGCAAGAATACTGGAGTGGGTTGCCATTTCCTCCTTCAGCAGATCTTCCCAACCCAAGGATTGAACCCATGTCTCTTATGTCTCCTGCACTGGCAGGGGATTCTTTACCACTAGTGCCACCTGGGAAACCCCACAGATATAGATATATCAGTTCAGATCAGTTGCTTAGTCATGTCCAAGTCTTTGCAACCCCATGGACTATAGCACGTCAGGCCTCCCTGTCCATCACCAACTCCTGGAGCTTACTCAAACTCATGTCCATTCATCTCATCCTCTGTCGTCCCCTTCTCCTCCTGCCTTCAGTCTTTCCAGCATCAGGGTCTTTTCCAATGAGTCAGTTTTTCCCATCAAGTGGCCAAAATACTGGAGCTTCAACTTCAGCATCAGTCCTTCCAATGAATATTCAGGACTGATCTTCTTTAGGATTGACAGGTTGGATCTCCTTCCTGTCCAAGGGACTCTCAAGAGTCTTCTCCAACACCACAGTTCAAAAGTATCAGTTCTTCGGTGCTCAGCTTTCTTTACAGTCCAACTCTCACATCCATATGTGACTACTGGAAGAACAATTGCTTTGACGAGATGGACCTTTGTTGGCAAAGCAATGTCTCTGCTTTTTAATACGCTGTCTAGGTTGGTCATAACTTTTCTCCCAAGGAGCAAGCATCTTTGAATTTCACGACTGTAGTCACCATCTGCAGTGATCTTGGAGCCCAAGAAAATAAAGTCTGTCACTGTTTCCACTGTTTCCCCATCTATTTGCAATGAAGTGATGGGACCAAATGCCATGATCTTAGTTTTCTGAATGTTGAGTTTTAAGCCAAGTTTTCACTCTCCTCTTTCACTTTCATCAAAAGGCTCTTTAGTGCTTCTTCGTTTTCTACCAGAAGGCTGGTATCATCTGCATATCTGAGGTTATTGATATTTCTCCTGGCAACCCTGATTCCAGATATATATATATATACACACATATATATATATAGTTATAAATATATTGCATACTTCACATATATAAAATATGGACAAATATCTACATTTAACAGCTAGATAGGTAAATAGATAGATAAAATAACATTCAGCAGAACGTTTGGTGAGCCAGGGTTCAAGAAGTAGTGGCCCTGCTACTGGCTTGTAGAAGTGTAAGCTGGTAAAATTTTTTGGAAGCAATGTGCCAACAATTTGTATCAAAATCTTAAAAATGTTCATTCTCTTGTATACATCATGAAAATTTTAAGAGACTTCAATTAAATAGAGTTTGGAAACCAGCAGGGGGAGCTCTCATTCCCTGCGGCCATTGCAGAGTCCAACTGGAAGAGAGACTCTTCCTCTCCTGCAAGGACTCAGCCAAAGCAAAGTGGCAGACTATGATAGCACTCCCCACTTCCTTTTCTTCTCCATAAAAGTGCTCTCCTTTCCTTGCCTTCCTGGGGACTTGCACATGGCCCATCATAATTGCAAACCCTGAATTGTAACCCTCTGCTGATCCCAAATAAACCCATCATTGCTGGAGAACTATCTGGAAGTCTTATTTGTTTCAAGTTCACAGGAGTAATTCCATTTTTAAGAATCTACTCTAAGGAAAGACACTGGACAAAGAACGATGTCCAAAATTTTCATTGTAGCACTGGATATGGAGAAAGTTTCTGAGCCTAAGGGTTCAGACAATAAATATCATGAAATGTCAGAGTTGGCAGTGAACTGGTGTCTTTTGCATGAGTTGATTTTCACTGAGGAAAGAGCTTCTGACAGGGAAGTTTGGCTTGTACACTGAGGGGCAGAGGTTGGAGTCAGTGATGGAGAGGGCAGTGAGGTGTCTGCCTCCAACTCAGGCCCACGGGTCAGTTTACCCACAAGGGACAAAGGATTAGTCAACACAAGCTGGAGAAGCTGTTTCTATAAATGAGACATAGAGACCTGAAAACACTGCCTGGTACTCAGGGAAGAAGTGGAGGACTCAGTGAAGAGCCAGCATCACTTGAGGAAAAACCTTGGTTGGGTTCAAGACAGTGAGACTGGAGGCATCCTTTGGAAACCTGAGCGTCTGCAGCTATGGCAGAAGGAGGGCACGCAGCCTGGGGAGAGGCACCAGCTGCAGTGGTAGTGGGGAGGTGCTGCCCTCTAGTGGCCGTGCAGGCAGCACAGCAAGGGGCCAGGAGTGAGGAGCCGGGAGGACCATTTGTGAGCTCACTTGAATTCTCATGGAGAACTGAAATGGGGTGCAGGTGGAGACACAAGCCAATGAGATCTGAGTTACCACTGCCTCACTGGTGGTCGTAGGCCAGAGTATTAACCATGGTGGGGAAAAAGTCTGGTCTGTCGCGTAACCTGGGGGCTCGATTTCACCTATGTATCTCTGTATCTTCCCCGTCATTTTAAGTTTTCCCCTGCACCACAAGCCACCGAATGCCTGGAAACAATATTTTACAGATTTCCTTGGCGGGAGGTATCTGTTTGGATATCACCGGGGACAGCACTTTCCAAGGTTTGCAAGGTAGGAGAAAAAGATGCTTCTGGAAGAAGCTCTGGGCAAGTGTGGGCACCAGCAAATGACTGATGTGGGCTTTTACCAGCAGCTCTTAGGGTGCTGCTGGTCGCTGATTTTAGCAATAGTGGTATCACTGCCCTGTGTTTCTAGATCTGGGATCTTCCTGACTGTTGCTCTCTGCCAATGGGAGATGTAAACAAGGTTGTATGAGCTTTATATTCCTTGTATCAAATCTTTTCATTCTGGGGAAAAAAAAAAACTTGTTTTCATAACAAATACCTGATGGACTCAGCCTGTTGGTTAGCACTTGAGCTCCAGAATCACTTAGACTTGGTTCAATCCCGTTCTGTACTTAGTTCTGGTGAAACTTTGAGTGACTTCCCTAATCTACATATGCCCAATTTCTTCGTCTTCAAGATGGGTTAATAAAATCACTTACCTCATAGGACTGTATGTAACATAGGTAAAATGATATGGTATACAGTATAATAGCATCCATAAACATTAGGTGGCATCATTTTTGAATATTGCATGACCATTGAGTTGAGGTGGTTAAATTGTAGGTGGAAAAGGGAAGAAAAAGATAACCTATACAAAATAATCCAAACTATCTGAAATATATAAATTGAAATATACCAAAATGTTTTCTCTAGGTAATGGGTTTACAGGTGATTCAATTTCCTTCTGTATATTTTTCTTGTAGTTTTAAAATGAACTATATAATAAGTATGTGTGTACTACTATATAAAAGTTATAACATGAATGTTATTAAAATAGGGAAATTTATTAAGTATGCATTCAATACTCAACTTTGCTCACAAATTCAATGTCCCATGCAAGCACACCAAAATAATATGATCTTCTTGGCATTTAATATTCACCATCTTTGTTTAGTTCTTTTCCCACAAGTCCAAAGACAAGCAAACATTGTAATAATACCAGATCTGAGAATAGTAAAGCTCCAATTCAGGAAATTTGCAAAAGGTGAACCCTGGAGGTGGCAGAAAAGTTTGTGGGATTCTTCTGGGGCGACTGTTTCACACTTACTGCAAATAGGAGGAGAATCTATTTCTGGGTCAGCTGTGGCTTGATATTTATTCAGAAGAGGTTCCCAGGGTCTTTGATGTCTCTTTGTATATTGGTTTGCTCTTAAATTGTTTTCACTCACTTTGGCTGTCAGTCTGCAAGACTAGAATGGCCATAGTCCTGGTTTATGCTTCCTGTTGTCACAAAGTAATTAGTAATAGTAGTACTCTCTTTTGCTTTCAAAAATGTCTCAGTTTAGATAACAATATTTGTATGTACTCTCTGTAAGACCTGTTCAAATAGCAGTGATTCTTGGACTTTAATAAATAAAGATCTATAAACAAAAAAATCTGCTTAGAATTGGTCCTTAGCTACCTGAGAAGAATAACATCTGTTTTGGTTTTGTTTTTTGGAAAGTTTTTGTTTGTTTTTAATTGAGGTATAATAGACATGCAGCCTTATATTAGCACATCTGAAACTAGTATCATGTTGTATGTTTTGTGTTTTGATGAGCTTCTTGGCTTGAGAGGTTCCAGCTCACTTACAGTCTCCCCAAAACCATCATACCCTATATTTTCCCTTCTCTAATTAGGAATAAGTTGGAGTCCTAGGGTATCTCTTTGAAAAACAAGTACTGTATTTAAAAAAATAGTTTCTTGTATGCCTGTGTATCTATCTATATTTGTTTAACAAACCCACCTGCTTAGGAAATTCCAAGCAGTCATATGAAATGTAACCCTATAATCACACCTTATTTTTCTCTATGTCACCAGGGTCTAATACTGCAGCAACTTGTAGAAATGAAACAAATGCTGATTGAATGGAATGGAATTTGCTGTGAGTTACTAATGAATAGGTGGTAAAAGAGTTCATTATTTGGGCTAATCTGTTAGTCATTTTCTCACCAAACCAAACTTGGGTCTGCCTGCCCTGTCATATTAGAACCACTCTGCTGACACTGAGATATAATGAAGAAAAGTACAGTGTTATTGCAAGGTGCCCAGCATGGAGCCAAGCAAGGAGACCGGGCAGCTAATGCTCAAACTCCCCAGACCACACCCCGCCCCCACCAGTGGCTTTCAGGGAACAGGTTTTTAGAGACAATATGAGAGAGAGGGTCATGGGTTACATGATTGGCTCATGGACATTCTTCTGATTGGCTGTTAGTGAGGTAAATGGGTAGTATTTTGGGGTCAACATCATCTTTCTTCTGGTTCTAAACAACCAACCAACCTAAGGCCTGTGAGCTTATGGTCAGCATGCAGTTAACTTCTGGGTTAGTGGGGGTTTTAGAATCCACCCAACAACTCAAGGATATGACTCAGAATATTATCTATAGCCTTTGAGGCGGAGCTAAACATCCTTGACTTTGCCTTATGGCTAAGCTATTATTATTTGTCTTGTTTGACAGTTTTTATTTGTTTCAGCATTTTTTTTTTCACTTCTCTGACTAAATGTATTCTTTGGAACTCAGGGAAGACTTGGGAGGCTAAAGCTTTTCTACAAATAAGAAACAGGGGTGGTGGGGAGGAGGGAGTCATCTGTCACCAAGAAGGCCTCACAGGTTCCTTCTTGGTTTCAATTTCTGTGTATGCTGTTTCCCAATCAACATCCTGAGAAGAAATATTGCTTTGGTGAAAATTTATATTTACTTTTTAATTTCCTTTTTATTTCTTCATCATATTTGGAATAGAGTCATTGTAGAGCAGATGCATTTATCAATTGGGCTGTATGCCGAGATGAAAAGTCATTACCACGAGATGCTGCCTTGGAGTTTTAGTGTACTACAAAAGATAAAATACATACACAGCATGTCTTTGACTTGCTGGTGCGTAATCTTGATAACTTACCACGTGCGTCTGCATTTTCTCCCCATTACCCATGCCTCCTCTCTTCACCCTTCTGCATAAGCTTGTAGATTTCTTAGCTTCCAGATGGAGTGCCAATTTATCTGAGGAAGACATTTTCATAAAGAAGTGAAGGGGAAGGTGATGGAGCCCATCCCTAAAAAGTTCTACAAAAAATTGTGGAAAGCTGAACAAGACAATCCCTGCATGATGAGTGCTAGGTGAGTGCTATGGGACCTTTAAAGGGAAAAGAGGTTAAACGAGCTGTGGAGTCACAAAGAGAGGTCACTTACAGGAAGTGAGCATGAACTAGGTCTTGAGTATTGAGATGAGCAGGAAGATGACTTTTCCTGGAAGGACCACACTCTGTAGACAGAGCTTAGGCCCCCCGCAGAAATTCTAGGACTCTCAGTGGGGCACAAAAGCAACAGTATTCTCCCATACTCAGAAGCAGAGGAGAGAGTCACATGGATGCAACTGAAGGATGCCCCAATGCTGACTGCGTGGAACAGTGGGTGCTTGTGTGAGCCAAAGTTTACATGGGGCCCTTGCCCCAGTGCATTGTCTTTACTCACATCTCCTGAGACTAGAATTAACACCCGATGGTAACGGCAGTGGGAAGAGAAGACTCCAATTGATTGAGAAAGCCTTGCACAATCCTAATCAATTGGGGCTTGAAATTATCATTGACTAGGGATTTGGAAAACAACTTGGAAAATAAAGGAGACAGGGTTCCTTGCACACTTATGTTTGTAGACTGAGTTGTATACTTGCTATTTGTGTCTCTGTAACAATCGTTGGAAATGACAGACTCACCAACTGTGCTTGCTGCTGGCTTGGGAAGGGGGCAGGAGAGGTGCTTGTCTCTGGGGCCCATCCTCAGTCCTGTTGTACACTTGACTTATCAGAAGCTGGCTTGCAAGGTGGGGCTGTGGCATGGAGAACCTCAAGACCTCAAGTAGCAAACTGAGCGATGCAGGTCTGGACACTTTCCTATTACCAAAGTAAACTCAATGAAGACTTTACCCATTCCAATTTGAACTGCAAAATTGGACAGTAAATCTCAGAAGAACAGCCAGCATTATCTGTCAGGTGGTTAACTTACTCTTTGCCTCAGCACCTTATGAACCAGATGAACGATTTTCCCTGTGATGCTTAATCTGATGGCTCCATTCCCATCGTAAGCCTAAAAGAGGAGGTGTTGGAGCAGAGAAAATGAAAAAGGGTGCTGGGGCAACGTGTATTCCAGAAATCAATATGCAGAATGTCTTTATTTATATAACCGATTGGCTTTAGATATCATCATACACTTTAAAAAATAAATATATATTCTTTGTTTTGAAGAAAAGTTCTTACTATTGAAATTCTGGGACCCCCAGTGGGGCACCAAAGCACCAGTATTATCCCATACTCAGAAGTAGAGGAGAGAGTCACATGGATGCAACTGATGGATGCCCCAATGGTGACTGCATGGAACAGTGGGTGCTTGTGTGAGCCGTAAATACATTAGATTTATGTGTCTTTCTTTCTAGTTGGTTAGTTAATTTCCTACACGGAGTGGTTCTGCCTGGCAAAAGACAAGGGCATGCCTGTGGCATGAAATAGCAGCAGTACCAACCTGCTATCAGAAACACAGTATGAACATTGGCCTGGAAAAATATGCAGGCTGTCATCATAAATCTCCTTTTTTCAATTCTTTTTGAAATAGAAGTTGGCCAGTCCAGTTCAAATCACCCATGGATCATTTTTAGACATCTCCTGGGTAGAGATAAAAATCTCGCTAAAATTGGAATTATTGAGCGGTATTTGTGATTTGTTCCTTTTCCCAGCATCGCAGGGTCGTAATGGAATCCACCAATCATACCAATGGGCCACTTAGTCACTGGAAGTGAAGGTGCAAAGTTCCCATTACGTTGAAGCAGGACAGAAATTGAAAATGTCAGCTTGCATTTTCTGTTTTATTGTTTTTCTTTTTCTTGTGGCTGGAGATGAGGATATAGACTAGGAAGGGTCAGTCTCTGAAGGAAGTTTCTAGAATTACTTAAAAAGAAAAAAATCCGTAGTGGTATATGCTTTGTATCCTGTGCATGCTAAGTCACTTCAGCCATGTCTGACTCTTTCGTATCCCATGGACTGTAGCCCACCCGACTCCTCTGTCCATGGGATTCTCCAGGCAAGAATACTGGAGCGGGTTGACATTCCCTCCTCCAGGGGGCCTTCCCAACCCAGGGATAGAACCTGCATCTCCTGCTTTGCAGGTGGATTCTTTACCACTGAGCCACAAGTGAAGCCCCAGATGCTTTGTATTACGTGTACTGTAATTTCACTTTATATTGTTTATTTATTTCAATCAAATTAATCAACAATAAGATCTTAAATATGTAGTTCTAGCATTTACTATTCTTAGAGCAAGACACACAATTATATATAATCATTATTTTTAAAAAATCATAGAGGCAGAGGGGAAAGAAAGATAGAAATAGTAGCAACTCTGTGATATCTCTGGATGGTAACATTATAGATGATTTTTGTTTTCTCCTTTTTCCTTTGCTGTGTATTCTAGGTTTATCATTATTTTCATAAGTTTTACCTTTTTGGGGTGGGGGATGAAATTTGTAAGTGCCTGTGAGAAAGAAAAAAAAAACTTTAAAACCATCTATTAACCATGAGTATTGGTATATATGGGACTTCTCTGGTGGTGATGGGAATCTGCCTACCAGTGAAGGAGATGCTGGAGACGCAGGTTTGATCCATGGTAGGGAAGATCCTCTGCAGAAGGAAATGGCCACCCACTCCAGTATTCCAAAATATTTAAGTATTCTTGCCTGGGAAATTCCATGGATAGAGGAACCTGGAGGGCTACAGTCCATGGTGTCCCAAAGAATCAGACGTGACTGAGCGACTGAGCACTCATGCATTGGGATATTTACAGAACTGACTGGCGATATGAAAAATGAAGCAAAAATTGAAAAAAAAACAACAACAATGGTTTATATCAGATTGAATAAATTGGTTATAGCCCAGTTGGATCAACAGTGATAGAAAATGGAATGTTCCTAGGTTCTACCTATTCTCTGTGAAGATCCCTATACTATTATTACACATTTTTTTATTTGATTGTGGACTTGTGCATATCTATCACTGATCTGATAGAAGAGAGGCACAGTGGGGTGTCTGCAAGTGTACCTCATCTTTGGAAGTGGCAGTGTACCTCTCTGCCACCAAATAAGTATGAATTTGCATCCAGTAATTCATGGAAATACCAAGGAGCCTGAAAAGGGGGTGACATCAGGAAAATGGAGAGAATAAAGGAAAACTTACAGAGATTGCATCATTGACACTGAGGTATATGCAGAATTTTTTTTTAAACTTTTCTGTTTGGAGGTTGTGGGGAGAAGGTTGTCACTGAAGTCAGGTTACAGTGATATTGCAGGAAATTGGGACAGAGTCTGAAATTGAAAAAAAAAAAAAGAGGAGCTCTTTGTGATGACTAGATTCTCTGAACGGGAGGGGAGTCACAGCTTCCACATTCTTTGTGAGAATGGGTGCTTTGGAACATGGCTTAACTCAGCCATCCTGAGAGGCATGTATGAGGTCTAGAGGAAAAGAGGTTGCACGAACCTGCTGCAAGTTTACCCTCTTTTTAACACTCAGGGACCAAGCAATCCTTTTGTTGGATCCTCCTCACTCCCAGTTACTCATAATTAGAAGGAGTGCACCTTCTCCCTCTTACAGCCAAAGTGTAAGGTGACTTATCTGAGCATGGACCAGGTATGTCAGCCTCACCTCGGGGTGATGGAGACGAGCAAGAGACAGGACTCTGCTCAGAACACACCCCTCAACACCCTGGATGAGCAGCTCTACTGGCTGGAAGAGCAGCTGAGATCCTGCAGCAACAGAGGCCGCAGCAATGTGGGAGCAGGACTTCCATGGTAGTTGTAGACTACCAAGAGTTGTAGACTCTTGGGGAGTCTCGACACAGAGACTTTGAAGATTACATCATGGGACAATACTACCAGAGACTCCTCTTTGTTGCAGTCCTCTCCAGAATTAAAAAATCCCAACTTTCAGTTCTTGCAAATGTTCACACTGTCATTACCTGTGCTACCGCTCTTGCTGATTTCAATATCCAGAAGTGTCTCAGCATGCACACACATGGACTATTTTCTCAAACACTGGCCAGCTCTCCTGCCATATTTTAAACATACCTAGACCCTCAATCCAATGACCATCTTCTAAACACTCACTCTAGATACACCAAAGTATGACATCTCATCCATTACACTGGTCTCCTAGCCATCATATCCTGTTGTTTTTTTTTTAAAGAAATTTTTTATTTACTTATTTATTTTTGATGGCACTTGGTCTTCATTGCGGCATATGAGATCTTCAGCTGTGGCATGCAAGCTCTTTGTTGCAGCATACAGGGTCTAGTTCCCTCACCAGGGATCGTGAACCCTGGCCCCCTGCATTGGGAGTGCAGAGTTTTAACCACTGGACTACCAGGGAAGTACCCATCATAATCTATCTTTGTATCTCATTCATTTTAGTATCCTGATTCCAGTACCTCTTTCACCCCGCTCCACCTCAAATATATTGACTTAACTACTTCACTGGTTTTCAGCTCCTAAGGTGCTCACTTACCTCTTTTCCCAGCTTAGACTCTATAGCCAGCATTACTATCACTCCCTTACATACACCAAAACTCCTTTCCTCCTTTCTCACTTCTTCAATCTCATCACATTTTCTAGTCCCATAACTCTTCTCCTAAATGCTGACTCCCTGCTTTCTTCTCTCTCCTCAAACTAACAAGATCTTTCCCCTCTTTTCTCCTCGCAGCTGATGACCTTGAAAAAATAAGATCAGTCAGAAGCAAGGTGTCCCATTCTCCTGTCACCAAGTCTACCAACCCACATACAAAGGTCCTTAGAACCTTTCCCTTTTTTCATTTACAATGGATCAACCATCCTTGTTCCTTTTTACAGACACTTGTTCACTGAAACTCAGCTCTCACATTCTCAGGAATCTCACTTCTGCAACTATCTCCTCTCTCTTGCATTTATTTATTTATTTTTCCTTTTTACCGTAGTATCTCCCATATTTAAGAAAGGAAGAGAGGGAGGGAGGGAGGAAAGGGGAGAGGAGGACAGAAGAAGAAAAAGGAAGGAAGGAAGAAAAGAAGGAAAGAAGGGAGGGAGCGGAGGAGGGAGAAAAGGAGGGAAGGATTTCCTCCAGCTATTGTCCCATGTTTTCTGCTATTCATTATGGCTAATTCCTTCCTTACTGCTAAGATTTTTTCCTGACCACTCTCTCCACTTTCTCTTCTTCCATTCTTCCTTTCACAATTCTAATCAGATTTGAGTCCTCAGTACTCCATTAATTAATATCTGTATAGTCAAGGCTATGGTTTTTCCAGTAGTAATGTATGGATGTGAGAGTTGGATCATAGAGAAGGCTGAGTGTCGAAGAACTGATGCCTTCAAATCACGGTGCTGGAAAAGACTCTTAAGAGTCCCTCAGACAGTAAGGAGATCAAAACAGTCAATCCTAAAGGAAATCAATCCTGAATATTCACTAGCAGGACAGATGCTGAAGCTGAAGTTCCAATATTTTGGCCACCTGATGTGAAGAGCTGACTCATTAAAAAAGACCCTGATACTGGGAAAGATTGAAGGCAGGAGGAGAAGGGGATGACAGAGGATGCAATGCTTGGATGGTGTCACTAAGTCGGTGGATATCAGTTTGAGCAAGCTCTGGGAGACGGTGAAGGACGGGAAAGCCTGGCATGCTGAAATCTTTGGGGTCACAAAGAGTCGGACTTGACTGAGCGACTGAACAACATCTCCATTAATATTGTTCTTATCAATAGCATCAGCCACCTCCATATTGTCAAACCCATTAGCCAGTTCTCAGTTTTATTTCTTCATTTGTTTTTTTTTTTTAAGTCTCCCTGTTTATTTATTTATTTATTTATTTTTTATTAGTTGGAGGCTAATTACTTCACAACATTTCAGTGGGTTTTGTCATACATTGATATGAATCAGCCATAGAGTTACACGTATTCCCCATCCCGATCCCCCCTCCCACCTCCCTCTCCACCCGATTCCTCTGGGTCTTCCCAGGGCACCAGGCCCGAGCACTTGTCTCATGCATCCCACCTGGGCTGGTGATCTGTTTCACCATAGATAATATACATGCTGTGAACATTTTGACTAGTCTCTCACTCCTTCTTTAAACAGTTTCTTCAGGTGCATCCCCCTGCCTCCCGCCCCCCGGAATACCACTCCCTTAGTTCATCTGACATTCTTGGTGCCCCTTCTCAATCTCCTCTCTGGTTTCTCTCTTCTCCCTGACTGTTATTATTTTAAGTGCTCCAAGAGTCAGCCCTTGGAAGTTTTTCCTTCTCTATGCACATTCACTCTGAAAGGAACCTCATACAAGCCAAGCCATGGTTTTAAATACCACATTTGTGAGGATGACTCCTGAAGTTATATCTCAAACAGCTGAACTCTAAGCTTCTAAATCTGTCTCTTTTACATTTTAACTTGGATGTCTAATCTGTTGTTCAGTTGCTCTGTAGTATCCAACTCTTTGTGACCACATGGACTGCAGCACACCAGGCTTCCCTGTCCTTCACTATGTCCCTGAGTTTGCTCAAACACATGTCCACTAAGTTGATGATGCCATTCAACCATCTCCTCCACTGTTGCCCCCTTCTCCTTTTGCCTTATATCTTCCCCAGCATCAAGGTCTTTTTCAGTGAGTCAGCTCTTGGCATCAAGTGGCCAAAACACTGGCGCTTCAGCATCAGTCCTTCCAATGAATATTCAGGATTGATTTCCTTTAGGATTGACTGGTTTGATCTCTTTGTAGTCCAAGGGACTCTTAAGAATTTTTTCAGAACCATGATTTGAAAGCATCAATTCTTTGGCTCTCATGAAGTTTAGTTGTTTATTAAAGGCCACACAGACAGTGAGCCTGCAAGCTGGAATTCAAGGTTAGGGCTACCTGACTCCAACCAAGACAGCCTCCCAAGAAAACTAGTTAAATCATGTCTCACTGTACAAAGTTTTATTTATTCCATTCCTCTTAAATCAGAGTCAATGGTCTTAAAAACCATGTTGAATTCCTCGAGCCTTTGTATGTCCACAAGATCTGTACAATTCAAAAATAAAAATAAGACATGTTTCTGCAAGATATTGGCTTCCTCACATTTGCCCCAGCTTTAAAGAATACAACCCCCTTGTTCCATAAGCTGAAATAAACACATTTCAGAAAAATTAAAAATTCCAGAGCTTACATAAATCCAATTCAACGTCAAAATTAGAAGGGTAGGAATATGTAAGATAGATGACACTAATTCATCTAAATCTCTCTCTTCCTCCAGAGCATAATACATTTACAGCACGTATTCACAGCAATCTGCATGATATATTAGGGTAATCACAGGATAGCTGTACCTTCTAAAATTGTGGTTTTGCTCAAAAGTTGTACACATAAATGTAATCAAGGAAAGGATAAGCTACATATTTACATCTAAGCTCATCTCAATGTCAAGAGACTCTGGTTTTACAATTTCCCTCCTTCTATCTCTTCCTTTGTATCTTAGAAATCTTCCCAGTATACTTATGAGCTTATGGACCCAGTGATGACTCCAGGATACTCTGAGCATATTAGTTCATGCCGGGGTTGGAGGGGGTGGGGTGGGCAAGAAAGGAACAAAAAGAACAAGCAATGCCTGGGGCAATGACAACATGATCTACCCCTCCAAATAACACATTCAGGAATTTATCACCAAGCCCCCATGATGTGTCTTTCCTTTTCAAAGTTCTGAATGCAGAGAGAGCTGTATAGAAGATAATGCTTCTCTTGTATATATGTACAACAACTTTATCCCTTCATCTGGTTCAAGAAGGAGGGGACCGATGTCTGATTTATGTTGTTATATGGCAGAAGCAAACGCAATATTGTAAAGCAATTATCCTCCAATTAAAAATGAACAATTTTTTTTAAAAAATTTTTAAAAAAGAAGTCAAGTATTGTAATCACATACGCATTAAAAAAACCAACAACAACAGAGATAACAACAGCAAAAAAGGAAACTAAGAAATAATTTTGAAGGACAAAATTAATATGGGCTTTTTCAACTGGTGATGAAATATTCTGAGCACAAAATTATTTTATAATGAGTCATTTGATTATTGGTTACTGGTAAATTGAGTTAAACTCCTATCCTTTTGATTGGAAATACTTATGCCAAAATGGTCCTACTAATGTAGAATTTGTGTACTTTTTTTAAAGCTAGAAATCACTTAGGGATTTTCTAGTCTATTTGAATCTGTTAAAGTATGTCAAATGAGGAAATGAGGTAAAGTGATCTGTCTATATAGGTTTCAATGGGAACAAAACCCACATTCTCTGATATTCAATATAAAGGACTGTTCATTTATCCCTTCACATAATAAATAATTTTTGAGGGAAAAAAACAAAGATAATGCTTACTGCAAGGATCACACCCATTACTTAGAAAGATAAGCAGGAGCATCTCCAGTCTTCTGTCCTGAGTTCCAGAAGGTAAGGGAAGAGACAGTGGGGCTGAGGTTGAGAGTCATTGCCATGATTACCACTGGAAATGAGAATAAATATACCGCAGTGAACCACTCCTAACTCCAAGTTGGGATTCAGCAAACACCCAACATGAAATTTAAAAAAAAAAAAGAATGCACCCTGACTTGACAGTAACCCAAGAGGAAAAAGTTGATTCAGTCTTCTAAGCTTATTGGTGAACATCAATACAGGTAGCAGCAGAAAGATCAACTTTCCATTCTTAATCTGCAGCTATCTTTACAAAATAATTTTAAGTTCTTGCAGTAAATTCCTGTAGAATTCCTCCCCCAGGATCTGTTGTGAAGCCTCTAAACAGTAAAAAGGATATAGAGTACAAATTCTGAATACACTCATACATTATTTTTCAACAAGAAGTTTTTTTTTAAAAAAGCTCAATATATTTTTGCATAAAACAATTGTTGTTGTTGTTTAGTCACTCAGTTGTGTCTGACTGTCTTGTGATCCCATAGGCTGTAGCCTGGCCAGGCTCCTCTGTCCATGCGGTTTCCCAGGCAAGAAAAATGAAGCGGGTTTCTATTTCCTTCTCCGGGGATTTTCCCAACCCAGGGATCAAGCCAGTGTCTCCTGCTTGGCAAATGAATTCTTTACCACTAGAAACCTGGGAAGCCCTGCATAAAACGATATATCATGTTAATTTAGTGAGCTGAAGTTGGAAATCACTGTATCTTCCGAAGAGCACTGTGGATTGCCCTATCTATTCACAAGTCCTTGATTTAGCTTTGCTAATTGAGGACGACTTGACTCTCATCATGATATTAAGAGTTTTGTATTTCATTCAGGTCATCAGAGCTTCAAGAGTATCTGAGCTTCAAACACACAGTGTTTACCATGTCTAGAGAGAGAGAACATGAACACAAAAGTTACTGCAGTTTTGCTTGTAAGTTAGTAAAGCCCATCCCATTCAGTTTCTGAGAAAGTGAAGAATCTGTCTAGAGGAAGAGTTGGCAATCAATTAGAAGGGATTTATCCATTGTTTCCATTACCCGAGGAACCTGGTCTTCTGCTTTATAGGAAATAGACAATACAGGGTTGTGACCAACCATTATTTACATCTAATCTAATTATACAAATAATAAATATTCAATACAGAGTACTTGAGGAACACAGAAGACAGAACTGGACTAGAGTCAGGAGCTCTGGTTGAGTTTTTACTTTGACTATGAAGCCTGGGGTAAACTGCTTATCTTTTTATGCATTTGTAACCATTGCAAACATTTCTACCTTTCTCCCTCATCTCACTTGACTTTTTCTGTGACGCCTCAATGAATAATACAAGTGAAATGTTCTAAAAAGACATATGTAAACAAATATTTGGCATTGTTTCCTATTTTTGAGGCATCAAGATAATATGCCAAGGGTGTATGTTAAGGATATACTATGATCTTTTCATTTCTGTGCAATTTGCCTGTGCTTGTTGATCTTACTTTTAACAAGATAGATGGAGAAACACTTCATTGGTTAGGAGGAAAATTATTTCCAAACTCTTAATCTTTCATCTTTAGCCTAGAAGCTATTCATTATTAGAACCACACAAGTGATTATGATTAATATCATATCAACTCTATGAAATTAATTTTTCAAGGTGAATGTGATGAGAAATAAGCTATCTTCTTTCATTTCTAGCTACCCTAAATCTCTCAACTTTCAAATAATCTTCTCCCTCTAAATTTTATCAGATTTAACTCTCCTGGGTTGTTAATGGATTCCAGTCTTAAATGTGATAAAAAAAGAGAGCAAACTAAGCAATGATTTTTTTCAAAATTTTAGTGTATCTAAAAATACACATAAATTAACAGCTAAGACTAAAAACCTCTTGATGAAAGTGAAAGAGGAAAGTGAAAAAGTTGGCTTAAAGCTCAACATTCAGGAAACTAAGATCATGGCATCTGGCCCCATCACCTCATGGGAAATAGATGAGGAGACAGTGGAAACAGTGTCAGACATTATTTTTTTGGGCTTCAAAATCACTGCAGATGGTGACTGCAGCCATGAAATTAAAAGACACTTACTCCTTGGAAGGAAAGTTATGATCAACCTATATTGCATATTAAAAAGCAGAGACATTACTTTGCCAACAAAGGTCCATCTGGTCAAGGCTATGGTTTTTCCAGTGGTCGTGTATGGATGTGAGAGTTGGACTGTGAAGAAAGCTGAGTGCCGAAAAATTGATGTTTTTGAACTGTGGTGTTGGAGAAGACTCTTGAGAGTCCCTTGGACTGCAAGGAGATCCAACCAGTTCATCCTGAAGGAGATCAGTCCTGGGTATTTATTGGAAGGACTGATGCTGAAGCTGAAACTCCAATAATTTGGCCACCTCATGCAAAGAGTTGACTCATTGGAAAAGACCCTGATGTTGGGAAAGATTGAAGGCGGGAGGAGAAGGGGACGACAGAGTATGAAATGGTTGGATGGCATCACTGACTCCATGGACATGAGTTTGAGTAAACTCCGGGAGTGGTGATGGACAGGGAGGCCTGGTGTGCTGCGATTCATGGGTTTGCAAACAGTCGGACATGACTGAGCTACTGAATTGAACTGAACTGAACAGCTAAGAGAATATTCAAGACCTTAACACATGAGAATATTCACTATCCAGATCAAGAAACAACTAACTAATCTTTAAACTTAGTCTATCTCTAATGTTTTCTTTACTAAACATTGTAAATCTATTATATAGATTGTAAACTTTTAGTATATTTACATTCCATCCTATAAATATAAGTTTTAATCCAAATATACAAAGCACAGTTTCTTTGACAAACATCAAAGGACTGTTGTCTTGATGAAATGCAACCAACCTAACCATTAGGTTCCTTTGTTGTCAATCAAAATATTTAAATAATATTGATTCCCTGAGACCCAAGACAATTTCTTTCAAACATGCCACAAAATTTGAATACTGTAATGAGATCATATGGAGAAGGAAATGGCAACCCACTCCAATACTCTTGCCTGGAGAATTCCGTAGACAGTGGAGTCTGGTGGGCTACAGTCTGTAGGATCACAAAGAGTCCGACATGACTGAGCACACAGCACAATGAGATAATAAGGTAGGGACGTTCAGTTGAGGAGGAAAATCTCAAAAATGATTACAATAATCATGACACTACACTAATAATCAGTTTGCCTACTCTGTTTACAATGAAGAATAAAATCTAGGATCTATATTTAGCCCAAATGGAAAGTTAATGTCTTAGATGTAAATAACCACTTTATCTCTCAATTTATTTTGATGTGAATATGCCTCAAAGGCCAAAAGTACCTCTCTTTCATAAAGTGGTCCTAAGGAATGGAATGAATCTTCCCAAACTGTGCTGCCACTAGTGGTGCCAGGAGAGCAGAGAAAATGATTCTTGTTACATGTTTCTCTGCTCCTGATTGTGTGTCCTGGGTCTGCAGCCCACTCACTAATGGGCTGCTCGTCTGTGGTGGGAGACAGTGATCTGTCCATGGAAAACATGAGCCATCCCTGATGTTCAATCTCAGCTGAATGGCCTCAGAGATTAGCTTGGATGTCCACAGTTCCTTAGGACTTGTATTTCCTAGTGGAGTGGGTACAGGTATGTGATGCTGTGATGAGGCCAATCATGGGAAATGGTTCTAAATAAATTATATTAATTAAGTCATGGGATGTATTACCCAGATACCACTGACATCCCATGGAACTCCAGTTGTCCTCTGAATAATTTCAACTCTTCAAAATGACTTCAAGATGAAGGTAATTCTTCAGTCTCAAGAACAGTTCCTAAGTCACATTTTCATTCATCCTTCATTGCTTCTCCTTTCTTCTTTCCTACCTAGTCTCCTGGCTATAGTCCCTACTCATCTAGCACATATTTGTTGAATGTTTACATTGTGCCAGGCACTCTACCAGACTCTGATACACAGTCCCAAGCTGAGCAAAAATGAGCCTCACCTTCTAGAATTTATGGCCCTATGGGAGAGGCAAATCAATCCAGTAACCCTCAAAAATATCTCAGTCTGTTACACCTCCACCCCTTTTTGCTTATATCATTTCTCCTCTTTGGCTTTTAAGTGCTACTCATCCTCCATGGCTAGGTTGAAATAGTTTACCCATGGTATGAGCTTTCCATTAAAAAAAAAAATTATTTATTTTTAGATTTTTAGCTGCATTAGGTCTTCGTTGCTGCATGTGGACTTTTTCCAGTTTTTGTGAGCAGGGGCTACTGTCTGATTCAGGTGCACGGGCCTTTCATTGCGGTGGATGCTTTTGTAGAGCACAGGTTCTAGGCTCACAGTGTTCAGTAGTTGCTGCCTGAGGGCTCAGTAGTTGCAGCTCTCAGGCTCTAGAGCACATGCTCAGTAGTTGTGACACAAGGCTTAGTCACTCTGCAGCACAGGGATCAGGGGTCAAACCCATGTCCCCTGCATTGGCAGGTGGATTCTAACCACTAAACCACCAGGAAAGCCCCTGGCCCAAGCTTTCCCTGACTTACTCCAGTCAGCCCACGGTAATTCCTGCACCTTCTCTGAAGCCCATACACCACGGACCCTACCAGAGTCATGGGATAATCTAAAGGCATGCCCTGTGGCTCAGTGGTAAAGAATCTGCCTCCAATGCAGGAGATGCAGGTGATGTGGGTTTGATCCCTGGGTTGGGAAGATCCCCTGGAGGAGGGCACGGCAACCCACTAAAGTATTCTTGCCTGGAGAATCCCATGGATAGGGGAGCCTGGCAGGCTACAGTCCATAGTATCTCAAAGAGCTGGACACCACTGAAGAGACTGAGCATACATGCCACTACTAGTGAAGTTTATAACACAAGGCAGACATCAGGAACTGATCACTCTTTCCACAGAGTGAGGTAGTAGCTTCAAGACTGCACCAAATACAGGAAGTCAGGCAGTGACTGCCCATCAAGTAAGTGGAGCTGATTCTTTGCAAGGAACATCAGCAGATGAATGGATCAGGAAGCTGTGGTACATATACACCATGGAATATTACTCAGCCATTAAAAAGAATTCATTTGAATCAGTTCTAATGAGATGGATGAAACTGGAGCCCATTATACAGAGTAAAGTAAGCCAGAAAGATAAAGACCAATACAGTATACTAACACATATATATGGAATTTAGAAAGATGGTAACGATAACCCTATATGCAAAACAGAAAAAGAGACACAGATGTACAGAACAGACTTTTGGACTCTGTGGGAGAAGGTGAGGATGGGATGTTTCGAGAGAACACCATTGAAACATGTATATTATCTAGGGTGAAACAGATCACCCAGGTTGGATGCATGAGACAAGTGCTCAGGCCTGGTGCACTGGGAAGACCCAGAGGGATCGGGTAGAGAGGGAGGTGGGAGGGGGAATCGGGATGGGGAATACATATAAATCCATGGCTGATTCATGTCAATGCATGGTAAAAACCACTACAATATTACAAAGTAATTAGCCTCCAACTGATAAAAATAAATGGGGAAAAAAAAAGAAACCTATGTCATCCTCATCCATTCCATTAACTAGGCAGTTATCATTCACCTCTTTCTTCAGTTGCCATTACATCCTCATGTGTAGGTATTATCCCTATAACTACAATCTAAATGACTTCAGTAACAGGGACTGTGCCTTATGTTTCTTTTAATAGTTGTAATTCAGGCACTATATGTTGAGCTCAGAGATGTCAAAGCTCTGTTGTTGGTGCTACAAGGAATACGAAGATGAATAAGACACTGTCTTCACTGCCAAAGCTTCCAATTTTTTGAGGGATAAGAAGTTCATAAATATCCACAACTCAGGGCAGACTAAAACAAATGCCAAAGAAAGTCTTGAAGGTTCAGAGAAGCCACAAATCAGATCCAGTTAGAAGGAGAAGGGAATGTTTCTTAGAGAAGGTGGCACCTGAGAGGAACACTAGCGACTGGAGAAAGAGGGAGAAGAATATCATTCTCCAGGCATAATGAAGAGCATAAGCAAAGCCTCCAAAAGAGGAGAGGTTAGCGTCCTTATCGTGTATCTACTTTGGCCCCAGAGTACTCATCATGACATCTCATTCATAGTAGGTGTTCAACAAGTGCTGTTAGGTAGATAATTTAGGCAAGGGTAATTACCATACAAAGGAACCAAAGAGTCAGTGAGCCTCTTATGTGAACACACACACACACACACACACACACACACTCACTCCAGAACAACTGACCTTTCCAAAATGAGACTCCAGGTTCCGACAGGTTACAGAGACACAAGTAGGGAATCAGGCTGAAATTCAAGCCAGAAAAAATTAAGACTGTCAAGATGGTGTCATCACACCATTACCCAAAAACAAGACCTTTTTTTTAGTGTGGAGACCTGTGTGGCTGCATCGGTCACACAGCCATGAAACTGGCTCTGTGTCTGTAAGTCCACCAAATCTTTTTTCTGATTGCATTGATGCTATTAATGGATTATAGTTTTATTATTTTGGGATTACAGATCTGAGAAATTTTTGGTCACCAACGTTTTGAAGAAATTATGTTCAATAAATGTTCTTTATTGAATGTTCAATAAACATTCAATAGACATTTATTGATGGTGTATGGAAAGAAACTTTGTAGTCAGGTTAACTTGGGGAAATATTTATCAACTGGAAAAAATGCACAATGAAAGAATTGTGAGTTAAGATTTATTTGGGGCAAAATGAGAACTATAGCCTGGGAGACAGCATCTCAGATAGCTCTGAGGTACTGGCTCTGAAGAGATAATGGGGAGAGGTCAATATTGCACACGGTTTTAGTGAAGAAGGTAAATGCATTCAAGTGCACATTTTGGCATAAGGTTGCTTCTAGCCATAAGGAATAGATGTGGCTGTTAACAACCTTAGTGCTTTGCTAGATACAAGAAGATGCAAGAATTCAGGCTCATAAAATCTTCTCCTGAAAATACCTAACTATGTGAAGACCTGCTCTGCCAGTTTTTCCCAGATCATAGAGAGCCTTGTTCCTGATCTCCACCCTGAATTCCTTTCAGGATGTGTAGACACCCTGTCTACACACTGTGTAGGCAGTCAGTGACTGCAGTGGCTAGTGAATTACTCCTTGCAGAGGCAGATGGCTAGTGATAACTTTTAGTTGGTACACTGAGCTAAGTGTGGTTTAATGTACTCTTTAAGACTTTGACAAGCTATGTCACCATAATTCTCCAAGAACAGAGGGATAGTATGGTCAGTCCCTAAATATATTTAACCAGAGCATCTTTTTTAATGGAGGCTCTCATGGTATTCCATAGTACACTCTATGCTTTGATGAGTTGTGTGTGTGTGTGTGTGTGTGTGTGTGTTAGTCACTCAGTCATATCCAACTCTTTGTGACTCCATGCACTGTAGCCTACCAGGCTCCTCTGTCCATAGAATTCTCCAGGCAAAAATATTTGAGTGGGTTGCCATTATTCCCTTCTCCATTTAATGAGTTAGATGGAAGTATATATAAAATAGAGAATATTAAACCCAACTTTGCCTAAAGGATGAAGACTGGGGTCTCAATGAGTAAATGCTAACATCCAGGAAATCTATATATTCTCTTTTCCATCTACCCTCCATTGTACCACCTCTTATCCCATCCTACCTACTGGGGATAAAAAAAAAGACAACTCACTTGTCACGTCTTCACTATGTCCCAAGATCCATTTTAAGTGCTTTGACCCTCATAATAATCCAATGAAGTCAGAACTATTATTATCCTAATTTTATAAGTGAGGGAACCTAAGGCACAGAGACATTGAAGAATTTCCCCTTAGTCACTTATGTAGTAGGTGGTAAAGCCAGTATTGCTTCCTGGTGGCTTAGTCGGTAAAGAATCCACCTGCAATGCAGGAAACTACCTGCATTGCAGGAGATGTGGGTTCAATCCCTGGGTCAGGAATATTCCCTGGGGAAGGAATAGGCATCCCACTCCAGTATTCTTGCCTGGGAAATCTCATGGACAGAGGAGCATGGTGGGTTACAGTCCGAGGAGTTGCAAGAGTCGGACACAACTTAGCAACTAAAACCAGTATGTAAATGCATACACACCTAGGTAGAGCTAGTTTTCTAACTATGACACCATTGTCTACCCCAGAGAGCAAGAAGGGGAGAGAAAGAGAGAGGGAGAGAGAGCACCTGACTATTCTCCCCTCCTCTTTCACCCACTGTTTGTGACAGGTGACTGCCGCATTCCTCTCCCTTATCTACATTTCCACCCACCCATCTCCCCATCCAACCTTCAGAGAAATGGGAATCCACTTTCCTCTCATACAACACCTGGTGCTTCTGAAGGTTATGATCGTCTCAGTCTAGCCATGTGGCCTTTTGTTTCTATACTCTATAATGTGAAACTTCTTCCCAAATATCTCATTCAGCAGTTCCACCCTGATGAGAGAAATCACAGGTTTCAGGAGGAAACAAATTATGCAGCCTTGACAATTACTCTCGGCAGCAGAGTGTGAAAGGAAGTCAACATACATCACTTGTATTTGATTGAACTTTCTTTTGTCAGGATCGAGGGGAGAGGCAGGGAGAGACAGCTTTCTCTCAGCTGAGATTCCTCTAAATTTCTTCCCTAGCTTCCAGAATAACAATTCCAGGTCACTTCTCTGACCTTCCACGCTCAGCAGTCTGTCTTAATGTTTCCTCCCAAAGAAAGGGGAAAAAAAAAAAAAAAAACCCTTTTGACCTCCCTCACACTCCCTCATCAAACTCCACCTTGCTGTAATGCTCAGGCACTCCTAATTCCCACTCAAAACCTTTTCTTTCACTTCATTTCTCTTTTTCTCTCGTTATGGATTCATCTCTCTGCTCCTCTCTGCCTCCCACCGCCGTGGGACAAATCCCGCTTAAAATAATGCTGATGACTCACTCAGTGGATACTGTATTCCATTTATATGTACCTTTTTTCCCCAAGGGGCATAAAGCATTTCACAGATATTCGGTTTTATTTTTACCTCATCCTTGTGGGGGAAAAAAAAAAGGTAATCTGCCAAAAGGGGATAGAAATGTAGTTTGGGCTTTTAGTCTGAATTACTGAGTATTAAGGCTGATAATCAGTTTTTGACTCTTTCAGACCTCCTCTTTCTCAGCATTTCTTCCTTGGTACTATTTATTTGCTTCAGAGTCTATTAGCAACCACACCAGAAATTAGACTAAAATCTTACAAATCAGTTGTGCTGTTTCTTAACCAGCCACCCAAACTGGAAACCTCAGTGAAGCCCCAACTCCTCCAATTTATCCTCCACATCCAGTTGATAACCACGGCCATCCTAATTCTGTCTTGGGCTGTTTTTCACTCCTATTTCCACTGCCACAACTTAATTCAGGCCACCATCTTGTCCAGCCTGGATTTACCTTTTCAAACCTGATGCAATGTTCACCTCTCTATTCCCCACCAAACTCAACATTTTCTGCACTCCTCCAAGGCAGATGTGATCACATTGGCCCTAGGGGCCCTCTGTTTAAAACCATACCCTTTGGCGTAGTTCTCCGAGTGGCCTCAGTCTCTGGACTTCCTTCTTCTGTGATCCCTGAGCTCTAGACCCCAGCCACCCCAGAAAAGAGCAGTTTCCAAGAACAGGCCTGATTTCCCTGCCTCTGGGCTTCCTCATTCTCATGGTTCCCATTGGCAGAATTCCTCGCCCCTAGTGTGTCTCCTCCTGGCATTTTTCTTCTCAGGTTTAATGGTACAATTTTTATACCACCTCTTGTGCAGAACTTTTCCTAACTTTCTGAGGGCAGATTTAAATACTCTCTCTTCAGCATTCTTATAGAATAGAGCATTCTATTCAGAATAGAGATACGTATAATGTATACATATAATGTAAGTATTACTTCTAGAATAGAGATACATATAATGTAGTGCATATTGCACAAAAAATGTATTGGAAGCCTATGGTGTTCCTGGCACTGTGCCAGGTACTAAGTACATAGAGAGCAAATCCACAATCCCTACTCTGAATATTAAGTAAGACTGAAAGTAATGAAAAATTAACCAGTATTTCAAGGTGATACAGTGATAGTAGAGGTAACCCCAGGGGCTCAGAGGGCCCGTGAGAGGAGAGTCACCTAGGCTGGGATGTCAGAAAGTTCTCTAAGAGGAGGCAAACCCCGAGCTGAGCTGTTTGGAACATCCAAATGGGAATGAATGGCTTTGATGACTGTACTTTCATGGGCTTCATGACAGCAGACTGGATCCAGTGCTCCTTGTTCTCAGCAGGTGTTCCACAACTATTTAGGAAATTGAATAAATCTAAAAATGATTGGTCTGTGGATGTCTAAAACCCCCACTGACGTTGTTTTTTGCTTCTCAACCCTGCCTTCTCCTTTCTTTTGGTGGTTGGCTTCAATCTTGGTCCCACAGGTCTAATCTTAGCCAATAAAAAAATGCAAATAACAAGGCAGGCCCCAGAAATGTAATTTTTTCCCATCCCAGTACCAGCTCCCCATAGCCAAAGAAGCAGTGATTGGATTTGCGGGCCATACCGCCCGAGTTAGGCAAGCGGGCATTAACAACGTGCTCCCTGGCTAAGCAGGAAAAAAAAAAAAAAAAAAGGAGGAAAAGGAAAAATGTGTGAGTGCATACTAAGCCAAGTTCAAAAGTCAGCAGGCTCAGAGTCACTTCTTACTACCACTGGTGGCCAATGTCATTTCCCAAAACTTCCAGGATGGAGTACATGCTCCTCCATCTGGGAGACAAAGCCCTTGGTGTCAACT
Organism: Cervus elaphus; assembly: GCF_910594005.1. Taxonomy (NCBI): domain Eukaryota; kingdom Metazoa; phylum Chordata; class Mammalia; order Artiodactyla; family Cervidae; genus Cervus; species Cervus elaphus. The sequence continues at coordinate 37,765,171 of NC_057828.1, read as the reverse complement.
CCTCCATCTCTCTAACCTCACCTTTTGCTCACACTTGCTTTGTTGTTGAACCTTAGTTTTGTACCTCAGTCAGTCCTGTTAAACTGGCTTCCCAGGTGGCTCAGTGGTAAAGAATCCATCTGCCAGTGCAGGAGATACAAGAGACGCGGGTTCAATACCTGGGTCAGGAAGATCCCCTGAAGGAGGAAATGGCAACCCACTCCAGTATTCTCACCTGAGAAATCCCATAGACAGAGGAGCCTGGTGGGGTCACAAAAAGTCGGACACGACTGAACATGCACACATATTTAACTCCTTTCATTTCCTTCATGCATCCAGATTCTCTCACTTTCAGGCCTCTTTATGTGCTGCTTGTCCTCTGCAGGGATTGCACTGAACCCCCCTGGATAACTTTGACTTACCTTTCGGGTCTCAGGTGAAAAGCTATTTTTAAGAGGAAGCCTGTCCTGATCCTCTCCACCTGTTAGGACCTGAACAGGTTTGCTCCTTTCTGCCCAAAATTCACAGTACTTACTTTCCCTATCATCATAGGTTACACAATCATTGAAATTGTCTGCTTAGTTGTGTAAGTTCCCTGAAGTTAAGAATTGTGTCTGGTTTCACCTCTACATTCCAGTACCTGGCAAACTCTCTGAACTATGTTAGGCACTTCATGAGCATCTGTTGTTTGAGTCAGTAGATAAAAGAACCTTGGGGTAAAATAGAAGGATGGGGTTAGCAGAGGCAAACTATTACATATAAAATGAATAAGTGACAAAGACCTACTGTATAGCACAAGGAAACAATTTTCAACATATTATGAGATACCATAATGGAAAAGAACATAAAAAAGAAAAAAAAATATATAGGGCTTCCCAGGTGGCACTAGTTGTAAAGAACCTGCCTGCCAATGCAGGAGATGTAAGAGTGTGGGTTCAATCCCTGGGTCAGAAAGATCCCCTGGAGAAGGGAATGGCAACCCACTCTGGTATTCTTGCCTGGAGAATCCCATGGACAGAGGAGCCTGTCAGGCTACAGTCCATAGGGTCTCAGAGCCAGACATGCCTGAAGCAGCTTAGCATGCAGGTACATACTTATGTATAAAAAACTGAATCATTTTGCTTTACAGCAGTAATTAACATGGCACTGTAAATCAACCATACTTCAATTTTAAAAATGAAATAAAAATAAATAAATAACCTGAGGTAAGGAACAGAAGACACAACTTACCAGAATGTAAACTCTATGAAAGCAGGGGTTTGTTCTGCTCACAGTGACGGTTTCTGGCACATAATAGACCCTCAACAAATTGTTACTGAATGAATGAACTAGTTAATTGATTAAGTTGGCTAAACGAAGCTATTATGTAGGCCTGAATAGTTTTTTCAGGGGTACATTACATATGGTTTGGTCTTCAGAAAATTAACCTCTGAAGAGAGGAAGGTAACATGACATAGAAGTCAAAAGAGTGAACTTGGAGCCAGGCTTCCATGGGTTCACATCTGAATTCTGTCCCTCACAAGTCAATAGCCTTTTTCTGCCTTAGTTGTTTTGCCTTTATTAGAGGTCTGTAATGTGCCTGAATATCTTAACAACATTTGCAAATCATTAAATAGTGCTGGTTACATAGTAAAAACTGCTTAAGTATTTGCTATAGGCAACAGACTGGTCTTAAAAAATGGAAAGTCAAGAAGTACTGTCCACAGTTGACAGAATAGGAAATAAGTGATAGGTATATTACCTAAATCTGTAAACATAATTAATTAAAATATCAACATAATTATATGGAGAGAATGGAAGAAGAAAACTAAATCCTCGTGTATCATAAAAGACAACCACAAACAATGTCCAAAATTGACAGCCCAGGAATTAATGGTGACCAAATATGACTGATTTGAAATATTAACTGACCCCCACAGTTCTCTGCTAGACATTGGAGACCTGATGTATTGATAGCCACAAGCAGCTTTCAGTCTAATTGCAGGATTGGGGTGGGGGAAGCAGAGACAGGTATACAAGCAGTTTAAATATAAGTTGGTAAGTTTTAGGTTATAGTTAAGTGCAAGTAGCCACAGGAGCACAAAAGAAGGGTCGCAGCCACTAAAAAAAAGTTAGTATTTTGAACCCTCTCCTTCTTAGGTTATTTGGTTGAATTGAATTGAAATCCAGTAAACTACAGGATTACACTTAGTAGACACAAGTCCTACCTAAGTGATTTGAAGCATCCAGTCAATTAGTTAAAATTTATAGACACTGTTTGATTGAAACCTCTTAACAGCACCTTAGATAGTATGATAGTAAGATGTGTATACCTATAGTCTTCCATATATATTATCCCTTGAATACTTGTAGGGTTGGGGAGATATTTGGGAAATGCAAGTACATGTTCAGTCAGGAAGCCTCCCTTTCATCTTCTGTGACTTTACTAGGTTTCACCCCTCCATAAAACAAGCGATTTCCCCTTAAGCGTATCTTTTAGAACCAGCTTTGAAGGTTACTGTGGGCAAACAGCAATGAGAAAGGACAGATGACTCCACCCTTTGCTAGGAGGCAGTGTTTCAATCATTCCTCTCTGCTTCCCTGATAGTTCAGCTGGTAAAGAATCTGCCTTCTGTGTGGGAGACCTGGGTTTGATCCCTGAGTTGGGACAATCCCCTGGAGAAGGGAAAGGCTACCCACTCCAGTATGCTGCCTGGAGAATTCCATGGACTGTATAGTCCATGGGGTCACAAAGAGTCGGACACAACTGGGCGAATTTCACTTCACTTCACTTCACTCTGGTTCAGTAGTTGGAAGACTAAAAGTAAGCTGATTCAAGAAGTTGCCCTCAGTTACACTCTGAAAATATGTAACATTTCAGATTGTCCCCCTAGAACCAGGAAACAATTGGTCCTTGAAACTATCAAGGTCTGATTAGTTCTAAACTATTTAAAGTCAAATAGAAGTGGATGTATACATGATCAGCTACTTGGCTAGCACAATCATAACCGTGAACCAAATTAGCAATTTAAAGAGAATGCAGGAGGACATGAATCTGGTATATTTAGGGTACCAAATGAAGTAATATTAATTAAAACCTTACTGCAAATTATGATCAAGAAATGTTCCAGGTGACAGTGTTTGGGATGTTAAATCCCAAACGCATAACTTGTATGTTAACTAGAGTAGTGACAATTGTGGAAGTTGCAGAAAGACAATGAGAACTTTGCTTAATTTGAGTAGAATTGATTTTTGTTGAATAAACTGTCTAAACTTGGCAAATGAAAGAACTGACAAACTGTATCTTTTTCCTTTCTGTTGTAGATCAGATGAAACATAGAGGTATGAGAATTTGCTCAAGACCAAACTTGAGTGAAGTCACCTTTTGAGTAGTGAACTCTCAGAATGGGAACCCAGTAACAGTCAGTTAATTTTCTCCTTTATTTCTTTTTTTTTTTCCATTTATTTTTTATTAGTTGTAGGCTAATTACTTTACAATATTGTAGTAGTTTTTGTCATACATTGACATGAATCAGCCATGGATTTACATGTATTCTCCATCCCAATCCCCCCTCCCACCTCCCTCTCTACCCGATCCCTCTGGGTCTTCCCAGTGCACCAGGCCCGAGCACTTGTCTCATGCATCCAACCTGGGCTGGTGGTCTGTTTCACCCTAGATAACATACATGTTTCGATGCTGTTCTCTCAAAACATCCCACCCTCGCCTTCTCCCACAGAGTCCAAAAGTCTGTTCTGTACATCTGTGTCTCTTTTTCTGTTTTGCATATAGGGTTATCATTACCATCTTTCTAAATTCCATATATATGTGTTAGTATACTGTATTGGTCTTTATCTTTCTGGCTTACTTCACTCTGCATAATGGGCTCCAGTTTCATCCATCTCATTAGAACTGATTCAAATGAATTCTTTTTAATGGCTGAGTAATATTCCATGGTGTATATATACCACAGCTTCCTTATCCATTCATCTGCTGATGGGCATCTAGGTTGCTCCCATGTCCTGGCTATTATAAACAGTGCTGCGATAAACATTGGGGTGCACGTGTCTCTTTCAGATCTGGTTTTCTCGGTGTGTATGCCCAGAGGTGGGATTGCTGGGTCATATGGCAGTTCTATTTCCAGTTTTTTAAGAAATCTCCACACTGTTCTCCATAGTGGCTGTACTAGTTTGCATTCCCACCAGCAGTGTAAGAGGGTTCCCTTTTCTCCACACCCTCTCCAGCATTTATTGCCTGTAGACTTTTGGATAGCAGCCATCCTGACTGGCGTGTAATGGTACCTCATTATGGTTTTGATTTGCATTTCTCTGATAATGAGTGATGTTGAGCATCTTTTCATGTGTTTGTTAGCCATCTATATGTCTTCTTTGGAGAAATGTCTGTTTAGTTCTTTGGCCCATTTTTTGATTGGGTCATTTATTTTTTTGGAATTGAGCTTCAGGAGTTGCTTGTATATTTTTGAGATTAATCCTTTGTCTGTTGCTTCATTTGCTATTATTTTCTCCCAATCTGAGGGCTGTCTTTTCACCTTACTTATAGTTTCCTTTGTTGTGCAAAAACTTTTAAGTTTAATTAGATCCCATTTGTTTATTTTTGCTTTTATTTCCAGTATTCTGGGAGGTGGGTCACAGAGGATCCTGCTGTGATTTATGTTGGAGAGTGTTTTGCCTATGTTCTCCTCTAGGAATTTTATAGTTTCTGGTCTTACATTTAGATCTTTAATCCATTTTGAGTTTATGTTTGTGTATGGTGTTAGAAAGTGTTCTAGTTTCATTCTTTTATAAGTAGTTGACCAGTTTTCCCAGCACCACTTGTTAAAGAGGTTGTTTTTCCATTGTATATCCTTGCCTCCTTTGTCGAAGATAAGGTTTCCATAGGTTTGTGGATTTATCTCTGGGCTTTCTATTTTGTTCCATTGATCTATATTTCTGTCTTTGTGCCAGTACCATACTGTCCTGATGACTGTGGCTTTGTAGTAGAGTCTGAAGTCAGGCAGGTTGATTCCTCCAGTTCCATTCTTCTTTCTCAAGATTGCTTTGGTTTTTTATATTTCCATACAAATTGTGAAATTATTTGTTCTAGTTCTGTGAAAAATACCATTGGTAGCTTGATAGGGATTGCATTGAATCTATAGGTTGCTTTGGGTATTATAGCCATTTTGACAATATTGATTCTTCCAATCCATGAACACGGTATATTTCTCCATCTGTTTGTGTCCTTTTTGATTTCTTTCATCAGTGTTTTATAGTTTTCTATGTATAGGTCTTTTGTTTCTTGAGGTAGATGTACTCCTAAGTATTTTATTCTTTTTGTTGCAATGGTGAATGGTATTGCTTCCTTAATTTCTCTTTCTGTTTTCTCATTGTTAGTGTATGGGAATGCAAGGGATTTCTGTGTGTTAATTTTATATCTTGCAACTTTACTATATTCATTGATTAGCTCTAGTAATTTTCTGGTAGAGTCTTTAGGGTTTTCTATGTAGAGGATCATGTCATCTGCAAACAGCGAGAGTTTCACTTCTTCTTTTCCTGTCTGGATTCCTTTTACTTCTTTTTCTGCTCTGATTGCTGTGGCCAAAACTTCCAAAACTATGTTGAATAGTAGTGGTGAGAGTGGGCACCCTTGTCTTGTTCCTGATTTCAGGGGAAATGCTTTCAATTTTTCACCATTGAGGGTAATGCTTTCTGTGGGTTTGTCATATATAGCTTTTATTATGTTGAGGTATGTTCCTTCTATTCCTACTTTCTGGAGAGTTTTAATCATAAACAGATGTTGAATTTTGTCAAAGGCTTTTTCTGCATCTATTGAGATAATCATATCTTTCAATTTGTTAATGTGGTGTATTACATTGATTGATTTGTGGATATTAAAGGATCCTTGCATTCCTGGGATAAAGCCCACTTGGTCATGGTGTATGATTTTTTTAATATGTTGTTGCTTTCTGTTTGCTAGAATTTTGTTAAGGATTTTTGCGTCTATGTTCATCAGTGATATTGGCCTACAGTTTTCTTTTCTTGTGGCATCTTTGTCTGGTTTTGGAATTAGGGTGATGGTGGCCTCATAAAATGAGTTTGGAAGTTTACCTTCTTCTGCAATTTTCTGGAAGAGTTTGAGTAAGATAGGTGTTAGCTCTTCTCTAAATTTTTGGTAGAATTCAGCTGTGAAACCATCTTCTCCTTTATTTCTTAAAAATAGAACTGCGGGTGGAGAGGAAGGTGGGAGGGGGGATCGGGATGGGGAATACATGTAAATCCATGGCTGATTCATGTCAATGTATGACAAAAACCACTACAATATTGTAAAGTAATTAGCCTCCAACTAATAAAAATAAATGAAAAAAAAAGAAAAAAAATAGAACTGCGTGATGAAGACAGGTTGAAATAAGGCTTAAATTGTCATCATCGTAGTTATCATCTATGAGTCGTGTAGAGAACAACTTCATGCTAGAACCTCAGAATAATGAATATAGCTTTCATCTCTGATAAACACTGATCATAATCTCTCCCATCAGGGATCAAAAGGAGGAATGGTAAAGACAGAAATGGAACACAAATGATGTATTACCTTTCCCAATATGTAATGAATAAATTTGTGGAATATTCTTAATAATAAATATTTATTAATTAAAACATCTGAATGATTACAAAAGAAATATAAAAAAATTAAAATCTAATAAAATAATTTGACTCATGCAACACTTTTATAAAAAGTGAATATAATGTAACCAGTCCATGGGCTTTAAAGGGAAATGAGGTGGCTGGCTAGGGAGGGGATGAAGTGCTGGAAGGTCACTACCCAGTCAGGGTCACAGCTGTACTGGTGGATTTCTGGGATCCTGTAGGCTTGGTCTGGCTCATATTTTTCCTGTCTATCGTTTGGATGGCTTTTTTCACCCAGTCAGCTTTAGGATCAGCACAGATTTTAAATCCTCGTCTGGTAATGAGTCTGCAATACAAGGAAAAGACAGGCAAAATTAGTCACATCCTCAAAGCCTTGGTACCAAAAGTTAAGATCAAATCACATAAAAGAGATTTTGTGCAGAAATGACTAGATAAATCAGTCTTTTGGATTCATAAGATCATAAATGAAAATCTTTCTTCTGCAATGTATTTTTTCGTGAAGAAGAAATAGTTCCAGGTAATACCCAGATTCCTTGTTCAGCATAATTTTCAGACTCCTATCTCATCATTGCCACCAAGTGATGTAATTAAACTAGACATTTGAGGTCCTTTTTCTTTTTTCAAATCTAAGCACAGTCATCCTATCTGATTTATTTATCTTATTTGAAGGGATGGGGGGTAAAGTGATTATATGTTGGGAAGTGTTGCTATTTTGAAAATGAAATCCTGGAAAGAGAATGGTACCATGTAGGCTAGTTGTTGACACTATTCCTTGAGATGTGGCAACTGATAAAGTATGGCATTCTACTCCAGGCATCAAAAAGGAAAAGAAAGGCAGGGAAGGGGGTGGGTGGGAAGAGAGGCATCCCACACCAGTGTGGCTCTGTGCTCAAATCCTGATCTGATCCAGCCATCTCTAAACCTAACCCTCCAGACTGAGCACATTATTCATCTGGTTCCCGGTCTGATTCTTCTGTTAGGATAAATCAGAAAGGAGGGTGACAGTCTTCACTTGGTTGCCAATTTTTCATCATCGTCATTGTTTGGGGCTACACAAAGACAAGGTTAATATGGAAAAGCAAAAGGCCTGTTGGCTAAGTTGAGGTCTTCCTCCTTGTTAGCTTATTTTTCCCGAGGAGGCCGGCCTTTATGTACACTGTTCCATCAATCCCAGCTTTGGGCAGAGAAACTCACATCACTGCTTTCATGGAGCCCTCCTTGATGATGTAGGTCTTGATGTTTTTAATTGGCAGTCGCTGTGTAGTCAGACTCACACAGATGCTCTTTTCTAAAACTTCAGTCCCCACACCTGTACAGAAAATCAAGCAAACAAAAATAAAATATAATTTCTAATAATATAAATGTTAGAGTGTCATCAATCAAATAACAAAGAGTATAAAGAGTAGTTTGGGACAGTCAGTATTAAATGTGAGAGAGGTAGCTCATTTTTGACTGAATCACTAAAGGCATTATTTTAAATGTTAAAATGAGAAATATGTAAAGACAATAGTTCACAGAGTCCTCATCCTCAATAGAAATGGCCTGGGGGGATTAAATTTGACAGTTTCGAGAATATCTTACATTGGAGAAGGGAAAATAACTTGGAATAGTTAATGATATTAAGGGTTTCCTAAAATCTAATAAAAGTTTTTAAGTGCTGACTTTCTCCTAAGCTGAAGAGACTGATAGTTGCTTCTCAGGGAAGCAAATATTCTCAGAGAAGTATTCAGTGAAAAATCATCTAAAATAATAACTGATGATGATGGTTTTGAACTGCAGTGCTGCTGGTAACAGGAGGATTTTTATAAACATGGCACTGAGACGATGTTCACTAACATTGCTCTTCATCTCCCCTTCTCTCCATCCCTCAAGTATCCAGCCTACGTATTCTCTACCTGCTGTATTTGACAATTTTCTTTAATGCTGAACTGTCTCTGAACCCAGTGAAAGAGGGATATACCCCAGTGTCCGTAATCCTCCTCAATGTTCGTTCCCCTACCCATATATGGGTTTGCACCAAGTGCCAGCCTCTTGTTTCAGAAACATGCCAGCCAGCCACCATTCAGGCAACATTGGGCTTAAACTTTTTGTTTTAACAGTATTTTATTTAGGGAACAATTTCAGGGACTTTCAGACAGTACCGTCACTATTTACAGAGAACCGTGGGGATCCATGATCAGGCTCAGATATTTTGGTCTAAGTAATAAGTCTACAGATTAGGAGTTTTAAAGGAGAGTTTCTGAAGCACTAATTATACCCCAAGGATATTCCTTCTTGTGTTCAGAGCTGCCAAGAGAAATGTACTCCAACCAGCTGAGAACAAAATGATCCTTTAAGAACTATGTGTCAAATGCTCAGCAATGTAGCTAAGTCTCAGCTGGGTATGCCTTATAGTTTATTTGACTGTATATAAGGCATTGATATTTGTTAGCACTATGGTCTCATACAAACTCAATAAATTAATCCTAAGTGGGAAACAACATTCATTGCAGTAATATAGACTCTCTTACACACTTAAATGTAATATTGATTTTCTGGGTATGAAGATATGAGCTTCCAGTCATTTTTGTTTTAATAGAAAACATTGATTTGTTTCAGAATATAACACTCTCTAGTCATTCCTGCATCATGACTGAGCTCTCAATTTTTTTGAGAAGTTATCAAGATCAATATAAATAGGCAAAAGCTTCAAAGGTATATATAATTGTCATCACCATTCCACAGCTAACATTAATTAAGAAACTAGGACTTGTGTAGTAAACTGAAAAGTTTATTATAAGTTTATTATAATTTATACTATTGATTATATATAATGTTTATTTCATTTTAACCCCAGGTAAGTGTATCAGTTATCATATTCATCTTATAGACAAGTAAGCATAGGCAAAAACAAGTTAAGAAACTTACCCCAAATCACCCAGTTGTGAAAAATAGGAGCCTAGCTGTTAGCCAAGATATATCTGCGAAATCCACAAGATCCTCTAGAGTCAAATTATTCCCATTTTGCACACAGGAAGACTGAGGCTCAGCTTGGAGAAAGTAGTTTACTCTATTCAAAACCTGAGTCAATAACAAAATGCCTGACCACTGTCTGTACACCTAGATGTTCCTTATCTCATAAATAGCCTTTGACTCACCTTCCACAGTGTATGCAGTGAGACTGCAGATCACCAGGCAGGTCAGGATGAGAAGTCTCATGGCTGAGGTCCCGCTGAGCTGTGAAGCAAGAGGCTGAGGACCCGCTCCTCTGAGTCTCTTTTATCCCCCCCAGTGGTCAGCGCACTTCCTGTGCTGAGAGGGGGACTTTCAAGCTGAGTGTGGAATCACGGAAAGTCTTTGCAGTACTGGTGCTTTCTTAGTTTGAAAAAAAAAAGTTCCTTTGTCCCACTCACACTAACCCCACATCTTGTGGCCTTTTCTCCTCCTCCTGTGGTTAAAGTGTCAGTGAAACCTTATGTGTGTACAAAAGAAACGTAGTTGTCTCATCTCCTGCCGCCAGTCTAAATGCAAACCTCCCATGCACGCATGTCCCAAGGCCATGTCGGTGTGATGGCCCAGCCGGGACATGGTGTAAAGGAAAGGGGTGGGGTGGTCACTGTGGTCCCGTTCCCCCACTAGCTCATGCAGCATTTGCTGTGACACGAAGCTTCCACCACCCTGGGTCATATGCCCTTGGTGACTCCTTAGGGAGCCAAAGAGATACTGTTGCTTTCCCGAGTTTCTCAATCCTCTGCCTTCTTTTGCTTCTCATCTGTCCTCTGCCACATTCAATTGATCCCCTTCCTTACACCACCCTTTCCACATGCCCAAGGAACATTTAAATAAGGGTGTTTGGAGCCTGTCTATATTCATAGGTTTGCTTTATTGTAGCTTACTACATGTCTTTTAAAACAGACTTTGAAAAGTTGTCCTCACATAAACTTTATTTTGCAAAAAAGAAAAAGCATTATCTATAGATGATTTTTAAGAAATTATTGTTTTAAGAAAAATAAAATTATCTTAAATTTAAAATTAAAAAAAAATGTTTTGGCTTTTTTTTAATTTAAAATTAAAAAAAAAAGAAAAATAAAATTATCTATAATATTACCATTCTGATGGTTTCCGTTGTTAATGATTTTCAGTGAATCCCTATTGGTATACATGTTTACACAGTTGTGATGATTATAAACATTTAGACTATTTTTACATCAATTAAAAATCTTCCTATTTTTTTTTATAGTTTTCATATAAAAGAGTCTTCATACTCTGAGTAAACACAGACATATTAAGCCATTCCCTTATAACATATTGTTATGTAGACCATATCTATAAGATAAATGTTCATTAATATACACTGATAACCAGGAGTAGGATTACTAGGCAAAATCATATGATTGTCTTTATAACTCTTGCTACATATTGACATAATCTTCCCAAAATATAATTTCTCTTTGCTGTGCTTCTAGCAGTGTTTGAGGGCATCACTTGTTATGAACCCTTTCTGGCATTCAGATTGTTGTTGGGTTTTGTCTTATTTTGTTTAGTAGGTATCTGTTTAAAAAAATGTTACTCAGTCGTGTCCGACTCTGTGCAACCTCATGGACTCCAGCCAACCAGGCGCCTCTGTCCACGGGATTCTCCAGGCAAGAATACTGGAGTGGACAGCTATTCCCTTCTCCAGGAGATTGTCTCTGATGCATGTATTAATTATGTATGAAGCTAAAAGGTTTTGTCATTACTATGCAGGGATAGCAAAATAAAATTCATGTTAAGTATATGTATAGCTAAAAGTGTTTCCCATTGCTATTAGGTATACAGAAGCAAATTCCTTTATTTCCTATATTCCTATAAAATTATAGGCTAAACTCTAAGATATTTTTCATCAAGGGCATTTGATTTTCCAGTCAGACTTTACTCAGAAATTTGAATATCTTTCTTGTTATGTCCACCTGGCTATACCATCAGTCCTTAAACTCAACATATCTTTCCACTCAGAATGCTCTCTCCTATTACTCTGTGACACTGAATAAGGTTTTATCTTCTTTTTGGTATCTGAATACAGATTACTTGGGTCTTCTTAGACTCATTGACTCTAAGAAGCATCTAAGACTCATAGGGTCTAAGATTACTTGGGTCTTCTTAGACCCATTGTTGGATATCCACATGTTACTTCCAAACAAGCCATACTAAGCGTGTATGTAGCTCATGTACATGCCTTCTCCTCTCTCTCCAGAATGTCCAAGGCAGGACCTCTTCACTCCTTGCTAGGACTACAGCAGTATACTAGCTCATTCCCAGGTCTGGGTCTCCGCCCTTTCCAAGATATTCTCCGCAGCATTGCCAGAGCAATCATTCTAAAATCTTCATCTAATTGAGTTGTTTTCCTGCTGACATATGTTTGCTAATTCCCATTGCCTACAAGATTCATTTCAAACCTCACATTTTCATATATAAATGTGTTCAGATCTAACAGTGCTTTTCCTTTAAGATTCAACTTTCACTACTCATGACCTTGCTCCGAAACCTCTAGTCTTAACAAGTGTCCATGAAGTCAACCAAATGGGCCATTCTCTTTTTCACTCAGTTCAGTTCAGTTGCTCAGTCGTGTCTGACTCTTTGCAACCCCAAGGACTGCAGCATGCTAGGCTTCTCTGTCCATCACCAACTCCCAGAGCTTGTTCAAACTCATGTCCATCAAGTTAGTGATGCCATCCAACCATCTCATCCTCTGTCATCCCCTTCTCTTCCTGCCTTCAATCTTTCTCAGCATCAGGGTCTTTTCCAATGAGTTAGTTCTTCGCATCAGGAGGCCAAAGTGCTGGAGTTTCAGCTTCAACATCAGTCCTTCCAATGAATATTCAGGACTGATTTCCTTTAGGATGGACTGGTTGGATCTCTTTGCAGTCCAAGTGACCCTCAAGAGTCTTCTCCAACACCACAGTTCAAAAGCATCAATTCTTTGGCGCTCAGCTTTCTTTACAGCCGGACTCTCAACACCTACATCTCTTTTCTACTACCCACTTACTATTTTCTTTATTAGGAATGCCAGTCCAAGCTCCCTACATGGCTATCTGTAAACTCTTCCTCTTCCTACAAGTTTTCCTGAATTCCTCAAGATATAATTAGTTGTGCCTCCTTCTGGGCTCTGTTGGCACTTTCTAGCCACCACTGTTCTATCACTAATCTCATTTTATTCTTCTACTCAATTACATTTCTGCATCTCCCACTAGGTGGCAGCCTCCTTGAAAATAGAGAATTGGCTTCAGTCCTGGCCCTGGCAAGGCAGTCGTGTCCAACCCTGTGTGACCCCATAGACGGCAGCCCACCAGGCTCCCGTCCCTGGGATTCTCCAGGCAAGGATACTGGAGTGGGCTGCCATTTTCTTCTCCAGTGCATGAAAGTGAAAAGTGAAAGTGAAGTTGCTCTGTCGTGTTTGACTCTTCGCGACCCCATGGACTGTAGCCTACCAGGCTCCTCCGTCCACGGGAGTCTCCAGGCAAGAGTACTGGAGTGGGGTGCCATTGCCTTCTCTGGCAAGGCAGAATGTCTGCTATATAATATTAATTCACTAAATGGTTTTTGAATAAGTGAATTCATTTCAAAAGACCAACATTACAGTCACTGTAAATTAAATAAAAGATGAACATCTAAACACATAAACCCAGAAGACTGTGTCTATATCTTCCTCTCATGTTTATAATCAAAAAAGACAAGTTGACCCAAGGCTGAACTCTTACTTACCATATTGAAATGGAGTTTCTTAAACTCTGAGAATGAATTAATTTCAGTTTTTCAAAGCATGCACTAGAGTCTCTAGTGAAGACAATTGAGTAATCAACAAAAAAGTGGAAATCTAGTACGCAATAGGCATAATTTGCTCATATGTAGGCACTGATTGACAACTTGTTGAAAGATAATAGCAAAAATTCTCTCATCCTTGATTCCTCTCTTGCTCTTACATGCACCACTCAATCTGTCAGGAAATATAGTTGTCTCTCAACTTCAAAATAGAATCTAAACCCTTCTTACTACCCCCAAGAGACCCAATCCCCAGCCACCATTTCTTCTTACCTGGATTAGTGCTTTTGTGCACTGCTATATTTGTAAGATACGTATGTATATAGCTCATGATAAAGTGAAGTTGCTCAATCATGTAGGAACTCTTTGAGATCCTATTGACTATAGCCTACCAGGTTCCTCCGTTCATGGCATTTTCCAGGCAAGAGTACTGGAGTGGGTTGCCATTTCCTTCACCAGGGGATCTTCCCGACCTGGGGATCAAACCCAGGTCTTCTGCATTGTGGGCAGACGTTTTACCCTCTGAGCCACCAGGGAAGCCCTCATAGCTCATGGTAACTACAAAGCAAAAACTTATAGTATATACACAGAAGATAAGAGATAGGAATCAAAGCATATCACTTAGAAAATCATCAATTCATAAATAAACTCAGCAAGAGGGGAAGGAAGAAACAAGGGGACTATAAAACAACTAGAAAACTATTAAAATGGCATTAGTAAGTCCAAATAAGTCAATCATAAAGGACATCAGTCCTGAACATTCACTGGAAGGACTGATGCTGAAGCTGAAGCTCCAATACTTTGGCCACTTGATGCAAAGAACTGACTCATTGGAAAAGACCCTGATGCTGGGAATGATTGAAGGCAGAAGGAGAAGGGGACGACAGAGGATGAGATGGTTGGATGGCATCACTGACTCAATGGACATGAGTTTGAACAAGCTCTGGGAGTTGGTGATGGACAGCGAAGCCTAGGGTGCTGCAGTCCATGGGGCCACAAACAGTCAGACACGACTAAGCAACTGAACTGAACTGCATGGATCATTAATTACTTTAAATGTAAATGAGTTAAATTCTCCAATCAAAAGAGATGAAGTGACTAAATGGATTAAAAAAATGCATACTGCCTACAAGAGACTCATTTCATCTTTATGGATACACACCAACTTGAAGCAAAGGACTAGAAGATATCCCACGAATGTGGAAACCGAAAAGGAGCAGGCATTACTGTTCTTAGACAAACAACCACTCTTTACCACCTCCACAATTTAGCCTTTTCCAAAATTCCATATAGTTAAAATCATGTATTATATGTACTTTTCATATTGACTTCTTTCATTAGTAATATATTTTTAAGTTCCTTCCCTGTCTTTTGTGACTTTAATAGCTCATTTCTCTTTATTACTGAAGAATATATCATTGAAGGGATATGTGTGTGTGTGTGTGTGTAGCCACTCAGTCATATCCAACTCTTTGCAACTCTTTGGATTATAGCCCACCAGCCTCCTCTGCCCATGAGATTTTCCAGGCAAGACTGCTGGAGTAGATTGCCATTTTCCTTCTCCAGCGGATCTTCCCTACCCAGGATTAAACCCATATCAACTGGCTCTTCTGCATTGTAGGTGGATTCTTTACCCACTGAGTCATTGAGGAACTCCCCCTCATGGATATACCACAGTGTATTTATCCAGCCACCTATTGAAGGACATTTTGGTTGCTCCAAGGTGAATTCCTGTTGCTTCACATCCTTCCCATCATTTGATATTGTTCATGTTTTAAATTTTTGCCATTCTTAGAGATGTATAGTAGTATCTCATTATTTTTCATTTGCAGTTTCCTAATGAGGTATAGTGTTGAGAACCTTTTCCTATGTTTATTTTCCATCTATATATCTCCTATGGTGAGGTATTTGTTAAGACCTTTTATCTGGGTTATTCAATCAAGTTGTTTGCTTTCTTGTTTTCACATTTTAAGAGTTCTCTGTGTGCTGTGGGTAACATTTTTTTTTAAATCATACGTCTCTTGAAAATATTTTCTACTAATCTGTGACATTATCTTTACTTGACAGTGTCTTTCAAAGAACATAAATTTATAATTTTAATAAGCACCAACTTAAATTTTTCTCTTAAAGAGCATATCTTTGCTGTAAGATTTAAAGAAAAAATCATCTCCAAATCCAAGGTAATCAAGATATTATCATATGTCATCATCTAGATGTTTAATAATTTTGCATTTTACATTTCACCTATAATATATTTTGAGTTAATTTGTCATGAAATGTGTAAGGTCTGTGTCTAGAGGGTTTTTTGCATGTGGATGTCCAGTTGTTCTAAAATCATTTGTCAAAAATATTATCCTTTCTCCCATCATGCACCCTCCAGGAAGACTTGTACATTATCATGCGCCTACCTGAGGCTGGAATATCATAGAAAGTCACTATCTGAGACCAGAATCAGTTTATTAATAACTCTGTGCTCTTAGCCAAGACAATCAATCTCTCTGTAGCTCAGTTTTCTCACCACTTAAATTGCAGTGACAATTTTAGACTCACTGTATTGTTGTATCAAATATCTATGAAAGAACATAATACTCTACAAATATTACAATCACAGTGGAAGAATTTCCTAGTGAAGAGAGAATTATGTGACATCTTTCTTCAAATCAATGAAGAATCCATCTTCCATTTCTTATTAATGATAGTAATTAATAATTATATCTAAATTCAGAAAAAATGGAGAACATTCTCAAGATAATTATTCCTTTCTCTGTGTTATTTCTATTTCTTGAGCATGCCCATGTTATTAATATTACCTGTTTCATATTGGTTCTCTTTCATCATAGTCTCATCTGCTAGATGAGCTCTTGGAGTACAGAAGTGGTGTTTTACTTATCTGGATATATACTAAGCCTAACACAGTGCCTGTTTTATCAAGTACCTAAAAATATTTGCTGAAATGAATAAAGTTTATTCAAGCCTTAATAAAGTTTACTTTGTATTGTATAATTTTAGAAATATGAAAGTGCAGAATGAAGTAAATAATCTAATATGTTATTCTTCCATTCATCCAACAATTATTAATTGACCCTCCCTCCCTCCCAGGTCTATGGGCTTACTAGGTGGCTCCGTGGGTAAAGAATCTGCCTGCAATGCAAGAGATGCAGGAGACACGGGTTCAGTCCCTGGGTTAGGAAGATCCCCTTTAAGGAGACATGGCAACCCACCTCCAGTATTCTTGGCTGGAGAATCTCAGGGACAGAGGAGCCTGGTAGGCTACAGTCCATGGGGTCACAAAGAGTCGGACATGACTGAAGCTACTGAGCCCACACATCCCAGTTCTATGCTAGGCACTGGGAACCTGGCATAATAATACACAAAAGCAGCTTTCAATATAGATTGTAAATTTTAAGTTAACTTTTAGTAAAATTCAACACAGAAGCACAAAAGAGGAGTCTCAGACACTAAAAAAAATATATTTAATATTTTGAGAACTCTCCTTCTTAGATTATTTCTTTGAATTGAAGTCCAATCAGCCACAGAGCCATATTCGGTAGATACAGGTCCAACCTAAGTGATTCAAAACATCCAGTCAGTTAGTTAAAAGTTATGTGCACTGTTGGATTGAAACCTCTAGCATCACTTACGACCTTAGATAATGCAATCACGAGATGTGTATATCTATACTCTTCCACTTGTAGTATTACTTCTCTTGAAAACCTCTTGCAGAGAAATGCTGAGCTGGATGAAACACAAGCTGGAATCAAGATTGCTGGGAGAAATATCAATAATATGCAGGTGACACCACCCTTATGGCAGAAAGGGAAGAAGAACTGAAGAGCCTCTTGATGAAAGTGAAAGAGGAGAGTGAAAAAGTTGGCTTAAAACTCAACATTCAGAAAACTAAGATCATGGCATTTGGTCCCATCACTACATGGCAGATAGATGGGGAAACAGTAGAAACAGTGACAGACTTTATTTTTTTAGGCTCCAGGCTCCAAGATCACTGCAGATGGTGACTGCAGCCATGAAATTAAAAGATGCATGCTTCTCAGAAGAAAAGGTATGACCAACCTAGACAGCATATAAAAAAGCAGAGACATTACTTTATCAACAAAGGTCCACCTAGTTAAAGCTATGGTTTTTCCAGTAGTTATGCATGAATGTGAGAGTTGGACTATAAAGAAAGCTGAGTGCCAAAGAACTGATGCTTTTGAACCGTGATGTTGGAGAAAACTCTTGAGAGTCACTTGGACTACAAGGAGATCCAACCAGTCCATCCTAAAGGAAATCAGTCCTGAATATTCATTGGAAGGACTGATGCTGAAGCTGAAACTCCAATACTTTGGCCACCTGATGCAAAGAACTAACACATTGGAAAAGACCCTGATGTTGGGAAAGATTGAAGGCGGGAGGAGAAGGGGATGACAGCGGATGAGATGGTTGGATGGAATCACCAACGTGATAGACATGAGTTTGAGTAGGCTCTGGAAGTTGGCGTTGGACAGGGCCTGGCATGTTGCTGTCCATGGGGTCACAAAGACTCAGACACAACTGAGCGACTGAACTGAACTGAAAATTTCTAGCATTTCGGAGACATTTGAGAAATTTAAGTACATGTTCAATCAGGAAACATTTCTTTCATCTTCTGTGATTGGCTAGGTTTCACCCCTCATAAAACAGGTGTTTTTTTCTTTGTGTTTCCTTTAAGACCAGTTTTGAACATTATTGTAAGCAAATAGCAGTGAGAAATGACAGATAACCCACTCTTGGCTGAAAGGCGGTGTTTTAATCATTTCCTCTCTGGTGAATAGTTGGATAACTATGACTAGACGTGATTTGATTCCTACAAAATGCCCTCAGTTACCCTCTGAAAATACTTGGGATTGCTGGTTGTCCCCTTAGGACTAGAAAACAGTTAATTCCTTCCCTTCTTTTGAAACTATCAAGGATTGATCAGTTTCTTAACTATTTAAAGTCAGATAGAAATGGATGTATACACTATCAGCTACTTGAATAATGGAATCATAAACATGAATCAAATGAACAATTTAGTGAGAATACAGGAGGGCATGAATATGAGATGTTCAGTGAGTAGATGAAGTAATGTTCATTAAAACTTTAAAAACTTTAATGAAAATTGTGATCATATTCAACAAATGTTCCAAGTGACAGTGTTGGGATACTAAAAACTTACTGGCCAAAACAAAAAAAGCATGGTGTGTTGAAAACTAGAGTAGTGACAATTGTGAAAATCACAGAAAGGCAGTAAGCTCATTGCCCAATTTGGGAAGAATTGATTTTTGTTTGAATAAAGTATCATTTCATTAAAAGTATAATCTTTGCTACTGCGACAAATGAAAGAATTGACAAGCTGTGTCTTTTCCTTTTCTTTCCTTTCTTTATAGATCAAATGAAACACAGAGGTATGAGAATGTGCTCAAGATCAAACTTGATGAAGCTTCTTTTTGAGTAGTGAACCCTCATAATGGGGAACCAGTAGCAGTTGGATCATTTTTCCGTTTAATCCATAAAAATAGAACATTATGAAGACAGGTTGAAATAGAGCTAAAATTGTCATTATTACAGTTGCCACCTATGACTTATGTGTAGAGAATCATTTCATGCTAGGGCCTAAAAATGATGAATATAGCTTTCATCTCTGATAAACACTGACCATAATCTCTCCCACCATGGATGCTGTCAACAGGAAGTACAATTAAAACAGCAAAGGGACACAAATGATGTATTACCTTCCCCAAATGAATACACTTTGGGACTATTCTTAATAATAAATATTTATTATTTAGAGCATCTATATGAATATGAAAGACATAAAAAAATAAAAATCTAAGAAAGTAGATTCATGCAATACTTTTATAAAAGGTGAATATAATGTAATAAGTCCATGAGCTTTAAAGGGAAATGAGGTGGCTGGCTAGGGAGAAGACAAGGTGCTGGAAGGTCACTACCCAGTCAGGGTCACAGCTGTTTTGGGGGATTGTTGGGCTTCTGTAGGCTTGGTCTGGCTCACATTTCTCCTGTTGGACTTGTCTATTGTTCGGACAGCTTTTTTCACCCAGTCAACGTGGGGATCAGCACAGACTTTAAGGCCACGTCTGGTAATGAATCTGTAATGCAAGGAAAAGATAGGCAAAATTAGTCACATCTCCAAAGCCTTGGGACCAAAAGTTAAGATCAGATCATATAAAAGAGATTTCGTGCAGAAACGACAGGGCAAATCAGTATTCTAGATACATTAGATCTTAAATGAAAATCTTTCTTCTGCAATCTATTTTTTTCATGAAGAAAAAATAGCTCCAGATAATACCCAGATTCCTTGTTCAGAATTTTGTGTAGGTTCCTTTCCTCATCATTGCTAACAAATGATGTAATTAAACTAGACATTTGAAGCCATCTAGATTATTTACTACATGTCATTTTCTTTTTGAAATCTAAACACATTCATCTTATTTTCTGGACAAAAAGTGGTTTCTTTATCATATTTTTGGTGGTAAAGTTGTAATTATATTTTGGGAAGTGTTGCTATTTTGAAAATGAAATCCTGGAAAGAGAATGGTACCATGTAGGCTAGTTGTTGACACTATTCCTTGAAATGTGGCAACTGATAAAATATGGCATTCTACTCCAAGACACCAAAAAGGAAGAGAAAGGCAGGGATGTGAGTGGGATGGGAAGGGAGGCATCCCATACCAGTGTGGCTCTGTGCTCAAATCCTGATCTGATCCAGCCATCTCTAAACCTAACCCTCCAGACCGAGCACATTATTCATCTAGTTCCTGGTCTGATTCTTCTGTTAAGTCAGAAAGGAGGGTGACAGTCTTCACTTGGTTGCCAATTTTTTGTCATCATCATTGTTTGGGGCTACACAAAGACAAGGTTAATATGCAAAAGCAAAAGGCCTGTTGGCTAAGTTGAGGTCTTCCTCCTTGTTAACTTATTTTTCCCGAGGAGGCCAGTCTTTCTGTACACTGTGTTCCATCAAGCCCAGCTTTGGGCAGAGAAACTCACATCACTGCTTTCATGGAGCCCTCCTTGATGGTATACGTCTTGATGTTTTTAATTGGCAGTCGCTGTGTAGTCAGACTCACACAAATGCTCTTTTCTAGAACTTCACTCCCCACACCTGTACAGAAAATCAAGCAAACAAAAATAAAATATAATTTCTAATAATATAAATGTTAGAGTGTCATCAATCAAATAACAAAGAGTGACCTAATAAAGAGTAGTTTGGGGCAGTCAATATTAAACATGGGAGAGGTAGCTCATTTTTGACTGAATCCATAAAGGTGTTGTTTTAAATGGTAAAATGTGAACTATATAAAGGAAGTAGTTCATAAATTTCTTATCCTCAATAGAAGGACTAAAAGGAGATTAAATTTTTCAGTTTGGGAACATCTTACATCAGAGAAAGGAAAATAACATGGGAAGGTTAATAATGTCACAGATTTGCTAAAATATAATGAAGGTTTCTGTGTGCCTATTTTCTCCTAAGATGAAGAGACTGGTATTTGCTTCTCAGGGAAGCAAACATTCTTACAGAATATTTCTCTGAGAAATATTAAGCCAAAAAGCATCTAAAATAATAGTCGATAATGATCAAATCTGAGCTTTCTGACGTAGTGTTGCTGAAATCAGATGGTTTTTATAATCATGACACTAAGCAGGTGTTCACTAACATTGCTCTTCATCTCCTCTTTCCATCACTCAATATCCAGCCTGCACATTCTTTACCCTCTATGTTTGCCAATTTATTTTTAATGCTAAATGTTTTCTGAACCCAGTGAAAGGGAAACACTCAAATGTCTGCAATCCTCATCAGTCTTCATTCCCCTATTCATACATGGTTTCCATCATATGGCAGCCTATTTTCCCAAAAAAATGCCAGCTAGCCATGGTTTAGACAACACTTGGTATAAACTTTTTCATTTCAACAATATTTTTTTATTCAGGGCCCAATTTCAGGGGGTTCCAGGCAGTGCCATCTCTATTTATTGGCACCCTTGCAGATGCATGATCTATTCTAGTCTAAGTAAGAAGGCTGCAGATTAAGAGGTTGAAAGGCGAGTTAACTGAGTTATTAATTATAACCAAAGGATATTTTCTCTTGTCAGAGGCATAAGGAAAAATACACTCCAACCAGTTGGGAAAAAAAATGATCTTTTAAGAAATATGTGTAGAATGTTCAGGAAAGGCTCAGTGTAACTAAATCTCATCTGGATATGTCTTGTAAGTTTAATTGATTGTATATAAGTCATTGATATTTGTTAGTACTTATGGTCTTTTATAAACTCAAGAAATTTATCACAAGTGGGAATAACATTCATAGCAATAATAATATTCTCTCCTACACACTTAAAGGTAAAAATTGATATCCTAGATATGAGGCCATGAGCTTCCAGTCAATTCTGTTTTAACACAAAACGTTGACTTGCTTCAGAACATACATCCTCTAGCTCACTCCCCCATCATGAATACTTTACATTTTTAAGCAATTTTTTGAGATATGGGGCAGTTATCTTTACTGAACAAACACATTATTTAATCCCTGGTATATCTATTTCTATTTTTTTAACTTTTTATTTTGTATTGGGGTATAGCCAATTAACAATGTTATGATAATTTCAGGTTAACAGCAAAGGGGTAAATATTTTTTAATTTATCAATACTAAATAGGCAAACACTTCAAAGGTATATACAATTGTTTTCATTATGCTGCACCTAACATTAATAAACAAATTAGTCTTTGCCTGGAAATCTGATAAATGATCATAAGATTTATTTCATTTTAATTGTAGGTAAGCAAATTAGTTATTACATTTATCTTAAAGATAATTAAACCTAGGCCTGGAGAGGTTAAGAAATTTACTCCAAATTACCTAGTTGTGAAAAATAGGAGCCCAGACTCTTATAAAGATCTATCTTCAAAATCTACAAAGTCCCCTAGAGTCGAATTATACCCATTTTGCACATAGAAAGACTGAGGCTTAGCTTGGAGAAAGTAGTTTACTGCATTCTAAACCTGAGTCAATACCAAAATGCCCGGCCACTGCCTGTACACCTACACGTTCCTTATCTCATAAATAACTTGACTCACCTTCCACAGTGTATGCAGTGAGACTGCAGATCACCAGGCAGGTCAGGATGAGAAGTCTCATGGCTGAGGTCCCACTGAGCTGTGAAGCAAGAGACTGAGGACCCGCTCCTCTGAGTCTCTTTTATCCCCGCAGTGGTCAGCGCACTTCCTGTGCTGAGAGGGGGACTTTCAAGGTGGGTGTGGAATCACGGAAAGTCTTTGCAATACTGATGCTTTCTTAGTTTGAAAAAAAAAGTTCCTTTGTCCCACTCACACTAACCCCACATCTTGTGGCCTTTTCTCCTCCTCCTGTGGTTAAAGTGTCAGTGAAACCTTATGTGTGTACAAAAGAAACGTAGTTGTCTCATCTCCTGCCGCCAGTCTAAATGCAAACCTCCCATGCACGCATGTCCCAAGGCCATGTTGGTGTGATGGCCCAGCCGGGACATGGTGTAAAGGAAAGGGGTGGGGTGGTCACTGTGGTCCTGTTCCCCCACTAGCTCAGGCAGCATTTGCTGTGACATGCAGCTTCCACCACTGGATAATATGCCTGGGGAGAAGGAAAAGGCAGCCCACTCCAGTATTCTTGCCTGGAGAATCCCATGGACAGAGGAGCCTGGCAGGCTATATGGAGTCCATGGGGTTGCAAGAGTTGGACACGACTTAGCAACTAAATCACCACCACCATCCTTGGTGACTCCTTAGGGAGCCAAAGTGAGGCTGCTGCTTTCCCGAGCTTCTCCTTCCTCTGCCTTCTTTTCTTCTCTTTTCTCTCCTTTGTTCCCATTCAATTGATCCCCTTTATTACTCCACTCTTTCCACATGCCAAGAAACAATTAAATAAGGGTGTTTGTAGCCTGTCTATATTCACAGGTTTGCTTTATTGTAGTTTACTACATATACTTTTTAAAAAAGATTTTGAAAATTTGTCCTGACAAACTTTACTTTCAAAAAAACAAAATTATAATATTACCATTCGGATTGTTTTTATTTTTAATGTTTTTCAGTGAGTCTCTATTGGTATACATATGTTTGGATAATTATGAAAATTACAAATACTAATATTTTTATGGCAATGTAAATATCCTCCCATGTTTCTTCATAGTCTTCATATTTCTACTGTGTAAATGCATACAAAGGGACTCCCTGGTGGTTGAGTGGTAAAGAACCTGCCTGCCAAGCAAGAGACACAGGTTAGATCCCTGGGTCAGGAAGATTCCCCAAAGAAAGGAATGGCAATCCACTTCAGCATTCTTGCCTAGGAAATCCCATGGACAGTGGAGTCTGGCTGGCTATAGTCCATGGAATCACAAAAAAGTTGAACAAGACTTAGAGACTTAATAACAACAAACACACACAGAGACATATTAAATTATTCCCTTATAACTTATTGTCATGTAGACTATATCTGTAAGGTAAGTTTTCTTTAATATACACTGAATAAATTCCTTTTAATAACCAGGAGCAAGATTACCAGGCAAAATCTTATTATCATCTTTATAACTCTTGCAACATATTGACATAGTCTTCCCAAAATGTCATTTCAATTTCCAATGCTTCCAGCAGCATTTGACTATATCAGTTACAATATAATCTTTCTGGCACTCGATTTGTTGTTTTGGGGTTTTGTCTTGTTTTGTTTAATAGGTATCTATAAAACACATGTATTAATTATGTGTGAAGTTAAAAGGTCTTGTCATTACTATTCAGGGATATGAAAATAACATTCTCATGAAATATATGTATAGCTAAAAGCTTTTGCATTGCTATTAGTGATATGAAAACAAATTCCTGTATTTTTATAAAATTATAGGTTAAATTTTAAGACATTTTTCATCAATGGCACTTAATTTTCCAGTCGAACTAGTCAGAGTTTCAAATAACTTTTTAGTTATTGCCACCTGGCTACTATCAGTCCTTAAATTCTGAACACATCTTGCTACTCAAAATGTTTCTCTTCCTTTTACTCTGTGACACTGAATAAGGCTTTATCTTCTAGTCAGTTCCCAAATACAGATTGCTGAGATCATCTTAGACTCATTCCTAGCCACTCATATGTTTTTCTCAACCAAGCTGTACTAAGTATACCTTCTATGTAGCTGTTGTATCCATGTTCTCTCTCTCTGCACTGTCCAAGGCAGGACCTCCCCATTCCTTGTTAGGACCCCTGCAGTAGAC
Organism: Cervus elaphus; assembly: GCF_910594005.1. Classification (NCBI taxonomy): domain Eukaryota; kingdom Metazoa; phylum Chordata; class Mammalia; order Artiodactyla; family Cervidae; genus Cervus; species Cervus elaphus. The sequence goes on along the minus strand of NC_057828.1, from coordinate 37,740,528 downwards.
CAACTGATTCCCCAGGTTTGGGTCCCCTCCCTTTCCAATCTGTTCTCCTCAGTATTACCTGAATAATCATTCTAAAGCCTTAATCTAATCGAGTTGTCTTCCTGCTGAGAACTTCTTTGCTAATTCCTATCGCTTACAGGATTCATTTCAAATCTCATATTGTCTTATATAAAAATATTCAAGATTTAACACTGCTTTTCCTTTAAGACTCATCTTTCACCACTCATCCTTTTGCTCCTGAACCTCTAGACTTAGCAAATGTCTATTTAATCAACCAAATGGGCCATCCTCTTTTCTACTCCCCACTTTTGTTTCCTTCATCTGGAATGACCATTTCATATCCCTATATAATTATGTGTAAATTCCTCCTCTTCCTCCAAGTTTTCCTGAATTATCTATACACATTTATCTATGCCTCCTTCTATGCTCTCTTGGAACTTCCTAGCCACTAATTTCATTTTATTCTCCACTCAGTTTCATTTTTCTATCTCCTACCAGACGGCAAGCTCCTTGAAAGTAGGCAGTTTGCATCAGGTCTGTCTACTAGTGGAATGTCTGCTATATAGTGGTCATTCACCAAATGGTCTGTGAATAAATAAGTTCTTTTCAAAAGACCAGAATTAAAATGATTTTACATTAAGTAAAGGATGAACATCTAAAAACATTGTGCCTAAACATTGTGCCAGAATATTGTGCCTATATCTTCCTCTCATGTTTATAATCACATAGAAAATTTGACCGATGACTGAATTCTTACTTAGCATATTGAAATAGAGCTTCTTAAACTCTGAGAATGAATTATTCATTTCAAGTTTTTCAAAGCATACACTAGTCTCTGATGGAGAATAATTAAGCAATCAATGAAAATTGGAAACCTAGTACAAAATGAGTATAATCTGTTAATGTTTGGACATTGATTGACAACCAGTTGAGAGATAATAGCAAAATTTTCTCTCATCTTTGACTCCTCTTTCTCCTACAAGTCCCACCAAATCTGTCAGAAAATACTGTTGTCTCTCTGTCTTCAAAATAGAATTTAAACCTTTCTCATTACCCCCAAGGGATCCAAGTCTAAGCAACCATCATTTTTCACCTCAATTGGTGGATCCATGGAATAGCCTCCAAAATAGATTTCTTTATTCCACCCTTACTTTCTTTTGGCAAATTTACAATCTGACAAATGTGATCATTTCAAAATATGAATAATATGCTGGTTTTCTACTCAAAATTCCTTCAATGGAATATATTTTCATGAGTGAACTCCAAAGTCTTTTTACCCCCTATGTATTGTTGAACACGGGCTTCCCTTGTGGCTTAACAGTTAAAGAATATGCCTGCAATGCAGGAGATGCAGGAGACGAGGATTCGATCCTTCGGTAGGGAAGATCCTCTAGAGGAGGAAATAGCTACCCATTCCAGTATTCTTGCCTGAAAAATCCCGTGGAGAGAGGAGCCTGGCAGGCTATAGTCCAAAGGGTTACAAAGAGTCAGACACAACTGAGCAACTATGTGATTCAGGCACAGGGTAAGTCCTTATTGTATCAATAATTACTTTAAATGTAGATGGATTAAACTCTCCAATCAAAAGGCGTGGAGTGACTAAATGGATTTTTTTTTTTTTAAAAAAAGGTCCAAGTACATACTGCCTACAGTAGACTCACTTCTTCTTTAAGGGCACACATCAGATGGAGTAAGGGAATGGAAGAAAAGATATTCCCATGAAAGTGGAAACAAAAAGGCAACAGGAGTAGTTGTATTTATATCAGACAAAATAGACTTTAGGCCAAAAACCATAACAAAGTGACAGAATGTTTTTATATAATGATAAAAGGGTCAGTTCCTTGTGAGGATATAACAACTGTAAAGACTCTAAATACATAGCACATTTACAAGCGTTTACAAATCCCTGCAGAATCTATGCTCCCATCTCCCGTTTACTCTCTGACATCATCTTCTGCTACTCTCCCCACCTTCACTGCAGTCACAATGATCTCCCTGTTGTTTCTCAGACATGTCAGGATGCTCCTGCCTTTAAGTCTTCTCACTTGCTAGTTACTTCACCTGGTATTTTCTTCCCTTAGAAATAAGCAAGGCTCAGTCCCTCAACCCCTTCAATATTTTGCTCAAATATTTCTTTCTCATTGTGGCTTTCCCTGATCACCCAGTTTAAAACTGTACACATATACCAATTCTGGTCTCACTTGATTTCTCATTGCTGCTCTACTTTCATTAATAGGACCTAGCACCTTTTAATATGACAAGAATTTACTTTTTTTTTTCTATTATGCACCCTTTTTCTGGAATTGTTTATCTTTTTTATTTCCTCAGAGTCTAGGATAATGCCTGGCACTAAAAAAAAGGACAAGAATTAAAGATATTATTTTGTTCTTTGTTTTCTTTCATTCATTTTTGTCCTTTAAAAATAATGGAAACTTAGGAGAATGAATGCTATCCACTTGTTGCAACATGAATGGACCTAAAGATGTTCATACTGAGTAAAGTAGGTCATACCCAGAAAGACAAATATCATACGCTATTGGTGATGTGCGGAATTTTTTTTTAAAGTACAAATGAACTTATTTACAAAACAGAAGTAGAGTAATGGATGTAGAAAACAAATTAATGGTTTTGATGGGGGAATTGGGGAAGGTCGGCCTTCCCTGGTAGCTCAGCTGGCAAAGAATCCACCTGCAATGCAGGAGACCCCAGTTTGATTCCTGGCTTGGAAAGATCCTCTGGAGAAGGAATAAGCCAACTCCAGTATTCTTGGACTTCCTTGGTGGCTCAGCTGGTAAAGAATCCACCTTTAATGTGGGAGACCTGGGTTTGATCCCTGGGTTGGGAAGATACCCTTGAGAAGGAAATGGCTACCCCCTCGAGAACTCTGACCTGGAGAGTTCCATGGACTGTATCATTTATGGGGTCGCAAAGAATTGATATAAATAGGGAGACTGGCATTGACATACACACACTATTGTATATAAAATAGGTAATAAAGAACTATTGTATAGTACAGGAGATTCTACTCAATCCTCTGTAATATCCTATATGGGGAGAGAATCTGAAAAAAAAAGTGTTTTGTATATATAATGGATTCATTTGCTATACAACTAAAACTAACACAGTGTTGTAAATAACCTATACTCCAATCAATAATTTTTAAAAATAAAATAAAGGTGATGACAACTATTATTGTTTGAAACATACTTTCAGTGCAATTTTTCACATACTATAATTAGCTTTTTTCCCTATTTTAAATAGTTTTGTTATATATTTCTGATAAAGACAATACCATTATTGTTTAAAAATTCAGACACTACAGAAAAAAAAATTAAGGAAAATTCACTGAAATCCCACTTCCCAAGATAACTCTTTAATCACTATTGATGGACCTTCTTCCATACATTCCTCAGATACATAAACCTACATACATTTCAGTTCGCAGTCTTTTGACAGCATTCAATGGCTATAGATTTTCAATGTGTATATAAGCTTTGTGTTAAGCACTCAAGGACATTAATCTGTTTAATAATAGCAATATTAAAACTAACTAAAATTATTATCTATAGTTTATCGATGAGAAAATTAAGGATCGGAGATGTTAAGTAATCCACTCACAATCCCAAAGCTTAGGGTTAACAGAGTGAAGATTCAAACTCAGATGTGCCATATTCCACAACCTAAGCTTTTAACCAATACCCTAACCTGTCAGATAGTCTCTACTCTCTATTGATAGATTCTAGGTTAGTGTCTCTTTTTAAACCCTAGACCACAGAGCAGTAAGAATAGACCCGTCTTTGAGCTTTTTGTACTTTTCTGTGTATCTCTTTGCATCAGTTTCCTCCAGAAAGTTTTCACAAGACAATCTCTTACTATTATACATACTGCTTTCTCAAAAAGATATGCAAAGACTAAAGATGTAAAAATGAAGCTTACTGACAGATAAAGCCACACAAGATAATTCTCAATGGTCACCTCTTTTCCACTGATCTACAAAATCAAATTTGTTACATGAAAGTCATTATATGGATATTTGTGTGTAACATACAAAACTGTGGCTTATAGTAAGTTCAAAATAGGACTTAACTTACCCTCCCACCAATCAGGTATGAAAATACATGCTTTTCTAAATTAACCAATACTGGGTATCATCAATCATTTTAGCCATGCTTTGACCACTAGTAAAATTGAAAATATTTTATAAATTGCCTTTTGTAATTTTTGCCCATTTCTTTGGATTATCTGTACCTTTCTTTTATATTTGTGAGAGTGCTGTCTCATATTTATTGCAACTATTTTTCTACTAAATTTTCTGATGATTGCAATGCTGGAGACATGCAAAAAGTGAAGGACTTGGTATATACAAGTTTATGCATTTTTCGCAGGAACTACACGTACTTCATGCAAACCTCAGGAGTATCTTTTCTAACAGAAAGCCTCAGCTTAAAAATATAGATAAAATATTTTGTAGATAAAATATTTCTCATGCAAGATCTAGACCAGGGGACATTCTGCATGAGGGGCCATTATCTTGCTGTTTTGTTTTGTGTTTTTTTTTTTTTTTTTTGAGGAATCTCATCAAACCCATAAGGAAAAGAACATTGTTTATTACGCAGAGAACTTCCACTATATGTTCCTTACTTATTAATTAGGTGACTTACTATAAAGAAGCACCTTTTAAAAGGGAGTACAAGAAACTATGCCATGGATGTCACTAGAGGTTCCACCACATACTAACTTGGAGGATCAGCCAATCAGTGAATTTCAGTGACTCAGTGCTTCTATCATTACTTTCATCAATTTCTTGGAAATATGGTGGAAGCTGGTAATAAATACTATGTCTACAAAATACTCAGATAATATATAAATTATGTGTAATCTCTAATCATGCTCTGTCTCTTTTGCCATGTAGACCAAAGCATGTCAGACAATAATGCAAGTAAGGAAATGAAATTAAGGAAATTACGTAGTTCATGGATCCATTTTTATGTTAAAGGTCAGGATAATTAAAAGGTAAAGTGGAGAGGGACAGAGAGAGAGAGAATAAAAAGTACCTAATATGAATTGAATGAGTAGCCTGTTCACATTCATGGGGTTCCTAAGCAGAGTTTGGCAGGTACTATCGATGGGTGCTGTGAAAGTGGTCTTCATACTCTTATTTTCAAATTGCCACCAAAACCTCTACTGATCCAAAGAAATACATCCACCTTTCTGACATAATATCAGAAATCACTTCATTAAAGCCACTCACTCATAAAGTTATTCTTTCTTTCAATAAAAATAGTTATTACTATGTTACTATGTATAAGATACTGTCTTAGAAATAGGAGGAAGAAAAGAATAAGCAAGACTCATGTTCTGGTGAGTGATATTTATCTGTATCTAGGAACATATAGAGAGCTTCCCAAGTGGCACTAGTGGTAAAGAATCTGCATGCAACGCAGAAGATGTGGGTTCCATCCCTGGGTAGGGAAGATCCTCTGGAGGAGGGCATGGTAACCCACTCCAGTATTCTTCCCTGGAGAACTCATGGACAGAGGAATCTGATAGGCTATGGTCCATAGAGACACAAAGAGTTGGACATGACTAAAGTGACTTAGCACACATATATGAGCACATAGATGTGTATCATAACCCATTGCAACATGATCTGTACTATCATAGCTTGATCCATTACTTGAAATTGAACATTGAATCTCCAGGAGTCCCAAATAATCCTGGGATGTATAAAACATAGAACCTCACTCTCAAGTATTAACATTGTACTCTGGTTAATACATTACATAATAGACTGCCACCCTATGCAGCAGAGAGGGTCCCTGAGGAAGCTCACAGAGAAGATAATTCTGAAGAAAGAACAATGAGAAAGCTGGTTCTGTGGGCATTTCCCCAAGTGTTTTAAACCAAATTCTAGTTTTGAAAGTTATTCTATGAAAAAGGAGCATGGGTGTCCATTTTCAATAAACTTGGGAAATTTGTGTATTATTAAATCATAGTATTAATATATCACTATATTAAAGAATCTGAAACCCATAGTACAATGTGGCTAACGCTGCTTTTCCTAAATATTTTTAACTTACAGAAGACTTTTTCATAAAAGACTTAAGCCAACTGGAGATGTATACTAGAAATACTAATCCAGTGCATTGGTATTCTGTCTAGAGAGGGCCATACTAAAATTTAGGTGTGATGGGGTGGACACTAAACATAACCAAGTTCAAACTAGAGTCTGTCCCTGAGCAAGAGATACTGGAAATATTTTGATGATAAATTCAGCACAGGTATGGAACTTGACACTCAGTGGATATTCAGTTGAATAATACATTCTTTAGTTGAACTCCCCAGCCTGCAGACAAATCTTGACTCTGTGGCACTTTTCTTCATGATTATGACATTGTTTCTGCTTATTTTCACATAAAAATGTGTAATTATACATCTTGCTTTTCTCACAGCTTAGAAAAAGGTCTAGTCTTATTTAGTAACAAATTAAAACAATAACTGATGTTTTGTTCCAGAAATTGCTAATAATGAGTGCTTAACCTTAACATGATTTTTTTTTCTTTTTTACATTTACATTGAAATACAATGCAAAGAATTACTTTTTTTTCCTCCAGAATACAGGAGTTATATAGAAAAATAGCTATTTCACTGGCATGGTCTTTTTTAAAAAATATATATATTTATTTATTTATTTGGCTGTGCTGGCTCTTTGTTGCCATGAACTGGCATCCTCTAGCCACAGCTCATGGACTCTAAACTGTGGGCTCAGTAGTTGTGTCACATGGGCTTAGTTGCCCCTACAACATGTGGGATCTGCCCAGACAAGGGATTGAACCTCTGTCCTCTGCCTTGGCAGGCAGACTCTTAGCCAGTTGACCACCAGGGAAGTCCCTTGGCATGGTCTTTGAGTGTTGGTGTTATGTAGTTGCTAAGTCATGTCTGATTATCTTCTGGACCCAAGGACTATAGCTGACCAGACTCCTCTGGCTATAGAATTCTCCAGACAAGAACACTGGAGTGGGTTGCCATTTCCTTCTCCAGGGGATCTTCCTGACCCAAGAATCAAACCCACATCTCCTGCATTGCAGATAGATTCTTTACCACTGAGCCACCTGGGAAGCCCTGGTATTTTAGTACTTATAGTCAAATATGTAAAATTACATTTAATAATTTTTTAAATTGGTGAATTTTTAAAAAATTGGTGAATTCTAATGAGCTCTGCTGGACAGATATTGTCCCTAAATGATAGATACTATTAATGATAATAATTCCATACTAATAGCATAGACCAGGGGTTAATCTGGACACCCCGCCTCATATTTTGTAAATAATGTTTTATCAGAACACATCAATTGCTTAGATTTTTTTATGGATGTTGCAGACTGCAGTATCAGGATCTCTGTATTACATGGAAAAAGGTTAATGTGTTTTCCATTAAAGAGTTTGCTAACTCCTGGGTCAATCCTGATTCGTATGCCTTGTTGAAACCAAACTATGTTTAATATAAGATCGACATGTAAAACATGCAAATGGAGAGAAAAAAAAAAGACTAAAGGAGTACTCCAAAACATCTATAAGCATTCCCTTGGGAAATTAGCAACTTCATGGTCTGGCTGGCAGAGTGAGAAAGACATCAAGTAAGAGGTAGCTTCTGACATTTAAATTCCCTATATCATTTAAAAGGAGTATGTCAAGGCTGTATATTGTCACCCTGCTTATTTAACTTAAATGCAGAGTACATCGTGAGAAACGCTGGGCTGGAAGAAGCACAAGCTGGGATCAAGATTACCGGGAGAAATATCAATAACCTCAGATATGCAGATGACACCACCCTTATGGCAGAAAGTGAAGAGGAACTAAAGAGCCTCTTGCTGAAAATGAAAGAGGAGAGTGAAAAAGTTGGCTTAAAGTTCAACATTCAGAAAACTAAGATCATGGCATCTGGTCCCATCACTTCATGGTAAATAGATGGGGAAACAGTAGAAACAGTGTCAGACTTTATTTTTCTGGGCTCCAAAATCACTGCAGATGGTGACGGCAGCCATGAAATTAAAAGATGCTTGCCCCTTGGAAAAAAATTTATAACCAACCTAGACAGCATATTAAAAGCAGAGACCTTACTTTGCCAACAAAGGTCTGTCTACTCAAAGCTATGGTTTTTCCAGTAGTCATTATGGATATGAGACTAGGACTAGAAAGAAAGCTGAGCTCCAAAGAATTGATGCTTTTGAACTGTGGTGTTGCAGAAGACACTTGAGAGTCCCTTGGACAAGAAGGAGATCCAACCAGTCCATCCTAAAGGAAATCAGTCCTGAATATTCATTGGAAGGGCTGATGCTGAAACTGAAGCTCTAATATTTTGGCCTCCTGATGCAAAGAGGTGACTCATTTGAAAAGACCCTGATGTTGGGAAGATCGAGGGCCAGAGCAGAAGGGGATGACAGAGGATGAGATGGTTGGATGGTATCACTGACTCAACGGACATGAGTTTGAGTAACTCCAGGAGTTGGTCACGGACAGGGAGGCCTGACGTGCTGCAATCCATGGGGCTGCAGAGTTGGACACAACTAAGGGACTGAACTGAGTAAGTCCTCAGTCAATGCTCTTTATATTTACTGTCTGCCAAAATGATCTTTTTATTCCAAAGTACCTAAAAGGAAAAATGGTAACAATAGAGAAATTAATTGAATATTTTAAGGAAATACAGAAACTTTTAGCATAAGTTAGCTGAGTTTTCAGAGAAGGCAATGGCACCCCACTCCGGTACTCTTGCCTGGAAAATCCCATGGACGGAGGAGCCTGGTAGGCTGTGGTCCATGGGGTCGCTAAGAGTCGGACACGACTGAGCGACTTCACTTTGACTTTTCACTTTCATGCATTGGAGAAGGAAATGGCAACCCACTCCAGTGTTCTTGCCTGGAGAATCCCAGGGACGGGGGAGCCTGATGGGCTGCCGTTGATGGCGTCACACAGAGTCGGACACGACTGAAGTGACTTAGCAGCAGCTGAGTTTTGGGGGCTTCTCTAGAGGCTCAGGGCTTCCCTAATAGCTCAGTTGGTAAAGAATCTGCCTGCAGTGCAGGAGATCCTGGTTGGATTCCTGGGTCCAGAGATCTGCTGGAGAAAGGATACGTTACCCACTCCAGTATTCTTGGGGTTCCCTTGTGGCTCAGCTGATAAAGAATCTGCCTGCAATGTGGGACACCTGGGTTCCATCCCTGGGTTGGTAACATCCCCTGGAGAAGGGAAAGGCTACCCACTCCAGTATTTTGGCCTGGAGAATTCCATAGATTGCATAGTCTATGTATTCGCAAAAAGTTGGACATGACTGAGTGACTTGCACTTTCACTTTTACTGGAGGCTCGGGGGTAAAGAATCCACTTGCCAATCAGGAGATGGGGGTTCCATCACTGGGTTGGGAAGATCCCCTGGAGAAGGAAATGGCACCCCACTCCAATATTCTAGTCTGGGAAATCCCATGGACAGAGGAGCTTGGCGGGCTACATTCCATGGGTCTGCAAAAGAGTCAGTGACTAAACAACAACAACAAGCTGAAGTTTTTAGTAGTAACAATTATTTAAAATAATAATTATTAGTATAGCATTCAAACAAAAAAAAGGATCTGTATATCTTGTATCTAAGGTAGATCCATATAAGTAGCATGCTGAGAGTAGGTATTATTGGAAGAACTCTTATCTAGTCTAGTTAGTTAGGAATCTGTAGAAGCAGTGTTTTTATAAGCAAAGATAAAGTTATACAATCTATTTCTGTTGGAAAAAAATTTTATTTTTCTTTTATTTTATAGTTTAATACTAATTACAGAAAATTGTTTGAAAAGCAAAAATGAAGGTAAAATCATCTATTAATCATCTATAATTCTACTGTCCAGAGATAACCATCCCAATGTTTAGGTATATATCTTTCCAGAATATTTCTTGTTCATTTCAGTAGATAGACAACAAAAATAAGAACACACTATATATACTATTCCTCAACCTGTTTTCTTTTCACCTAGAAATATTAATGAGCATATTCCAGGTCTACAAATACATTACTGTCATTTTCAACGGCCATTGAAATCTCTTAAATACATAAAACAAAATTTATTTAATTAGTCTTCTTTTGAATGACTATTTAGGTACGTTTAATGAGCTAGAGGGGGTTATTACCAAAACTGCAATGAACATCCTTTCTTGTATATTTTTGTGTATTTGTCCAATCATTCCCTTAGGCAAATTTCCAGCAGCATAGCTGCTGGGTTATGTAAATGGTATCCAATAGTCTTAGCATCACCCTTATCTGTGGAGGAACACCATTATACTCCCAGAATCCACCTCAGTTAAAAGGAATAATTATAAGTCTGGGGCTGTTTTTGATAGTGTAGCACAAAATCATGGTAGAAGTGACCCTACTAACAGCACTAGCACTCCTGCTGAAGCCTGGTTATTCATTTCTTCATCCTAAGAGACCAGCAGTGAGGCTGTTGACAGAGTGTATGGAAGCAAATCATACCACAGCTATTTTCTTATCAGTTCTCTTCCTCCCTATCTCTCTCTGTTTCTCTGTCTCCATCTATCTCTGTTTCTCTGTCTCTCTCTGTGTGTGTGTTTCTCTGTCTCTCTCTTCCTCTCCACCAGAAGTGTGTATGCATGAATGTATTACCCTTAAAGCATAGTCTCATCCACAGTAGGCCTATGTGGTTTGTTGAAGGTAACCATAAACGCAGTGAAATTTCGTCACCAGTGGTGATGAATACTTTCAAAACCATTAGTCCTTAAACTCAGACCACCATCAGATGTTCCTCAGAGGCTAAACTTAGTCATACTCATGAAACTTTCTCCAGCCACTGCTTGCTCTCTCTAAAATCAGGCAATCCAGATTACTTTTCTCAATTTATTAGTTTCTTCATGTTTCCACAAATTTTGACACTAGGCTATTTAAGTTAAAACAACCTGTTCAGTGCAATGACCTTCTTTTTGAAAAGACAAAGGGGAAAAGAATTGAAAGATGTACTTTCTTTTGGCATGGGAGAAGGTAAATGTAGGGATTTAATGATTTTTCGCTATAAAAGTTCTACACTTAGATCTTCAAAAAATACAGCAGACTTAAACCACAAAAGAGAATATTTTCCCAATTTTTACTCTTCACTGCCCAAACTTGGTACAGAAAGGACAAGTGTGCATAGAATCAATATGGAAAGTTACAAGCACAGAATTTTCATTCCAAAGTTCCACAGAAGCAAATTTTCATGTGAGCATCCTGTAAAAGAATATGATTTTGTATTTGAATGCATACTAGATTTTATGATAAAATTTCTATGGATAGGTTTATGCCCAAGAAAATAATATCCATGGACAAACAACCACAGAACTTGAGCTTGAGCAAATTGTTCTTCATAGCTCAAAATGAAATGGCTGAAAAAGCTGGGAGTGTTTGGACCAAGGAAAAGAGATGCTCAGAAAGGCAGAATCATCTTTACCTACTGGCAAGGGACTAATTGTAATTCACATGCTCCACTGGATCATTATAGAGTGAGTGGGAAGAAACTACCAGAGAAGAATCGTCAAGCAAACTGATTTTGTCTACTTTAAGCGTTTCTCACCCTAGAGGTGTTAAGTACAAGCTGACAGTACTTACAGAAGGTGCTATAATGTAGAGCCATTTAATCAAACAGTTCAGGAAGCCTATTGAAGTTGTAGAACCGATATGTAGTTTCAGACCCCAGTTTACACTGTTTTTAATGTAATATGATTTTATTTATGGAATATCTACCTTTGAGAATTAATATACTGTAGTGGCTAAGGGCCAACTAGAAAGCTGTGTTCATAACCAGCTTGATCATTTGGTAACTGTGTAACTTTTCAGCTGGTTACTTAACACACTTAGCCTGTCTGTGCTTCAGTTTCCCTATCTATATAAAATGAAAGTAATAATACTAATTACCATATGGAACTGTTGCAAGAATTAAATGAGCTAGCACATGCAAATTACTTAGAATTGTTCCTGATTAAGCACTCAATATGTATTAGTTGATGTTATTAATATAATGCTAGTATTATGCCAAAGTTATGTCCTTGAGAGTGAAAGTTCCTAAAAGGACATTTTAGAGTCATATTAAAAGAGGGTAATTACCTACTTAATTCAGTAATGAAAGAAGAAAACACTTGCTTTTGCTTAAATGGCAAAACAACTAAATGGGAGTTTTTCCTGATTTACCTAGATAGTTAATTCTCTTTTTCATGTTTCTTTCAGATTTCACATTTGAACACAAAACACTGACCAGTCATATTCTATTACTACATGATTTGTTGCTTTTTGAATAGGGTGGCTGAATAAGGTATGGATCAGACACCAGATCTGCTGCTCTGAAGGACATATTTCTGTATCAAGATTGGACTGAATTCCTTTGAAGTCTCCTCCAACTGGGGTTGCCATATAAAATACAAGATTCTCAGTTACATCTGAATTTTAAGTAAACAACAAACAACTATTGGTATAAGTATATTGTAAATATTGTACTGGACATAGTTTACTGAAAAAATTATATATTTATATGAAATTCAAATTTAATTGGGTATCCTGTATTTTTATTTGCTAAATCTGGCAGCCCTACTTCCATCTGTGAGACCATGAAGTTGTGATTCCCTTGGGCATAGTTCTCAGCAGCTAGTGACAAAGTGGTTAGCATTTTCCTTTAGATATTTGTTGCCCATCCAAAATACACTATTTTACCTTCTGTAACTTCCTATAATATAAAAAATTATAATCCTATGTTTGTGTGTGTGTGTTAGTTGCTCAATTGTGTCTGACTCTTTTGTGACCCCTGCATCTTTACATCTCGTGCATTGGCAGGCGGATTCTTTACCACTAGCACCGCCTGAGAAACTCTCTTATATTGTATACTACTTTTTGAAAGCCTATTAGTTGAGCTTGGTTGCATTTTCTAGTTTTTGCAATATAACATGGTCAACGAGAAGAGAATAAATCAACTTCAATTATCTTCTGTTTTCTCTAGCAAGAGGAATGATTTTCAAACTGATAAAGACAGAACAAGCCGTAAAAGAATTAAAAGATACTTAAAGTTGAAAACAGGTGGTAAGCAGCAAGACAGAACCGAGACATTTTAATAGATTCAAATCTGTGGACCAAGATGAATTATGTCAGCCCAGCCTCAATGACTGGGCTCTGCCCTCTGTGGTCACCATAGCTGAGACCATTAATATGATCACTAATAAATCTGTACATGTAACTTGGCTATCCAGCATCCTCATACCTGTCCTGCTGGGCCAAAATCCAAGATAAATAGGAATAAAATCCCTATCACTCAATACAGAAAATGGAGGAAGGCACATCTCCCGCTCAGTCACCTGGACACAAGGCAGATTTAAATCAAGTGGGTGCTTCTCCTTAGAATTTTGAATCCACAGAGAATGATAAAGTGGTTCAGGGACGGAGATTATTCATGGTAGCTGTGACAGGATCAAGAGTCAGGCAGTAAGGCAGCCATCGCTGAAGGATGCTGACATTCAACATCAAGTTGTCTAGTGCTCAGGGGCTATGATGCCAGAAGCAGCGTCCTAAGGAAACCATCCTTGTGGCGCCATTTTGACTACCCCTTGCTCTCTGATCCAGGTTCTCCAGAGTTTTGGACAATTCAGTGAGCTACTCAATATTCTTCTTTAAATATGTTTCTAGAGTTAGTTTCTATTTTTGAATCCTAGAATCTCAATCAGAAGAACCCCCATGCTATTGCCTCCCTCACCAGACATGCCCCCAAACCCAGGCACAGAGCTTCTCTTCTGCTATGTCACCTTCCATACTGCTACTGCTGCCAAGTCACTTCAGTCGTGTCTGACTCTGTGCAACCCCATAGACAGCAGCCCACCAGTCTCTGCCATCCCTGGGATTCTCCAGGCAAGAACACTGGAGTGGGTTGCCATTTCCTTCTCCAATGCATGAAAGTGAAAGGTGAAAGTGAAGTCGCTCAGTCGTGTCCAACTCTTCGCGACCCCATGGACTGCAGCCTACCAGGCTCCTCCATCCATGGGATTTTCCAGGCAAGAGTACTGGAGTGTGTTGCCATTGCCTTCTCCGGTCACCTGCCATAGCTCTTGCCAAACCTCCCTTTATGAATAAATCTGAGTGGATCCCAGTTCTTCCACTACATGCAGACCACCGAGATGTAAAATGACTCTCTGATTTCCAAAAGTGCATCTGCTCAGATTCTGTGACACTCTGCTTTGCCAGCTTGTTTGGATCCCACTGTGGCTGAATCATAATTGAGCTCATGCCATAACACCGATATAGGGCCACCCAGCCCACTCATGGTTGAGCTGTATCTTGTTTCACATCTCTCTCTCTCTATCTCATCTCTATCTCTCTGAACCCTTTCCTCAAGAAAATATGCCAGTCTGGGATACTAACAGCATGAAAACTGTGACAATCTAAATAATCATGGAAAATGAAAGGATAACAGAAGATAGGAAATAAGTATTATATCTATTTTCATATATGAAGATATGGTAGATTTCCAAATGACACAAAGTTGAGTTTAACCCATTTTGTAGAACAGATTAGTAAATAAATTATTTTCTAGTATTTAGAAAAAGAAGCCATAAATAGTAGATTCAGATTCACTAAAAAATGTTATATCATCTTAATTATATGCATCTTAAAGATTTTCACTGAAATACATGAAAAGCGTTCTCTAAAACTGCCAAATAGCCCTAAAAAGATAAAGATTTATAATGAAAGTAAAGGATCTCTGCTCACTCATTCACAACCACCAGCCATAGTTAAGCGATGTTTAACTTTTTTAGCTATTTCTTCTATAGTTTATTTGTCAATAAATAGATGAAATGGTTAGATAGCCTCACTGACTCAATGGACATGAACTTGAGCAAACTCTAGAAGATGGAGGAGGACAGAGGAGCCTGGTGTGCTACAGTCTATGGGGCCACAAAGAGTCAGACATGACAGCAACTGAACAACAACAGTAGTTATTATAGTACTAATATGCTTTACTATATGTATTGCTGCTCAGTATTCCCTACTGTAGAGATGGAAGCAATAAGAATAATATTGAATAACAAGAAAAATATTAATTTTTTTTACTTTTACTGAGATATAATTGACATATGTAGAAATTTAAGGTATATAGAATAATAGTTTGACTTACATCTAGTGTGAAGTTATTACCTCAGCAGGTTTAGTTAGCATCGATCATCTCATATAAATGCAATTAAAAAAGCAAAAAAAAAAAAAAAAAGCAGAAGATATAACTGACTCCAGATAAATGCTGAGCCAATAAAAATAACAAAAAATTTACCTTTTACAATATTTTACTGCCTACAAAGCACTTTCTCATTTCATTTTTGAAGTACATTTGATAGCCAGCATTGATATTATCTTTTTCATTTTTTTTAAGAGGGGGAGCTGAGCCTTATTTAATTGACTTGTCCAAGGTGATAGAGTGTGCTAGTTGTGGAGCTACAACTATATTTCTGATTCCTTTATTAACACTCTTTGGAGTGTGTGATATTCCTACATTACTTCTTCTGT
Source organism: Cervus elaphus (assembly GCF_910594005.1). Lineage (NCBI taxonomy): Eukaryota > Metazoa > Chordata > Mammalia > Artiodactyla > Cervidae > Cervus > Cervus elaphus. The sequence continues at coordinate 37,724,967 of NC_057828.1, read as the reverse complement.
CAGCTGGGAGAGCTGACAGAGAGACAGGACAGCTCTCCTGACAGCTGACAGGAGAGCATCCTGACTTTTCACTTAATAGGTGTCTACTCATTGCAACTCTGGTGACCTTGGCCAGAATTTAAGCCACCTCACCCACTAATACACCATCTCCTGTTGCTTTGGAGAGGTCCTCTGAGTCCAGCATGAGATGTGGAAAACCACAGAGCAGTCCTTTTTTAAAAAAAATTTTTTTAAATTTATTTGACTGCCTTGAGTTTTTGTTGCTGCATGCGGGCTTTCTCTAGTTGTAGTGAGTCAAGGCTACTCTCTAACTTCAGTGCACATGCTTTTCATTGTGGTGGCTTCTCTTGTTGTGGAGCACAGGCTCTGGGGCTCATGGGTCAGTAGTTATTGGCTTAGTTGCCCTGAGGCATGTAAAATATTTGAGGACCAAGGATCAAACTCTTGTCCCCACCCCTAGAGAAGTCTTTACGTCCTTTTCCCCATCCTCTGAGGCACTCAGTGGGATGATAAAATGCCTGTGGTTCATGAACGGCCAGAGAAGGGACAGAATCCTGAGACAGAAAGAGGCAGTCCAACCAATACGCCTTCTTCAAGAGGATATTTCATGACTTACATGGAGAGGAGTACAGGCATGACTGGAACACTACTTTGGATTAGATATCTGACAACATCACCAAAATTCTCTTTCCTAGTATCTGATTTCATTACCACTCTTCTTAAAGAGTTCAGTCACTCCCCCAAACACCTTGAGGTTAAAGTCTACATGCACTAGTTTAATAGAGGGCATTTTCCATCTGGCTTCTTCCTTCCTTCACTTATTTCTTTAAATTTTATTTTTTTTAATTTTTTTATTGGAGTATAGTTGATTTACAATGTTGTGCTAATTTCAGGTGTATAGCAAAGTGAATCAGTTGTACATATGTACATATCCACACCTTTTTTAGATTCTTCTCCCACATAGGCCATGACAAAGTACTAAGTAAATTTCCCTGTGCTATACAGTGTGTGCTGTGCTCAGCTGTGTCCAACTCTTTGAGGTCCCCATGGACTGTAGGCTGCCACGCTCCTTTGCCCACAAGAATACTGGGGTGGGGAGCCATTTTTCTCCAAGGGATCTTCCTGACCCAGGGATCTAACCTGAGTCTCTTGCATCTCCTGCATTGGCAGGCAGTTTCTTTACCACTAGCGCCATTTGGGAAGCCCATCCTGTGCACTAGGTTCTTGTTAATTATGTCTATTTTATACATAGTGGTGTGTATGTGTTATTCCAATCCCCCGATTAATCCTTTCTCGCCTTACCCTCCATTTGTTCTCTGCATCTGTGAATCTACTTCTGTTTTGTAAGTAAAGTCATTTGTACCTTTTTTTAGATTCCACATATAAGTGATATCATATGGTATTTGTCTTTCTCTGTCTTCCTTCCTTCGCTTCTTATCTCTCACTCAACACTTGCTTGCCCAATCGATATCCACATATTTGCTTCATCCACCCTCTCTATGTCATTGAACTTTTCCTTTGTCCAGGATGCTGGGACACCCTTCCTTCCTTCTTAAACTGGAAATCCCTACTCATCCTTTGTGATCAGTCCTCTGTGATTCCTTTCTTTTTACCCCACACTACCCTTACCCACTAGGAGGCTTGTCCCTTCTCTGTGCTCCCATAGAATCCTTCGCTTTTTTCAGTTACTGTTTTATTACCCCTTGTTACAGCTGTTTCCTTGATTCACACATTATTTTCTGTGCTATTACTGGGTTTGGAATTGCTAGATGCTTAATAAAAAGTCTATTACATGAATGATTAATATAAGAGTGAATTATTGTCAAATATGAAAAATGACTGGCAAAACAATTTCAGTAGGTTTGTGTAGCATATGATATGAAACATGGAGCTCAGCATACAATAAATACTCAGAAGCAGAGCCTCAGCTGTCATGTTGGGCCTCATACCCCTCATGAACATTGGGGTTGATAGGATGTTTTCAGATGTTCAAGGAGCATCCTTGCTAGCCTAACACTGTGAAGATGCTGAGGGTCCTCCCTCATAGAATGGAGCTAATGCTTCCCCACTGATGTCAGGTAAAGGCCACCAAAATCAACAGGATCATGAGGGCATGTGGAAATCAAAGGAAATAGTTTGCCTTTACCACATGTACCCCCACAGAGTACAGTATACACACACACACACACACACACACACACACACACACACACACACACACACACACAACCTCATTGAATAAGAATGCTTTGACCCACAGGTACATGGTGAAACATCATGAGGAGAAAATTACAATGTGACAAATAATGGGGTTGTGAGTGGAACAAAAATCAGCTTTTCCACTGATACAGTAGCCCCCTCAGACCACTGATTTCTCCTGAACATCCCACTTATTCAGACCACTGCTTCTGCAGCCTGCTGGCTAGGTGGTTACCCTGGTGGTCTTATACCCAAGGGAACTCTTCAGCTCAAGGGAGGGACCTGAGAACCTTAGAGTCTCCCATGGAAAATCTAATGAGTAAGATTTTAAGTTGGTGAACAGCAGACTGAGATATCTGGGGGAGACGGGCAGGTCAGAGTTTTCCTTGCCTGCTTTTACTTCTCCACACAACACTTTCAAAATAGAAGCTACTTCCTCTGTGCTCCACAGCGTGCCCCCAGTCTCAGCTTCAAGGTGGTCTACCACAGCACTCTGCATTGGGTGACAGCAGAGAAGCCACCGACCTTCCTGTCATGCACTACACCAAGCAGAGGAAGATTCAGCCCATGCCAGACCAAAGAAAAATGTCTTTGAATCTGGCTGATCAGCATGAAGAGGGAATGGAGCTGATGCAAGATCTCTGGGAAAAACACATTGCCTCTCGAGATCCAAATGTAAGCAGGGGAAAGAGGTGTTGATGATCTGGAAATTTTTATCAGGAGATCCTTGAGTGTATGAACCATTTGTCCTCTGCACCTCTGAACCTGAAACCAGAATAACACCTGGCACCTGGTGATGACTCAAAAATCTTGACTACATCATCAAATAAAGGGAAAAGGGAGTGTGGGGTTATTCTCCAGAGGGTAGCTGCCTGCTTGCCAGGTAGGGGCAATTGAGTAGAAATAATTTTTATTTTTAATTTTTTTTTCCTAAGAGATTAAAAAAAAAAAAAAGCAGGAGCACTCATTATCTTCTTTAAGCAACAGTAAAGAGTTGATATGTTACAGCATGACATATTGTATAACTGCTTTGTAGATGTCATTTATGTGGTTAAGACCTAACTGGGACAGGGGACTGATTCTTCAGGGGCTACTGGCCAGTCTCAGCTGTTGCCCATTGGCAGGGCTATTGCACTCACACATAGAGTAGACCATTCTAAACATGACTTGACTTAAGAAAGACAGATAATACCAAAAGTTCTAATTAAAGTGAGAAAAGTAATGGTTAGTTCTATTCTTCTTAGTTTGATGGAATCATGGATTCACTTTTGAGAAGAGGTGCTTGGAAATCAGAGTTTGGGTTTAAACAAATAGCTTTTGGTGCCACCTCCACCTCCCCCAGACTCCTTTCACCCCCTGCCCCTCACATTTAATAATATTTCAGAAAGATATTATCATCCTTGGTTCTTTCTGAAATAAGCAAATTTCCAGATTGGTTCAACCATGTACAGAGAAGGAAAGCTGGCCTTGTGGCTCTCTCAGGTACTTGCTAAATCTGTGTACCTCACTTTCAGTTCCAGAATGTTCATTATTGGCCTCTCTTTTATATTTTTCTTTGAATTTTTGGTTTCAATTTGATCTTTGATAAGGTAGTTATTTTGTCTGCTTGGCTGCCTTTCCCATTTACTGAAAACAACCCTCCTAGCATCCCATACAAATGTTTACATGAGAGAAGCTGTGTTCTTATGATAGAATCCTCACCCTCGGCAATAACTGATCGATGCAGGAATTTTTGACTCAGGACTCTGTCCCCCCGGGGTCTAAGTGATTTCAGTTTTAGGCTAGATGGGACTTTGAACAGAGGAAATAGAAACCAGAGTAGCTGCAATATACCACGTGGACTTTCAAGAGGCATTGCAGTCTCACATGCTGTGAGGGGGAATAGAACCTGAACTAGACATGCTTTCTGCCCTGTCTAAAATACTCCAAGCCTGTATCCAGACTGTTCCTTAGGGCTGGGCACATCTTTGCTCATGGCTTCTATGAGTCACTATTATATCTTTAAAACAATCCTCTCATTTCTACTTAAACTAGCTGATAGGGGCTGTAAGGGGGCTCATTGATAAGATGGCTCCTTATGTTGACCTCTCAAAACAAGAATAAAATCACAGTGATCTGTGAGCTGACCAAATTGCCCAAACAGCATCCTGTTATCTCACTGGCGCCTATCTTTTCAAAACTGCGAGGCCACCAGATTCCAGACCTCTGGCTATGTGACCACCCCTTCAGAGAATTCTTCATCGGTGGGATATAAGAAGGACATCATCAGAAAGGGAGGACGCTGGTTCTCCTTAACAGCCAGTCACCCTCTCTTTTCCCTCTAATAAATTTCCCTTTTCTTCCTGACTGCCCGGCTTGCTCTCTTTTTCTCTGCACTCGCCTTACATTCTGGTGCTGAGACCCAGGACTCCCCATTTCCACAGATAAATGGAGTCACATAAACACTTCTCTTTATCACAAATATAGGGGAGAATCTCTCTTTTTATCATACACATGTTATTTATATTCAGTTGATCAAATTCATAATCCTGACAAGATACTGACCTTCTTCTTTACAGATCTCACTTTTGCTCATAAATGACCAGCCATAGGAGGACCCACCACTTTTAACATTTGTCTACAACAGGCTCCTTTCTGTTTTTCCAGACAAAACTCTATAAACAATTCTTACCCCAACTAAGAACTATACCACCACACCTCCATAATCACACTTCACATCTCTCCTTCCCTTCAGGCTTATCTGTCTATCATTTACTAATTACTATCAAAGCCTTTCTAAAGACCTCACTGACAGCCTAGAAGAAATAGCTAACAGCCTTATCACTATCCAAACTCAGTAAGATTCCTTGTCAGCTGTGGTCCTCCAAAACAGAAGAGGATTAGACTTCCTCACAGCAGAAAAAGGGGGGCCTATGCCTATTTTTGGAGGAAGCCTGATATTTCTACGCCAATAAATCAGGCATTGTAAAGGAAGAAACCTGACAATCAGGGCCTCGAGAATACGTCAGCACCTCAGTCATTCATGGGGAAACTGGTTAAGCAATTGGAATTGGGTCCTACCTTTTCTAGGCTCTCTCCTTCTACTTACCCTTATTCTAATGTTTGGCCCATGTTTAATGCATCTTTTTCTCAAATTTCTTCAGGATTGCTTACAAGCCTTCACCAACCGAACTACCCATGGGCTACTTCTAACTCACTCAGATTATCAAAAACTTCAACCCCACACAAATCCCCTTGACCCACATTCCAGCCTTTTCTTATCTCACCCCCAAGACACCCTTGTTCTGCAGGAAGCAGTTACAGAAGACTGACCTTCGGCCCTTATCCTAAATCAAAAAGGCTGGAATGATAGGGCCCACATGGGTTCTCACTGAGAAGATGGCTCATTATGTTGACCTTGCAAACAAAGAATAAAATCACAGTGATCCATGAGACCAACCAAACTGCCCAAATAGCATGCTTTTTTCTCACTGGCACCTATCTTCTCAAAGCTGTGAGACCACCAGATTCCAGACCTCCAGCTACATGACCATCCCTTCAGAGAATTTTCCATTGGTGGGGTATAAGAAGGACTCCATCAGAAAGGGAGGATGTTGATTCTCCTTAACAGCCAGTCACTCTCTCTTTTCCCTCTAATAAATTTCCCTTTTCTTGCCTGACTGCCCAGCTTGCTCTCTCTCTTTTTTTTAAATTATTTATTTATTTTAATTAATTAATTAATTAATTTACTTTACAACATTGTATTGGTTTTGCCATACATTGACTTGAATCCCCCATGGGTGTACATGTGTTCCTCATCCTGAATCCCCCTCCCACCTCCCTCCCCATCCCATCCCTCTGGGTCAACACAGTGCACCAGCCCCAAGCATCCTGTATCATGCATTAAACCTGGACTGGCGATTTGTTTCAAATATGATAATATACATGTTTCAAAGCCATTCTCCCATATCATCCCACTCTCACCCTCTCCCACAGAGTCCAAGAGACTGTTCAATACACCTGTGTCTCTTTTGCTGTCTCGAATACAGGGTTATCATTACCATTTTTCTAAATTCCATATATATGCACTAGTATACTGTATTGGTGTTTTTCTTTCTGGCTTACTTGACTCTGTATAATAGGCTCCAGTTTCATCCACCTCATTAGAACTGATTCAAATGTATTCTTTTAAATGGCTGAGTAATATTTCATTGTGTACATGTACCACAGCTTTCTTATCCATTCGTCTGCTGATGGGCATCTAGGTTGTTTCCATGTCATGGCTATTATAAACAGTGCTGTGATGAACATTGGGGTACACGTGTCTCTTTCAATTCTGGTTTCCTCAGTGTGTATGCCCAGCAGCGTGACTACTGAGTTATATGGCAGTTCTATTTCCAGTTTTTTAAGGAATCTCCACACTGCTCTCCATAGCGGCTGTACTAGTTTGTGTTCCCACCAACAGTGTAAGAGGTTTCCCTTTTCTCCACACCCTCTCCAGCATTTATTGCTTGTAGACTTTTGGATAGCAGCCATTCTGACTGGCGTGTAATGATACCTCATTGTGGCTTTGATTTGCATTTCTCTGATAATGAGTGATGTTGAGCATCTTTTGATGTGTTTGTTAGCCATCTGTATGTCTTCTTTGGAGAAATGTCTGTTTAGTTCTTTGGCCCATTTTTTGATTGGGTCTTTTATTTTTCTGGAATTGAGCTGCAGGAGTTTCTTGTGTATTTTTGAGATTAATTCTTTGTCCGTTGCTTCATTTGCTACTATTTTCTCCCATTCTGAAGGCTGTCCTTTCACCTTGCTTATAGTTTCTTTTGTTGTGCATAAGCTTTTAATTTTAATTAGGTCCCATTTGTTTATTTTTGCTTTTATTTCCAATATTCTGGGAGGTGAGTCATAGAGGATCCTGCTGTGGTTTATGTTGGAGAGTGTTTTGCCTATGTTTTCCTCTAGGAGATTTATAGTTTCTGTTCTTACATTTAGATCTTTAATCCATTTTGAGTTTATGTTTGTGTATGGTGTTAGAAAGTGTTCTAGTTTCATTCTTTTATAAGTGGTTGACCAGTTTTCCCAGCACCACTTGTTAAAGAGATTGTCTTTTCTCCATTGTATATTCTTTCCTCCTTTGTCAAAGATAAGGAGTCCATATGTGCGTGGATTTATCTCTGGGCTTTCTATTTTGTTCCATTGATCTATATTTCTGTCTTTGTGCCAGTACCACACTGTCTTGATCAGCAACTATATGCAAATAAAATGGACAACTTGGAAGAAATGGACAAATTCTTATAAAAGTGCAACTTTCCAAAATTGAACCAGGAAGAAATAGAAAATCTTAACAGACCCATCACAAGCACGGAAATTGAAACTGTAATCAAAAATCTTCCAACTAACGAAATCTCAGGACCAGATGGCTTCACAGCTGAATTCTACCAAAAATTTAGAGAAGAACTAACACCTATCTTACTCAAACTCTTCCAGAAAATGCAGAGGAAGGTAAACTTCCAAACTCATTCTATGAGGCCACCATCACCTTAATACCAAAACCTAACAAAGATGCCTCAAAAAAAGAAAACTGTAGGCCAATATCACTGATGAACATAGATGCAAAAATCCTTTAAAAAAATTCTAGTAAACAGAATCCAACAACATATTAAAAAGATCACACATCATGACCAAGTGGGCTTTATCCCAGGGATGCAAGGATTCTTCAATATCCTCAAATCAATCAGTGTAATACACCACATTAACAAAATGAAAAATAGAAACCATATGATTATCTCAATATATGCAGAGAAAGCCTTTGACAAAATTCAGCATCCACTTATGATAAAAACCCTCCAGAAAGCAGGAATGGAAGGAACATACCTTGACATAATAAAAGCTATATATGACGAACCCTCAGCAAACATTATCCTCAATGGTAAAAAATTGAAAGCATTTCCCCTAAAGTCAGGAACAAGACAAGGGTGCCCACTCTCACCACCACTATTCAACATAGTTTTGGAAGTTTTGGCCACAGCAATCAGAGCAGAAAAAGAAATAAAGGGAATCCAGATTGGGAAAGAAGAAGTAAAACTCTCACTGTTTGCAGATGACATGATCCTCTACATAGAAAACCCTAAAGACTCCACCAGAAAGTTCCTAGAGCTAATCAATGAATATAGTAAAGTTGCAGGATATAAAATTAACACACAGAAATCCCTTGCATTCCTATACACTAACAATGAGAAAACAGAAAGAGAAATTAAGGAAACAATACCATTCACCATTGCAACAAAAAGAATAAAATACTTAGGAGTATATCCACCTAAAGAAACAAAAGACCTATATATAGAAAACTATAAAACACTGGTGAAAGAAATCAAAGAGGACACAAATAAATGGAGAAATATACCATGTTCATGGGTCAGAAGAATCAATATAGTGAAAATGAGTATACTACCCAAAGCAATCTAGAGATTCAATGCAATCCCTATCAAGCCACCAATGGTATTTTTCAGAGAACTAGAACAAATGATATCACAATTTGTATGGAAATACAGAAAACCTCAAATAGCCAAAGCAATCTTGAGAAAGAAGAATGGAATTGGAGGAATCAACCTGCCTGACTTCAGTCACTACCGGCTTGTTCTCTTTTTCTCTGTACTCACCTTACATTCTGGTCCTGAAACCCAGGACTCCCCATTTCCACAGATAAATGGAGTCACATAAACACTTCTCTTTATCACAAATATAGGGGAGAATCTCTCTTTTTATCATACACATGTTATTTATATTCAGTTGATCAAATTCATAATCCTGACAAGATACTGACCTTCTTCTTTACAGATCTCACTTTTGCTCATAAATGACCAGCCATAGGAGGACCCACCACTTCTGACGTTTGTCTACAACAGGCTCCTTTCTGTTTTTCCAGACAAAACTCTATAAACAATTCTTACCCCCAACTAGGAACTATACCACCACGCTTCTGTAATCACACTTCACATCTCTCCTTCCCTTCAGGCTGACCTGTCTATCATTTACTAATTACTATCAAAGCCTTTCTAGAGACCTCACTGACAGCCTAGAAGAAATAGCTAACAGCCTTAGAAAGAAAGTGAAAGTGAAGTCACTCAGTCGTGTCCAACTCTTTGCGACCCCATGGACTGTAGCCTACAGGCTCCTCCATCCATGGGATTCTCCAGGCAAGAATACTGGAGTGGGTTACCATTTCCTTCTCCAGGGGATCTTCCCAACCCAGGGATCGAACTGGGTCTCCCACATTGGAGGCAGACGTTTTAACCTCTGAGCCTTATCACTATCCAAATTCAGCTAGATTCCTTGTCAGCTGTGGTCCTCCAAAACAGAAGAGGATTAGACTTCCTCACAGCAGAAAAAGGGGGGCCTATGCCTATTTTTGGAGGAAGCCTGATATTTCTACACCAATAAATCAGGCGTTGTAAAGGAAGAAACCTGACAATCAGGGCCTCGAGAATACGTCAGCACCTCAGTCATTCATGGGGAAACTGGTTAAGCAATTGGAATTGGGTCCTACCTTTTCTAGGCTCTCTCCTTCTACTTACCCTTATTCTAATATTTGGCCCATGTTTAATGCATCTTTTTTTCAAATTTTCTTCAGGATTGCTTACAAGCCTTCACCAACCGAACTACCCATGGGCTACTTCTAACTCACTCAGATTATCAAAAACTTCAACCCCACACAAATCCCCTTGACCCACATTCCAGCCTTTTCTTATCTTACCCCCATGACACCCTTGTCCCTCAGGAAGCAGTTACAGAAGACTGACCTTCGGCCCTTATCCTAAATCAAAAAGGCTGGAATGATAGGGCCCACATGGGTTCTCACTGAGAAGATGGCTCATTATGTTGACCTTGCAAACAAAGGATGAAATCACAGTGATCTATGAGACTGACCAACTGCCCAAATGGCATGCTTTTTCCTCACTGGCATCTATCTTTTCAAAGCTGCAACACCACCAGATTCCAGACCTCTGGCTAAGTGACCATCCCTTCAGAGAATATTTCATCAGTGGGATATAAGAAGGACCCCGTCAGAAAGGGAAGACTCTGGTTCTCCTTAACAGCCAGTCACCCTCTCTTTTCCCTCTAATAAATTTCCCTTTTTGCCTGACTTCCTGGCTGGCTCTCTTTTTCTCTACACTTGCCTTACAGTAGCTCCACCCAGTTTTCTGTTCTTGCACACCCAAGTACTAATTCTAGTCCCCTGTCCTGATTTCAGAGGTGAGGCATCTTGCCTCCATTCTTAGCCTCTAATTCCTTTGTCTCTGCAAAGGGGTTTTAAATTAGTCTTCTGCTAACATTACTGAGCAATTTAAAAAGTCTTGGGCACTTTATGAAAATCTACCACAACTGGAGTATCTGGGAGGATCAGGGACGGTAAAGTGTACAGGTGCTCAATAATGATACCACATTTCTACTGTTCTAAAATAGAATAAATGGTAAGACACCTAATAGGAATTTTCAGGAAAAAATAAAAATATGCTACCACATCCAATGTAGAAAGTTTAAAACAGATTCCAACTTTATAAATTCTAACAGTGTGAAAAAAAAAAAAAAATAGGCATCTTGGAGAGGCTTCCCTGGTGACTCAGTGGTAAAGAATACACCTACCAATGCAGGAGACATGGATTTGATCCCTGTTCTGGGATGATTCCGGCAGCAACTGAGCTTGTGTACCACAACTACTGAGCCTGTGCTCTAGAGCCCAGGAACTGCAACTACTGAAGCCCATGAGCCTATGCTCCACAACATGAGAAGCCACCACAATAAGAGAATCGCCTGCACAGCAACAAAGACCCAGCCAGCAGAGCCAAAATTAAATAAATAAATGTAATTATTCAAAAAAAGTTATTTTGAAATGTGGCAAATTGATGATGCTTTATTGTTGTTCAGTCACTCAGTCATGTCTGACTCTTTGCGACCCCATGGACTGCAGCACGCCAGGCTTCCTTATCTGTCACCATCTCCCAGAGTTTGCTCAGACTCATGTCCATTTAGATGGTGATGACATAAGTATTACATAGTGTGTCACATTTTCCCACCATGCCTTGTTTTCTACACAGAGCACTATTAATCAGTGTATGATCCTTAAGTCACTAGTCCAGAAATGTTCTATGAAAATAGTTCAAAAGTTCAAAAGTCATTTTTTTTTCCCCTTCTTCATTATGGATCTTTTCTTACAAAACTTTTTGAGGAAATGCTCCAGGAAAGCAAAAAGAATAAACTAAGCTAAAGAAAGACATTGATCTATGAAATAGTGGATTTAACCCTAGACAGCAATAATGGAAAGTCCTAAAATAACACTCAGATAGCAGGAGGGGAGAGGACTTTAGGAGAAAGCCTATAGGAATAAGGGCAACTCAATAGACCACCCACCATGCACAACAATTGGGAGGAAAAGTTAGGATTTGTGGACTGCATATGGGACAAGGGAGATTCAAACAAATGCCAGTTAGAAACTCCAAGGAAAACTGCAATCTGTGCAAAGAAAAACATAATAATTGAATTTGGCTTGGCTTTGTGTTTAACAATGCTGTCAAATTCATAATATATACTATTAAATCAATCTACTTTCATCTATTGGAAAGGCAAAGTACGGGGCGGGGGGGGGGAAGTATGTGTATATAAAAAATTCTCATCTGTAATAATAGCAAGTCAATTGATGGCATCTAAAATTCATAAATTAAAAGTACCATACAAGCAATATCTCTTTATTAATCTATTTATTGAACCCTACAACATGTCAGCCATTTTTCCTAAAAACTGGAGGTACAAGAATAAACAACAACAACAAAAAATTTTGACTTCATGGAGTAAATATTTTGGCAGGAGAACCAGACCATGAACAGGATTAAACAAGTGAAATATTCACCAGAAAGTAGTAAATGCTAAAGAGGAAAAATGAAGCCTAGAAAGACAGAATGAAATACTGAGGAATGGATAGTTGAGGTTTCAAATAGGGTAGCTGGAAGATGAATTTTGAGCAAAGAGTTGAAGATGAATGGAAAGAACACCCTACACAGTCAGAGGAAACAGCAAGTACAAAGGCCCTGAGGTAGGAGTGTGCCTGGCACATTCAGGAAACAGCCAAGAAGTCCAAAGTAGCTGGCTTGGGAAATTAATGGGGAGAGAGTAGAAGATGAAGTCACAGAGGTGACAGGGGCAAGACCATTCTGGGTCTTAGAGTTTGTTGTTGAGAATTGTTTGACAACTCCAACTGTTGTTAGAGTTTGTTTGCTTATACTCTGAGTGAGAAAAGAGGACACTTAATAGATGTGTACAAGGTGTGATACAGCCTGACCTTGGCCTCAACAGGTCACTCTGGCTGTTGTGCTGATAATAGATCACAGGAGGCTAAGATGGGCAGACCAGTTAGGAGGGTATTGCAATAATCCAAGTAGGAGATGACAGTGGATTGAACCAGAGTGTTAGCAGGGGATCAGAAAGGAAGGTTCAAATGCCGGTTGTATACTGAAGGTAGGACTGACATGACTCACTGACAAACTGGAATAGTGGATAAAGATGAAGTGGTTAAAGATAAAGTGAATAAAGATGACTCCAAGCCTTTTAATATGAACATTTAGAAGAATGGTATCTCTATTCACTGAGGAGAACATGAGAGTTGTAGGTCTGAGAGCTCAGTTTTCGATATGTTAAGTTTGAGATGTTTATTAGACATCCAAATGGAAATGTCAAGTAGACAGGTCAAGATTTCAGAGGAAACATCAGAGCTGGAAATAACTTGAGAGCCATCAGCAAGTGCATTGCATTTTAAGCCATAGTGATGGGTGAATACACATAGGTAATGGGGGCTGATAGAAGAGATAAGAGCTTCAAGGATTGAGCCTGAGGACACTCCAAGGTCTTTAAGTTGAGAACATGAGGAAGAACCAGCAAGAGATATTGAGAAAGTAGTCACAAAGTTATATTGTGTCCAGAAACCAAGGTAGAAGAGTGTTTGCAGGAACAAGAGAGTGAGTGATTTTGTCAAATGCGTGGGATAGGTCAAAAAATGAGGACTTAGAAATGACAGTCAGGTTTAATATAAAATGACATTCACATATGACCAACCATTAGGGGAAACATTTCATTGGATTGGCAGGAGCAAAAGGCTTATTGAAGAGGGTTCAAGAAGAACCCTGGGAGAATTGTTGTTGTTGTTGTTTAGTTGCTAAGTCATGTCCAACTCTTTTGTGACCCCAAGGACTCTAACTTCTATGTCTGTAGGATTTCCCAGGAAATGATACTAGAGTCGGTTGCCATCTCCTTCTCCAGGGAATCTTCCTGAACCAGGGATCGAACCCACATCTCCTCCATTGGCAGGCAGATTCTTTACCACTGAGCCACCAGAGAAGCCCTGGGAGAAGAATTAGAGGCAGTCAACAGATACAGTTCTTTAAGGAGAATAAATTTAGACTGAAGTTGTCTCAAAAGTGTCACTATAGAGGCTTGAAGAAAGATGAAGTATAGCCTAAAGAGAACACTGGGTTAAGAAACATTTTTGCTTGCTTATGTTTAATTTTTCATTGGGAGAAATAACATCAAGTTTGTATATTGATGGGAATAATCCAATGGTAAGTTTAACAATTAGTATAATACCCTGTGTATCAACCATATATATTTGCCTTCCTTCTAACAATTTTAATTTACAAGCACATTTCCCCTAGAAACTGATTATGTATTTCTGACTCTTTAATCTTTCAGTCTTTTTACCTCTACCAAGAACTAAACATATTAGCAATTTGATTGATGATTAAACTATTTCCTGGTTTTTCTAGAACATATAATAACATGCTTTTCTAATAAAAATAATATTTCTTTTAATGAGCTTTATAAATAGACATTCAACATAAATTATCTATCTTTATGTTACAGCAGTAAGAAAAATGACTATTGACACCAAAATTGAAAGGAAACTCATGTCCAGGATAGACTGAATTCTATCCCCTGTACTTCAGCTACTACTGACTAGTAATTGATTGAATTCTGTGTATTTATTTAAAGTTCCAGTGGCCATACAGTTGACGTCTCTTAAAAGTCAGGTATCCGTGGACTATGCTCCTCCTTCAGTTTTGAGATAATTCAATAGGAAGCAGTTCCCTGTCTGGGCAGTCACTTTCCCCACCTTCAGCATTGTCACTTGCTCTTGCTGCCACTTTAACCAACTCATTCAAGAGAATGTCGTCTTCAGAGCTGTGGTTTCCTCCCCAACTACAGCTAAACTTTTTAATATAACACCCTTCTATGTTTCCTTCCTGTTGCTCCTGCCCATGGCCCAAGTTAAGAGTAATGAAGACTGCTGTAATTACTCCTGAGTTTCTCTCTCAACTTCTTGATTCCTACTTTCCCCCTATAATATAATTACTTAGGTAAAAAAATAATTCTTAATTTTCATTGCAAAGTTCTTTATTTTCTTTATATTACATGCTGCATCCATGTGTGTACTCAGTCATGTCTGACTCTTGCAACCCCATGGACTGTAACCTGGCAGGCTCTTCTGTTCATGTGATTTCCCAGGCAACAATACTAGAGTGGGTTGCCATTTCCTCCTCCAGGGAAACTTCCTGATCCAGAGATCGAACACTCCCCCTCCCCACCCCCACTCCCGCCCCACCTCAGACACAACCAGGTCCCCTGCATTGGCAGGCAGGTTCTTTAATGCTGGGCTACCTGGGAAGTCCTGTAAAGACTTCCACCCCCTCTCCCCACTGCCGTCACCCAAAATTCATCTAGTATTCAATTCAAAATCATTGCAATAAAAATATCCAAATAGTTTTAGGACTAAATTTTCTTATCTTTTCTTATATTTGTGGGGTTTCCCTGGTAGCTCAGCTGGTGAAGAATCCAGGTGCAATGCAGGAGACCATGGTTCGATTCCTGGGTCGGGAAGATCCCCTGGAGAAGGGATAGGCTACATTCCAGTATTCTAGCCTGGAGAATTCCATGGAAAGAGGAACCTGCCGGGCTACAGTCCATGGGGTCGCAAAGAGTCTGACGCGACTGAGTGACTTTCACTTTCATTCTTAAATTTGTATACAAGGAGACTTTCACTTGGGACTTCCCAGGTGAATCTAGTGGTAACGAACCCGCCTGCCAATGCAGGAGACTTAAGAGACGTGAGTTCAATCCTTGGGTCAGGAGAATCTCCCAGAGAAGGAAATGGTAACCCTCTCTAGTATTCTTGCCCAGGAAATCCCACGGAAGAGAGCCTGGCGGGTTACCATCCATAGGGTCGCAAAGAGTCAGCCGCAATTGAAGCGACTTAGCACAGCACACAGACATTCACAGATAGCTGAAGCAAGTTGGGAAAAGAGAAAATAGAGGGGAAATCAGTTCAGTCCAGTTCAGTTCAGTTGCTCAGTCGTGTCCCCTTGAATCGCAGCACGCCAGGCCTCCCTGTCCATCACCAACTCCTGGAGTTTACTCAAACTCATGTCCATCTAGTCGGTGATGCCATCCAGCCATCTCATCCTCTGTCGTCCCCTTCTCCTCCTGCCCCCAATCCCTCCCAGCATCAGGGTCTTTTCCAGTGAGTCGGTTCTTCGCATCAGGTGGCCAAAGTATTGAAGTTTCAGCTTCAGCATCAGTCTTTCCAATGAACACCCAGGACTGATCTCCTTTAGGATGGATTGATTGGATCTCCTTGCAGTCCAAGGGACTCTCAAGAGTCTTCTCCAACACCACAGTTCAAAAGCATCAATTTTTTGGCCCTCAGCTTTCTTCACAGTCCAACTCTCACATCCATACATGACCACTGGAAAAACCATAGAGGGGAAATATGTCCTATCAAATATTAAGGCTTGAGACAATGCTGTGGTAATAAAAAAAATCTTTAGAGGAGAACAAGCAGAACAATGAAAATTGTGTATATACTGTGAAATTAGAGAGAACCTATCCCTTGCAGCGCTATTTTTTTTTTTTTTTAATAGTCATTTGAGGAAAGTAGCCTTAGAAATGCAGGGGGTGGGTGGGGAGAGAATGAGTTCTGAGCTCGGGGACCAGATGCTCAGGAGTTGCGTTCCCAAACTGACAGCACCTGGAGACCTTGTCCAGAGCTCGGACTGCTGCTCCTCCAACTGTCAGAAATCCCCTTCACTCTGCTCCTCCTCGCCCCCAGCCCCAGTGCCCGTTGTCAGGAAGCCCCAAGATGAGCCTCAGGATCATTCAGCCTGAGTATTTTCAAATTCCTTACCTTGTCTGATCCTCCCCAAAGCCTTATAAAGAAAGATGGAGCAGGTATGATTGTGTCCACTTTACTCATGAAGAGACATACATAAACAGGATAAAATGATCGGCCTAAGTCATCCTGCTGTGTGGCAGAGCCAGGACTGAATGCAGTCCATCAGGAACCTCATCTCACACAGTCCTATCAAAAATATATATCCCCTCAGGTTTCCCTGGTAGTGATGCTATCCGTGTCAGACATAGGTACTCTTAGAGGAATGGTTGGTTGCCTGTGTTCCATCGGCCTGGGGAATAAGGGAAGCACCCTGAAGGTCTCTAAAACTATAAAGAAGTGATAAGACTAAGTGAAAGTGTTAGTCTCTTAATCTTGTCCGACTATTTGTGACCCCATGGACTGTATAGATTTCTCCAGGCAAGAATACTAGAGTGGGTAGCCATTCCCTTCTCCAAGGGATCATCCTAACCCAGGGATTAAATACATGTCTCCTGCATTGCAGACAGATTCTTTACCCTTGGAGCCACCAGGGAAGCTGTGATAAGACCAAGGCCTGATGCAGTCCCTCCAGGAGCATTCTCCACTGGAGATGTGTCATCCTCAGTATAGGCACCACCTATAACCAATTGTTGGCCACCTGGAAAAATAAATGATAGACACAGAGTAAGACTGAGACATTTAGTTTTCCCCTGCTCTTAACACAGATCAACAAGTAAAGATTATACCAGAAGAGAAGGTGATTTTTCTCACTATTTTCTGCTTGATTACATGTGAAGTGTAATCACACCAACCACAGTTTCTATGCCAAATTCAGAAGTGGGGCAGATATGGAGAAATCTGAGAGAAGATATAACCACTACTTGAATAGAGCTCTTGAGAGGTGACACACACAGACTGAAAGATGCCCTAAAAATTGTCCAGTATCAGCAGAAGATAAGAAGACTAGAAATTAGGTTTTGGGGGCAGACCCTTTATCACCTGCATTTGAATTAGAAACCTGTTTTGAAGCCATTTAATTTTTTTCATTTATTTTTATTACTTGGAGGCTAATTACAATATTGTAGTGGTTTTTGCCATACATTGACATGAATCAGCCATGGATTTACATGTGTTCCCCATCCTGAACCCTCCTCCCACCTCCCTCCCCATCCCATCCCTCTGGGTCAGAAGGTGAGGGTGGGATGATCTGAAAGAACAGCATTGAAACAAGTATATTATCAAGTGTGAAACAGATCGCCAATCCAGGTTGGATGCATGAGACAAGTGCTCAGGGCTGGTGCACTGGGATGAAGCCATTTAATTTTTATCAATGGTCGAATTCTTTATTTTGGGGGGGCTCAAAAATCACTGCAGGTGGTGACTGCAGCCATGAAATTAAAAGACACTTGCTCCTTGGAAGAAAAGATATGACCAACGTAGACAGCATATTAAAAAGCAGAGACATTATTTTGCCAACAAACGTCCATCTAGTCTAAGCTATGATTTTTTCAGTAGTCATGTATGGTTGTGAGAGTTGGACTATAAAGAATGCTGAGTGCCAAAGAATTGATGCTTTTGAACTGTGGTGTTGGAGAAGACTCTTGAGAGTCCCTTGAACTGCAAGGAGATCCAACCAGTCCATCCTAAAGGAAATCAGTCCTGAATATTCTTTGGGAGGACTGATGCTGAAACTGAAGCTCCAATACTTTTGCCACCTGATGTGAAGAACTGACTCATTGGAAAAGACCCTGATTCTGGGAAAGATTGAAGGCAGAAGGAGAAGGGGATGACAGGAGGCAAGATGGTTGGATGGCATCACCAACTCAATGGACATGAGTTTGAACAAGCTCCGGGAGTTAGTGATGGGCAGGGAGGCTTGGCCTGCTGCAGTCCATGGGGTTTCAAAGAGTCGGACATGACTGAGCAAGTGAACTGAAAAGAACTGGACTGAACTGAATTCTAGACTCACTTGGCATTAACCAACCATGTGGCAATGAGAATAGTAAAACTGAAAGAACACTGAATTAGAAGAACTGTAAGTCTGTGATCCCTACTTGCTTCACCTCTCTAGAAACTGATTTCTTCATCCATAAAGTGAGGAAGATAAATATAATCTCCAATTTTTCATAAAGTTCTAAAGTCACAGTCATTTTCTACACATAGAAAATTAGATGTTTGGACTTCCCAGATGGATAAGGATCCAACTGCCAATACAGAGGACACAGGCTGTACCCCTGGTCCAGGAAGATTCCACGTGCTGTGGGACAACTAAACCAGTGAGCCACAACTATTGAGCCTGCTCTCGAGCCTGCAAGCCTCAACTTCTGAGCCAGTGTGCCACAACTACTGAGCCTGCCTGCTGCAATTACTTAAGCCTGCATACCCTGGAGCCTGTGCTCCACAACAAGGGAAGCCCCTCCTCTTCCCAACTTGAGAAAGCCCCAAGCCTAGCAATGAAGACCCAACACAACCAAAATAAATAAATTGATAATTTTTCAAAAAGAAAATTAGAGGGTTTAAGCATTATGTTTTCTAGAATCCTCTCTGGCTCTAACATTTTAAAGTTTCAAAAGTATATTTTCTGAGTCATATTTTTTTCTTAGGGTAAACATATGGCCCCTACTATTTCAAGTGGTACCTCTGCAGTAAACATATAGTATAAGTTCTGTGGGTTGTACTGAACTGAACAAATGTTACAGTCAGCAGGGCCACCTGCTAGCCTGTGTTTCTCTGGACAAATTAGAAAAGGAGGCTTTTCTATACAGAAGCAGCTTCATAGACACAGGGCTAAGAAAGGGATGTTTGGGCTGAATTTCAGCTTCCTCTTGTCTCAGCTGCACATTCTAGTACAGTTTATAAAATACTCAACAAAACACAGCAGTCCTGGTGGAGTCTGAAAATCTGAAGGCATTTGCTTCAAGCCAAACTCAGTCTTTCCAAGGAAAATTATGAAAGCTTATAGTCAGCAGTATGAAACCTCTAGATTCACTGAGCTGGGCAAAGATTATATTAAAGATCAAAAGATTTAGAGGTGAAATGGTGATTTTGCTGTTGATGCTCTGAAGGACAATCACAGCACCTCTGTCAGGAATCAACACAGTGTGAAATTGTCCATGATTAAAGCATTAATATGATTAACTAATCTACCTAGGAAGTTACCCTACACTCTAGGCTTCTCTTTCAAATAGACTCTAAGTTCCTTAGAATAGTTGGAATTCTTGCTCATTTTTATACCTCCAGAACTGACTACAGTGTCTGGCACAAGACAGTTGTTCAATGAGCAATAACTAAACCCATTATCAGAAGTTGATTTGATTCAAATACCCCAAGACTGGATACTATGAACATAAAAGAAATGCAATGAAATTAAAGTAGAATTGGAAAAAGTCAGCTTAGAGCAGGAGTTCTCAACCTGCATGTGCAATTATCAAATGCCTGGTGATTCTGATACATCTCTCCCCACTCTGCCCCTGCTCAACTTTGAGAATCTCTACAGAGTTGAGATTTTCCAAACATGAGTTCTGAAGGTCCTCGCTCTCCTCCCAACCTAATCAGAGTCCAGAAACATGGCTCTTAACCTTAAAGGGAGAGAGTGTTTGTCAGAATCAGTGCCTACCACTCCAGTTAAGGAGCTTCATGACAGCTTTTACAGAAATAAGACCCCTGGAGCATTTGTGTGGTGGCTAATGACTAAACACTGGCTTATGCCTTCAGTGGAAGGAAAAGTGAATTTGATAATTGTGTCTTTCCATATCTTTTCTCTTTAAAAAAAATAGAAAATGTTTTTTTATTTAAAGAGAAGTATAGAGAATAAAGCAACAAACATCAATGTACTTGCTATTCAGAATTAATTACATTGTGTATTTCCTCCAGATACTTAAAAAACTAATACACTACAGTCTCTTTAGTATCTTTCTCCATCTTACTGCCCGTCCTTCCTCAATAGAGGCAAGCATCCTACAGTTGATATGTACATATTTTTATCATGCATGGTTTATGATTTGCTTCTGATAGTAGAGTATGAGAATTCTTATTTATACCTATCTTCCCAAAACTTGGTATTATCAGTTTATATTTTTGCCAGTTTGATGCTTATGATACAGGGTCTTATTGTTTTAATTTGCATTTCTCTGATTAGTATGAAGTATGAGCAGTTTTCATATACTTTAGCCTTCCAAACTCCCTTTTATGTGAATGGCCCATTGATTTTTTTTGCCCATTTTCCTATTTAAATGTTAGATTTTTCTTGTTGATTTTTAAGAATTCATTTAATATTCTGGATACTAATCCTGCAGATTTTCCCAGTAATAGAGAATTTTTAAATTGAGATTGTCAAACTAATCAATATTTTCCTTTGTCATTTGTTCTTTGGCAACTTAAAAATATTTTCATCATACCTTTACGTTTTGATATGAAAGATTATTCACATTTAGTCACAATGTCTCTGGAATCTGGTTTGAAATATAATGTGAAGTGGGGCTATAGTTTTGTATTTTTCAATACAGGAAGTTCATCCTCCCCTGTACATTTATTAGCTAACCTAATATTTTTCAGAGTCTACTAATGAGACATGAAAACAATTTAGTGGGCCCAAGTCACCATTTTTTTTTAAATGAAAGACTATAGGAAATAATAGGCTACATTGTATATAGGAAGAATAAAATATGCTTCACCAAATTACAGATATATGTATACAGTGGGTGAATGGTTATTGTTCAGTTGCCCAGTCATGTCCAACTCTGTGACCCCATGGACTGCAGCACACAAGTCCTCCTTGTCCCTCACCATCTACCAGAGTTTCCCCAAGTTCATGTCCATCGCATTGGTGATGCCATCCAGCCATCTCATCCTCTGATGCCCTTCTTTTCTTCTGCCCTCAATCTTTCCCAGCATCAGGAACTTTTCCAATGAGTCAGCTGTTCACATCAGGTGGCCAAAACACTGGAACTTCAGCTTCAGCATCAGTCCTTCCAGTGAGTATTCAGGGTTGATTTCCTTTAAGATTGACTGGTTTGATCTCCTTGCTGTCCACGGGACTCTCAAGAGTCTTCTCCAGTACCACAGTTTGAAGGCATCGATTCTTTGGTGCTCTGCCTTCTTTATGGTCCACCTTTCACAACTGTATTTGACCATGGGGAAGACCATAGCCTTGACTATATGGACCTTTGTCAGCAGAGTGATTTCTCTACTCTTCATTACACTGGCTAGGTTTGTCATAGCTTTCCTGTCAAGAAGCAATTGTCTTTTGATTTCATGGCTGTAGTCACCATCCACAGTGATTTTAGAGTCCAAGAAGAGGAAACCTGTCACTGCTTCCGTATTTTCCCCTTCTATTTGGTGTGAAGTAATGGACTGGATCTTAGTTTTTTTAAATATTTAGTTTTAAGCCAACTTTTTCACTCCACTCCTTCACCCTCATTAATAGATTCTTTAGTTCCTGTTCACTTTCTGCCATTAGGGTGGCATCATCCATATATCTGAGGGTATTGATGCTTCTCCTGCCTATCTTGATTCCAGCTTGTAACACTGAGTGGGTACTGGCTATGAAATAAAATTTATTTATTTCTGTGGATTATGACCAAAAATGTTTGAAATCAATATCTTTTCTCCCACTGATTTGTAACACCATCTCTATCATGCACCATGGTCTCATGAGCGATTGGGTTAATTTCTGATGTTGGGGTTCCTCCAGCCAAATTCAAAACTGGACCAGTACATAGAAGGATAAACCAAAGAAAGAAGCAAAGAACCAAAGAAAGAACCACTCTGGATTGGTAGGTGGCAATCTTAATAAGCAAGGGAACTTAAATGCAAGGCTTATCTTGAGTGGCTGGAAGATGAGTAAATCTCCACACTTGCCAGAATCTTAAAATTTACATAGAGGACTTAACTGGGTTCAATGACGTATCTGGTCCAGATGGTCTCAACAGCCACATTACTCTCTGAAGGCTGAGTCCTTGAAATAGCCCCCACTGTGAAAACAGTGGTCCAAATGTACATTCCAAGAACACGGAGGGGGTGTTCAGTTCAGTTACTCAGTCATGTCCGACTCTTTGCAACCTCTTGGATTAGAGCATCCCAGGCTTCCCTGTCCAACACTAACTCCTGGAGCCTATTCAAACTCATGTCCATAGAGTCAGTGATGCCATCCAATCATCTTATCCTCCATTGTCCCCTTCTCCCCCTACCTTCAATCTTTCCCAACATCAGGGTCTTTTCCAATGAGTCAAGTTCTTCGCATCAGGTGGCCAAAGTATTGGAGTTTCAGTTTCAGCATCAGTCCTACCAATGCATATTCAGGACTGATTTCCTTTAGGATGGACTGGTTTGATTTCCTTGCAGACCAAAGGGACTCTTGGAAGTCTTCTCCAACACCACAGTTCAAAAGCATCAGTTCTTTGGCACTCAGCTTTCTTTATAGTCCAACTCTCACATCCATACATGACTACTGGAAAAACCATAGCTTTGACTAGATGGACTTTTGTTGGCAAAGGAATATCTCTGTGTTTTAATATGCTGTCTAGCATAGGTTGGTCATAATTTTTCTTCCAAGGAGTAAGTGTCTTTTAATTTCATGGCTGCAGTCACCATCTGCAGTGATTTGGGAGCCCCCCCAAATAAAGTCTATCACTGTTTCCATTGTTTTCCCATTTATTTGCCATGAAGTGATGGGATCAGTGCCATGATCTTAGTTTTCTGAATGTTGACTTTTAAGCGAACTTTTTCCCTCTCCTCTTTCACTTTCATCAAATGACCCTTTAGTTCTTCTTCACTTTCTGACATAAGGGTGGTGTCATCTGCATATCTGAGGTTATTGATTTTTATCCCAGCAATATTGATTCCAAATTGTGCATCATCCAGCCCAGCATTTCTCATGATGTACTCTGCATATAAATTAAACAAGCAGAGTGACAATATATAGACTTGACGTACTCCTTTCCCAATTTGGAACCAGTTTGTTGTTCCATGTCCATTTATGTTGCTTTTGACCTGCATA
The DNA here is from genome assembly GCF_910594005.1 of Cervus elaphus. NCBI lineage: Eukaryota > Metazoa > Chordata > Mammalia > Artiodactyla > Cervidae > Cervus > Cervus elaphus. Next base: position 37,701,601 of record NC_057828.1, on the reverse strand, counting down.
CAGATTTCTCAGGAGGCAGGTCATGTGGTCTGGTATTCCCATCTCTTTCAGAATTTTCCACTGTTTGTTGTGATCCATGCAGTCAAAGGCTTTGGCATAATCAATAAAGCAGAAGTAGATGTTTTTCTGGAACTCTCCTGCTTTTTCGATGATCTAATGTATGTTGGCAATTTGATCTCTGGCTGCTCTGCCTTCTCTAAATTCAGCTTGAACATCTGGAAGTTCATGGTTCACATAATGTTGAAGCCTCACCTGGAGAATATTGAGCATTACTTTACTAGTGTGTGAGATGAGTGCAATTGTGCAGTAATTTGAGCATTCTTTGGCATTGCCTTTCTTTGGATTTTGAATTTGAATGATTCCAGGTTTGTATGCAATATTGCTCTTTACAGCACTGGACTTTATTTCCATCACCTGTCACATCCACGACTGGGTGTTGTTTTTGCTTTGGCTCTGTCTCTTCATTCTTTCTGGAGTTATTTCTCCACTTATCTTCCATAGCACATTGGGCACCTACTGACTGGGGGAGCTCATCTTTCTGCGTCCTATATTTTTGCCTTTTCATACTGTTCATGGGGTTCTCAAGGCAAGAATATTGAAGTGGTTTGCCATTCACTTCTCCAGTGGACCGCATTTTTTCAGAACTCTCCACCATGACCCGTCTGTCTTGGGTGGCCCTACATGGCATAGCTCATAGTTTCATTGAGTTAGACAAAGCTGTGGTTCATGTGATCAGATTGGTTAGTTTTCTGTGTTTGCAGTTTTCATTCTGTCTGCCCTCTGATGGAGAAGGATAAGAAGGTTATGGAAGCTTCTTGATGGGAGACAACTGACTGAAGGGGAAACTGTGTTTTGTTCTGATGGGCGGGGTTATGCTCAGTAAATCTTTAATCCAAGTTTCTGTTGATGGAAGGGGCTATGTTCCCTCCCTGTTGTTTGACCTGAGGCCAAACTGTGGTGGAGGTAATGAAGATAATGGTGACCTCCTTCAAAAGGTCCCATGCAGGCACTGCTGCACTCTGTGCCCCAACCCTGCAGCAGGCCACCACCGACCCACACCTCCGCCAGAGACTCCTGTACACTCACGGGCAAGTTTGGGTCAGTCTCTTATGGGGTCACTGCTCCTTTCTCCTGAGTCCTGGTGTGCACAAGGTTTTGCTTGTATCCTCCTAGAGTCTGTTTCCCCAGTCCTGTGTAAGTTCTGGCAGCTCTGTGATGGGGTTAATGATGACCTCCTCCAAGAGGGCTTATGCCATAACCAGATCTACTTCACCCAGAGCCCCTGCCCATGCAGCAGTCTACTGCTGACCCATACCTCCACAGGAGACACTCAAGCTCAGTCTCTGTGGGTCAAAACTGGTGCATACAAGTTTTGAGCCCTCCGAGCATCTCTAGGGGCTATGGGGTTTGATTCTAAATATGGTTTCACCTTTCCTACTGTCTTGTTAGGGCTTCTCCTTTGCCCTTGGATGTGGGGTTTCTTTTTTTGGTGAGATCCAACATTCTTCAGTTGACAGTTGTTCAGCAGCGAGTTGTAATTTTGGAGTTCTTGCAGGAGAAGATGAGCACACATCCTTCTACTCTGCCATCTCAGAGTCATCTTGGGGAAGGGGTAAGAAGCCTCCAATTGTCTGAGTCCAGCTTAGGGGTCAACTGGCAGTCATATCCTTCCCATGATCTCCTCCAACAATCACACAGGTATAGCAGCCAGGATTTAAATGCAGGCAAGTTGGTCCCAGACTCCTGGTGCTTAGCTAGTGTGCAATGCTGTCTTCCACATATTTTGTCAGATTTGTTCCCAACTACCTCATTTTTTTTTTTTTTGCCAAATTGAAATACCATCATCATATTTTTTTTAACTGATTCTTATTAGGATATGAGAATATTAATCATTGTTTGTACTATATATTTATTACAGTGCTAGTGGCTCAGTCATGTCTAACCTTTTGCAATCCCATGGACTGTAGCCTGCCAGGCTCCTCTGTCCATGGGATTTTCCAGGCAAATATACTGGAGTGGGTTGCTGTTTCCTTCTCCAGGGGATCTTCCCAACTCAGATAGAACCCAGGTCTCCTGCACTGAAGGCAGACTTATTACCATCTGAGCCACCAATGAAGTTTATGTTTATAATAATTTATGGTCAGTTTTGTAAATATTCTATGTGTACTTGAAAAAGGTGCAAAATTTTTATATGTTGGGTACAAAATTTAATATATGAGATCAAGGTTGTTATTTGCACTGATATATCTTCACATGTATTTCTTCATTATAGTTTATCTGCATGATTTGGAAGAGAAGTGTTAAGATTTCTTATTGTGGTTCTAGATTTTTCAATTTCTTTCCAGAATACTCCCCATGTTTCTCATCTGTGTGTATGTATCCACATGTGTGTATCTGTGCCAATGTTCTTAGATGCGTATAGATTCATAGTTGTTACTTTTTAGGTATTTACTCATTTTTTTATTAAGTAAGTAAAATCACTTTGTATAATTTTGAATGCTTTTTCTTCAATTCAGTTTGGTAGTCAAAATATAGTGATGTTTAAGAATATGGGCTTTAGAAACAGAAATTGGGTTGGACTCCAGCTCAGCACATCTAAACTATATGACCTTAGCACTTAAAACAGTGCCTGGATTTGTAAATATTGATTGTTGTTATATTGTTATTGCCTCCCAGACTTTTAGTTACTATATTATTGGCATATATTTCCCATTACTTTTCTTTCAACCCATCTTTATCAATATGTTTTAATTGTATTTGTAAATGATAAATGGCTGGGTTTTTTTTTTATTTTACCCTTTTAATAGATATTAATATTATATTTAAATTATGCCTATTGACAAATTTAAGTTAGCTTATACTAGGAGATGGCAAATTATGGTCCTTGGAACCCATGGTCCTATAGTCGCTAACCCAGCACCTGCTTGTGTATGTAAAGTTTTATTGGAACACTCACACTCAGTTGCTTATCTAGGATTGCTTTCGTGCTTCAATGGCACAGGTAAGTAGAGACCATCAGAGACCATTTGGCCTCAAAAGTTAAAAAAAAAAAAAAAACTATTTAGCCCTTTGCAAAAAAGTTTGCTCTCTCCATCTTGCCTTTTGTTCTTCTAGCTATACTTTCACCTACTCCTTTTTCCCTGCGTCCTTTATTCTATCAGATTAATCCAGTAGAAGAATTAACTCCTTTCCCTCCACCATTTTGAAATTTATACACTCTATTCCTTTTGGTGATCATTCTTAAATTTTATAATGCATATTGTTTTGTTTCAAAGTTATTTAATGTGTTGAGTTGAGTGCATGCTCAGTCATGCCTGACTCTTTGCAATCCCATGGACTGTAGTCACCAGGCTCCTCTGTACATAGAATTTTTCAGGCAAGAATATTGGAGAGGGTTGCCATTTCCTACTTCAGATTTAATGTATTAATTGGGTATAATTAACATACAATAAACTGCACATAATCAAAGTGTATAACTTTTGTTTTGACATATGTACATACCCATGAGGTGACAATTAATAAAATGAACAAAAAAGAAAATGAACACATCTATCACTCCCAAAGCTTTTTTATGCATAACTTCCCCTTCTCTTCCTTCCCTGCTCCCACATCTCCAAACTATCACTGATTTGTGTTCTGTAAATACAAATTAGTTTATATTTCCTAGAGGTCAGTATCAACAGAATCATACATTGTATACTAATTTATTTCTGACTCCTTTCATTCAACAGAACACTTTGGGTTCCATCCATGTTTTTGTGCGTATCAATAGTTCATTCCTCTTTATGGCTAAGTAGTATTCCATTGTATGATTATGGCAATTTATTTAATCACTCATACATTAATATTTCCAATCTGAAACTATTATTAAAAAATCTGTTATTAATATTCAGTTCAGTCAGTTCAGTTGCTCAGTCATGTCCGATTATTTGCGACCCCATTGACTGCAGCATGCCAGGCCTCCCTGTCCATCACCAACTCCTGGAGTTTACTCAACCTCATGTCCATCGAGTCAGTGATGCCATCCAGCCATCTCATCCTCTGTCGTCCCCTTCTCCTCCTGCCCCCAGTCCCTCCCAGCATCACGGTCTTTTCCAATGAGTCAAATCTTCACATGAGGTGGCCAAATTATTGGAGTTTCAGCTTCAGCATCAGTCCTTCCAATAAATACCCAGGACTGATCTCATTTAGGATGGACTGGTTGGATCTCCTCACAGTCCAAGGGACTCTCAAGAGTCTTCTCCAACACCACAGTTCAAAAGCATCAATTTTTTGGTGCTCAGCTTTCTTCACAGTCCAACTCTCACATCCATACATGACCACTGGAAAAACCATAGCCTTGACTAGATGGACCGTTGTTGACAAAGTAATATCTCTGCTTTTTAATATGCAATCTAGGTTGGTCATAACTTTCCTTCCAAGAAGTAAGCGGCTTTTAATTTCATGGCTGCAATCACCATCTGCAGTGATTTGGAGCCCAGAAAAATAAAGTGTGACACTGTTTCCACTGTTTCCCCATCTATTTCCCGTGAAGTGATGGGACCAGATGCCATGATCTTAGTTTTCTGAATGTTGAGCTTCAAGCCAACTTTTCACCCTCTTCCTTCACTTTCATCAAGAGGCTTTTTTGTTCCTCTTCACTTTCTGCCATAAGGGTGGTGTCATCTGCATATCTGAGGTTATTGATATTTCTCCCAGCAATCTTGACTCCAACTTGAGCTTCCTCCAGTCCAGCGTTTCTCATGAAATACTCTGCATATAAGTTAAACAAGCAGGGTGACACTATACAGCCTTGACGTACTCCTTTTCCTATTTGGAATATACAAGTATTTACAGAAACTTTTTTTTTCCTCTGAGAAAATACCTAGAGGCAGCATGGCTGGATCATGTTACATTGTAAATGCATATTTAACTTTTAAGAAATTGCCAAATGTGACAGTGGGATGATTTGAGAGAACAGCACTGAAACATGTATATTACCATATGTGAAATAGATCACCAGTCCAAGTTTGATGCATGAAACAGGGCACTCAAACCCGGTGCACTGGAACAACCCCGAGGGATGGGATGGGGAGGGAGGTGGCAGGGGGGTTCAGGATGGGGGACACATGTACACCTGTGGCGGATTCATGTCAGTGTATGGCAAAAACCACTACAATATTGTAAAGTGATTAGCCTCCAATTAAAATTAATTAATTAATTTAAAAAAAAAAGAAATTGCCAAATGGTACCACTTTACATTCTCACCATCAATTTCCTTCCTTAGAGTTTCAACACGTTGCAGATAGTGTAAATTAGTGTGATATGCCTTTTCTCAGGGCTTGCTTCTCCAGCGGCTCAGGGGTAAAGAATCCTCCTGCCAATGCAGGAGATGGGGGTTCAATCCCGGGATCAGAAAGGTCCCCTGGAGAAGGAGCTGGAAACCCACTCCAGTATTCTTTCCTGGGAAACCCCACGGACAGAGGAACCTGGTGGGCTACAGTCCATAAGGTCGAAAAGAGTTGGACAAGCCTGAGCACAAATGCAAATTATATTCTACAAGGTAAGAAACTTCACAAATTTTCATAAGAAACCAATCACTTTCCTCATGCAATCCTGTAGTCATAACATGCCTCTCTGCCCTTCTGACATCTAGGTCAAGATTGAAGCCTCAAATTCCACATCCATTGTACTTTGAAATTCTTCCCTATAGTTTCTGCAAATTCCTAGAGTTTTTTTATTTTTCATGGTAAAATACCATATCTCCAGCAACTTCCCCTACATATACTGTTTCTATGTCAACTCCACCTCAGTGTTGACAAGAAAATTAGCTCTTCAGATTTCGGCAAAAATTCTACTGACCTGAAGCACTTGGGAGATGAGTAACTTTACTGATTTCCTAGAGGAGTGTGTGCTGCAGTCCATGGGGTTGCAAAGAGTCGGACACGACTGAGTGACTGAACTGAACTGAACTGGGAAGAGTGAGGGATAAAGAGATGGTGTTGCATCACACAGCTCAAAATCTGCTATCAAGTCACTCTTGTTCCCCTTCTTCTCTGTGAGCTCCCCATCCCTGTCAAAAACAAAACACAGTCTACTCTCTATCTCATATCTCACAGTGAGAGAGCAAATTTTATTGCTTGTGTATGCCCTGAAGTCTTGCTCTTCAACCCAAGCAACTTATCGAAGTATCTCTGCCAAAGAAATATAATATAATACATTCCCTAAAAGAAACCTTGGTGAATAAAATATTTTCTCCATCTCATTGCACCCATAGTTGGGACAGGTAGGTTAACGGAAGAGTTCTCTCTTTTTTTTTTTTTTTTTTAATCATTTTTTAATGTATGTATTTTAATTGGAGGCTAATTACTTTACAATATTATAGTGGTTTTTGCCATACATTGACACGAATCAGCCATGGGTGTACATGGAAGAGTCCTCAATGGAAGGTGACAAACTCAACCAGCTATACCCATCTCCCTGCAAATTTGCATTTACTTCCATCTGCTTCCCTCCCTTTCAGTTATTAAGATAAAAAAGAGAGCAAAAAAGAGAGACTCCCTATCTTTTGTGTGGGAAATTGGAAGTAGAATGTTTTACAAAGAAAATGTGTTTCTTTTAGGCAACTGTGCTAGACTTCTTGATGCTTTTGAACTGTGGTGTTGGAGAAGACTCTCAAGAGTCCCTTGGACAACAAGGAGATCCAACCAGTCCATCCTAAAGATCAGTCCTGGGTGTTCATTGGAAGGACTGATGATGAAGCTGAAATTCCAATACTTTGGCCCTCTCATGCAAAGAGTTGACTCATTGGAAAAGACCCTGATGCTGGGAAAGATTGAAGGCGGGAAGAGAAAGGGAAGAGAGAGGATGAGATCGTTGGGTGGTATCACTGACTCAATGGGCATGAGTTTGGGTAAACCCTGGGAGTTGGTGATGGACAGGGAGGGCTGGCATGCTGCAGTCCATGGGGTTGCAAATAGTTGGACATGACTGAGTGACTGAACTGAACTAACTGAACTGAACTGATGCTAGACTTCAGCAGCATGGTTTTCAGACCTCCTGAAAGTAGAAGAGGGGAGGCATTCTACATCATTGATCAAACCGCCTTAAATGTAAGCCCTGCCCATAGAATGCCCTAAAAGGTCACGGAAGAGAATGAGAGGGAGGCAGGGGGGAATATGGTGACATTTGCAAAGGACCAAGGGCTAGGGCAACACAGATTAAAATAGAAGAGGTTGAGGGGAGTGAGAGGGAAACCCACCACAAAGATCACAGAGTTTTACTGCTCTTTTCCCACTCAGATGACATATACTCACACATACAAGTACCCATTCACTTGGTCACACCCACAGCTGCCACCGAGGAAGCCACAGGGTCTTTCATTGCAGCTCCACTCCCCCTAGCCCACTGAAGAACAGATCTCAGAGGTGAGGAAGGAGTAGGAGGAGCTGTGACCTGGGCCCCCTGCTCTCTGGCAAGCATCTGAATCACTTGAAGGGGAGGAGCTGTGCAGGAGGAAAGGGTGGAGGTGGGCACAGTAGGGTTGTTGCAAGGTCTCACGGAAGTCAGATGGATTTCTCAGCCTCGCTCTCATTCCACGCCCTTTCCCTAGGGTTTGTGCCTCTCCCATTCCTCAAGGTCTCATGTGTTACCACCAAACCTGCTTTGTCTAAGAAGCAGAATAGGAAAGTGAGCAGCTGCAGGAAGTTACACCTTTGAGGTACATTCCTGTGCCTACACTTTTTCAGTCTGAGAGGTCTGAGTCCGTTTTATAGTTCAGCTCAGGTAGTACATGAATTGAAATAATGACTAGATGAGAAATACAGAGCCTGAAGAGTAAGCAGAACAATTCAAAAGAAAGAAAAAAACAAAAATCAAAAACCCTAGTTCTAGAAATCACTGAATACAGTTTTCTGTCCCCTGGCACTTTGTCTATTCATTGTGTGGCTTTCAAAACAACTCTGTAAGACAAAGAGTAATTGGAAAGGGGGAGAGGAATGACATTCATTTTTGGATGTATGACCACCTAGATATACTTCAACAGACTTCTAACTAGAAATAAAAATGTCTAGAATAGGAGGCTTTCCTGGTGGTGCTAGTGGTAAAGAACCTGCCTGCCAATGACAGAGATATAAGAGATGTGGTTCGATCCCTGGGTTGGGAAGATACCCTGGAGGAAATGGCTACCCACTCCAGTATTCTTGTCTGGAAAATTCCATGGAGAGGGGAGCCTGGCTGGCCATAGTCCATGGGACTGCAAAGAGTCAGAAATGACTAATTGACTGAGCACAGACAGAAAGAGGTGAGGGGCAAAGTAGACACAGAAAGACCAGTTAGCAAGTAACCAAAGTAAAGAAGGTAAAATGTGATGGTGGCCTAAGTTACAGAAACAGTAGTGAAGGTGGTGAAAAAAGACACCAGTTTGGATAAATTTTGAATTTAAAGCTGATCAATTTGCTGATGGATTCAATGGAGTTATGAGAGTAAGAGAGGAAGCAAAGATGGTTCCAGGATTTTGGCCCAAGAAAGTGAAAGAAAGAAGCTGTCATTTACTGAGATGAGGAGGACTAAAGGAGAGTAAGTTTGGGGAGAAAATCAGGAGTTGGTTTTTGATGTGCTAAGGTTGATTGACTTTAAGTGCTCATGCTCAGTTGCTGAGATATGTCTGACTCTTTGCAACCCCACAGACTGTAGCCCACCAGGCTCCTCTCTCTATGGAATCTCCTAGGCAGGAATACTGGAGTGGGTTGCCATTTCCTTCTCCAGAGAATCTTCCCGACCCAGGAATTGAACTCAGGTCTCCTGCATTGCAGGCAGATTCTTTACCATCTGAGCCACCTGGGAAGCCCATAATTATAAGAAATCTAAGTAAAGATTAAGTTGGAGTGCAGAGGATAGTCCAGGTTCAAAGTATAATTTTGGCCATAATCAACATTTAGATTACATTTAAAGCCATGAGATAGGATGAGGTTATCAAAACACTGAATATGGATAAAGATTCAAGGATCCCAAAGGACACTGAAAAACAACTTCCAGTGAGGTAAGAGAAGAAAGAAGAGAAAATGGTGCCCTGAGGTTAGGGAAGGCAGCATTTCTGGAATAAACTGCCAAATGTACCTTATCAAGGGGAGTAAAAATGAAAATTGACCTTTGAATTTGGGACACAGAGGCCTTCAATTGGTAAAGTGATTATACAATTTTTGCCTAAATCAGAAAATTTTTGAGAGTGAAGGAAGAAGTTCTCAATAATTAAAATATGTCAAGACAATAAGCATAACTGAATAGGCACAATAGGCACAATGAAGACTAACCTGAACAAAATAAGACAAATCATCACCCTAGCTTCAGGTGACCTTGACAAAAGCAGGTTTTTGTTTTGCCCTCATCTTTGAGTGATGAAAGAAAAAGAAACTTGATTGTAATGTGTTCAAGAGAAGAGGTGAGAAAAGGAAGTGGAGATTAGAAGAGATAATCCTTTTGAAGAGTTTAGCCATAAGGAGGAACAAAGAATTTGGTCAGTAGTTCAAGGGACACTTGTATCAAGAGAAATCTATTTTTAGGTAAGATACAGCACAGCATTATTAGGGTGTCAGTCGGAAAATCCACAAGAGATGAAATTATTCAAGAGAAAAAATGATGGACTGATGCCCTTGATGGTGCAGGAGCAGATGAGGTCTATGACCCTTGAGGGAGACTGAACTTTGATAGGAACAGAGGTGTTTCATTCACGAAAGGAAAGGTATTTAAGATTGGGAGATGTGATTGAGGAAGCAGGTGCAAGCCTCTTCTGGTTGTTCACATTCTCTTGGCAAAACTATATAGGAAACCAAGTCAAATACCCAACCACACTGAAAGCAGATTTCTTGTTATAGACTGAGAATTAGACAGACTGAGTCATCATTTCTACTCTTCATTCTTTGACTCTTTTAGGACCAGTGTTCCCCGCTAACATCAACAAAATCACTGGGGCAATGAGGTTCTCCTGCCCATCACCCTAAGGGAAGAGACTCCCCATGCAGTCAGAGCATTGTTGGAGCAGTGGAAGGTGTTGAGGCAGCATGTGCAATGGCTACAGACAAGGACACACTTTGTGGGAGTGGGATCATTTATTTGATGTGAGAAGAAACAACAGGAATGATTCTCTTTTAACAATTTATTTTTAATTGAAGGATAGTTGCTTTATAATACTGGCCTGGTTTCTGTTGTACAACAATGTGAATCAGCCAGAAGTATACATATATCCCCTCCCTTCTGAACCTCCCTCCCATCCCACCCCATCCCACTGCTCTCGTTTATCACAGAGCACCAAGTTGAGCTCCCTGCGTCCTACAGCAACTTCCCACTAGCTACTATTTTACATATGGTAATGTATATGTTTCAATGCTACTCTCTCAATTCCTACCCTCTCCTTCCCCAGCTTTGTCCACAAATCTGTTCCCTATGTCTGTGTCTCTAAGGAATGATACACTTGATTAGACAAAAAAGCAAGGGGAAGCAGTGTTCTGGAGGAAGGCTTCTTTATTTAAGATGTTCTTGGGTGCCCTGGGCTAAATGCTGGAAGCTCTGAGTGAGAATCACAGCCCCAGGCCTTCAGGAGGCCACAGTCTATCAAGGAAGATGAAGAAAGAAAAAGGCAAATTGCTTGATTTTTTTTTTTTTTTTTGACAGATGAGTAGGATTTTGTTAAATGATATATTAAGAGAGGTACTTCACAATCAAAGCAAGTGCCTTGGGCGAAGTTCAGGATTCTGAGGTGGCCAAGTCGGTACCCACAGTGCTCCTTTGCATCAAGGAACAAATTCTACACTTGCCTCTCCTCTCCCTGTGGTTAATAGACTTGAGATCAGCCTCCACGCCATACACACTGAGGTCAGTCCCTCTCTAAACCTTCTAATACATGACAGGAAATTGTCATTTTCCACAAGTACACTCCATTCTTATGGGACTTTGAAGTTCCCTGGTGTTTGACAGAACTTTTATTTTTAGCATAAGCCCAGCGGTATCTGCTTGCTATCATAAAATCTGATAACTACCACAGCTATCAAAAAACCCGTTTATTCTTGACTGAGGTGAGACCCACCTCAGCAACTGACCTGCCTCAGGTTAACTGGACAATGCTGACATCCAAATGTCACAGACTCTATATGATGCCACACATCGCCAAGCAGCAGATGAGCTTTTATTCAAGACCTTTAACCTCAAATCAGCCATCTCTTTCAGTCATTCAACCCTTCAAGATGATTTCCTTTTGGACATAGGAAATGATGTTAAAACACTGATGGGCTTCTGTTCACTTTCCCTAATCCATTAAGTGATATCAATCCACTGCAAACAAGTGCTCTGAAAGACCATAGGAAATCAAATCCCAGAAATCCATGACTGCCAGCTGAGAATCTAACAGCAGGCAGTTTCTAACAGAATGTGACAACTAGAGGTCAAGTTTGAATCTGAGGGTAAGTGGCATGAAGTTTTTGCAAAGCATCTAAGATAAAGGGGCAGGGCTTTTCACACTTTTCTAGACTTCATAAACTAAACCCCAAAACCCCCTGAAAATAAACAACACCACAATTTTCCATGTCAGTGATAGAAGCAGAGTAATATCAAAAACTTACTGACCTAATAGGCTATTTCCATTTCTTAGTAACGTCTCTGATTATCAGCTGCATTAAATTTCCCCATGGCCCATCTTGAACTCCGGATCATATAGTTAAGATGGTGGACAGTCTACTCAAGTTCACAGCTCAGATTCACCATTGATTGACTTTGTAACTGTAGGTAAGAGTCCTCAGCTCTGTATGTCTCCATTGCCTCTGTCTTTTTTTCTTTTTTAAGTATATCTGGTTTACAATGTTGTGTTAGTTTCAGGTATACAGAGAAGAGATTCAGTTACACATACATGTATAAACATATAAGTATTTTTTTCAGGTTCTTTTCCCTTATAGATTATTATAAAATATTGAGTATAGGGGCTTCCTTGGTGCCTCAGTGGTAAAGAATCAGCTTGCCAATGCAGGAGACTCAGGTTTGATCCCTGATCCCGAAGATCCCACATACTGAGGAACCCCTAACTGCGTGCACCACAACCATTGAGCCTGAGCTCTAGAACCCGGGAACCACGACTGAAGCCTGATGCCTAAGGGCCTATACTCCACACCAAGAGAAGCCACTGCAATGAAAACCTCGCTCACTGCAACTAGAGAGTAGCCCACACAGCAATGAGGACTCAGCACCGCCAAAAATAAATAAATTAATTAAATATTTAAAAACACAGCACAGTTCCCCATGCTATACAGCAGGTCCTTTTGGTTATCTATTTTTTATATAGTAGTGTATATATGTTAATCCCAAACTTCTAATTTATCCCTCCTCCTCCTTTCCCCTTTGGTAACCATAAGTTCATTTTCTACATCTGTGTCTATTTCTGTTTTGTAAATAAGTTCATTTGCATCTTTTTTTTTTTTTTTAGATTCCACATATAAGCAACATCATATGATATTTGCTTTTCTCTGTCTGACTTACTTCACTTAGCATGATAATCTCTAGGTCCACCCATGTTAGGTAATTGGCATTATCTCATTCTTCTTATGGCTGAGTAATATTCTGTTGTGTAAATATACATTTTATAAACATGCCACATCTTTTTAAAATTTTTATTGGAGTGTAGTTGATTTACAATGTTGTGTTAGGTTCTTCTGCACAGCAAAGTGAATTGGTTACACGTGTACATATACCCACTCTTTTTCTAAGATTCTTTCCTCACAGAGGTCATTACAGAGTATTGAGTAGATTTTTCTGTGCTATAGAGTAAGTTCTCATTAGGTATCTATTTTAAATACTGAAGCGACTTAGCAGCAGCAGCAGCAGTGTGTATATGTCAATCCCCGTTTCCCAATTTATCCCTCCATTCCCTTACCCCCTGGTAACCATAAGTTTTTTTTCTACATCTGTAATTCTAATTTTGTTTTGTAAACAAGTTAATTTATACCCCCCTTTTTTTTTAAGATTCCACACGTAAGTGAAATCATATGATATTTGTCTTTCTCTATCTGACTTATTTCACTCACTATTACAATCTCTGTTGCTGCAAATGGCACAATTTGCTGTTTCTATGGCTGAGTAATATTCCATTGTATATACGTACTGTATCTTCTTTATTTAGAACAAAAATGAAAAGACAACCCTCAGAATGGAAGAAAATATTTGCAAACAATACAACTGACAAGGAGCTACTCTCCAAAATATACAGCTCAATTAAAAAGAAAAATGGGCCAAAGATCTAGATATGCATTACTCTAAGGAAGACACACAGATGGCCAAAAAAAAAGGAACATGAAAAGATGTTCAACAACATTAATTATTAGAGAAATGCAAGTCAAAGCTACAATGAGGTATCACCTCACACTGGTCAAAATGGCCATCATCAAAAAAATCTACAAACAATAAACACTAGAGAGGATGTAGAGAAAAGGGAACCCTCCTACACTGTTGGTGGGAATATAAATTGGTACAGCCACTATGGAGAGCAGTATGGAGGTTTCTTAAAAATGGAAAACACTGAGATGAGTCCCCCTTAAAAAAGTATTTAAGGTTAAATGAAGTCATAAGTGTGGGACTCTGATCTCAAAGAATCAGTCTTATAAAAAGAGATCTCAGACAGCAAGCTTGCCCCTCTCTCCCTCCCTTTCTTCCTCTCTCCGCTTCTCTCTCACCTTCCATGCATATTGAAGACATTGCTTGTGTGGATGTAGCAGGAAGATTGCCCATCTGCAAGCCAGGAAAAGAGGCTTTGCTGGTAACTGAATCCGCTGGAACCTTGATCTTAGATTTCCCAGCCTTTAGAACTGTGAGAAATAAATTTCTCTTGTTTAAGCCAAAGAAAGAGAGTAAGACTCGAGGAGCTGGGATTTAATCTGGGTCTCAGATGATCCAAGTCTGTGCTCTCAAATTCCTAGGTAACACTCTTCCCAGATATCCCTTCGTGGCAGTTTCTATTATTTTAAAAATTATCATTTTATATTGGATAGAGTTGATTTACAGTGTTGTCTTTGTTTCTGGTGTACAGCAAAGTGAATCAGTTAAACAAATACATATATCCACTGTTTTTTTTCTTGATTCTTTTCCCCAATAGGCTATTACAGAGCATTGAGTAGTTTCCTGTGCTATACAATAGATCTTTATTAGTTATCTGTTTTATATATAGTAATGTGAAGCCTTCCCTTCTGAACAAAGACTGTGTTACAACTTTTAGCCGATGGCAGGAATAAACTTGAACACATATATATACCCTATGGGGTAGATATAATTTTCTAAAAGGCCAAAGGCCTGGTTCTAGCTAATCCCTCTCACATCAACAGCTCTGTGCCTGTGGAATGGGCCACTGCATCTCTCCAGGCCTCAGATTCTTCATCAGTAAAATAAAGGGCCTGGGCCAGATGGTCTATGTTCCTGTCTAGAATGTTCCCTGATATTCTTGGTGCCATGATTTCCACATTCAGAATGTTAACCGCTGTGATTTTACTAATGTTTCCTCCTCCTAATGGAAAGATGGGTCTCTTTCCATACCTTTCACCAATTTCTGAATGCCAATATTCTCTCATTCCTAAGGTCTGTCTCAAAAGGAATGAGAAATAAGTGAACTGGGGAAGAAATTTGATACCACCACTTGGGCAAATCTCAGATCAACTCTGATTATTGGTTTCCCCCTCTGTAAAAAATAATAATAGTAATTGCAATGTTTGTCATGCATCCCTTATAGGCTCATTACAAACATTGATGAGTTAGTTTATTCATCATCTTTGTAACAGACCATTGCAAACAAAGTATCACTAATTGCCAGCTCCTCCTGAACCCCCTTTGTTCCTCTCCTGGGGCTCATTCCCATCGTGCTCTGTTGTTCCTGGCATTGCTCCACCAGCAGCCTGCAAGCCCCACTTGAGGATTTGAGGGGTGGGCCTGGGGCCAACTCATCCTGCCATTTCCTCACATAGTTTGAGCTTGATGAACATTTATTTCATGTCCTCATTCATTCAACAAATAATTATTAAACCATGCTGGGCTATGAGAGACTGTGGTGAGCGAGACAGATGCAACTCCTGCTTTCATGGCATACAACTGTCCAGATGACTCACAGGTATTAACCCAGTGAAAGTAAGTTGATTAATTGTAGCAGTAAGTGCTAAGAAGGAATATTACAGCTGTCAGTAGTGTGGGTAAAGGCTTCCTTGGTGGCTGAGTAGTAAAGAATCCACCTGATAATGCAGGAGATGCAGGTTCAATCCCCAGGTCAGGAAGATCCCCTGGAGAAGGAAATGGCACCCCACTCCAGTTTTTTTTTGCCTGAGAAATCCCATGGACAGAGGAGCCTGGAGGACTACAGTCCATGGAGTCACAAAAGAGTCAGACACAACTTAGCAGCTAAAGAATAGCAGGGGCTTCCCAGGTGGCTCAGTGGTAAATAATCCACCTGCCAATGCAGGGGACACAGGTTTGATCCCTGATCCGGGAAGATCCCACATGCCATGGAGCAACTAAGTCTGTGCACCACAACTGTTGAGCCTGTGCTCTAGAGCTACAGGCTACTGAAGTCTGCTGGCCCCACAGTCCGTTCTCGGCAGTGAGAGAAACCACTGCAATGAGAAGCCAGTGCCCTGCAACTAATGAGTAGCCCCTGCTCACCACAACTAGAGAAAAGCCCTCACGGCAACGGAGACCCAGCACAACCAAAAATAAATAAATAATTTTTAAAGAATACTAGGGGTATGTCCAGGAAACTTCATTTAATATGATGGGTCAGGGGAGGGCTTCTTGAAGAAACAACAGCGAAGCTGCGGTCCTCAGAATTCAATTCTGAATCAGAGCATTTGAGTCTCCCCCTGCAGGACCCTCGAGGTCAGCTGAGTATATTGTTTGTCACCAAAGTCTGAGACCATGTCAGATGCCACCTGTGTGATCTGAGGATGACACAACTGCTCCTCTGTGACCCCAAAGTGCAACACATCCCTTCAGCAAATGACAAGTCCTGATTTCCCCGTCAGCCAGCCTCACACTCATCCTACAACCCAGCTTCCTCTTTCCCCGCCGCCCAGCAGCCCACAGCAGAGGGAGGAAAGTCACCTTCCTCTCTGCAAATCATCTCAAACCCCCAGTGAACATGACTTTTTCCATTTCCCCAGCCCAAATTTCCTTCCTCCCATTTCCTCAGCCACTGGTCCCAGCCCTGCACACATCACCCCTGCCTTAACAGCGGGTTTACAACTTTACTCTCAGCCACCCCTGCTACCACCACCCCAGTACCACCACCACTCACCTCTAGTCCAATTCTCAACTAAGCAGACCTCTGATTAAAAAAAAGTGGACTCTTATTTTATTGCAGTGGGTTTTTGATGTGGGCTATTCAAGGTGATGGTCATTTCCCGTGTCCCTTCATCCCAAACCTATCTCATTACAGATTTTGGAAACCCATCTTTTTCTAGTAGTCATGTACGGATGTGAGAGTTGAGCACCAAAGAATTGATGCTTTTGAATTGTGGTGCTGGAGAAGACTCTTGAGAGTCCCTTGGACAGTAAAGAGATCAAACCAGTCAATCCTAAAGAAAATCAACCCTGGAATATTCACTGAAAGGACTGATGCTGAAGGTGAAGCTCTAGTACTTTGGCCACCTGATGCGAAGAGCTGACTCATTGAAAAAGACCCTGATGATGGGAAAGATTGAAGCAAGAGGAGAAGGTGATGGAAGAAAGTGAGATGGTTAGATAGCATCACCGACTCAGTGGACATGAAGTTGAGCAAACTCTGAGAGGCAGTGGAGAACAAAGGAGCCTGGCGTGCTGCAGTCTATGGGGTCACAGTGACTTAGCCAGTGAAGAACAACAACTATCTCTTTCCTTATCAGTGGGATGGAGGGCAAGCCTGGGGATCAGGACAGCAGGCCACGTGAGGTCACACAGCTTACCCTACTGTGAAGTTCAGCTCTCCCACGAGCTTTGCTCAGCAGAGACTTGTGAAGTTGATGAGCTGCTCTGATGTGATGAAGTTGTGGTATTCACCCCCTCTCTGACCATAATAACACTTGAGATGTGGACTTTCCCCTGTGGTGACTCAACACCACTTTACACTACTTGGGGGAGGACACTGGACTATTTTAAGTGTTCATATCAGCTAATTCACTGGGTCTGGGCAATGTAAAAAAACTAGTTAAGTTGTCCTCCGGGGCCAAAATAAGAACTTGTGGCTAAGTTTCTAGAAACTAGTAGCACGTAGCAGAAGTGAACATTTAAATTATACTCACTCAAAACAGCTTAAGACCTTGATTCAATCCTATATAAAATAAGAATAAAAATGTCATGGAGACTTCAATATAAGATAGCATACAATAATTCAAGAAACTAATACAGTTACTAGAATTCAGTGAATTCTCAACAAGCTCTTACTCTTTGATTAAACTGAAGATAAAAGGAAGTTTTCATGAAAAAAATACCCCATGAAGGAGCACTTCTTTGAGGAAGGGAGACATAGGAAAATGGCAGTTGTCTGGCCTAAAAGTCCTCAGACATGCATCCATACACCTGAGTTCATGGACACATACCACCTGACTCAGTGCCTCTCCATGTGTAGAGCTCAGAGGAAGGGAGATGATGGAGGAAGAGGTCAGTGTGGGCTTTCCCTAAGCAGAGGCGAAGAAGAACATAAAGTGAGTGCTGAGTCTCACCCCTGAGAATAAAAATAGATGGCAGATGAGTCAATCCCACTTCCCAGTTCACCCTCCGCCATGTGCACGTCCATGTGTAAAGCAGATAGGTAGTGGGAACCTGCACAGGGAGCTCAGCTTGGTGCTCTGTAATGACCCGGATGGGTGGGATAGGGAGGTGGCAGGGAGGTCCAAACGGGAGGGGATTTATGCGTACAAAGAGCTGATTCACTTCGTTGTACACCAGAAACTAACACAACATTGCAGTTCAACTATAATCCCAATCAAAATTAATTAATTTAAAAAATAAAAACAATTACAACATAAAAAAAGAAATAGTAGATGGCAAATTCCAGAGGAGTATCAGCCATGGGGTCACAAGAGTTGACCACTTCGCGACTAAACAACAACAGATCAGCATGTCAGAAAGGGTTAAGCGGACATTGAGTAAGAATTAGTGAGATTCTAGAAGTACCTTAAGTCTTGAACATACATAACTGCAAAGGTAATCAGCTCCTTGAAAGCATATAATAAAATGGTCTGATGATGAATAGACAGAAGCATTATAACCTTCAGTTCAGTTTAGTCACTCGGTCATGTCCGACTCTTTGCGACCCCATGAAACGCAGCACGCCAGGCCTCCCTGTCCATCACAAACTCCCGGAGTCTACCCAAACCCATGTCCATCGAGTCGGTGATGCCATCCAGTCATCTCATCCTCTGTCATCCCCTTCTCCTCCTGCCCTTAATTGTTCCCAGCATTAGGGTCTTTTCCAATGAGTCAGTTCTTCACATCAGGTGGCCAAAGTATAGGAGTTTCAGCTTTAGCATCAGTCCTTCCAATAAACACCCAGGACTGATCACCTTTAGGATGGACTGGTTAAATCTCCTTGCAGGCCAAGGGACTCTCAAGAGTCTTCTCCAACACCGCAGTTCAAAAGCATCAATTTTTTGGTGCTCAGCTTTCTTCACAGTCCAACTCTCACATCCATACATGACCACTGGAAAAACCATAGCCTTGACTAGACGGACCTTTGTTGGCAAAGTAATATCTCTGCTTTTTAATATGCAATCTAGGTTGGTCATAACTTTCCTTCCAAGGAGTAAGCGTCTTTTAATTTCATGGCTGCAGTCACCATCTGCAATGATTTTGGAGCCCCAAAAAATAAAGTCTGACACTGTTTCCACTGTTTCCCCATCTATTTCCCATGAGGTGATGGGACCAGACGCCATGATCTTAGTTTTCTGAATGTTGAGTTTTAAGCCAACTTTTTCACTCTCCTCTCACCTTCATCAAGAGGCTTTTTAGTTCCTTTTCACTTTATGCCATAAGGGTGGTGTCATCTGCATATCTGAGGTTATTGATATTTCTCCCGGCAATCTTGATTCCAGCTTGTGTTTCTTCCAGCCCAGCGTTTCTCATGATGTACTCTGCATTTAAGTTAAATAAGCAGGGTGACAATACACAGTCTTGATGTACTCCTTTTCCTATTTGGAACCAGTCTGTTGTTCCATGTCCCATTTTAACTGTTGCTTCCTGACCTGCATACACGTTTCTCAAGAGGCAGGTCAGGTGGTCTGGCATTCCCATCTCTTTCAGAATCTTCCACAGTTTATTGTGATCCACACAGTCAAAGGCTTTGGCATAGTCAATAAAGCAGAAATAGATGTTTTTCTGGAACTCTCTTGCTTTTTCGATGATCCAGCGGATATTGGCACATTAGGTAACAGAGGCCAAAACCTGGTAGGTGTATCGCCCAAGACTCTAGTCTAATAAAAACAGAATCAGAATGAACATTCATTGTTCAAAAAATTGTTTCAAAACATTGGTCTTTTGATTCAAGTCTTGTGAAAGTCAGGGCGCAATACTGTGTTGCAGCAAAGTAGGGAAAACCTCTTATGTATTTCACACAAAACTGTGTTTGAGATGACCCTTCCCCAGGCTAACAGAGAACCCTTTTTGTTGTCACTGTGACCTCCAGTACAGGCAGCTAAAACTTTTACAAGCCAGGTATTGTGCTGGGCATTTATTGTTGTTTATTTGCTCAGTTGTGTCCAACTCTTTTGCAACCTCATGGACTACATCTTGCCAGGTTCCTCTGTGCACAGGATTTCCCAGGCAAGAATACTGGAATGGGTTGACATTTCCTGCTCCAAGTGTTCTTCCTGACTCAAGGATCGAACCCCCGTGTCCTGCATTGGCAGGTGGATTCTTTACCACCGGGCCACCTGGGAAGCCCTCAAAACTATAAATAGTACCCTCCCAAACTATATTTGATGGATTATTTCATTTAACCCTTATAATAATCTGACAAATTAGGTATCATTACCATTCACATTTCAATGGAAAGACAACTGAGACATCAAAATATAAGGTAATTTGCCCATATACACACAGCTACCTATTAATAGTTGGGGAAGACAAGAGTCAAATCCAGATTATTTACATTCATGACCCAATACTCAGTCACTCTGCTATATTGACAGTAGGCTAACAATAACAACCAGATAAATTTAACTGAGATGCATGAAAAAGGCATGAGATGCATGCCTTTATTCATGACTTGCCCTGTCCCAGTGGACACTTAACATCTAAAATGCCCATCCTCTCTCTGTGTCAGAGTCCCTATAGGAGAAAGTTCTGCAATCTTGAACATCATTAGCATCCCCTTGAGCCTCTAGCCCAAGACTCCAGTGAAGTTTGAGAGAGTCTAGTGTCTTAAAATCTCTGTCCTGGCAAGCTTTAGCTTGGCTCCTGTTTGGAATTCAGGGCACATTAAGGTGCAAGGATGAAATTGGCATCAGCTCTCCTCCCACGCTCTCTCCTACTTCTGCAAACAAGGACTTCAAGGACAAAGACATGAGCAATTTTGCTGTGTTCTCTGGGGATAAGCAGGAAGGATCTGGGGGAAAATAAGGAGAGAGAAACACAAACCAAGCCTGTGTAAGACTGGGTGATGGGATGGGAGCTGGGAAAGTTGAGGGAATGCTAGTATATACATTGCTTGGTTTAAAGTTTATTGGCTTAATATAGGGTCTGGTAAAAATATGATCATCAAAATGCCTTGTACCTATGGGAGTAGCTGTGGGAATCTGTTGCAGCCAGGACAATACCATCCCCTCTAGGATCCATCTTCACATCTGCCTGTGTCTCAGAAGAAGCAGCTACTTTGTGACCCAGGAATAGTCCACATTCCCCAAACAGCTCTCGTATATATTTAGTAATGCTAGAGCTATCTCCAGTAGCAGAGAAAGTCTGTCAGCCTACAATTAGAAAAAAGAAAAGACTCGAACTACTGAGATCAGCTTCTTTCCAGAAACAGCATTTCTTTGGTGGAAGGGAGAAGAGGAAGGAGAGAGAATGAGGGCTCCTGCAGTGGAGGTGGGGACACATTGTCCGGAGAAGAGACAGGACTTCAGGGACAGACTGTCAATGGTTCGGGGTTGCCCCATATTTTCCCATGGTGTGGGACTGATAGAGGCTGAGGTTGTCAGGGTTGGGAGTGAGGGGAGGGAAAGTGGATGTACCATATAGTTATTTTCATTCAGGTCACTGAAAATAAAGTGCTTCACTCGCTGCTTTCTGTACACTCTTTACCTACATAATCTCACTTAACCCTCAGGCCAAACCTGTGAGGGAGGTCTTTAAGGGCTGCCTTGAAAGTTTTGCAGGGCATCCCGTCAAGAGAATAAATGGAGGGTCTTCCTTGGTGGCTCAGTGGTAAAGAACCTGCCTGCCAATGAAGAGACTCAAGTTTGATCCCTGTCAGATTACTGAGATCAGCTTCTTTCCAGAAACAGTGTTTCTTTGGTGTAAGAGAGAAGAGGAAGGAGAGTGAATGAGGGCTCCTGCAGTGGAGTTGGGGACACAATGTCCAGAGAAGGAACAGGGGACTTCAGTGACAGACTGACAATGGTTTAGGATTCAGGAGGATCCCACATGCTTTGGAGCAACTAAAACCATGTGCCATAACTACGGAGCCTGGGAGCTTCAACTAACTGAGCCAACAGGCTCTAGAGCCCATGATCAACAGCAAGAGAAGACACCATGATGAGAAACCCATGTACCACAGCTAGACAGTAGCCCTTGCAGCAACAGAGACCCATCACCACCATAAATAAGTAAAGAAAATCAGATATAAAGCATAAATAGAGGCTAAAGATCAAACACACTCAACTTGCCAAGCCAAGGGCCCAGAGGCCTCAGGAGATTCCCTTTCTAATTCACACAGAGATACTAAGGGGCTATTAGCAGCTCTGGATGTCCTAGCACCATCTTATAGCTGTGACATGAGACCCATAGATCATTAACCTTTTGCCCAGCATCATGGCAATAGCATGGCAGAATCAGTGGTCTAAACCAGGTCTGCCTGCTCCCAGTCTCAATTTTGTTCTACTCTCTAGTCTGCCTGTGTTTAGAGAAAAAAAAAAAAGAACATGAGATCAAGGAATGACCTCAGTGTAAGTGACTATTGAGGAGCTTCTGAGATCAAACAGTTTAAAGTTCTGGAACCCTGAAAGTTCTGAAACAATATGGTTATATGCAAAGATACAAAGCCAGGCAAGCACGCAGACTCTTCAGTTCAACAGTCATCTACTGAACATCAGTTCAGTACCAAGCAAGGATCTAGACAGCTAACAAAGAAAGGAATAAAGCAATATTCCTGGCCTCCAAGAGCTCACTGTTAATATTCAGTGAAACCAAAGATTAAGTGGAACAGAGGGAGCTCATTAAAGAGACTGGTTTATTGCTTATTTTTGGGTGGAACAAGGACTTTCCACAGATTCAGTCTAGAACTTTAGCTTGGTTTTCATGTTAAGAACTGTCTCTGTACAGGGAAGTTCCTTAAGAAGTTGCAAAACCCAAAGAGGTAAACTTCTAGAAAAAGTACTGTAACTGCTGGTCATTGCACAGAGCAGTGCTGTTAAAGCCAGTATGGAAATGACTATGGCTTGCCTTGGTCTCTGCTGGACTTTCCAGATGAAAAAGCCTATGCCACAGGCTCCTGCCCACAATCACTCTGCTGCAGAGTCTGAAAATGTCACAGAACAGAGAAAATGAGAAATGCTCTTAGACGAGCAAAACAGACTTCTGTACTATGACTTGACATGTCTGGGTTTCTGGGTACTGCAGCTCACTTTCTTGAAAGTTGAAGTTCAAAGACACAAGGAAACTCCTCCTCTAAAGTGACTTGGGCACAGCTGCATGGTGTGATAAGGAGCCCGGGCCAGCTCCTCGCTGGATGAAGTCATTTCTGGGAGGTTGCTGGTCTGGAAGACGGCAACCCAGCTGTATTCCCAAGCTGAGTGTGGGTATCAAACAGGAAGCTCCACTCCCTTCTCAGTCTTTTTGCTTTGCTGTCCTAGAAGAAGAAAACGAGTGGAGAGCATACTACCCACACTCTAGGCACTTTTACCTTATTCTGTCCTTGTGGCATCACATGGAGGAAAAGCTTATTGACCCTGTTAAAAGATGATGCCCTGGGTTTTCCAGGGTTTTACTGGTGGCTCAGTGGTAAAGAATCTGCCTGCCGGTGCAAGAGACACAGGCTCAATCCCTGATCTGGGAAGATTCCACATTCCATGGAGCAAATAAGTCCGTGAGCCTGTGCTCTAGAGCCCAGGAGCCCCAACCGCTCAGCCCATGTGCCCCAACTACTGGAGCCTGTGTGCCTGGAGCTTGTGCTCTGCAACGAGAGAAGCCACTGCAATGAGCAGCCCACACACTGCAACAAGAGAAGCTCCTGCCCTCTGCCACTAGAGAATGTCAGTGTGCAGCAGTGAAGACCCAACACAGCCATAAATAAATAAATAAATGAATAGGATTTTAAAAAATAATAAACTGAGGCTCCCGTGGTTTACACAGCTTAACTGAAGTCACACAACCCAAAGGAACAGAAACAGCAATTTAGCTTAGATTTATGCAACTTTCAAAAGTGAAGTTCTTTTTCTTTAATCAAGGAAGTTTAGTGATGTGGTTGAAAGTACAGACTTGGGCATCTGGATGCAAGGTTGAAAGCCCAAATCTGCTACTAACTAGCTGAAAGACCCGGGAAAGCTTCTCTGCATCTGTTTCCCCATATGTAAAATGTGAATAAAAATAGTGAGGATTCCGGGTGTTATTAGATTACAATGTACACATAGAATTGTTCCTGACATATAGGAAGTGTTATGTAAGTAGGATGATGTATCTCTATGTAGGAAAAGAAATAAAAAGGCACTCTGGAACCTAGGAAAGAAGAAAATAAGAATGACTAGGGTAGAAATTATGGAAAGAGAGGAGGGGGGAAAGAAGCAACAACCATAAAATCATCTATTTGTATTTCAGCCATGCCTGGGATCTTCACCTTTACCTGTACTTCCTTCATCATTATCAGAAACAGGCTACAGCCATACTTAGTCTGGAGACTTGTTGATAGATAGATGATTTATGATTTGAGAAGAAAATGAGAGACAGAAAAGGAGAGAGGGGACAGAGGTTAGATGGAGAGATTATACAGGTCCATTTGCACTTAACCCTTGAACAACATGGGTTTGAACTGTGAGCGTCCATTTATAGGTAATATGTTGGATTATAAATATATTGGAAAAAATTTTTGGAGATTTGTGACAATTTGCAAAAAACTTGCAGATAAACCAGGTAGTCTGAAAAATATATTTTTATATATACATATATATATAAAGGGAAAAAGTTAGATATATCCTGAATGCATTAAATATTTGTAGATACTAGTCTATGTTATCACTTAGTAACATAAAATATACACAAATATACTATAAAAGTTAAAATTTCTCAAAACTTACAAACCCTTGCATACTACTGTTGTTTAGTCCCCAAGTTGTGTCCACCTCTTTTGTGACCCCATGAACTGTAACCTGCCAGGCTCCTCTGTTCATAAGATTTCCCAGGCAAGAATACTTGAGTGTGTTGCCATTTCTTTCTCCAGGGAATCTTTCCAACCCAGGGATTGAACCAGCATCTCCTGCTTTGGCAAGGGAGTTCTTTACCACTGAGACATCAGGGAAGCCCTCACATACAGAACATGGTTCTATAAATCATATTACAGCTTTTGTTATTAATGTATGAATCATTATAATTGTAAATGTGAATTTCTTTTTCACATTTTTTTTTCATCTTTATGTCTAGTGTTAGTAATACATATAACATCTACAGTGTTTTGTATTGTATAAGACAATATTGACGTAGCTACTAACAGACAATTCATCTTATAAACTGATGATATAAACTTCACTATTGATACATACAGCACACTACTGTAAATATATCTTCTCTTCCTTATGATTTTCTTAATAACATTTTCTTTCCTATAGCTTACTTTATTTTAAGAACACAGTGTATAATACATATAATACACAAACTGCATGTTAATCATTTGTGGTATTGGTAAAGCTTCCAGTCAACAATAGGCTATTGCTAGTTAGTTTGAAAACAGTCAAAAATTTCACATGGATTTTCAACTGCATGGGGAGGACCAGTGTGTCAACTCTCCTGTTGTTCAAGAGCCAACTATATAGATATCCTTCCAATAAAAAATGTTCTGATATTGAGTAGAGATTTCCTTATGGGGAAAATACAGTAAAATTGAATGTTTCTAACTCCTTTTCTCCACTGCTCCCCAGGGCTCAACAGAGATGGCAGCCCTGGCTTGTGTCTCACCTTTAAAGTCTGCAAAGTTTTGTGTACCTGTCACATTATGGATGGGGCTTCCCAGGTGGTGCAGTGGTAAAGAACCCACCTGCCAATGCAGGAGACACAGGAAAAGCAAGTTTGATTCCCTGGAGTAGGAAATGGCAACCTACTCCAGTACTCTTGCCTGGAAAATCCCACAGTCCATGGGATCACAAACAGTCAGACACGACTGAGCCATTGAGCTTGCACGCACATTCTGGGTGTCCTGGTCAACAGGCTGCTGCATTCACATTCTCAGCATCAACAGACCACAGACCAAAGGGATAGTAACCACTGGGAACAGTGATCATGGTTCCCAGAGGATCATTTAGGCCAAATCCATCTACTCAAAGAAATTCAAAGGATATGATGACAATGACAATGACAAGCCTTCCTGTAGGCAAGCCATCATGATGCAGTGGGAGGAGACTGAGACTTGAAGTCTGTGGTCCAGGATTGGACATTGAAAAAGTCATTTCTTCTTCCTCTCTACCACTTGTAAACTGAGGATATTATTTTATTTCCCAATGTTGTATGATAACGAATCTGTCTGACCTTTGTCCCAAGCTGCTGGAACTAAGTGTTCTAAGCCAAGTGACAGGGGTGTCTGCTATTCATGGGCAGTTCCTGGACCACCTCTGAGTTCATGCCGAGGAGATGGCTTGGACTGGAGGCTGGTCATGCCATGTCATTAGAGAGTTAGAGTTTTGGGCCACATGCTATCAGCCCAGCCTCCCTGTCGCTGAAGAGGGAAGGGAGCTAGAGATTCTAATCACGTGGTGCATGATTTAATCATTCATATCTACCCAATGAAACCTCAATAACTCTGAACAGAGTTCAGACACCAGTGTGCTGAGGGGGATGTGCCCTGACTCCAGAGAGAGAGGACAGCGAAAGCTCTGCTTTTGGAATCCTACCAGACCTCTCCTGAATAGTCTCTTCCCTCGGGTGGTCCTGATTTGCATTCTTTATAAAAAAAAGTTGTAATTGTAATTTCCTGAATTCTGTGAGTTATTCTAGTGAACGTCAAACCTGAAGGGATCATAAGAACCCCTAATTTGTAGCCAGTTGGTCAGAAGTGTAGGTGGTCTGGGCACCCCCAAAGCTGTGGCTGACATCTGAAGTAAAGGCAGTCTTGTTGAGGACTGTGAACTTTACTTGTGAATTTTGAGCCAATTCCAGGTGGTTAACATCAGAATTATACTGAAGGTTGTTTTAAGAGTGAAATATAATCAAATATGAAAAAGACCTTATGAACTGTGAAGGGTTAGGTAAACTTGACTTGTACAATTTTTTTAAAAGGCTACATACAATATTGATGAAAGATCAACAGGGCGATTTTATTTAATTAAGATGAATTTCTGTTTTTCTTCTAGTACTCTCTTGCTTAACCCCCTTATGGTTAAGTTTATTCATTTATCACTTCAACTAAATTTAATTAAAATGTAATATGCACAAGATTCTGTGCATGGACATGGAGCTGGGTGTGTAGCAAGACAAATATCAAAATGGAAAAGATGCCATAATTATTTTCAAGAAAAACACAAACCAGCAGAGTAAATAATACATACAAAAACAAAGTAAAGAATATGTGCACCAAGAGAGTCATAGTTAAGCTAAAGACAGGGGATCCTTTCTGAGGGAATCAAACAAAACTTTCAGAGCAAATTTGAACCAGGCCTAAGAGATGCCTAGGATATAGAGAAAAGAAGAGAAACAGTTCATGCTGAGGAGACAATGAAGAAAAGACACAAAGGAAGCCATGCAGGTGATACATTGGAGAGACACATTCATGAAAGCAAGGGATTTCACAGCAGGGCAGAAAGATACATTGGAACCAGATTGTAGATGGCCTGAATGGCAAGTACAAAGGTTTGTAATATCCTATAGATAAAGGGAACTTGTGAACAATTTGGTACCATCAGACACAGCCACTGTATCTATATATTTACTCTTTTCTATTAAAGGTAATTTGGTTAAAAAGGTTAAGAAGAATTACCACATTCCTCATCTTAGAGATGAGCTGAGGAGGATGTAGAAGTTATATGATATACCTGAGTCCATGAAAACAAATAACAGTCAACCAGAGAGAAGGCAGGATTCCTTCTATCCCATCACTCTTCTTGGACTTCCCTGGTGGCTCAGACGGTAAAGAATCCGTCTGCAATGCGGGATACCTGGGTTCAGTCCCTGGGTTGGGAAGATCCCTTGGAGGAGAGCATGGCAACCTATTCCAGTATTCTTACCTGGAGAATCTTCATGGACAGAGGAGCCTGGCAAGCTACAGTCCACGGGGTTGACTGAGCAAATAAGCACACATAGCCCATCATTCTTGTCACAAATATATTATTTCTCACTTAAAGAGACAATTTCAAATTCCGATCATTAATAATTTATTGGCCTGCACTTCAGACTGAAGAAGACAGATGACATCCCAAGCTTCTCTTCTAGAGACATTTGCTCCAACTTTTTCCCTTTGGGAGCAACAGCACAAAAGCATGAGGACCCTGAGCAGATTGGAGGGTCTTGCCCCTCAGTCAAGCTTTTCATGCAAAGCCGACTCTTCTGACCTGAGTCCACAACACTGGCCTCAATAATACCACTCAGTTGCAGCGTGAAAGGATGCCTTCGAGGAGACACAGTGCCTGTACAATATCAGCTAGAAATAGCAACAGGAGGTTCAATGAAAAACCTAAGTGATATTTTCCTGAAACAGCTGAGCCATGTGACAGACAAAATCAAACACAGCATTCCTTTGTGGTTAAGGAGAGAGAGCTTGAACAGTTTGCTATGAGAAATCCGAGTGAACATGTTCATTCTCTAACTCTGTAGTGCCCTTTCTCCTACACTTTCCCAGTCTATGACACAACCAAATTCATCAGTCCTGCAGCCCTGGAAAATTTCTTGAGTCTCTGATTAGTTTCAGTCTGTGGAGGACATTCAGAGAATCAAGACCCCACCCGGCTTCTGCTTTATCAATGTAAGATGTCTCAGACAAAAAGAGAAGGCTTACTGTCTCATCTATGATGACATGATTGAAAAGGGGGGAATAAGGATCTTTTTTTTTTTTGTCATTCTGTAATTGTATAAAAATAGTAGACAAAACTGCTTCATGGTTGGGTTTTTTCCACAATTTTCAATATTATTGATTTTTTTATTCTGTTTGCAAGTTAAAGGGTTTGTCACTTTTTCCTTAAAAACAATGCACCACCATATTCCTACGCATAAGGTTGAAAATTCTGAATAATCCTTTTAGCATTGTTTAGAAAAATGAGAAAAAAAGGAGAAAGCTTAGTCTGGTTTCAGTGAGGTGCTGATACGATGGCTTCTGAATTTTAACTGTCAAAATTGCATGACTTATTTCAGTTCCATGAATCAAAGTAAACTTACTGTTTATCCATAGCTGCATGAAAATAAAGGAAAGGATCCACTTTAAAGTGTAATAATGTGGCCCCAGTCACCGAGTCACTTGCCTGGTTTCAGGAAGGACAGTGGAGCTGGCACGTGTGCTAAGTCCTCACCTGGTGGGGCTGGGGAGTCTCCTTGTGAATTGATTCCTTCCTCTTGCTCTCAGTCGATGTAAACTCTCTCACATTACTCCTCGAAACCGCTACCTGTTTTGTAGGTATTTTTTTTCTTTAGATGCCTTTCTAAACTTGAATAAACAAACCGACCAGAGTATATTGCTGAGGTTATAGGGGGGTATTGGGTTGGTGGGCCTAACCTGGTATTTTTTGTTGTCCCATCTCAGGCCCTCTTTAAGTACCCTATAGAGAAAATTTATAATATTCCCTTACTCCTGCTTGGCCACTGCCTAGAATTTCTCTTCTATTCTTAAAAGACGGGAAAGTATTCATAGTAATTCATCTTCTTGAGGGTTTCTTATCAGAATTTTCTATTTTTTTTAATTTCAGCTAATATAAAAGTGTGTTGTATCCTGGACTTATACTACATGTGATGTTTAAGCTGAAGCTCCAATACTTCGGCTACCTGATTCGAAGAACTGATTCATTGGAAAAGACCCTGATACTGGGGAAGATTGAGGGTAGGGAAAGAAGGGGATGACAGAGGATGAGATGGTTGGATGGCATCACTGACTCGATGGACATGAATTTGAAAAAGTTCCAGGAGTTGATGATTGACAGGGAGGCCTGTCGTACTACAGTCCATGGGGTCACAAAGAGTTGGACACGACCGAGGAGATGATACTATATATACCAACTATTTCTATGTTCAACAAATATTGATGTTGCTGCCTGCTGTTTTAGACATCAAGGATATGACAATCAATAAACTCCTTAGTCTCCTAGAACTTAAATCTAGTGGAGGGGGAAAGCAATAAACAAATAACAAAACATGAACAGTTCAGTTTAGTTCAGTTCAAGTCACTCAGTCATGTCAGACTCCAACACCTTGAGATATCTGGTTTTCCTTAATTAACAATAATCTTTTGAAGTTCAGACCACTTGCCCCTTGTTGCAAACTTCTATATAACCTGACTCCTCCTGCCTCAGAACAGTTCTCTCAGGGTTACTTGAGATGCTCTCTCCCAGGCTTGAAGTCCCAAAAATTCCCACCAAAGAAAACCTCTCAACTTTTAGGTTGTGACTGTTTTCTAAGTCAACAGAGCAGTCAGGAATAGCCTCTCTAAAGCGCGACATGTGAGCAGTAACAATATGAAGTAAGGGAGCAAGTGTTCGCTAGTTAGATGGATTTCTCTCCATATGACTTGTATCTCCAAATAGACAGTAGATATTTTGCACTGATACTCATAACAGAATTTTTTTTAAATGATGACCCTAGCACAGGTACTGAATTTTTAGCTGCCTGAACAATGTAGCCACTCAATACTTTGTATTTGAAAAATCTAATTCAGCCCCTTAATATTATGCCACCAAACCTTAATAATACAGATTCCTTGACACTGAGAATGGAGCATCTGGACATGATAAAGGATTCCCAGGTGGAGATGCAGGAGACACAAGTTTGGTCCCTGGGTCAGTTGGAAAAAATCCTCTGGAAGACAAAATGGCAGCCCTCTCCAATATTCTTGCCTGGAGAAAACCACGGACAGAGAAGCCTGGTGGGCTAGTCCATGGGGTCACAAAAGAGTCAGACATGACTCAGTGACTGAGCTGGAGCCATGATAAAGATGAAATACCTTGAAGCTCTTGTCTAAATACAGTTGACTCTTGAACATGGGGGTTAGGGATACCAACCCTTCCTGCAGTCAAAAATCCATGTGTAATTTACAGTGGACCCTGTATGTGCAGTTCTTTCACATCTGTGGATCCAAACTATAGATCATGTAGCACTGTGGTATTTACTATTGAAAAAAATCCACTTATAAGAGAACCATCACAATTCAAATGTGTTTTGTTCAAGGGTCAGTAGTACTTCTGCAAACTTAAGCAAGGTCAGTGGAAAACCACATGGAAGCAGACTCCAAGATAACCAGTGATGTGAGGAGGGAGGGGACCATATAAGGAATCATTATTTTACCCCATTGAATGTGTTTAAAATTAATTAGATAGATAGATTAAAAAGCAGCTTGCTCATGGCTGTATAGCTAGTTAGTTAATAAAGTATTTCCATGTGGTTTTCCTCTGACCTTGCTTAAGTTTGCAGAAGTACAATTGACCCTTGAACAACATGCATTTGAATTGTGATGGTTCTCTTATATGTGGATTTCTAGGTGTCTAACCCCCTCTCATGGAGAAGGCAATGGCACCCCACTCCAGTACTCTTGCCTGGAAAATCCCATGGACGGAGGAGCCTGGTAGGCTGCAGTCCATCGGGTCGCTAAAAGTTGGACATGACTGAGCAACTTCACTTTCACTTTTCACTTTCATGCATTGGAGAAGGTAATGGCAACCCACTCCAGTGTTCTTGCCTGGAGAATCCCAAGGACGGGGGAGCCTGGTGGGCTGCCATCTATGGGGTCGCACAGAGTTGGACACGACTGAAGTGACTTAGCAGCAGCAGCAGCAACCCCTCTCAATGGAGTGATCTTGCTCTAGCAACAGCTGGACTGGTGAGAGGAACTGTAACCGAGCTGGGCCCTATGGGACCCTTCCCCATGTCCTCTGCTTTAGCTCCTCTCTGAAGTACCCAGATAATAGTATTTGATGCACATTTCCTGAGAGGTTTTGCAGATGTGAATCTCCTTTCCCCCACCAAATGCAGGAACTACTTGATGATCCTGAGCACATGATCCAGGCCTCCTGGAGCCTAAGGACTGATCATGCTAACACTTGTGACACCATCACATTCCTGGGCTGCTTCATCATCAGCCAGGAAACTGTATACAAGTTGATCACGTACTCTGAAACCCTCCCCACTCACCTGTCCTTTAAAAATGCTTTACCAAAACCCTTCGGGGGAACTTGAAGCTTTTCAAGACATGAATGAACCAACCACCTGTCTCCTTTCATGGCCTTGCAATAAACCTTTTCCCCCCGATTAAAAAAAAAAAACAAAAAACTGGACTAGTGTCCACAGGCATGAGTCAGGTACTCACTTCTTCCCAGAGTGGCATTCTGATTTTTCCTTTGGATAAACCCTACTAATCAATAAGGATTTTAACAGAAAGGGAAATATTTATAGTCAGTACATGGCTAATAAAATTCTTATTGAAAATGTATCTAATGGAAATGTTAAATAGATGGACCATCTGGATTTGTTACTTCTCTGATGTCCCTGAAACTACCTTTCTTAGAAACTTGGAGAACTGAAAGTTTGGAATTAAACAACTTTTCCTCAGACACAAAACTAAATATGTGTTCTGTTTTTGAAAAAGGTATGTCATAACGAACAAATGTAGAGTTTTAGAGGAAACTTGTATGTTCTTTTTCATCTTTTTCAAACAAACCATTAAAAGTCAGGGATTTGGATTTATAAGACATCGTAAGTGAAGAAAGTTGTCACCAAACATAAGGTATTTGGTGTAAAATTAAGCAGATACTAGGGAGGAAGATAAATTATGTTTTTCTTCCCCAAGCCAGCAGAAATGTTAAAAGTAAAATGGAACCTTCAAGGATGTTGACTTTCTTTCCCATGAATGTTTAGTTTTTTCCTGGAAACCACAGAAAAAAGAAATGATTTAAAAGTGTGGCTTTTATGAACAAGGATTAGTCACCAGAATCTAAATCTCAAAATTGTTCTAAACCAAGAGAAGATTCACCTGGTTAGTAAAAAGTCTGAACAACAAAATACTTTTTAAAGAAATATGGTTTCATTACTTTTACAAACATATGAAGGAATGTAAGAGGTTGACAAAGTATAATCTGCTAATAGTCTTTGAAGAAAGTGCCTTAATGAATAAATAAAGATAATTTGCAATTAGCAGATCATTATTAGTATACAAAGAGCTTGAGAATGTATTTTTGTCTTGCAATCATCATTGTCTCAAATCTTATTTTACTAATTAATATATATATATATATATATATATAAAATTCTTGCTCAAAACACCTCAAATTTATACCCACCACCTTTTAAAATCTTGTCTTCTTTATATTCACATATACACCGAAAACACAAAACACAGGAGTATCCAAATTAGTTGACTTCATTCCATCAAGACAAGTGGTCAAATGGGGAAATTTCTAACCCATTAGGAGAGAAAATAATTAGAACATAAAATATATGAAATCATGTATTTTAGTGTTGCAACAAAATCAATTAACCATAGCTTTCCCCAATTTTCTAGAACATTCTAGACCTCATAAATTGAATAATTTAATCATAATTTTTTAAGGACATACTTGACCTCTTTTGAATAACTGGAATTTCAACATTAATGACCCAAACCTAAATTTCCACAATCACTGGCCAAGGGATTTCTGTGACTTTTCAACACTAAATGTAGAAATGAAATTTATATTACCACATGACTCTTTTTCAATTTGTCATTTATACCAAACTTTAAAACCACTCTAAATTCCTCTTAATGTTTTATGAGTAGCATTTAGTTTCTGAACGTGTCTTAGATATTTATGTAGCTGACCTGACCTGTATTTTAGAACTATTTTAGCAAAGCTTACCAAGAATAGTCTTCCAAATGACCATCTTGAGTGCTCTTTTAGACTTTTCTACTTCCACTGGTATCATAAAGATAGCTAATTTTCATGATAGTTTGGTTATCAAGGGAATGGAAGAATATTAAAGAGAATAAAACTTCATCTCTAAAAAGTCCCTTTGTCCTTCATGTTCATAATATTCTTTTATTGGTAAGTACACAATAAAGATAATTGAGAGTTTGAAAGATGAATAAGGACAATAATAAAAGATGTGTTTGGAGAGTCTGGATGTTGCTTCCACCTCAGCAACCTATCCAAAGTAGATGAACACTTGAAGATGAACGAGGAAGATGAATAGTGCTTCAGAAGTAAACCCAAAGCCTATTGGAAGGACCAATAATCAATATGCACAGACCAGCTGAGAGGACTCTACAGTAGCCCACAGGACAGACGATGGCACGTTAGTGTTGGTGTTAGAGAAGTTTTGTTGTTCTTTAGTCACTACATTGTGTCCAATTCTTTTGCAACCCGGTGGACTGTAGCCCACCAGGCTCCTCTGTCCATCAGATTTCCCAGGCAAGAATACTGGAGCTGGTTGCCATTTCCTTCTCCAGGGGATCATCCTGACCCAGGAATCAAATTTGAGCCTCCTACATCGGCAGGTGCATTCTTTACCACTGAGCAAGTAGGGAAACCGAGAAGTTTTAATGGCTCCAAAAAGGAACACATTCTAGTGAGGCTTTGCAGGTTAAAACAACAAGGTCATTTCAATCATAAAATCCCGGAAGTGCTGTCCTCCCAAATGGCCCCTGAGACTGAGCACTAACTGACACCCAGGACGACTTCCACGACTAAGAAGGACTCTAAGGAGAAGCTGGAAAATCCAAGACCTGCATGTCTCCCTTCGTACCTGTGGGGAAAATGGAAGGGCAGCTTTACTGAACACTTAACAGTGAAGAGTTAGCTAGAGCCAAGAAACAAGAGTTCAAATCTCACATTTGCCTCCTACTCACTCCATGACCTTCTCTAGCCCTCTCTCTGAAATAGTCTCCCAGGGCTTCCCTGGTGGCTCAGTGGTAAAGAATCTATATGCCAATGCAGGAGACATGGGTTCTGTCCCTGACTCAGAAAGATCCCACCTGCCATAGAGCAACTAAGTCCCTGCGTTAGTGAACCTGTGTCCTAGAGCCCGGGAGCCACAACTACTGAGCCCATTGCCACAACTACTGATGCCCGCACATGCAAGAGATTGTGCTCCACAACAGGAGAAGCCACCACAATGAGAAGCTGGTGCACCTAAACTAGAGAGGAGCCCCACTCACTACAACTAGAGAAAAGCCCGAGCAGCAACAAAGACCCAGCAGGGCCATAAATAAATAAATAAAATTATATATAAAAAACCTACTTCCTTATAAAACAATTTAAAACTCTGAAAATAAAATATTCTCCTGTGCAGAATTTACTGACGTGTGCTTTTCAGTATTATCTGTTGTGTCCATGGCACTCTGTTAGGTGCAGCACTGCACACACCCATGAATAAGGTATGGCGCATGTTTTCATTGTGTTCTTGAAGCAGTCTTTAGATCAATACAGTAGTTGTTACAAATAAGCTCCTCCCAAATGCATTCAGTCCCATCACTTCATGGCAAATAGATGGGGAAAAGTAGAAATAGTGAGAGACTTTATTTTCTTGGGCTCCAAAATCAGTGCAGACAGTGACTGTACCCAAGAAATTAATTTAGAAGAAAAGCCATGACAAGCCCAGAAAGTGTATTAAAAAGCAAAGACATCACTTTGCCAACAAAGGTCTGTACAGTCAGAATTATAGTTGCTCCAGTAGTCAAGTACAGATGTGGGAGTTTTACCATAAAGAAGGCTGAATACCAAAGAGCTGATGCCTTCAAACTGTGGTCCTGGAAAAGATTCTTGAGAGTCCTTGGACAACAAGGAGACCAAGACAGTCAATCCTAAAGGAAATCAACACTGAATTTTCATTGGAGGGACTGATACTGAAGCTGAAGCTTCAATACTTTGGCTACCTCATGTGAAGAGCCAACTCATTGCAAAAGATCCTGATGCTGGGCGAGATTGAGGGCAAGAGGGAAAGCGGGGAGACACAGGATGAGATGGTTGAATGGCATCACCAACTCAGTGGCCGTGAGTTTGAGCAAACTCTGGGAGATAGCTCAGGACAGGAAAGCCTGAGGTGCTGCAGTTCGAGGACAGATGAGCAAAGATTTAGCAACCAAACAACAAAATGCCAAAGAACACCTTATTTAAGATGATAACTTTTTCAAAACAAAATACACAAAAAATACCCAGTTTTGTCATCAAACAATTTGAGATAACAATGTTATAAAATAAGATAGAATGTTATAAGAAATGCCAACTACTATGGATTTCAGGAAAAGGAGAGTCCATGTTTACTGTAAGGGATAAAACCAGTGCCTTTAATATTAGTATACACATAATATGGTATAATAATTGAAAATTGACCTATTCTTGGAGTCCTAGCCTGGGGCTTACAAGGTTACCTATGATTGAACATCACTGGTGGGAATTTGGACTCTTGGCATTCCTTGGCTCCTCTGCTAATTTATTGCATTTATAACATTTATTAGCACTGCCCAGATAATTTTTATTACACTCACATATTATTGTTCTGGTAGTTTATTTTTCTATCTCTTGAAAACCTTTCCTTTTTGTTACTGTTTTAGGCTAAAATAAAATAACACTGTCCAAGTAAAACAATAAAAATAAAAAGCAAAATAGTCTCCCTTCCTCATCACTATCTCGTCCTCACCTTAGTCCTTATTCTATCATCTTACTCTGTTTCTTCTTAGCACTTATCATTATCAGGTACTACATGTTTACTTGCCTGGGTATTTCTTTCTTTGCTCTTATTTTCTGTCACCACTTCTAAAATATAAGCTCTATGAGGGTAAGAATTTTTTTCCACACAGAATCCTGTGTGGAGAGACAGTGGAGATCATGACAAGAAAGTCTATACGAAATAGGAAAAGAAAGGACCCCACATTAAGAGCACTTATCCCCATGCTCTGCATCAGGCACTGTTCAGCCCTCTACAAGCACCATCCCTCCATCTTCACAGTGTAACAAATGTGCAAGATGTTTTTGCGACCTTTATAAAGATGAGGGAAGGTAGACTTGGAGAGGTAAGATAAGGTGCTCAAAGTTACAAAGCTAGTAAACCCTGAAGTTGACTTTCAAATTAGGATCAACCTGGCTTCAAAATCTGTGATCTTCCCATAAGCATTATAAACTGTAAAGTGCATGCAAAGGTATGAATTATCCATCATTATTATTTCATGCTTAAATTGTACTTGTTCAGTTTGTGACCCCATGGACTGCAGCACGCCATAAAATGATAGCTATAAAAATAAAATAGAGTCTAGAGAACCACTTGATTTAGACTCTCAAAGATACTCAAAATTTCATCTCAAAAGGTATTTTTTAATGAATTGCCGCAGGATAAAAGGGCATGTGTATGGAACTAAGTTAGAAATGGGAAGCCAATAATAAGGATACATGATATTTCTGTTGCAGCAGAACTGTAAAGTGCAACCTTTATGGATGAGGGCTGGGGAAAGCACTTGTTAACGTATTATAAATGCTATGGGAGATGGAGTACATACTGCAATCTCCTAATTGCCAATGACACTAAGCATTTCTCATAGGAAAATGCCAAATTAGTGGAAACTGCAGAATGTTCTTTTCTAGCTGTGTGAAGAAGCAAAAAAGTAGCTGACAGAAACATAAATCAAACTACATTTATAGGTCAATGGATCCACTATCAGTTACATGCAAGAAAGGTATCTAGGGCTTGAGTAAATGGATCCTGGACGCTATAAGCCCACAAAGCAGAGACCAAAGTTCCATCAGAGTCCTTGTCACAGGGAAGAGCCAATTCTGACTTCATGTTGGATCTGTTACTTTAACCTTTGCTTCACATTGCCTTTGCTCACTAAAAGGATACTGTTTATACATAATGGCCTGTCCCTCTGTCTGAGCGTTAAACCAAAATGTCTTTGTTCAGGACCCTGTCCACCTGTGGATACCTACAGGAAGGAAGAAATTAATACATTCTCTCCCCAAGGCTTGCCATTCTAGGATATATTTGCAAGATTAATGGGCTTATTATTATTTTGCTTCCTCACCTCCCTCCATCTCTGTTCTGTAAAAGAACCTGGCATCCAGACCCCAATAGGATGGCTATTTTGAGACATTAGTAAAGTAATATTCCTTGCCTCAATGCCTCATCTCTCAGATTTATTGGCTTGTTGTGAGGCAAGCAGAGTGAGTTGGATTCGGTAACATTCTGGGGATTGGTAGAGAGATCGGTACAATTGATGCTTGAAAAACATGTGTGTCAACTACGTGGATCCACTTACATGTGGATTTCTTTTTAAATAGCAAATACTGCAATACTAAATGAGCCACAGTTGGTTGAATCTGTGGATGTGGAATCTCAGATATGGAGGAACTGCAGATGCAGAGGAACCACGTACAGGGAGGGTCGACTATGATTTAGACTTGGATTTTCCACTGTGTGGAGGGTCTGTGCCCCTAATTCCCACATTGTTCAAAAGTCAATAGTATATGCATGAGCTTTATACATGACCAGATAAGAACCTTCACTCCCATGAAGAAGGAGAGATCCAGAAAGCGGTAACCTAAAAAACAATAGGTACACAGTTGAAATCAGAGGATGTCTGAGACTTCCCCTGGTGGCTAAGTGTAAAGAATCCACCTGCCAAAGCAGGAGACACAGGTTCAATCCCTGAGTCAGGTAGATCCCCTGAAGAAGTGGCAACTCACTCCAGTGTTTTTCCCTAGGAAATTCCATGGACAGAGGAGTTTGGCGAGCTACAGTCCATGGGGTTGCAAAGAATTGGACATGACTCAGCGACTAAACAACAACAGAGGAAGTCTTGACAAGCTAAAAACTCTTTAGGTCAGGAAATGGAAAAGTAGAGAAAAAGATACCCCTCAAATCTTTAAAACTGGGAAGACAGTATGACCTTCAAGTCTGCAAAAACATTATCTGGACTTCTGGACTTGGCTGAATTCTGTTTTGCATATCTTGTTGGTTCTGTGCTGCAGAGAGGACTGATTAAAATGCAAAAACTAAGCAGTCATTACTTCATTTATGTAGTTGCCTTTCACTGAGCACAGAAGAGTAGGGCATGTCCTTGGTACATGAAGAATATATTCATTAAAAAAGACACAGGACCTCTGCCCTCCCAGAACTTACACTCCATTGAGGAAACATGAACAATAGGACATAAACATGATGCAGAAGAAAACTGAGTAGCATAGGTAAGTTGATAAAGATGTGAGGAGAGAATGGAGCTGAGTAAGAGAGCTGGAGTTCAGGAAAGTTTAAATTTTAAATAGAGAAGGTGATATTTGAGAAAAATGTGAAGGAGATGACAGAGTATCTTCATGGGGATACATAGAGAAAGAGTTCCACGCAGAGTAAACAGTCAGTGCAAAAGCCCTGGGGCAGTTGCATCTCCTTGTGCTTGAGGAGCTTAGCATGAGGTGAGGAGGGCAAAGAACAATGAAAGTTCAGGGAAATGGTGTGAGGGTGGGTGCGAAAGAAGGGGAGGTCTGGGTAGATTATGAAGGGACTCAAGGCTATAAAAGACTTTGGCTTTTAGTCGGATAAAGAGCGGTTTTCAGGTTTAGGAGCAATATAGTCTAGCACATGGTTTTAAAGATCACTGCTGAGTTTATAAAAGGCTGAATGGCAACAAGGGAGGCAACCAAAAGGCCATTCAATAATCTAGGCTAAAGAGGATGGTGGCGTGGGCCAGATTAGCAGCAGATGAAAGTGATAAGAAGTGGTCAGATTTGGACGCATCTTGGAAATAAAGCCAGCAGGATTTCCTAATAGACTGAACGTGAGGTGTGAGAGAAAGAGGTGACACTAGAGTTTCTTAATCTGTCGCTATAAGGAGAGAGCTCTCCATTAACAAAGAAGGTCATTTGACAAGCACAGTAACAGCCATCATGTGAAACTAAAATTTCACAGTCCCTAGGAGATGCCTACTCTTGGGTAGAGACTTTTTTTTTTTTTTGGCTGTGTTGTGTCTTCGTTGCTGCTCAAGGGCTTTTTTCTAGTTGAGAAGTGGGCACTATTCTCTAGTTGCAGTGAACAGGCTTCTCATTGCAGTGGCTTCTCTTATGGGACTTCCCAAGGGGCACAGGGATAAATAATCTGCCTGCCAATGAAGGAGATGCAGAAGCAGATTCAATCCCTGGGTCGGGAAGATCTTCTGGAGTAGGAAATGGCAACCTGCTCCAGTATTCTTGCCTGGAGAATTCCATAGACAGAGGAGCCTGGCAGGCTACAGTCCATGGGGTCACAAAGAGTCATGGGGTTACAAAGAGTCAGACACAACTGAGCATGCACACACGCACACTCTTGTTGTCAAGCAGAGGCTCTATGTTCAGGGACTTCGGTAGTTGAGTATGTGGGCTCAGAAGTTGCAACTCATAGGCTCTAGAGTGCAGACTCAGTAGTTGTGGTGCAGGGACTTAGTTGCTCCATGGCATGTGAAATCTTCCTGGACCAAGGATCAAACTCGTGTCCCCTGAATTGTGAGGTTGATTCTTATCCGCTGTACCACGACGGAAGTCCTTGGGCAGAGGTTTTATAACCTCTTAAAGGTAGGCCTGGGTGGGTGGATGATGGGAAATCTAACAAAATTCTCCCAACGATTGGTTGGTTCGATGAAGTGTCCAGTACCAGCCTCTGCTGAGACTTAAAGAATAAAACAAACTATAATACCCAGCATTTCTGAATATAAATCCTGGGCCTGCCCCTTACCAACTTTGCAACCTTATACAAATTTCTTAACCTCTCTGAATCTTCGTTTTCTTGTCTGTGAAATGGGGACATTACTTATCAGATAGTACCTTATGAAGACTGCGCTGTGTTGTTCTTAGTCACTCAGGTGTGTCTGACTCTTTGCAATCCCATTTACTGTAGCCCACCAGGCTCCCCTGTCTATGGGGATTCTCCAGGCAAGAGTACTGGAGTGGGTAGCCATTCCTTTCTCTAGGGGATCTTCCCAACCCAGGGATTGAACCCAGGTATCCCACATTGCAGGCAGATTCTTTACCATCTGAGACACCAGAGGAGCCCAAGAATACTGAAGTAGCAGCCTATCCCTTTTCTGGGGGAACTTCCTGACCCAGGAATTGAACAGGGGTCTCCTGCATTGCAGGCAGATTCTTTATCAGCTGAGCCACCTGGGAAACCATGAGGGAATTACTTAGTAGTTCAGTGGTTAGGACTCTGTGTTTCCACTGCCAGGGGCCCAGGTTCAGGTTTGATCTCAGGTCAGGGAACTAAGATTCTGCGAGCTGTGCAATGTGGCCAAAAAATAAATAAATAAGGAAATAAAGGTCAAATTAAAAAAAAAAAAAAGGTCAGATGAGGTAATGTATGTAAAATTCTTTGTGTAGTGCTTGGCACACCTGTTATGCAATAAATATTTTATTTGTTGATAGATGCAATGGAAGTAACGTTTTTAGTATTGTAATTACTATGACTCCCAGTGTAAGAGGTGATTAAGATACAGATCACAAACTGAGAACACAGGAAATCACTGACATGAATCAAATACTGGCAGGATAGTCATAGTGTTTGTGAGCTGAGACATAAAACAACTACCTAAGCCCATCTCCAGAAAGATTGAGACTTACTTAAGCTCATAAGATACTTTAGAGTAAGCATAGGACTAGAGCCAGAAAATGTCCTTAAAGCATTAATGGGATAAATTGAGGACAAATAAAAAATTTATGTGGAAACTTACCTCAGAAAGATGTAAGGGTGTTGGGTGTAAGCTAAAAATATAAAGAGATTAAGAAAGATTAAGATGAACTCATAACTGACAGATACATGAGAAAATGGAGGAAAGTAGATGGGTTTGCCATCAGGGAGGGCACTACAGTTGGCCACAAAGAGGATAGCCCAGATCCAGATGATAACTGTGGACTAACACACAACTGGGTCTGTTTCCTGGCATCCTGGGTCCTTACAGCTTAAGAAGATGCCAGCTGTAAGGTTCACTTGGGACATTTCAGAAAGGTAACATGGAGGAGTGGAATGTAGACCTGAAGTTGGAAGTTCTTGCACATGCCCCTCTCCATTTAGAAGGACAGAACATTTCAGGCGTTGCATCTTTGGAAGATATACAGGCTCTGTGCAGACACACAGTATAGTAGTCTAGTCCAGAAACACTATCTGTGGCTCCATGGGCTAGTCACTTAACCAAAAAGTTTCATTTGAGAGATGAAGTCAACACCAGCCCAGCAAAATACATGAAGCGGTGCAGCAGGGTTTGAACTGAGCAGGGGTCACTCCACCTCAATTATATTAAGCACATTTATTGACTGTCTGCGCTCCTAACTGCCAGGAGCTCCATAGTGAACCAGATAGACATGGCTCCTGCACTCACATAACTTGTAATTTGTCTAGAGAGTCTTATAACTTGTCTACAGACAAACAGGCAACTTCAATATGACAAGGTAAGTACTTTCATAAAGAGTCAAAACCAGGACCAGTAAAAATGTATACAGGAGTTTTTACTGTAAAATATGAGAGAGAAACAGACTGTAATAAGCAAAGAAATATAGAAAAACAGAAGAAAGGGAGCCATATAGGGAGGGTACTGTGGGGGCATCTAAGGGGAGCAGTTAGTCCAGTCTTATATAAGAGCTTCCTGGAGGAAGTGACAGAAAACTGAGATCTAAACAAACATGAATTTGCTGCCAGGGTACTTTATTGATGAACCCATGATTAGTTATTTGATTTTTATTGGTGATCTACAACTGTTGCCAGGGATTGCAAAAGGCTAGAAAGTAAAATGCAATAGACTGAAGGATTGTAAGAAATAAAATCTGACCAATTTAATGTCTACTCTTCCCCTACAGACTGAGTTGACAAATAATACGACACTTATGACTCAAGTTGCTCCAGAAACCCCACTTTCAGATTGCATTTACATCACTGCCACAATACAGAACTTTAAGCAGGTTGTACAAAAAGCATACAAAGGACAACAAAAATCAGAAATTATATGATACATGATGTAAGCCACACATATATAGAATACATAAAACAAATAATATAGATAATAAACTCACTAAAATAGAATGCAAAGATGTGTTACACTACAATCATTCTGAACTAAACAAAACTTCAAAAAAAAAAAAAGAAAAGTATATAATCTGACTGCCCCAAGAAATGATTTATTTTTGATGTTGGTGAAATCTCATCAAGAAAAAGTACTACAACATTCTCTATTACTACTCCAATTTTCATCAAAACAGACTTTTTTTACATTCAGAGGTTTACCCTGCATTTAATGGCAGTCAGGAGCATTTCCTCAAATATGAATTTGCTCTGAAATCTTATACCTTCTGTATTATTTCTTGTACCAGGCATATTGATTAATTGGAGCAAAACAGGAAGCAATCGTTCATTACGTGATGTCTCCAAAGTACTTCATTTCTGATTAATAATCAAATTTCCTCAAATTATATTAATTATTGCTTCACTGTTCTACATATGTGATGAGGAAAAATTGTTAATTTATTACTATTGGGACACTTATTCAAATCATGGTTTGGAACTACAGTAAACCTCCATTAGCTGAATCTTTTGAGAATATGAACTCTTAGCTAATGGATCTTTCTGATGAACTGAGCAATGGTCAAGACACTTTACAAAATGTCTTAAAGAACATGAGAGCCTTGTGAAACATAGCAGATGTTCTGCCAGAAAAAGAAGGACGAAGGAAGAAGAGACTGAGGAAGAGGAGAAGGACAAAGGAGGAGAGAGTTTAAAAGTATAAGAAGAAGAGGATGGTGGAACAGAAAGGGGAGGAGGAAAAAAAAAACGGAAGGGACTTCCCCTGTGGTCCAGTGGTTGAGAATCTGCCTTTCAATGCTGGGGACTTGGGTTTGATCCCTGGTCAGGGAACTAAGAACCCATGGGCTGCTGTGGGGCAACTAGGCCCAAGAGTGGCAACTACCAAATCCAATTGCCACGGCTAGAGAAGTCCGTGTGCCACAACAAAGACCCAGCCCAGCCAAAAGTAAATAAATAAATTTTAAATTCTCTTAGAAACCAAAGGAAGAGATGTAAAGAAGGTTGAGTCTAGGGATATTTTCACACTCAAATAAATTTAAGAAGCAACATGTCCTAGCTTATGTAACCAAGGATATTCTTTTTCTGAAGACCTCTGATAGTATTCTTTGAGACCCCATGGACTGTAGCCTACCAGGCTTCTCCATCTATGGGATTCTCCAGGCAAGAATACTGGAGTGGGTTGCCATTACCTTCTCCAGGAGATCTTCCCGACCCAGGGATTGAACCCGGGTCTCCCGAATTGTAGGCAGATGCTTTACCATCTGAGCCACCAGGGAAGTCCCTCTGATAGTATTGACCATGCCATTTTATGGAGTGAAGGTTAAGAAACTCAGTCCCAGGCTGTTCCTTGTGCCAGGGACAGCGAACTACTCTGTCATTGCTGCTCTATTTTCCATAGCCCTTTCCACATGTTTTACTACACTTTAATTCTTTGCTTCCACAAAGTCTCTCCTATTCATCCCCACTCTGTTTGAGAACTGTTATCCAGCCCCCATGCCTTTTGGAGTACTTGGCAAAAAGGAAGTAATCAATAAATCTTTGCTTTACACATAGTAGGGGGTCAATAAATATTTTGCTGAGCTACCAGATAAAAACTTTGTACAGTACATTAAATATATCTTAGTGATGGTCAGCTGAATAGCTTTTCTGATTCTTTTCCAATAAAAATTTTCTCTCCAACCTGCTTAATTATTTCATGTATTTTATCAATCTTGTTTATCATTATTATATAGCTAATTGAAGATTTATTTTCCTATTCTTAAAACAA
Source organism: Cervus elaphus (assembly GCF_910594005.1). Classification (NCBI taxonomy): domain Eukaryota; kingdom Metazoa; phylum Chordata; class Mammalia; order Artiodactyla; family Cervidae; genus Cervus; species Cervus elaphus. The sequence goes on along the minus strand of NC_057828.1, from coordinate 37,657,269 downwards.
CAGCAAGCCTTCTGAAAATGAAAAAAAAAATGACTATCTACTTAATCCTAGCTGTGCTAGAGAGATCTAATTTGCAAAATATAAAATAATGATATGAATAGTTTTTAGCCAGACAACATACTACTACCCAGAGGTCCAATGATTTATAAGATTGTCTATTATTGCCTTGAGTGGAACATCTCTTGTAAAGCAGCCAAACTATTTTGTACACAACCTTCCCATTAATCATATCCCCCAAGGAAATATATGGGTTGAACACATCATTCCTCTAATTTCACAAAGGTAGAGAGAGAAGTTGCAGAAGCAAAGTGATTTTTCAAGTTTACCTAAGGTCTCACCATATAAGTGGTTGGAAAGAGTGGGCTGGCTTCTAGCTGGCCTTGAGACTTTGTTCTCCCCAGTTCTCAGTTTTATTCAAAGTACGAGAGCAAGCAATTTAATATCGATGTCACCAATACATCATCCATATGAAGGATGGTACTACAACATTAATATGCAAATAAGCTGAATATAAAGTATCTAATCTTACTAAGCACAGTGCTCCCTGTTTCTCAGAAAAATTTATGTCTATATGAAAAGAGAATAAAATTGCAGAGGCTATTCAATAATGTATATTCATTAACATATGAAGGGGAACATGGAGCTGTATTCCACTCTTAGGATTAACCCTTAGAGTTTGGGAAGAAAGAAAATAAAAGTGCCTATAGGCATTTGGTATCAATACTCTTTCTGCAAATACTCTCTCTCTAAAGGCTTTAAAGTTATGAGGAAAATCTCAGATGAATGGCTGAAAGGTGATCCGACCAAACCAGTAATTAACCCTGCATCATTTTCTTCTTCTAGATTGAAAGCATTAATTATTAGCACCAAGCATACAGGTCTGTCTCCAGATGCCGAGAAGCTGATGATCAGAAATGGATGCTAGGATATGCTGGCATCTAGAATCTACTCCCCACGTGTGGGGAGGAATGGAATCCAGTCCCTCTGATCCACAAAACTCTCTGTAGACTTTGTTGCCTCCTTTCTGCACAATGAGAAAAAAATTAACAGAAAACATTCCCTTGAGGTATTTGTAATAGGTGAACTCTCTGGTCTTATTGGGCTCCCTAGTGGCTCAAATGGCAAAGAATCTGCCCGCAATGCAGGAGACTTGGGTTTGATCCCTGGGTTGGAATGATACCCTAGAAAAGGAAACAGCAATCCACTCCAGTATTCTTGCCTGAAAAATCCTATGGACAGAAGAGCCTGGTGGGCCACAGTTGTTGGGGTTGCAAAGAGTCGGACAAGACTGAGCAACCAACACTTTCACTTCACAGTTTTGGTCTTATTAGGAGGTGAAGAAAATAGGAAAGAAATCAAGAGCATGCATCTAAACAGGATTAAGTTATTATTATTCCTAATAACAATGAAAAGAACTAAAACCCACACCTGTTTAGCACTTCACCATTTATAAACACTTTCCATCCATTTTCTCATTTGACCCTCACAACAATCCTGTGAGATAAGATGGATATTTACTCTAGCTTTCAACTGTGAAAATTAAAAACACACAGAGAAGTAGATCAAGCAGTGTTAATAACCTGAATATCCATCTCCTGGATCTCACAATATGAACATCCTGCTGTACATGTACATTTTTTTTTTGCTTAAGTATTTTGGCAGATTATAAGCAACATGGGATTTAACCTTTTCACATGTAACAAAATTAATAATACTTCTCTAGTATCATTTCCCATCCAAATTTTACAATAGCCCCAGGTGTAAGATAAGCATTATTTCTCATTTGCAGATGCAACTTTTTTTGACATAACAAAATGAACCAACGGGCTTGAGAACACATAGATAATAAACAAGGAAACTGAGAACTCAGGTTTAGAATTCATGATTTCTTGGTCTCAATTCTTCTCACTTTGAAGCAAAGTTCCATAAAAATAGTCTCAATTGGAAGAAGACAGAAAAGCTACACAGACAGACCTCTGTGTATTATTTGAGCACAAGTGATCTTAAGATAATGTTAAGTGAATATGTGAGTTTATCTCAGCAATGTCTTATTTTTAGTGGCCTTTCTCATTCCCTGTAGTGCTGTGTTTACCCTCCCCCAACTCTCCCTTCATTGCCCCTAATTCAAACCTCAGTCAATACTACCTCTAATATTTGTTGTTGTTCAGTCATGTCCAACTCTTTGTGACCCCATGGACTGTAGCCTACCAGGCTCCTCTGTCCTTGCTGGGATTTCCCAGGCAAGAATACTGGAGTGGGTTGCCATTTCCTCCTCCAGGGAATCTTCCTGACCCAGAGATTGAACCCAAGTCTCCTTCATTGGCTGGCAGATTCTTTGGAGCTGAGCCAATATATTGGCTGTCTGAGTGCCCCATCAATACTTACCTGTCCCCATCCACAAGGTAAACACCATCTTGCAGCCAGCAAACATCTTAAGAGAGCCTGATAGACTCATCTCTCTGAGATGAGTTATTAGTCATCGTTACTGACACCACGAACCCCTCTGAGTATTCCTGAAACTATAGAGATGACATTATTTTGCCTTATGGAATCTAAACAAATTATTCCGATGTCATGATTCTTATAGCACCATGAGCATTAGCAATGTATTCCTGTTTAGCTTAAAAGTGTGTATTCAATTTACATAATTCCCCCATCTCTGCAGTAAAAGATTTCCTCTCCCATTTAAATGTTTTACCATCTTCCCCCACTTTCAGGCCCTTTCCCTCATCACAGGTATTACACATGTAATCAATGATAGACTCAACTTGCCATTCAAGATTCACCTCCAGTCCACAAATGTTTGCATTTTCTTCTTCTGGATTCCTGGCATCTTTTGACAAGACCTGCCAATGGTTACTGAAAATTTTCCAGATGGATGTGGATATGCTCCAAATCATAACATCAAAGGTATCTCTTGGCTCGACTCACTTGTTTAGTCTAAATGGATCAGACAAATACAAAAACATTATATAAATTTTAAGTGTCACCCAAGGAAAATAATGTAAGACATTCTAAGATAAAGAGAAATTCTGGTCATCATCAGGACACTCTGGAAATGTGATAAGACAAAGCCATGTCATGTTGCCAAGTCCCGGAGAACTAGGGAAGAGTTGGTTTGAACAGAACAGATCTGATTCCAGGCTCAAGATGCTTAGCCTGGAATTCAGGTTAGCTATCCCTAGTTCCATACAAAGCACATTACACAATAACAATAGTCGAAAACTTTATGTGTGATGGATCTCTTCTAGGATTGCCATGTATTGACATGCAACATATAAGAAAATTCTTTTAAAGAATATTCCTTCATACTAGAATATCAGATATGAAAAATAGCCCAGGAGGTCTTCCCTGTCCTCCCTGAAATCATGTTATAATTGTATCAGCCACAGTTCTTAATTACAAACAATAGAATCTACTTGGCATAATTAAAGGGGAAAAAAGAATTTATTAAAAGATATTTTAGCTCAAGTCAGGAGAAGGAGGAGACAACAGAGGACAAGATGGTTGGATGGCATCACTGACTCAATGGACATGAGTTTGAGCAAGCTCTGGGAGATGGTGAAGGACAGGGAAGCCTGGTATGCTTCAGTCCACGGGGCTGCAAAGAGTCAGACATGACTGAACAACTGAGCAACAATTTTAGTTCACAGATTCATTAAACTAGCTGTAAAAATAGATTAGAGTTGAAGCTTTCAGGAATAATGCCTAAAACTACACAGAACTGACCCAATGGAGAAATTGCCTGCTGTGTATAAATTCCTGGAACTTGATGACTGCTACTAAGATCAATGCCACTGGAATCTGTGACTAGGGGGAAAGCTAGATACCTTTGCAGCCACCTGTGCCAACAACTCTAAGCTCCATGCAGAGTTAGCTGCTGTCTCATATTATTCAGATCTGAACTGAAGTTTCATGCTCATGTCTGATTGGAGAGGCCAGGCCCTGTGTCCTAACTCTTATTAATCACTCACTATGTGTCACGTCTTCTTCTAAGCTCTTTATAAGAATTAAATCACTTAAGCCTCATGACAACCCTTGAAGGTTGGCTCAAGATTACTCCTTTTTATAGGAATAAGGGCTTGTAAGGCACATAAGGGCTTCCCTGGTGGCTCAGTGGTAAAGAGTCCACCTGCAATGCAGGAGATATAGGTTTGATCCCTGGGTCAGGAAGATCCCCTGAAGGGGGACACAACCCACTCCAGTATTCTTGCCTGAAGAATCCCATGGACAGAGGAGCCTGGTGGGCTACAGTTCATGGGGTCACAAAGAGTCAGACACGACTAAAGCCACTGAGCACACATGCACGAGGCATATAAAAATTATACAACCAGGCTAAAATCAGACTGTAAGAGGCAGAGCTGAGATTTGAACTCAGATAGTCTGACCCCGGAGCTCAAGATTTCTTAATGTTTTGTTTTGTGTTATATTCACATGCTTGCTTCGTAACTACAAGGAGGGAAATTTATGTCTTAAACGTGAACTCATTTACCCAAATCTAAAAATGCTGTTCAAAAGATGATGGGTAAATATGAATACGTCAGACACCTACTACAGATGTCTAAAATTGTAAGGCTGTTCTTTGTACATATTAGTGTCCCCTGAAATTTGTTCTCATGGTCATCACTAGACGCCCATGAATGTGGGTATGAATCTATGCTGTTTACTGTGTTTTACACCCTGTAATTGTCTTTAAAGACAGCAGCCTCAATTGCTTTCCACCCTGCGTACGTTGCTGCCCTTCCCATCAAAAGCTAGAGCACATTCTCCCAGCTCCTTAAACCTGGCTTTCTCTTGTGACCACCTTTAATCAACGGGATGCAGCAGAGTGAAAATATGCCTAGGTTTAGCAGCTGTGGCCGAGAAGGAAACGGCAAGCCACTGCAGTATTTTTGCCTGGAGAATCCTGTGGACTGAGGGGCCTGGTGGGCTGCTGTCTAGGGAATCACACAGAGTCGGACATGACTGAAGCGATTTAGCATGCATGCATGCATTGGAGAAGGAAACACAACCCACTCCAGTATTCTTGCCTGGAGAATCCCAGGGATGGAGGAGCCTGGTGGGCTGTCATCTATGGTGTCGCACAGAGTCAGACACGACTGAAGCGACTTAGCAGTAGCACCAGCAGGAGCAGCTGTGGCAGCTTCTGCTTTCTCCCTGGGGGAACAAGTTGCTATGTAAGAAACCCAACTACCCTCAGCCCACCGTGCAGTGAGAGGCCACATGGAGAAGAACCAAAGAGCTCACTCACAGACATGAACAGAGTACAGAGACGTGTGTTCCCTGAAGAATCATCCCAAGCCAGCCCCTAGTCATTCAGACAATCCCTTGGAAGCCCCAGACATCCTTACTCTGCTCTGTCCAAATTCCTGACCTGCAAATAAAATGGCTGTGGCCTTAAGCTTTTAATACCAGAATAGTTCGTTACATAACAATAGAAAACTAAGACACAAACTAACTAAATGCTCACCCAGGTATACATAAAATAAAATTTATTTATTTATTTTTGGTTGCACTGGGTCTTTGTTGCTGTGCTCAGGATTTCTCTAATTGCAGTGAGCAGGCACAACTCTTCATTGTGGAACATTGGCTTCTCTTTGCAGTGGCTTCTCTTATTATGGAACACAGGCTCTAGGTGAATGGGCTTCAGGAGTTGCAGCACACAGGCTCAGTAGTTGTGGCACATAGACTTTAGTTGCTCCTCGGCATGTGGACTCTTCCCAGCCAGGGATCGAATCTGTGTCCCCGGCATTTGGCAGGTGGATTCTTATCTACTCAACCACGAGGGAAGTCCCTAAAATAAAAATTTTGCATCTCACTAAATATTTTTCCATAGCAGTGGTCAGCAAACTTTTTCTTAAGGGCTTACATACTATTTTAAGCTTTGTAGGCCAAGAGGCAAAGCTGAAGCTATTATATAAGTGCTTATATAACTAGTTAAAATGTAAAAACCTTTCCTAGCTCAAGGGCCATGAAAACTCAGACAGCTCACCAGATTAGGCCCATGAGCAACAATTTGTGGATCCCTGCTCTGGAAACATCATTTTTTATGTTTGCTGTGTACTTCCTATAGGAATTTCCTGTAACTTACTTAATCAAGTCCCTGTTCTTAAGCATTTAGTTTGTCTGCATTTTTTCGCTATTTCAAAAATAATGCTTCAACAGATCTTGTGACTAATGCTTCAAAAAATCGTTGTCCATATTCATGGTTACTTCCTTAGAGTAAATCCCTCAAACTAGAATTGCTAGGTCAAAGAGTGTATTCATTATACCAAAATACCCTCTGAAACTACCATATCTATGTACAATCCTATCAGCAACATATAAGAGAGCTCTGCAGCAGTTCATGACTCTTTTTCCATTGGTGTTGGAGTGTGAGCAGAGTGCGTCTCTCTTCCTTAGTCAGGGGTGATCCCTTTCTCCTTGGCCTTTGTTGGAACACCCTAATTCAAGTTCAGACTCTCACTGAGTCCCTGCTCCTTGTTGTTTAGTCACTAAGTTGTGTCTGACTCTCTGCGACCCCGCCAGGCTCCTCTGTCCATGGGATTTCCCAGACAAGAGTACTGGAGTGGGTTGCCATTTCCTTCTCCAGTGATCTTCCCTACTCAGAGATTGAACTCAGGTCTCCTGCATCTCCTGCACTGGCAGGCAAACTCTTTACCACTCAGCCACCAGGGCAGCCTGAAGCCCTTCTCACAGATTCTCAAAAAAAAGTTTAGCCTTCCCAGGGCCCTGGGATAGCCCCCAGAAGAGGGCTGCCTGCAGAGGCCCCAGCCACTCCTTACACAAGCCCCCCACCGCACTTCCTCCCCCTCCCTCTCAGAAGGAGGTGGCTGACCCAGCTCAGCTCCCAGCCTAACAAACTGCCATCTGTGAGTGACTGCTCCTTTCTGCAGCTAGGCCAGTCTCTGTTTTTCTGTTCCCTGGCTTCCCCGAGCTCTCTCGGGGCACATATCCTTCTTCTCTCTATTCTCAGCCTACAGCGGCCCCCCAAGCAGAAAGGCAGGACAGAAGACATGCAAAGTACTGTTGATGTGGGGTCCAGAAAAGGCAGTCTCTTTGGGCAGACCCTGGGCAGGCCTGCAGGCTCTAATCTTTTAACCTGGCTGTCTAATAGAATCCAGGCTGCTGACACCCTTGTCCTCTAGTTATTTTTAAACCATAATAACTGGCATTACATCAAGGTCATGAAACACAGAAGTTTGGCAGAGCTGCTGCCTCTCCACTTCTCCTTTCTATCTCCTCTCCTAGCTGCTTGCTTCCTTCCTCCCTGCCTGGCCAGATCCTATACCTACCCCTGGAGGCTGTTTTCATGCTCCCCTCTACAGGAAGCTCAGCCTCACTTTCCTCCATTCATTCAGTTCCCTGGAACAGCAGGTCTTAGAGCATGTACATGACTTTCATCACCTTGTGTATTCAGGTTTGAATACTTGTCACTTCATAAATGTCAGTATTATCAATGCAACCTTCTAACTGAGGGTGTGGAACTTGATTTCACTTTGACCTATGGTCCTTAAAGCAACAGTAGTAGTGCTGGGCAAAAAACAAGGAGCTCACGAATTATGTTTATTAATTTTAGGACTCTACTCTGATAAATTCCAAACTGCTTTCTCCAAAAGTTCAGGGTACCATACATATTGTTGTTTGTTGTTGTTCAGTTGCTCAGTTATGCCCGACTTTTTGTGACCCCATGGACGGCACCACGCCAGGCCTCCCTGTCCTTCACCATCTCCCAGAGCTTGCTCAAATTCATGTCCATCAAGTTAGTGATGCCATCCAAACATCTCATCCTCTGTCATCCCCTTCTCCTCCTGCCTTCAATATTTCCCAGCATCAGGATTTTTTCCAATGAGTCAGTTCTTCGCATCAGGTGGCCAAAGTATTGGAGCTTCAGCATCAGTTCTTCCAGTTAATATTCAGGATTGATTTCCTTTAGGATGGACTAGTTGGATCTTCTTGCAGTCCAAGGGACTCTCAAGAGTCTTCTCCAACACCACAGTTCAAAAGCATCAATTCTTTGGTGCTCAGCCTCCTTTATGGTCCAACTCTCACATTCATACATGGCTACTGGAAAAACCACAGCTTTGACTAGAAAGACCTTTGTAGGTAATGTCTCTGTTTTTAATATGCTGTCTAGGTTTGTCATAGCTTTTCTTTCAAGGATCAAGTGTCTTTGAATTTCAAGATTGCAGTCACCATCTGCAGTGATTTTGGAGCCCAAGAAAATAAAGTCTGTCACTGTTTCCACTGTTTCCCCATCTATTTGCCATGAAGTAATGGAGCTGGATGCCATGATTTTCATTTTTTGAATGTTGAGTTTTAAGTCAGCTTTTTCACTCTCCTCTTTCACCTTCATCAAGAGGTTCTTTAGTTCCTCTTCACTTTCTGCCATAAGGGTGGTATCATCTGAGCATCTGAGGTTATTGATATTTCTCCCAGAAATCTTGATCCGTACTGAGCATTTCTCAATTAGATGCTAATTTTTGATAAGCCTGGAGTCAAAGGGGGATGATGGCGAAATGGGGACAGAATCAGATTAAGAAGCATAAGTCTGAGAAGTCTATCTAGTTCTCTCACTTATGGACATGTAAATTTGAGCCTCATCTATAAAGGAAGGAGAATAATAATACCTCCTATTTCTATAAAGCTTTTTCTGACACTGAAATAAAAGCACCTTTACTTATTCAATCTGCAGACAAAACTAAAAGATAATCATCATGGTCCCCATTTTACAGGTAAAAGGATGGAGACCTGAAAGTTAAGTAATTTGCCCAATGTCGAAAACCTAGCAAGTAGGAGTTTGAACCCAAGTCTCGTTGATGTAAAATTTTTTAAAAGGGGAAAAGGAGAGAAATATAAGTGTGAGTATGTTTTATCTTCCCAACAGTTGATAATTTTAGTGTTTGGCCTGAATGAGCTCATTTGAATTTGTATTTGCATTCATTTTTGAGAGAAGGAAAAAATAACAAAGAGAATAAAAATAGAGTACAGGCAGGAGATAAGGGAGTGAGAAAATAAGTGGGCATGCTGAGAGCTGGGAAATTAGTTCTGCCTAACAAATTTCATTCAATACCTTCGATGCACCAGGAACCTAGGCTTAGGCTGGACAAAAAATGATGAGAATGTGGTTTCTGTCTGTGAAAGTGACCGAAGAGAGTCACACAGAGAGGTTTGTGGTGGAGAGAGGAAGAGGTTAGTAGAGGGAGCAATTTTGCTTCCAAGTGAGGAGGAGGTAGGCCTTCCTGAGTGGCTCAGGGGTAAAGAAATCTGCCTGCATTGCAGGAGGCTTACAGGAGATGCAGGTTTGATCCCCGAGTCAGGAAGATCCTTTGGAGAAGGAAATGGCAACCCACTCCAGTATTTTTGCCTGGAACATCCCATGGACAGAAGAGCCTGGTGGGCTATAGAACATGGGATCACAAAAGAGTTGGACACAACTGAGTTACTAAACAGCTACAAGGAGGAGGTGAGCAAAGAAAATAAGGTTGGCAACAAAGGTAAGGCTAGATCTTGGAGGTCCAGTAGATAGCAGAGAATTTTAAACAGGAAAGCAATACATTCAGATATAAAGTTTTTACTGTGTTGCTTGTTTACTCATTCATTTATTTACTCACTCACTTAGAATACTTGCACACAGGCATGGGGGGGCTGTGTATATGAATGGACTCAAAAATAGTTTTTTGCACAGACCCTGATCCCTTCCCACCACCCTCACCATTGTGACGGTCCTGGCCACCATCACCCCTCTGCTGTATGATTGCAATCACCTGCTAACATCTATCCTTGGCCTCTCATAATCTAGTTACAAAATAGATGCCTTTCAAATGTAAGTCAGAGCACGACAGTCCTTGGCTCAAAACTCTCCACTGCCCCCTTCACCACTCAGAATAAAACTCAAACTTTGGACAGTGACCTTCAAGGCCCATATAATCTGCTACCCTCTCCTCCACCTTCCCCACTGGTATGCCTCTGATCTCATTTCCTACTACTCTCTCTCTCGCTGTCCTGCTCCAGCAACACAGATCTCCTTGATCTTCAAATGCTCCAAGGATCGCTCTGCCTGGGGTGTCTGTACACCCTCATACCACTCCAGGATGGCTCTTCTCCTTCACAGATCTGCACAGGTCACTCCCTCACCTTCTGGGCTTTGCTGCAGTCTTACCAGCTCAGACGAGCCTTTCCTTCCTTCCATACTTAAAATTGCAACAGGCCCTGTGTTTCCCTGAACTCCCCCATGTGGCTTCTCTGCTTTATTTTTGGCTATTTAACTTATTATCATCTGAGATACATATATTTTTATGCTATTTTTGGTGTGCCCTCACCCCATCCCTGGGCTTTCCCAGTGGTAAAGAATCCACCTACCAATGCAGAAGTTTTGGGTTCAGTCCCTATGTCAGGAAGATCCCCTGGAGGGGGAAATGGCAACCCACTCCAGTATTCTTGTTGGGGAAATCCCAGAGACAGAGGAGGTTGGTGGGCTACAGTTCATGGGGTCACAAAGAATCAGATATGACTGAGTGACTGAGCAGGCACACACGCATCCCCTCCTGCTCTGCCCTTGAAGTAAATATAGGACATGGAGCTTTTGCCTGTTTTGTTCAATGTATCCCTAATACCTCAAATATGCTTGACAAGTAGTATGTGTTGAAAATGATATTTATGTAATGATTGAAGGAGGCAGAATTCTCTTGTCCCTCTAGATCCATTTTTCTTCCTTTTATCTGTGCAATGGCCACTTAGTTAGCATCTACATTTCCAGCCTCCTTTGCAGATAAATGTGGTCATGTTCTCACTAACAGACTTTGAGCAGTAGTTGTACCCTCATCCCAAGAAACAGACTAGGAAAACCATGCAGGACTCAAGGAGCACATATGCTCATACACCACTTCAGGTGTGACCAGGGCAAGTAAATAGATGAAGAAAAACCTCCTTGTAGTGGAAGCTAGGAGACAAGAAGAACAAAGATTAACTATCCTTATTTTCCCCCACTGATTTGAAGTGCCATATTTATCTACAATATATTATTAATACCCATCTATTCTCAGATTTCTAGACTTTCTTAGTTTTTCCATTCATTTATCTTCATATTCATGAACCAGTGCTAAACTGTTTTATTATCTGCTATGACCAAGGGTTCCATGCCCTTCACTACATTTTTTACCCCAAAGATTCCTAATCATTCTTACATAAGGAATGCATTGTAAAAACACTGGTGGTGGTGGTGGTTAGCAGCTCAGTCGTGTTCAATTCTTTGTGACCCCATGGGCTGTAATTCACCAAGCTCCTCTGTCCATGGGATTTCCCAGGCAAGAATACTGGAGTGGGTTGCCATTTCCTCCTCAAGGGGATCTTCCTGACCCAGGGATTGAACCCACAGCTCTTGCATCTCCTGCAGAAGGATTCTTCACTACTAGTGCCACCTGGGAAGCCTCTGTAGAAACATTACTTGGGCAGTAATTTGGAGTTGGATTGGAGGAAGACAAGATTGAGACTGTTTCATTAATTTTAGATGAGGATGAGAATGACAGCTGCAGGGTAAGAAATTATCCTACCCTCCCTCTACCCTTCACCCCCAACATAATTTCTGCCAATGCCCCCCTACTCCCACCCCAGATTATGATATTAAAATTCACTTCCTATGAAGAGGCCAAGACAGATTCAAGAGATATTCAGAGATTCAAATGCCTTAGTAACTTATTGGATAGTGGTGAAGAGTGAGACAAGAATGATTCTTAGATTTCTGGCCCGAGCAACTACATGAATATTTGTCATTCCTGGATCACACAGGCTGGGAAACAGATTTGGGGAATAAATATAATGAACAGAATTTGAGGATTTGTGGGTTATCTAGAAGGAAATCTCCAGTAGGCATACAGTCAAGTTCTGGACTTGGGAGTTGGACCTGCCGGTTCACTCTTGATAATGGGGCATCAGTTGAAGCTGCCAGAAAAGATCATTAGAGAAGGCCTCCAGCATTGTAGTGACTCACTGAGCTCTGAGTCACTGGTAGCATTATCCAGCTAGCTCTAGTTCTGCTGTCCTAGTGGTCAGGAGCCTAGAACTTCACCAGGAAAAAAAAAAGTGGAAAACAATACTGTTAGAGAGAAAAACTAAACGGGATCATGAAGGCATCCTTCCTATGTTGGGAAGGAAACTGGTCCACAGATGACTAAATGATGAAATGGGTTGCATCATTTACTCTGAAGCAGTGCACAACATAGAATCTAAACTCAATTTTGTTGGCAAATCAATTGGAAACCTTGACTCTGCCATGAAAAGCTTAAACTTAATTCTTGTTCATATCAGGTCCTTATTTTTCCAAGGCTCCCAAGGTTGTCTCACCTTTCTTATTGATTTATTCTTCATGAAATCTGATTGAAGTCTTGAAAAGAAACTTTATTCTTGAGTCATTTCATAATGAATGATCTTGGAATCACTCTGGCTAAAACTAATGAGAATTTTATCAAGTACTGCTACAGGAAATCACCAATTATTCCAAAGCTCTAGGCTCCCAAATTTTCATGTATACAATATTATAACCTTGTATACCTTCAATTATACAAGGTTATATGTTTTCCTTCCCTTCTTTTGGAGGGAAGGGATATTGTCCTATTTAGGTCTAGCACAGTAACTGGCAAGTGGAAAATTACTCCATAAAAGTTTATTGAATTTTGTCAAAGGCTTTTTCTGCATCTCTTGAGATAATCATATGGTTTTTATCTTTCAATTTGTTAATGTGGTGTATTACATTGATTGATTTGCATATATTAAAGAATCCTTGCATTCCTGGGATAAAGCCCACTTGGTCATGATGTATGATCTTATTAATATGTTGTTGGGTTCTGTTTGCTAGAATTTTGTTAAGGATTTTTGCATCTAGGTTCATCAGTGATATTGGCCATTCATGATAAAAACTCTCCAGAAGGCAGGAATAGAAGGAACATACCTCAACATAATAAAAGCTATATATGACAAACTCACAGAAAGCATTACCCTCAATGGTGAAAAATTGAAAGCATTTCCCCTAAAATCAGGAACAAGACAAGGGTGCCCACTCTCACCACTACTATTCAACATAGTTTCAGAAGTTTTGGCCTCAGCAATCAGAGCAGAAAAAGAAGTAAAAGGAATCCAGATAGGAAAAGAAGAAGTGAAACTCTCACTGTTTGTGGATGACATGATCCTCTACATAGAAAACCCTAAAGACTCTACCAGAAAATTACTAGAGCTAATCAATGGATATAGTAAAGTTGCAGGATATAAAATTAACACAGAGAAATCCCTTGCATTCCTATACACTAACAAAGAGAAAACAGAAAGAGAAATTAAGGAAGCAATACCATTCACCATTGCAACAAAAAGAATAAAATACTTAGGAGTACATCTACCTAAAGAAACAAAAGACCTACACATAGAAAACTATAAAACACTGATGAAAGAAATCAAAGAGGACACAAATAGATGGAGAAATATACCGTGTTCATGGATTGGAAGAATCAATATTGTGAAAATGAGTGTACTACCCAAAGCAACCTATAGATTCAATGCAATCCCTCTCAAGCTACCAACGGTGTTCTTCACAGAACTAGAACAAATAATTTCACAATTTGTATGAAAATACAAAAAACCTCGAATAGCCAAAGCAATCTTGAGAAAGAAGAATGGAACTGGAAGAATCAACCTGCCTGACTTCAGGCTCTACTACAAAGCCACAGTTATCAAGACAGTATGGTACTGGCACAAAGATAGAAATAGAGATCATGGAACAAAATAGAAAGCCCAGAGATAAATCCACATACCTATAGACATCTTATCTTCGACAAAGAATATACAATGAATATATTTTGTGTGTGTGTGTGTGTGTATATATATATATATATATATATATATACACAAGAATACACAATGGAAAAAAGAGAACCTCTTTAACAAGTGGTGCTGGGAAAATTGGTCAACCACTTGTAAAAGAATGAAACTAGAACACTTTCTAACACCATACACAAACATAAACTCAAAATGGATTAAAGATCTAAATGTAAGACCAGAAACTATAAAACTCCTAGAGGAGAACATAGGCAAAACACTCTCCAACATAAATCACAGCAAGATCCTCTATGACCCACCTCCCAGAATATTGGAAATAAAAGCAAAAATAAACAAATGGGACCTAATGAAACTTAAAAGCTTTTGCACTACAAAGGAAACTATAAGCAAGGTGAAAAGACAGCCTTCAGAATGGGAGAAAATAATAGCAAATGAAGAAACAGACAAAGGATTAATCTCACAAATATACAAGCAACTCCTGCAGCTCAACTCCAAAAAAATAAATGACCCAATCAAAAAATGAGCCAAAGATCTAAACAGACATTTCTCCAAAGAAGACATACAGATGGCTAACAAACACATCAAAAGATGCTCAACATCACTCATTATCAGAGAAATGGAAGTCAAAACCTCAATGAGGTACCATTACATGTCAGTCAGAATGGCTGCTATCCAAAAGTCTACAGGCAATAAATGCTGGAGAGGGTGTGGAGAAAATGGAACCCTCTTACACTGTTGGTGGGAATGCAAACTAGTAGAGCCACTATGGAGAACACTGTGGAGATTCCTTAAAAAACTGGAAATAGAACTGCCATATGATCCAGCAGTCCCACTCCTGGGCATACACACTGAGGAAACCAGATCTGAAAGAGACACCTGTACCCCAGTGTTCATCACAGCACTGTTTATAATAGCCAGGACATGGAAGAAACCTAGATGCCCATCAGCAGACGAATGGATAAGAAAGCTGTGGTACATATACACAATGGAATATTACTCAGCCATTAAAAAGAATACATTTGAATCAGTTCTAACAAGATGGATAAAACTGGAGCCCATTATACAGAGTGAAGTAAGCCAGAAAGATAAATGCCAATACACTATGTTAACGCATATATATGGAATTTAGAAAGATGGTAACGATAACCCTATATGCAAGACAGAAAAAGAGACACAGATGTACAGAACAGACCTTTGGGCTCTATGGGAGAAGGCGAGGGTGGGATGATCTGAGAGAACAGCATCGAAACATGTATATTATCAAGGGTGAAACGGATCACCAGTCCAGGTTGGATGCATGAGACAAGTGTTCAGGGCTGATGCACTGGGAAGACCCAGAGGGATGGGATGGGGAGGGAGGTGGGAGGGGGGTTTAGGATGGGGAACACATGTAAATCCATGGTTGATTCATGTCAATGTATAGCAAAAACCACTACAATATTGTAAAGTAATTATCCTCCAACTAATAAAAATAATTGGGAGAAAAAACAAACAAACAAAAAGAAAGAAAGTATATAGCAAAACAGAAACAGACTTATGGATATAGAAAACAAACAAGTGGCTACCAGCAGAGAGAGGGAAGGGGGAAGAGGCACGATAGGGGTATACAATTCAGATATACAAACTACTATGTGTAAAATAGATAAGCAGCAAACATATATTATAACAAAGGAATTATAATCATTATTTTGTAATAACTTTTAATTTTATATAATCCATAAAATTACTGAATCACTATAATATACACCAGAAACTAATATAATACTTTAAGTGAACTATAATTCAACAAAAAAAATTAAAACTCAAAAAAATAAAAAGCATAGCTATTAAAAACGTTTATTGAAATGTACTTAAATATAGGTAACAATTCTTGCAGTGGGGATGTGGAGAAATGGGAAACCATGGGGTATCAGTGTTGGAAATGACATTTTAATCAGAGTAAAAATGGTGAATAACTGGAATTCAGTATGACTTTAATCTATGTTGTCCATTACTTTTAGAATGTATGGATCAAAAATGCATGGATTATTAGGGCTGTTTGCTCTGCCTGTTTGCCCTCTTGCAACAAAAGTTTTCAATAAATGACGGGTGGTACCTACCATAGAAAACACATAGTGTTAGGAGGAGAAAGTCAAGCTCTATTTGATTGCCTTCTAGGAAGACCTGTATGTCAGGGAAGGATATTGAATCATCTGACAAGAATAAGGTGTGATGTTTACTTGTGGGTATTCATTTACTATTATCCTTGGCTTCTATTATCACAAATCATTACAAATTGCCAGTCACTGTGGGAAATAGTTGTCTTACCAAATTTCTCAGATCATAAATTCTGAAGCCTAAAATGAAGGTGCACGTGTGCTAAGTCACTTCATTCATGTCTGACTCTTTGTGACCCCATGAACTGTAGCCTGCAAGGCTCCTCTGTCCATGGGATTTCCCAGGCAAAAATACTGGAGTAGGTCATCATGCTTTGCTCCAGGAGATCTTCCCGACCCAGGGATCAAACCTGCATCTCTTATATCTCCTACATTGGCACGTGGGTTCTTTACCACTAGCGCCACTTGGGCTGTCCGAACTGAAAGTAAAATCCCATATGCATGCATGTGTGTGTAATGTTATTAAACACTTACTGATTACTCACCAAATGTGCCAGGCATTGTGGTAACCTGTTTAAAAAGTATTAGTTTATCTAATGGTCACAACACTCAGTGAGGTAAGTGCTACTATCCCTCCTGACCACCCCCCCCCCCTTTATTTTACAGATGGGGGACCTGAGAGACAGAACAGTCGGCTGGCTAGCTTGTCCACGCCGTCTGACTCCAAAGCTGTGGCTCTGAACCATTACACAGCAGGTGTCTTCACAAGTAAGGTGCCAGATGAAATGCAGGTAGGGTTTGGAGTGACTCATGCTCGCTCCACTTCTCACCACAGACCACGTTGAGACAAGACCGCCACTTCCTCTTCACCCTTCCCAGCCAAGAAATAACACCTGAGAAGTGGCTTCCTGTTGGATCTGGAGGTACTTGTGATACTTGTGTGTCTGGGCATCCTGTAAACTCGAGTTTCCTTTTAAATTAATACATATAACTTGAATTATTAATAGCTTGAAGAGGAAGTGTCATAACTAAATGATAGACTAGAACAGAAATAATTTATTAAAATGCTGAATCTCCTACCATTCAATTGCCCAGAAATTTTGTTCTCATCCCAAGTGCCATTATTCACAGGAATTTTTCTCTTTTTTTCGCAACATAATAAAGCCCTGACCATATCCCACAAGGCTCCTCTGTCCATGGCAAGAATAAGTATTCTCCAGGCAAGAATACTGGAGTGGGTAGCTGTTCCCTTCTCCAGGGGATCTTCCTCACCCAGGGATGGAATCCAGGTCTCCCATATTACAAGCAGATTCTTTACCACCTGAGCCACCAGGAAAGCTGGAGAAGGCCTTTTGGTGATAGCTTATTATGGAAGAGATCTCCCAAATCTGAACTTTCACATTAATTGTATAAGAGGAGGAATATAGATATGGACCAACTTGGCTTTATGGGAGGGAAATGGAGACTCTCTTTTCTCTAGTTCATTTCACTTGCCCAAGGTTAGTCCAACAAAAAGCAGGAACCAAATGTCATGAATTGACTTCTATTCAGCATATGTCACTACCAGGATATCTTTGTTCTGATGAAGAGCCCTCCATCCTCCTGGAAAGAAGACAAGTATGTAAAGGATTAGGTTCACTTATTACACATGAATTATTTACATCTAAATTTGCGGTCCCCAACCATTCCATTGTAATAGGCTGGTCAGTAATCAAAGCCAACCAGGTCATCTCTTACTCTATACCCAGTGATACAGCCTCCCAACTTCTTTCCACAGCTTGAAGCATTACTGATGGGGAGGGGTCCCTGCCACTACAAATTCAAGTCAGCACTCTTCCCTCCCACCCACCCCTTCTTGTAAACTTCTAGTTAGACACCATCACTTCTTAGTCACTTCTATTCCTGAGAAGACTGAAGTAAAATGATCTCTTGGGAAATTCCTGACATGTAAATCTAAGAAGCTGAGGAGGGCCCAGTCATAATTCCAGAGACAAGGGTGACTCCATACCTTTTGCCACACACTACATACTCCATGCAAAGATGGGCTCGATAAAGGACAGAAATGGTATGGACATAACAGAAGCAGAAGATATTAAGAAGAGGTGGCAAGAATACACAGAAGAACTGTACAAAAAAGATCTTCACGACCCAGATAATCACAATGGTTTGATCACTCACCTAGAGCCAGACATCCTGGAATGTGAAGTCAAGTGGGCCTTAGAAAGCATCATACAAACAAAGCTAGTGGAGGTGATGGAATTCCAGTTGAGTTATTTCAAATCCTGAAAGATGATGCTGTGCAAGTGCTGCACTCAATATGCCAGAAAATTTGGAAAACTCAGCAGTGGTCACAGGACTGGAAAAGGTCAGTTTTCATTGCAATCCCATAGAAAGGCAATCCCAAAGAATGCTCAAACTACCCCTACAATTGCACTCATCTCAAACACTAGTAAAGTAATGCTCAAAATTCTCCAAACCAGACTTCAGCAATATGTGAACCGTGAACTTCCAGATGTTCAAGCTGGTTTTAGAAAAGGCAGAGGAACCAGAGATCAAATTGCCAACATCCTCTGGATCATCGAAAGGGCAAGAGAGTTCCAGAAAAACATCTATTTCTGCTTTATTGACTTTGCCAAAGCCTTTCACTGTGTGGATCACAATAAACTGTAGAAAATTCTGAAAAAGATGGGAATACCAGACCACCTAACCTGCCTCTTGAGAAACCTATATGCAGGTCATGAAGCAACAGTTAGAAATGGACATGGAACAACAGACTGGTTCCAGATAGGAAAAGGAGTACATCAAGGCTGTATATCGTCACCCTGTTTATTTAACTTAATATGCGGAGTACATCATGAGAAACGCTGGGCTGGAAGAAGCACAAGCTGGGATCAAGATTGCTGGGAGAAATATCAATAACCTCAGATATGCAGATGACACCACCCTTATGGCAGAAAGTGAAGAGGAACTAAAAAGCCTCTTGCTGAAAGTGAAAGAGGAGAGTGAAAAAGTTGGCTTAAAGCTCAACATTCAGAAAACTAAGATCATGGCATGTGGTCACATCACTTCACAGGAAATAGGGAAACAGTGGAAACAGTGTCAGACTTTATTTTTTTGGGCTCGAAAAGCACTGCAGATGGTGATTGCAGCAATGAAATTAAAAGACGCTTACTCCTTGGAAGGAAAGTTATGACCAACCTAGATAGCATGTTAAAAAGCAGAGACATTACTTTGCCAACAAAGGTCCATCTAGTCAAGGCTATGGTTTTTCCCATGGTCATGTATGGATGTGAGAGTTGGACTGTGAAGATAGCTGAGCACCAAAGAATTGATGCTTTTGAACTATGCTGTTGGAGAAGACTCTTGAGAGTCCCTTGGACTGCAAGGAGATCCAACCAGTCCATCCTAAATGAGATCAGTCCTGGGTGTTCATTGGAAGGACCGATGTTGAAGCTGAAACTCCAATACTTTGGCCACCTTATGGGAAGAGTTGACTCATTGGAAAAGACCCTGATGCTGGGAGGGTTTAGGGCAGGAGGAGAAGGGGACAACAGAGGATGAGATGGCTGGATGGCATCACTGACTCCATGGACATGGGCTTGAGTAAATTCCAGGAGTTGGTGATGGACAGGGAGGCCTGGTGTGCTGCGATTCATGGGGTCGCAAAGAGTCGGACACGACTGAGCGACTGAACTGACTGACACATTCCATTGAAGTGCCAAGCAGTGGACAATCCACAATTCTTCTTCAAACTCTAAATCCTTTATTAGTTCTCAAAATATGTATTGAGTATCTACCAGTTTATGCCAGATGCTATGCTAGGTGTTGGTGGTGGAAAAACATGATCTTTCACTAAACTAGGAAGCTCTTTATTTCCTTTACCATCTTAGTATCCTATCCCTTTTTGCCTGAAAGATACCATCATTATTGTCCAATCTGAAAGAGGAGCCCAGATCAAGTGTCCCTAGAGGCCCCTCTTTACTGTAAGAATCTATTACTTTGGATCTGAAACAAAATAGGAAATGGTTTGGCCAGGTGCATGGGTACAATCTCTTAATAGAACACTATTCTGATGGATGAATTAATTCAGTGTATCTAATATTTGTAAACTCCCCCCACTTTGGAAAGATATCTCTTAATATTTTGATCCCTAGTCAGTACATAAGGTCAGATTAATTTCTCTTTGTGTTTCTTTTCAAAACATACTGTTCTTTCAAATGTAGCAAACACAAAGAATCATATTATGGATATTCTTCCCATGCCTGGCACCCAGTTAAGAATGCTTGTTAAGGACTTCCCTGGAGACTCTGTGCTCCCAATTAAGGGGCACGGGTTCAGTTCCTGGTCAGGGCACTAAGATCCTGCATGCTGCCTGGTGCAGCCAAAAGAAAGAGAAGAAAGAATGCTTATTCAGCTTTCACCTTTTTTCACTTAATTAAGGTTTGTATGTCTCTGAACCAAAATTAGTCTGACCCATCAGATTAAGAAGATGGGATTATGTCTTCTATAGATGGTTTAGGAGAGCTGGAATTTGACCTTCTCCAACACTACAAGATTTCATTGGATGACCTTTCATAGAGGTGGCTGGGATGAAGTTAGACTTCATCGCCCCTCCCCTCACTACCTGGAAAATAATACACTGTTTATGTTACCTTTTCAGGGCAGAGCTAGTCCCACACAAACCTATAAAGCCTGAGAATCTGGCTATTGTATACCTAATCCTCCAATTCTCTTTTTCAAAATTTCTCCATGCTTTAAATAACTCCCCCAGTGCCCAGATTTCATGCAACTAAGTTATAGTACACCATGCAATAGAATACTTATACAGTCATTAAAAACCATACTCTGTGTGTGTGTGTGTGTGTGTGTGTGTGTGTGTGTGTGTGTTAAGTCGCTTCAGTCATGTCCAATTCTTTGTGACCCTATGAAC
The DNA here is from genome assembly GCF_910594005.1 of Cervus elaphus. Lineage (NCBI taxonomy): Eukaryota > Metazoa > Chordata > Mammalia > Artiodactyla > Cervidae > Cervus > Cervus elaphus. The sequence continues at coordinate 37,636,419 of NC_057828.1, read as the reverse complement.
TATAGCCCACCAGGCTCCTCTGAAGCTTCCTGATCCAGGGATCAAACTCGCGTTTCTTAAGTCTCCTATATTGGCAGGCAGGTTCTTTACCACTAGCGCCACCTGGGAAGCCCCAAAAAATCACACTGCAGAGAAATAGTTAGTAGAATGGAAAGATGTTCAGCTACTTCGCTCAGCTCCCTGATTCTCGATCAGAGTATGAAACTTGCCAAATATTTTATTCTGGTCACTGCTTCCTGAGCATGCAAAATGCATCATTTCCTGTACCACATCAAGGTTTATGGTCTTAGTTCTAAGAACTGGTTTATAAGTAAGGAAGCAGACTGTTTCCTGTTAGACCAGCAATAAAGAAATAGACTATAATAGTTTATTCTTTTCAGAAGAAATAAAATGAATGTGTGCTCAGTCTGACATCCTCAAAGATGCAAACTCCTCATTGAAGTTTAAGAGATATCTATTAGGAGATGACTATTAGTTAATACTATTGTTTGGAAGCAAGATATAAACCCTGGCCCAACACTAAAGCTGGGGTATTCTGAACATGCAAATTAACCTCTCTGAGGCTCAGGTTCTGCATTGTTGAAATGGGACCACAGTAATACTTACCTCATAGGGTTCGTGGAAAGAATTAAAGAGTAGCATGTAAAGAATTTACTTTAATGTTTGATATTTAATAAGTTCTCAATAAATGTCAGCTATTATTCACTGTTCTACCGCAGTTTTCTGAATGTTGAGCTTTAAGCCAACTTTTTCACTCTCCTCTATCACTTTCATCAAGAAGCTCTTTAGTTCTTCTTCACTTTCTGCCATAAGGGTGGTGTCATCTGCATATCTGAGGTTATTGATATTTCTCCCAGCAATCTTGATTCCAGCTTGTGCTTCTTCCAGCCCAGCGTTTCTCATGATGTATTCTGCATGTAAGTTAAATAAGCAGGGTGACAATATACAGTCTTGACATATTGCTTTTCCTATTTGGAACCAGTCTGTTGTTCCATGTCCATTTCTAACTGTTGCTTCCTGACCTGCATACAGGTTTCTCAGGAGGCAGGTCAGGTGGTCTGGTATCCCCATCTTTTTCAGAATTTTCCACAGTTCACTGTGATCCACATAGTGAAAGGCTTTGGCATAGTCAATAAAGCAGAAATAGATGTTTTTTTCTGGAACTCTCTTGCCCTTTTGATGATCCAGAGGATGTTGGCAATTTGATCTCTGGTTCCTCTGCCTTTTCTAAAACCAGCTTGAACATCTGGAAGTTCATGGTTCATGTACTGCTAAAGCCTGGTTTGGAGAATTTTAAGCTTCACTTTACTAGCATGTGAGATGAGTGCAATTGTAGGGGTAGTTTGAGCGTTCTTTGGCATTGCCTTTCTTTGGGATTCAGAAAGCTAAGATCATGGTATCCAGTCCCATCACTTCATGGCAAATAGATGGGGAAACAGTGGAAATAGTGGCTGACTTTATTTTTCTGGGCTCCAAAATCACTGCAGATGGTGATTGCAGCAATGAAATTAAATGACGCTTACTCCTTGAAAGGAAAGCTATGACCAACCTAGACAACATATTAAAAAACAGAGACATTACTTTGCCAACAAAGGTCCATCTAGTCAAGGCTATGGTTTTTCCAGTGGTCATGTATGGATGTGAGAGTTAGACTATAAAGAAAGCTGAGCGCCAAAGAATTTATGCTTTTGAACTATGCTGTTGGAGAAGACTCTTGAGAGTCCCTTGGACTGCAAGGAGATCCAACCAGTCCATCCTAAATGAGATCAGTCCTGGGTGTTCATTGGAAGGACTGATGTTGAAGCTGAAACTCTAATACTTACGCCACCTGATGTGAAGAGCTGCCTCATTGGAAAAGACCCTGATGCTGGGAAAAGATTGAGAGAAGGAGGAGAAGGGGACAACAGAGGATGAGATGGTTGGATGGCATCACTGACTTGATGGACATGGGTTTGGGTGGACTCCGGGAGTTGGTAATGGACAGGGAGGCCTGGCATGCTGTGGTTCATGGGGTTGCAAAGAGTCAGACAGGACTGAGCAACTGAACTGAACTGAACTGAACTGCAGTTTTATCCTCCAGCCTACCCTTAAGAAGAGGGATAGGATGGTGGAGTTGAGAGGGTCTCACCCTCGTAAATAAGAACAGAGCACAGAGTCCAGTAGGATTCTCAGTCTCTGACTCACAAGGAACTCAAGTCAGCTTTGCATGATCCCTTGACTTGTTTTTGCCCCAGTCTGCCTCCCCCAGTAAAAGCAGTAAGAGGGGTTGTCACTTCTCCAAAGTGTAAAAAACTAAGGGCATTTGAGGAGGACTGTTACCTGCTCTGGGCTCAGTCTTAGGGACTTCTAGGTATAAAGAATACCACAGGATAAAGTAAGAAGGAATGGCTTCAAAGAGAGAAAAACCAGCTGAGACCATAGGGCCTTGGCAATGGCAGAATGTTATGGGGAATTGGAGTGACAAAGATGCACCTGAGAACTTGTCTTGGGAATGACAAACAGGAAGTCCCACGTAGGACACCTGTTACAAGACAAATTTTTCCCACTGAGAAGCCAAAACTGCTCTTGAACTTGGTTAATGCCCCTATCCATCTGACACTTTAGCCAAAAGGTGAATTTAATTCAAGGGAGTAAAAATACTTACAGAGACCTTATAATGAGGACAGTTGCCTGCAAGCATAGAGGCAGTGATACAGATGAGTGAGGAATTGCAATGTGCTGGCTGGCTTTGAGAGAAAAAGACAGCTACACTCACAACTGCTCCAAGTCAGAATGTAATCCCTGCCCGAGGGAGGTATAGAGTGCTTTAGGTGTACTTACCAGGACAAGGAAGCCTGTGTAAGAAGCTTCCAACAATGGAGAAGAGGATGCTGCCAGGAGTGCAGTGGGAAAGGAGGGGGGAGAATCAACACAAGATTTATAGCAAGAACATCTCCTTTCCAGCATTGCTGACATGTCCTGGACATACTGCCATCTCTGACCATCACCTATTCAGAACCCAGAGTGAAAAGCAATTTCCATCCCTCTGATTCATGTTGAATTGTTCTTCATTCTCAGTCCTGTTGCCTCCATCTGCACTTTCCAAGAAATTACTACCCTGGGCTCAACTGAAAATGAAGGTCATCTTATTTCAGCTTGTTTCCAAGGCATTTTGGAATCTGAAGTATGACTGTCTACCTGCAACCTGATGGTGGGCCGTGTGCACCTTTTTACCCTGCCCTGTTCTGTAACCTGAGACTTTGTACCTACTGTCAGTGGCCACCCACCTGAAAGCCACTACCAGTTGCTTTCAGGTCCATCCATTCCTTCCAAAAGCCTTCATTTCTATTCTTGAGATCAGACTTGTTGGGGGTCGCAGAGATAAGGCACTATCTCATCATGGCTTAATCAAGTATCCGTTCCAAGAATGGTGTCTGAGGAAGGTTCTGTGGGTGCTAGGTGAACTCCAGACCAGTTCCCACACTGGACACAGGAGAAGAGTATCCTGGGGAAATGGAACTGAGCCAGGTGAGCATCAGGAGTTGGGAAAGAAGAGTGGCAGGCTCTACATGACAGGATTAATTCATTCATTCAACACTCAACATACATCAACTGAGTATCCACTACATGCCAAAGGAGATAGAGAGAAAAGACTCGGGTAGACCACAGTGCAATGAGAAGGGAAAGCAACTAAAATGTAATTGTGATATAGTTTGATCGCTGTGGGGCTTCCCAGGTGGCACTAGTGGTAAAGAACACACCTAGCTTCTCTGGTGACTCAGACGGTAAAAATCTGCCTATAATGCAGGAGACCCAGCTTTGATCCCTGGGTCGGGGAGTTGCCCTGGAGTAGGAAATGGCAACCCACTTCAGTATTCTTGCCTGGAGAATTCCATGAACATAGGAGTCTGGTGGGCACAGTCCATGGGGTCACAGAGTCGCACAAGACTGAGTGATTAACACTTTCACTTTCACCAAGGCAGGAGACAAAAGAGATGCTGGTTACATCCCTGTGTTGGGAAGATCCCCTGGAGGTGGGCATGGTAACTCACTTCAGTATTCTTGCCTGGAGAATCCCCATGGAGCCTGGTGGGCTAGAGCCCATGGTGTCACAAAGAGTCAGACAAGACTGAGCAACTGACCATGCATGCACATGATCATTGCAACCACAGGAGAAAGTCAATGTGAAATAAAGTAAAACAGAAAGGAGTTACCTCCAAGTTTTGGGGTTGAGAGAAGTCTTCTGGAAGGAAGGCAAAGGCAGAATTAAGAGGTCTGTGACTTTATACCTGGGCCGGATGGCAGAAGAGGCAGGGGAAGGGGTGCAAATCAGTACCTACGGCAGCCAGGACTTTATGGCCTTGCCACCAAGAACCTTTTGTCTCTTGTTCTTTACTGTTCTACACCCTCAGTTCTTCTGATCTGCCTTCTCCCATCAGATTTGTGCACCAAAGAGTTACACCATAGACCTCAATAAGAATGGACCAAAAAGGCGTTTTATAAAGACAGCCTTGGTGAAATGTGATATTTAGCCATAACCCTATGGAAAATCTCTGGAAGAGGGCAGTGTTCCCAGCATCCCAGACTCAAGAGGGGAACCAAACATAGCCAAACCTAAGTCACCTTCCTTCCATTTTCATCTTGTTTTCTCTCTCCTCTCTTCTCCTTGACCCTTGGGAGGAAAGAGGAAGAAAATTTAGTAGAAAGAGGTAAAGAAAATGTTGTAGGGATGAAAATAGAGAAAAGAATGCTGAACTGCAAGGCATCTCAGCTACCTGGTTCTTATCACTAATGATCCTCAGGACCTTCTTAACTAGAATTTTCTCCTGCCTTCCTGGACTGTGGATGAGAAATGAAGGTAAATGCAAGGTATTTGCCTCCAAACACTGTGAAGGTGAAGCTGGTTGGGCCAAGGCCAGCTCTCTCTCAGGACCACACTCCTCCTCCCCTCCTCCCCTCTTGCTCACTCCCTGCCCTTCTCCAGCTGCCTCACTGCCCTGAGTCCCCTGCCACCTTTTACCTCCTCTTCTGACTCTCTTCTATTCCCTACTGTTGCCTGTGAAGATGCAATCAACTCACCTTCTGCTCTTGCACTGAGCTAGTGGACTAACTTCCATGAGACTTGGTGGGGGCCACATGTAGAATCTTGGCCACAATCCATTCCTCAGAGGCAGTGATACTATATAACAGCAGGGAACATGGCAGGGCACAATTTTTGAAAGAATGACATAGCCCAAGGACACAACATAAAGATTAGAATCAAATGGGACCAAGATGGCAGACAAGATAGGCCTTGATCCTCAATCAGCAAGCAAAATGGCACACCCAGATACACCATGACAGTTCCAAGGCACTGTCAAAAGACCAAGGAGTGGGCAGTGGCCCAATTCTTGGAAATCTCCACCCCTTCTCCAAAATAGATGGACTAATCCTCCCACTCATTAGTGTATGAACTTACCCAGACTATAAAAACTAACAACACTACATTTTGCAGTTGCACTTGCCCTCTGTGATGGCCCACACTCTGTCTATGGAGTGTGTCCTCTCTGAATCCGAATAAATCCACTTCTTAACTATCACTTTATCTCTCACTGAATTCTTTCTGTGATGAGACATGAAGAACCTGAGCTTTATTCGGTCCTGAAACCAGGTACTGTGGGCTTTAACTGGATTGAGTCTCAGCCTTGTGATTTCAAGTCCCAAGCAGAGTTTTGGCTGGGTTTGAGTCCCAGCACATGGGTTCAAGTCCCAATCTGAGGTAAACAATTTCAATACCAACCAGGGCCCTGTGGGGCTCCTGGGCACAAGGCCTTTCTGTGTCCCCATTTCCTTAATTATAGGAAGCAGCCTTCATTCAGCCTCCATGACCTTCTTGAGTTTCAATGAGCAGATAAGCAGTTGTTAATTAGCGAAGGGGGACTAGGGAGAAACAGTCAAGAGCAGCCTTGTGGCATGGTCCTCCTTCCTCATCAAGAGATATACTCAACAATATCTTTGAGCTATTTTGCAGATACCGGAACTCTCTCTCTAGGTGGGAGAAGTCTTAAGAATGATATGCTGCCCACAAGCATGTAGATCCCAGACCAGTTGGATCTGAAGGTTGATGCTGACTCCCACTTACCTCACCACCCACCCATCAGAAGAATCTCCATGAGCTGATCATGCCTTCTTTGAGCAGTTACTACAAAACTTGTCACTATCTTCCCCAAGTTGGGATACACAGTTTTGAGGACACTAGCCTACTGTGTCCCCTTTTCTACTTCACCCAAAACCTGTCTCTGAGACTTTAATGTGGCACCAGCATATAGAGAAGCTGAGCTTTCAGCATCAGCAGCAGGCTCCAGGATTTCCATTAGCAGCAGCTGCTAAGATTTCAGAAAGGAGGCAGGTCAGCCTTATGTGACACAGAGAAATACATGAAGACACACTTGGTCTCCTTCCTCTTAACAACAAAAACAGCAACAACAATAATCCTCTTCATCTGTGGAGTCTTTCCTGATTGCTTTCAGCCCTTCTAGGCCTCTGGTTTCCTTTGTGCCATTGGTCTGTATTCCACAAACACCTTAATAATATCACCTTTTATTTTTTATTGTTTGTTTTGATTATATTTTTCTCAATAGCAATGACACAGTTTATGGTTGTTCAACTGAAACTATCACAACATTGTTAATTGGCTATGTGTGTGTGCGTGTGTGTGTGTGTGCATACTTAGTCTCTCAGTCGTGTCCAACTCTGAGACACCATAGACTGTAGCCCACCAGGCTCCTCTGTCCATGGGGATTCTCCAGGCAAGAATACTAGAATGGGTTGCCATGCCCTCCTCCAGGGGATCTTCCTGACCCAAGAATTAAACTGGGATCTCCTGCATTGCAGGTGGATTCTTTACCAGCTGAGCTACCAGGGAAGCCCGTTAATAGGTTATACTCCAATATAAAATATAAAGCTCAAAAAAAGTCTTTTCAGTAAAGAGAAAAATGTCAAAAAATAAAGATGAAGGTCTAGCAAATAACTAGAACATAGAAAAGAGGGCATAATTCCCTGGATCCCAACACTGGATGGTTTATTCTCACAATGTCCCTTCATAGGAAGACATTTATGAGGGGTCCATGCTGCTAAGTTGCTTCAGTCGTGTCCGACTCTGTGCGACCCCATAGACGGCAGCCCACCAGGCTCCCCCGTCCCTGGGATTCTCCAGGCAAGAACACTGGAGTGGGTTGCCATTTCCTTCTCCAATGTATGAAAATGAAAAGTGAAAGGGAAGTCATTCAGTTATGTCCGACTCTTAGCGACCCCATGGACTGCAGCCTACCAGGCTCCCCCGTCCATGGGCTTTTCCAGGCAAGAGTACTGGAGTAGGGTGCCATTGCCTTCTCCAATGAGGGGTCCATGGCCAGGTACAATAACTGACCTTGGCCTTAGCACTGACCTTGAGCCTACTGAGTCCTCCTTACACACTGGCCCAATGCCCTCCTCTTGGCCTGAACATTTCCATAGTCGCTATATTGGAATCCCACTCAGTAGTGTCCCACTCCAGGTCCTCCCTAACTGAGGATCATCAAAAATGCAGAAAAGTGACCTACAACCAGAGGTTGTACATATGAACAATCTGTATGGTTGTACCTACAACCATATGAACCTCTGAGTCAGCTGACTCAACACTGATTATGCCCCGTGGGAGGGAGTCCAGGCCAGGAAAAGGTAAGGAGTCCTCCAGTCTCCAGATTCACAGCAAGGACTCAGGACTCACCTCCCTTACTTAGGAGAAATCAAGCTTGAAATAGTCAAAGAGATAATTTTCTCCACCTGTTGTCCAACAGATAAAACTAAAACCAAAGAATAAGCTGAGCATTTCACTGACTTGCAGAGTCCGACCAAAAGGAGTGGTCTCGGTATGGAGCAGGAAGGAAAACTAGCCCTTGCACCAGCCTTGTTTCTCAGTATTCCCATTCAGCCCTCTGTCTGCTAAGAATGTTCATGCTGTATTTATCCTAACTCCCTTGGTACACATCTCCTTTCTGGAGATACCCCCAACAAGTGCCTCCTAATACTTGGAGTGAAAGAAGAATTCAAGGTTGACAAGAGAAAGGTCAGCGGGAAGAAGGACTTCATAACTTTTGTGTGATGCCTCACAACTCTAGCTGGCCATCACTGGCATCATAGCTTGTGCCATGTGATGCCCCACTCCCCAAGGGCCTCCCACACAGGACCTCACTAGCACTGCACATCAGACCAAGACCCCTCCCTCAGAGTTTCTCAGAAACTCTTCTGTTACTGTGCTGTGTGCTGTGCTTCGTTGCTCAGTCATGTCTGACTTTTTGTGACCCCATGGACTGTAGCTCATCAGGCTCCCCTGTCCTTGGGGATTCTCCAGGCAAGAGCACTGGAGTGGGTTGCCATGCCCTCCTCCAGGGGATCATCCCAACCCAGGGATCGAACACAGGTCTCTTGCATTGCAGAGAGATTCTTTACCAGCTAAGCTACCAGGGAAGCCCTCTTCTGTCACTTCCTTTCTGTAACTTCCCATATCCAAATTACAACTTAATGCAATTTTATTTATCCCTTTCATGACATTTCTGTCTTGACACCTTGTCTTGACATGAGCTTCAAGGTAATATACAGCAATATTTCTGGAAATAGAAGCCCTGGGCTGTGATTTTAAATGTTGGTGGTAGAATAATTACCTACATGAATATATCTTTCTTGTTCTGAATACTATACAATTCAAAGAGACTCCTGATATGCTAAGGGAATTTGCTCCTAGTGATCATTTACATCATCTCCAAAATTTTTTTATCATCCATTCCTATGAGTAAAAAATTTTGAACATGTGCCTCCAAAATACATCTATATTCACTTATAAATTTTATACATAAATCATTGTCAATCTTACAGTATTATTAGAGCTCAATTTCTTATTTTAGATACAAACAGAAGTTCTAATATATTACTCCTATATAACTATTGATTATCATAGAGAATGAATGCTTTTACCTGTCAACTAAAAAGATTCACAATGTGGGTTGCAAGTTAAGTTTTATTTGGGGCAAAATGAGGACACAGCCCGGGGTACAACACCTCAGATACCTCTGAGAGACTGCTCCAAAGCAGCAATGGGGTAAGTAAGGTCAGTAAATAAGATTTTGGTGAAGGGGGAGTTCAGTGCAATCAAGCAGTTCCTTTACAAGAGGTTTTTTGCTAGTCATGAGGAGCTGATGTCACCATGAAGGGATTTAGTGCTTTTTTAGATATGAGGAGATGCAAGAATTGGGACAACAGAGGACAACTGAGGATGAGATGGTTGGATGTGGCTTTATAGACTCAATGGGCATGAACTTGAGCAAACTTTGGGAGATGGTAAAGGACAGGGAAGCTTTGTGTGCAGCAGTCCATGGGATCCCAAATAGTTGGACATGACTTAGCAGCTGAACTAAACTGAACTGAAGGACAGGGATTATGAAATCAGTTCCTGAAAATATCTAACTGTCTAAAGACCTGTTCCACCAGTTTCCCTGGAGCACAGAGTGCCTCACTCTCCACCCTGAATCCCCTTCAGGGTGTATCGAAGGTCAATAGCTGCAGCAGCACAGGGTTCAATCTCGGCAGAGGGAGAAGGCAAATGCCCTTGGCAAGCACCAGTCTGAAGTTGACATACACCACTGTGGAGGCTATGATATAAAAAGAATGGAGACATATGTGTGAGGCATAAGCATCTTTGCAAGGACAATAATATTTCTCTTCCAACTCCGTAGAATCCTGCTGTGATAGATACATGTACAAGGTTCTCTAAGCTAATAAAAAATGAATTCTTTATCCTAATTTAATGAGAAGTGCTGAGACATAACTAATCTCAATTGCTATCCTCGACATTAATTTCAGCACCCACCCCCCCCGCCCCGCCTTATTACCTGAATTTTGGAACAAGAAAGCTGCAGCAAAATTGACTTATTTGCTTCCCACCTTCCAGGATTATCCCTTTATAGAAATGCTAATGAGCATCAAACCAGTTAATCCTAAAGGAAATCAGTCCTGAATAGTCTTTGGAAGGACTGATGCTAAGGCTGAAGCTCCAATACTTTAGCCATATGATGCAAAGAGCTGACTCATTAGAAAAAGACCCTGATGCTGGAGAAGATTGAAGGCAGGAGGAGGAGATGACAGAGGACGAGATGGTTGGATGGCATCACTGACTCAATGGACATGAGTTTGAGCAAGCTCCGAAAGTTGGTGATGGACAGGGAAGCCTGGTGTGCTGCCATCCACAGGATGGCAAAGAGTCGGACATGACTGAGTGACTGAACAACAGTGAGCACTGAAATAGTCAGGTTGCATGAGGGTGTGAGGATGAGGCCCCAGACTGCATTTAAATCATCACAAGGTGATGGTACAATTTTAACAGGGAAGAACTGAATCTGACTCCATGGTGGATCTGTTTTTTTTACTTTAACCTTTGTTCTCCATTGCTTTTGCTACTACACTGAAAGGATGCTGTCTACAGCTGTAAGCATACACAATGTTCTGCCTTGGTGCTCCTCTGCCTGAATGTTAAACTAAAGTGCCTTTGTTTGCTCAGCTCACATGGAGATATTCTGACTCCGTCCACCTGTGAATGACTGCAGAAAAGAAAAAAGTGACACATCCCCTCCCTGATGCTGGCCAAGCCAGGAGATATTCTGCAAGACTTAACAGTCTTTTTACTTTACTTCCTCACCTCCTCCTCATCTCTGTTCTATAAAAGTTACTAGCAGTCAGACCCCGATAAGATGGTATTCTAGAACACTAGTCTGCCATCTTCTCAGATGCCTGGCTTTCCAAATAAAGTCACTATTCCTTGCCTCAACAATTGGCCTCCTGATTATTGGTCTTTTGTGCAGCAAGTGGGGCTTCCCTGCTGGCTCAGTGGTTAAGAATCTGCCTGCAATGCAATCTCCTGCAATGCAGGAGACACAGGAGACATGGGTTCAATCCCTGGATCAGAAGACCCCCTGGAGGAGGGCAGGGCAACCCACTCCAGTATTCTTACCTGGAAAATTCCACAGAGTAGCCTGGCGGGCTATAGTCCATAGGGTCGCAAAGAGTCAGACACAACTGAAGTGACTTAGCACACAGCACGCATGCACAGCAAGCAGACCAAGCTTGGATTCAGTAACACGGTCACTGTTATCTTCCGAACATGAGCTGTAGACTCTGTCAGCACTACTCTTCCATGTCACTTGCAGGTCTGTCTGTTAATAAAAAAGAGAAAGTAGATGAAAAAATCTGTTTAGATGAGAAAAGGAAAAGAGGGAGTCTCCGTTTAACTGTGATCTATCTTCCTTCTATAAGTTGTAGATGCTGAAATAAAATAGACATGCACTTTTAAGCCCCACTCTCCCTACCAGTTCTCAATAAACATGAAACAAAACATATTCTATAGAGATCCACCCAACTGCTCTGACTTAACACTCCTCAAGCTCAGTGCATTACACCAGACACAAAAAGAATGGCACAAATCAAGCGGAGGAGGAAGTTGTTCACAAGCAGGGGGCTGTGTAAGGCACTGCCAAAATCTGACACTCCTGGTTAAAACTAAAAGTTGTCACCAGGCCAATATCAGTCAAGGTTACCACTCAGTGTAGACCAACTATGTCTCCTGGAGAAAAGAAAGGATTGAAATTGAACTTGGTTTGTGGGGCTACAAAGATGGACAAACCCAGCCCTGCTGGGTCTTGCTCTCGTTGTAGAGAGCAACCTGGTCTCAAGGTTCTCATAGTCCAAAAAGCAACTAAACTTACAAGGGAAGAAAGATCTTAAAAGGGCAGCCTATTTCCATAGCTGGTGATTTCCCTGCAGCCTTGCAGGTAGCTGCCACCACATCTGCCCAGCCAAAGCGTGGGAAGGCAGTAGCCGTACAAATCTTAATGTAAGTTGTATAAATGGAACCACTTTTTTTATGTCAATCTTTTTAAACAATATTTACTTATTTTCACTGTGCCAGGTCTTAGTTATGGCATGTGGTATCTTCGATCTTCTCTTTTTTTTTTTTTTGCAGCATGTGGGATCTAGTTCCCTGACCAGGGATTGAACCAGGCCCCCTGCATTGAGAGAGCAAAGATTTAGCCACTGAACCACCAGGGAAGTCCCTAAACTGAACTACTTTTAATCTGATCTGGGGCAACTCCTACTAATTATTATGATGTGGAGGAGATGGTACAAAAACCCAGCCCTCTTTATCAGAGTGGAAAGAAGTGCAACATCCCAAGTCACTGCCCAAACTGGATTGTATGGTCACTCTTGGTAACCTCATCTAGGTAGCAAACCTCCTTTACTGAAAAGCCTGTAGGCAAATGCCAAGTACTACAGAACACCAGGGCCCACATGGAGCTTGTCATTTAAATCATTCTTTTGATAAGAGCTCCACAGGGTCTTCAGAGAAGGCAATGGCACCCCACTCCAGTACTCTTGCCTGGAAAATCCCATGGATGGGGGACCCTGGTAGGCTGCAGTCCATGGGGTCGCTAAGAGTTGGACACGACTGAGCGACTTCACTTTCACATTTCACTTTCATGCATTGGAGGAGGAAATAGCAACCCACTCCAGTGTTCTTGCCTGGAGAATCCCAGGGACGGGGGAGCCTGGTGGGCTGCCGTCTATGGGGTCGCACAAATTTGGACACAACTAAAGCGACTTAGCAGCTGCAGCAGCCACAGGGTCTTTGGGAACCAAGAAAACAGTTGGCAGGGAAGACTTAAATATTTGGTCTCCTTGCCCATGGAGGCTCTTAAACATCCTGCATCCCATTCCTCATGCTTGTGACCTCTCAGATCAGGCCTTGTCCTTTCCAGTAAACAGTCTTGAACCGGGCAACAAATATTTATTAAATGCTGCAAAAGTGAATGAAACAAACAAAAACCCTTGGGACTTCTCTGGTGGTCCAGTAGTTAAGAATCTACCTGCCAGCACAGGGGGCACTGGTTCAATCCCTGGTGCATGAAGATTCTACATGCCCCTGGGCAACTGAACCCATGTGTGATGACGATTGAGTCTGTGCTCTAGAGCCCCCAAGCCACAACTATTGAGCCCCTGAGCTACAACTCCAGAAGTTCTGGATCCCAGAGCCTGTTCTCCCCAATAAGAGAAGCCACAGCAATGAGAACCCCATGCACTGCAAATAGAGACTAGCCCCTGACTCACTGCCACTAGAGAAAGACCCAGCACAGCCAAAAATAAAATAAACAAATACATTAAAGAGAGTACAGTGATTTCTACCACAAAACATAAATGCATAAAAATTCTGGCTGTCCTTCTCTTGGGCCCAATTCTTTCTCAGTTCTCCTGGAAAAACTTAGAATTTCACACACAGAAAAATCACACTTGCTGCTTCTATCTCCCTGACCTCATGGTCTACACGGTTTCCCTTGTTAATCCCACTCCATTCATATTAGACTTCTGTTGTTCCTTGAACATCCAAGCAAATTCCTACCTAAGGGCCTTTGCATTTGAAGTTGCATCTATCTAGAATGTTCTCCTGCCATGTGTCTACGCTGCTCACCCCCTTACTTCTTTGAGGAATTTTGTCAGTTATCAACTCCCTTAAAGAGATATTCCTTGACCACTGTGTCTAAAATCAAACCTTTCATCCAGTTTTATTTCTTTAAAGAATTTATCACTACTTGATATTTTAAAGACTTTGACTGTGTGGATCACAATAAACTGTGGAAAATTCTGAAAGAGATAGGCTTACCAGACCACCTGACCTGCCTCTTGAGAAACCTGTATGCAGGTCAGGAAGCAACAGTTAGGACTGGACATGGAACAACAGACTGGTTCCAAATAGGAAAAGGAGTACATCAAGGCTGCATATTGTCACCCTGCTTATTTAACTTATATGCAGAGTACATCATGAGAAACACTGGGCTAGAGGAAGCACAAGCTGGAATCAATATCAGTATCAATAACCTCAGAAATATCAATAACCTCAGATATGCAGATGACACCACCCTTATGGCAGAAAGTGAAGAGGAACTAAAGAGCCTCTTGACAAAAGTGAAAGAGGAGAGTGAAAAATTGGCTTAAAGCTCAACATTCAGAAAACTAAGATCATGGGATCTGGTCCCATCACTTCATGGCAGATAGATGGGGAAACAGCAGAAACAGTGTCAGAGTTTATTTTTCTGGGCTCCAAAATCACTGCAGATGGTGATTTCAGCCATGAAATTAAAAGACGCTTACTCCTTGGAAGGAAAGCTACGACCAACCTAGACAGCGTATTAAAAAGCAGAGACATTACTTTGCCAACAAAGGTCCGTCTAGTGAAGGCTATGGTTTTTCCAGTGGTCATGTATGGATGTGAGAGTTGGACTGTGAAGAAAGCTGAGCACCAAAAAATTGATGCTTTTGAACTGTGGTGTTGGAGAAGACTCTTGAGAGTCCCTTGTACTGCGAGGAGATCCAACCAGTCCATCCTAAAGGAGATCAGTCCTGGGTGTTCATTGGAAGGACTGATGCTGAAGCTGAAACTCCAATACTTTGGCCACCTGATGCCAAGAGCTGACTCATCTGAAAAGACCCTGATGCTGGGAAAGATTGAGGGCAGGAGGAGAAGGGGTAGACAGAGGATGAGATGGTTGGATGGCATCATCAACTCGATGGACATGGGTTTGGGTGGACTCCGGGAGTTGGTGATAGACAGGGAGGCCTGGCATGCTGTGGTTCATGGGGTCGCAAAGAGGTGGACATGACTGAGGGATTGAACTGAACTGAACTGATATTTTATCATATATAATACAAATAACATTTATATCACATTATATTGTATTAATCTGCTCTTCATTCATTTTTTGTCTGAATACTCCCTTTCTGAATAAGAAAGGAAATTTCTCAAAGGTAGAAAATTTGTTTTGTCCTCTGATTTATAAGTGCACCAGTCAGGGCCTGACACAGCAGAGAAATTCTCCCCAATCTCCCCTGCCCAGTAGTAGTGTTACTTTCTCAGTCATGTCCAACTCTGAGACCCTATGGATTGTAGCCCACCAGGCTCCTCTGTCCATGGAATTCTCCAGGCAAGGATACTGCAGTGGGTTGCCATTCCCTTCTCCAGGGGATCTTCCCAACCCAGTGATCGAACCCAGTTTCCTGCCTTGCAGGCTGATTCGTTACAGTCTGAGGCACAGGGAAGCCCCTCCCACCTCACCCATCCCCAAACAATGGAAAATGCATCATCATAGCCAATACACATAAGATTCATGCCTGTGGCAGCAATAACAAGAGAAAGGAAATTTGGAAACTTTCAAATGAAAATCATATTTTCAAAGAGCCAGTAAAGCCCTGAAAATTACTGAGAAATCTTCTTCAGAAACTTTCTATACCTCTTAGCCATTTTTAATTAAATGTGTTGCCCCTAAAACACTAGCATTCAAAATAAACATGGATTAATTTAATTTCTTTTTTGTTTTGTTTTGTTTAATCTTTGGCATGGTACCATTACGGTTATAAATATTTGTTTCAAATACTCTGTATTTCAGTGGCATTTGAGTCATATATGTGTAGGAATCTAATCACCAGTAAGCACACTACTTTTATGTGAAAATAATCCCTTCTGATTTCCAAACAACCAACTGTCAAATGATATTTTGAAGTATAACCTATCTGCAAATTGGGGACAGTCTTAAGGATGCCTTTAAAATTTTTAGGATTCAAAGTTACTTGTGATGTGAAGTTTTTCTTTATACACAAAGGAAAAAATAAAATTCCAGTAGCAAAAGTAACAAGGAAGAATACATGTGGCCCAAATAAGCTGTTAAGTCCTTTAGGAACAAGACTCAGAAGAAAATGTGCTAAGCATGACATTTTGAGAGGTGTGCCCACAGAGTCAAGCCATTGTTATCTTCAGGGACTAAACAGCAAGGCTACTAGATATGTAATAAGGATTTATGCAATAAGGAATTCAGTGACTAGGTATCAAATTTCATGTGTAGCTGATCCTATACTGACCTCACCCCTAGTCCAGCAATAGTCAACAAAAAATATGTAGCAAGAATAAAAAAAAATTGAACTTCCCAGTTAGTTATTTATCAATCATTTTGGTCTAAAACAGTCTCTTTTCCCTTGTAAAAGTTTTTGCACATATTGTTGTTGTTGTTGTTCAGTCACTAAGTCATGTCCAACTTTCTGTGACCCCATGTACTGCAGCATTCCAGGCTTCCCTGTCCTCCACTATCTCCCTGAGTTTACTCAAGTTCATGTCCATTGGGTCAGTGATGCCATCCTACCATCTCATCCTTTGAGCACGTACATGCTCGGTCTTCCTGAGCTCTTCCCCTTCCCATTTCTTCCACCTGAGATAGCATCTGTATACACAGCAGAGATCATGGTGGTGGGTAGAGAGAGCTTGGATCTGCACATGGGTCTCAGTGCCTCTCTTAAAATCCTCCTGGGCCTCCTAAGCAATGGTTGTTCTTGTCCATTTGATCGGTGCACTTCCTGCCAATGCTCACAGCCAAAGACAGCTGGTCAGACTCATAGTCTGCCTTCTCTTGGTTTTCTTTGAACTTAGTGAACCTCCTTGCTGATTTGGCCCCAGATCAACTCACACGAGCATTGCATGACCCTCTGGGGTCTGGCTGTGATGGCCATTTGATCCCCAGTCCAAGGGTCTACCATATAGCTTTCACTACACAGTTACTAGCCCTAAGCACAATCAACTGCTTTCCACATTGGTCAACAGGACAGGGAGCAATTTCTGGATTCTTCTGGCTCTTTACCTCAGAGCAGAGAAAGATCTCTGGAAGTTAGAATCAAGGTTTTCTACTGTGTAACCATATCTCATTGGACTTCCCAAGTGGCACTAGTGGTTAAGAATTCACCTGCCAATGAATTAGATGCATTGGACTCAGATTCCATTCTTGAGCCAGGAAGAGCCCCTGGAGGGAATGGTAACCCACTTCAGTGTTCTTGCCTGGAGAATCCCATGGACAGAGGAGCCTGGCAGACTACAGCCCAGGGGCTCTCAAAGAGTTGGACATGACTGAATGACTAACAATTTTGCTTTTCACATGGAGGATATGAGTAAGTAAGGTTGAGAGTAAAGGCAGTGAGAACAGCTAATGATAGTATTAATGACAATAATAGCTAGCACTGAGTAAATACATGCTGCATGCCAAGCATGTGTTTAATGCTCACAACAATCTTATGGAGCAGGTACTACTAGTATCCCCTGTTTACAGGTAGGAGACTGAGGCTGTGAGTCTTCTTAACATCCATCACACAACCAGTAGATGATAGAGGTGGAATTTGAACGCAGGCAGTCTGACTCCAAAATCCATTCTTTTGTAGTAATCCAGGTAAGAGTAATGGTGACTTGGATTTGGGCAAGGGGACCAGGGATGTGGTAGGCAGAATAATGCCCCTTCCATGCTGCCCATATCCTAATCCCCAGAACATGTGACTGTGTTAAGTTACATGGCAAAGGGAGGTAAAGGTTGCTGGTGGAAACTTTTAATTCACTTTAAAAATAAGGAGACTCCCCTGGACTATCTGAGTAGACCCACAGTAATCACAAGAGTCCTTAAAAGTCCTAAAAGAAGAAAGAGGCAAAAGAAGAGGATGACAGGAAGAAATGTGATGGTGGAAGCAACATCAATGAATGTAATGCTGTTGGCTTTGAAGATGGAAGAAGGGGGCCATGAGCCAAGGGTGGCCTTTAGAAGCTGGAAAAGGCAAAGAAACAAACTCTCTTCTAGAGCCTACAGAAAGAAATGCAGCCCAGCCAACACCTTGGTTTTAGTGCAGTGAGGTATCTGTCAGAACTCTAACCTACAGAGCCGTAAGATAATATATCTGTATTACTTTAAGCCACTAAGTGTGTCTTATAGTGTTATAGGAATAGGAAATTAATTCAGGGTTAAATTCATAGGATTTAGAAATCCGGTAGATAATCAGTGTCCTGATAGTTTTTGCTGGTGTTTAGTCACTAAGTCGTGTTCAACTCTTTTTGCAACCCTATGGACTATAGCTCGCCAGGCTCCTCTGTCTTTTGGATTTCCCAGGCAAGAATACTGGAGTGGGTTGCCCTTTCCTTCTCCAGGGAATCTTTCTGAGCCAGTGATTAAACCTGTGTCTCCTGCATCTCCTGCACTGGCAGGTGGATTCTTTACCACTGAGCCACCAGGGAAGCCCAGATACTTAGAACTTGAATGATTCCAAGATGAAGTAAAAGGAGATGAAATGAACGTCAAAGGCTCCATTTATTCTCTGAATCTAAAGCCACTTAACTGACAGCCAATGTTTTCATTCCTCCAAAGCATAGCCCCAGCCATTTAGTCCACGTGTACCTTCTGGATTTTTTATGTGACTTCCCTTGTTCAGTCTTTTTACTTGTATCAACAGCCTCACCAGAAATTCCCTCCATTTCTTTCCCCCTCTCCATTGTTGTCTCCCATGTTGACCAGACTTAGAGCTTTAGTGGACAAAAAAGCATCTTGATCCCTCCCTAGGCACATTTTCAGTTCTTTTACTATGTTCTCTCAAGAAATGGACCCAATACACTCTTTAATGAGATTTTACCTAATTAAGAATATGATAATGAGCTGCATAGATACAGACCTTCCATGGGCAAGCTTCATTATCGGGCACAAACAAGCACTAGCAATAAAGTGTGACCCAGTGGGGACCACTAACCTAGTGAGTGAGGAAGCAGGGGAGGGAGAAAGGTTTCAGGAAAAGATGTGTCTGTATTTAAGTCTTTAGAAAGCATTTCCCATCACACCTCTCCTAGCTTTTCCACCTTTTGATTTTGCAAGCAGAGAAATGTGCGACTAAACAGCTATAAACCAGCTCAGGTAGACTGGACAGAAAAAGTGCGTATGCTTTTATACCATCAGAGTCACCTGAGATGACCCCAGTCATGCCTTTTACTTGTCCCATCAAAGGAAAGGAAAAGACAGAAAAGAGGAAGGGGAAAGTTATTCAGTTCAATTCAGTTGCTCAGTCATGTCTGATTCTTTGTGACCCCATGGGTTGCAGCATGCCAGGCTTCCCTGTCCATCACCAACTCCCAGAGCTTATTCAAACTCATGTCCATTGAGTCAGTGATGCCATTCAACCATCTCATCCTCTGTCATCCCCTTCTCCTCCTCTCTTCAATCTTACCCAGCATCAGGGTCTTTACAAATGAGTCAGTTCTTCACATCAGGTGGCCAAAGTATTGCTTCAGTATTGGTCCTTCCAATCATTATTCAGGACTGCTTTCCTTTAGGATGGACTGGTTGGATCTCCTTGCAGTCCAAGGGACTCTCAAGAGTCTTCTCCAACAACACAGTTCAAAAGCATCAATTCTTTGACACTCAGCTTTCTTTATAGTCCAGCTCTCGCATCCATACCTGACTACTGGAAAAACCATAGCTTTGACTAGACAGACCTTTGTTGGCAAAGTAATGTCTCTGCTTTTTCATATGCTATCTAGGTTGGTCGTAACTTTCCTTTCAAGGAGTAAGCAGCTTTTAATTTCATGGGTGCAGTCACCATCTGCAGTGATTTGGAAGCCGCCCAAAATAAAGTCTGTCACTGTTTCCCCATCTATTTGCCATGAAGTCATGGGACCAGATGTCATAATCTTAGTTTTCTGAATATTGAGTTTTAAGCCATTCACTCTCTTCTTTCACTTTCATCAAGAGGCTCTTTAGTTCTTCACTTTCTGCCATAAGGGTGGTGTCATCTGCATATCTGAGGTTATCAATATTTTTTCCCGGCAATCTTGATTCCAGATTGTGCTTCATCCAGCCCAGCATTTTTCATGATGTACTGTGCATATAAGTTAAATAAGCAGGGTGACAATATACAGCCTTGATGTACTCCTTTCACAATTTGGAACCAGTCTGTTGTTCCATGTGCAGTTCTAACTGTCGCTTCTTGACCTCCATACAGATTTCTTAGGAGGCAGGTCAGGTGATCGTTAAGAATTTTCCACAGTTTGTTGTGGTCTGTGATCCACACAGTCAAAGGCTTTGACATAGTCAATAAAGCATATAGATGTTTTTCTGGAACTCTCTCGTTTTTCCGATGATCCAACAGATGTTGTCAATTTGACCTCTGGTTCCTCTGCCTTTTCTAAATCTAGCTTGAACATATGGAAGGTCCCAGTTCATGTACTGTTGAAGCCTGGCTTGGAGAATTTTGAGCATTACTTTACTAGTGTGTGAGAAGAGTGCAATTGTGTGGTAGTTTGAGCATTCTTTGGCATTGCCTTTCTTTGGGATTGGAATGAAAACTGACCTTTTCCAGTCTTGTGGCCACTGCTGAGTTTTCCAAATTTGCTGGCATATTGCATGCAGCACCTTAACAGCATCATCTTTTAGGATTTGAAATAGCTCAACTGGAATTCCATCACCTCCACTAGCTTTGTTCGTAATGATGCTTCCTAAGGCCCAATTGGCTTCGCATTCCAGGATGCCTGGCTCTAGGTGAGTTGGCTAGTGGCTCTAGGGGCTCAGATAATCACACCATCGTGATTATCTGGGTCATGAAGATCTTTTTTGTATAGTTCTTCTGTGTATTCTTGCCACCTCTTCTTAATATCTTCTGCTTCTGTTAGGCCCATACCATTCCTGTCCTTTATTGTGCCCATCTTTGCATGAAATGTTCCCTTGGTATCTCTAATTTTCTTATAGAGATCTCTAGTCTTCCCATTTTATTGTTTTCCTCTATTTCTTTGCACTGATCACTGAGGAAGGCTTTCTTATCTCTCCTTGCCATCTTTTTGGAACACTGCATTC
This sequence comes from Cervus elaphus, assembly GCF_910594005.1. Taxonomy (NCBI): domain Eukaryota; kingdom Metazoa; phylum Chordata; class Mammalia; order Artiodactyla; family Cervidae; genus Cervus; species Cervus elaphus. The sequence continues at coordinate 37,615,693 of NC_057828.1, read as the reverse complement.
AAATGGGTATATCTTTCCTTTTCTCCTTTCTGATATTTAAGTGTATTTTGCTAAGTCAGTGACAGGTTTCATTTAATGGAAGTAGATAATAAATTTAATGTCTATTTTGGGATGGGCTAGGTAGTAAGGAATCTGCCTGCAATGCACAAGACCCAGGTTCAATACCTGGGTAGGAAAGATACCCTGGAGAAAGGAATGGCTACCCTCTCCAGTATTCTTGCCTAGAGATTCCAAGGACAGAGGAGCCTGGTGGGCTACAGTCCATGGGGGTCGCAAAGAGTCAGACACAACTGAGCGACTAACACTATTCACTTTTTTGCTTTTTCTGTATAAGTTTGGTTTATATATACCAAATGACTGCATCTATTCAAAAAGTAGTTATTGAACTGACTGACAAAATATCAACAACATGGTCCCTGACCTCATAGGACTTGTAATCAGCTTTTAAAGCAATTTTCATTTATGATTTCACCTTTTTCATTTATTATTTCACCTTTTCAGAGAAAAAACAGTGTAGCAAACTAGTTTGCAAAATCTCAGGTGAGGAAAATGGAAGGAGGTGAGACAGGGTTGTGGATTTTGTATGGAGGAGGGAATGTCTGACCTGGACCTTGATGCTGGGCTAGAGATGGAAAGAAAAACTTAAATCATGTGCAAAACCAGGGAAGCAGAATGTTCATGAGGAGGTTGGGAGACTGAAGGTGAGGAGACCAGTTGGCCAAGGGAAGGATGGAAAGAAGGATGCAGACAGATAAGGAAGGATGCTCACACTTCTCAAAGGAGATGCTGGGAGCCTCAGAAACCACACATAACCATGGTGAGTTTTTCCAGGGTGTCAATTTCCTATGAAGTTTTGGAAAGGAAATTTATGTCTTTTAAGTGGCTTTAAAACATTACTTTCATAACAATGAATGTACTAGTATGTGTGCATGCCTGCTAAATCACTTCAGTCATGTCCGACTCTATGTGACCCTATGAACGGTAGCCCACCAGGCTCCTCTGTCCATGGGATTCTCCAGGCAAGCATATTGGAGATATACTAGTATCTCTTTATGTAAATTTTTGTGAGTTTTTATTTTTTTTTTTTTTAATGGCTGTCCTGGATCTTCTTTGCTTTGCACAGGCTTTCTCTAGTTACGGTGAGTGAGGGCTACTTTTCATTGAGGTGCGTGGGCTTCTCACTGTAGTGACATCGCTTGTTGCAGAGCATAGACTCTAGGTGCAAGGGTTTCCGTAGTTGCTGTGCTGGGGCTCAGTGGTTATGGCCCCCAGGTTTTAGTTGCTCTGAGATATGTGGAATCTTCCTGGATGAGGGATCAAACCCATGTCCCCTGCATCGGCAGGCAGATTCTTATCTACTGCACCAGCAGGGAAGTCCTGCGTGAGTTTTTAAGATAAAAATCACTTCAAAGAGCTTCATCATCTGCACCAGGACCTCAAACTCTGGATGTTCACCTTCTTAGATTCCTCCTTCTCCCTATTCAACTTAAAAGCTCAGACAAGTGTTACTCCTCATTACCGCCCAGTCTGACTCATCTTCCTGCTCACTGACACTGCTCTTTCTCGGGTGCTTATCACATCTCCCTCAGGTTATTGCCGTGGATTCCTGGCTGGTCTTGCTGCCTCCCACCTTCCTTCTCCCTCTCCCACTACACTACTTCTGTGTTATCTTTCTAACATGAAAATGCAATCATTACTACCCCACCAGTAAAACCCTTCCAGCCTCTTCCTTCCACCTTTCCTTTGTGCTCTGGTTACACCACACCCACCTCCCCACCCCCACCTTCAGAGTTCCCCAGATGGGCCCCATCTGTTCTGCACACTCTGTTTTCATCCACCTCCCAGACCCTCATTCTTTGAGAAAACATTTCCTGCAAGCATTTGAACAACTCATCTCTGTACACCACACAGTCCTTGCAGAAACCAAAACCTCAACAAGTTCTCTCCAAGGGACTTTGTTTCCTTCTATTTCTGGGATAATTTACCATTCTCCATATTCTGCAGCCCTACATCCCAGGCTCCTTGATGGTGATCAGGAATCTGCCAACATTTTATCATCTGAGAAATAATTCAGAGGCAAAGGAGATAGGGCACCATTTTCTTAAACCTCGTGTCTTCCACATGGCCAATCCCCGAAGCATGGATTGTTTTAAACAGCTCACTAAACATTTACTGACTTACTAAGATATGTCAGGCACTGTTTTAGGGGCTGATGATGAAGAGATAAAGGAGACACAATCCAGTTCTGGAGAAATTGTTTTGTAAGTATCTCTCTTTCTAGCCCATCCCAGAGTCAAGGAATGTGGCAGCTATCAAGGAACATGGATCTCATCTGACACGCATTGCACCAGGATATAGGCCAAGGAGAGCCCCAAAGAGAAAGCTGCCCGGCTACTGTAACCACACGAAGAGAATGCGATGCCAAGAGATGGTGGTTTGGGTTTGGAGTAGCAGGGCTCTGGGTCTTCGGCTCCTCTCTTTACTCTTAGGCAGTGCTCTGTTAACATGGTTTTTCTCAGCACTGGGCAGGAACAGTCAGCTTATTCTTTCCCCAGCTCAGAAGAATTCTGATCCCTCCCTCCTCACTTGTACCCACCCCCACCCTACCCTTTAATTATTCTGTTCCCATGGAATAGGGCCAAAGCTATTTCTTTCAAGGATAACAAGATATGTTTCTTTCTCCTTGGGTGTAGCTCACACTGCTTTCTCCATGGTCACAAGAACCCTAATTGACTCCATCCCAAAAGTCTTCCTGGACTCCTTTGTGACTTTTCTAGCACTCCACCAAAGCAGCTCTGTCCAAGACAGACATCTGCACCTGATCTTATCTCTCTTGTCTTCCTCACAGTTTTTGAGCTCTTAAAACCTCTATTATATCTCAGCCATAGATATGTTACAACATGGATCATGAAAATCTAATACTGATGAGCAAAACAAGGTTAGAATCAGATAGCTTTGATCAATCTCTACATAGCTAAATGCTAGGAGAGGGAGAAAAGAGATTCTGGACTCTAAATCCATGAGGTCCAAAAGATTGCCTGAAAAGTATAGGGGATATTGGGAACTGAGTCACAGAACTGGCACACTTGTGCCCTGGAATCATGCATCTATCAGCTGAGAGACAGAGGTGTTTTATGAGTTTCATGAGAGGCTGCCCTGACAGCTGCCCAAGAATATCTGCCAACTCGGAAACCAAGAGGATGCAAGTTGTTCTACCAGCTCCACCACACAAATGCGTGGCCAACACTTCTAAATAAAAACAAGAGCTTTTGAGCCCTTTGTCAATATCATCTGATTAAATGGCCCACAGACTCCTCCTTAATGTGAATGTTGACCCATTCAGGACTAAACAGGAGAGTCACGGGCCCTTGTTCCCTCTGATAATCCCTTTTTTGCCTTTCTATTTTGCACATAGCTCTTAAATTGATTCATTGGTCATGTAAACCCAACAGGACTAAATTCCCAGAGGGCAAACACATGCTTAGTTATCTTTTTGTGTTTCCCCCCAGCACCATGGTCATTAGACTCACAGGTCGCCCAATGCTGCTCCTATCACATTACTGACAGCTCCCACTTCCTGACCTGATGATTTCTCATCTTGACCCTTGGCCTTCTCAAAAGCATTCTTCCACAGGCTCAGTATTTGCTTCAACAGAAGCATGTCTGCACATTTCAGCTGGACCAAGACTGCAGACTGACAGGGGTTTATTCTGGACTAATCATAAATGTGTATCTTTTACACATAATTTTTCACTCAACCATGTATCATCCTATATTATTCTCCCACAGCCAAGTGCCTTTGTTGGTTCTGCCTCCCAGATAACGAATGGCACGGCTGTAAAGAGTTCTGACTTCGAACTGATGTAGGTTCAAATCCTGACTCCCCAGTTTACAGCAGAATAGATAAAAATAATGTAGCTGTTTTACAGGACTGCCATGAGATTGCATAAGCTAAAATCAAGACTGCATCTAGACTGCGGTGCCTGGAGCACAACAGGAAGGAAGTCTCTCTAGGTGTCAGCCTTCTAACAATGCCCAAATGGGCAAGGACCATCTTTCACTTTCTGTTTCCCACCTTGTTACCTAAGCATATAACAGGTGCTGAGCACACAAAAGCTGTTTGATACACACGTACTGACTGATTGAATAGCTGCCCTAAAGCAGCCACATTCTTCCAGGGCTGATAAAAACATTTCTGCCCAAGAATTCAGATGGAAATGTGTGTTACAGCTGCTGTTAAAAACCAGGTTTTGGACCATCCTCTGTTGCCCTCTTCTGCTGTCTCTAAAGTTACATCACATTTTCCTTTAAAAGAAGAAAGAATTCCCCGGAGCTGTTCCAAGCAGCATGGCTGCAGCAGTGAGTCAGCAGCTCACCCAGGAGCCAGCAGCTCAGGCTTGGCGTTGGCTGGCTCTGCTCAGTGAGTCCTGTAGCTGCCCCGGCCAGCTCTGCAGCACCCCACCGCGGCCCTGCGGCTGTCTGGGGTGCCTGCCTCATAGAGGTTTGGAGCATAGATAGCCTGACACTGCTGAGGGTGCAGAAGAGTTGCTTCATTTCAGCCACCTGGCCCCCAAAGCTTAGAGTTAAGGAATCAGAGCATGTTTGCTCTTTTGGAAGTTAAGGAATCAAAGCATGTTTTGCTCTTTGTGGAAGCAAAATCTTCCACAGGGCAGCCTGCTGACCATCTGGATACCAGGGGCAAAGCAAATGCAAAGCTTGTGACCCTCCGTCTGAAAAGTATACTTTTCACTACTGATTGTGTCTGGCCAAACCTTAAGCAGAGGGAGGGGGAACACTTCTGTGAGCCCCTTAGGGCCTACATTTGCATATTTGAGCTGAAGGCGAAGCACAGACTTCATTTCCTCTTGGCAAGTCAATGAGCTCCCTGAGAGCAAAGACTGTGTTGGGCTTCGGCAGCATCCTCAGTGCCTACACTATGCACAGTAGGTAATCAATCAGTATTTGATGGCTGATGATGGTTGATGAACCACCAAGCCTATTAAGTAGGAGTGTAATGCTGCATACCCCACTCCCACCCAACCTGTCCTCCATCCTGTCTCCCCTTTCTTCACCTCTACCAAATGTTTCCAGCGCCCCAGGAGCAAAGAAGAGCTCACTCTCTCTCCACATGGGAAACTTGGTTTGTTAAAGTTGCTCCCCAGAAGCCAGGAGATGTGGGTTTTCATGCAAGGCACATGGCTGTTCTATTAACAGCAACTACATGAAGAGTGTAAACATATAGATGCTGGTTATGATGCTTCTGAAGAAAGGACCTCAGTTCCCAGAAGGGTGACAGCAGCATGGCTTTTTCCACTTGGTGTGGCCAGTAGGGGCCTTAGTGATTAAAATAGAAATCAACAATAAGGGGGTTTTTCAGTCCCCAAGAATGCATGCTTCTATCTTGCCTTATTTGAGAGCCTCTCTTTTGTCTCTGTCTCTGTCTTTGTCTATCTCTCTCTCTCTCTCACACACACACCTATGCTATTAAACGTGGGGTTAGAAGAGACCTTAGCAATTAACTACTACTGGTGATCATGAAGGAGGAAACAGACAGACAGGCTCCATCTTGAAAGCAGGACTTCATCTTGGGCTGGACTGTGGACTCTGAGCTATACGCCCAGTATCTATGGAAGCAACATACCAACTGGAAAACCAGGCCCCCTGGATGGAAGAGCCCCAGGGCTCGTACCTAGACTCTCCGTCGCCTAAGAGAATACCCTAATTATCTGTGTAACTGAATAGAATCATACATTCTATTATGCTTATTGGGGTATGACCACAGGCCTATTGATAATTGTCCACTGTTAACTACCTAGGCTTAAGGCATATGAATCATGGGTTAACTTTGATTGTATCTTTCTTTTCCTTTGTTCAGACTAGTTTCAGGGAATTTGGGGAGGTGGGTTTGGGCTCGTACACTTAGGGTATATAAGGTTCTCACAAAAACTGGTCAGGGTCCTTGGCTAAGAGGAGACTCTGCCTTGGGCCTGCTGGTGTAATAAACTGCACTCCACTATCTGCATTGTCCTTCTGAGTGAATTTGTTTCCCAGAACGCATGGCTACAACAATCAAAGTGAGGCTAAGGACCAAAGAAAAGAATTTGCCTAAAATCAGACAGCTAGTTAGTGTCCTTACCAGGTTTCTGAATTCCAGTCCAATGATCTTCTCACACCATTATGAGATTATTTTGTGTTGTGTTTTATTTACTTGCTTGCTTCTGCTTACTATGTCTTGAAAGGAGACCCAATCTAGATTTTTTTTTTCCTTCTCTGAAAAATTATAACAGTTCCCAGGTAGAATGAGGTCCCCCAGGTGAGAGATTTCCCCAGAATCCTGCCTCTCTTATATTATACCTAAGTGTTTCATTTTGAGGGCAGTGTTTTTAAATTTGAGTTTTTAAATGTTCCCCATGGGACACTGTCTCACCCAACATGGCAGGAAGACCTGGTCCCCTCACCTGCCCATATGATAAGTGATAAGTATGCTTGTCTCATCCAGGAATGGCGTGGCTCCTCCCTGTCATGATCTAAATGTGCAGTCATTTGTGACGCTGAAGATTTCCTTGCAAATGGAGCTGCTGGTGCTAAGGTCAGAGAAGGGGGCTGTGCCTATGCACATTCGCTTTGGTCGGTGCTGCAGCTCAAGCCCACTGGAGCCTGAAAGGCACATTCAGCTGAGAGGATAGTTAAGCCTAGGGGGCAGTCCTGACAAGCCATTTTACTCAGGCCCCTTGAATGCCTACAGACTGCAGAGATTTCGCTCTACTTGCATCCCTGGCTCTGTCTACAAAGCGGCGGACATCAATTTGTTCGAGGAGAAAGAGCGCCACCTTCTGGCCTCAAACTATCTCTGTCTACAGTAATGCTGTTTCTTGAAAACCGCAGAGCTGCTATTTTCAAGCTTCTCAGTGCCTGAAGAGGTCAGATCCCCCACCGCGAGGGGAAAACAGGCCACCTGTAAATGGTACCAATTCCCCCATGTCAGACAGTGAGCCAATGACCTCTCCAAAAAAACCTTGGCAGAGCCTTTGTAGCACAGGTCTTTCTCCTTCCTTACCGTTTCTTTCTCCTCTCTGGCCCAGAATAGAAAGACGGCCCAGGCACTTCTAGTCCAGCTAAGGATTCCAACTGTGAAGAGGCTGCCCCAGGTCTCACAGTAGCCCCCTTTTTATTGCCACACAGACTTCTCTCACAAAAACAAGTAAAGCCTGGATTGAATTCATACATTTCAAACGTCTCTCTCTTTGCCTGCTGTAGAAATTTTGCAGCCGAAGTCTCTTGCTTCTGCTTTGCTACTGGCCTCTCTCCCCTCTGCACTATACTCTGTAATGCAGCTCTTTGTGTTCGCATGGCCCCTATTACAGCCCAGGTCCCAGGAAAGGAGGTTCAATATCCAAGTCTATGCATCCAGGAGGACTTCCTGCCAGTAAACCAGATGGGAACCAGCCTCCCCACTTTGATTTCTCAAGGGCCTCTGAAATCAAATTCTCTCTCCCGGCCCCTTAAAAATTTCAGCAGAAATCATATTGCAATATATAAATATATCAAATAAACATATTGTACACTTTAAACTTATGCAATGTTATACATCAGTTATATCACTATATATTACAATTATTTTATTAATAAGTAGATAAATTAAGATTTTTAGCTGGAGTTTCAATATCAAAATCTCAAAAAGTAATAGAATGAATAGACAGAAAAGTAGAAGGATATAGTAGACCTGAAAAGCACTATGAACCAATTCAACATAGTTAAGATTTATACAATCTTCACACAACAGTAGGATACAAATTCTACTCAAGTTCCCATAGACTAAAAACCAGGAAACACTGGAACATATCCAGGGACATAAAATCAGGTGCAAAAATTTCGTGGTCTAAAGGTATTGAAATCATACAGAGTCTGTTCTCTTACCACTGTGGAATTATGTTAGAAATCAATATCAACAGATATTTGAAAATAATCCACATATTTTCAAGGCAATGTGACATTTGCCAAGAGATCTTTGACTCTTAAAAGGCTGAAAAAACACAGAGAGTGACTGCAGAGAAGAAAGCATTTAAATGAGAAATTAATATCAAAATGAGAAATTAATATCAAGGATACTTTGAAAACCCCAAGTATTTGAAAATTAAATGTTCACTTTTAAAGGATGGGTGTTTCTAAGAAGCCATAGAAAGAAAAATTAGAAAATATCTGTAACAGAATAAAAATGAAAAGAGAATTTATCAGAATTTGCTGCATGCAGCTAAAGCTGCTTAATACAACTAAATACAATGTGGAATCTGGAAGGGGTTTTATTTCTAATTACTCCAATAAACAGACAAGAAACACAGTGATTTTGCACTTGACAAAGTTTCCCCCCAATTTTTCTGAATGTCTCTTGAAATAAAGGAAATAAGATCCTGTTGAGAACTCCACTTACCTCTGCTCTCATCCTACCCCTAGTAAAGGTCCTTGGAAGCAGAACTGCAGCATCACAGCCCAGAGCTGGAAAAATGCCAAATGCCATGATTTTCCACCAAAGGAAGCTCTAGAGCCTTACACAACCGCTGTGTATCTCACTTTATTTATCTGTAAAATGGGCATAATAGAAGTGTTGCCTGCTAGGAAAACTGTAAGGATTGAGATAAACAGGTACTGAGACCTCACACCCAGGAAGTACTCACAGGAGGTCAACTACTATCACTACATTTATTCACTCACTCAACAAACTCTAGTTGATTATCAGGTTGATCTTGTTTTTCACTTAGTTCCCAACAAGGTATGCGGCAAAAATTAAGTCTACAGTAAAAGTGAAAGTGAAGTCGCTCAGTTGTGTCTGACTCTTTGAGACCCCATGGACTGTAGCCTACCAGGCTCCTCCGTCCATGGGATTTTCCAGGCAAGAGTTATGGAGTGGGTTACCTTTTCCATCTACAGTAAATAGTTGTTTAATTAATTAGGCAATTTATTTCATAAAACAAACTATTGATGGCAAAAGGCACATGAAGGACTAACATCTTCAAGGAAGATGAAAAAGGCCCAAAGTGAAATATAAGGAGTAATCATTTGGGGGAAAGACTGAGAATACCAGGAGGGAAGATGTCTCTTAAAGGTGGTCGTAAGTCAAGAATGTTCAATGAGGAAGGATAATCACATCATTAGATGGTGTTGGGAAAGCTGAATGTGTTAACGTTAGTTGCTCAGTCATGTCCAACTCTTTGCAACCCCATGGACTGCAGCCTAACAGGCTTCTTTGTCCACGGAATTCTCTAGGCAAGAATACTGGAATGTATTGCCATTTCTTTCTCCAGGAAAAACTGAATATCCACATGCAAAAGATTGGCATTGGACCCCTATGCAACACCACTCATGGATTTTCCACATGTCTTAGTGATGAAAGAATCTGCCTGCCAAGGCAAGAGTCACAGGAGACCTGGGTTCAATCCCTGGGTCTGAAAGAGCCCCTGGAGGAGGACATGGCAATTCACTCCAGTGTTCTTGCCTGGAGAATCCCATGGACAGAGGAGCCTAGTGGCTTACAGTCCATGGGGTCCCAAAGGGTCCGTTATGACTGAGCTTGCACACATAACACCACTCAGGCTTCCCCGGTGGCACAACAGTAAAGAGTCTCCTTACAATGCAGGAGACACGGGTTCAATCCCTGGGTTGGGAAGATTCCCCTGGAGAAGGAAATGGCAGCCCCCTCCAGCATTCTTGCCTGGGAAATCACATGGACAGAGGAGCCTGGCAGGCTACAGTCCATGGGGTTGCAAAAGAGTCAGACACGACAGACATAAACAACAACAACAATTACACCACTCATGAAAATTAACTCTAAATGGATTAAAGGCTTAAATGTAAGATCTGAAACTGCATCTACCTTGAACTCAAATAATATTATACAATCAATTATACATCAATAAAGCTAGAGTGAAGGACAGGGAAGCCTGGCGTGCTGCAGTCCATGGGGTCACAAAGAGTTGGATACGACTTTGCGGCTGAACAACAAAAAAGCTAGAAAAATACAAATGGAAAAAGAAAAAATAAATTTTTTTTTTAAATTAGGCATAAGCAAAACCCAGGCCTTTGGCCCCACCCATAGAGCTTTGTCCGCAGGTATCTGGACCACTGCCCTCACTAAAGAATGAGACTGGCACTGCTTTCCTGGTCGGATTCCAGCTCCATTAATCCACCTCTTGGCAGGCTCCGCATGCTGAAGGACTCTTCCTCTCCCACACTATTCCAACCTGCACAATTACCAGGGTTTGTGAAGCCAGCCAAACGGCTGAGGCTTTCTGTGGCAGGTCCTATAGGTCAGCTGTGAGAGGGGCCTCCAGCCCTCAGTGCTGAGGGCCACCGTGGGCAGACCATAGCCAGCAATCCTGGTTGTCCTGCCAACAGCGCCCCCTTCAGGGTTAAAATGATTTTTCTTCTGATGCTCAAAGGCGACCAGATTCTCCGTGGGTGTAAGTTTGGCATGCACAGTTGGCAGGGAGGGTGGATTTCTCAGGGACCTGCCGTTACTCACTCTCCATGCCCAGCCCACCCCGTGGAACCTTCCCTTTGTCAGGCAGGGAGGACATCCATTAGTCAGGCACAAGGTAGTGAGCAGTGGGGAAGATAGAAGTGGTGTTTCTGAGGAGTGGGCTGGCTGGCAGGTGAACCATCTGCAGACACTTGAGGGCAGGTTCTGTTCTGCCCACACAACATCACTGAAGAACCTGTTTGGGTGTTCACACCTGAAATAGGCTAAGGAAGACATTTAGCAGAATGTTGATGCCACCTAGACTGGCACCTCGGACAAGCTCTGGAGTGGAGCTCAGAGGATGAAACAAGGCATTCTGCAGCAGGACCCTCTGCTCCCACAGCCTGAGTCTACAATATCAGTCTCAGTGTCAGCAGAGTCATGCTGCTGCTGCGCATGCTCTTATGACGTTTGTCATGTCCAACTCTTGCAACCCCATGGACTGTAGCCCATCAGGTTCCTCTGTCCATGGGATTTTTCAGGCAAGAATACTGGAGTGGGTTGCCATTTCCTCCTCCAGGGGATCTTCCCAACCCAGGGATCATACCTTCATCTCCTGTGTCTCCTGCATTGCAGGGAGATTCTTTATCTGCTAAACCATCAAGGAAGACAACCAGAAAATGGCCTAATGCACAGCTCATAACTAGGGCTTCCTTGATAGCTCAGATGGTAAAGAATCCTCCTGCAATGTGGAAGACCTGGGTTCCATCCGTGAGTCGGGAAGATCCTCTGGAAAAGGAAATAGCTACCCACTCCGGTATTCTGGCCCAGAGAATTCCATGGACTGTATAGTCCATGGGGTCGCAAAGAGTTGGACATGACTGAGCGACTTTCATGGCTCACAAGTATGTTGTCAGCCTCCATCACCCTGAGATAGAGAAGCTCTTTAATTATTGCAAGAGTTAGGGCTACTTTGAAACTACATTTTGTAATAACATTTTATTTCAATCTCTTGATTGTTTTAATAAAACCATAACCTTCTAAGGCCAATTAATTTTTAAATCCCAGGGGTTCTTTCTGTGTTTATTTGCACCCAGGCTGCATTAGGCACTCAGTGCATCTGCAATAGCTGTGTCCCCAGAGATGCTCAGGCTACAGTTTTGGTTCTTCTTCTTCATGCAGGAGTCATATGCTGCCTGTTCAAATTAATCATGAACACAAATGCTAATTGCAACTGTGAAGGTCATGGAAAAATATATGGTGCTAGTGGTAAAGAACTCGCCTGACAATGCAGGAGACATAAGAGACTCAGGTCCAATCCCTGGGTTGAGAAGAGCCCCCGAAGGAGGGCATGGCAGCGCACTCCAGTATTCCTGCCTAGAGAATTCCATGGACAAATTAGCCTGGCAAGCTATGGTCCATAGGGTCTCAAAGAGTTGGACATGATTGAAGTGACTTAATATGCAGCACACACAAGGTCACAGTTATAGATTCTCAAACATTGGTGGTTACCTCAATTATCAAGAACACTTGTTAAAATTAGAGCTGCCCATCTATTAACCCCTACACCTGCTAAATCTGAATCTATGAGGGTGAGTAGTTTTAATAAGTTCCAAGATGTTTCTGATGCACTACAGATTTTGAAAACTGCTCTCTGGTCCCTTGCTACTTTAAGTATGGTCTCTGGACCAGCTATCAACACCTAGGTAAAACATGCTAGAACAGCAAACCTCAGGCCCTTCCTCAGACCTGTTGAATTATATTTTAAACTTTAATAAGAGCCCATGGGGCTCACTTGCACACTGGAGTTTGAGAAGCACTGCCCTAGGAGGCTATGACCTCCCAGCAATGGAGATTAAGGTCCTGAGCGACAGGTAGAATGCAGAGCTGTGCGGTAGGAGTAGGTAGTTGGTCAGGAGACCCTAAGCAATCTTGAATGTCCTCTTTCTACCCACTCCTGCATCTTTGCCATAGTCACTGATATCAGAGATCCAGAGATGATGAAGGGGATAAACTCCAGATATGGTGTCACACTCAAGCCTGGGTCCAAATTTCAGTTCTGCTACTTCTAGCAGGACAGTCATAGTAAAATAGCAGTGTTTCTGATTCTTAGTTCTCTCATCTTTAAAGTAAAGTGCATCTCCAAAGGTCCTCCCAGATGTTATCCTCATTTCACACATACGGAGAGTCACAGTTGAAAGGGACTTTAGACTACCTGGTCTGAATTGCTTCCTTGCTGTCTTCATTTTATACATGGAGAACTTGGGTCAACCAGGCAAGTTAAACTGTTATTCCAACTCATAAAGTGGCAGAGCTCTGACTAGAACCAGAACTCCCAGGCTATATGAGGTGGGGTTTGTAACACAGAGAGACCAGGGCCATCACTTCAGTGTTGGATGATCTGGGAAACACACTCTGAGAAAAATATATGCATGCAGGAAATTTACTGGGGGTGCTCTTGCTTTAAGGGAGTAAGAGAAACAAGGTAAGGAAAAGGGAGAAGTTGAATCACATAGAAAGTTCAGGAGCTGGGCTTCCCTACAAAGTTATCCTGAATCAAGACAAAGAACCAGTCCAGATTTCAAACCAACCAGTTGCTCCTTCCTTTGGGGAGGAGCTGGGACCTTTGGCTACCTTCAGATGAGGGACATTCTTAGAGAAGGCTCTGATCTGAGTCATTAGTAGCCAATACTCCCAACACTTGAGAGAATAAGTACTTCAGTTCCATATACTACTTCCAATATTCCATATTGGGCTTCCCAGGTGGCTCAGCAGTAAAGAACCCGCTGCCAATGCAGGAGACTCAAGAGACACGAGTTCCATCCATGGGTTGGGAAGATCCCTAGGAGGAGGAAACGGCAACCCACTCCAGTATTCTGGCCTGAAAAAAATCCCTTGGGCAGAGGGCTACAGTCTGTGGTGTCACAGAGAACCGGACATGACTGAGCGACTGAGAGCATATTCCATATAGGAATTCTGGGCAGCATACTACAGCATCGGACACAGTGCATTTTTGCATATATGCCACCACTTGCATATTCTAAGTGTGCCCTTCTGGGATCCAGATCTGCGCTATTCTGGTTACTCCATTCACCAGAGAAAACCATCAGAGAAATATTAGTGGGAAAAACCACCATTATCACACCTGATCTTGAGACTGCAAATGATGCTCCCATCTCCCTCCTCTATGATTCATTCTGGATTCCTCTCACCCTAGGCCAACACCTCTGTTTTTCTAGGTAACTTACCAGGTAAGGTGACCCAGGCCCTCATCCCTAAAGAGACCACACCCTGGTCACCACACCTGTCTCCCACCGATTGTCATACTTATCCTCATATCAGGCAGGGGAGTACCAAGAGATGCCCCCATGGAGCAAGTGAATGCCAAACACACCCTTCCCTGCCCCTTTATATAACAACAGCCTATTTCCTCTTGATTGCCAGGGTCAATGACTCCTGCCACTATGGTGACTTCTTTCCTCACTTACTAATCTCTTGATACAAGAAGCCCAAAGAGACCAGATGGCAATGACAGCTTAATGTATAACAAGCTCTTATAGTATGTTGTGATGAAAGCATCCCCTTCTGGAAACCTGCACCCTTAGACCCATGGAGTCTACACTGCGGGGCTAGGGAGCCCAAATCCCTCAGGTGAGTCACTGGGAAGGGGAGTAAGCAGGATCTGTCCTACTTTACCCTTTGGTTCCTGATCCCTATATTCTATCTTGTGGGGCCGCAGTGTCCTATAGTGTTGTTTAGAGTGTGTGCCATGTGGATTTCCTTGATCCCTGCCACCAGGGGACCCCCACCCATTGCTCAGATACTGAGGTGGCTGAAAAAACAGAGGCTGACTGATGTTAACTGGCCGAGTCATTTCATTTACTTAGCTATTTAGTGCCTCTCCCACCATGGCTGCTCTCCATGTGCTGCTCTTTTAAGGGCTTTTTTTTTTTTTTTTTTTTGCTGTGCTGGGTCTGTGTTGCTGTTCAGACTTTTGTTGCAGACAGTGAGGCTACTCCCTGGTTGTGGTCACAGGCTTCTCATTGCGGTGGCTTCTCTTGTTGTGGAGCACGGCCTCTAGGACACTCAGGCTTCAGGAGTTGTGGCTCATGGGCTCTGTAGTTGTGAATGCCAGGCCCTAGAGCACAGGCTTAATAGTTGTGGCACATGGGCTTAGTTGCTCCATGGCCTGTGGGATCTTCCTGGCCCAGGGACCAAACCTGTGTCTCCCACATTGGCAAGCAGATTCTCTACCACTGGGCCACCAGGAAAGTGCTGTCCAGTGATGTTAATATGCTACACATAAATCCAGACACTTTATGCCCACTCCCGGAAGTCCACTCACACACCTCTTCCCCAGCCCCTATGCGCTCAATCTTGTAACCTTTTTCTATCCAGGCTCCTGACCCATAGCCAAACACTATTCTTCAGGAGTCTAGGTGTGTTATTTCTTTGGTTCACTTCCCTTCCTGCACAGAATGGATGGCCAGGACTAACACTCCAGTTTCTGCCTTTTGAGAAGATTTCATCTCCTCTCTCTTTAAGAACTACTAGCAAGTAGGACTGTGGTTCACAGCAGTCCACCTTCAGCCTTCACCCACAAATAAAGCCAACCCATCTGTGACCCAAACATGACATTCTTCTCCTCCATAAACTATGGATAATGGAGGCTCAGTTGGAGCCACAGGGATGGCTGTCAGCTGAAGGAGATGCAATCATAGTCATGACACAGAAGTCTGAGCCATCTGCTCATGGACCTTCCAGTGATCTCTGGCCCTGCCTGTGCTTAATATTGGATGAGCCATTTGCATTTTACAGACCCATTTGAAACAACAGTTCAACTGCAAGCAGTTCTTGAAGAGGGACTCAGCTATGACTCAGTAGCAGCCAACACTTGGGCAACTGGGGGAATAAGTACCTAAAGGGGAAATCTGAACAAAGCACAACCAAATCCATTCTAGAATTAAATTAAATCTTCATAGTAAACCTGTGAAGAAGCTAGAGAGGGTGTTAGTACCCTCATTTTGCAGATAAAGAACCTGAAGTATCTCGTACCTCAAGATTAAACAACTGCGGCAAATCAATTCATCGTTAGAACAACAGTCCCTCAAGCAGCACTGTCCAATAGAAATGTAATATGAGCCACAGGTGCGATTTTACATTTTCTAGTAGCAACACTAAAAGTTGTTAAAAGATACAGATGGAATTAATTTTAGTAATAGATTGCATGGAAACCAGGAGCTCCAAAATATTATCAATTCAACATGTAATAGGTACTACAAATTAATGAGACATTTTACATTCTTTTTATGGCACTGAGCCTTTGAAATCTGACATGTGTTTCACGTTTATAATACACCTCAATTTGAACTAGCCACATTTCAAGTGTTCAGAAGCCACGTGTGACAACTATATCAGAAGCCACAGCTTAGATTCTATCCAACTCTCTTTCTCATCCTCTCTGAGCTATTCCTTCGAATTGGCAGGACTTAAATAAAGCCTTGGAGGGAGATGTCTGGGCAGTAACCCTGCCTTTGGTGGAATTCTATCTCCTTGTCACTTACAAAGCTTCCAGAGCCCTCACTCCTTTGGCACAACATGTTCCGCTGCCCCCATTTAGCTTCGCAGGTGTTGCTGCCACTTGCTGGGAAGGTTCAATTTGAAAAGCCAAAAAAAAAAAAAGTAGTGATAGAAAATGTTTAACTCCATCTCTGTGTGTACCCTGTAATTTAATGCTAAATCCAGCTCAATTTGGTTTCTGTGGCAACGGAGAGAACCAGTTCTCTATGGCTCATATGTCAGATTTCTAAATGCAGGGTGCCTACAACATGCTCAACATCCCAAACATCTGAGCTCTGATGTTCTCAGAAGCTCTTGATTCTCAGCTTGAGCCACAGGTACAAGGATGCAGTATGGGAGCTTCTGTTAAGTCTTTATCTAACCTAGAAAATGTACAAAAGGGTAGATTAGGGAGTTTTCAAGCCTAGAAATCTTCAGAGATGGGAAAGCTCCTTAACTAGTTTGAGAAGACTTGGGAGAGAGTCTTGGTGAAGACCAAAGGAGGTCTTAGGCCTGATGCAGTCATTGGTAACCCTTAGCAGAAGCCTTAGCAGATGCACATGTTCTGTACGAATGGACCCCTGGGGGCAGTCATGAGCCCTCAAAAGTAAATTTGCTTTCTTTCATGTCCTTCCTCTCAGCAAGTAGCATGCATGGGATTAGGGAAGAGTGGGTTTATACTCTGGCTCTAGCATTGACTTTGATACATGAGATGTCTCCTTGCCTCTAGGTCCAGAGATATGGAACCACCCTAGAAAACCTGGCCAAAGCCCCAAGATTAGAGTGAATTTCTAAAGCCCCTCCTCCTTTCAGGACTGAGTTTTTTCTCCTTGGATGCTGAAACTGAAGCTCCAATACTTTGACTACATGATGTAGAGAACTGACTCATTAGAAAAGACCCACATGCTTGGAAAGCTTGAAGGCAAGAGGAGAATGGGACAACAGAGGATAAGATGGTTGGATGGCATCACCAATTCAATAGAGTTTGAGCAAACTCTGGCAGATGGTGAAGGACAGGGAAGTCTGGCGTGCTGCAGTCCGGGCGGTTGCAAAGAGTCGGACACGACTGAGCCACTGAACAAAAACAACAGAACCCCAGAACTGACTGGTTTCCTTAGAAGCCTCTAGAGCAGTGATTTCAAGAAATTTTTTAACCACCTCTCACAATACAAAATGCCAGTAACACCATGATCCAGGACACTGGTCTACCCACATTCCCAATGAGTTCCTCCAATCCATTTTCCACACCCATTCTATCCAGAGTGAGCTTTCCAGAGCACACATTGTATCAACAGAAAATTCCCTGGTTGCCTCCTGTTATTCTCAGATAAGAATCAACTCCATCAACTTGGCTGAGGAAACCCAACAGGACCTGGGCCCCACCTGCTTCAGTCCCCCCCGACACCTTCACACTCACCATGCTCCCTCACATTGCACAAGCTCTTCCCTCTGCCTAACGTGTTCTTCCACCCCTTACCTTCAACCTGATTAACCTCTAGGCATCCTTCAGGTCTCAGCTCAGCCGTCCTGACTTCTCTGACTTCTCTGGCCAGGTGCAATCTTTTGTTTATGAGCATTATGTCTCCTTCAACACACAGGTCATTACTGCAATTTTGTATTTGTTGGCATGACTATATGCATATCATCTAGCTCTCCCACTGAACTTTAAACTCTGAAGAGCAAGAATATGTTCTCATTTTTCCAAGCATTGTATCCGTGTACCTATTACATTGCTTGGCATAAAGTAAAAGTTTGATAAATATGTGTCATATGAATGAACAAACAAATAAATTTCAAGTGACAGCCCCTGACAATTGGTAAATTTTCATAGAGCTCTCTGTTGAAAAGACTTCAAATGCCAAGAAGACTGGGCTGAGTTTCAAAGAGTGTTCAACTGATCAACAATGGCTACCCCAGACCCCTGATGAGAGAATAGGAGCATGAGTTCTGATTATTTGCCCTTGTAATAAAGAGTGTGACTTTCTTGGAATGTGCTTGACACTGAGCAATTTTTTAGGTTGGCCAAGTGCTGGAATGCATGCTCAACACCCATCCAAATCCTCCTGGCATTCCCTGGAGCTCCTCGGATCACCTTAGACTTTAAATTCTCCACCTGAAATAACCTTTCATCTTTGGGTCACCAACCCTGCTTCCCAAGGAGATCAAGGCAAGAGAATCTAATCTTTACAAAGTATGTTCCTGACGTCAACAGGAAGACTAACGCAATGTGGCTGCATTCCCCAGAACTAACCAAAGCAGGGCTGCCCAGCTCCAAGGTGCCAACTCCACCTTGAAGGACGAACAGTATCAACACAAACAACCTGGTCCACAAGCCTCCTCCCCACCTCCCACCTATCCAGGGCTGGATGGGAAAGCAGATATCATTTCCTGATTGACTGACCAAGAGTCTGTCTCAGCTACAGAATCATCCCATTATTTGACTCAGGAAAGGTGAAAGGGGGAACCAAGGGCCCAGGGAAAGAATCTGCTAATCCATGATAGGAGAGCATTTTGTTAAGGTTTTTTCTTTCTTTCTTTACTGGTTATAATAAAGATTAATGTGGTACAGTGCTTGTCACAAAACAATTCTAGAAAAATTAAGGGCTTTTATTTGTCCTTATCAGTGCTTCTAGATCTGATTAATTCAGCCTGAGATGCTGCTACCTGTCATCTTTTGCTGCATTGATGGAAATATAGCATTTCCATGCCCGGATGGCAGAGCCTTTCTTGTGCTCTGCAGTACAGACCATTTTGTGTCTGTTTCTGAGCTCAGCATTTATAATCTATCAAGTGTCAGCGTCACCTTCTTTCCCATCCATATTATAAACACGGCAGGGCAGAGGCTATGTTCGAATAGCTCTGCAGATTTAATTCACGGTCCCTATCCACAGTGCAGGACACAAGGTGGGCATCCTACAAATAGCTTGGAGTAGGAAATGGCAACTCACTCCAGTGTTCTTCCCTGGAAAATTCCATGGACAGCAGAGTCTGGCAGGCTACAGTCCACGGGGTCACAAAGAGTCAGGCACGACTGAGCACACACACCTACAAATAGCTTGTACCATCTGGACAGGGGTTGCTACTTGAGGATGGTTCACAAGACTGACAAAAACTGTGAAGGGTCCCCCTGGGCAGCCCCACTTGCTCAGTGACATTCACGTAGCAAAAAATCCTGGGTGTGTTGCTTTTGCCACCTTAGGTAGAAAAGCTTGTGCAAAATCACACAGACAAATTCTGCAGGTGCCAGGCCTGAAATGTGGCCCCAGTGGAAGAGGACTAACATCTTCTGAGCATCTTTTGTAGATCAAGGACAAAAAAGTTCAGTTCCCTTCTGTCCACTGATGCCCAGAGACCCGGTGTACACAAGTACCTGTCTGTTCGAGGCAGGAGTCCCCTGGCGCTGCCTGCTTCCTCCCCTCCCCTCAGTAAAGTCCCTGGTGAGGGCCGCTCTGCTGCAGTGCCCTCATTCCTGCCTGCAAACAGGCATTTGACTTCAGCAGGTTCCAGCTGCCCGCTCCTCTCCAGGAGGCTGAGATGACTCCTCGGGAAGGTGCCGGCTGTGTCTCGGGACCTGTCGGGATGAAGGATGCTAGCCGGGTTCTCTCTCACCATTCGCCTGCTGATTTGGTCCCCAGCAATTCATTTTTATGTTCACAGCCTTTTCCATGCCGTCTTTCCCTCTATACTTTGCATTTTCCTGATACGGTACAGCAAGGTGTGTTTTTGTCACTCTTGCGTTCCAAAAATAATTCCGGACTAGAGCTTTCGCAACTGTAGGCTGCTTGGGAACTTCATCCTCTGCTGGTAAGATCTCCTTGGAAATGAGTTCCTCTAGGTAGGGTGCTCTGAAGTGTTAATTTCCAGGGGAAAGATGGCTAGGGCCACCTGATAGCACCAAAATAAACATCTGCTGAGAGAATATTTCTAGGAAAAATTAGATATAGAGGATTACAGAGAAGAAATGATTGAGTTTATTTTGTGCCAGGCAGTATAAAAGGCATTGCTGCTATGTCACTTCAATCATGTCTGACTCCTTGTGACCCCATGGACTGCCTATGTCTCCTGCATTGGCAGGCAGGTTCTACCACTAGCACCACCATTAAGGATATATAATAGTAAATTTTAAATATATATAGATATATGATGGAATATGAGTGGTATCAGTGAGACATAGATGCTATATCCACCCATCTAGCCATGCATGCGTGCTCAGTCATGTCCAACTCTTTGTGACCTCATGGACTATATAACCCACCAGGCTCCTCTGTCCATGGAATTTTCCAGGCAAGAATATGGAGTGGGTTGTCATTTTTTCCTCCAGGGGATCTTCCCAGCCCGGGGACTGAGCCCATGTCTCCTGCAATGCAGGTGGATTCTATACCACTAAGCCACCTGAGAAGTTCTATAGATACTATATATAAGGTAATAAATGAATTAATAAAAGTGGTAACAAAATGTGTCCCTACTGGTTTGTCAGCACTTCGATGACTTTCCAGTGCTGTAGTCTAGGGCAGTGAACATTTCTCTTTCAGAAGTTTTGCTTTTAGAATCAGAACCTGCTCCCCAACTACCTACTCAACCCCTCACAAACAAACCTCCTACTGTGTGAGAGACTCTCAGGACAGGAAGTGCATGCATATTAAGCAAAAGGCACATAATGATACATTTTTCATGCCCTTTTGGTATTGGTTCACATGTCTATCAGGATTCTGAAACTAGTTCCAGTTCCCTAGTTGAAATCAGAACTCTCTTGTTTAACATTCCTGAGCATTTAAAAAATAATTTAAGAAATTTATGAAATTTAAGAAATAAATGAACAAAATACTGCATTCGTCTTCTAGTTCTCAGGTTCACATAGAATCCTCAGAAGAAAACTTCCTCACAGCAACCAGCATCAGTCTGGACCTCACCTGTCCCTTTTGTATCCTTTCTCCAGGCCTCCCCATCCCCAAATCCAGTCCTGGCTGCCTCTTGCTCACTGACTTCTTTTTGTTGATTGTTGTAGTTTGATGATAGTCACTTAAGTCATGTCCGACTCTTTTGTGACCCCACAGACTGTAGCCCTCCAGGTTCCTCTGTCCATGGAATTCTCCAGGCAAGAATACTGGAGTGGGTTGCCATTTCCTTCTCCAGGGGATCTTCCCCACCCAGGGAGCGAACCCATGTCTCCTACATTGCAGGCAGATTCTTTACACCTGAGCCACCAGGGAAGCCCTGTCCTTACTCAAGTGCCTCTTTATACACATTTCCATCCCAAGTCCCATTCCAAGTCTCCTTCCCATTTGACTGTCAAATCTGATCACGTTTCAGGGTCAGCATTAGCACTTTTTTCCAACAACCATTTCATTATTAGACACTTTCTCCAGCGATATTATAGAATCTGAGTCCAACTTCAGCGGCATTAAATGTATTGGTTATTTTCTGTCTATGACATGAGTCCTTCCAGTCTGATAATTTTCTGAAACCCAAAGCACCAATGCAGCTGGAATCAGGGTGTCTGAAAAGAGGCAGCTGTCTCTTCTCATCCTGCAAAATGTTTCCACAAAATCTGCCCCCAAATGCTAAACTCTTTCACTAGGGAGAGCTGATTCATGGAATTTAAAATAGGATTTCCGTATGGCTGGATAATTCTGTGGAGGAAAACAGAAAAGGAAAAAACACAAGTATTGCTTTTCTAAGATCTTCCTTTTGAGGCCAAGTCAGGGCACAGAGTGTTGTGGACACTGGGATGATGGGAATATCGGGAATGCACTTTCAGTTCAGTTCACTTCAGTTCAGTCGTTCAGTTGTGTCTGACTCTTTGCGACCCCATGAACCGCAGCATGCCAGGCCTCCCTGTCCATCACCAACTCCCAGAGTTTACCCAAATTCATGTCCATTGAGTCGGTGATGCCATCCAACCATCTCATCCTCTGTCGTCCCCTTCTCCTCCTGCCCTCAATATTTCCCAGCATCAGGGTCTTTTCTAATGAGTCAGCTCTCCACATCAGGTGGCCAAAGTACTGGAGTTTCAGCTTCAACATCAGTCCTTCCAGTGAACACCCAGGACTGATCTCCTTTAGGATGGACTGGTTGGATCTCCTTGCAGTCCAAGGGACTCTCAAGAGTCTTCCCCAACACCACCACCAAATTGATGTTCAAAAGCATCAATTTTTCAGTGCTCAGCTTTCTTCACAGTCCAACTCTCACATCCATACATGACTACTGGAAAAACCATAGCCTTGACTAGACAGATAGGAACTCTTAGGGACCCTAAAAGATTTTCTGCAAAAATGCCCAGTTCTTGGAACTTCACTGAAATATCTGCTCCCAGGCAAGAAATGTCAAGTCGAGGTCTAAAACCAAAGTGTACCAGCCCTGTGAATCCCTTGATAATATTTGTTTCCTGCCATAAATTCTGCAAGATATTTGGTGATGATGTCACCATAACCTCTTTGAGACACAAGACACTGGATCCTATCCCTTCCTGCCTTCCTAGGCATTTTTCAATACTGAAACTTCTCTCTCTTATAATTCAGTCTCCTTCGGATACCCGGTTTCTTCCAGTTTTTAATGTCTAAACTTTTCACATGAAAAAAATGAACTTGGTTCAACCTCCCCTTTGCTGGCTCCTCCTCCTTTCACTGTCTTTTAATGTTAGGGTTTCCTGTAAATTGGGGTAGCCACTGAGGAAAACAGTATGGAGGTTTCTCCAAAACTAAAAATAGTACTACCACATGACCGCGACTCCACTCCAAGGTATATATCTGAAAAAAACCAAAACCACTAATTCAATAATATACATGCACCCAATTTTCATAGAAGCATTGTTACACTAGCCAAGATATGCAAGCAACCTAAGTGTCCATCAGCAGATGAATGGATAAAGAGGTGAGATATATACATTAATATATGGCAGGTGGATTCTTTACCACTGAGCCACCTGGAAAACCTATATATATACATATATATAGAGAGAGAGGTTTTATATTATATATATAATAAAATTCTATTATTAAAAAAATATATATATATATAATAAAATACTACTCAGCCATTAAAAAAAAGAATGAAATGTTGCCATTTGCAGCAACGTGGATGGTTGAAGGGTATTGTGCTAGGTGAAATAAGTCAGACAGAGAAAGACAAATACTGTATGATATCAGTTATGTGTGGTACCACTTTATACAACAAACTAGTGAAGGTAAAAAAAAAAAGCAGACTCACAGATGCAGAGAACAAACTAGTGGTTACAAGTAGGGAGAAGGAAGGGGTGACATAGAGGTAGGGGAGTAAGAGGTACAAACTAAGGTATAAAGTAAGCCAAAAGGATATATTGTACACATAGGGAATATAGCCAATATTTTATAATAACTATAAATGGAGCATAATCTTTAAAAATTGTGAATCACTATATTTTATACTTGTAATATTGCCCACCAACTATACTTCAATTAAAAATAAATATCCTTACAGCCACTATGGAGAACAGTGTGGAGATTCCTTAAAAAACAGGAAATAGAACTGCCATATGACCCAGCAATCCCACTTCTGGGCATACACACCGAGGAAACCAGATCTGAAAGAGACACGTGCACCCCAATGTTCATTGCAGCACTGTTTACAATAGCCAGGACATGGGAGCAACCTAGATGTCCATCAGCAGATGAATGGATAAGAAAGCTGTGGTACATATACACCATGGAATATTACTCAGCCATTAAAAATAATGCATTTGAATCAGTTCTAATGAGGTGGATGAAACTGGAGCCTATTATACAGAGTGAAGTAAGCCAGAAAGAAAAACACCAATACAGTATACTAACGCATATATATGGAATTTAGAAAGATGGTAATGAAAACCCTGTATGCGAGACAGCAAAAGAGACACAGACGTACAGAACAGTCACTTGGACTCTGTGGGAAACGGCTAGGGTGGGATGATTTGGGAGAATGGCATTGAAACATATATATTATCATATTTGAAACAAATCGCCAGTCCAGGTTTGATGCATGAAACAGGGCACTCGGGGCTGGTGCACTGGGATGACCCAGATGGGTGGGATGGGGAGGGAGGTGGGAGGGGGGTTCAGGATGGGGAACACATGTACACCTGTGGCAGATTCATGTCAATGTATGGCAAAACCATTACAATATTGTGAAGGAATTAGCCTTCAATTAAAATAAATAAATTTATTAAAAAAAATAAAAATACATATCTTAAAATTTTTAATCAGAGAATAGTTGCTTTATAATGTTGTTTTGGTTTCTGCCATACAACAGCTCAAATCAGCCATAAGTATGTATACATATATCCCTTCCCTCCTGAGCGTCCCTCCCAACTCCCCCCACCGCCAAGTCATCACAGAGCACCAAGTTGATCTCCCTGTGTTATGCAGCAGCTTCCCACTAGCTATCTATTTCACACATGGTAGTATATATATGTAGTGTATATATATATATAGTGTATATATATACTTATATATGTATCAGTGCTACTGTCTCAATCTGTCCCACCCTTTCCTTCCCCTGCTGTGTCAAGTCTGTTCTCTATGTCTGCTTCTCTATTCCTGCCCTGCAAATAGGCTAATCAGTACCATTTTTCTAGATTCCATATATATGCATTAATATACAATATTTGTTTCTCTGACTTACTTCACTCTAGTAAACAGGCTCTTAGGTTCATCCACTTCAGTTCAACTGACTCAATTAAGTTCCTAAAAAATAATAATTTTTTAAAATGTTACCAGCCTTTGACATTACAAATCTTTTTCAAATATTAATTTAATTGCAGCTGACACATTTTGATAAATAAAATGTCATTATAACTGTCATTAAAAAGAATGAATAAACAAAAGAAATTTTCGAAGTTATTATGATTATGCTTGGAGTTGTTCTCCAACTTGCTGTCACCCTCAGACCATCTTGATCATCTGAAAGCAGGTTTTATCAAAATAATTCCATAATTAAGAAGGTCAAGTCAACAAGGTGAGCAATGATGAAAAATACAGATATGTCTCAATGTATATATCTGAAAGCTTCTTGTGAAATGACAAATGCACTATTAGTGTCCATGGAAGGTTTTATAGTAAGACCATAGCCCCCAAACCAAGAAATTACTGTAGTGATTTACAATCCTGAAACCTTACTAAAAATACCCTCGTTTCTTTAGTGCATTGTCTCCAAGCTCCTGGTCAATATGCTAAAAACCAATTTCCAGACAGCCAATTCCACAGACCAACATTTGGGCAAATGGGCTTGCTTCTGTATTTCTCCAAATATGTTGCCCAAGTCCCCTGTAGTGTTATCACCTGAAATGCTCATTAAAAGCACAGGCCATCCCAGACCTATTAATGATGAGATCCAGGAATTCAGGTTTTAAATACCAAGGTGATTCTCATGAAAGTTAAAATTTGAGAGCGAGACTGTGGTTCTAGAAGGTAGACAGCCATGATTTGCAATGATATTGAGCTAGCGTTCACTTGTATCTTGGCAATCCCCAAGCCATGACAAGAACCTGCCAAATGCTGTAGTGAAACCCTCTCTCCTGGGAAAACAAAGATGTCTTGCTTTCTAAATTCTTTAAGAACAGTTTGCCTTAGATAAAAATAGTTTGGGCAGCAAGGAGTTTAGGGGAAGTCGTTCTTGCTTGGGAGCTCAGTAGAGAATGTTCTTCCTTCTAAAAGCCTCCGGCCAGTGGGTTACATCCAGAACTGACCTTGGAAAGCAGGGCCTGCAGGAAGCAGAGCCTTGCAAGTTTTTGGCAACCAGGTATTAGGAAAAGGCTTCAGTCATGGATGGTCTCACGACCCTGGGCAGCAGAAGACGTCTACTTAGACAGAGAGGGTTAGGAGATGGACAGAGGTCAGGGAAGAATGTCTTTGCTTAAAGTAGTACAGAATATCCAATCCCTGTCTGCTACATTTATTTCACTCTAGGTAATCATACTTTTGAGCACAGTTGTCTCTGGGATGCCCTCATCAACAGAAGTGACAGTATTGTCCACCAAAGGAAATGACTATTGCAATAATAATAGATACTCTTCATGGTGTAGCTACTATATGGAACTCTACCTTCACAAATTATAGTCTATGTCCATGAAGTAGGCTATGCTTAGTCTCAGTCATGTCTGATTCTCTGCGACACCATGGACTGCAGCCCACCAGGCTCCTCTGTCCTTGGGATTCTCCAGGCAAGAACAATGGAATGGGTTGCCATGCCCTCCTCTAGGGGATCTTCCCAATCCAGGGATCAAACCTGGGTCTCCTGCATTGCAGGTGGATTCTTTACCATCTGAGCAATCAAGAAAGCCCTGGTGAAGAACAAGATGAAGAAGGCAGATGAAATTATGAGCACCACACAGAAAGGAAAAGAGGCCTGCAAGTCTTGGTAATCTGGCCAAGGTCATGCAACTAGAGAGTGGGTCTGAGTCTGAACCCAGATCTGTGCCCTTTCACTGAGTCTTGACTTTAGGTGGTAAATTAAATTTATACAAGTTGACTACTATTTCCATTCCATCTTCATCCAGTCTCTTCTAGCTTATCATCCTATTCCCACTTTAGATCTCTCTCTAGCTTTATCCTTTCCCCAAATCAAGCCAGAATTCTATTTCTTTTCTTTTCCCAACCTTACTGAGATATAGGTGACACATAACACGGTGTAGGTTTATGGTGTACAGTGTGATGATTTAAAGCAACATATACTTTGTTGAAATGCTTACCACAATAGGGTTACTGTAAAACTCCATCCCCTCACAAAATATCATTTGTATATGTGGTAAGATCTATTCTCTTGGTAAATTTCAAGTACAGTTGCTAAGAATAGTTATCCTGCTGTACATTGGATCCCCAGAACTTATTCATCTTATAACTGGAAGTTTATGCCTTTTGACTAAAATTGCCCCATTTCCCTACCACCCAGCCTCTGGTAATCACCATTCTACTCTCTAGATAATGAGGATTCACAGTCCTTTCAATATTTCTCAAAGCCCCTATTTCTAATCTTCATTTCATGTACCTGGCTTTTCTATTTTATCCTTGCTTGTGTCTGAACCTTTTCATGCTCCATAGTTTTCTATCAGATCATAGCACAAAAGGAATATTAACCTTTGTAAACAAGTTTTACATGTATAAGCACTTACTTTTTTTTCCCCCTTAGGGAGGGGCATTTTATTTTATTGAAATATATTTGACAAATGATATTGTGTAAATTTAAGGTATACAACATGCTGACTTGATATGTTTATATATTGTAACATATTGCCGTTGTAGCAATAATTAGCATCTCTATCTTGTCACATAATTATAAGCATTTACTTTTTTAACAAGTGCTGAATGTATCTTTAAAAAATAAGTATAAACATTTTATGTATTAGGCACTTACCATGTGCAAAGTACTATACAGAAAT
Organism: Cervus elaphus; assembly: GCF_910594005.1. NCBI lineage: Eukaryota > Metazoa > Chordata > Mammalia > Artiodactyla > Cervidae > Cervus > Cervus elaphus. Next base: position 37,588,295 of record NC_057828.1, on the reverse strand, counting down.
GTCAAAGACATGGGCACTGACCTCAAAGTGTGTACAATCCAGTGAGGATAGCAATAAGACATAGACACAAATAGCATAAAACAAATGGAAAGTAAAGAGAATCAAGAAAAGTAGAATTAATATTTCCATTAGTTTCTCTATGACATCTCTACTCCCAAATGTACTTCATCCCGAATCAACCCAGTAACATCTTTGCTGGTAACTCATCTTAGTCCTTAATGCAAATCTGCTGCTATTTCAGTCCACCTTGCTTGTCCTTGTAAAAGTCAACTTTTGTCACATGCTTCCTCACCATCACTTCAGCCCTCTGTTCAAGGATATCTGTTAGATGACTACTGTTTTTAGATCAGATTCACTTTACCTACAGGACACTCCAGACCATCCCTTACTGACATGTTCACTTGTTGGTCTAGAGGGCGACCCAATCCCATGAAAACCAAAAAACGAGAGACTGTCCCACATGGTTACTGTGGTATTATGGCTTAGGGCAGTACGCTTGCTTATCTTGGTTTATGCAGTAGATGTTCTTCAGGCTGTTGTGAATACCATTGGAATGATTGCATATCCCGGAGAGTCTGTGTACAAAATGTACTTCCATGTATTGAATCCAGTTTTCTCATTGATTTGCATTGTGTTTCCCAGAACTCTTTCTCTTATGTACATTTCATTTGGCAGGTCGTCTAATACTTTAGTTTGCTTCTTCTTTGCGTTACCAGAGACCCATTATCACTAATCATTTTACCATCTCTGAATGCACTGAGAGGAAGGCTACAACTGCAGATCCCAGAAAAAAAAAAAAATGTGAGTCATTAACTGTTGTGAATAATTTATCTGAGTTTTGAATTGAGTTTGCTTAAAATATATTCCTATCATGACTTACTGAAAGAATTTCAACTCTGCTAACAGGCCAACAGAAGAAACAGGCCAGTCCCTGAAGTGGGCAACAACCAAAAAGTAGGGTTCTCTAATGAGAAGTTTCTATTCAGATTTTGTTTGTATAAACCAGCTGTGAAATACATTTGGAAATCACTGGGGAATATGTGATCACCCACCTAGAGACAGACATCCTGGAATGAGAAGTCAAGTGGGCCTTAGGAAGCATCACTATGAACAAAACTAGCGGAGGTGATGGAATTCCAGTTGAATTATTTAAAATCCTAAAAGATGATGCTGTGAAAGTGCTGTACTCAATATGCCAGCACATTTGGAAAACTCAACAGTGGCCATAGGACTGGAAAAAGTCAGTTTTCATTCCAATCCTAAAGGCAGTGCCAACGAATTCTCAAACTACCACATAATTGCTTTCATCTCACATGCTAGGAAAGTAATGCTCAAAATTCTCCAAGCCAGGCTTCAGCAACATGTGAACCGTGAACTTCCAGATGTTCAAGCTGGTTTTAGAAAAGGCAGAGGAACCAGAGATCAAATTTCCAACATCTGTTGGATCATCGAAAAAACAAGAGAGTTCCAGAAAGACATCTACTTCTGTTTTATTGACTATGCCAAAGCCTTTGACTGTGTGGATCACAATAAACTGTGGAAAATTCTGAAAGAGATGGGAATACTAGACCACCTGACCCACCTCTTGAGAAACCTATATGCAGGTCAGGAAGCAACAGTTAGAACTGGACATGGAACAACAGACTGGTTCCAAATAGGAAAAGGGGTCAGGGCTGTATATTGTCACCCTGTTTATTTAACTTCTATGCAGAGTACATCATGAGAAACATTGGGCTGGAGGAAGCACAAGCTGGAATCAAGATTGCCAGGAGAAATATCAATAACCTCAGATATGCTGATGACATCACCCTTATGGCATAAAGTGAAGAGCAACTAAAAAGCCTCTTGATGAAAGTGAAAGAGGAGAGTGAAAAAGTTAGCTTAAAGCTCAACATTCAGAAAACTAAGATCATGGCATCTGGTCCCATCACCTCATGGGAAATAGATGGGGAAACAGTGGAAACAGTGCCAGACTTTATTTTTTGGGGCTCCAAAATCACTGCAGATGGTGATTGTAGCCATGAAATTAAAAGACGCTTACTCCTTGGAAGGAAAGTTATGACCAACCTAGATAGCATATTAAAAAGCAGAGACATTACTTTGCCAACAAAGGTCTGTCTAGTCAAGGCTATGGTTTTTCCAGTGGTCACGTATGGATGTGAGAGTTGGACTGTGAAGATAGCTGAGCACCAAAGAATTGATGCTTTTGAACTGTGGTGTTGGAGAAGACTCTTGAGAGTCACTTGGACTGCGAGGAGACCCAACCAGTCCATCCTAAAGGAGATCAGTCCTAGGTGTTCATTGGAGGGACTGATGCTGAAGCTGAAACTCCAGTAATTTGGCCACCTCATGCGAAGAGTTGACTCATTGCAAAAGACCCTGATGCTGGGAGGGTTTAGGGGCAGGAGGAGAAAGGGACAACAGAGGATGAGATGGCTGGATGGCATCACCGACTCGGTGGACATAAGTTTGCGTAAACTCCAGGAGTTGGTGATGGATAGGGAGGCCTGGCGTGCTGCGTTTCATGGGGTCACAAAGAATCGGACACGACTGAGCGACTGAACTGAACTGAATAGAGTACAAAGGAAGAAGTGATCATTCTTTTTAAAAAGGAAGTCACTGGAAAAGGAACACATAGAGGCTAAATAACTATCGATCCTTACCACCTACCAAGCAACAGAAGAGGAACCTGAGCCATTGTACACCAAACTCTAAGTTTCTCAACCTCTGCACTACTGATATCTAGGGGTGGATGTTGTGGGAGCCTGAGCTGTAGAGTGTAGAGTGATTAACAGCATCACTACCTACTAGATGTAGGAGACGACCTTCTGCTGTGACATGCAGAAAGGCTTCAGACAGTGCCGAATGTCCCTGCAGGACAAAATAGCCTCTTGTTGAGAAACAATGATCTCCTTTAAACTACAAACTCCCAGTGGTCAGATCATAAACTACACTTTTTAAATCTTTTTTCTCTTTTTTCTTTTTATTTCTTTATACTTTTTAAATCTTTAGCTAAATATAAATGGGATCCTCAGAAGATGTCTTATCACAAGTTCCCCTGAAAGGACCACATGACAATTTTCTAGCACATTTAAACAATATTGATCTTTTCTTTTTTACAATAGAAGATGGATGCTTAGCCTTTAATTAAACTAATTTCAAACTTTGGCTATTAAAGTCATCTCCCAGGTGGCACTAGTGGTAAGAAACCTACCCGCCAAGGTAGGAGGTAAGAGATGTGGGTTCGATCCCCAGGTTGGGAAGCTCCCCTAGAGGAGGACATGGCAACTCACTCTTGTATTCTAGCCTAGAGAATCCCATGGACAGAGGAACCTGGTGGGCTATGGTCCATAGCGTCACAAAGAGTCAGGGATGCCTGAAGCAACTTAGCACACACTCAGAACTAGAGAAGAAAATTATCTCTACTCAAAACCTACAAATCTACTCTCTGGAGGTAAGTTTAGTTGTAGTCAAATGAGGTTCCAAAGGTATTCTGTCCATTTTCTCCCCCTTAATTGCTATGCTTCTGACTGTTCCTCAAATATGATAGAATGATCCTAGTTGTGTTCTCACTACAATGTAGAAGAAGAATGTATAATTGTATACATTGTATAATAATATACAATGTATAATTCTTCTACAATGTAGAAGAATGTATAATTAAGAAGCCCTGACAAATCCATTAGCATGCATCTTGAAGGACCTTCTCACTGAGTCAAACATATTTCCAGCAACTAGAAAGGAAAGAGACACATAGAAATCCAGTCACCACTTCAGACTTTGAAATCATGAGGACCAATCCAGAAGATGCACATTCGTAGAGTCAGAAAGTAGATTTGTGATTTGTCTAGGGTCAAAGAGAGAGGGGAAAGGTAGAGGAAATGGGTAGTGACATAATGAGCATAGCTTTTTGGAGTGAAGAAATGTTCTACAATTGATTGTGGTGATGTTTGTACAGCTCTATGAATATTTTTAAAGCCATCAAATTGTACACATTAAATGATGGAATAGTATGGTATGTGAAATTTTATCTCAATAAAGGTATTACACTTAAAAAAGAGAAACTATGAAGACTAAATATATTCAAGCTTTCATTCTTTGCTGTCATCACTATTAACTCACTGTGTGTTGCTCTTCAGACAAGTGAATGACCTTGTGAGCACCTTTCAAACTGGAATTTGCAGACTACATGACTGATAATAGTTCTGCAGGCAGGAAATCAACATGAAACTCAGCTGCCCAGCCTCACCCCACTAACTAGCCAATTCAAATATTGCTCAGTTCCAACAGTATTAATACTCGTGAGATGTTAGTTCTTCTGAAAACATGGCAGGCAGATAAAAATCTAGGAAAACTGAAAATAGGAGCCAGCTCATGTTGACTCACATCACGAATTGTATCACTGGGGACTTTTCTGGGGGTCCAGTGGTTAAGAGCTCACCAACAGGTGAAGGGCACACAGGTTCGATCCCTGGTCCTGGAAGATTCCACATGCCGTGGGGCAACTAAGCTCGTGAGCCACAACTACCGAGCCCTCGCACCCTGGAGGCCTTGCTTTGCACAGGAGGGGCTGTCTCAATGAGAAGCCCATGCACCACAGCCAGAGAGTAGCCCCTACTCACTGCAACTAGAGAAAGCCCACACAGCAACGAAGACCCAGTGCAGCCACAAATAAATACATTTTTTAAAAAGAATTGTATCACCACTTTTAGCAATTCAGGTAAGTAGAACTAGGACTGGAGAATATTTTTTGCAATATACCTGTCTCTAGAAGTAGACTTTATTTTTAATTAAGTGTATCTTTGATCTTGCATTCTTACCAGGGCTAATACTATGAAAGGGTGAGTTAGCGATTGTCTGAGAAAGGTGATATCCACAGTGTTGATAAAGGACCGTGGGAAATACTTTTTGCATCCTCAGACAGATCCCTAAAATTCCCTTAAAGTGTGATTCTTTTGACTTAAGACTTTGGTTTCTGGCAAAATGAAACATAAAGCATAGAATAACTTTTGAAGTGGTTATTGGATATCTACAGTATGGTATGAATAAGTTTCAGATAATGAGAACAGGCTTTTTAATAGAAGCAGACATAGCAATAAAATATTCAAATTTCATTTAATTCCCATAATATTTTAGGATGATATATGGGTAAATATGGCTTAAAACATTTTACTATCCCGTTCTTCCCACCTAGAACAAGGAAGAATTATGTAACAAATTTAAAGTATATTCCAGGTCATTTAATAAAAAAAAATACTGATACTTTACTGGTGCATAACTCTCAAGGACAGAAAAGTAGAAGGAAAGTTGGAAGGATAATGAAGAATGCTTCCACTTAACAAGATTCCACTCCAGGTCTCACGGTACCCTCAAGGACAGCTTGCACCAAGAATAAACACTTTGCCACTCTTAAGAAGACAAAGGTCTTAGGCTCATTCTTTCATCCAAAGACACACAACAGGAACAATGTATATTTAAAAATCTTTTTTCTTCCCTAGCCCAGACCCGTTTGGTGTAGTAAGAATAGTTTTACGTATTGTAATTTGGTGTGGGCTGAATTGTATCCCCTTCTAAAGTTATGTGTTGAAGCCCTGTGTGCATGCATGCATGCTAAGTCATTTCAGTTGTGTCCGAGTCTTTGTGACCCTATGGACCATAGCTTGCAGGCTTCTCTGTCGATGGAATTCTCCAGGGAAGAATACTGGAGTGGGTTGCCATGCCTTCCTCCAGGGGATCTTTCTGACCCAGGCATTGAACTCATATCTCTATGTCTTCTGCATTGGCAGATGGGTTCTTTACCACTAGCAACTCTTGGGAAGCCCATGTTGAAGCCTTAACACCCAGTAATTCAGAATGCTACTCTACTTGGAGATAGGGTCTTTGAAAAAGTAATTAAGGTTAAATGAGATCATTTTGGTGGGTTCTAATGGCTGGTGCCTTTAAAATTAAAAAAAAAAAAGAGAGAAAGAGAGAGAGGGCAAGGACATAGGTATTTACAGGGGAACACTGGTGGTGATGAGTCAAGGAGAAGACAGACATCCAAAAGCCAAAAAGAGAGGCATCAGAAGAAACCAGCCCTGTGGACTCCATGATCTCAGACTTAGACCTAGCAGACCTATGAGAAAATCAGTTTCTGTTGTTTAAGTCACCCAATCTATGGTACTTCTTTATGAAAACCCAAACAAACTAACGTAAACTTCAAAATGCTTGTCACCTTGAATTGACTTTATTTTTAACAAAGGAGAATGGCCTAAGTTTATTTATATAGGGCACATAGTCCTGCCCTATTGTGCTGTCCATGAAGTTCTTCTGAGTCACCATTCATCAGAATTTCTCCAAAGTTAATCAAATGAAATTTATGGAAACCAAACAGGCTAAAACCATCAAGAGAATTTATTGCAGTCAGTTAACAATGGAATTTGGCCAATGTGAACTTTAAAAAAAAAAAAATTTAGATGTCACTCTAGATTTCCCAAGCAAATTTTCTGGGCACCCCATTTCTTTTGATGTTGCTTTACTTCTGGAAATATCCAGGCCACTCTTTCTAAGCCACACTTTGCATTCTGTGTTCTTTACACATTCAGGGGCCAACAAGAATTTTTATTAATGATGCTTTATCATATACATTGCTGACAGGAATGTAAAATGATATAGCTACTTTGGAAAATAGTCTGGCAGTCCTTCAAACAGTTAAATATAGGATTACCATGTGATTTAGCAATTCCACTCCTTGGTATTTACCCAAGAGAAATGAAAACATATGTTTACAAAAAAAAAAAAACTTATACACAAATGTTCATAGCAATGTTTTTCATAATATTCAAAAAGGTAAATAATCCAAATGCCCATCAACTGAATGAATAAACAAAATGTGTTATGTCCATACAATGGAATATTATTCTTCAATAAAAAGTAATGGAGTACTAACACATGCTACAACATAGATGAATTTTTTAAAACATTATGCTACATGAAAGAAGATAGGCACTAAAGGCCTTATGATATATGATTTCATTATTATGAAGTAACCAGAATGGTAAATTCATAGAGACAAAAAGTAGACTAGTGATTTCCAGGAGGTAGGGGCAGAGGGGAATGAAGAGTGATGGCTAACGGATCCAGAGTTTCTTTATGGGGTGATGTTGTTGTTTAGTTACTAAGCCATGTCTGACTCTTTTGTGATCCCATGGACTGTAGTCTGGCAGTCTCCTCTCTCCATGGGATTTCCCAAGAAAGAATATTGGAGTGGGTTGCCGTTTCCTTCTCCAGGGGATCTTCCTGACCCAGGGATCAAACCTGTATCTCCTGCATTAGCAGGTCAGTTCTTTACCGTTGAGCCACCAGAAAAGTCCTATGGGGTGATGAAATACTCTAATAAATCAATTGTAGTGATGGATGCACAACTCTGTGAATATAATAAAAACTATGGAATTGTACTGTTTAAATGGGTAAAGTATAAACCACATGAATCATATCTCCAAAAAGCTGTTCTAAATAAAGAATGTTTTCTCATTCCCATTTCCTTCTGCATGTGCTCCTTTTCCCAAATCTAATACACACACCACATATACCACAGGCTCCTCCTTTGACAGGGGCAGCAAAAAAGGAATTCAAAATTAGGGATCTAGAATAGACAGTCATTAAGGTCCTTTTCAAACCTCAAGAATTTAAAACATCCACTGTGTTAGTTTCCTGTTGCTGCTATAACAAATTATCACCAACTTGGTGACTTAGACGAAGACACATTTATTACTTCACAGTTCTGAATAGCAGAAGTCTGCAATGGGTTTCTCTGGAATAAAATCAAGGTATCATCAGGGTTATGTTCATTTTAGAGGTTCTAAGGGAGAACATGTACACTATTTTTTTCCAGTTTCTAGATGCTGCCTGAATCTTTGACTCATGATTCCTTCCTCGGTCTTCAAAGTCATTAGCAGAGAATCATCAAATCTTTCTCTGACTCTATTAAAATCCAATGTAATTGCATACAGCGTGCATGTGTACTAAGTCGTTTCAATTGTGCCTGTCTCTTTGTGACCCTATGGACTGTAGCCTGCCAGGCTCTTCTGTCCATGGGATTCTCCAGACAAGAATACTGGGGTGGGTTGCCATGTCCTCCTTCAGGGGATGACCCAAGGGTTGTACCCGCATCTTGTGTGGCTCCTGCATTGCAGGTGGATTCTTCAGCACTGAGCCATCAGGGAAACCCAGCTTCATAGTACCCACTCCAGTATTTCAAGATAATCTCCCCATCTCAAATCTTAACATAATTGTATATGTAAAACCCTTTTATCGTGTAAAGCAGCATATTCAAAAGTTCCAGGGACAGACCATTCATGACTTTAGGGGGCCATTATTCTCCTTATCACATCTACCATGTCAGTGAGTGACCACAGCATTTGAGAGGGCATTGGACCTTGGGTAGGGCCTATGAAAGAGAGAGAAAGCAGAACACCTAGGTCTTCCACAGAACAAATGACCTACAAAGACCACCTATCCAGTTCAAGTCCACCCAGGGCCATGGCCTGCCCTTTCCACTTGTTATCTTATGGGTATCAGCAAACAGTCCATACAGATCATTTTAATTTTTTTTAAAGAGAGAAAGAAAAATCCACCAGTTTGGAGTGGCTCTTGAAGAAGCCTTAAGAACTGTTGGAAAAGGCAGCAGTGATTCCAAGAAATAGTACCAGTTCATAAAGACCAGGATCTGACAATTTCATCTTTTTTTTTTTTTTTTAAGAGAGGATACTTTGATCAAGAAAATGTGGAGACACAGTATATCTGAGCCACTCCAAAATATCAATTTTCATAAGATCCCAGAAAGCAGAGTGGAATAATATGGGCCACAATGTAAGGCAATTTCTCACATAATCAGATGGCAAAATAATCTTTGCTTACAGGATATTGATGAATAGAATGATGTCATCTCTTGAGTAAGTGTCTTGTGTTGGGCCAAAGGGCTGAGGTTTAACATTCGCATCAGTGGCTTAGATGAATGATTATCCTGTTTGTCAAGGATGGAAAGCCAGAAGAGAGATAGTGAACAGAATGGCTGTGTGTGTGATACAATAGATTAGATCATGGGCACAGTGGAGGGCAAATGAGGCTGGGGCTTGATCGTCGGCAGAGATGGCATGCTCAGAACCTTGCTTTAGATTAGCTATGATATTTAAAAGGGAAATATACTAACATGTGGAAAGTCCAAAATATAAAAATACCAAAATTCAGAAAAGGCACTAGGTACGGTCCATTAGAGACTAGAGATATGTCTGCATAACTGCGATGTGTGAAGGCATAGTCCATGCCGTTACTTCAGTCGCTTCAGTCACTAAGTCATGTCCAACTCTTAGCCCCTCCGTGGACTGTAGCCCACCAGGCTCCTCTCTGCATGAGATTTCCCGGGCAAGAATACTGGAGTGGCTTACTGTATTCTTCTGTAGGGGATCTTTCTGGCCCAGAGATTGAACCCACATCTCCTACACTGGCAGACAGGTTCTTTACCATTGAACTACCAGGGAAGCCCATGAAGGCGCAGAGAAAGGCGTAAATGACAAGCAGTAATCAGGGAAGAGAAAAGGCATGAGTAAAAAGTAAGATTCCAGGGAAGCTAAGAAAGGATAGGGTCAAGTACAGGTGACAAGCCTCAATACCAGATGATAGGAGAATGACCATGTATAATAGCATCATCACATAATATAATATAGTCATCAAAATGAGGTTCTCAAAAATATTGGAAGACATGGAAAGCGTTCGATGCAAAACTAAATTTTAAAAAAGCAATATTCTAGTCTAGTGTATAGTGGAATATCAACTTTGTTATTGTTTTAAAGTATGCTTAAAAGAAAAACCATAAAGAAAGACCTCAAAAATGTTAATAGCAGCTGTCTGTAATTAAGAGGATTGTGAATGATTTCAGTTTCTTCTTTTACTTCTTAATATTTTCTAAGTTTTTCATAATGGATATCTCTGATTCTTAAAATCAGGAAAAATATTTCAAAGTGTAGGTAAGTGTTGGTACTTAGAAAGGAGAAAAGCTGTCTTAGGTCGGAGAAGGAAGGAAGGAAAGAAGGAAAGAATGAAAAAAGAGAAGGAGGGAGGGAGAGAGAGCGGGCCACTGGAGCAGAAATAACTTGGAGGAAGAAAGGGAAATAGGGTCAGTGAGGGAAGTCATGCCATATAAATATGTCAGTCAAATCAAGAATACTCCTTAGAAAGCATTTTTTAAATTGATTTATTTATTTTAATTGAAGGCTAATTACTTTACAATATTGCAGTGGTTTTTGCTATACATTGACATGAATCAGCCATGGGTTAGAAAGCATTTTTGTAAAGAGGTAATTTTCCCCATGAGTAAAGCAGTCATTTCTAATTTTTGTTCATTTTAAAGTTTTACCACCTTTTAAATGAAAAATGTCAGGGGAAAAAACGCTAAAATTAATGTGCAGTCCAACGTTTCATCAACTCAATAAAAATCATTAGGATCCACACAGGAGCCTCTGCAGGAACCGACATCCTGTGTCACTACAGCAAAGGAGGGCAGTCCTCTCTATTTCACTGGTGACTGCTCCCAGGCACGACATCGGCTGCCACTCACTGCCAATGATCTGCCCAGCAAATTAAGCAATCAGCAATAAGTAATAGTCCATGGCCAGCTAATGGCCAGTTCTGCTTCTGTTCACTCATCTGAAAAATGAAGATATACTTTCAGCATCTTAGGGGAAGGCAGCAATATTTGGATGATATGAACACAGGAATGACCACTATGCTCCACAGCAATGCCCAATTCATCCGACAGTCTGTCACTGGTACCAGTAGCTTATTTCCTGCTACAGCTTGATGGCTTTCTCCATTCTAAGCAGCCTAATTTTCTGTTAAAATGGCCTCTCAGGAGATCTATGAGTCCAGTGCCATCCTTTTACAAGTAAGTGTTATGGTCTTTACAGACCAGGACCTGCGGACTGGAGTCAACGAAAAGAAGGCGAAGAAAAGAAGGACGCAGGGGACCCAGGTCTCGAGTGAAACAAGGGTACTTTATTTGCAGAAACGCATGCTTATATATCTTCAATAAAATGATTACTCAGCCGTTAAGAATGAAATTCCATCAGTTGCAACAAAATGGATAGTCCTGTAAGTAAAAGGTCGCTGAAGAGAGTCACTGAAGGGAGTCACTGAAGGGAATCCAAGCGAGTGCTCCTTCCCGTGATCTCAGTCCTGAGAACTGTGTGCAGCTCTGCTTGTTCCTGCATTCCAGGAACTGATAAGGAACAGAGAGTCCTTGAGAAATGGCACACAAGGGAAGAAAAGGCAACATACTGGATCCCTTAAAGTTGAACGTCCCCTGACAGTAAGGAAACCTGCAAGAGTGACTTCCCAGAAGTGTCATAGCTGGCTGGTGGCAGAGTCAAGGGGAGAAACCAGACACCATGCTGTTTCTTTTCTCTCCCTCACCCACCACATCCACGCATGGAGAAAAGGGTGGCAGGATGGCGAAATGGACAGCACCACTGTCATCCAGCAGAACTGAGGAAGATATCTTCAGGGACTGAAGAAAATATACCTAGGAGAAGCAGGACCTAAGGACAAAAGAAGATGCGCCAGCCATGCCAACTCTGATGCTCACAGTAAAATCTCTTGGATAAATTCCTCTAAAAATTTTCTTTAAAAAAAAAACTATATCTTGAGTCTGTCTCACTCTGGAACTATCAAGCCACATAAGTTTACCACCAATTTTACAAAATAACACAGGAACACAGTTCCTTTCTGAGAGCCAGTGCCCTGACATTCTCATCAGCCCAGAGCATACGCCAGAAAAAAGTCCCTAAACATCCCATACTGATGAACTGTTGCCCATACATCAAAGCATCAAAGCTCACACACTGAGCTCACAGCCCAGATCACATTTGATATAATCATGAGGGAAGAGACTGAAAAGTCTAAAAACATATACACAAAGATTCAGAAAGCAACTGTCCATGTAAGGTAAGCAGAGTAGTAAAGAAAAGATCTTCTAGTGAAACTGAAGGCATGTCATTTCCTGTTGAGCCTCTGTTTCCTCAGCAGTAAAATAGGGTCCAGTAATTCTTTACTTTCAGGATTGTTTTAAAAATAATAAGAGATTATATAGGTTAAGCACTTGGCATGGTATTTAACATATAATAAGGATTTAATAAAAGATGTTGTTTAGTTGTTCAGTCGTGTCCAACTCTATGCGACTCTATGGACTGTGGCCTGCCAGGCTTCTCTGTCCATGGAATTTCCCAGGCAAGAATACTGGAGTGGGTTGCCATTTCCTTCTCTGGGGGATCTTCCCAACCCAGGGATCAAATTTGCTTCTCCTACATTGGCAGATAGATTCTTTATCACTAAGCCACCAGGGAAGCCCCAAAAGACAACTACTATTATATTGACGGTAATAATTATGGCATTAAGAAAACTGGTAATAAAGTTTTATTTCCATAATACAATTTAATGCCTTCCAGAGGAAACATTTAGTTACAAAAAAATTTAAAAAAATTCATCCAGGTTGATATTTCTGAAGATTAGAGATAGAGTTTTGTTATTGATTTATTTAAACCTCAATATCAAGTGGTATCAGGCTTCCCTAGTGGCATTAGAGGTAAAGAAGCTGCCTGCCTTTGCAGGAGAAGCAGTTTTGATTGTTGGGTTGGGACAATCCCCTGGAGTAGGAAATGGCAACCCACTCCAGTATTCTTGCCTGAAAAATTCCATGGACAGAGGAGCCTGGTGGGCTACAGTCCATGGGGTCGCAAAGAGTTGGACACAACTGAGCGCACACACACACACACATCAAATGGGATCAGTCTCAAATCAAAAAGGCCTAGACTAGTAAATCTGAATATATTTTCCTCTAGAATGGTCTGTGCACACACACACACACACACACACATCAAATGGTATCAGCCTCAAATCAAAAAGTCCTAGATTAGTAAATCTGAACATATTTTCCTCTAGAATGGTCTGCTTCTTGTTTTTCTTCTTCTGCAGGTAGAAGAAAGTAGTTTACAGTGGCAGTTACCTGTAGACAACCCATACATGCCCCAAGCCATCTAGACTAGCTAGACCATCAAGAGAAGCAGGTTCCACTACTCCATTGACTTCATGCTTTTCTAAACAGTACCCAAGAGGCCCAAGGAGGAAAAAGTGCTTCACTTCCTCTTCAGGAGTTTATTGACAGAATCAGGTTCGAAATGAAAAAGACAATGACATCCCTGACGTCATTTCTCTGCCAAGTGCATTGACATGCTAAACAGCAACCTGGTGAAAGCAGCTCCAGGCTCTCTGACAGGCTTCCTCAGCAAGGCTGCAGAAACACTGCAGCAAAACTCTGCATTGCACCCTTCCACACAGACACTGAAAGTTCTTTAGAAAGGTGCCCATTTGTCACAGCAGGAGATAGCAGACACTACTGCCACTTAGAAGTCTACTAAGATTTGAGATTGGTGGTAAAATGGAGTTAAAAATTAAGATTAAAATTGAAAGTGAAATTTGCTCAGTCATGTCCGACTCTGCAACCCCATGTACTATACAGTCCATGGAATTCTCCAGGCCAGAATACGGGAGTGGGTAGCCGTTCCCTTCTCCACGGGATCTTCCCAACCCAGGAGCAAACCCAGGTCTCCTGCATTGCAGGCGGATTCTTTATCAGCTGAGCCACAAGATATTTTCTACAAAATGCAGACCAAGATATCCTGAGATACTGTATAGTGGATTAAGAATCAAATTGCTGAAATCCTCTTCCTTCTCAGTTCAGTTCAGTTCAGTCGCTTAGTCATGTCCGACTCTTTGCGACCCCATGAATCACAGCACGCCAGGCCTCCCTGTCCATCACAAACTCCCGGAGTTTACTGAAACTCATGCCCATCGAGTCAGTGATGCCATCCAGCCATCTCATCCTCTGTCATCCCCTTCTCCTCCTGCCCCCAATCCCTCCCAGCATCAGGGTCTTTTCAAATGAGTCAACTCTTCACATGAGGTGGCCAAACTACTGGAATTTCAGCTTCAGCATCAGTCCTTCCAATGAACACCCAGGACTGATCTCCTTTAGGATGGACTGGTTGGATCTCCTCGCAGTCCAAGGGACTCTCAAGAGTCTTCTCCAACACCACAGTTCAAAAGCATCAATTTTTCGGCGCTCAGCTTTCTTCACAGTCCAACTCTCACATCCATACATGACCACTGGAAAAACCATAACCTTGACTAGTCGGACCTTTGTTGGCAAAGTAATGTCTCTGCTTTTTAATATGCAATATAGGGTGATCATAACTTTCCTTCCAAGGAGTAAGCGTCTTTTAATTTCATGGCTGCAGTCCTGAGCATAGTGGCCACAGGGCATAGCTTTGAAAGAAGCATCCACCACAAGCCAAATGTTCTGAGAGGTACAGGATACAAATTACCTCACTCAGTTTTCACAATAGCCTTGCCAGGTAGGAATTTCTATATGCAATTCCCTTGGGACATCCCACAACTGGGGGAAGACCTTCCCACAGGAGACTATGGGGGAAGGAGGGAAAGGATTTGCTTCTTATCATAAACACTTGCTGTTCAGTTGTTAAGTAACGTTTGACTCTTTGCAACCCCATGGACTGTGGAACGCCAGGCTCCTCTGTCCCCCACTATCTCCTGGAGTTCACTCAAATTCATGTCCATTGAGGTGGTGGTGCCATCCAACCATCTCATCATCTGTCACCCCTTTTTCCTTCTGCCCTCAATCTTTCCCAGCATCAGGGTCTTTTCCAATGATTCGCTCTTTGCATCATAAACACTGCACTACTCTAAAAGGAGGCCTCCATTCTCCTCCTCAATCCTCTTCTACATGTACATGCAGTGAAATTGCTCCTCCGAGCAATTGCTCCTTCAGCAATATGACTGGACTTAGTAACTCACTCTGGTCTTCTGAACTTGGAATATATGAGCTTAATGCCTTTTGTCTCAGCTTTAATCACAATTCTAAGAGGAAAAATCATCTCTATGGCTAACACCATCCTGCTACACTCCAAGAAATGAAGTGATATATTTCCAATGAATCTGAAAAAAGTACACAAATACATAATGGTTATGGAGGGTAGGCACACATACTGTTTTCAGAGTTTTCTTATTATAAAGATTGTCATTATCAGCATTAGCTATTTTCATTTTTTAATCTGAAGTTTTTCAATTTAATGTTTTCCTCTCAGACCAAAACAAAGTAATCACTGTAGATGTTTTGAAATTACTGTGCTTTTCAATTTTTATTTTTTTCTCATACAAATCATGCCTCTCCCTAATGCTAGCAAAGTTTATAATGGTCTTAGCTGGATCTTTCAGATTCCTTGAAGCCTTGCAATGCTCATAACCTCATTTTCCCTTCAGAGTTCTTAATCTCTTAGCAGAAGGGCAACTCAAAGGAAAACTTAGTATGCTTAGTTTGAAGAGAAGGAAAAAGGGAAGTAAAGGGGAAGTCTTCAATTTGCTACAGAGAATTGATGGAAGCGAGTCTTTTGTTTGTTTTTAATGTTCTATTTAAATAAATGATGGCTTGTCTCTAAGGTGTGATCTGTTGATTTGTTAACTCATTGGGGTGGGTCATTTTCACAAATTCTGGACTGTAATTTTTTTAGAAGGGTGGGGAGGAGCAGGGGTGGGGGTGGGCAAGAAGAAATGGAAGAAGCCAATCAAGAAGAGAGTCATTATATCCTGGCTGTCTGTGTTATATCCTGGCTGTCTATGGATGGAAAATGTGAAGAAAAACGATACACAAGTTGAGACTGGAGATGGCACAACAAAATCCTATCACTCACTCAGTTTACTCCAGTCTGTCTATCTCCTATTTCCTCAGCAGCACCACCTCAGTCATCCCTACAGCCCCCGGCCCAACAAATACCCCCATGCACTTTCAAGAGGACTTGACTCTTTTGTGACAACAAAAACAGAGGCCATCAATGGAAACCCCCAGGACTCCTTGGATCCTGCCTACTAAATCCTCTAAGCCCGGCTGCCCTCTATACCACAGGGAGAGAGGAGCCTCCACCCTCGTTGGGATGAACCCTATAGGTGTGCTTTAAAACCATCCACTTCCTCCTCTTCAAACCCTTTGTCACTTTGTCAGTCTCAGGACTATATGTTTAGATATGCTCAAGGCTTTCCCAGAGGAGGAAATGGCAACCCTCTCTAGTATTCTTGCCTGGAAAATCTCATGGATAGATGAGTCTGGTGGGCTACAGTCCAGGGGGTCACAAAGAGTTGGACATGACTGAGCACATGCACCCAAGGCTTTCCCAGCTTCAAGAAGAATCCCTCTTACTTATAAATCCCCTTTATCTACCTTCATTGCTTCAGTTCCTCCAGTCTCACTTCTCTCCTCCCTAGCTGCTCCCTCCCCAGGCTCTCTGCTTCCCTGCAATTACATTGCAACAATGCTCACAAGAATGACTCTCCCCTGAACTCCAGGGTCAAATATCAACTTACTGGTCACTTCTATTTGCATTTTTCAAAGACTCTTTAAACTTCAAATACCCTACTGGTTTTATTACTGTCTTCTCAACTCTCCAAATCTAGGTCTCCTACTCCCATTTTCAGTACATAATCCTCAAATCTCTCCAGTCAACTAAAATAGAAATTGAGGC
The DNA here is from genome assembly GCF_910594005.1 of Cervus elaphus. Classification (NCBI taxonomy): domain Eukaryota; kingdom Metazoa; phylum Chordata; class Mammalia; order Artiodactyla; family Cervidae; genus Cervus; species Cervus elaphus. Next base: position 37,571,673 of record NC_057828.1, on the reverse strand, counting down.
TCTTTGAGTCATCTTTGCCTTTCCTCATCCCCACATGTGGTTAAATCTTCATGTCCTATCTCCCAATCTCCTAAACATCTCTCAAGTCTGCCTCTGGTTATCTTCTTTGCTACCAGCCAATAACCACTGGTTGATCTGTCTGCACGTAGCTTTCCCATCCAATCCATTCTTTACAGCAGCCACCAGGATTTTTATAAAAATGCAAATATGAACCTATCACTTCCTTGCTAAAACTGGTTCAGTGATTTCTTAATGATCTTACAAAAAAGAATCCCAAGTCCTTAAAATAGTGTAGTAACAGAAATCCTATTCTGAAGCATACACACATACCCACACGCTTTTATCTTTTGCCTTCCCCAAAAAAATCAGCTTCTCCTTAGATGGCCAGAACGTCTATCTGCTGAGAAAAGATTAGGACTCCAAAGGAAGAATGCCGAGGGGGAAGAAGGGAGGGAGTATCCACATTTTGACTCTTGAAAGGAGGTTTAACCACAAGCCAACAGCCATCAAAGAGAAGATTTTCTGAATTCTTTTATCCTCTATTTTGGCTTAATCCAGACTCAAGACTGGCTGCCCCAGACCCCAGGGTTCTCTACAGTACACAGAAGGTTCCCCTTGCAGAGGCCATTTGGAGGACAAGACAGAAAAATAGCAAGAGTTGGGGTGAGGCTGAGTTATCCAGGAGACAATTAGGCTCTGACCACTTTGAGGGAGGGAGGGAGGAAGTGAGAAAAAGGGAGAATCAGTCAATGACCCAGCTACAAGATGCACAGGAACAGCAAACATGGGCCGGGAAGAGCAGCAATGCTGCTGCAGAGACCAGAAGAGTCAGGAGATATTCCAGGTCACTACAGGGCTCCCAGGTCCTTTCTGTCACACTGTTGTAAGTATGAAGCAAAGCCAGAACCCACCCCAATACTCTTAGAAGCCAATTTGAAGAGTTACCAGCATGGGTAGCTGAGTCTAAGCAGGTCTACTCAAAAGGGACTATTTATATTTTTGTGTCACACTAAGCTTTGGAGCTGAAATTTTTGCTCCTCAGCAGATGGAGTTTCTGAGACAGACAAAATTAGATGCTGATTTCCCCACAAAGACAAAGAAGGGTGAGGAGGAGGCAGAAGTGGAGGAAAAGAAAGGGAAGGTGATAGGCCATGTAGGGAGAAGGGGCAGAGGAGGGAAAAAGAGAAAGGGAGGGGTGGGGGGGAGAACAGAAAGAAACCATCCCTGCGTCCCACCTGGGCTCCCCTGCAAGTCAGCTGGCACGTCCGCTCTAGTGTCCTGGATGCCTCCACACTCCATCTGCTGCCAGCCTCGCAGCCTTTCTCCTTCACCAAATTCTCGAGACATACTGGTCTCCTTGCCCTTTCTCAGACCTGGCCTGGTCCCTCTCATCCCAAGGTGCTTTCTTACACAGTCTATTCCTTCGGTCTGAAATGCTCTTCCCTCTCTCCACTACCACCTTATATACCCAGCTAGCTTGACTCTGACCCCTGCATCCCTTTCCCAGGGAAGTCATTCTTGGACTTCTCTGGCCTTACCTCCCACCCCATCTGGCCCAGAGTCCCCTATGTTACATTCTCATATCTTGCTTCCCCAATGGCACCATATCTCTGCTGACCATAAGCTATTTTGAAAGATGTGGACAACCCCAACTGGAGTTTTCCTGGTGGCTCAGTGGTAGAAAATCAACCTGCTAATGCAGGAGACCCAGATTCAACCCCTGGGTTGGGAAGATCCCCTGAAGGAAGAAATGGTCCCACTCGAGTATTCTAGCCTAAGAAATCCCATGGATAGAGGAGCCTGCCTGGCTACAGACCTTGGGGTCACAAAAAAGGGACACAGCTGAGCAACTAAACAACAGGATATCACAATTGCACTGCTCGCTACCATGTTCTGCACGGTAAAAGCTTGACATACATTCAGTAAATAAAAGTGAGTAGACCAGTCATCACTGAGGGTTTGCTGTTGTTTCTTCATCAGCTGTTGCTGGTGCTCAAGGTGGCATGTGTATGTGTTGTGTGCACATGTGTAAATGGAATGCATATGTATGGATTGCATGGGAATACAGAATTAAGGCAACCTGTATCCAACATAGAAAATGTTTTAAGTCAGAATCAGCAGCAACATAGGTGCTACACATAAGATGTGCAGAGAAAGACCCTCTCACAGGTACAGCCCCCTATCCAAGCCCTAGTGCCTATATCTGTATATGAAAGGTTAATAGTTTATTTTACTCTCTGGGTCTTGAAATAGTTTGATTTTGAAAACCCTTATTAAAAGGAAAATGCTTTGGGACAGGAATGGTTTAAGCTTCTATCACTTCGTGTTTTAGAGAGGATTATGATGGTTAATTAAGAAGGAGCTGAAACATCAGACACTAGGTTATGAGTGGAGAAAGGTAGGAAAAGAGGACAAGAAAACCCTGCAGGGAGAGAAGCTGTCAAAGGTGAGTGTTGTCACCATTAAACATCATTTTCGCAGTTTTGCTTGGGAGGTCCAAGGTATAGCTGCTCCTCCACAAAGGAACACACTGCAGATCTCTGAGATAAATGGATGAGCTCAGGTTAGCTTAGGTTAGAAGGGGAAAAGTGCTAGACTCTCTCTAGGCTTTTCTAATCAAGGGCAGCAAGCCGCATCTTGGGGGCTCTGTGGCATCAGACTATTGCAGCCTGGCCATTTCCTGGTTGCTAGAGACAAGGAGCAGCAGCAAATTAAGACACCCACAAATTACTAGAGGGGTTGGGTCTGCATAACTGCTCCAGAGAGCTCAGGACCCAGGTAGACCCCACAGAGGAGCTGTGTCAAGTTTTGGAAGAACCCAGGTAAGTGGGTATAGAGGAAGATGTGACGGATGGAGAGTGGGAAACAAGGAGAGAGAAAGAGGAGGGCAGGTTAAGCATCTGGAAAATTACTGCAGTCTCAGGCTTTTGCTGCTTCAATGCCAGGATGAGTCATCAGCTGGTTGCCTAGGTGACGGCTATTTTCCTCCTCCTGCTGATCAATTTCATCTGCACAAATGTCCCATGAAACTGTGAGCTGCAAAGATAATATACCCGAGTCACAGAAAGTCCTGCCAAATGAGGTCTGCATTTCAACTGTTCTGAGCCAGAATTTATGTGTCCTTAACATTTACCTCTATACCCGAACCAGGCCCCATCCCCATACGCTCTCACAGACACACACACACGAATGCTCACACGCACACAAATGCACACACAGACACATACACAAATGCTCATAGACATACACACAAATGCACACACACAGAAATGGACACAGAGACATACACAGAAATGCACGCACAGACGCACACAAATGCTCACACATACACACATATGCACACACACAGGGTGACGGGCCAGGACAGGGGCACAGGTGAGAGGAGATTGTCACCTGCCTTATCTTAGTTGCTCAGCTGGTAAGGAATCTGCCTGCAGTGCAGGAGACCCCAGTCCAATTCCTGGGTTGGGAAGATCTGCTGGAGAAGGGATAGGCTACCCACTCCAGTATTCTTAGGTTTCCCTTGTGGCTCAGCTGGTAAAGAATCAGCCTGCAATGCGGGAGACCTGGGTTTGATCCCTGGGTTGGGGAGATCCCCTGGAGAAGGGAAAGGCTACCCACTCCCGTATTCTGGCCTAGAGAATTCCATGGACTGTATAGTCCATTGGGTCACAAAGAATTGGACATGACTGAGTGACTTTCACTTCACTTTTATCTTAGTCAGCCTAGAGATCATAACAGCAACCTTAAAGATAGAGTGATATGTGGTCATTCTCATTCCATTTCTCCAAACAATGACCTGAACAAGGAAATAGAACCACAGAGAGCAGTCAGGGGGCAATATCCTCAGCCCCATGCCCTGCAGTCAGCACCCCTGAGTTCAGAGCAAGGAGAATGGCCACTCTCTCCACCCTAAGTCCTCCCAAAGATGTTACTGCTCCGTTTCCCTACTTTATTTTTCCTGTTAGCACATACTACATATGAAACATGTAATGTTTTGCCTTCCCTATCAAAGCATATGCTGCTTTAGGGCAGGAATTTTATTTTTCCTACTCACCACTGGATTCTTATCTCCTAGCCTACCTCATCATCCTGCACATAGTTAAGTTCTCAAAGTTTGTTGAATGAATGGATAGTAATGTTCTTAGACTACCTCACAGATAAGGCCACTCTAAAAAATATTCAATCTATGTTACCAAACCCCCTTCTGAAAGGACTAAAACCCATGAGATTTCCATATTATAGGCAAGAAAACATGACAATTAGGAAACTGTCATAGTATCTGTATATTCCCCATTCTCCCTCCATCATAGGATATAAAGAACTTGAGAAAGATCTTGCAGAAAAAAAGGATCCAAGTCTCACATACAGGTAGCCATCCCACAGCACAAAGCTAATAGAACTGCCAGATCTATTCCCACGTTACCACCAATCACTAACTGGTAGCTCAGCTGGTAAAGAATCCACCTGCAATGCAGTAGACACTAGTTCGATTCCTGGGTTGGGAAGATCCCCTGGAGAAGGGATAGGCTACCCATTCCAGTATTTTGGGGCTTCCCTGGTGGTTCAGATGGTAAAGAACCCACCTGCATACAGGAGACTTTGGTTCGATCCCTGGGTCGGGAAGATCCCGTGGAGGAGAGCACGATCACCCACTCCAGCATGGTTGCCTGGAGAATCCCCACGGACAGAGGAGCCCGGTGGGCTACTCTGGGGTAGTCCGTGGGGTCGCAAAGGGTCAGACATGACTGAACAACTTAGCACAACCCAGCAACAATCACTAAAGGGCTTACAAGGCAGCAAGCACGTTCCATGCCCTTTCTGTTTCATCCTCACAACAACCCAGGTGGGAAATAGTTTCTAATTCCCCTTTTACAATTGGTGAAACAGACAAAGGGAGGTTAAATAGCATGCCCACGTTACACATGCAGTATATGATAGCCTCGGGATTCAAGCCCAGACCTGAACTTTCAGTAGGCATCCAATACTGCCTGTCTGCTTACCACACCCCTCTACTTGTCAATCTTGCCCTTTTGGTGACATTTTCAGTCCTACTTTTCTCCTTCAAGCAGCCCAGCCTGTCAATTCTAGCCTGAAGTGTTTTGCGTTTATACTGTGCTTTCTCCTTTTCCAAGGATCTTTATAGAAATTGTATCATTCAAGCCTCAAAACAATCCTGTAAAGCAGACAGCATCATTCCCACATTTCATATGTAGAAAATGAGAAACAAAAAGGTTAAGTGACTTGCAGAATTCATTTAACAAATCAGACCCGGGACTTGCGCATTGGGGCTCACATGCTATTCCTCTCCAGCCCAGATGCACTCTGGAAAAGAGCAGCTCAGAGGCCAGTGTAACTGGCCCCCAGCCCTGATTACACTCTAATTTGGCTCTATGCCCCCACCAATCCTCAGAGCTGTCCCAGAAGAGCCTCAAGCTGGCAAACTTGATCCACCTTGTCAGCTAATTCTAGACAAAGCCTGGCCTGGGGAACCTCAGGGACTTCATCCTGGAAAAGCAATCTAAGATTTCAGAGGAAATTTGAGTAATTTGAGAAAGGGTCCAAATGTCATAGCTTAAATTAGAAAGTGATGTAGATATTTGTAACTAATTTTATCCTCTCTTTCCTTGCTCTGACCCCCCTCACCTCAGACCATTCCCCACCTACCATCTTTCTGCTTTAAAATGAAATACCTTGCCTCACCCACCGTGAAATAAAAATGTCTTAAGTTGTAGGTAGGTTTGTAGACATGATTCCAAAAAATAAGTTCACAAAAGATCCTTACCAGTTCTTCCTGAAAATAGTGTCAATTTATGTGGGAATGAGTAATTGGAAGAAAGAGAAATTTTAATCCAAACTCTTATAAGATGTCAAGGCAGGCCAGCAACCAACAAGCATACAAAATGAAATACATTAAGATTCCCCCAAAATCATGAGTCTTGCTTGAAGTGGTTTCAATGAAATAGTCCACTTGCCTGCCCTGGCCATTCTTCTTTTTCAGTATGGCTTCATTTCTCTGTGACTTGTTAGACAGTTATCCTGTGTGTATGAAAGCCATGGTTTTTCTTCTGTCTCTGAGGCCACATGCTTTGTACATGTGCCTTCATGTTTACATCAGTGGCAGCTGGATTGAGTGAGAACCTATTCAATGCAATGTGCCAGGCACTGTGTCAGGCACTTTTCTTATATAAATTGCTTTATACCTCCAGTGAGCCTATGATTGGAGTATGATTGCCAGGATTATTTTCCTTGTACAGGGTGAAGAAACTAAAGCTCAAAGAAGTTAAGGGATTCGCCTAAAAACACATAACAAAAACTAATCAAAGAGTAGACCTAGTATAGTAACAGGATATCAGCATTAAAAATAACAGAACAAAACAAAAACACATTCACTCATTACTTTTATTTCAGCAAGAGACTACTTTATTCAATGAATCTGATTGAACATCAACACTAAGTGACCAGGGAGATAAAACTATGTTGAATCCTTAATGACCTCTTTCCCCAGTGATGAGATCAATAATAACAATGAAGTATTCATCTTCATTTTGTTTTGGCCAAATTAATTCTCACTGTTTAACCCTTTGAAATCACTGTCATGTGTCAAAATTATTTACAAATCAAGTCAGAAAACTTTCAGCTTTTCTTATATCCATCCCTCCCTTCAACTATGAGAGCAGGGTAATAACTTGTTATTTTTCCATAAATAAGTCATTGGGAATACATGTAAATCCATGGCTGATTCATATCAATGTATGACAAAACCCACCGGAAAAAAAAAAAAAAAAAAAAACAAGTAAAAAAAAAAAAAAAAAAAACTATAGTCCACCTAGAGGGATGGGATGGGGGAGGGGGAAGCTTCAGAGGCTTGGGATATATGTAGACATGTCTGATATATGTTGTACAGCCGAACTTAACATTGTAAAGCAATTATACTCCAATAAAAAAAATACTTTAAAAAAAAAAATTCTAATGATGATACATGAAGCCACATTAGAGTTTTTAAACAATCTGCTCGAAAAGACATTGCTGTTCTTGTTCAGTCACTAAGTCATGTCAGACTGTGATCCCATGGACTGTAGCATGTCAGGCTTCCCTGTCCTTCACCATCTCCCAGAGTTTGCTCAAGCCTATGTCCACTGCAGCATTATTTATAACCACCAAGGAATATATAAAAACAATTCAAGTTCCCATAAATAGAAGAATGGATTAATGAATGACGAATGAATGGATTATCACATATATATATATATGTTTATACATAAACACACACATAATGAAATATTACTCAGCCATAGAAAATGAAATCTTGCCATTCACAACAACATGGATAGACTTATTCAGAGGTATGCTAAGTGAAATCAGTCAAACAGAGAAAGGCAAACACCATATGGTTTCACTTGTATGTAAAATTAAAAAAAAAAAAGAAATAAACACAGTGAAACAAAACAAAAAAAAGTCATAGATGCAGAGAACAAACATTGGTTGCAGTCAAACAGTTAGAGATTCCAGAGGCTAAAACATACCCTTTGTTCTGCAGAGCACTGGTGACTCAGTTTCAGTGCAGTGAGGAGAAAACATGTCAAAATGGAGCAAGTTCAAGAGTCGGAGTAAAGATTGCAAATCAAATCACTGTATAATATATAACCATATGATATAAAGTTCAGAAAATAAAGAAAACTGAAAACTTACTTGTGATTTATTTATCTTGACAAAACCACTGTATTACTAGTACAGCCACCATGGAGAACAGTGTGGAGATTTCTTAAAAAACTGGAAATAGAACTGCCATATGACCCAGCAATACCACTTCTGGGCATACACACTGAGGAAACCAGATCTGAAAGAGACACGTGCACCCCAGTGTTCATTGCAGCACTGTTTACAATAGCCAGGACATGGAAGCAACCTAGATGCCCATCAGCAGACAAATGGATAAGGAAGCTTTGGTACATATACACCATGGAATATTACTCAGCCATTAAAAAGAATTCATTTGAATCAGTTCTAATGAGATGGATGAAACTGGAGCCCATTATACAGAGTGAAGTAAGCCAGAAAGATAAAGACCAATACAGTATACTAAAGCATATATATGGAATTTAGAAAGATGGTAACGATAACCCTATATGCAGGACAGAAAAAGAGACACAGATGTACAGAACAGAATTTTGGACTCTGTGGGAGAAGGTGAGAGTGGGATGTTTCGAGAGAACAGCATCGAAACATGTATATTATCTAGGGTGAAACAGATCACCAGCCCAGGCTGGATGCATGAGACAAGTGCTTGGGCCTGGTGCACTGGGAAGACCCAGAGGAATCGGGTGGAGAGGGAGGTGGGAGGGGGAATCGGGACGGGGAATACATGTAAATCCATGGCTGATTCATGTCAATGTATGACAAAAACCACTACAATACTGTAAAGTAATTAGCCTCCAACTAATAAAAATAAATGAAAAAATAAAATAAAATAAAAATGAGCAGAAAAAAAAAACAACACTGTATTTGGTCAATTTTCTTCCAGTCTTTAACAATGTGAATATGCCTCAGTTCCAAGTACTAGCTCTTAATAAACCTGAAGGTAAGAACTTTCAAAAAGCCCTACCTGTCTACAAAATTTATTTATAGTTTTCCTTAAGTATTTATTTTAATTCAAAGCATCTTTTCAAGAACATGGCACTGAATAACAGGCCTCAAACCTAAAACTGGGATCATGTGTTATCTATAATATTTCCAAATTTAAACTTGTTTTCAAGAAGCCTAATTCCAGAAGAACCAGAAATCTAGTGTCAGTCTTGGGAACTCAGCCAAGTGTTTCTCTACCCCTGGAGCACTTTCCAAAATCTGCAAGTTGTTATGGATTCAGGTCACTGGACACTGGAATAGAGGCAGGCAATCATCCCTCATCAGATAATTTACTGATTAGAAGCAGTTTCTTTCTACCCATGCCTCACACCAAACATTCTCCAGTTTCCCAAATTCTCAAAGCATCCCTAACTAGCTGGGCTTGCTAGAGAGCAGGGATTAAAAAGGTTCTAGTTTAATTAAACTCAACCTCACCCTTCAAAGAGGGCTTGCCCAGGGTCTCAGCTGGTAAAGAACCCCCCTGCCAATGCAGGAGAGACAAGATATTCAGGTTCAATCGCTGGGTCAGGAAGAGCCCCTGGAGAAGGAAATGTCAACCCGCTCCAGTGTTCTTGCCTGGAAAATTCCATGGACAGAGGAGCCCGGTGGGCTACAGTCCATGGGATCACAAAGAGTTAGACATGACTGAGGGTGCACGCACATGCGTGCACACACACATGTGTGCACACACACACACACATCTTCCAGGACAGCCTGACACTGCAAAGGAAGCAGGGTGGTCCCAGGCATACCACCCCTTCTTCTTTGATACTCCTGGGAACCAAACATCTTCCAAAATGTGCCCTGTATTAAAAGGGGAAGGGGGACAAATGGATGAGTATGTTTTAAATATCTGCATCCAGGCTTTCATATGAAAGTTTTACAAGGAAAAGGGTAATGCTAGAAGTGATGATATGGATAAGTGAAAATTTAAGATTTAAAATATGTATGAATTTGAGCTGTACAGGACATCCAGATATTAATACTTATGGGAGAATAGCCACATGATTATTTGCATTTTACTGGGCTTTCCCTGGAGCCATAAGTCTTCACCCAAAGGTAATAAAGCTTGAAAAGGTGGTTGTAGAAATAGTCTGGGGATATTTCCATTTTGTGGTATCCTTCTGATGGCAGTTTGTATCTACCAGTCTATAGCTCCAATTTTTGGCATTCCAGTTAGGGGTTATTTCTTTTTCAAAGAGCTTTTACAGATGTATACATATATACATACAGATAGATAAATAGATTCATGTCTGGGGTCCCCTTGATGGGTCAGGCACTGGTGCTCTTTTGTTGGTTGATATGTTAGATACATTATTTTAAATAGATCAAAGAAGACCCACCCCAGGAGAATGCAGAGCTCTTCAAATCTTTCCCATGGAGGTAAAGAACCACTCATCTAATCCAGCAGCCCAATTTACAGATGAGCAAATTGAGACACAGAGAAAGAACATAATGTCCAAGGTCACAGAGCTAATGGCAAAACCAAGAACTCCGAACTTCCAGGGCTTTCTTGTCCCACTATGGAGCTGCCTGGGTTACCTTACGTCTCAGACTGTCACTGGATGATGCACCTCAAGCCATTCTAACCCCATGTCTAGGACACATGTGTCACCATGACCCTGAAAATCAGTCCAGATTCTTTTTTTATCCGTACCCTCTCTGTCCACATACTGATTGGAAACATGGAATTTAGGATTACAATTTTAAATGGTCCAGATGAGCTGGGTAAGCAATCACTAATAAACAGAGAAGCTTAATTACATTTGATCCTCATCTGGTCCCTGTTGAATTCATAAGCAGAGACTTGCAATTCCTTTATCACTAGACACAGGGAGAACAGCCAAAGGGATCTGCAGGGCTCTGAGGAGAGCAAGCCAGAGTTCCAGTGGGAACTCTAGGCAACGTTTTTCCAGTGAGCATCTGTGCGTGCTAAGTCGCTTCAGTAGTGACAGATTCTTTGCGACCCTGTAGACTGCAGTCCGCTAGTCTTCTCTGTCCATGGGACTCTCCAGGCAAGAATACTGAAGTGGGTTGTCGTGCCCTCCTCCAGGGGATCTTCCCAATCCAGTGAGCATCTACTAGATGCCTACTGTGTACCATACTCTGGGCCTTGCATGGAGAATGCAAGCACTGTTAGTCCCCAGTCTTGGTCATGAGGGGTCTGTTTTGCCCACTCTGACCACGGCTGGATAAACTTGGATAAAGCTGAATCTCTTAGGCAGTCCTGTGTGGAGTCATTTATTCCAACCCAACCCATTTCAAGAGTCCCATGATCATCCTTAAACTTCCAAATGAATATAAGGGCTGAGAGAACTAGGGACAAAGGGCAAATGCATGAATTCAATAACTGTGAGGTACACAATGCCCATACTGGCCAAAAGTTAGCTTCTTCTCTACCATTTCATTTCTCTTTTACTCTCCCTTCCTACCAAATCCCATACCCAACATCCACCTCCACTTCCTCTTACCCTGGTTCTAGTTCACTCTGTCATAGTGCCCTCAAAAATGTATGCTGTGATCACCAGCCCAGGCTGGATGCATGAGACAAGTGCTCAGGCCTGGTGCACTGGGAAGACCCAGTGGAATCAGGTGGAGAGGGAGGTGGGAGCGGGGATCGGGATGGGGAATACGTGTAAATCCATGGCTGATTCATGTCAAAAAAAAAAAATGTATGCTGTGTGTTTTTTTTTTCCTTTATTTTTATTAGTTGGAGGCTAATTACTTCACAACATTGCAGTGGGTTTTGTCATACATTGATATGAATCAGCCATGGAGTTACATGTATTCCCCATCCCGATCCCCCCTCCCACCTCCCTCTCTACCCGATCCCTCTGGGTCTTCCCAGTGTACCAGGCCCGAGCACTTGTCTCATACATCCCACCTGGGCTGGTGATCTGTTTCACTATAGATAATATACTTGCTGTTCTCTCGAAACATCCCACCCTCGCCTTCTCCCACAGAGTCCAAAATTCTGTTCTGTACATCTGTGTCTCTTTTTCTGTTTTGCATATAGGGTTATCATTACCATCTTTATAAATTCCATATATATGTGTTAGTATGCTGTAATGTTCTTTATCTTTCTGGCTTACTTCACTCTGTATAATGGGCTCCAGTTTCATCCATCTCATTAGAACTGATTCAAATGAATTCTTTTTAACGGCTGAGTAATATTCCATGGTGTATATGTACCAAAGCTTCCTTATCCATTTGTCTGCTGATGGGCATCTAGGTTGCTTCCATGTCCTGGCTATTGTAAACAGTGCTGCAATGAACATTGGGGTGCACGTGTCTCTTTCAGATCTGGTTTCCTCGGTGTGTATGCCCAGAAGTGGGATTGCTGGGTCATATGGCAGTTCTATTTCCAGTTTTTTAAGAAATCTCCACACTGTTCTCCATAGCGGCTGTACTAGTTTGCATTCCCACCAACAGTGTAAGAGGGTTCCCTTTTCTCCACACCCTCTCCAGCATTTATTGCTTGTAGACTTGGATTATGCTGTGTGTTTTAATCAAGTTTCTTAACTTCTCTGAGCTTCCATGTACTCATATGTAATAATGTTCACTCCCAGGTGGCTCAGATGATAAAGAATCTGCCTGCAATGCAGGAGACCTGGGTTTGATCCCTGGGTTGGGAAGATCCCCTGGAGAAGGGCATGACAACCCCCTCCAGTATTCTTGCCTGGAGAATCCCATGGACAGAGGAGCCTGGGAGTTTACACTTCATGGGTAATCACAGAGTTGGACACGACTGAGTGACTAACTCTTTGATTTTCACTTTCACTTAATAGGACTATCAGAAAAATTTCATGAGGCTACAAGTAAAAGTACCTCTCACGGTACCTGGCACTAAGCAGTCCTCCACAAATATCAGTTGTTACCATTATTATTGTTATTTTCTGTTATGACTATTATCCTTTCCCTTAATGACAGTACTTTTCCCTGGATTATTTGTGTTCAGTCAGAGACAAAGAGCCTTTAAAACCAAGCAATTCAGTTCCCAATGGTGGGACTGCAGACCAAGAGAAGAATAGTAGGTAAGGGGCCTTCACCGTACCCTCAGTCTCTCCCTGTAAGCAGCACCCTCTCAGATTCCCTGAAGCTGCTCTTCACATCTGGTCCTCCTCTGACTTAGTCTATGGCTCTATGCAGAGGGGCCCCAGGCTCCACTGCTCAGAATCACAAAGCTGAGCATCATGCACCATGGAGAAGAGGCAAGACGTGCCTGGGCTCCTGAAGCGATCAGAGCAAGAAGGCAGATAAGCAAGTTGCATCTCCCTTCAAACAGAGAAGGGGAACTCTCTTGCTGGCAACTAACTCCTAGTTTTGCCGGTTCCCCCTGAGTCCAGGATAGCCCAAGGTCAAATGCCCCAGGGCCTCATCTGTGGTTTTATAATGAGACCAGCAGAGCAAGCTCTGCTGCAGCAAGAATCAGCACAGATTGCCTTTCTGCTCTAGAACAAGCCAACAGCAGTCGGAATTCCAGCCTACCTCCTAAATATGTCTCATTTTCACCTTCCTCCTCTCTGTCCCTATTTACTGCTGTCTTAGCCAGGACGCTTGTCATCTCTTCCCAGGTAAATAATAAATAAAGTGAAAAAAAGTGAAAGTGTTAGTCATTCAGTTGTATCCAACTCTTTGTGACCCCATGGACTGTAGCCCACCAGCTCCTCTGTCCATGGAGTTCTCCAGGCAAGAATACTGGTATAGGTGGCCATTACCTTCTCCAGGGTATCTTCCCCACCCAGGGATCAAACCCAGGTCTCCGGCATTGCAGGCAGATTCTTTACAGTCTGAGCCACCAGGAAATACTTTTATTATGTGCCAGGTAATATATATACTTTAGTGTTTGCATGCAATTTCTCATCAAAACATCAAAATAACCCTGGACAGATAGAAAGTTTGGTTCCCATTTTATAAGTAAGAGGAATTTAAGATGCCCAGAGAAATTATGGTCAGGCCAACACTTTGGCCCACCTATGCCCAGACTGTGACCTCCCTGCTGCCCTCTCCCCATGCCAATCGCCACCCACTGCTCACCATTGTCTCTGCCATGAGTCCCACTCTCCTCCAACCCATCTGCCACCCACTTCTATGAATTTCTTGCCAAGTCATAAACCTGATCATGTCACTCACATACTGAAAATCCTTTAAAGACTCCCCACTAGCTCCAGATAAAGTCAAGACCCCCTAAACAGGCATTCTAGGCTCTTCCCAACCTGACTGCTCCCTTCCACATACCTGGAGCCACAGGCCATTCATCAAGGGCTCTCTGCTCTCACCCCTCCATCCCCCACACATAAACTCTCCTTCTCAGTGCAACGTGGTTTCCCCCCTCTTCTGCCTGGAAAACTCCTATCTGAAGACCCAGTTCAAATGTCGTTTCCCCTGTGACATCCTCCCACACTTCCTCAGATCCTTTACTCTGTCCCTGAATAGTTTCCCAGCCCATCCCGGTCTTTTCCCTAGTCGGTTACTACATCAAATTGTGTTATTGCTTGTCGGGGGAAAGTTACTCTGAGTAAGTTGGATGCCTTCCCAGGGTAGCAGCTGGGACTTATTTCCCAGTGCCTTCCACAGGGCTAGTGCAGGTTAGTTTTTGTTTTTTTTTTTTTTTTAACATTTATTGCACAGGTGGATGGATGAATCATTTATTTATTCATTTATTAAGAGTTACTGTAGTAGTTGACTGCCCAGTTGGCTCAGTGGTAAAGTATCTATCTCCCAAGGCAGTAGACACAGGAGACACAGGTTCAGTCCCTGGGAGGGGAAGGTTCCCTGGAGAAGGAAAACCCACTACAATATTCTTGCCTTGGGATATTTCTCCTGGACAGAGAAGCCTGGCAGGCTTCCACGGGTTCACAAAGAGTCGGACATGACTTAGCGACTAAACAACAACAACAGAGGTAGTTAATTAATCATTGACAATTCACTGGTCACTCTTTTAGGGTGCTGAGGAGGCAAAGATGAATAAAAGAACTCCCAGTGGAGTCCCAGCTTTGGTCCAATGCTTACATAACCAAGGGCTTTTATTACTTTTTTCTTGACTCCCTTCCCAGTAAACAAATTAAATTGCAGAGCCTGCAGAATACCACCTAATTCCATCCTATTTAATCTGGACACAACTGTCATCCATTTAACTGCCACACTGCTTACAAAAAACTCAATTGTCAGGTCTAAATTATAGCTTGTGCAAATAACCAAATTTAGATGACTTGCAACTCCACTGGGATCCTAAATCCACCATGATGTTAGTTAAGTTCTATGAATTCAATTAACCTTTCTGATCAATCATGGATTAATTAACCAAGCTGTGCTGACAAGAAAGTATTAAGGCTTTAGGTGGTTATTTTTCTAGAGACAAGAACTCATAACATCGGGCTGTATCATTTCATTAGACCCGAACTGAAATCTTTGCTGAGTTGTCTTGTCATTTGATAATAATACTCAGTTCTCTAATTCTTTTCTATATAAAAAGACCTTATTTCACCAACATGATGATGACACTGGAAGCATCTTCTGGGCAAAGATTTTACCTCTTTGACCCCTACAAAACCAACTAGCACAGTGCTTCTCCTGTACCCAGAGGTGACACGAGAATTAGAGACAGCAAGAGGTGGAAAAGAACCTAGAGATCATCTTATCTGAAATTCTCATTATACAGAAGAAGAAAAAGAAACCCAGAGAAGGGCAATGATGTGCCCAAGGCCATGAGGCTGAGCAGAGACTGGCACCCAGGTTTACTAAACTCAGCTCATGATAACAGCAACACAATAGCTACCATTTGTTTATTGATATATGTACACACACACACACACACACACACACACACATACACACACATGGATCTGTAAGCAGCATAGAGCCAAATGCTGAGAAGCTGACCAGTATTTCGTGGCTAGAGAGACATAAATTCAAGTGCTACCCAAGTAGCCCAAGTCTGGGGGAGAAGATGAGGTGCAGAGAAATGAAGTGCAGAGAAGTGATTCTGAATTCTGGGCATCTTTTGCTTTCCAGGCAGCTGCTGGTTTGTAAGCAGTTTGCAGAAACTATTGTGCCAGAGGTTGATACACAAGGCAAAGATTTAACCAGTCTCACAGTGCTATGGAGGGACTTCCCAGGTGGCACAGTGGTAAAAAATCCACCTGTCCAAGCAGGAGATGTGGGTTTGATCCCTGGGTCGGGAAGATCCCCTGGAGAAGAAAATGGCAAGCCATTCCAGTATTCTTGCCTGGGAAACCCCACGGACAGAGGAGCCTGGAGGGCTACAGTCCATGAGGTTGCAAGAGCCAGACACAACTTAGCAACTAAACAACAACAAATAATAACAAGGAGGAAAAAGAAACCCAAGCAACTCAAAACAGACAGGAAGGTCACTGTGAGTGGGCAGAGAGCTCACTGCTGGCAAGAGCATAGATCTGACCATCCTCAGTGACCTCACCCCTGATTTCCTGCCGTTAAAGCTACTGACAACTTGTTCCCTCTATCACTTATTTATTTTGAGTTTCTTAATGTTTCTATGAGATTTAACCCTTTCAAAATCCCTTCCAGGAAACTTGCTAAGACAGGGTAGAAGGAAGAGGTGGGAGCCAGGGCTACTGAATGACTATATGAAGGTTACACTTCTGGACCAGGCCATTCACCTCTGAGCCTGGACAGCACTGCTACAGGCTGGAGGAGGAAGCACCTGGTTTCAATCTTTTGGCCAACAGAGGTACATTAAAAATAAAACTGTATAAAGATTTAATATGCACTATTGTCAGCTCTGGACTAGGAACATTTAAGAAGTATTCTAAATAGGAGAAATATATTAATATGATTTATGTGAGTAGTTATTAAGATCATGTGTCAGAGACTGTGCTAGGCACCTTACGTGTACTATGTTCTTTATCTCTTAAAGTGCCAGAGGGTAGACATTGCTATCATTGTGCAGACAAAGATACTGAAGCTCACTGGCACCAACTAACTGGGCCCGTTTCACACAGAGAGGAAGTGGCAGAGACACTGGGTCATGCTCAGTGGTGTCAGACTCTTTGTGACCCCTTGAACTGTAGCCCACCAGACCCTTCTATCCATGGGATTTCATAGGCAAGAATACTGGAATGGGTTACCACGTCCTTCTCCAGAGTCACTGGGTCAATATGAGGCAAATGCCCCTGTTTAGCCACCAGGAAATTCTGTCTCATCTTCATGTATTAGTTCTTGTGACTGGCATGTTTAAACTTTTCAGCCCCTCAGAAAATGGGAAGAAAAAGAATATATTTGTTGTCAGTGGGGAGCTGAGAATTTTTTGGCTTTGAGTGTGCCCTTTGCCCCTTCTCTACCACACTGGCACGTGAGGTTGCCCATCTCTGCAATATTCCTGAACCTTCCAATCCTACGCAGAACTCATGGGTAATGGACACATGATTCAAAAGACTTTTTATGTGAAGCAGGCGGAAGTGAAGAGCACTTTTAGAGGGCGGATCAGCAGTTTCTTTTCTCTGGAACATAAAGGTTTGATGTGAAAAGAAAGAATTCATGGTCCCCCACATATCCCTCCTATTATTCCAACATCATCCCCTCCTTTGAGCTGTTTTTACCCACAATTTGCATGAACACTGGCTTGCATCTCCCAATGATTAAGTTGCATTTGGAAGGATAGTGAGATTCATTTTTAGCTCCTCGTCATCAAGAACAGAGCCCTGAAATCAGCATGTGTGCTCAAAGCTTCAGGAGCGGTGAAGTTGCCAAGGCAACGGCAGCCGCTTCTGACGTCACCGAGGGAGGACACCTCCGCAGGAAAGTGGGCTCTCGCCTTCTGGATCAGCACTTCGCTGGCCTTTGTCAGATTTTATTAATTCCCTAAGTGTCTTCAGGACTCTCAGAACTGTCCTCCCACTGCTCCCCACGTTGGCAAATACAAGAAGAGAAGTTCTTTTTATTAAAGTTCTTTCTTTCCCTAGTCACCCTCTGGTCAAAAGCATACTAAAAAATAAATAAATAAATAAAAACAGGAGCAGGAATCACAGAGGGCACTCGTGAACAGTTCCCTGGCAAATTTATCTGTGACTTTGCTTTGAAATTGGGGAAAGAGAAAATGCATAGGAGAAAGAGGCTATGGAGTTTATGCGCTTAGCAGGCAGAAGAGGGACGCGGTAAACCAAATCAAAAGAAAGGTTAAAGCTCTCTTCTCCCAACCTGTTCTCACCTGGAACCTCAACTAATAATAAAATCACCTTTGAGCAGAACCCACCTTTGGGTTCTGTAAGGACTCTGTAAGGACTTCTTCCTACAGAGTAAAAGGATAACAACTGCACAGGGGAGAGGAGACCATTCAGAGCTTGGTCCCTGGGCATTCATGGCTTACTGCCCACTCAAGTTCACTGCCCCTCTTCTGTGGGGAAAAGCTATTTTGAGAAGTGGCTACCCAGTCAAGGGTCTGTTTCCCAAGGAATCATGCATCTAGGCCGCACGTGACCAGTTCCTACCAACAAAAGGGGGATGGGAGTGATGCAGGTCATTCACAGATCAAATGAGGCCATCTCCACCTTCTCTGACCCCTTCTCCTGCCTTGAGGTTAAGATGACAGGGAGCAAGGAGTAGAAGGAGTCTGGCTCCCTAATTCACACAATGAACACATCACTGAGCTGTTTTGTAAGTCAGAAATAAAAAATCTCTTGGGTTAGACGGCTGGGCTCTCTGAGTCTCTCTGTTAGAGCAGCTTGAATTAACACCTTGACACAGCAGCCTTATCACCAACAAGGTTAAGCCAATGAGATGATCCAATGAGTCCTTCAGGGCAGGACTCTTGGTTCTGAGGCGACAGCACAGCTGTGTCCAGAATGCAAAGCCACCTACCAGAGCTAAACATACAATCTTCCCTAACTGAAGCAAAACACACTACAGCAAAATCCCTCAGCATCATTGTTTTTGTCCAGACACAGAAGAGATTACGGGGCATGAAGCAAGCATTGGGAGCAGGCATAGGCTGGAAAGTTGGAAGGAAGATGAGTTTGTGGGGGCCAAGGCCTTGTGTCTCCTTAAGTATACCACAGGCCACTGTACAGATGCCCTACAAGAGCCTCAGTAGGTGTAAAATCCACTATCAGGACTGCTGTGGGCAGGCGATGCACCAAGGCCCACGGCCGAGAGTATGAGTGGGGGCTGAAGTGTAACAGGCTCTTTCCTTTTAAAAAAATATGTATTTGTGTATTTATTTATTTGGCTGTGCCCAGTTTTTGTTGTGGCATGTGGGACAGAACCTGGGCCCCCTGCATTGGGAGCATGGACTCTCAGCCACTGGACCACCAGGGAAGTGCAACTGGCCCTTTTCTGACAACACCAAGCATTGAGGCTCAGAGCCCAGTTCACCTGGAGGAAAAGCGCTTAGTGCCTTTTCAAATATGTGCAAAGGTGCCATCCAACACTAATTCTCACATCGGTGGTAGCCATGAACATCTAGCAAAAAGGCAGTGGGCTAGTGGTGGCCCTGACCCCTGAGATCTTCATAACACCAAGCTGCAATGTTTTTTACCATCTAACCATTCTCAACAGGAAGTCACATTCAAAGAAATCTGACACCAAAATAAAACTTGAAAGCTTGCTCCCATCACTAAGGAAAAATATTGCTGTATCCCTCTTCCCTTTCTAGCCATCTTATCCTCCCCAACTCAGAATCTGATGTATGCTTAGCCAGATCCACCCCTCTGCCTGCAAGGGAAAAGACACAAACGCTCTTTGTTGCAGGGGGTTGGAGCAAGCCATGTTAGATTTCACCCCCAAAGGCCCTGAAGTGACACTGAAAAAATGGAATGAAGACAAGGCAGATGGCAGAAGAGGAGACTTAGGCCCAAAGCAGCCAAAGAGAAAGAGGCTTTGTGAACTGGCCACTTGGAGAACAAGGATAGTGAAATTCCAAAAACAAGCTTTGGAGATGCAACAGTGGGTAAAGTCATTTTTACAGTGGCATTCTCCCAGGGAAGACAGTAAAGCTCCAACAGAAGGAAAAAAGAACTTTTATTCAGGAGATGATGAAGGACAGGGAAGCTTGGCATGTGGCCATCCATGGGGTGGCAAAGTCGGACTATAACTCAGCAACTAAACAACAACTGTGTCATTCAGTTCAGTTCAGTTGCTCAGTTGTGTCCTACTCTTTGTGACCCCATGGACTGCAGCACACCAGGCCTCCCTGTCCATCATCAACTCCCAGAGTTTACTCAAACTCATGTCCATTGAGTCGGTGATGCCATCTAGCCATCTCATCCTCTGTTTTCCCCTTTTCCTCACACCTTCAATCTTTCCCAGCATCAGGGTCTTTTCAAATGAGTCAGGGAACAACTGTGTAAGAGAATATCAGTATTTCTGGCAAACTTCACCACTGAACAGGTATCCTCATTCATCAATGACAGGAATTTTCCTGATGTAGGAAATGACACAAACTTTTCTAGATGGAATTGGGTCTCTTTATTTAAATATTTAGATATTAAACCCTTTGATCTTGCAAGTCCACTTGTGGAAACTTACTCAATAGAAATACTCCCACTCTCAGAAGCTTATCAAGAAATGTGTACAAAGATATTCATTGTTGACAAGACATGCATTTTTAACTGCTTTTCCTGTGGAAATTTGTCACTCATATCCTAATGAGAAACATTATGTGCCTATGAGGTGGCTGGTTAGGCTTTAAGATGCCATCTGACCTTGTAAAGGAGCCAAGACCTGGTCTTTTATCGTTTGTTTCTAAGCCAGTCTCCACCACTAGATATAAGTCCCTTGAGGCCAGAGACCATGACCACTTTCAGACCTGTCACAAAGCCCAGTGTAGAGTGGTATGCTTAAGTGCTATTTGTTAAATGAATTCATGATGTAACTGGGCCTGAGTCAAATTTAGGCTCTAGCACAGTGCTCTAGGAGCAGAGTCAATGGAGACCAGCGTCATTCTGAAATGAACTGCTCCTCTCAGTTATGTCCATATTCCCCACTCCGTGCAGTTCCTGGTTTAGGCGGGAAATGAAGGGTTTCTGGAGAAGGAAGAAGGATAGTAAGACTGGCAATTGCAGTTCTTAAGATGAAATAAATCAGGGGTTTTAGCTGTTGTCCATACCCTGAATCTCCTCGAATTACATGCAGCCCTTTTCCGGGGAAAGTGTATGGCTTTCATGAGCTTGTTGAAGAATTTAGGTTCAGGACACTCTAAAAGATTAATATTGACTGAAGTTTTCCCAGGTGGGTCAAGGGTAAAGAATCTGCCTGCCAGTGCAGGAGGCATGGGTTCGATCCCTGGTGCAGGAAGATCCCACATGCCCATGTGCCACAACTACTAAGCCAGCACTCTAGAGTCCAGGAGTTGCAACTACTGAGCCCATGTGCCGCAGCTGCTGAAGCCCCTGTACTTAGAGCCTGTGCTTCGCAGCAAGAGAAGCCACCTCAATGGGAAGCCCACACACTGCAGCAAGGAGTAGCCCCACTCACTACAACTAGGGGCAAATTCATGTAGCAACGAAGACCCAGCACAGCCAATATCCCAATGCAGAGGGCCCAAGTTCTACCCCTGGTCAGGGAACTACAGCCTGCACACTGGAACTAAGCATCTTGTATGCTGCAACAAAGATCGAAGATCCTGTGTGCTACAACTAAGACCCGGTGAAGATAAATAAATAAATATTCTAAAATCTAATTATTAAAAAAGGTTTTTAATTCACCAAGTCAAAGTATTTTGACTCAGAAAAGACTATGTACAGACAACCTATGCCAAAGAGTAATATACCAAAGATGACTGAGAAACCAGGAGACAAAGGCCAACGTCATGCAGAGACCTACAAATGATGCTTAAAAATAAACTGCCACATGTATGTTAATTCTCCTTTTGCAACGCCTTAATACAATATTTTGAAGCATTGCAATTTCAAAGGGTGATTACTACCATAGATAGCCTTCCAGCTCATAAGCTTACCTTAATGTTATATGTCTTAAGTAGGACCTACAATTAATGAAGTGTGAAAAGGCATTTTGTGACTTTTAAAAAACTAAAATGGAAAAAATCTGAGAAAGGAGCAAACTGAACATTTAAAACATCACCTATAAGACAAAATAGAACATGGAATATTTCGCAACACCATTCACCTTATCATAAAACTATTAATCAAACCCTTTCAGGTGGGCAATCAAAAGCAGTTAACTTGGTGTGACAGCATTTCATTCAGCTTGGCTCAGCATCATTCTGGAAGCAAGTGAGCAACACCATTAATCCATTTCCTAAATCCTCAGCAACACCATTAATCTGTTTCCTAATCCTTAGATGGTTTCTCCTCATCTAACGCAACCATTTTTTTTTTTTTTAACCAAACAGCCATCAATTTAACCTTTAGTTATTTGCTTTTTAAAAAGCTCTGCTGCTTGCCAATCTGATTACCTTTCAAGATCTCTTTGGGTGTTCCTGATATTTTGTAATGCACCAAAGTTAGATTGGACAGAAAGAAATTTTCAGAAATTTGCCACAATGTGTATATGAGTACAGCAAGAAATTCACCACTGTGCTCCCAATCATTTTCTTTTTTACTCCTTGATGTCATATGACTTGTCCTGAGGCAGAACTTCCTACGTCCCTCCACTCCTTATCCTTCCACCATCCAATTAGCTCCTACGGTTGACCTACAGGTTAACAAATAGCTGTATTTGAGGCCACTTAACCTTCTGCATAGGGAGATGATGGGCTCACCAACACCACTTATTAGCACTTACCGGCCTGCTAAGCAAATAATAAGATGCAGCACTTGGTCTCCAGATGCATACCAATCAAGCAGAGAAAAACCTGTACTTAACACAAAAAACATCTGAGCAAAAGGACTTCCCTGGTGGCTCGATGGTAAAGAACACCCCTGTCAATGCAGAAGATGTAAGGAATGCGGGTTGGATCCCTGGATTGGGAAGATCCCCTGGAGGAGGCAGTGGCAACCCAGTTATCTCTTGCCTGAAAAACTCCATGGATAGAGGAGCCTGGCGGGCTACAGTCCATGGGGTTGCAAAGAGTCGGACAAGACTGAGCAAGTGAGCATATACAGGATAGCAGAAAATATCTAACCCTGTGGTGGATGGGACAGAAGACTTGGTTGAGAAATTGCAATTCAGTTTTACATTAGTTGGGTGAGTGATACAAAAGAGTCCTTAAAGAATAAATAAACACACACATATGACATTTGCACTATATAATACATTAAGACTGCTTTAAAGATCAAGAACCCCTGCATGCTGCTGCTGCTGCTAAGTCACTTCAGTCGTGTCCGACTCCGTGTGATCCCATAGACTGCAGCCCACCAGGCTCCCCCATCCCTGGGATTCTCCAGGCAAGAACACGGCATAGGGCTTGTTAAATGGAGGTTGCCTAGGTTAGTAGCACAAGCAATGCACTGTGCATCAACAGATTGGGTCTCTATGTTATTCACATACTGAGTTCCTGTCTCCTGTGTCTTCCACCTATAAAGGTACTGATCACTAAAGTCCTGATATTGGTTACCTTTCTACTAGTTCAGCCTTCCCTCCCTCAGTGACCTTGGGCAAAGTGAGAATCTGAGGGGCCTCCATAGGTGCCCCAACAGCTGCAGAGCTGGATCCCTGGCACACCTCACCACAGAGTCCCCGGTGCTAGTGAGAAACACCCAGTCCAGAGCCAGACACCAAACCTAGCTGGGAAAGCTCAGAAGGAGGAGCGTGCATGCGAAGCCAAAGTATCAGGACCATGAGATTTGACATGGGTGACTAGACTGGTGTTTATTGGATGTGCTGTCCAACTTCAGGGGGCACTATTCATTCATAATCATTGTAGATTTCTACAGATATTTTGTCACTTTCTGGTAGATATCAGAAAAACGTTTAGGGGAAGGATGCTTTTTGTAATTCACACCAAATTTCAACATGGACTAGCTGGCAGGCCTGATAGAAGAGTGAGGTGAACAAGCCAATTCCCAAAGGCCAGGGTCAAGGATGGACCCTATGGCTTTAGATGCCCAACCTGGGAGCATATACTTGTGAAGTTACTACCACCACCACTTTAAAGTTGATGCCCAAATCTCTACCCTTAAACCTGACCTCCTGCCACCTGCTTTATAAGTTCACCCAGAATTCTCTGGGACCCTTAAGCCTAGCCAAACAGGTCTACCTTCTCACTTCCCTCTTCTGTTGAATTATTCTCCCAATGTCTGAATCTGAAACCCTGAAATCACTTTGGAGTCCTTCACCAGCCCCCCCCCCCCCCCGCTTCATTATTCACTCAGGGACCATGGCCTCTAACTTGGTATCAATTTCCTTGCTCCCAGACCTCCTACCATGACCCAGCTCATCTTCTCTCCCCCAAACCACACAACATCCTCCTAAGTGGTCATCAGTCTTCCTGCTTCAGTATACCCTATATAGTCTTGAAAAATTGTGCTAAAACACTGTTCTAAACACATCACTTCTTGCCCACAAACCTTCACTAAATCATCCTGCTTACTGAGTCAAGCCAAATCTGTCCCCAAACAGTGTAATGTCACTCCATGCAGGCAACATTCACTATTATCAAAATCCCTATTGTTCATAGTTAACTAGCCAGTCATTTGCATGTGTGCTATGTTGTGTCTGACTCTGTGCAACCCTATAGACTGTAGCAAGTCAGGCTCCACTGTCCATGAGACTATCCAGGCAAGAATACTGGAGTGGGTTTGGGTTGCTATTTCCTACTCCAGGGGATTTTCCTGACCCAAGGATTGAACCCAAGTCTCCTGTGTCTCCTGCACTGCAGGCAGATTCTTTACCACTAGCCCATCAAGGAAGCCTCAGCCTGTCATTTAGGGGAAAGCAGTATTTCTAAGCCTCAGCTTTGTCATTTTTTAAGTGGGATACTAACAGTATCTACTTTATAGAGCTATTGTGATGATTAAGTAAAATAATATATATAAAGTACCTAATGCTTTGTGGCTCAGATGGTAAAGAATCTGCCTACAATGCAGGAGACCAGAGTTTGATCCCCGGGTCAGGAAGATTCCCTGGAAAAGGAAACGGCAATCCACTCCAGTATTCTTGCCTGGGAAATCCCATGGACAAAGGAGCCTGGTGGGCTACAAAAGAGTTGGACTTGGGACTGCAAAAGAGTCAGACATGATTTCCCTACTGAACAACAAATCGGGGAAGCCCCAGCCAGTCATTTAGAGAAAACAATATCTCCAAGCCTCAGTTTCATCATCTATTAAATGGGGATATTAACAGTATCTACTTCATAGAGCTATGGGGATGATTAAGTAAAGTAATATATATATAAAGTGCTTACCACACTGCCTCTCAGTAAGTACTAGTGGTGCTGATAAAGGTGATCTCCCCAAAACATCCCTCAAATTACTTCATTCCCAACCCCAGCTTGAGATTATTCTCATATTTACTTCCAACAAAATTCACTCAGCTGTTAAATCCTATAAGTGTACTTGATCTAGCCATCTGTCTTGCAATTCCCCTTAAACTTCCCCAAATTTCCTTCTCTACCCATCAAGGGATGGAATCTTCTCGGACAAATTGCTGGAAGTACTGAAGGGTCCAGTTCACTTACCATAACATTCATCTGAACTTTTATTCCTTTTGAAAATCATCCAAAGTTTCATTAAAGAAGCAGGGAAGACATTTCATCTCCTGTCTAGAAAATGTGGGTCTTACTTTCCAATAATACTGATCTACATATTTTTAAGGACGTAATATGCATATGTGTATATTTTTGAGAATGAGAGGCTTAAAATAGTCAAAAAACAAACTGTCTTCCCAGAATGCAGAGAATCAGAGTGATAGAGTGAAGAGCATGAAATCTGAATTTAGACAGATATTGGATAAAAGACCAGCTCTTTCACTTCCTAGCTTAATGCCCAAGAAATGTCTCCATGTTCTCACAAAACTAGCATCAGCCAGTTTTCTTTTCTCCTATTCTGATGATGAGATGTCTGGAGCTCTCAAAAATTCTGCCAAGTAATTAAGCTTCCAGAGTCCCCATAAAAAGGCCTTCAGCTACAGCCAAAGCTGTCGCCTCCTGTCCCGGGTAGCTAAGTCATAGATGTTGTCAACGCCTGCCACCACCTGCCAGCCAGAGACCTCAGGGCCCTGACCTGAGCAGCAGAAATTATGCTCCCTCCTCCACACACCCCACCCCCACCTCAGTTCTGGGCTGAGTGTCTCAGAGATTTCAGACAAACAGCTTTCCTCCTCCTCTCAGAATGCAAACATGTTCCACAGGGCCTTCTGCTCACTGCACAGCACATGACATTTAACAGGCACTCAAAAAGCATCATTTAACTAGTGGTGCTTGAGCTAGAGAGAGTACTGCAAAATGAATATTGTTCTCAATGTTGACCCTGATCTTTGGCTCCACAGCATTGGTCTTCAGTGATGCTTGTGAGCCTTGATTCTTTCTCCTCTGAGCAAGACATATGGATCCTCAAGCCAGAGTTTTCTACCAGCATGCTGCAAATGGGTCACTGGTGTACCAGGAGATACCATTCGCTCCAAGTCTCCAGGGTTGCTGGGCTGGGATTGGAGGCAAAAGTCACAGAACCAGACCCCTCACGTGATCAGCAACCCCCAAGTTTAACCCCAGTGTCTCCTACAATTACTAGCATTGTTTCTGCTCGGAATAATTATAACCATTGCTATCTAGCAAAAAATGAAGAAGGTTGAGAAAGCCCTTCTTCATGCTAAAAGAGCCCTTATCCTGTTATATCTGTATCCTAAGACAAGTCCTATTGTGGTTAAGATACCGTCCTCACCAAAAAATTGTGAGTGAGGTTCCATTTCATACATATGTAGAAATGATGTGTCATCATTTCTACATATGTAATGATGTCTATTAAGGAGCTGAATTAACAATTAATAACCTTCCAAAACAGAAAGCATCAGGCCCAGATGGGTTCATTAGCAAATTCTACCAAATATTTAAAGAATAAATGATACCAATTCTCTATAATCTCCTTCAGAGGATAAAAGTGCATGTATTTCTTTCTAACTCCTTTGATGAAGTCAGTTTTACCCTAATATAAAAACCAGAAAAAACACTACAAGAAAAGAAAACTATAGGCCAGTATGTCTTATGAAAATAAATGCAAATATCTTCATAAAATACTAACAAATCAAATTCAACATGTATAAAAATGAATTAAACACTGCAGACAAGTGGGATATGCCCAGGTATGCAAGGCTGGTTCAACATCTGAAAATTAATTAATGCAATGCATCACATCAGGCTAAAAAAATTAAAATCACATGATCATATCAATAGATGCAGAAAAAACCATTGACAAAATCAAATACCAATTCGTGATTAAAAAAAAAAAAACACTCAGAGTGAACCCCAATGAAAACTATGGACTTGGGGTGATCATGGTGTGTCATTATAAGTTCATCACTTATGAGAAACATATCATCCTGATGGGGGATGTTGATAATGAGGGAGACTATGCATCCGTGGAAGGTATATGGGAACTATCCATGCCTTCCTCTTAATTTTGCTGTGAGACTGAAACTGCTCTAAAAATTGTCTTTAGGGCTTCTTTAGTGGCAAAGAATCTGCCAGCCAATGCAGGAGACACAGTTTCTATCCCTGATCCAGGAAGACCCCACATCCTTTGGAGCAACTCAGCCCATGCACCACAACTATGGAGCCTGTGCTCTAGAGTCCAGGAGCTGCAACTACTGAAGCCCATGCACCCCAGAGCCTGTGCTCCACATGCAGAAGCCACAGCAATAATAAGCCTGCACATCACAGCTAGAGAAAGCCTGCATGCAGCAATGAAGACCCAGTACAGCCATAAATAAATAAAATAAATTTAAAAATTAATTGCATTTAAAATATCATGCTGTAAATTCAAATGTTCTCAATATTTTTTGGCAAATGAGCACATTTATCAGCAGCCATGAAAAGGGAATCTGAGGGGAAAAGTATGTATAAGTGCTATTCTTCTGGTGGGAGGAAAAGGAGATGACAGAGGATGAGATGGGAGATGGTTGGATGGCATCACTGACTCAATAGACACAAGTTTGAGTAAACTCCGGAAGTTGGTGATGGACAGGGAGGCCTGGTGTGCTGCAGTCCATGGGGTCACAAAGAGTCGGACATGACCGAGTGACTGAACTGAACTGATTCTTCTCATCAAATATTGCTGATAGTTGATAAAAAAGAGGAGGACAGTCACAAACAATTCTATGTGAGAAAAAACAGTGGCATTTCAAGTTACCTCACTTACATGGAAGCACTTGAAATTCACTCACTCTGTTAATCATTCTCTTCCCAACAGTTTGGCAAATGCAACTAGGTAATGATTTCCCAAGAAACCCATGTTTCTTCTCTAATTACAACTGTCCTTAGTTCACTCCTCTCATTTCTCATTAATTTGTAAAAAGTAAGAATCAGATTTACCTATCACAACCATCTTGCAAAACAAAGAAGATGCCACTCCCCCTTCAAGAGACAAGAGAGTTATTTCCTTCTATATACATGCATTTGCTACATAAGATCGACCAATATGGGAAAAAATACTTTCATGTGCACTAGAAAAAAAATGGAAGACTATTTCCCATATGGTCCAATGTGGGGATTTTTTAATGTGTACAGTAAATTCAATGTTTCCATGTTATAAAGTTTTCAATTTATTTATGGCATTTATATGAAAGCAAGAGGAATTTTACTTTCTGGGAACAGATCATTGTTTCATATTCAGGACTAATTGCTTTATGCTATTTATCTCTCATTGGTTAAAGAAAAAGAAAAAAAAACTTTCAAAAATGAAGCAAGCCTCTATCAATCACCTCCCAAAATGTTCTATTTTCCTCTTGTGAGTAAAAGCATATCCAAGGGGTATATTTCACTAAGTGTAGTTCATGATGTTTGGACAATGGTCTGTGTGGCTAAATGTCAGAGACATTTCTATCAAAGTCTATTTCTTCAGGGCCCATTATCTCCCTGGCATCTCTCCAGCTGATGGAGGAAAGAAAGGGCACAACAACCCATGAAACCACAGAGCCCACGCTTGCTTGTCCCAACCATCACCCTCCGTCCTAGTCAGAACAGTCCTCACTTGGTCTACGGAGCTCCACACCCCTCTAGGCTGACTCCTGCTCTCACCTTTACTTAGCCTCAAGAGAGATTTGTCACTCCAACTGCCTGTGACACTTCACAACTTAAAGAGGCTAAAAAAAGGGAAGGAGCAGTTCAAGTTCAAAGAAGTGATGAAAATTTAGAAGCATCTTAGAGGTACTCTGTTTAAAAAACTAAAAGTAGAGCTGCTGTAGGAACCAGCAGTCCCACTCCTGGGCATGTGTCTAGAGAAAACTATAATTCAAAAAGACACATGTACCCCAGTGTTTGCAGCACTATGCACAGGAGCCAAGATACTGAAACAACCTAAATGTACATTAACAGAGGAATGTGATAAGATGTGTGGTGTATACACATACACACACACACATATATATATATGTACAACGGAATACTACTCAGCCCTAAAAAATAAAGAAATAATGCCATTTGCAGCAGTAAGCCTGGACCTAGAGATTATCATACAAGTGAAGTAAGTTACTTAGAGAAATATAAATATCATATGATATCATGTATATGTGGAATCTAAAATATTATAAAAATGACCTTATCTATGAAATAGAAACAGACTCACAGACATAAAAGACCAATTTATGGTTACCAAAGGGGAAAGGTGGGAGGGGTAGATTAGAAGTTTGGGATTAACAGATACACACTATTATATATAAAATAGATAAGGTTCCACTGTATAGCACAGCCAACTATAGTCAATATCCTGTAATAAGCCATAATGGAAAATAATATGAAACAAATATATATATATATATAGTATAAAACTGAATCACTTTGCTATAATCAGAAACTAACACAATATAGTAAATTAACTATACTTCAATTAAAAAAAAAGATCACAAGTCTCTCTTGCATAAAAGTGGTATTTCAGCATTCACCATTCATTCCTTTGACTTTTTTTCTAGACCATCTATGAAAATGAAAACATCCCTGAGAAGGAAAAGTTGAGGGCATGCTAAAGAATCAAAGTCTCAATGAGATAGAAAATTATACTAGCCACAATATTTTCATGGTATGTGAGGTGATTAAGCACCTTCAGAGATATAGTCTCACTTGGTGCTCACTAACAAACACATGACCCAGAAAAGGAGGAAATATTTTTGGTATTATCATATCCACTTTACAGATAAGATACTAGATGATGAGAAATATTTATCCCCATCCCAATTCCCATCCTATTCAAAGTAAAAAGCTGAACACAGACCCAAACTCAGACTTCTGCCGCACAAGTATGGAGCTGGCCCCGGTCAAAGTCATTCTTACTTGTCCCTCTCCCTTGTCTTCCCAACTTCCCATTTCTGGTCAGACCCCAAATTATTTGCTCAAGGATCCCAACCATGCCTGTGTCCCAAACCCTCACCTTCCTGAAGGAGTATGCTCTGCCGGCCTCAAGGTAAGTCAATGAATCCCAGAGGAGGTGTTGGGATAAGGAAGGAACTTTATTCAGGAGTCAGTTGACCAAGAAGAAGGCAAACTAGCACCTCAAAATAACCATCTTGTCAGGGCCTGGTTGCCAGGTTCTTTTATGGAAGAGAAGTTGGGGGAGGTGAGGAAACAAAGTAAAAAGACTAGTCAGTCCTTGCAAATGTGCCATAGAATGGCAAGCCTTGGGCAGGGAAATGTGTCAGTGTCACTTCTTTACATTCCTTCACAGGTGAGCAGCTCAGGTTATCTCCCTGAGGCAGGTCATTAAGTATGCTTACAAAAGTGGCAAGATGACAGTTAAAGTCACAGAAGCAGATCCAGCATAAATTCAAAATTAACCCTCCCCCTCTCTGCCCCAGCAAGTCCACTCTACACAATTGAAAATAACAATATTTACTATGAGCACCTACTATGTGCTAGGCCCTGGCCTTAGGATACAGCAATACAGGATTAGATCCAAAGGTCCTTCTTCCAAATCAGGACTCCCATATTTGGTTATCCACCAGAATCCCACAGATCTTTATTTCAATGGTGAAAGCAGTAATAGTGATGTCTAAAAGTTATGGAGAATTGAGAATGTGTGAGGCACTATTCTAGGCATTTTACTTATGCTAACTCATCCAATCCTCATAATATCCCTATGAGATAATTTTCATATTTAACAAATGAGAAAACCGAATCCAAGAGAGATTGCCCAGCAAGGCTGCACATCTACTAAGTGGCCGAGCAGATATACACACAGGTGGCCTGGCCCTGTAGTCCCCACTCTGAACTATTACACTATGCTAAGAACCAGCAGAAGAAGTAGAAGGGAAATAAGATTCTATTCAATAGGTAGGTATTAATTTAATACTATGGCTTCCCTGGTATAGAATCAGCTGGTAAAGAATCTGCCTGAAATGCAGGAGTTGTTGTTCTTCAGTCCTAAGTCAAGTCTGATTTTTTGTGACCCCATGAACTGCAACACACCAGGCTTTCCTGTCTTTCACTATCTCCCTGAGTTTGTTCAAACTCTTGTCTGTTGAGTCAGTGATGCCATCCAACCATCTCGTCCTCTGTCGCCTCCTTCTCCTCTTGCCCTCAATCTTTCCCAACATCAGGGTCTTTTCCAATGAGTCAGTTCTTCACATCAGGTGGCCAAAGTATTGGAACTTCAGCTTCAGCATCAGTCCTTCCAAAGAATATTCAGGATGGATTTCCTTTAGGATTGAATGTTTTGATCTCCTTGCTGTCCAAGGGACTCTCAAGAGTCTTCTCCAGCACCACAGTTTGAAAGCATCAATTCTTTGGCAATTAGCCTTCTTTATGGTCCTTCATTATGGTCTATATCTGACAACTGGCAGGAGACTGCCTGCCAATGCAGATGTGGGTTTGGTCCCTGAGTCAAGAAGATCCCCTGGAGAAGGAAATGGCAACCCACTCCAATAGTTTTGCCTGGGAAATTCTATGGACAGAAGAGCCTGGTGGGCTACAGTCCATGGGGTTGCAAGAGAGTCGAACATGACTCAGCAACTAAATCACCACTATGTGCTCAGAATAAGGAGTTAGAGATGAATGTAAACACCTCCAGGCAGGAGCTTCCTTCCTCTACTTGCCTTGAAAGACAAGGCCAGCTCATGTAAACACACCTCCAACAGAGATGATGGCCCAGCAGGTAGGGCCTCATGCCTCCAAGTCCAGTCACCCTCTCTCTACACACTCCCTTCACCCTGCCCTTCCTTTCTGACCCTCATCCACACTGCACTCTGGATGCCAATAGTCAGCTAAGGCCTCCTTGGTCTCATGACACTTTGACTTTGTGTCTCTAGCCCAACCTAGCACTCCCTCTGTGACGATTTCAACACTGCCTAATTTGGATAATAGGTCAGCCCCTTCCCAAGCTAACCTCTATTATCCCCCATCTGGGAATGGGTTAAGATGCCAGTTTAGAGTTCATAGCAATCTGCAGGATATGCATGCTTGATCCACTTTTGCCTCTTTGATTCATCTTTATTTGTTGATTCCTTCAACAAGTAATGTGCATGACTATGTGCCAGGCCACATGCAAAGTGGTTTAATTTATATGCATCATTCCTTTAAATCCTCCCAAGACCGCCATTAAGTTTTTATTACCTCCATTTTAGAAGGGAATGGCAATACACTCCAGTATTCTTGCCTAGAGAATCCCATGGATAGAAGAGGCTGGCAGGCTACAGTCCATGGGGTCGCCAAGAGTCAGACATGATGAGTGACTGAGCACACATGCACGCATGCACCACCACTTCATGTATTAGGACACTGAACTCTTGGCACTTTAATCAAATTCTTTGGGAACCAGTTGCTAGTCTGTGAGCTCCTAGAAGCTATATTTATCTTTCACTTTTCTGCCCCAGGCCTTCAGCAGACGGCCAGCAAACAGTTGTTGAATTGCACTGGATTAACCACAAGCCAGTTGGGCATTCCTTGCAGCCTGCCTCCTAGTAATACTCACTGTAGCTCTTGTTGTTCTGAGAGCCCTCTCCCATTCATATTCACACAACAGACACTGACATGAATGGCACCTGCTTTACCAGTGGCCACCGCATACTACCAGGGCTTCGCAAGCTGGGGATGGTTAGAAAGCTCACTATGCCCACATCTCCCACAGAATGGAACCAAAAGCAATTATCCAGGGTTAAGGGGTGAGCGCGCAAGCAGTGAGAGCCCCTGCCAGCCAGGTCTGGGTGAGCTCTTTCAGCCTGGGTACCTGGAAAAATCACGCCCACGATATCTGCTCCTTCTCATTGCCCTGGAGGCTTCGATGGCTGTCAGCTCTCTGTCCTGACAGACCCTGATGATAATGAGCCAGTAATACCTCTCTGGAGGCCTTGCTAAGTCATCAGACCCCAGGATGGTACCATCTGCCGTGGGGAAGAACGCCCAGAGATGCTGATCCTAAGGCAACAGCCTTACAAAGGGATTTTAGCCTGGGACTCATGCCAGACACAGAGGCACTTAAAGTCAGGCCTGACCTGACACTGCAGGGTTTAAAATTCAGAGCCAATAGACCAAGTGCCCCCAAGGAGAAAAGCAAATGATTTTCTGAAGACAGTGGGACCTGCTGTTTCCTCTGAGGAACCCATTAATGAAATGATCATAAAAATAAAGTATCATTAAAAGAACACATTTAGAACAATTGTTCCCTGCAGCACGTTGTAATCCCTATAACTCTCAGGGAACAGCTTTGAGCTCTGCAGAGCCGCCCCCACGCAAGACGCAATCTGTCTGCCGCAGAGGAGAGTGAGTCAGCCTGCAGCAGGGGGGAGGGAGGGAAGGACAGCCTCCACACTCCCCACCGTAACTCAGCAACTCTTCTGAGTTTTCTTGCAAAGTGAGTTTTTAACCCTGGTGTTGGAGAAGACTCTTGAGAGTCCCTTGGACTGCAAGGAGATCCAACCAGTCCATCCTAAAGGAGATCAGTCCTGGGTGTTCATTGGAAGGACTGATGCTGAAGCTGAAACTCCAATACTTTGACCACCTTATGGGAAGAGTTGACTCATTGGAAAAGACGCTGATGCTGGCAGGGATTGGAGGCAGGAGGAAAAGGGGGCGACAGAGGATGAGATGGCTGGATGGCATCACCAACTTGATGGACATGAGTTTGAGTAAACTCCGGGAGTTTGTGATGGACAGGGAGGCCTGGCGTGCTGCGATTCATAGGGTCACAAAGAGTCGGACACGACTGAGTGACTGAATTGAACTGAACTGAACAGGTCACTTCTCTCTGTTTCAAAAGAGAGAGTATTTCAGAGGTTTCCAAATGATGAGGATAGTGGCCTGCCTCAGAAGCAATTGTACCCTTCCCCTAGCAGGAATGATGTCCACTCATGTCCTCCACAGTCTGGGTTTCCGAATGCAAAACTCTAGATACATCCTTGACCCCTCATATTTGTCTATCCCTGGTGTCTTCTATATCCCCAGTTATAAACTGAACTGAGTCAGACTTATACACACTGCATGCATTCATCCATCCATTCACTGATGCTTATTGAGTAGGATGTCATGCTAAGTGCCATGCCAGGTGTTAGGGAATTGGGGCTGTGCAGGTTGACAAATGGCAGCCTCTTGGGTCAGGTCCATTCAGCCATTTTCCTCTATCGCCCCTTCTCTGATGGCCCAGACAGTAGTGTTCCTGCAATGCAGGAGACCTGGGTTTGATCCCTGGGTCAGGAAGATCCCCTGGAGAAGGGAATGGCAGCCCACTTCAGTAATCTTGTCTGGGAAATCCCATGGACAGAGGAGCCTGGCTGGCTTCAGTCCATGGGGCCGCAAAGAAGTCAGACATGACTGGGCAATTAAAACTTCCACTTCCACTTCCCCTTCACACAGCAGGAAAGAGGGATGCCTTCCAGGTGAATAGACAAAGCTGGACACTGGCAGGTCAACTGAGATTGGAGGAGCTCCTGACTGCTCCCAGCTCACTGTCTGCTTGAGTTACTGTCCCTAGAGGCTCTGACCCAGGAGCAGCCCGTGAGGGGCCAGGCCAGGAGCAGAGATGAGGATGCATCACACAGCCCTTTGTGGACGGAGTACACAGCTAAGCTGGACAGAGGCAGTCCAATTTCCGCCTGGCTCTCACAGTGGACAGAGAGGCTGACTTCACCTATGACGGCCAGCCTCCCACGCTTCCCCTAGCTGTGGCTGCGGGACATTCTGGGTCCTGACCATATTGGGACTGTGCTCTGAGTCCCTCCCCCTGGGACTCCCCGGAGGAGTCCTCCGCACCTCCTGGGTTCATGGACTACTGATAGAGCCTACCCTTCTCTATGTCACTCCCTCCTACTTTTTGCCTACCTGATTGATCCCTCTCCAAACTTTCCACCAAGCCCTCAGGAGGCAGTCGGCTCAGTGATCTAACTCTGTCATTGTCCCTCTCCTATTTCCTTAGTCATGTCTATTGCTCTCTCCTTAACACCCCGAAAATGTGTCTCTTACCTAAAATGGTAATAGTCAGGAAATTTTCAAGAGATGCTCCATGTCCACACTGTGGAGGGAGCAACTATGACCTCCGGGTTGAGGGACAGCACTTCTGGGTGGTTGCAGACAGCAACCATCTTCTTACACACCCACCTTTCTCCAAGCAGCTCCTCAAGCCCCTTTCCTCACTGGCAGGTCTTCCCTCACTGCAGACATGGGCCTTCTCAAAATTCAGTCTAGTCATGACATTTCTCTGCTTAAAAACCCATAAATGAGGCCACAGAGCACAGTGGCTAAGATCATGGTCCCTGAAGCTGGACTGACTGGTTTAAAATCCTGACTCTCTCATTACTACCCAGGGGGACCCTGTGAAAGTGACTTCACTTCTCTTGGCCTTGGTTTCCTTATCTGTAAAATGGGTTTTGTAGTAGTATCTGTCTCACTAAGAATTGCTTGAGGACTTTCCTGGTGGTCCCGTGGTTAAGAATCCACCTGCCTTCATGGATTAGAAGAATCAATGTTGTGAAAATGAGTATAATACCCAAAGCAATCTATAGATTCAATGCAATCCCTATCAAGCTACCAACGGTATTTTTCACAGAACGAGAACAAATAATTTCACAATTTGTATGGAAATACAAAAATCCTTGAATAGCCAAAGTAATCTTGAGAAAGAAGAATGGAACTGGAGGAATCAACCTGCCTGACTTCAGGCTCTACTACAAAGCCACAGTCATCAAGACATTATGGTACTGGCATAAAGATAGAAATATAGATCAACAGAACAAAATAGAAAGCCCAGAGATAAATCCACATACCTATAGACACCTTATCTTCAACAAAGGAGGCAAGAATATACAATGGAAAAAAGACAATCTCTTTAACAAGTGGTGCTGGGATAACTGGTCAACCACTTGTGAAAGAATGAAACTAGAACACTTTCTAACACCATACACAAAAATAAACTCAAAATGGATTAAAGATCTAAATGTAAGACCAGAAACTATAAAACTCCTAGAGGAGAACATAGGCAAAACACTCTCCAACATAAATCACAGCAAGATCCTCTATGACCCACCTCTCAGAATATTGGAAATAAAAGCAAAACTAAACAAATGGGACCTAATGAAACTCAAAAGCTTTTGCACAACATAGGAAACTATAAGCAAGGTGAAAAGACAGCCTTCAGAATGGAAGAAAATAATAGCAAATGAAGCAACAGACAAAGGATTAATCTCAAAAATATGCAAGCAACTCCTGCAGCTCAATTCCAGAAAAATAAATGACCCAATCAAAAAATGGGCCAAAGAACTAAACAGACCTTTCTCCAAAGAAGAAATACAGATGGCTAACAAACACAAGAAAAGATGCTCAACATCACTCATTATCAGAGAAATGCAAATTAAAACCACAAAGAGGTACCACTACATGCCAGTCAGAATGGCTGCTATTCAAAAATCTACAAGCAATAAATGCTGGAGAGAGTGTGGAGAAATGGGAACCCTCTTAAACTGCTGGTGGAAATGCAAACTAGTACAGCCACTATGGAGAACAGTGTGGAGATTTCCTTAAAAAACTGGAAATAGAACTGCCATATGACCCAGCAATCCCACTCCTGGGCATACACACCAAGGAAACCAGATCTGAAAGACATACGTGTACCCCAGTGTTCATCGCAGCACTGTTTATAATAGCCAGGACATGGAAGCAACCTAGATGCCCATCAGCAGATGAATGGATAAGAAAGCTATGGTACATATACACCATGGAAGATTACTCAGCCATTAAAAAGAATACATTTGACTCAATTCTAATGAGATAGATGAAACTGGAGCCCATTATACAGAGTGAAGTAAGCCAGAAAGATAAACACCAATACGGTATACTAAGGCATATATATGGACTTTAGAAAGATGGTAACGATAACCCTATATGCAGGACAGAAAAAGAGACAGAGATGTACAGAACAGACTTTTGGACTCTGTGGGAGAAGGTGAGAGTGGGATGATCTGAGAGAACAGCATTGAAACATGTACTTTATCAAGTGTGAAACAGATCGCCAGCCCAGGTTGGATGCATGAGACAAGTGCTCAGGGCTGGTGCACTGGGAAGACCCAGAGGGATGGGATGGGGAGGAAGGTGGGAGGGGGGATCAGGATGGGGAACACATGTAAATCCATGGCTGATTCATGTCAATGTATGGCAAAAAAACCACTACAATATTGTAAAGTAATTAGCCTCCAACTAATAAAAATAAATGAAAAAATAAATAAATAAATAAAATCAGCTTGAACATCTGGAAAAAAAAAAAAAAAAGAATCCACCTACCAATGCAGGAAACACTGGTTTGATCCCTGGTGCAGGATAATTCCACATGCCATGGAGCAGCTAAGCCCATGCACCACAACTACTGAAGCCCCTGGGCCCTAGAACCTGGGCTCTGCAACAAGAGAAACCACGGCAATGAGAAGCCCATGTACCAAAGTAGAGTAGCCCCCACTCAAAGCAACTAGAGAAAACCCTTAGATGGCAACAAAGACCCGGTGCAGCCAAAAATAGATAAATAAATAGATGAATAAAAAAAATTTAAAGAACTGCTTGAAAGAATGATTGAGGTTAATACTGAGCTTAGAACAACATCTGGCACCAAGTCTTCTGTAAGTTTTTATTAAATAAGAGGGATGGCTCCCCACTACCTATCATTTAAAACCCAAGTTCCATAAATGTCTCACAGAGTCTTCACCATCTGCTCCACTGACCTTTCCCATCTCACAGCCCCACACCAGCAGGCAGAGCTTCAGACACTGAGCAGACCCTGAATATACCTTGGCCTGATCACATTTCTGTCTCTATCTCCCTCCTAACATCATCTATTTGGGGGCTTTTCTTCTGCCTGGAAAGTTTGTCCCCACTAAATCTTGGCCTAAGCGCCCATGACTCTGCTCATCCCCGGCCCACACTGGGTTTGATGGCTTCTCCATGTGCTCATATGGCTCCTGTTTTTCACCGCCTGGCACTTCCTAGGCTGCATTCTAATTGCTTATTTCTCATTAGCCTAAAAACCAGCCAGTTATCTCAGCCTGTTTCATGATGCTTATTACCTAGTTGGTGCTCAATGGATATCTGATGAAAGAACAGATGTCTGAGTTGTATACTACATCAATCCTCAGCCATATTCTCAAGCCCCCAATTATTCCAGATACACCCACTGCTTGGACACCGCTCTCAGTGCCAAAAGGAGGGTTCGTTTCTTCCAAGGATATCCAAACTCCAGAAGGATAAGCAGGGTGGTTGTGGCAGGGGCAGAGCCTCAGGGAAGGGGTGCAGGCTGA
Organism: Cervus elaphus; assembly: GCF_910594005.1. Classification (NCBI taxonomy): domain Eukaryota; kingdom Metazoa; phylum Chordata; class Mammalia; order Artiodactyla; family Cervidae; genus Cervus; species Cervus elaphus. Next base: position 37,533,267 of record NC_057828.1, on the reverse strand, counting down.
GTCTCGTTGACCAAGAGGTGGCAACAACAAACAGAGTTGAATCTCATCTTCCAAATGGCAGTTTTCCAGAGAGCACAGAACCCTGCAATGCTAAGGGAAGGAATCCTGGACCACTGATGGGATCAGAGCCCTGGCCATCCCACTGACCTGTGGGATAGACTTCCTGCCTCTCTGGGCCTCAGTTTCCTCATCTGTAAGATGAGTGTGTGTGCTTCATTCTCAGTCCTGTCTGACTCTTTGCGACCCCATGGCCTATAGCCTGCCAGGCTCCTCTGTCCATGGAATTCTCCATGAAAGAATAATGGAGTGGGTAGCCATTCCCTTCTCCAGGAGATATTCCTGACCCAGGGATTCAACCTGGGTTTCCTGCATTGCAGGTGAATTCTTTACCATCTAAACCACCAGTGAAGTCTAGCATTTAGTGAACACTGGCTGAATAAGTAATTTGCTAACTTAATGATACATCTTCTGAGCATTTATGAGTGCTCAGACAAGGGTGCTAGATGCCAGTGATAATATTTAGGGTGTTCTGGTTTATCAACCACAAAGGTAGCTTTCAAAAGCCAGGATGTCAGAATTTGCTGATAGACACACAAGTAACTACCTAGTCACCTTCCTTATGCACCTGAGGGCCTTTCCACTGAGAAATATACATGTTCTTAATTCTCTTCTCTCTAGTGACTCGTACCTCATACCTTCACAGAGCCTTGGTCCCATCACTGATGTTAAAAAACAAAAAATCAAATCTGAAAGGAAATGCAAAAGAGAAGAGTCTATCAAATTGACCCACCTCTCTTTGGACCGTCTGCCCAGTGTAAGTCTGAGTCTGGCCTTGTGGACCCAGCCTACTTTTCATGACTAGCTTTTATCTAAACAGACTCCCCTGACTGTCTATTCTGAAGTATGCAGTGTTGCTGCTCCTTTCATGACTTCCAGGAATAGAAGACTTGAGCACTCACCTCCTCCTTCCCCTTCTTCTCCTGCATAAGCTTTCCATCATGTGTAATCATCACCATCATAACCACACTGGCCACAGTCAACAAAGCCCTTATGTCATTTCACTTGCATCTTCCCTCAGTTGTCAGTGGAGAACCAAGACTGCCAGTGGCCCTGTACCCCAATCTCCCCCACAACAACATCCATTCCCAGACCACCACTAGACTTCCGTTGACAGAGTGGCTCACTGATGTGGTAAAGTGTCCCAGACAGATGAAGAGTGGCAGGAGTCAGGAAAGGTGACAGGAGGATGGGCAGAAAGCTAAAAGCCAAAGTTCAATGCCAATGGTTGGTGGAGATAACAGGACCCATTCAGAAACCTGTATCTACCTCTTTGGGTATCATTTCCGACTTGGGGCTTTCTTGATGTCATACTAAGGTCAAGTCTTAGAATAAATGTTGAGAGCAGCACTTCCTTTACCTCCAGACACCAGATGGTGCCAGATACAGATTGCTGTTGGCCACAAGTCACTCTAATAACTTAGAGAAGAACCCCAACAACACTCTGACAGGTAATCAACCCCCAACTACAAAAGAATAGTGCCCCATTTGTGTTTAACTGTTTTTGCAAGCTGAAAACCCATTTTCCCCATAGAATTATTTGCTTATAAAAGATGACTAGGTTCCAAAACCACCTATAAAACATTTCTATCCCACTAAATAGCTGAAATGGTACACATTAGCAAAAAGAAAAAACCACTTGGGGGGAGGTGTGAGTGTGTGGGAGAGGGCGAGGGTGGGATGTTTTGAGAGAACAGCATCGAAACATGTATATTATCAAGGGTGAAACAGATCACCAGCCCAGGTTGGATGCATGAGACAAGTGCTTGGGGCTGGTGCACTGAGAAGACCCAGAGGGATGGGGTGGGGAGGGAGGCGGGAGGGGGGATCGGGATGGGGAATACATGTAAATCCATGGCTGATTCATGTCAATGTATGGCAAAAACCACTACAATATTGTAAAGTAATCAGCCTCCAACTAATAAAAATAAATGAAAAAAAAAAAGAAAAGAAATTAATACCCCAAAGTGATTCTAAATAACGAGTAAAATTAGATGGAGAGTTCCTTAAGGGCATGGAGTATTCTTATTGAATTATTTTTCTGCCTTCCTGGTCTCAGCTCACAGCCCACCATTGAACAGTTTCACTCATTGAATTCCTGTGCTTGAGAATAAAATCCACTTGTGTGAATTTTCCAAACTGACTTCCAGGACTTTATATCCTGGTTGTCCCAATTGTCTAATATCAGTTCAGATCTAGAACTTTCCTTTCCTTTATACAGATACATTGGTGGCAATATTCATGAGTTTATTATTATTAAGGTTTCTCTTTTTTTTTTTTTTTTGGTGAACAAATCAACTAAGCAAATTAAAAGAGGAAAAGGAGGAGACAAAAAAGAAGTTAGTGAATGAGGGAGATTTTCCTAAGGTATCTGGGCAAGAAGAGAAATAGTCTTAAGCTAGAAGAAGAAAGACACAAAAGAATGGATGAGAAGGGGAGAAGAAGGAAGAGAGAGAAGAGAAAAATTCAGACAAGACAGGGAAAGTGAACAGGATATGGCATGCTCTTCCTAGGATGGGAAAGAAAGGCAGTGACCAAGAAGAGATGTGAGAGGGGACACTCCCAGTCTCCAGCTCTCAAGCTGCACCTTCTCCAGGGCAGACTATCCATGCCTGCTGGGATTTGAATGCACCTATGTGGCTGGGCCAGGGGCCAGGGTTATTATTTAGAAGTTTCTTTACAAGTACATATATTTGCTTAATGAAGTAAATTAGAGAAGACCAACCTCCAGGTGATAGATCTTCTATTGACATTTTGCAAAAGTAAAGATGGAAGATCTCATCACCTTCGGTTTTCTGCCTACATGATGGGAGACTCAGAGGCCAACAAAGGCTTACAAATCCCAGCTTCATGTTTCCTCACTCAACAACCTTGGCAAAGTTACTTTACCTTTATCAGCATCAGTTTCTCCATTTATCAAATGGAAAAAGTATAACTTCCTCAAGGACATGAGGATTTAAAGCAGTCAGTCGGTCAGTTCAGTCGCTCAGTCATGTCTGACTCTTTGCAGCCCCATGGACTGCAGCATGCCAGGCTTCCCTGTCCATCACCAACTCCTGGAGCTTACTCAAACTCATGTCCATCAAGCCGGTAATGCCATCCAACCATCTCATCCTCTGTAGTCCCCTTCTCCTCCTGCCCTCAATATTTCCCAGCATCAAGGTCTTTTCCAATGAGTCAGTTCTTCACATCAGGTGGCCAAAGAATTGGAGTTTCAGCTTCAGCATCAGTCCTTCCAATGAACACCCAGGACTGATTTCCTCCACGATTGGCTGGTTGGATAACCTTGCAGTCCAAGGAACTCTCAAGAGTCTTCTCCAACACCACAGTTCAAAAGCATCAATTCTTCAGCACTCAGCTTTCTTTACAGTCCAACCCTCACATCTATACATGATTATTGGAAAAACTATAGCTTTGACTAGATGGACCTCTGTTGGCAAAGTAATGTCTCTGCTTTTTAATATGCTGTCTAGGTCGGTCATAGCTTTTCTTACAAGGAGTGTCTTTTAATTTCATGGCTGCAGTCATCATCTGCAGTGATTTTAGAGCCCCCCAAAATAACGCAGTAATGTGTGTAAATGGCCAGACTCAGTGCTTGACATCTGGAGCAGTCTCAGACATGGTAGCAATCATTTTTCTGAATATTATAGGACTCCTGTTAGTGTTTGTTGTTGTTTAGTCGCTAAGTCGTGTCTGACTCTTTTGTGACCTCATGGACTGTAGCCTGACAGGCTCCTCTGTCCATGGAATTTCCCAGGCTTGAATACTGGAGTGGGTTTCCATTTCTTTCTCCAGGGGAATCTTGGCACATTCTTTATCACTGAGCACCAGGAAGCACTGTTAGTGTTACAAGACCATTAAGGTTACAGTCACCAAGTCACCACATGTGAGGAATCAACTGTGGTCCATGAAGAGACTCACTGGACATTACCAAGCGGGATGACTGGCAGATGAAGAAATAGCACAGGAGAGGCTGCTAGCTGGGAACTGAGCACAAATTCTCTTCATGACCCAGGTCTGCAGAACAAGACAGTCCTCCCAGCACCAGAGCTCATCGGGAAGATGTACATTCAACAGGTTGGGACAGGGGATGTTGGCCATACTCCCCAGCAACCAACCTACTTCCTGCTTGCGGGTATTTCCTCTTTTGTGGGTCTTCATAGGAGAGCATCCACCCCATTCACATTGCAGAAACCAGTGAAGACATATCACTCAGAATTATGATTAAAGTATCTTGTGCTCCCTACCTCCTGACCCACCAGGACCAAGCTGGTCCCCTCCTGTTTGCCAAGCCTGCTTCTCCAGCTTCCCAGTGAGCTGTAAGCCCCAGGGTCTGTTTCTGTTATTTACACACAAAGGAACCCTTGTTGTTGTTTAGTCGCTCAGTCATGTCAGACTCTCTGTGACCCCATGGACTGTAGCCCTCCAAGCTCTTCTGTCTATGGGATTTCCCAGGCAAGAATACTGGAGTGGGTTGCCATTTCCTACTACAGAGCATCTTCCCAACCCAAGGAATCGAACCCACATCTCCTGCATCTCCCACTTGGCCGGCAGATTCTTTACCACTGGGCCACCTCGAAAGCCCACACAGGAGTCAAATCTGGCATGAAGTCAGTGATGATCTTTGTCTCATCATCAGATCACTTCCCCACTCAGAGACTACAGCTCCTCCATCCTACCCTAAGCAGAATGTTTCATACCCCACCCAAATCAAGAACCACCAACCCTTTCCTCCATATCTCAGGTGCCTGGATCCATTACCTCCCAGACAGCCTTTCTGATCTTAATAAGCTTTGATTTGGGGCAAGTTCCTTCCCATTTACAACAAAATACCATCTGGCTGCTTGAAACTTCCACACATTAAACTTACTGGCTCAATAAATTTTTAGAGAGCACCTACTTTGTCATAGGACTAAAACATAAGAGAGTTCCTGCTTTTCTGGAGGTTTGCATTCTTATGTGGTAATAATGAAAAACAAGAACAGAAAACAGATTTTGAGGACATAGGTGGGTATGTTTCTAAGCTCTTTGCAGGAAAACACTCATTTCATGCTTAAAACTACCCTATGAGGGGCTTCTCCAATGGCTCAAGAGGTAAAGAATCTGCCGGCAATGCAAGAGATGCAGGAGATGTGGGTTCAATCCCTGGGTCAGAAGATCCCCTGGAGGAGGAAATGCCAACCCACTCATCTTCTTGCCTGGAGAATCCCATGGTCAGAGGAGGCTGGCGGGCTAGAGTCCATGTGGTCACAAAGAGTCAGACACAACTGGGAAACTGAGCATAAGCTCACCCTGTGAAGCTCACTATCTCCCATTTATAGATGAGGAGACGGAGGGGATGAGGAGTTCAGAAAGGTCAGCAAACATGCCTAAAGTCAAGTGCTTAGGAAGAGACAAGACTGGGCTCTGAACCAGGAAGTCAGACTCTACTGCCTAGTAGCCTAGTTATCATTCACCAAGGCATACTGCCTCTCAAAACCGCCCAGAAACAAGTAAATATCAGTATTCAGTTGCTTTCATGTGTTGTGAAGAAAAACACAGCAGGGAGAGGAGTATAGGAGAAAGGATGATGGGCTGATATTTTTTCCAGACACTCAGGGAAGACTTGTTAGAGGAACTGCTGGGAACCAAGTGGGTGAAGATGGGATTAGAGAGGTTTAGAGAACTACTTCTGGTGTACGATGTCACCTAAAACTAGTCAGTTCCACCTCTATATAAAACCTATTGCAAGATTTAAGAATAACTCTCAAGTCCCCCTTTATATTTCACACTTTTTAAAAATACTCCTATTTATTGTAGGGTTTGTGTGTGGCGAGGGTGAGTGGGGGGGTTGTTTGCTTCTTCTTTGTTCTCAAGCCTTCTAACCCTCCTGGGGGCCTGCACTGCTGCCTCTGAGTTCCTCAGATGGAAATTCTAGGGAACTTCAGGCCAGGGAATGCTGGACCAGCGTCCACAGGCAAATGTTTTCAAGTTTATCTAGAGCCTGCGTGTCTCTGAATCCCCATCATCTCTTTAGCTGCTGCATCTCATTACTCCCAGATCTTTTCCCAGGAACCGTTCTTGTTCTATATTTGAACAATTACTTTCTTAAAATCTTTGAAGTTTTTCACTTCATCATGTTAGTTTCAGTTTCAGTTTTTAATTCCAGGCCACTAAAATTATTTTCAAATCTCTGTCCTGCCATCACTGTTACTAGGTCCCTCTGAGCTTTGTCCCATCTGCTGGATTGTATAATGTTTCTTTCCTCAGTCGAGTCATATTCTTGAACAGGAAAAAGCCAAGGTCAAGGACAGAGCCCTGTGCCTCAGAGACCATCCCATGGGCTGGAAGAGGTTACTATTTGCTGCAGCAGATCTGGGTACATCTGACAACAATAACATTCAGTCAAATGGTATACAGTCTTCTCTAGCACAGCACATACTTCCTTAAGAGCCAGCACAAAGGCAATACACTCCATCCACAGTTTTCCCTGAGCTTGCAAATTAATTTCCCTGTTTTAAAAAGCAGAATGATGTTCATTTCCTGTATCTTCTTCCTGTAGGATTTGATCACTGCATCCACTTCAAAATATAGGCATACCTCACAGATGCTGAGGGTTTGGTCCGACTACCACAAAAAAGTGAATATTGCAATAAAGCCAGTCACACACAATTTTTTTTTTTTTTTTTTTTGGTTTCCCATTATGTTTACACTATACTGAAGTCTATTAAGTGTGTAAGAGCACTGTGTCTTAAAAAACAATGTACATACCTTATCTACTGAACAGCCCAGGGAGCTATACTCAGTATCTTATGATAACTTATAATGGTAAAGAACCTGAAAAATAATTGAATCCCTTTGCTGTACACTTGAAACTAACACATCAATGTAAATCAACTATAAATGTGTCAATCACTCAGTCATGTCCGACTCTTTGTGACCCCATGGACAGTAGCCTACCAAGCTCCTCTGTCCGTGGAACTCTCCAGATAAGAATACTGGAGTGGGTTGCCGTTCTTTTATCCAGGGGATCTTTCCTACCCAGGGATTGAACCTGGATCTTCTGCATTGCAGGCAGAAGCCCAAATTAACTATATTTCAACTTAAAAATAAATAAAATTTTAAAAATAACTAAAAAAGCAATGTGCGTACCTTAATTTAAAAACAGTTTATTGCTAAAACACATGTTAACCATCATTTCATAACATGGAGCTGGCAATCTTCAATTTGTAAAAGCTGCAGTATTTGCAGAGCACAATAAAGTCAAGCACAATAAAATGAGGGATACCTATGTTCAGAATCTCTTTAAGAAATTTTTTTTTTAAATATGATCTTTATCAATAGCCTGCTTATCTGCCTGCAGCTCTCTGCTATTTCTCACTGTTACCCGCAATACTCTAAAGTCATAGCTCCATATCTCTTCAGCAGAGCTCCCCACTGCTTTGCCTGGCTTGACAGAAGCCTGACTCTTTTTTAAATTTCCATTCTCCCTCTGGAGAAAAGGAAATGTGCACCAGACCCTTTTTGAAACACACTGGGGAATAAATATGCATGAATAAATGCAAGAAGAGAACCACAAGAGAAGATTCATTTTTTAAAATCTTGAATCAGCTGCTCTACAGAGTGAGGATTTCTGGATCCAAGCAAGGTTTCAAAAGTCTTTTCTATTAAGCTCAGCAATTTTTAGAAGCCAGCCGTGTCTATCAAGCTTTTTTCTAAGTATTGAATATAATAATCTTTCTTCTTCTTTCAAAGATCTTCCTGCAGGAAGCAGCCTGAGTGGGAAGACCGGGGTGGGGGGAAGCCCACACATCAGGTGCCAGACGTGGCCTCTCCCTGAGTTGGGTCTGGTCTGTTTTGAGTCACTGGGCAACTTCATGTCACCACCTCCATACCCACCACCAGCTCACCTCTGCCTTCACGTGGTCTGTCTTCAAGGAACTTGTTAGAGGTGTTAAAGCAAAGGGTTGATATGAATCTGAGTCAATAGCTGAACATTTCCCCTCAACTGAAAACATTTACATGAAAGAAAAAGAAAAAGATAGCATAGTTACCTGATTAAAACCTCATCGCCATCATGTAAGCAAGACCTGAAAACAGACAACTTCAGAGCAGTAAACGCTGCTTTCTCCTGATTATTTTAGGGTTTTGTGGGAAATGATGCTTTTAGAAAAACCATAAAAAATGATAACACTTAATGCTAGTGAGCACAGGGCAAAATTAATGAACTCATGTACTGCTTGTCACAAGATATACTAGTACAATCATTTTGGATTGTTAACGCAAAGCATTTGTTGGAAAAAATTCACAACTTTTGGCCTAGTCATCCACAGCATTAAAAAGTCGACCTTGCACAGTCCCAAGTATATATCATACACTGAAAATATCTGTTGAAAAGCTAAATAGATGCAGCAGCCTGATGATTTAATAACTTTACATGAACAAGATGGAATATTACACAGAAATTAAAATTATAATAGAAAGTCTATAAAATATGAAGAAGACTTCATAGTATAAAATTAATATACATTTCAAAATAATATTCAAATTGATTGCAATTAAATAGATATGTGTATGCATGAGGAAAAATAATATGGAAAAATAGAAATAGTTGAGCAAAGTGAGAAGGTTGGGAAGAAGGCAGGCCTCCAGAATATGGAAGCTCCAAAACATTGGATGCTGGATAAACTGACTGGTGTGTTTGCCCCTTGTCCATCTACCGCTTCCCACAAGCTGAGAGAATGTCTGCCCCTAATCATTTTCTTAAAGAGCAGATTTAAGTATGCCCTAACAGGAGATGAAATGAAGAAGATTTGCATGCAGCATTTCATTAAGATCAAAGGCAAAGTCCACACCAATACAACCTACCCTACTGCTTTTATGAATGTCATCAGCGTTGATAAGACTGGAGAGAATTTTCATTTGATCTATGACACCAAGGATCGCTTTGCTGTTCATTGTATTGAGAGAGTCAATTCCTAGGCATGTTGATAAGAAGTCCAGGGGTCCCCAAGGAGAGAGGGGTCTGGAATTCTCAGGGAGGAAGAAAGGACAAATGTTTTTTTTCCCCTCTATATTCCTTAGGATTATGTAACAATAATGTATCCTGCTTGAGGACAGTCTCTGGAGAAAACCTTCTGGCTAATCTCGTTATCTTAAAATGTAAATTATGGGAGTGGGTCTAGTGAAGTCTTTACAACCTCCAGACATTCTTTTGACTCATTTTAATAAGTAATTAAAAAGTATATAACTCCATTGCTAACACTAGTGAGGGGGCACTCTTTCTGCCCCTCTGCCCTCTTCTGATGTCTATGTCAGAAGTTTTCTCTATCTCTTTTATACTTTAATAAAATTCTATTACACAAAAGCTTTGAGCGATCAAGCCTCATCTCTGGCCCTGGATTGAATTCTTCTCCCCCGGAGGCCAAGAATCAAGGTGTCTTTCATGGTTCAGCAGCAACCTTTTAGTATTATACCTGAGGAGGCCAAGTATAAGTTGTGCAAAGTAAGAAAGATCTTTGTGGGGATAAAAGGAATCCCTCATCTGGTGACCCATGATGCTCGCACCATCCATTACCCGAATCCCCTCATCAAGGTGAATGACACCATTCAAATTGACTTGGGGACTGGCAAGATTACTGATTTCATCAAATTTGACACTGGTAACCTGTGCATGATGATGGGAGGTGCTAACCTGGGAAGAATTTGTGTGATTACCAACCGGGAAAGACATCCAGGCTCTTTTGATGTAGTTCACGTGAAAGATGCGAATGGCAACAACTTTGCCACATGGCTCTCGAACATTTTCATTATTGGCAAAGGCAACATACGGTGGATCTCTCTTCCCCGTGGAAAGGGTATTCGCCTTACCATTGGAGAAGGAAATGGCAACCCACTCAAGTACTCTTGCCTAGAAAACTCCATGGATGGAAGAGCCTGGTGGGCTACAGTCCATGGGGTCACAAAGAATTGGACATGACTGAGTGACTTCACTTTCTTTCTATTGCTGATGAGAGAGACAAGAGACTGGCAGCCAAACAGAGCAGTGGCTAAAATGATCTCTATGTGATGTGATTGGAAAAGTCTTTGTACTTAATTAAAGATAATACCAAGTGATTAATAAAAAAAAGTGAGGAGAGTGAAGGCAATATTTATAATTTTACTAAACTTTCTCAAATCATATTGTATTTTCTTTACCACTTCAGAAGTGCTTCTTACAGAAAGAAACCTACACCACCCGTAAAGACAAGAGATAGCAAAGATCTTTGAAGTTAAATTTAAGCAATCATTTTAAAAGTCATTTTGTATAACTCTTAGAGAGTTAACTGGCCTGTGTGGAGTGGGGGATGCTGCCCTAGTGAGAAACAGTGTAGACATCACTTCAGTTCAGTTCAGTTCAGTTCAGTCACTCAGTCGTGTCCGACTCTTTGCTACCCCATGAATCACAGCACGCCAGGCCTTCCTGTCCATCACACACTCCCGGAGTTTACTGAAACTCATGCCCATCGAGTCAGTGATGCCATCCAACCATCTCATCCTCTGTCGTCACCTTCTTTTCCTGCCCTGAATCCCTCCCAGCATCAGGGTCTTTTCCAATGAGTCAACTCTTTGCATGAGGTGGCCAAAGTACTGGAGTTTCAGCTTCAGCATCAGTCCTTCCAATGAACACCCAGGACTTATCTCCTTTAGGATGGACTGGTTGGATCTCCTTGCAGTCCAAGGGACTCTCAAGAGTCTTCTCCAACACCACAGTTCAAAAGCATCAATTTTTCAGTGCTCAGGTTTCTTCACTATCCAACTCTCACATCCATACATGACCACTGGAAAAACCATAGCCTTGACTAGTCGGACCTTTGTTGGCAAAGTAATGTCTCTGCTTTTTAGTATGCTGTCTAGGTTGGTCATAACTTTCCTTCCAAGGAGTAAGCGTCTTTTAATTTCAAGGCTGCAATCACCATCTGCAGTGATTTTGGAGCCCCCAAAAATAAAGTCTGACACTGTTTCCACTGTTTCCCCATCTATTTCCCATGAAGTGATGGGACCAGATGCCATGATCTTAGTTTTCTGAATGTTGAGCTTAGAACTGTCTAAAACAGATTCCTCCTCTATATACTCAGAGTTACTTGACTTCATCTCTCAATAAAAATGAAGGTTGAGGGGCTTCCCTGGTGGCTCAGTGGCAAAAAATCTGCCTGCCTATTCAGGAGCCTCTGGTTCAATCCCTGATCCAGAAAGATCCCACATGCCTCAGAGCAACTAGGCCCACACACCACAGCTATGAGCTGTACTCTAGAGTTCTAGAACTACTGAAGCCCACACACCCTAGAGCTATGCTCGGTTACAAGAGAAGCCACTGCTGGTTGCAACTACAGAAAATCCCAGACAGTAACGAAGACCCAGCACAGTCAAAAATAAATAATTTTTTTAAAATGAAGGTTAAATAGCTACTTTGCCCCTGGATCCTCATACTGTTTCTGAAAATACAGTCACCCTGTTTTTCTAATGTGGTCACCTTACCTTCCTGGGCTAGTTCTGCACGTGTTTAACAGGACTCTTCTTCCCTTCCAGAAGGACACAAAAAAGAGTGACCCCTGTTTGACATATCACCAAGACAGAGCCGAGAGCCACGTGCAGGGCAAGAGGACTGAGATCAGGCATCTATTGGGCTTAAGGGGTTGGGAGCATCTACTGTGGCTCTCAGATGCCTTCTTCGCCCCAAAGCACATGCAAAAGCCATGATTTTAAACAGGCAATAAATAGCCAGGCTTAGTTGGTTTAGCAGTAAAGAATCCACCTGCCAATACAGAAGATGTGGGTTTGATCCCTGGGTCAGGAAGGTCCCCTACAGCAGGCAATGGCAACTCACTCCCGTGTTCTTGTCTGGAAAATCCCAAGGACAGAGGAGCCTGGCGGCCTACAGTCCATGGGGTCATGAAAGAGTTGGACATGACTGAACAACTAAACAACAACCAGGCTTAGTTAAACATGAAGGGTGTGCTGTCCAGAGGGAAAAATAGATACAAATCCTGGAGCCTAGGAGAGGAGTGTGGAAGGGAGAAGGAAATTCTTCCTAGCTCATCCTCAGTGCTGCTGGAACGACAGGTAATGAAGTGATAGGTTACATGTGAGCCTCATGTAGAAAAGGAGATACTACTGTCATGCCTGAGCACTAAGGATGGAAGGAGGGCAGTCAATCTCCCGACAGATCTCACGGCCAGGCCCCTGTATAATATCCTAGTAGTGCCTACTCTGATATTAGACAGGAGATTGGATCCACTTGCTCTGTTTTAAACCCCTACCTGCAAAGTACCAGGCACGTGACAAGTATCCTCACCTTCTAATCTCATAATAACTCTGCAGATTAAGTATTATTATCCCCCACTCTATGGATGAGGAGGCAAAAGTTCAGCAAGCTTTAAAAATTATACCAAGATGCTCACCATAGCAACAGAGTTTCAAACTAGGTCTGCCCTGCTCCCAATATGGTGGTGCCTTTTGCACTCCCCCACACTGTTTCACAAGATCCAGCAAAAGAAGAATTGGGGGTAGAAGAAGAGTTTCGTCCTTAGGAGTACCCAGGAGTTTGCTCAGAGGCTCCCGATCAAAAGCATGCTGCACTGGTTTGTGCTCAGTCTCCTGTCTTTCCAGTCTTCCCAGTCACCTTCGCTGTATCTTCTGAGTTTGGAGAGCATTTGCATAGCTTTTAATAAATAAGATTCTCTTTTTTCTACAGTAAGCATAGTAAGTTTGATATTCAAGAAAAAATGAGTAAAACTATGTCTAAAAACCAGGAAACAAGGACTTTCCTGGTGGCACAGTGGACAGAAATGCACTAGCCAATGCAGGGAACACAGGTTCAATCCCTGGTCCAGGAAGGTTCCACATGCCAGGGAGAAACTACCCCCCATGCGCCACTACTACTGAAACCCACATGCCCAGCACCCATGCTCTGCAACAAGAGAAGGCACCACAATGAGAAGCCTGCACACCGCAATGAAGAGTAGTCCCCACTCCCTGAAACTAGAGAAAGCCCATGCAAAGCAACGAAGACCCAGTACAGCCAAAAATAAATAAATATTTTTTAAAAAGATCAAAAAATCCGAAAAAAAAATAAAAAGATTAAAAAATCCAGAAACAGAGGAGACAATGAGGAAAAACATTATGGTGAATTAATTAACATAGAGCTCAATTTTCAATTTGGTTTTTAACCTATCTTAGCATAGCTCACAACATCTCCATCCATTATCGTCATGACTGTCTGTTGTTCAGTCACTAAGTTGTGTCCAACTTTTTGTGACCCCATGGACTGCAGCTCACCAGGCTTCCCTGTCCTTCACCATCTCCCAGAGTTTGCTCAAACTCATGTCCATCCAGTTGGTGATGTCATCCAACCATCTCGTCCTCTGTCATCCCCTTCTCCTTCTGCCTTCAATCTTTCCCAGCATCAGGGTCTTTTCTAATGAGTTGGCTCTTCATATCAGGTGGCCAAAGTATTGGAGCTTCAGCTTCAGCACCAGTCCTTCCAATGAATGTTCAGGGTTGATTTCCTTTAGATTGTTTATCCAGGACCTAATTGTGATAAACATGGAACAGTTTAAGTCACCCTACCAAGGCTTGGACTTCAGTGACCAAGGAACTGTAATTAGGTAGATGCTTTAATCACCCAACAGTCCACCCCTAAGAGATGGCTTTTCCCAGCCTTTACCCTCTTCCAGATCTTTGGCTCCCCTGACCTGAGCTACAAGCACATGCGCAGTATACATTGCTTCAGAATGGTCCTTCCAGGTCAGTGAACTAGGCCTGGGCTGCAAAACCTGCCTATCCTCCAGGGTAGAAGGAGCCCAGTCCAAGCAAGTTGCTCTGAAGCAGCAGCTGTAAAATGGTGATGGTCTGATCCCATTTGTAATTGACACACGTGACCCGAGGCTACTCAGCCACCCCGGCTCCAGGAGTCTGGAGGGGACACCCAGTCCATCCAGCTAAGTCCTGCCCGAGCAAGGAAGTCCAATTTCTTTAACTCTATGTTCAAGGGAGATATGCACCAATGGGTGGGTTACTTGGTATTAGGCAGACGCCTTGTTCTCCCAAGAACCCACACCTTTGACCTGACATCTCTGAACCCCTGCCCTGTGCCACATCCCTGACTACATTGAACTTTGCCGAACACGCATGTGCAACATGCACCCTTTCAGCAGGTCTTCTGCAGCCAAGGCCCTCCAGATCTGTTTGCCCAGCCCCAATCCTTCCATTGCCTCAAGGATGGAAGGAGAAAACACCCCCACATCACTTTGAAGCAGAAGCTAGGAATGGACAACAGATAGTCTCCATTAGGATCTGCTGCCTTAAAGGGATCCACATTTCTCCAATGACCCAAACAGGGCTCCCAGTTTTCTATTATGGGAAGATAACATGGCTAGCTAGCTAAGCAGTCAGTTTCCTTCCAGCTCTGCCTTAAGTGAGAACACCCTCCCATGATTAAGTCAGGGCTTGGAATAAGATAGAAACCCAGTTGCTCTGAGTTAGATACCATGACCAAGACTCTCTGGAACCTTGCCCTGTCTCAGATCCCCGGATCCCTAGAATGCTGCAGGCACATGTGCCATACAAACCCCTTCAGGGGGCCTTGGGCCCCAAGTTCTTTCAGTGTGTGGATCTAGGGTACAGCCCCAAGAACCTGCACAGCCTATGTTGTAGAGGAAGTCCAACCCCCCCGCCCAGACTCCCCAAAACCACATGGAAATGACCGTTCAAATCGGCAACAGTCAGCCCCCATTGGTACAAGCTTACCTGATGGAGATCCAGGGTTTCCAAATGACCTTTACTGAGGGATACTCACACCAAGCTGCCAGACCTGCCCTGGCAAGACAGTGCAGTTTCCTACAATTCTGCCTTAAGTGGAAACATGTATATGAAGGTGTTAGGGCTTGGGATGGGCTTCCCTGGTAGCTCAGCTGGTAAGGAGTCCAGCTGCAATGCAGGAGACCCTGGTTTGATTCCTGGGTTGGGCAGATTCCCTGGAGAAGGGATAGGCTACCCACTCTAGTATTCTTGGGCTTCCGTGGTGGCTCAGAAGGTAAAGAATCTGCCTGTAATGCAGGAGACCTAGGTTGGATCCCTGAGTTCGGAAGATCGCCTGAAGGAGGGCATGGCAACCTACTCCAGTATTCTTGCCTGGAGAAATCCCATGGACAGAAGAGCCTGGCGGGCTACAGTCCATGGGGTCGAAAAGAGTTGGACACAACTGAACTATTAAGCATAGCACAGCACAGGGTTTGGGATTAAGCAGATGCCTCTTTCCCCCAATAGCCAGCTCCTGTAACAAGTCCTCTCCAGAGCCCTGCCCTGTTCCAGATCCCTGGATCCCCTAAGCTCTGCTTGCCTATGCATGCAGAGCACCACCCCTTCATCAGGCATTGGGCAGATGGAACCCTCCAGGTCTTGGAGCTAAGGCTGACTCCCACCTCTTGCATAGCCTCCAGGAAGGAGGGAGCCCACCCCCAGATATCACTCTAAGAAGGCAGCAGCAAATGGTGACTGTCACTCCTGTTAAATAACAAAAATTCAACAAAGGAAATTTAAAAGATCTGATTGGCTTTATGGAATCATGATCACCCCACCTTGAGGACCATAAAGAAGGCTGAGGGCCAAAGACTTGATGCTTTCGAACTGTGGTGCTAGAGAAGACTCTTGAGAGTCCCTTAGGCTGCAAGGAGATCAAACCAATCAATTCTAAAGGAAATCCACCCTGAATATTCATTGGAAGGACTGGTGCTGAAGCGTCAACACTTGAGCCACCTGATGTGAAGAGCTGACTCATTGGAAAAGACCCCGAGGCTGGGAAAAATTGAAGACAAAAGGAGAAGGGGGGTGCAGAAGCTGAGATGGTTAGATAGCATCACCAATTCAATGGACATGAATTTGAGCAAACTCTGGACAGTAATGGAGGGCCGAAGACCCTGGTGGGCTACAGTCCATGGGGTCGCAAAGAGTCGGACATGACTTAATGACTGAAGAGCAACAACATCCCACCTAGCAAGCAGGGAGGAGCTGCCGGAAATTTTACAATATGAAGATGTATATAAGTGGGAGAGGGGAGGGTCATCCTCTTTCCAGAATGGAAAAGGCCTATGTGCCAAATTATCTCATCGATGCTGACCGGAAAATTGCATACTGACAGGTTCAGACTACATTTCTGGGGAAAAGTCGAAATTGTAACTAGGTTCGGTCTTAAGCTTTGGTCTAGTGATATGAGCTTAGCACCAGTGACTCCATTTTGAGGCTGTTACTTCTTTTTTAGCAGTTCCCATTTGGACTTGTTGCCTGATGGGGTCGCAGGCTTCTCTAGCAACCAGGACTCCTAGATGCCTCTTACAGAGGGACACGCTGGCCATTGTCCCTGGTCCCATTTTAGGGCAGTCTGGTTCTCTCCTGCTCTGGCGACAGTGGGCATATGCCTGTTTGGGTAAGTTAGGGCTTGGCCGTAGGTAGATACCTTGTTCCCCCAAGAGCCTGCTCCTGTGACCCAACCACTCCCGCCCTCCCCTTGCCTTCTTCCCGATCCCTGGCTCTTTTGAAGTATACTGTGCATCTGTAGAATAGCCACCCCTTAGGCAGGCCAGCTGGGTCTGTCAAGGTCTGTGGAGCTAGGGTCCACCCCAATCATTTGCAGAGCCTCTAGGAGAAGAGAGAGCCCCTGGTACATCCGTCTGAGGTGGCAGCCGCCAAGGGACCAGTGTCAGTCCCCACTAGGACTAGCTGCCGGTTGGCATCCTGGGCTTCTCCACCAACCAGTGCTCCCAAGTGTCTGTTACTGATGGATACCCCCTTCACCTGCCAGTCCCTAACCTGGCAAGGCAGTGCAGGGTCCTACAGCTCTGCCTTCATGGGAATAGATGTACTTAAATAGATGATTTCTTCCCCCCAAGAAGCAGGTCTTGTGCCTGGTTTCCGGAGATCCTATCCCATTCCCTATTCTCAGCTCCCCTGAACTGCTGCACTTGGGAGCCGTATACACCTCTCAGAAAGCCTTGGGCAAGATCAGATGTCTCACCCCCTGTAAAGTTTCAGCTCTCACCTGCACTGAAATGCAGGGCTACTTAGATGATGGTCAAAGGGAAGGGGAAGAGGTTCTGAGAGCTATCCCCCTTGCTCTGAGTCTGGCTTTCTCTCCCTGGCCTTTTAGAGTCTGCATGCCACCTCTAGAGCCCCGTGACTAGCTTTCAAACAAGCTGAAGATCTCGTCCACACCAAGAAGATGGCACCTGCAGGAGGGACAGCCTCGGCTGAAACAAGCTTGCTTTTTAAAAGACTTTATGCTAAGTCACTTCAGTCGTGTCTGACTCTTTGCGACCCCATGGACTATAGCTGCCAGGCTTCTCTGTCCATGGGATTATCCAGGCAAGAATACTGGAGTGGGTTGCCATGCTCTCTTCCAGCGGATCTTCCCCACCCAGGGATCGAACCCACTCTTCTGATGTCTCCTGCATTGGCAGGCAGATTCTTTGCCACTAGCACCACTTGGGAAGCCCCAAAGGACTTTGAGAGCACTCTAAAAATTTACTATTGAAGCAGCAGCATATGCAAGTGGGGGTGGGAAGCAGGGATGATGGGTTTACTGAATTCTAAGCCCCATTGGTCTTTGGGAGACAGAACTCGGGTGTTCTGAACCCTAGCATAGTACTCTTGTCTTCGGAGTGCTTCCTCCTCTCCCTGCCATTTGTCCTTTTCCTTCCTCAGGATTGCAGCTAGCAACAAGGAGATGGTCTGAATCATCTACTTTCTGAGGGCTCAGCCTTAAAAGCAGACGGATTCTTCCTCCTGCGCTAATCCTTGTCAGCTAGAAAGCCCCATTTTTACACCTGTCTGGGGTCCATATATCATCTACAAGACAATCACTAATACTGCAGACCCTGCAAGCATGGATCGAAAGCTGGAGGTCCCTTAAGCCTGGAAAACTACGTCCTCTAAAGCCAACACTGCAGTGTATTCTCATAGGTGTTTGATACTGATAGTTTGGTTTAGGGGTTTTAGTTTGTTTTTCTCTTTTGATTGTTTGTCTATCCTTCTTAAAGGCAGCTTTCATCTTGATGACGTTCCAGTTATCGCCATGGCTCTCTTTAAAGCTGATACGTTTTTCGCATGGGTAGCTCTTTCTCTAAATGGAAAATCTGCATTAACATTTCTTTTTTGAAGTTCCGCAGTCAGCCAGAAGACAGCCAGGACGCAGTGAGGAACGGTTGGTGAGTTGGCGCTTTGCTGCCACCTAGTGTCAGCGGGCGAGATTGACGTGGAAAGAAGCTGGGGCAGTTAGTGGATGTGGGGGTGTCTCTTTGGACATTCACCTTCGGTGATCCATAGATGAAGATTATCGGGCTCTGCGCCAATCCTACATGGCGGTGAGGGTGAGGGGCTGTGCAGAATTGTGGGTCACACGGTTGTCTGAACTGTTCAGCTTGCTAGCTCCTTGATTTAAGGAGGCTGACCATACACACCCACAGATAGAAAATGAAGCTGGTACCTTTCCTCTCATGCCATCACTAGGGCAAATCTAATCATTTCTCCCTCCCCCTGAATCCCATATCCCTCCTCCCATGTCCTTCCCCGGTGAATAAACAGAAAGAGGGAAGAGGAAGAGGCAGAGAAACAGAAGCAGTGATTTTCTCTGATCATCTCTATCCTCTACAGAGAATGCTTGGAAAGAAAACCAAGATTGTTGAGATAGTGACCTTGAATCTGTGCACAGAAATCTCCAGGAGATGCAAACTATCACAGTGATATGCATGGCTTCCCACCAGGAAGGACTGGAGTTGTTATTGTTTTAGTCGCTCAACTGTGTCCAACTCTCGCGACCCCATGGACTGGCGTCCTCTGTCCATGGTGTTTCCCAGGCAAGAAAACTGGAATGGGTTGCTGGGGTTGCCATTCCCTTCTCCAGGGGATCTTGGCAACCCAGGGATCGAACCTGCATCTCCTGCATTGCAGGTGGATTCTTTACCTCTGAGCCATCAGCAAAGTCCAAGGGCTGGAGAGGACCCTGCAAATCAACTAGAAACAAACACTCAGAAACTCAGGAAAAATAGTTTCAAGCTAGTTTAATATGTCTGATGATTGGTTTGGTTCATCTGCAAGTTCAAAGCCCCAGTAGCAGTGTCTGACATGTATTATCTTTGCCTCAAATTGGGAATGCTCACACAGTATTTCTTCAAACCTTTAACAATAATGCTGTGAACATTAGCTAGTAAGAAGGGTAAGATACTGGAAGGTTTAATTCAATTTTCCAGTTAACTAAGAATTAAAGAAGAAATGGCCTCTCTTGGGTTTCTCAGGTGGCTCAGTGGTAAAGAATCCACCTGCCAATGCAGGAGACGCGGGTTTGAACCCTGGGTCAGGAAGATCCCCTAGAGGAGGAAATGCCAAGCCACTCCAGTATTCTTGCCTCAGAAATTCGGAGGAGCCTGGCTGGTGGGCTACAATCTCTGCGGTGGCACAGAATCGAACACGACTGAACACTCGCCCACTTGCCTCTCTTATCCATGGAAGTGGTTGCTGGTAGTTGTAACTTTCACATATCTGTGCCCTCTTCAATATTTCTGTTAACATATAGAGAGACAATTTTGAGACACAAGTGGGGAGGATTAATGATGCATTATACGGCAGAATTCCACCCCAAAATAATTTAACAGGCTAGAATTCAACAGATGCTTTTCTAAGAGATAAGACTAAAGTCTTGCAAATAGATTTTAGTAAGTTGATTACACAGATACAGGATGCACAAATTTGACTTAATAGCAGCTGATGTGGGGAAACCCAGACATTTTTGTTACCTGGTTTTGCTGCCCCCAGATGCCAAGAGTCTCAAGCAGCACTAATAGAGAAGGGCGTCCAAGGTAAACAAATTCAGCCACTAAGGAAGAGATTTTAATCAGTCATATATAATTTCAATAGAGAAAAGGGTCCAGTGTGAATTTACTCCACTTTGACCTGCCCAGAGGTGACTGGGTGTTTTAAAGGGAGAATGAGGGAATAGGAAGGCAGAGGGTAAGCAGGGGCTCAGTAGAGACAGGGAAGTGAAAAATTGAAAAAAGAAAAAAAAACAGGAAGAGGGGTGGTTGATCCTTATCATACTCATCCAGATTTGCTAACTGGCACTTACATCCCACAGAGGCTGCGAAATGAAGACTCTGTCTTCAGGTGTTGGCTCGAACAGTCAATCAGTTCTTTGGCAGCCTTAAGTTTTCTCAGGCAGGTACGCTCAGTGGGGCTAGTGTCATCCTTGGGATATGTCTTTGAGCTGTTAGAAATCATATCAGTGTTTTGTTCACTGATATCTTCATAGATATCTTCAGAGGTCAAAGTTAAGGTCTTATTGAGAAAGGGCTCAGGGGAGCCTAGCTGGAGTTTGGTCAAAGAGAGACATTTTGTCAGAGGTAGAGGGTTGGAATTCGGGAAGGTCGTAGTTCTGGTGATTACTGAAAAAGTAGGATCATGCCTGAGGCTTCCCTGGTGGCTCAGTTGGTAAAGAATCCACCTGCAACGTGGGAGACCTGAGTTGGATCCCTGGGTTGGGAAGATCCCCTGGAGGAGGGCATGGCAACCCACTCCAGTATTCTTGCCTGGAGAATCCCCAAGGACAGAGGAGCCTGGCGCCCTACAATCGATGGGGTCACAAAGAGTCGGACATGAGTAGTGACTAAACACAGCGGAGGATCATGCCTGCAGTGCTGCATTCCATTCTCTGCCGGGCCACAGCACAAAATAGAAAGGGAACCAGGTTGATGATGGCTCTGGAAATCACATCAAATGAGGAAAATCTGAAGCTGCGAGGATGTTTAGAATGGAAGACTCGGGGGGAAACTGAAGAGCTATGGGGAAGGGGGAATGGATTTAAGAGCTTTGCAACACAATTGTTTAAAACAATCAGGTAAACTGCATTGCAAGAAAATGGGGGTCTCACTGAAACCATGAGTAACCATCAGTTAAATCCATTACATCTATAACCTGCTTTCACTGACCGAGGTTGTTTTAATGTTGCTACAAAAAGCTTGCATGTCATTCAAGCGGCACAGTAGCCTAAACAACAGGATGTGAGCGCAGGGGCTTTCCAAGAGCTTGGAGTCAGCTGGGTCTAGTTTGAGCTGAGCCAGGTAAAGCTGGATCGGCCCACTGACCCTAAAACTCGCCCTGCACAAGTGTCTGATGAATGACCTCTGGATGTCAGAGGGTCAAAAACTACCCTCTGATCATGATAAATGCCCCCACTTTTAATGTGCCTCCCATGAAGAAGCATATAATTCAGGTATGCCTGCCCAGAAAACCACCTAACTCACATTCTCCCTACCTCTAATCATCTTTCTCCATGCTTAACACCACCTTGCTTCCTTTATCCCATAAATATCGCAAGCCCCTCACTTTTGGGGAGGCAGGTCTGAGACTTGTTCTCATCGCCTCATTTGGCTCCCTTGTGGATAGACTGTTTCTCGGCTGCAAACCTTGCTGTCTCAGTATTTGGTTTGCGATGCATTGGGCAAACGGACCTGGGTCAGCAAAACCACCATATAGTTCAGAGTCTAATGGCTATGAGAGATGTCAAAGAAATAATTCCTGTCTTGGATAGGATTTGGACACACACACACACATACACACACACACACACACACATACACACACACACACACACGAGTCTCTTGCTGGCCCAACTACTTAACCAGTTGTGTGACCTTAAGAAAATTTATTAATATTTCTGAGCCTCAGTTTCCTATCCCAAAGTAATGGTGCCCATGTCATTGAATGACGGTAAGAACTAAAGCAGGCAACAAATGTACAACATCTAACACTTGGTACATTAGCCAGCATTCAACAGATGTTAGCTCTTACATTAACTCTGAGAGTTAATGATCTGAATTTCCCCATTAGTTATGAGAAGAAAATATAACACAATGGGACAGAACATAGACTCATGAGCCAGAGTCCCTGGATATCAAGCTCAATTCTACCATTTAAATAATTTAATTCTGGTTCTCCATTTCCTCATCTGTAAAATAGATATCATGACAGTCCTTACTCCATGGATTTGTTGTAAGCATAAATGAGTGAATATATGCAGAGTGCCTAGAAGAACACCTAGTGTGTGTCAGGTCTATATAAAGTAGTTTGACACACAGGATTAGTCCGGAACCTTTGGTAACAAGTACAGACATTCCTTTGCTCCCTGGGGGATTTGTTCCAGGACACCTCCAGGCATGCAGATACCGAAATCCAGCTCAGCGGTAAAGAATCTGCCCACGATGTAGAAGACACAGGAGACACCTCAGGTTCGATCCCTGGGTCGGGAAGACCCCCTGGAGAAGGAAATGGCAACCCACTCCAGTATTCTTGCCTGGAGAATTCCATGGACAGAGGAGCCTGGCAGGCTACAGTCCATGAGGTCACACAGAGATGGACAGAAATTGAAGCGACTGAGCACACACGCTTAACTTTTTGGCATTTAGTGCTAGCTCAGCAGTAAAGAATCTGCCTGCAAGGAAGGAGACGCAGGAGATGTGGGTTCGATCCCTGGGTAGGGAAGATCCCCAGGAGGAGGAAATGGCAACCCACTCCAGTATTCTTGCCTGGAGAATCCCATGGACAGAGAAGCCTGGTGGATTGTAATCCATAGGGTCTCAAAGAGTCAGACACGACTGAAGCAACTTAGCACACACAAATGCTACCTAAATTCACATATTGCAAAGCCACCACGTTGGGCTAGAGAATGCAGCTTAGACCTGAAGCCCAAACAAGGCACTTGTCTAAACTCAGACCTTGGCGCAGGCCTGACAGCCTTGGTCTAGAAAATGGCAGTGAGAGGCATGACCACCTCACATCCTGACGGAGAGCAGAATGGAGAGCTCTGGACAGGGGATTCAGGCTGGGGTGGCCTGCCCGAGGGATCATCATGAAGCTAGTGGAGTTTAAGTTTTAGACCCTTACCTGCAAAAGCCCTTCCAAAGACCTGGGGGCACTGACAATTCTGTGCACACAATTTTGTGTTCTCGAAATTATTCAGCTTCCGGTATCACACAATGTGAGTCTGTCCTGCAACCTGCACTCTAGTTAACCTGGCCCAGGGGTATCCAATTATCACTGATCTCCCTAATAAGTTGAGCTACCTCTCCCCTCATGGGGAAAAGCAAGTGAAGAGTGGAGAAGTGGCAGAATCTTTTTCTTCAGAACTCCTAGAGGGAAAGAAAAAATATTTCTGAGTTCCTTTAAGAGCTGATGTTGGAACACAGAGAAAAGAGGGAAGTTATACTACTCTGTGAGGACACCAGCTACCAGATGAGTTTGCTCACAAACTCCTTTCCTTTTCTTCACATGCACAGATCTAGAAATTTCCCACCACTGCTCGGCTTGACAGATTTCTAATGGAATATGACAGGAAGTGGAACACACTATTTCCAGTTCTCTGATAAGAACCATCCATACACACCTGTTCATGTTCTTTCCCCTGCCAGCTGACAGGAAAGAAAGAAGACACCCACCACCGCCGCCAACCACCCAGGGAAACTCGAGAATCTGTGTTAAAAATGGTGGAGTCACAACATGGCTTCTTCCAACCAGGGAACCACCTTGGAACATCACAGGAGTGAAAACCAGTCAATGCTGAGTATCAGTATTTTATCTATTGCAGCATGTAGGATCTTTAACGGGCTTCCCAGGTGGCACTTCCCAGTGGTAAAAACCCTCCTGCCAATACCAGAGACCTAAGAGACGCAGGTTCGATGCCTGGGTCGGGAAGATCTCCTGGAGGAATGATAACCCACGCCGGTATTCTTTTCTGGAGAACCCCATGGACAGAGGAGCCTGGCTGACTATATCCCATAGGGCCATACAGAGTCAGACACGACTGAAGAGACTTAGTACACATACACACACATGATCCTTAACAAAGACGGATATCTATACAATATAATAGAGAAAATTAGAGACATTTTAAATTAACCAGTTTTTGAAAGATAGGAAATAGGGGGACTTTCCTGTTGGTAAAGTGGTTAAGAATCCACCTGCCCATGCAGAGAACATGGATTTGATCCCTTGTCCAGGAATATCCCACATGCCACAGAGCAGCTAAGCCCATGAGCCACAACTGCTGAGTCCAAGCTTTAGGGCCCTCAAACTGTAGCCCTCGTGCCTACAGCCTATGCTCCACAACAAGAGAAGCCACCGCAATAAGAAGTCCACTGAAACGAAGAGTAGCCACCCCCCAAAATGAAGAGTAACTACTCCCCACCACAACTAGAGAAAGCCCTCGGGCTACAACAAAGACCTGCACAGCCAGAAAAGAATAAATTAAAAACAGAAATAGGGGTCATACAAACCACACAGTAGAGGAGGTTAAAGAGAGAAAGAACAATTACGCTATCAGAGAAAGCTCAATGGAGAAGATGTATTTTGTGTTGGACATTAAAAATTAGAGTTTTAAGAGGAAAAGATGAAAGGAGATAGTTCCACATGAAAAGAACAGTAAGAGAGGAAACTTGGATGTGAAAAGGATAATAGAGGACTGGTTGGAACATACATTTTATATATACATACAAAAGAATAGTGGGAGATCAAACTGGAATAGTATGTTGACTCAATTTTGAAATGTTTTAAATGATGGGCTAAGGAATTTGACCTTTATATTTATGTTGTCAAGAGGGAGTCCTTGAAGGTTTTGGAGCAGAGAGATGACATATTCAGTTAGAACTTTAGGAAGACGTGCTGAAAGCAATTGCAGAGTGGCCTGGAAGGCAGAGAGGAGGATCCATAGCCACATTCAAACACAGTCACCAGTGTCCGATTAAGAGCAGTGTTTAGGACAATTCTCCATGAGTCTCTCTCATCTTTGTTTTTGAGATAATGTGGAAATGTGCTATCAGTTCCAAAGCATAATACAAATACCAGGCCTTAGTCTTGTTACTAGTAACATCATCAAATGAAAAAGAAGAGGTGAAATGCCAATAAGCCAATGTTTGCTGCTTAGGCAAGCAACCCACACAAAGAGTCAGACAGGTGGGAAGGGGGCAAAAGGTTAAACTAATGTCCATCCTAAAGGAGATCAGTCCTGGGTGTTCATTGGAAGGACTGATGCTGAAACTGAAACTCCAATACTTTGGCCACCTCATGCGAAGAGTTGACTCATTGGAAAAGACCCTGATGCTGGGAGGGATTGGGGGCAGGAGGAGAAGGGGATGACAGAGGATAAGATGGCTGGATGGCATCACCGACTCTATGGGCATGAGTTTGGGTAAACTCAGGGAGTTGGTGATGGACAGGGAGGCCTGGCATGATGCAATCCATGGGGTCACAAAGAGTCAGACACAACTGAGCGACTGAACTGAACTGACTGAATGTAAGGTTTGGGAATTAATTTTTAAAACTCTCCCATTATTTCCATTAGCATGAAGAATTCAGAGTCATCCACATCAGAACCAACAGAAAACATCTTATGAAGAGTTAAAGAGCTACACAGAAAGAAATATACAGAGAATTATTGAAAAGAAGATTTTATCATAAATAATGGTGAATGTATCTTTGGTGATCATACAATTTTACTTCAAATACACCGTCTACGTTGTCTGCTCTGCTTAACTTCATTTATCCTCCATTCTTCACTTTTTGGTGGCTCAGTGGTAAAGAATCTGCCTGCGATGCAGAAGACACAGGAGATGCCGCAGGTTCAATTTCTGGGTTGGGAAGATCCCCTCAAGAAGGAAATGGCAACCTACCCTAGTATTCTTGCCTGGAGAATCCCATGGATAGAGGAGCCTGGCAGGTCACAGTCCATGGGGTTGCACAGAGTTGGACATGATTGAAGCGACTGAGCAGTCACGCTTCACTTTTTGACATTTAGTGTTGGTTCAGCAGTAAATAATCTACCTGCAAAGAAGGAGACACAGGAGATGTGGGTTCGATCCCTGGTTAGGGAAGATCCCCTGGAGGAGGAAATGGCAACCCATTCCAGTACTCTTGCCTAGAAAATCCTATGGACAGAGGAACCTGGTGGCCTATAGTCCATGGAGTCACCCAGAGTCAGACACGACTGAGCAACTGAGCTTTTTAGATCCACAAGTTGCATCATAAAAGACACTGTGACAGGCAGCTTTGCTAAGATTGTAACTGATTATTAGCCAGGATTGAATTGGACTGCTCTACACCCATAACTCTAGCACATTACTGGAGACCACAGTCTTGATCTTGGGTGGCCTCAGCCTGTAACGACTTGGAGTGGGCCTTGGGTTCCCAGCCAGAGACTGGGAAAACACTGGACCCTAGCTACTAGACCAGTGGTCAGTGACAAGGGCTCTGGCCCTTCACCCTTGCTGAAAAGAATTTCCACGAAGATGGAAAGTAGTGAAACAAGTAACATATTTATTAAGAGGGAAAAAAGTATAGTATGTGTGGGGAGACATACAGGCGGATTCATAAAGAGAGTCGCTGAGTCTCATGGCAGTTTGAATTACTTCTATGAGGTATTTCTTCTGGGTTCCCTTTGGCCAATTATTTTGGTTTGCCTGGTTCTGAGTCCATGTTTGGTTTATCTCAGAATCCTCCCATGCGTACACACGCTACACTCCCTTGTAGCTAAGATGGATCTTACCACAATAGTGTCTGGTAGAGCATCCCTTGACATTGCTCCCCCTAACATCTGCAGGGAGTCTTTGTGCATGTATGTTCGGGGAGGTCTCCTGACTTCGGGAATGATCTGTGGTCTGGGCAGGGCTCAACCCTCTCCTTTAATTGTTCTGCTGTTCTCTTCAGAGTTTAGATACACAGAAATTGAATCTACCCTGGCAGAGGGGGTGGGAGTGGGGTAGGGGGGCATCTACCTCCTGCCTCAGTCTTTTTAAAGAGCTTTCAACATCCATAAAGGAAAAATTGCAGGGATGGGTGGGGAGGTTGAGATGTATATTTTCTTTTGTTATTTGGATAGAAAAAAGAAGGAAGAATCACCCCAGGGGGCCATACAACTGGAGAACTGCTTTGCTACTCTGCTACCTTTTAAGAACATTGCACTGAAATATTTATGCTTGCTGCATTGCAAATATACAGAATCGTATAAATGCTAAACTCCTAACATTATTAACTTATCAGATATTTACAGGCCTATGTCTCCAGGAATCACAGGGAATCTTTAAACAGCAACTAACATTTTTAAAACTACCAAGATAAAATAATGATGTCAGAAGGAATGAATGGACAGTTAATTAAAGGCAGAAACAGGAGGTCAAAATAGAGGAGACTTCACCTCAGTTCTGAAACCCTCACTGAGCCTCTAGTGTATAACAGGTATATGCGCTGATTGCTAGAAACACAACAGACTCAGCCACTCCACGTGCTGTTCATCCAGTGAGGGAGAAAGATGCCTAAAAAAATAAAACTGAAGCTATAGTAGAAACCATGACCTTCAAAAGGCTACACTGCAAAAGAGTGATATTGGAACATTTACCAACTGGCACAGGAAGAATTCCACGGAAGATTATCCATCCTTGTCTAGGCTCTAGGTAAGAGAAAAATTCTCCCTTGATAGTTTAAAAGTTTGAACTGAGACACTGGATTTAACATTGGTTCAAAAATTAGGAACAAGCAAACCCCAAGTTTAAAAATTAACATTAAAATTGGGACTGGACTGGTGTGGCAAAGGGTTTTGTTTGTTTGTTTTTTCAAAAATGGCCATAAGAACATTTCCCAGGCCATGTGCTCGCCTTCCAATGTGACTGTGACCCACCTGCCATCCAAGGGTAGAGTCCACCTTCCCTTCCCCTTGAATCTGGGGGTGTTGAAACTATGACAGAAGTGAGGATGTAAGACTTCCAAGGCTACATCACAAAAGGCAAGACAGATTTTTTTTTTTTCAGTAGACTTTATTCATTAGAGCGGTTTTAGGTTCACAGCATCATTGAGAGGATGGTATAGAGATTTCCCATAAACCCCCTGCCTTCACACCTGCAAGCCTCTTCCACTGTCAATATCCCCCACCCAGAATGGTATGCTTGTTACAACTGATGAACCTATGTTACTGAGTTCAAGCTCGCTTTGCTCAGCACGTGGCAGGCCAATGAATGAATCCACGGGCAGATGGAGAAGATGGCAGAAACTGTCTCAAAAATAACCATTTTATGGAGTCTGGATGCCGGGTTCTTTTATAGAACATAGATGCTCGGGAGCTGAGGAAACAGCAAAAGGGCCATGAATCTTGTAAATATCTCCCAGGATGGCAAGCCTCAGGCAGAGGATGTGTTAACTTCTTCCTTCCTGTCAGTCACAGGTGGACAGGGTTCTGAACAATGACACTTTAGTTTAATAGGCAGAGGGGTTGGAGTCTCTGAGGCAGGCCAATATGTATGATTATAACAACAAAATCAACGAAAAGGAAGTCAAAGGAACAGCTCCAACATGGAGTCAGAATTGGCTCTTCCCTACAACACTTGGGGCTTCCCTAGTGACTCAGATGGTAAAGAATCTGCCTGCAATGCAGGAGACCCAGGTTTGATCCCTGGGTTGGGAAGATCCCCTGGAGAAGGGAATGGCAACACACTCCAGTATTCTTGCCTGGAGAATCCCATGGACAGAGGAGCCTAGGGGTCTACAGTCCATGGGGTCACAAAGAGTTAGACTCGAATGACCGACTAACACTTTCACTTGCACTGCAACATCTACATACACATCGTCATCACCCAGAGTCCATCGTCCACACTAGGGCTCACACTTGATGTTGTGCGTTCCATAGGTCTGGACAAACCTATGGCATGTATCCTACATTATGGGATCACACAGAGCACTTCCACAGCCCTAAACCCCTCTGTGCTCCATCTGTTCATCCCCTCTCTCCCAGGCCCCTGGCAGCCACTACTCTTTTTACTGCAAGGTGGCTTTTTCTGGTTCTCTTCAGGAAGTGGGCTCTCAGAAATAAACTAAGATTCATTCATTAGTCTTATTAGGGCTCCCCTGATAGCTCAGTTGGTAAAGAATCCACCTGCAATACAGGAGACCCTGCTTTGGTTCCTGGGTCAGGAGGATCCACTGGAGAAGGGATAGGCTACCCACTCCAGTATTCTTGGGTTTCTCTGGTGGCTCAGCTGGTAAAGAATCCGCCTGCAATGCGGGACACCTGGGTTTGATCCCTGGGTTGGGAAGATCCCCTGGAGAAGGGAAAGGCTACCCACTCCCGTATTCTGGCCTGGAGAATTCCATGGACTGTGTAGTACATGGGGTTGCAGAGTCGGACACAACTTTCACTTTCACTTATTCATAAAGTAGAAAACTATCTAATAAATGATGATAGAACAATTAGAATGAGTAAATTGTAATTAAGTTTATAAATGTCATTTTATTTTTAAATCACTGATTGAATTATTTAAAAATGTGTCAAAATGACCTGTAGAGATTAATGTCATTTACCTGTAATTTAAGATATATAAAACAAGTGTGTTAGTTATAGATTCATATATATTAGGAAATTTGCAAGAACATACATGGGAATGATATACCTCAACTTCAAGATTGTCAAGAACTGTGAAGGTTCTAAGACTGTGTCCTCCTTCCACATTAACAAGTTAGCCTGCCAGTTTTATGGATGCTGGCAAAACACACAAAGTTCCCTGGCCAAAGAACATCATCACTCGTGGCAGAGTAGGCAGCATGCCTTTCATGGATGCATCAGTTCCCCTTGGCTCTTAAGTCCCACAAGGGTGATGCTGAGTGGACTGGGTAGAGATTGTGCACACAATGGGTTTCTATCACAGCTGAGGAACTCCAAAGCTTTTTTAATGGGCTGTAAAACTTAAATCCTGGAGGGAGACACTCTTTATCAGCTTGTCATTTAATCACTAAATCATGTCCAACTCTTTTGTAATCCTATGCACTGTAGCCTCCTAGACTCTTCTGTCCATGGCATTTTCCAGGCAAGAATAATAGAGTGGGTTGCCATTTCCTTTTCCAACCCAGGGATCAAACCCTCATCTCCTGCACTGGCAAGCAGATTCTTTACCACTGAACCACCAGGAAAACCCTCTCTTATTATACCAGATAGTAAACAAAGTTGCCCTCTGCTCTTAGGGAGACAGCATCTCCATCTTCTAAGATTGTTCACACTACAAACAACCTTGAAAAGATAGTCTGGGACAAAAGTTGTCAGTAGGTCTGCTCACAAAATATGCAGAAACATGAATAAGGCTTCCAAATATCAGGGACAGAAAAGTGAGGAAATATATTGGAGTGTGAAGCGATAGTATCTATAATACTGTTTTTTTGACAAAAGGGAAAATTTTTTTTTTTCAGTTTAACAAAAGAAAAAAATTTAAAAAGAGTAATTTGAAGTAGAGACTGCAAATGTGAGCATCTACTTAATATTGTTGGTGGGGATAGATATATCTGTTATTATCTATACTTTACTGAGTGTTTAAAATATTCAGGATTTCCCTCCTGGTACAGTGGACAAGAATCGGCCTGCCAATGCAGGGGATGAGGATTTAATCCCTCTGGGAAGATTCCACGTGCTGTGGAACAACTAAGTCTGGGCGCCACATCTACTGAGCGTGTTCTCGAGAGCCGGTGAGCTGCAACCACTGAAGTTCACATGCCTAGAACCTGTGCTCCGCAAGAAAAGAATCCGCCACAATGAGAAGCCATCGCACCGCAACCAGAGAGTAGCCCCCATGACTAGAGAAAAGCCGTGCAAAGCAACAAAGATTCAGCACAGCCAAAAATAAATAAATAAATAAAAGGTTAAGAATCAGTCTATAAAATGTTTAAAATTTGAAAATATTCCTTTTTAAAGATGAACTTAATTGGAGTCAGGTGCTTCCTAGCTGCTCTTGACTCTGAATTCCATCTCTAATCACACAGGCTCTTTTACGGGTCTGTTTCCAGAATCTTCTCTCCGTTGGCCCAGGGAGCCTCCATTTCTGGCTTCCTGGACTTGACACCAAAACTCTGAAAGGAGACTACAGTTGGTCTTTGAATACACCAAAGATTTGCCTGTATTTCAAAAGAAGTTTTGACTCAACCATCCTTGGAAAGGCAAACTGCTACCTGAGGTACTTTTCCTCAGTGAGGTTGAGAGGGCAGAGGGCCTATTACTGTGGTTTCCATTTCTGGATAAATGAAACGGCAGTGGGATCAAGAAAAGGAGGTGGTACAGCTGAAACAAAAAGTATTCCTGAGGTGGCAAAGACCAGGTTTATTGGCTAATCAGATGGAAGAGAGCCATTCCCTGACAACTCACAGGGCTCTAGGACTTGAGTCAGTGGTGACGTCATTCACCTAAACAGGGAATATGTTGAAAGAGAAGTTACTAACTTCAGGTTTCCATGTGTTGACATTGAGGCACCCATGAGAAACGGAAGTGGAGATGTCTTGTAGGCCATAGCACCTATGGATGTGGAAGCAAAAGAAGAGGACTATTTGCAAGGATCTTACGGGTCCTTGGCACATATGTTGAAAGTTGAAGCCATGGACTGATCATGTCACTAACAAACATAGTATAGTAGATCAGCAGATCTCAACTTTGGAAGGTGATAGGATCCATCCTAAAAACTATGGATCCCTTCTTTTTATGCAGTCTTCCCCCAAATTACCCTATGTACATACACATACATTTCTGCCTATACCAAAGCTCTTGCTCATGGAGTTACTGGCACCCCAGGTTTCTGGGTATTCATTAAATGAACTAAGCACATTCAAGGAAGTGCCCTTGTCCCACCCACAGTGTAACTCTTCAGGACTCATATAGCACTTGGGCTACACAGCGGGAGACCAGGGCGTTGGAAGAAGGTTACGCTTTCTCTACTTCCCTTGCCCTCCTTGTGTAAACCCACTGCTGGGGTTCCTGCCTTTTAAGTGAAAGTGTCAGTCGTTCAGTCGTGTCTGACTCTTTGTGGCCTCTTGGATTGTAACCCACCAGGCTCCTCTGTCCATGGAATTCTCCATGCAAGAATACTGGAGTGGATAGCCATTCCCTTCTTCAGGGGATCTTCCTGATCCAGGGATCAAACCCCAGGTCTCCCACATTGTGGGCAGATTCTTTACCATCTGAGTCACCAGGAAAGACCTTCTTGCCTCTTAAACAACAATCTAATAATTGATCCTGGGTAATTTCACTATCACAAGCCCAGGGCCTCTGGGTTCTGAACTAGTAAATAAACCCTACACCAAATAAACCCTATACCTGTACTTCTGAGTGCTCTGAGCCTGCAGGACTCACCAACTCTGATTCTTGATCCTTTCTGTAAAATCTTACCAACTCTAGGCCATGCTACAAATCTGAAGTTCTGCAACAACTGTGAGAGAAGAAAATCTTAAGATCGTATGCAGTGTTTCTATTAACCCAAGTTCATATGCCCAAATGCACAGTGAAGCCAAACAAACTGAAACACCATAGTGTGGAACAGAGAAAGTTTTGTTGCAAGGGTCATACAAGGAAACGGGTGGCTGATTGCCTTCAACAGCCCTGAACTCTGAAAGATTTCAGCAAAGCACTTTTAAAAGCCAGGTAAGGGAGGGGTTTGCAGATGGTGTGATCAACTTGTATACAGTTCTCTGACTGGCAGATACATTGGTGAAGTAGCAGGGTGGTGTCACAGGGGTAAACATTATCAGCCCTTAGGCTCCAGGAGGCCTGGGGCTTTGTGCTCAAGGTTGTCAAGTAGTTAACATCTTGCTGGAGATAGGGAGGGGTTTACATCTGCAAAACAACTCAGGAAATTTGCATCAGATACTTTTATCTAGGTACTTCAGGAAATAACAGTCTTCCAGCTCAGGTGGTAAAGAATCCGCTGGCAATTCAAGAGATTCGAGTTCTATCCTTGGGTCGGGAAGATCTCCTGGAGAAGGAAATGGCTTACCCACTCCAGTATTCTTGCCTGGAGAGTTCCACAGACAGAGGAGCCTGGCTACAGAACATGGGATCACAAGGAGTTGGGCATGACTGAGCGACCAACACACACGGGTACTTCAGAGAGGAGCTAAAGCAAAGGATCTGCAGGAAGGCCTGTCCTTGGGAAGGCCTCTTAGGGTCCTGCTCAGTTACATTTCTAGGTCTCAGACCCTATCAAGCATTTGGCAGAGAAATGTAAGATAGAGCTCGGACAAGTGAAAAGCGCCGTCTGTAATGAAATAAGCAGCTGCTTTTACCGCCTCGAACACTTCCTGCTGTTCTAAGCCGCAGTGTTCCTTCTGTACCTAATGTGCTGAGCAATAGCCCCACCTACAGGATGCTGGGAGAAGTGCAGCAGTAGGGATTTAGGCCCGCAAAGGAGGGCTCCCCTGTGAGCTTCTCTACTTCTCTACTCATTTCTGCTCTGTCCCTTTGGGGAAAAAGACTCATTCCTCCTGTGCTCAAAACAGCAGGATTCCTGACTCCCAGTGGTCCTCCCACAATCACGTGTTCCACATTGCAGGTTGACCAACTAATCCTGGGCAAACCTATGCTGTCTGGTTTCAAAATGAAGATCCCATGTTCCAGTGAGGTCTTCAGTCCCAGACAAGCTAGAATGGTCACCTTCCATGTTTCCCAAGGACTCACTGATTTCCCTCTGAGACAGGAAGGTATCGGTGGTGCCCGTATCTCTTCCTTCTTGCTGGGTGAGAAATTTATAGAGTCATCCTGCTCATAGCCCTCCCGACAGCAGGGTTACCAAACAATGGCATAACATACATGTGGGCCCCTGATTTGAAGTCTAGTCATTATAAAGGATTATGTTAATAAAACCTTTTAAAAATGCAAACTTAATTCTTGGATTCATAAACTATTTTTGTCAATGCGTTGACTACAGCACATATTTGTTTAGATGTCAGTAAGTTTAATTAATCATCTCCTTTTAAAGACAATCAATATTTTTGAGACTTCATTAGACTTTGAGATCTCATTTCCATTAATAACCCCAACTATAATAGAATACACCTATATTTTACTTACACCAAGAAATTCATGCTTTTGCCAAAATCTGTATCAAAAAACTTCTGAGAATCCCTTCGAAATGCTTCCCTGTCACCCAGGCCTTCCTGGAGGATGGCAATCTTCCAGATTGCCCTTGAGATCCTGCTGATACCATGATGACCACATCTCTTACTTTACTTACTTTCCCTGTAGTCAGGTTTCCTCCTGGTGTGAGTACAGATCCCTCCCTTAATTGCTACAGCAGTTCTAGAGACCTGGTAGGCATCTGACAAGAAACCAAGAGGAGGCACAAGCAGAGAAAACAACTGCTCCTACTAGATCCACTCTATGTGCAGTGGGGATATATGACCTTGTGGATGGGAGCATGCTAGGAAGACCTACCATCACATGATCTGAATTCCACCCTTTAGTAGCTGTGTGATATTGTAAAATCCATCTAAGCTCTCCAAGCCTGTTTCCTCATCTAT
This sequence comes from Cervus elaphus, assembly GCF_910594005.1. Classification (NCBI taxonomy): domain Eukaryota; kingdom Metazoa; phylum Chordata; class Mammalia; order Artiodactyla; family Cervidae; genus Cervus; species Cervus elaphus. Next base: position 37,498,848 of record NC_057828.1, on the reverse strand, counting down.
GAAGAGGGGATAATATTACTCAACATGAAAACTTATACATGAATGTTCACAGCATCATTATTCATAATAGCCAAAAACTAGAAGCAACTCAAATGTCCATCAAGTGAATGAGTAAACAAAAGATGGCTATTATTCAGAACGAAAAGGTATGAAGTACTTATTCATGCTACAACATGGGTGAACCTCAAAAACAATATGCTAAGTGAAAGAAGTCAGGCATCAGGGCTTCCCTGGTGGCTCAGTGATATAAAATACACCTGCCAAAGCAAGCACCACGGGTTTGATCCTGGGTTGGGATGATCCCTTTGAGAAGGGAATGGCAACCCACTCCAGTGTTTTTGCCTGGAAGATCACATAGACAGAGGGGCCTGGCAGGCTACAGTCCATGAGGTTGCAAAAGAGTCAGACACGACTTAGTGACTAAACAATCACTGCATTTTGAACCCTTTTTTGATTATAAGGGCTACTCTATTTCTTCTAAGGGATTCTTGCCCACAGTAGTAGATACAATGGTCATTTGAATTAAATTCTCCCATTCTTGTCCATTTTGAAGTTCACTGATTCCTAAGATGTTGATGTTCAATCTTGCCATCTCCTGCTTGACCACATCCAATTTACCTTGATTCATGGACCTAACATTCCAGGTTTCTATGCAATATTGCTCTTTACAGCATCAGCCTTTACTTTCACCACCAGACACACCCACAGCTGAGCATCATTCCCACTTTGGCCCAGCTGTTTCATTCTTACTGGAGCAATTAGAATTGCTCTCTGCTCTTCCCCAGTAGCATATTGGACACCTTTCAACCTGGGGGGAGGTGCTTATTTTCCAGCATCATATCTTTTTGCCCTTTCATACTGTCCATGGGGTTCTCCAGGCAAGAATCCCGGACTGGACTGCCATTTCTTTCTCCACAGTAGGTGGACTGTGTTTTGTCAGAACTCTTCACTATGACCCATCTACCTTGGGTTGCCCTGCCTGGCATGGCTCACAGCTTCATTGAATAACACAAGCTGCTTTGCCACAAAAAGGCTGTAATCCATGAAGGGGGTGGGGCATCCAGTATATTTCACTAAATTTGAACCACAAAGAGAAAAAGTGAAGATCTGAATCTCTTTCCTTCTAAGAGATCACTACAGTCCTAACTACCTTTGTCCAATCTCTGCTCAATAACCTCCAAGCTCCACACCATCTGAAGGGATGGGGGAGGACCACCACAGCTGCCTCTCTGGAACCAGTCCCAGTTCACCCCAAACTCCCTGATATGCTCCTGCTCACAACCCTGCACCCCAAAAGTGCTCTTCTAAAACACAGTGAGTCTGCCCCCAAGGGTTTATTGCCTTCTCCAGTAGGAACAGAAAACCCCCCATTAAATAAATGCACAGGTGCACACACATGTATGTGTGCACACACCCAGTTATGTCCACAAGGCACCGCAAATCAGAGTGGTCATGAACAGAAAAAGTGAATTCCAGATTTTTTCACATTGAGAACAAGAATGTGGCCAACATCTCATTCCAGCCCCAGGTGTATTCTAAGTCCTCATATGGACCTGACAAGTTGTGCTGACTTCCAGGTTTCACAGATTCCAGTTTTCTCTTGGCTGCCCAGGGGCCCCACCACTGGCCTTCCTGTAGCCTCACGCCTGTGAGAACAGCAGAAGAGGGTGGGGGTGATCTCTGCAAAGCAGCAGTGAGTGGGCGTGAAGTGAGATCTTAATTCCCTGCCCAGGAATTGAATCTGGGTAGCCTGGATGAAAACCAGGAATTCTACCCACCAGACCAGCAAGTGCTGGAGGCTAGAAGCTAATTTTCCCTGGATCTTTGCCCTCAGTGGAAAAAGCATTTATCATGGAGACAAAAACTGTAAATGCAGATACAAAGTTTATTACTAGAGACATAGCACAACAAGTGGGAAAGCACACAGAGAAACAGCTTGTTTAGTTCAGAGGAGAGAAGCAAGATGGAGATGCTCACCTGGAGAGAAAGGGTGTGTGTCTCCCCCAGTGAGGAGGAGAGCAATAAAAAGGCAGTTAAGTCACTTATCTAGGGCAATTCTTCCGGGTCTTGGTTTACCTTTAGCCAATTATCTGGTTTCCTTTTCTATACCTGACCTACCCTGGGACCCTCTCCTGGGCACACAGGCACCCCTCAGCCAAGGCGGAACTTGAACTGAAGGCTTCTGGGAGGACAAGACTCCTTATGGCCTGGCATTATCCCCTTACTTACGGCCTCTCAAAAAGCCTTTCTGCACATGTGCAGTGTCTCCCTATCCCAGAAAAGGTGGGGAGGGAGATCCCGTATCCTTTATTCAAACAGGGTTTTGCCTCTCTGTCCTTGCCATGACTGTTACTTTAAGGTGTTTACAGAGAAAAAGACGGGTTATTTGTTTACCCTATTTGTGTTGTTGATTCCATTTCTGAGGGCAAGCAGGAGGTTGTGAATGCCCTACCTGGAGCCCACCTATATCTTGTCTCAGGAGATGCAAACAGGAGGCCAGTTGTAAATGTCTGACCTGGAGCCCACTTATCTCCTGCCTCAGGGGCCTATGCACCTTCACTTCGAGAACCACAAGCTGTTCCCCGGTTGATGATTCCTAGACAGACTCTCCAAGGACCAGAAGGCAGAGTTTTCTCCACAGAGGGCTGGCATCTCTACACATCGCTACAATCTTTTGTTTGTCCCACATAAACAGTGCCCCAAGGATATTCCTCCAGGTCTCAGAGACTGGAGCAAAGGCAAGGAAAAACAAGCTTGGGTGCTGCGTTGGTTAGTTTGATGTGTGACTTGGCTAGGTCAAAAGTATTTGTAGATGAGATTAACATCATCTACAATCAATTAACTTTAAATAAAGGTGATTATCCTCAATAATGTGGATGGACCTCATCCAATCAACTTAAAGTCCCTAAGAACAAAACTGAAGTTTCCTTGAAAAGGGGAGATTCCACCGTGTGCTGTAGAGACCACTCCTGCTTGAGCTTGCCTTACAGATTTCAAGTTTGCCTGCTGCTAAGTCGCTTCAGTCGTGTCCGACTCTGTGTGACTCCATAGATGGCAGCCCACCAGGCTCCTCCGTCCATGGGATTTTCCAGGCAAGAACACTGGAGTGGGTTGCCATTGCCTTCTCCTCAAGCTTGCCTAGCCCCCTACAATGGCATATGCCAATTCCTTGCAGCCAGTCAATCCACGCATACACATATACCTATATGATTTACTGGTTCTGTCTTTCCAAGAGAACCCCTGAGCGCTGCAGATGCCTTCTTACTCTTTGCAAAACCTGCTACTATAGAACATTGTTTTACAGACTTAGAGACTGAAGGCCACTAAGGTGAGGTAACTTGCTCAATGTCAGTGGCAGAGCTGAGGTGTAAATTTCAAGTTTCTTCCCCTGTGTCCATTGCTCTCAGTCCTCTTTCCTCTGTGGTTTTTAGACTGTCATCCATCAGAAGTGACACTGTGTTGGTCTTCAAGATCTTCACTGTAGAGAATCCTTACTTTTTATAGCACTGAACTTTAGAATCTCCTGCACAGATGCAAACACCTGCCTGTCAATACCACAGTCCAACAGCAGTGACAAAGGCAGTGTAATGCCCCCAGTCCAATTCCAGGTACTTGTAGGTCTCACAGTGATTTAGAAATTCGGAGTTGGCTGCCTGCTCATCTACCACTTCTGTCCCTGTGCCCCTCTGCTATCACCACCGTTGCAAAGGAGTGGGAACCAGTGGGTCTTTGGGAAAAAATGACTGCTACAAAAATGACTGCTACCATGTCTGCTGATTTTCTCCTCACCCTGCCCTGCCACACACACACTATGCGTTCTCATTGTCTCTTGGCTGTCAAACATCAGCAATCATCAGTAAGCTCCACCTCAGTAAGTCAGAAAGAGACAAATACAACATGATGTCACTTACATGTGGAATCTAAAATATGACACAAATGAACCTGTAGATAAAACAGAAACAGACTCACAGACACAGAGAATAGACTTGTGGTTGCCAAGCGGGAGGTAAGGGAGGGAGGGATGGATTGATACTTTGGGGTTAGCTGATGTAAGCTATTATATTTAGGATGGGCAAACAAGAAGGTCTGACTGTATAGCACAGGGAACTATATTTAATATCCTGCGATAAACCATAATAAAGAATATAAAAAATAATGTATGCTGTGCTCAGTCATGTCTGTCAGACATGTACACATATAGATGTGTGTGTATAAATATATATGTGTGTGTGTATATATATATATGTGCATGCTAAGTTGTTTCAGTCTTTGCAACCCCATGGACCGTAGTCTGCCAGGTTCCTCTGTCCATGGGGTTCTCCAGGAAAGAATACTGGAGTGGGTTGCCATTTCCTTCTCCAGGGGATCTTCCCGACCCAGGGATGGAACCAGTGTCTCTGGGTTGGTAGGTAGGTTCTTTACTGCTGAACCACCTGGGAATCCCCGCCCCACCCCCTGCCAAAAAAAAAAAAAAATGTATATATATATATAAAACCTGAATCACTTTGTTGCACAGCAGAAATTAACACAACATTGTAAATCAACTATACTTCAATAAAATAAATCTTTTAAAAGTAATGATAATCTCTTCACCTCAATAAAACTCACCTCTGATTCCTTCTCTTAGGAACTCATTAGCTAAATAATTTGAAAATTTACATTGTCTATAGTGATACAGCCAACAAACCAGTTGACTAGACATACTTCACAGATAATACGTATGTAATGAAAAGAGTGTTTTTGTCTCAACTCCAAAGAAACGCAAGTTGGAAAAAACAAATTGGGGTATGTCAGGTACCAGAAGATAAAGACTTAAAGAATCCTAAGTTAGTGCCTTTCAAATCCTGTCCAAAAGGATCAGTCCTAGATATGACTCATTTCATCAGAGCAATGGTAGTGTTTTGTTTTTTTTTTCAGTTAATTGTTTATTTTAATTGGAAGATAATTATAATATTGTGATGGTCTTTGCCATACATCAAATGAATCAGCCACAGGTATACATGTGTCCCCCCACCCTGAACCCTCCTCCCACCTCTCTCCCCACCCTATCCCTCTGAGTTGTCACAGAGCACCAGCTTTGGGCACCCTGCTTCATGCACCGAACTTGCACTGGTCATCTATTTTATCTAACATGTGTATGGTAATGTACAATGCTATTCTCTCATCATCCCACCCTCTCCTTCTCCCACTGAGTCCAAAAGTCTGTTCTTTACATCTGTGTTTCCTTTTCTGCCCTGCATGTAGGATCGTCGGTACCATCTTTCTAAATTCCATATATATGCATTAACATATGGTATTTGTCCTCTTTCTGACTTACTTCACTCTGTATGATAGGCTCCAGGTTCGTCCACCTCATTAGAACGGACTCAAATGTGTTAGCGCTGTAGCTGTTGCTGCCACACACGTGTTGTTGGAACCATCTTTGGCGGTCTGGTTCAGTCATTGACCCCTGGTTAGCCGGTATATGACATAGCTGTAATGCCACCAAAATTTGGCATCCCAGAGGTGCGAAGGACTGAACACAGCTGCAAGCAATGGACCTGGACCTTCACTGCTGGGTCAGCAATAATTTCTCAGCATGGAAGGGATCAAGAAGTCCCTCTTTGTTTCTTTTAATATTTTAAAAATAAAAAAAAATTGAGAGATTCTTTGAATTCCATAGTAGCTTCCCCACCTAGGGAGGGCAAGTTTCACAGGGACCTCTCTAGTGGTCCAGTGGCTAAGACTCCATGCTCCCAATGGGGGGCCCAGGATTCAATCCCTGGTCAAGGAACTAGATCCCACATGTCACAACTAAAAATCCTGCATGCCACAAGTAAGACCCAGCATGACCAAATCAATTAATTAATTTAAAAAAACTTTCACACAGATAATTTCAAATAATCCCATAATAACCCTTTTCCTTCCCCTACCTTTATATTGCCCTTCCCCCCTTTCCTTATCCCACTTGTAACCACTATCCTTTCCCCTCTATCTCTGAGTCTGCTTCTTTCTGGTCTTATTCACTAGTGGGTTAGCAATAGGCTGACTTCGACACTCTTGGTTTCTGACCACACACCTCTTTGAACATACAGGCTTCACAAGTCATCCACATCCACATCCACTCATCCCAAGAGTCAGGCAGTTGACCAGAGTCAACGTCTCTCATGAAGAAACATTCTGGCTTGCACTAAGAGAGAAAACTTCTTGTTGTCCTGATCCCAGGCCTGCCAGTTTCCTGACCTGACACTTCTTTCCACAGCAAGCAGCCCACCATTCGACAACCAGTAACTTGTGAGCAGCGTCAGTGCACACTCACTGAGTTTCTGGGCACCAACCCTTAGGCCCCTCCTGCACATCACCGCCCACTCGTCCTTCGTTACACTTGGGAACTTGTTCTAGGTTATACACTCAGTGTCCTTTTGGGTCATGTTGCCCCTAGAAGTTTCACTCTAGTTCATGTAGAGTAGGGATTTCTCACTCAGACGAGGGCTCTACGCTGAGGAGTTTCTTAGATATTGTGGGCATTCAGAGGAGTTCTTCCAGAGATTATGAGCTACAAACTGACTAATGTCAGAGGTCTTTTCAAGTAACTGAAGACTCAGCCTGCAAAACAATTTAAGGCCCAACTATACTAATTGACTGAGTCTCATAATTTTTTACCTTAAAATCTTAGAGGAGTTCCCTGAGCTTTCTGATGGCCAGGCTTAGGTCAGAAGACTACCCGGAGTCCTGTCCTATTTGGCAACCATAGTGCATGGCAAGAAGCCACCCCAGGCTTCTAAAGGGTCAAGGACAAGCAATCGTGTTGTGTTGAAAGTTGCTCTCTGGTCAGAAAAATGGAGATGTGGAGGGAGTAAGGACTTCTGTCATTGTCTTTTCTCTTCTAACATAGTCTCCAGCTGCGAATTGTGATGTTCTAAAGGAAAACATAAGGCTTACCAGGTGATGCTAATGGTAAAGAACCTGCCTGCCAATGCAGGAGACTTCAGAGACACAGGCTCAGTCCCTGGGCTAGGAAGATCCCCTGGAGGAGGGCATGACAACCCACTCCAGTATTCTTGCCTGGAGAATCCCCATGGACAAGAGGAGCCTGGCTGGCTACAGTCCATAGGGTCACACAGAGTCAGACATGACTAAAGCAACTTATAAAGGAAAACATGGGGTTTCCCAGGTGGCGCTAGTGGTAAAGAACCTGCCTGCCAGTGCAGGAGATGTAAGAGATGCGGGTTCAATACCTGGGTTGGGAAGATCCTCCTGGAGGAGGGCATGGCAACCCACTCTAGTGTTCTTGCCTGGGAAATCCCCTGGACAGAGGAGCTTGGCGGGCTACAGTCCAAAGGGTGGCAAAGAGTCTGACAAGACAAGCCCACACACGCAAAGGACAACACATCATGGCAATCATTTTGCTGTATGTACATGTCGAAGCATCATACTGTACAACTAAAACTAATACAATGTTATATGCCACTCATAGCTCAACAAAAAATAAAATGGGGGGAAATTTTCAAATCTTAAAAATAATTCACACACATGCTAATTGACTAATAAATAAAATTTAAAACTGTTAGAGCAAAGAATTATTTTTTAGTTGTCTTCAACTTATGGATAGTCATAATAGTTTATCATTTATTTTAATAATGTTAATTAAGAGTAGTATTTATGTTTAGTCATAGTATAATATTATTGGGCTTCCCAGGTGGCACTAGTGGTAAAGAACCCACCTGCCAATGCAGGAGATGTAAAAGATGTGAGTTCGACCCCTGGATTGGGAAGATGCCCCTGAAGGAGGGCATGGCAACCCACTCCAGTATTCTTGCCTGGAGAATCCCCATGGACAAGAGGAGCGTGGCGGACTACAGTCCATGGGGTTGCAAGGAGTCGGACACGGCTGAAGCAACTTTGCAGAGCACACATGATATTATTAGCCCATAAAGATCCCATAATCAGAGAGGAACAATTACTCTTAATCTCTCCTTCTGCCTGTTACATCATGCTGCGCTATTACAGCCAAGTTGGAAGGTAAAGAATTTTTCTCTACTAACTTTTGTTATGAGAATTTGGGCAGCAAAGCAAGACACTGAGCCTCTCAATTTCATCAGCCATAAATACTATGTTACTTATTTTTCAAGGTTGCTGGGAAGACAGAGATGTTTGCAGCATATGCTATCATGTAACATAGTTACTATTGTCATCAAGAAACACTATCCTATGTACATTTTTCTTTCCATGCCCCATTTCCCTTAAGAAGTGATTGCCTGGAACTCATATTTCTGAGTCCACAGTCACTTAAGTGGCCTGTCATAGGTATAACAAATATCTGGGTAACTTTCACAATTTTCCATTCCTTACCTTTTAACTTTATTGCACTGACTCTGTCAGTCTGTCCGCTTACAGCGTCTGTACAACAGCTCCATGACAATTCAACTGAACAGAACTGGCTCCTTTAGCTACCTTAGAAATACCAATTGACCACTAGATGTCAGAGCTGCTCAGAAACCACATTCATTTCTCCACCTTTTAAAAAAATTAATTTTTTAATTGAAGGATAATTGCTTTACAGAATTTTGCTGTTTTCTGTCAAACCTCAACATGAATCAGCCATAGGTGTACACGTATCCCCTCCCCTTTGAACCTCCCTCCCATCTCCCACCCCACCCCACCCCTCTGGGTTGATACAGAGCCCCCGTTTGAGTTTCCTGAGCCATGCAGCAAATCCCCCCTGGCTATCTATTTTACACACGGTAATGTAAGTTTCCACGTCACTCTTTCCATACAGTTCACCTTCTCCTCCCCTCTCCCCAAGTCCGTAAGTCTTTTCTCCACCTTTTTATGAAGAGATTTTCAGTGACTTTGACAACCGTTTCATGAGGGTCACATTTCTATTGGGGATCAATTCTGTTTGAGTTTGCAAGTCTATGTTTCATGCCAGCATAATTTGTTTTCTTCAAGGATAAAATTTAAGGACAGTTTGCTGTTTTTGCAGTCCATGTGATAGAGTAGCTGATACACAGGTGACCATGGACCCAAGTTATATTGAGGAAAAAGACAACTGCAAAGCCCTAAAAAAATCAAATGGTGATGAAAAGACCAGGCTCAGAGAGTGGTGTGATTACAGTGACAATCAGAAGCTACAACTAAAAGAAAACATCTATTATGATATGAAAGTCATCAAACTCTACACCTTAGACATCAAGCCTTTTGGAATAAAAGGTCTCTTCTTTTTAATTGCACTGGGATCCTGGACCAGAGGCATGTGGGCATGAGAGTTTGCAGTCATGGAGGGTCTGGTTAAAGAACAGGCTCAGAGGACAGCCTACAGTAATTGCTTAGCAATGTTAGCACTAGTTCCAAAAGTCACCTAAACATTGTTCAGAACGTAATAATGGCCATAAGCTGTAACAAGACTGAGGAAAGAGAAAAAAAAAAGAACGAACTCTCTCTAGAGGAGAGATCTCCATGGCAAGAATAAATCTACCAAGGCACACAGAGGAAGAAGGTTTTATAAATTAAGTTCCTAGGGTCTAAAAGAGTGTATACCAAGATAAAAAAATTTGATGTGAAATTTATCCATTTTACTTCATTTTCTTCCCTGTCTTTGTCTTGCATCTCTCTGCACATCAGAAATTTAAATATAGGTCCCAAGTACCTGCCTAATTCCTCAATCAGGTAAAACCTGAAATCAAGGAGGGGGAAGTGGCGCCTGGACACAGTGTCCCCACCTGTGATAGCACAGTGAAAGGGGAATGCACAAAATCATGCTATCTGGCACCTCTGACCTTGAAGAGAGTTTCAGCAGTGTCCTTCCCATGTGGCAGAAGCTCTAAGGTTGATAAATAAATTTCCCTCACAAATAATCTAGGTGCCCTTTAGACCACTGTTTTTCCTAGGGCAAGCAAGTCTGTGCACTTGCCCTTCAGGGATAAGCATCCCTCCTATGTGTCACAGTGTAAAGGGTGGGGTTCCTGTCCATACTGGGACTCCATCTCTTACTCAGCTCTATAGGCACACATCTCCTACAAACATCTCTGTCATTTATTTTGTACAGATTCTGTTCAATTAGCCCTTCTTCAGGAGGCATTGCTCTGTGTGCAAATGTTGATATGAAGTGTCCATGAGAAAAAGGTGAGTTCAGGGTCTTGCTGCACTGCCACCTTAGAGAAGAACTTTGGGTAGTATTGTTTTAGGTGTCTCTCATAAACTGTGTGAGTGAGTGTGTGCTCAGTTATGTCCAACTCTCAGTGACCACATGGACTGCAGCCCATCAGGCTCCTCTGTCCAGGGAATTTTCCAGGCAAGGATACTGGAATGGGTTGCCATTTCCTACTCCAGGGGATCTTCCTGACCCAAGGATCAAACCTGTGTCTCTTGCATCTCCTGCATCGGCAGGCAGATTCTTTTCCACTGTTATGCCCAGATGCATTTCTAGTCTAACCTGAGTATTTTTAAGAGATGCTTTTAAATCATCTCCTGCATTTTAATTACTAATATATTTGAACTTGTTCCATGTTAGTTTGTGTTTGCCATTTAGTTTGATCTTACTTCCCTTCATCTTTCTTATTTCCAATTGTGTAGGTCTAGTTTTATTTTTTCATCATTTCCCTATTGTCTAAGATGTGGTATTTTTCAATATTCATATTCTATATTGTATATGTATATAGTTAATGCAAATTTAAAATGTATTTGTCTAGCTAAATAGAAAGCTAATTCCCACTTAATTCTCACAAATAAGACAAAGTTGAAGTGTTTTATTTCCTTCTACTCTCTTCTACTTTTCAACTTTCAAGTTTACTTTTTGATAGAGAATGGTCTTTATCAAGAGAAAAAAAAAGTTTGAGAAATATATGCAAGAATGAAAAATTAATGGTAAGCAAAGAAAGTAGTAATAAATTAGTAAAGTAAATGTGTATTTTTTTTAATAAGATCCTGATTACAAAATGGAATGTTTTAGTTATTAAATACCTACTTCCCCATTAGCTCAGGAATCCTCTGGAAATTTACAGTGTGTGTGAGAGAGAGAAGTTCTTGTACTTTGGGGCCAAAGACTCCTTTGAACACCCTGAACTGGGAAAGACAGATGATATAATCTCTTCTACATGGTCATAGCCATCTACTCTTTTCTTCACCACTAGCTCATATTGGATAGGTTCCTGCAAAAGTTTCTTTTCTAGCCACAGGTGAGGCCACTGATGCTCTCTGAAAAGCCCCATTTCTGCTTTCCAGAGCCATCCTTTCCAGAATCAATTTGTTCGAGACTTAGTCTCCTTATCAATTTCAGTTTTTGGTCATTCATTTCGTCCTGATTCTTTATTGACTTTATCTGGTTGGTTCTCAACCAACATCACACCTGACTGTCCTCCACACCTTCCCCCTGGTCTCTGATATCCTGATCTTGTACTTTGCTTTGTCCTCTGAGGGCTCTCTGACAGCTCAGTTGGTAAGGAATCCGTCTTCAATGCAGCAGACCCTGGTTCGATCTCTGGGTTGGGAAGATCCCCTGGAGAAGGGAAAGGCTACCACTCCAGTATTCTCGCTTGGAGAATTCCATGGGCTGTATAGTCCATAGGGTCACAAAGAGTCGACATGACTGAGGACATCGCTTTCACTTTGTCTCCTGAACTTCATTCCTGATTCCACCCCAGCTAGGAGAGGTGTTTGGATGCATCTTTTATTGTTTTACAAAGATGACCTTTTGGAGGAAAAGAAAGGGAAGAGGGTAAGATAAATATTGTTTCTTGACTACCAAATACGTACCAAATACTTTGCTTGATGATTTAGACACACTGTTAATCAGTTCAATCAATACTGGAGTTAGATGTCATTAACCTTTAAAAGGATGTCAAACACACTCCAGTTTAGTTGATTTCCAAACAAGTGTGAAATGATTAAGGTCCTATAACCTAATAAAAGCACCAAGATTTATTGATCAGTTTATTAGTCAAGATATATTCATGTCTTCCCAGCAACTAATGACCTTTTTGAAGTTAAGTTAAATTAAGTTACAAATGCATTTTATTTCAACTCCAAGAAAACTGCCATAGGCATTCAAGGGCATATACAACAGTTTCTGTTTTAATGCACTTCTAAAATAACAATATTTTAGTTTGATACATCATTTGGTATCTTTTTAAAGATTAATTTGTGGTACAAAATTCTCAATCAAAAGACAGAAATACATGGTTGCATGACAAAATATGAGATACCCCTGTGTGTTACATGAGTTTAGTTTTCTCTCTTCATTCTTCACATTCCTAAAATTCTTCACTAGCTCCTATTTTTTAAAATGGCTGAGAAGATGGATTGGTACTTTCGGTTATATCATGTTGATATTTTACAAAGTATTACAATATGCAGAGATAGTCACGGGTAGTAGAAAAACTTGAATATTTCAATGTTCTCTTTCAAGTATATTTCTAAGAACACAAAAATTCTATGTGTGGAGACAATTAGTGCCTATAACTGGACTAAATTCATGCTAGTAGCAAAAAGTTGCCTTTCCTCATAGATGAAATAATAATAATAAAAAAATAATGTGTCTACAAAGAGAAGTGAGAACTTTTACTCCGAAGCAAGATCAACTCACATACTTGTTGTAACGAAGATATGCCTTCATCTATTTTCCTGGCATCTGACAGGAGATGGTTTAATTAAGGTCGCTGACCACCTTTCTACTACTCTGGTTCAAGTAGCAATTACTTTGGAGATTCACCAAAAACGTTACTGTAACATACATCACAAGGGGAAGAAGCAGTCAGTGCAATTTAGAGAATATGTTACTCTTGTGGTGTAATATATCACTGGGTCACTGCTTTGGTGAATAACTTTTAAAATTGTTTTAAGGTAGAAAAGACTATTCAAGAACATTTTGTTCATTAGAAACTTGAGAGATTTTTCTCCTATGCCTTGTAGATCAAACTGGGGAGGCAGACAGTTGTTGCTGTTCAGTTGCCAAGTCATATCCAACTCTTTGTGACCCCAAGAACTGCAGCACGCCAGGCTTCCCTGCCTTCACTATTTCCCGGAGCTTGCTCAAACTCACGTCCTTTGAGTCAGTGATGCAATCCAATCATCTCCTCCTCTGTTGTCCCCTTCTCCTCTTGCCCTCATCCTTTCCCAGCATCAGGGTCTTTTCTAATGAGTCAGCTCTTCACATCAGGTGGCCAAAGTACTGGAGTTTCAGCTTCAACATCAGTCCTTCCAATGAACATTCAGGGTTGATTTCCTTCAGGAGTGACTGGTTTGATCTCCTTGTAGACCAAAGGAGGGACTCTGAAGAGTCTTCTCTAGCACCACAGTTCAAAAGCATCAATTCTTCGGCTTTCAGCCTTCTTTATGGTCCAACTCTCACATCTATACAACTACTGGAAAAACTATAGTTTTGACTATACAGACCTTTGCTGGCAAAATGATGTCTCTGCTTTTTAATATGCTGTCTAGGTTTCCCATAGCCTTTATTCCAAGGAGCAGGCATCTTTTAATTTTGTGGTTGCAGTCACTATCTTTAGTGATTTTGAAGCCCAAGAAAAGAAAATCTGTCACTTTTCTCCATGCTTATTTCAGTTAGGTGAAAAGAATCCTAAAACTTTTCTAAGTGTTTACCCTGAAATACCACTGTTTTGTATGCTGAGTCTTGTCTAAACCATATTAAAATGAGTCATGTCCCACTTTTAAGTACTTGCACCTATAAACTAACTCACATTTTCACTGGGAGCTCCTGACTTGGGGATACTTGCTTGAGGGTTTCACTTCTTTGTCCTCTATTGCCATTCATATGTATTTCATTTCTGTATAATTCCATGATTTGGAATTAGTAAGATTGATTTTTTTTAAATGTCTCCAAAATGACCAATCATATTTGTGCAAAGCATACTGTTTATGCATCAGGTTATTATAAAAGGGGTATTGCTTTCTTTCAAGCAATGTCCCCTTTAGATAGAGTTTCAATTTAGCTTCAGTGCCAAAAGCTGTTCTGACATAAGTGTTTTTAAGAAAGAACATCTATCAACTTAGGTTTATTTGCATTTTATGTAATGTTTTTAAAAAGCCATAGGGGCAAATAATCAAATCTTTCTTAAATTATTCACAGTGTCCTGATTACAACCTATCTATAAGTCTTTTCTATTTTGTGGCAGTTTATAAAATAGCTAACAAACTCCACTACTGATTTTGCACCAGTGTTGGTAAACTTTTTTCAGAATTTAAATTTACTCACAGTAATTAATAGCCACTAATAACGTGATCTCTTTCTTTTTTTAACAGCCAAAGTCTGCAATCTTGTGGTAGATGCAAAAGCAAACAAATCAGGCCTATCTCTTGGCTGGGTGACCTTCTGGGTCACTGATCCATCCCTTAAAAGCAGTCGGGTTTCTTACCTGAGGTCCTTGGATGAATTTCAGAGAGTATTTTGTGAATGTCTTAAAATTCAGTGCAAATGTGTCCTATGTGAGAGAGTGTATGGATTTTCATGTAAAACTTTTACCAGAAGAATTTGGGTGATATCTGAGTCAGACTGCCTGAATTTCTATCATAACCACCACTTGGCGGTTTGACTCTGAACAAATGACATAACTTTCTCTGCTTCTGTGTTCTCAAAATTGCAGAAATACTCTTATAGGCCTGCTGTGAGAATTAAATGGGAAAATTTTGTGGGTGTGTGAAGCCCATAATACAGTGGTAGGTACTTAGTTAGCACTCACTAAATATTAGCAATTACCATCATGCTCTCAAAGGAATTTATAACCACCAGAGTTAAGAGCCACTAACCTAAGGCATTTTTAAGATTATACTTTAAAGAATCAGTTCTGAGTTGAGAAGTCACACTAAAATGTAATTCTAATAGAATATACATTGGTAAAACATAGAGACTCATATTCATAATTAGAAAGGCCTCATAAATAACTCTGAAAACGTGGGAGGTCAACTTGTGTTGTTTTCCATGGGAGCAAACCCATCTTCATGATCTGGGGTGAGCTCCCAGAAGAATCACTTTGAATCTGCTCCTGGCTGCTCCACCATCCAAGTTTGTCTTGAAACCCTGAAATAAACTTCCTAGGGTGAGTGCTTACATTGTTACTACATCGATGCCTTCCCAGTATTTTCATTTTCAATTAGCACAGAAGTCAAAAGTTACAAAAGCAACGAGATTACGCATCTTTTAATGAAAGATAAAACAACAATATAAACATACACAAATTTACAGAGAAGGGATCAACTTTGATACATCTGGAGTAAAAGGTGTCTCTTATTTAAATATGGTATAAAAATAAATGCAAGAAACATTAACCAAGAATGTACAGACAACAGACAAAGACGTGAGTTTGTTTCTGACTGTGATACATTGGTGAAATGAAACTCTCTGTGCTAATTTATTATTTAATAAATGTGAAGCTGTATGTATACTTCTTGATAGATGCTTTTTTCCTTTTACAATTCTTCCAGTTTGTGACTGAATTTTTAGTGACCTGTGTGTCTAGAAGAAGGTTTAAGAGAGAGAGAAAGGGGGAAAACAAAAGGTTTACTTCACTTGAACTGTTAAAAAGGAAAAGACACAGATCCAGCTTAGTACAAGGAAGAAGTTAGCAGACATTCTGAAATGGAGGCGTCAAGATGGTAGAGTCCCTTGGAGATGGCAGTGCCTTAATGTACACAAAGAAAGAACAATTCAGGTCCTCTGCTCATGCAACATCGTGGTCTAATGTCCTCTGCTCCAGGTAACAACAAAGAACTACAAAGTATATGCAGTGACTCCGGTTCGCTTTCATGCTACAAGATGATCCTTTTAATAAGACTGAACGAGGCTTGTTAACCTCTTTGACGTGAGAGATTTCCCCTGAGAAAAAATATAAACAAGGGAAAAAAAAGAAAACAATATGATCACTGAAAACCTGCTTATGAGTAACATCTGTTTATTGCAGCTGATACTGTACAAGGGTCAAAATGGAACCCTTTAGATGCATCTTAGTTCAAACTTCATGACCAAGTTCCCTCCTTCCCTCCACCAACACATCAAACAAAATGATCCTCCCTTTTTCCATCCTCCCACCCCTCCACCCACTTCCTCCCCCTGCAAACAGAATGATGGGTTCACAGCACAAATCAGCAAATCATAAAACACGTCCAAAATGTTCCACTGAGGCTTAGCAACGATGCAACACCTAGGTTTGCAACTGGTTATAACATGTTACAGCAAACTTTAGGAAGTTGCTCTGAAAGACAGTGATGTGAATGCATTCTTGTCCAATTGCTAAGATTAGTGTTGCATTTATAAATATCTAGATGTGTACAGGGTATGATTTAATTAAACAAAATGATTTTTGAGGGTGAGACTGCTGGAAACTCATGATTGAATCTATTCCCTATCCTATATGGTAACAGAAAAACAACCAACCAGTGCCAATTATACATCTAAAGAGAAAAGTCTACTTGCTTTGTACTTCAAACTGTAAATGTCTTCCTTTTCCATTTGATTTCCTCCAACCTCAACCTCAGAAAAACCTCATATATTCTGATCCCACTTATTGTGTTAATAACTAGTATACATATTCATTTTTTGAACATCTTGATAGTCAAAACTGTGCCTGTAAATTGCAAATGCTCTAGAGAAAGGTATGAAATTTTAAATTTCTGATCAGAATAACAGATTGTCAATTTGGTTATTTCTGTTTTATCCCTCATTGTATATGTTTAGTATAAAAAATAGGTGGAATTTGTACTTCTCAGAGAATAAAATAATAAGGGAAAATCAGAAGATTTTTTGAGAAATATATTTTAGTAATAAGTTAGTCATAGCAATAGTCTTGATTTACTACTTAACGTGGCTCAGAGTTTGATAAATGAGTGGTGTGGTTTGGGGAGAGAAATCAGCATTCATGACTATATTTTGGAAAAAGAATGATATATTTAAAAAACGATTAGTAATTCCAGAATCAATCTTTCTTTACATACTGTACAGTAACTGACAAGGTCTTTGTAAACTTGAACAGTAGGAATAAAAATGAAGTACCAAAAAAAAAAAAAAAAGAATGAAGCACCATTCTCTTTTAATTGGGGAAAAGGAGTTCATAACTTAGCTTTTAGCAAGTTTTGACATCCGATTGTAGAAGAGCCACTTTAGCAAAGGACTTTCCCACTTAGCTGCACTCTAATCACTTTATGGGAAGAAAAATACTGAAAGAAAACGCAGACTTCTCACAGGACACCCTGTTTTACACTGGCCTTCTAGACAAACTATGTTTTGTCTCTTGTCCCTTCTGTGCTCGTTTCCTCCTCATTCACAAAATGGGAATAAGTACCGATTTTAAAAGCTTTTTATGAAGAATAACACAAGTAAATTACTTTAAACTATTTCAGAACATTCTGTGTACTCAGTTTGCTAGTCATTACCTTATTACATTATTATTATTATTATTATTATTATTACTGTTACATTCTTTCTCATCAGGATACTGAGACCCAAAGTCACTTTTCTGACTCTGAAAGGAACACAAAATTTCTCATGAATTTGGAAGCTAAAATTATACGACTTTTACACTCCAATACCTTAATCAAATAACATTTGACTAAAAAAACTACTTTTCTATACTTGAAATTTACATTATTTTATACATCTACTACTTTTTTCTCTTATGCTACTAATGTGTGCATATATACTCATTCTGATACTAATGTATTTTTAAAAAGTGCTTACTATTTCTAATGCCATTTGTGGGGTGGGGAGAACCTATACTGGTTGAAGTATAAGAGTGAATTCATATACAGTTGAGGAGGAAGAGGAAGATGCTAACATAAAACTATTTATATTAAAACTACAGATTAATATAATTTGGTTCAAACTATTGGGAGGATGAATAACAGTTAGGTTGAAATAGGAAGCCATTTGCAACTCGGAGTCATTTTTCATTTTGATCAGTGGAAACGATGTCATATTTGTAAATGTAACACATGGTAATATGGTTCTCTACCTACTTTTTCCCTCAAATATCTATGAAGTTATTAGTATTGTCCTGATATTGGCTTCATTTTTAAAAGGGGGGAGGTACAGATTTAACATGGTAAGCTGTTGTAGCAGGAAATAATTTAAAAATACTCATTCATGGAAGCCCATGGAGAAATACAGGGCTACAGTAAATCTGGGGTTTGTGATAGTAAGAAAGCAGATGAACAAAAATGGGAGAACATATGTATATATGTTAACAAACCCACACAAGAAACTCTTGTGAGATGTGGACTCACCAAATACATAATAAGGGTATTTGTTTTGTGTATTGAAACAATTAAAAGGTAAATTTAGGTATATCTAATAGTAAAAAAGAAAAAAAAAAAAACCTAAGTGCCTCACCCAAGGGTCAAAGTAAATAGCATGGACGCCCAAGTGAGCTATCTAGATTTAAAGACCTAGATCACATGGATGTGTCTGTAAACCCTGTGCAAATCTTGCCTTGTTCACGTACTGGAAAGAAAAATACCGTGCAAAGGTATTTTGTGCACTCTCTAGTGTGCAAAGAAATATCAGTTTCTCACTTATTAGAAAATCTTAAAAAGAACACTAATTCTTTTTTGCAGGTAAGAAAGAATATACTTGCACATCAGATGTTTTGTAACAATCCTTTTCAGTGTGGATCCTTGGAGGCTGTATTAAATCACCTTAAAAGACAATCCTACTAGTTATCTAATTTTTGCTAATTTTTCTAAGTTGAAGAATCTGGGAAAATTTCATAGTTAAGTTCTAAAAATCTTAATTCTGGAAACTAAAAGGGCTAAAATTCCTTACCAATAGCATGTTTTTTGTTTGTTTGTTTTTATCAAATTGCTTACAATTGAATTCTGTATGAATAATAACTATTTTCAACCCAATGACTACATTTGTGCTATGTCACTTATACCCATTCTTAATAGATTCTAAAGGAAATGAATTTGAAAAAGAATGGATACATGTAATGTTTATGTATAACTGAATCACTTTGCTGTGTACCTAAAAATAACACAGTTAATCAACTATGCTATACTCCAATGTAAAATAAAAGTTAAAAGAAAGGAAATAGATTACATTGGAAATGGAAATCTATAGAGAAAGACAAAGACAGAAACTCAAAAATTCAGCATCCTGTGAGATTTTATAATATCTAGTTAATGGACAATATGCTAGCACATGATCAATTTCAGGACAAAATTAAGCTGACTTTAACTGGCATCTAAGTGAAGACAGATTCTCTGGATAATCTACAATATAGCTATCACATAAACAAAGCAGTTTTTCTAGTGTCTCACAATAAAATTTCATCTCCACCAAACTAATTCTTTCCTTTTAAAATGTTGCATGGAGATTTTGTTATAATTAGAAAAATAAAACTCCCCCAAATAAAACAATCTATGTGCTCATTCTTAGTTCTCTCAAGTTGACTATCAAACAATATGAATTTCACATGATTTAAAATTTTTTCTTGGTCTTAAAGTAATAACAGAAAGTTGACAAAGAGCTGTGAATCCCTAGAAATGGAAATAAAGATCAGGCTCTTAGCTCCATACGAGAGCCCTCAGCATTTGGGAGATGGAAGCAAATGTCCACACTCCTTTCCTGCAGACACTAATCCATGAAGGAAGTAGGGGAGAAGCCATATTTGCTTGGGTGACCAGCTACTTGTTTCATTACTGTCATAAAACATAAAAACTGTATTCAGTCTTTACCAGTCTACAGGACACAAAACAAGCCAACACTAACTGAAGCGATGGATTTTTAGAAGACCCATGAAAGAGCTTAAAGAGTAGGAAATTACCAGGATCTTTTGGATTAAAAAAATATTAACATCTTAACTCTTATTCCCACTTGTTTGTTTCGTATTACTGCCTCCTAGTCTTTCCCATGTGTTGCTGTAGACTTAGAAATACCTTCTAGAATGCCTTGTCAGCTCCAGAGGCTCTGGGACCAGGAGAGGGCAAATCTTGTCATTGACTTTCTATTGGTGTATGTGACCCAGTTATCCCACAGCTGCGTAATAAAATGGGCTGACTGTTTGATGGTAATGAGATGCTGCTGGACTAGAGATAAGAAATGTACATGCTCATGATAGGCTGAACTAAAGGATACATCTGTTTGTTTATTCTCATACGAAAATTACACCTGTTTCACTTAAAAAATATAAACATCTTCGCCTGGGTTTCAAAATCCTTCCTAACCTGGCTTCCCTGACCTTTCAAACTACCTGTTGTCACTCCACAGAATGGTTCTCTAGCTGTTCTTTGCACCTGCTACTCTCTGAGTTTGGGTTCTACTCACTCGTCAGATAAACTTCTTGCTCATGTTTTTGCTGAAGTCTTCTAATTGCCCCTTAAGTTCTTCTGCAGTTTACCTCTCTGGATTCTTTGTCAGTACTTTTTTTCCTCAGGGTCGGGAAGATCCCCTGGAGGAGGGCATGGCAACCCACTCCATGTTCTTGCCTGGGAAATCCCATGGACAGAGGAGCCTGGTGGGCTACAGTCCATGGGGTCACAAATAGAGTTGGACATGACTTAGCAACTAAACAACAATAGCAAGTGCACTTTTTTAAATACTGTTTTGTACAATCCTTTAAGTCACCTGGCTTGATAAAGCAATTGATAGCTGTTAAACAATCTTAATATTATAGAAGTCTCCAAAAATGTACTTGTCTCTTTGCATGAGTTGAGTTCCTTGACTGGAAGTCATATTTTAGGAATATGCTTCTAGAAACCAGGGTAATGAGATTCAAATGTATTGGTACAAGTAACTTTTAGGGGAGGAGAGGCATGGTAGGATGAGAAATGGGAGCATGTTGGACATACCCTAACTATTAAGTAATTAACTGATAGAATTTGGGTCTTTTTAACTTTTCTTTTGCCCTGGTTGTTGCTAACAGTGAAACTAAGTGGGGATATGTTGAGGGAACTGAACTAGGCTAGGGGTTTGGAAAAACCCTGCTTCAAATGAAACCAAGTCCCCTAGGATAATTTTCAGGTAAGTTTACTGAAACATGGTGGATAATTTCAGCAAAACTAAAAAGTGTGACTTCCTCAAAAATTAAAGAAAACTCAATTATTGAGAATTAAGAAAGAAAAAGAAAAGAAGGAAGGGAGGGAGGGAGAAAGAAAGAAAGAAAGGAAGGGGATTCTATAGCTAGTTTGGAGGCTGCTATATTTAATGTTGAACACAGGAAGAAATTCTGTTATGTATTTAAAAGAGATGGTTTATGAACATATTTATATACCAGTTCTTATTAGTAGCTTCTTGTGTGGTTTGAGATAGAAAAAGTAAAGCCAAATACTCTCATTTCCTTAGTTAAGAATAGCTTCCTGAAA
Source organism: Cervus elaphus (assembly GCF_910594005.1). Lineage (NCBI taxonomy): Eukaryota > Metazoa > Chordata > Mammalia > Artiodactyla > Cervidae > Cervus > Cervus elaphus. Next base: position 37,477,560 of record NC_057828.1, on the reverse strand, counting down.
TAAAAATAGTGTATATCCATTAGAGAAAATGAGGAAAACATAGAAAAATATAAAGAAGAAATAAACATTACTCAAAATACAATTATTTACATGTTAATATATCCATCTACTTTTTATACAAAAATATTTTTAGTTATTTTTTTAAAAAACTAAAATTATACTGTGCATAGTACTAAAGTTTATTATGAGTAATATGCTAATTAAAAATGATCATATTTTGGTCATTTACCCATGTAACATATATTTTGTTCAAATTCAACACATTAGTGGGAAAGGAAATCAATTCAGAAAGATGCTACCAACATTTAGAAGAAAATCACATATCATAGAATAAATAAAAACATATTAGGGTAAGTTGCATATAATATGAGAATGTGTTATTTCTGAAAGGTTGTTTTAGTCCTATACACATATAAACATGCATAAATACAGTTTATATATACATACACATACACTCACAAACATATATATATTGCATTACTATGTCATAGTGATGGGTCGCGACAAAAAAAGATGAAAGCCAATGCTCTAAAATCTATTCTTTAATAACTGCATCAGGTTGATATACCTTAATGCACTTAAGAAATTCACAATTGTTGTATATTCAGATTGTGTCTTATTTTTGGCAGTTATACGATGCAATGAATATTCTTCTTTGTGTGTAAACATCTGGGTTTTGTTAGAATTAAACATCTGGGTTTTTGTTAGAAGCTGAAATACTGATTGAGTGTGAGAGAATATTTTTGAAGCTTTTGACACACTATATAAAGTTCTCTTTCTATACAAGAAAATGATTAAAAATTCATATCCCTACTATGTGTGAACAATATGTGAAGTCACCAATTTTCTTATCCTAGATATTATTATTTATAAAAACTAATCTATTGGAGGAAAAAGTTATTTTGTTGCCTTTTGAATTAAACTTGGTTATTAATATAGGTTTTCTTTTTGTTTTCTTATATATTTATTGACTATTTGTGTTTCCTCTGTTAAAACCGATCCAGACCTTTGCTTAGTTTTCTAGTGGCGTATTGCTCTTCTGATTATTTTTTTGCAACGAACTCCCCAAATAAACCACATTAGATCTTTGTCAAGTACATGCTCATTTACGTTTTTTTTTAAAAAGAGTTCACTGGACTTGAGGACAGGAAGTTGCTTTAAACAAGTAAGGCATTTAGCAGTCTTTCATGGTACTTCTATGGATAAGACAGAAAAGGAGGAAGTTTGTAACTAAATAAACAACTACCTTCAAAGTGTGCTAATTTTTGGAGTAGTGGAACTCTCTTCATTTTTGTTCTTATGACATTTTAATCAGCAATTTGCTTGACTACATTGATATAATTCTACTAAAATGAATGCATGAATGATGCCAATTTGCTAATCTTGGTTAAAAGACAGGATAACAAAGAGATACTCCAAAAAATTATATAATGCGATAACTCACAAGATAAAATTTAATGGAAAGAAGAATAAAGAACTGTTACAGGAAAATTGATAAACAAACAATAAACCAAAAGTCTAGCCGCAAAACAGAAGATCAAGGAGATATGATCTTAGTTCACAAGAAAAAAAAATGTCTATATTTAAAAAACATTTTAAGCCCCAAATAACCTGGCTGCCATGACTGCAATCGGATGCAGTTTTCAGGCTGAACTGTGAGGTTATGTAAGTTCCTTCTTTCCTATTGGGTGTTTGATGTTTCTCATCTATGCTGGTTCGGTTACTTCTCAAGTGCTATGAGTCTGCATGAGTAGATTTGACACAGCACTGCCCTCTCCCAGGTTTGCTCCATAACTGGTCTGAGGTTGTATTTCCAAAACCTGGAATCAGTATTATTCATGGCTGGGAAGGGTGGGCTCAGTGTACAGTAATGATGATTGTTAGCATATGGAAAGGAAATTTCATGCCAGATTTCATGTTTAATAAAACCAAGATAAAAATCATTTGATCAGGGACTGGAAGTAATCCATAGAGTTTTAGATAGCATCTTAAAACAGCATAAAACTGCCAGAAAACACTGTAATTCTTCATAGATTGAAGACTAATTGACAAGGAAGCCTGCTATTAATGTGTAATACAAGTGCTTTGGAAATCAAGAGTACAAACTCTGATTTCTGCCTTCTACAAGTTATCGTCCCTTCTAATGTATGTATCTCTTGCATTAGGGCAAACGTAACGATAAGAGAGATAAAAATAAATAGACATCTCTTCTTTTGTAATTTTGTATTCCATAACTGAGCAATACAATTTTTTATAAGAAAAAATCAATATTTAACTTGATGGATGCCTATGACACTTTGAGCTATAATGGCAATGAAGAAAGAAAGAAAGAAATAAGGAATAACATAAATGTCCATCAGTAGAGGAATAGAAAAAAAAATTATAGGTATATCCATTCAGAGGAATTTTGTGCAGCCAATAAACATAATTGTGTAGAATATGAACTGACCTGGAAGATATTTCTGATGCAATTTAAGCAAATAAAGCATGTTTCAAAAGTATGCTTAAAGAATTTCTTAAATCTATTTATTTGTACAAGTACTATTTAGGGCTATTTTTGGCTAAAGAAATTGTAGATGAAGAAATTGAGGTGCAGCAGTTTAACTGAGTTCTAGAAATTCATATGGCAAGGAAGTGTGAGACTGGGTTTCAAGCCTAAATATTAACATTTCAGGTTTCCAGTGCTGGGTATAATAGGAAGAAAATGAGTTCTCTATAAAGTAATGAATTTAAAGTCAGAAAAATTTTCTTCTAGTGCTGACTTTCTCTCACCTATAAAATGGGTAAAATAATGAGTATTATATTGCCTAACTAGCAGGTTCAGATTAAATTAGATTAGATAATATAAAGTACCTAGTGCAGAGCCTGGCACATGGCAGGTACTCAATGAACATAAGTTACTATCATTATCTCACTTCCCCCATGTCCTTTTGGAGTCTACATACTTGTTTAAAAGTATTTCCCCAAGTTCATTTCTTAGACACTTTATCTCGTAGCTTCCTTATATTTACCAGAGCAACTTCCACATAAAACTTCTTTAAAATGTTTATTTAAACTCTATCTTTCCTCCATTGTTTCTATTTAGTTATAATAAAACCACTCATTCATTATCTTGTGTTAAAATCATTTTATTGATCCTATAAAGGCATCCCATAACATTTATTATGTAAGTACTTCAGATGTCTATCACAACTGCTGACTCTAAAAGGAATCATAATATTGAGGAACACTGAACCAAGAAGAAATAAAGAATAAATGAAAATAGAAAGTTAAAGAGAACTTTAAATAGAAATTAACCATCAAAAGATTTAATGGTATACAGTATAATATTTTTAATTTTTGTATAAAAATAATTTTCAGGATAGAAATTCACTTCTCATGACTAAGCAAATAAATGTAGTAATTTGTAATCTACTGAGGAAATTAGAGAGCCTTTCTAATTTTTTAGTCCATTTCTTTAGAGTACTATCAAAACAAAATATTCAATAAAAATATTACTTTTCATTTTCCTGGATGGAAAAGGATTAACCCTAAATAACTGGTCTGAAGGTATCTGAAATTTATCAGTATGTTTTGTGTGTATATGTGTTCTGGTATGAATGTTACTCAGCTTACTGAAGAAAGCTTCAGTAATCTCAGCCTTTTGTACCATTCTCCTTAAAAAGATGGTTGCCTATCTTGGCCTGATGAAATCCTATTTACACAGTTAAATGTAACTTCTGGAAATTCTCATATTATTCACAGCCTCTACTTATTCACCCTAGTACAAATAGAAGTAGCTTATCTTTCTCCTTACATCATAATATTTTGTTTATATCATATGTACTGTAGCAATTAAGGTCTTATTCTTAAGATATAGCACAATGTCTGGAGTATAGTTGGCCCTTGGTGTATAAATTTTGATTGAAGGTGCACAGGATTACTGCCTCACTTCCTCTTATTTCCTATTGATCTTTTCTTAAGGTTTGCAATGAGTGACAATGTGGTGCTACTTTAAGAGTTGAGGAAGTTGGTCAGATGTGGGGATGGTGTTGCTTCCTCTTTCCATCTTCCTTAAGTTGCATTATATGTTTTTAATTATATCACAGAAATTTCCAATCCAATCTCAAGAACAATATTCTGTCAGCACTATGTTAGAAAAGAATGAATATGAAACAATTCTTAAACAATACACAGAGCACTGTGCAACATCTATGGTGACTTTCTCCAGCAAAATCTTGAGGCATTTCTTTAGCATTGTCTTTATCTTCCCATGGTGACTTATGAGGCATGCTTAAGAAAAATTTTTATTAAAGGTCAGAGATTCCAAAAGATCCAGCCAAAATTTTGGGAAGTTAATGGTGTGATTAATTCCTGGAGTCCATTTTCCAGTCCTTTAATTTGTGCATCACAATGAATGTTCAAAGTATATACTGATTTTTAAAGTCTTTTACTTGGGAATTCATAAAAAGAACTGATTAACATTCTCCACCACAAGGAGCCTTGAAGGAGACTAAAAACAAAAACCGTATTTTTGCTGAATCCAATTAGCTTACATTTCAACACACATAACTCCACTTAACTGGCCATCACAGCAAAAGCCACAACACACACCCACAGCAGCAGCAGCATGGAGCTGACCACACAACTCAACAGACAATGTAGACAAACTTGAGTATAAACCAAGATTTTTCTACCTCTTTTCATAACAGGTTAGTGCTGGCCCTCAGTGTTGGTGTACAGTTTTTATGGCATGGGAAAATAGGGATGTTTCTGCCCTATAAAAATAAATGTGTTGAAGGCTTTTAGTTTGAGCTTATACAATGTTAGAAAGTTCCAAAGGCACTGGCACAATACCAAAAAAAAAAAAAAAAAAGAATCTCACAAACAAATATATTACTAAAACACATGGCAAGATACTAAGAAAACACTGGTAGGAAAACGACTGGTTTCCTGGATGATTTATGCAATAGTTTTCAATACTTTGCTGAAAAATAACAAATGAGAAAGGCATGCTGGTGGGTCTTTGGTGGGCATATATTGTCACCAACCCCCATTCATACTGAGTCTGACTCTGACTTTACACTGTTAAATAAGTCATTTTCTCTCTGCAAAAGGAGGAGACACAGAACCCTTGTAGTTCTTAATCTTTTAAGCTTTAGGAAGAGCTAAGGGAAAGAGTACAGAAATGCATGCACTATTGTTAACAAAGACAGATATATAGAATAAAAATTAAAATATAAATAGTTATTTCTTCATTTTATGTGTCATAATACACACTACCTTCCAAGTCTTAGTTTGATATATACATATTTTCACATATGATATCTTCATCTACTCTAGGAAATGCTGGGACAGAAAGGTAAGTAGGAAGTTCTGAACTTGAATAAAGACAATAAGTACTTTTGCTATTACATCAAAGGATGCAAGATGGAAGATGAGGCTTGAAACTGGGAACATTTCCCAATTGGACTTCATGATTTGCAATTCTTTAAAAATGAAAACTTACCACATTCTGTGCAAAGTTTTCAAAACATATTCTGTGATCCATTGAATATCCCGACTTATATGTGTGGGGTTGAGCGGGGCACAGGAAAATAACACAGAGAGAAAAAAAGAGAGAGAAGGAAGGGAGAAAGGAAGGCAGGCAAAAGCCAGAAAGAAAAATGGCAGAAAAAGACAGGGTGATGAAATGACGCAACACCAAATTCATATTCTAAATCACAGGGATCAGGAAAACAGGAGAGCTGCCACAGAAGGCCTCTTGTCACACGACATGGGCTCTGTTTGCATTAACGCTTATACTTATAACACCAAAACTCTTCTTGTGCAAACAAAATGATGTGATTTCAAGCAAAATCAAATGACGCTGAAATAAAGTATATATGTTTAGGTTTTATGCTGACATGTTCAAAGCCTACATTATTGAAAATCTAGTGGCTTATGTTCAGAATGTCCTCATAATTTTCTACTGGCACTAAATTTCTGTTGGTATCATTAATTCCGTAGACCACTGCTGTCCAACAGAACTTTCTGAAAGCATGGAAATTTCATTCTATACTAATATTTCAGAAGTCTTTAGCTGTGGCCATTGAGTATGAGAAATTCAGTTAGAATTTTATGTAATCTTCACTAATTTAAATTTAAACCATTGCATGTGCTGGTGGTTGCTGTCCTGGTCAGTGCAGCTGTCTGGTTGCCAAGTCAATGGACTTTGAAAAATATCATTAGCTTAAGTGATGATCATGAATTATACAAAATTATCATTTCATCTCAGAATTTCAAGAAGCTATGGACTATTTTAACATTACAGAATAATGAATGATGTTGATGTTTACATCCAGATTTTCCATTTTCTGTTAAACTGATTAATAAGGTGTTACTGACAGTGAGACTTTGATTATAAACGTTAATTGAACAATGTAGCCTACTGCAGTTCTTCAAAAATATGTTAGTAGCTCTTAGGTATGAAGCCTCATTGCAGGGATACTAAGAGACTCAGGATAAACACCAAATGAAAATATTTGGAAGCAAACATTTAGTTTGCTGATAGTTGCTACATTTTGGCAACTATCATAGGAAAAAGATGAGTTATGGGGCATACACATACATTCTAGTTTACAGGATGAGGAAAATCCTCTCTGAGTTTTTGATCTGATGGCATTGTTCTTTTCTTTATTGTAATTTCTTATTTCCTTAAACTGGCATACAGAAGACTAACATGAAACATGAGAACGGCATCTTAAAAACTTTGTAAAGCATGGACATCTGCTGAGACAAACACGCAATAAAGAAAATAAACAGTCAACAGGCAGAAACACATACAACTTAAATGACCCTGATAAAATGCAGGGGTTTGGGGAAGGGTCTTGGCATATATCCACTTACCATTTGTCCAATAATGTGGTCCCAGCAGAGATAACTACTCCAAATAACTATAACTGAGAATTAGGTCATAAAAGTTCACAAAGAACCAATACCTTTTTCTTTGCCTGTAGAAGTTCCTGATAGGCACTGGATCTTATAAAACGTGGGTATGAATCACTTTTCATCAGTTTGTAAATGTGCTCCTAAAAAGAAATAATGGTTGAAGTGCCTCTTTATTATTTCTCAGGAAAAATCAAATACTGTGATAAGAACGCAACATCTGATTCAAAAACAAATCTAGAATAATGATAATGCTGATGAGAATACTTTATATGCTTATAGAACAATTTAGACCTTCAAATTTATTATTTTATTCAATGATCCATGTTTAAACTGATTTGGGAGCTATGGAGGAGGTAAATCACATCCAGCCCTTAAAAAAATGGGATTTAGTTAGTAGACTGTCATCACATAATTTCAAATCAAGTTGTTGATTTATATAGACCATTAAGATAAATAAAACTGCTATCTCTTAAGATTAAGCCAAAAGAGAATGATGCAAAGTCAGGATTCAATAATCATTCTAGATACCTTGGCATTTATATGTACTTGGAGGGTTCAGACTTTCCAAATGAATCATCTCATTGGTGAAAATTGTCATGCACATTTACTTTAGGCCACAGCATAAGTCCAGAAATAAATTTTGTGATATTTAATTGCTTAATGTCCTAATTTGTGTGCATGTAGTGACTTATTCTGAAATAGATTAGGCAAATATTTGATAATTTAATCCTAATCAGTTTGCAATGTTTTGTTTCAGTGATGAATATTGATAGACAAAGGAAAAAAATATATTCATCTAATTCAATGTTGGCCCAATCCAAGGAGATTCTGCTTTGGTTTATTGCAGCCTAAGGGAGCATAAATGCTCCTTGCTCATTCCAGTCTGTTAGAGGCAGAGTTCTGAACTATTTGAGAGTATCCTGAATGTCTCAGTGTCTACTTGTTTGAAGCAAACATGTATTTTAAGAGATGACTTAGTTTCCTGGTCTTAAATACACCAGTAATAATTTGTAGTTATTGTGAATCCACTTAATGACATTCAGGATTAATCCTCAGTAATCCTGACATTCAGGCTCTAGCCCAAGTTTCATCTCCAGAAGTATGGTACATTTGGAACTGTATCAGAATTTGTTGTTGGAAAAGTGGGACAATGTTTTATTTTGGACTCAAGCATTTTAGGATTCAGATCCTATCTTGCTCAAGACTTACCACTTACAAACATGATAATTTTGACAATTTTATTCACTTCTCTGAGCCTCAATCTTCTAGTCTATAAACTAGAGTTATTGTCAGGATTTGAGGAATGATCAGCGTTTAGCGAAGTATGGGGGTGTGCATAGTAAGTGCTCAAATATGTTTGAGAATGTGCCAGGTACACTTCAAAGTGCTTGCCTATATTAGTTAATTAAATTCTCACAAAACCTCAATAAAGTTGGCAACCATTTTTATATATATTTTAAATATGAAGTAAACTAAAGCACAAAGAAGTACTTACAATAGGTCACAGAGCAGAGCTCAGAATAGAACCCAGGCAATTTGCCTTCAGAATCTGCTTTCTTGTTACACTGTATCTCTTCTTAAACAGCGGCAAGAATTTCTACTATATTTTTGAATATAGGGTTTATAAACCCACAAAAAACTGGGATTAAATAGCTGAGGTTGACTGAAAAAAGCCTATGGTCAGGTGGTAATATTTTCTATAGAAAATTATGCCTTTTCCTTTTATTGAAGACACATTAAGCAAAAATATTTTCCAATGACACAGATAACAAAGAAATGTTCTTTTTAAGACTTTTGGGAAGGTCATTCCAAATATTTTACACATTGTTGACTCTACAAAAATGCTTGAAAGTTTATCTTGAATTGAAAGATAAAACAGCAGAGAAATAAGCAACAGAATTTTCCTCCTGCTCTCTCTCATATGTCTCCATAAAATGTAATTATTTCCACATAGAAGACCACAGCAGAGCCAGAGTGAATGAATGGGTTTCTGGTTGGCTGTTTCAACCTGTGTTAGTTTCCTGCACAGTGGCTCATTTCTTTTTAAACCAAAGCCAGTGTTAAATATATTTTATACCGGAGTAAAAATAAGAAAGGAATTTTCTTTACCTCATGCTTCATCTTCTATATTTTCTCTTAGTAACATAGCTATTTAAAAAACAAGATACTTTTTAGAGCTAACATTCTTCTCTAAAAGAGGTTTTAAGAAATTATGAAACATGTTTGTTCAGGTTTAAAAGCCAATTTCAATACATCATTAAGAAATGATATCCTCTCATTACACATTTATTTTTCCTCTTGAGCACAATATACTCTTTTTAGAGAAAGTAGAAATTAAAATTACTTCTAAGGAGACAACTACATCCAGTTTGAGGGAAAAAAACACTTAAATAAATAATAAAAAAAAAAAATAAAATGTCTTAGGAAGTTAATATCTTAATATCAATTTCATTTTTTCTTCTTTTTGTAGACTAAAAAAAGTAACTTGGAAAATTAAAAAATACTTAAAAGTTACTGTTTCAGTTTGTCATCAGAGACAAAACTGGTTTTTACTGTTTCATTGTGTCATCAGAGACAAAACTGGTTTGAGTTTTACATAATTTCAAGCTAATTTAATTTAGTTCTGACTATTCATAATAATATATTATTTAGGAAGGTCAGAATCTCAGACTCTCCATATTAGAAGACAAGTTAAAGAGTTCAAGTATGTGTTACTGAGGTATCAGAGTTGAAACTAAAGTAAAAAGCTTTCAAATATTTAAAATATTTCCCTTCAAGAAATTTTCATGTAAAAACATTCAGATTTACAAAAATCCCCAGGCTTTAAAAACTCTTCTTTTTAAAGTATCTCTGTTATCTTCTAGATCATTTAGTTTTTTACATACAGCTTCCTTGGTCGCTCAGATGGTAAAGAATCCACCTACAATGTGGAGACCTGGGTTTGATCCCTGGATTGGGAAGATCCCCTGGAAGAGGGCATGGCAGCCCACTTCAGTACTCTTGTCTGGAGAATCCCTATGGACAGAGGAGCCTGGCAGCTACAGTCTATCAGGTCACAAAGAGTTGGACACAACTGAGCGACTTAGCGCGCGCACACACACAAACCCCTAAATTGAAAATAGATAGTATACATAGCCACAGATTATAATGAAAATAAAACAAAAGTATCTCAACTCTCAACTTCTCAGAAGCACATTTGTGATGCAATGTGAGTTCCACCCATGTACCAACCTGAGCATCTTCGAAAGTGTATCGTCCGGGCTCCTTCACATTCTGTGTGGTTTTGTCATAGCTCTTAGAATCCAAGTTAATAGCACTGGGGGCTCCTGGAGCCAGAAATTCTTGCCATATTTCCTGAACTCGAGAGGGAACTTCTCTAATAGGCCTTTTCTTCAGGTCCTCCACTGCTAGCCAGAATCTACACAAAATGAGACATAATCTGATGTCTGATGTCTCATACTCTGAAAATTCTTAAAATATTGACTTGTCATATAGCTCACAATGAGGCATAATGATAAGCTAATGTTCTCTGAGGGTGTCCAGAAACAGGTTTCTACTGATTTTTTTATTAGATGTATTCAAAGATATAACATTTGGGGAAAGGAAATACTGAAAACAATCTCTTTTAGGTGTTCTCTGAAAATCAGGGGCTTCCCAGGTGGCTCAGACGAGGAGCCAAGCAGACTGCAGTCCACGGGGTCAAGAAGAGCCGGACACGGCCAAGCCACTAACCACGCACACACAGAAATGCAGGCCCGCCAGGGCCCCGACTCCACACAGCCTCACACGTCCACCTTAGCAGTGTATGGAGCAGGGCTGCTGAGAACCTTCAGTCAGACAGGAAGAGGAGTCTGAAGGGAGTTAGGGGCAGTGACACGGATCATCTGACTGGGGGCAAGGTATACTGCAGGCTCTATTTTTCTGGATCTTTTGTCCATTTGAGCAATGGGGGTTAGTATGGAGAGGATTTTCTGCTTTACCTGGTAAGGGAATTACCATGAAGCTTTACTGGAATGAAAAGAGGCCTGGACGCAGATTAGAAAATGCCCTAGCTGGAGAAATTAGGACAAGTAACTAATTTTAGGCTATTTAATTCCGAGACTTATGAAATGACAGAAGCAGCGAGCTTTCACATGTAATTGTTCAAAAGGCTTAAATTTGCAGAGGCATCATAGCAATTCAGAAGCTCTGGAAAAAATAATATTGACCTACTTCTAAATATAAAATATATATTTTATGTCCTTCTGTATAGAATACAGTCTATCCTGAAAGGAAAGAATACCAGGACATATTCTGATTGATAAAAGCAAATAGCAAAGTCTAATAAAAAGCCACATCATATTAATGGGTTCCATTTTTCTAAAAATTTTGCCCTATATTATATCTTTTTGTTTAGACCTAGAAATAATGATGAAACATGAATATGTATGTCATAATAGTGTCTTTAAACAAACAACAAAAAAAAGGACACTTGAAAAAGGAAGTACTAGATCTGTTATCCTCAACAGGGGCCAGATGCGATCTTGATATGGAGAAGATGACCACAGAGATGAATCACTACAAGCTACAGGGGATTCTCTGGTGGCTCAAGTAAAGAGTCTGCTTGCAGTGCAGCAGACCTGGGTTTGACATGATTGAGCAACTAACACACAGCACAAGCTATAGAGTTTTAACAGAAGTAGAAGGGGATAAGCAGGACCTTCATAACTATTACGTTTTAAACTTAGGGATTAAGGAAAGTTCCAAACATAAGTAATAAAGCAGTTGAGCTAGAATTAGAATATCAAACATTACTCAATCTAATAATTTTCTAATTTCTAAGTACCATTTTCCTATAGACAGGTATCAGTAGATAATCCAATATCGACTATGCCTTAAATGTGAACCTACCGTTTTTGCTTTCAGAAGGCAAGGGTAAAGACCATTTCCTTTTTAAATACAGGTTCTGACAATGTGCAATCTAACAGGAATGCTATGTGCAATTTGAGGGAGCCTAAGTGTTATAACTGATGCATATTAAAAAGCAGAGTCATCACTTTGCTGACAAAGGTCTGAATAGGCAAAGCTATGGTTTTTCCAGTAGTCATGTATGGATGTGAGACTTAGACCACAAAGAAGGCTGAGAGCTGAAGAACTGCTGCTTCTGAACTGTGGTGCTGGAGAAGACTCTTCAGAGTCCCTCCTTTGGACTGCAAGGTCAAACCAGTCAATCCTAAAGGAAATCAACCCTGAATATTCATTGGAAGGACTGATGCTAAAGCTGAGACTCCAATACTCTGGCCACCTGATGCGAAAAGCCAACTCATTGGAAAAGACCCTGATGCTGGGAAAGACTGAGGGCAGGAGGAGAAGGGGGCGACAGAGGATGAGATGTTGAATGGCATCACCGAATCTATGGACATCAGCTTGAGTGGACTCTGGGAGATAGTGAAGGACAGGGAAGTCTATGGTGTCTCAAAGAGTCAGACATGACTTATGAGACTGAACGACAACAAGAAGTTCATTTCAGCACTCTTTGAACATACAGATAAAAAGAATGTCTCTGTTCTTGAACTGGCAAAGATACACCATTCAAATGGCCGTAATACAAGGAAGCACACGAGAGACTCTCAAGCAATAGGCACAAACCAGACAGTCTGGGAATGCTGAGCAGGAAGGAGCCCCTCTGCTGGGGCAACTGCTGCGTTGGAAAAGGGAGTTCTATGGAGGCTACACAGATGCAGTGACATCTTAAATAGACTTGAAATTATAGATGAGATATCAAAGGGCTGAGGAGGTGGTAATAACATACCTACACTGTAAGTGCAGGCACTATTCTAGGTGATTTAGCTATATTAAATCATCCAATTCCTACAACTTTAGAGTATCTGCTAATATTCCCCCCACTTAGAGAAAACTGAATATATGAAGACTAAGTCACTTATTTAAGTTGCCCACTGTGAGTGCCATTTATAGGGTTTGCTCCCAGATCTACAGCAGATGACATTCTCAAAAGCACTCTCTTGAATGCCTCACAAAATGCATCATTGCTTTTCTTATCCTCAGCATAGTCATCATTGCAATAATTTAGTAGAATGTAAAGGGAACTCACTAAAACTTCACTCCTCCCTTAATACATGAAAGCTGGAATATGAGGAATTATCTTAATGTCATTGTGCCTTGATTTTTTTCATCAGTAAAATGGGAATAATAATGCCTATCTCACTGGGTTTCCATTAGGTAAAATGAGATAAATTATGTAAAGGGCACTTTTGAAGTGCTTGAGATATTTTTAGGCACTCATATTATATAACTCTCATATTACTGAATTTACTTGGTACTTACTCTGTTTACCTGAAAGAGGAAGGAGCAAAAGCACACCAAGTAAGAACAGAAGTTCTATTTCAGAAATAAGTACTTATCAATGAGCAGTATTTCTTGACTATTTTTTGTCTCAATACCTGAAGAAAATGCTCACATGAGTGCCATACTTCCATAAATAGCAGATGCTAAATAAGATGCACTGAGATGTATTTAGGTGTAATTAGCCCTGCCGGTTAAATGGACTGTTTTGTCTCCCTTGGTCTGTGACACCAGATACCTAGGCAGAAACAGGAAGAGCAGTGGACAGAAGCTTAGTATTGGTTTATAGAAAGCCTAGGATGGCAATTATTAGCAATCTGACTTGTAAAGATGCTTAACTTCTATTCATATTTTACTTGCCTGTCAAATGGGGCAAGGATATTAATATTTAAATTTCACATTTGAAGCGATGATTAGTTGAATGATAATCAGAAACAATAAATACAAAATATGGCATGGCATACTTATAAAAGTAGGGAATATAAAGCATACAGTGTATGGCATACACTGGACTTCCCAGGTGGCTCTGTGGGTAACAAATCTGCCTGCAATGCAGGAGACACAGGAGATGCGGGTTTAATCCCTGGGTTGGGAAAACGCCCTGGAGGAGGGCATGGCAACCCATTCCAGTATTCTTGCCTGGAGAATCCCATGGACAGAGGAGCTTGGCCAGCTGCAGTCCCTAGGGCTGCAAAGAGTGGACCCAGCTGAAGTGACTAAGCACACATGCACACATGGCATATAGTAGGTGTTCAAGACTTGGTATCTATGTCTATTGATCTGTTCTTAGTAGGGAAACATACAACAGACTCATAGTATATACTCAAGAAACGTACATGTGACTACATAAGAAATATGTAATGTTTCTTCTTTATGTAACTTTGTTTTTATTTCAACATGCAATAAAATATTAACAGATTACAATGCTTAAAAAGAAAAAAGGACTCTAAAAGCAATTTAGTTCAGATTTAAGGATTCATTCTAATTAAACACTATAAATCTTATTTCCAAATGATCAGTTTAGACCAAAATTAAAAATAGCGTTTGATAGATACTTATGTCTGCTGTCTATTTGCAACATTTTTATATAACCTCTGATTTTTGGTATATCCAGCCCTTATCTTCCTAACAAAGCAGGGAAGGACATATACATGGGCCATTTAAATTAAAGGAAGAAATGGAAAAGGGAGATTCCAGGCTGAAAAAATATATACAAGCATTTACTTTTCCAGAACTAAACATTTCTTCCATAAAAATATGAAATATCCAAGCTCTATAGAACTAGGGCTGGGACTACTTCAGATGCAATTATTCTGTATTTTTTAAAATATAGGGCAGAAAGCCTTTTGGGTGATATTTATACATTTTCATACAATGAAATGTGTAATATTTTTTAAATGCAATTACTTATCAGGCAATTTGGTGTGTCATAGGATTATTGAGATAAAAATGGTTAAGGCATGGAAAAAATCAGCAGTGATCCATTTCATTCATGAAAGAGAGTATGCACATGCTAATCTTTTAGTCCCAAAGCCTCTTTTCTCTTCCTTTCTTGCCTGGTTATCTCCTTATCATCCAGGTCTCAGCTGGAAGCTATTTCCCTGAGGAGGCTTTGAGTGATCTCTCCCTCTGGGTTTGCCATTCTCCTGTATTTCTCAGATCTAACACTCATCCTTTTGTGCTGTGATCTGTTTCATCTTTGTATTCATGAGTAAGCTGTACTTCTAATAAAATCAGGAAGGAGTTTTATTTGATTAGGTGATAATGGGGAGGTACTGCTTATTTATTTATCGTGAAACCCATGATGATAGCATTTTTTTCAAAAACATAGAGAATTAGAGGAAACTCCATAAAAGACTAAAACTAGATTTATCTCTGCTTTATTTTCTAAAGCATTCTTGTACTCAATAACTGATGACGTGACCTTATGACAGAAAATATTATTTAGGTCCAAAAAAATCCTTAGCACCTGCAGACCTCTTGAAACCCCGGTCAACAGGCTTTCAAGTTTCAATAAACTTGAAAAAGAATAGGAAGCTGCGTCCCTGAAACCTATGACAGGCATAATTAAATTTCTCCAGATTCTGCCTGTGGTCAACTTGCTTAATCCATCGGATATCAGTCAAAAGTCTACGTTCTTCTAGTGTGGAGATTTCTTAAAAAACTGGAAATAGAACTGCCATATGACCCAGCAATCCCACTTCTGGGCATACACACCAAGGAAACCAGATGTGAAAGAGACACGTGCACCCCAATGTTCATCGCAGCACTGTTTATAATAGCCAGGACATGGAAGCAACCTAGATGCCCATCAGCAGACAAATGGATAAGGAAGCTGTGGTACATATACACCATGGAATATTACTCAGCCATTAAAAAGAATTCATTTGAATCAGTTCTAATGAGATGGATGAAACTGGAGCCCATTATACAGAGTGAAGTAAGCCAGAAAGATAAAGACCATTACAGTATACTAACACATATATATGGAATTTAGAAAGATGGTAACGATAACCCTATATGCACAACAGAAAAAGAGACACAGATGTACAGAACAGACTTTTGGACTCTGTGGGAGAAGGCGAGGGTGGGATGTTTCGAGAGAACAGCATCGAAACATGTATATTATCTAGGGTAAAACAGATCATCAGCCCAGGTTGGATGCATGAGACAAGTGCTCGGGCCTGGTGCACTGGGAAGACCCAGAGGGATCAGGTAGAGAGGGAGGTGGGAGGGGAGATCAGGATGGGGAATACATGTAAATCCATGGCTAATTCATGTCAATGTATGACAAAAACCACTACAATATTGTAAAGTAATTAGCCTCCAACTAATAAAAATAAATGGAAAAAAAAAAGTCTATGTTCTTTTAAATGGTTTGGTTTGGCTATCTATTAAATCTCCTGAAAAGAATGTGATGATTCTGGAATTGCTAAGTTGTAGTGAAAATAAAGGAATGCTGGCAACTTTCTGTAAATGGATTTCACAGAACTGAATAAGTCATGGGAAAGTAAATTAGAGAGTTCCATTTCAAAAGAATACTGAATGAAAGAGCTTGTGGAAAAACCATTTTACGTAGTGGAAAGTTATCGCTCACTTCAGTGATCTTAGAGCTGTTAGAATCTATTCCAGTGTCTCACATTTAAAAATTCAATTTCCAGGTGCCTCTTAAGTCAGAAAAATTTCAAAAATATGTAAGGATGATGTTTACAACAGATGAGCTGGATACACAACTCTCTAGCAGGCACTAACAGCTCGATCTAGTACTGCTCTCAACTGCCCTGAGGCTGTGTTTAAGTGTACAAAGTAAATGCACTGCCTCCATCGTTCTGTTTCAAGATATTTCATACAGGCACTCAATTTCTTTTTCTAGATCTTATTTGAGATGCAATACACAAAGAAGACCAATATGATAAATAGGTGATATTTTAATTAAACTACATATGTATTATTGATGATTCTTTGTTTTGCCAAATACTAGCCTGATACTTCTGTATGCAGTCCATTTCAAATGCATCAGATTTACATGGTTAAAAGATCAGGAGACAGTGTAAAATAAACCATTATGAAGAAGTGATAATGTTGGACAAAGTGCTTTGCCTTCATTACCTTTTCTTCCTCTATCAAGAGGCAGAAATTCAATAGGTCCATAGCTTCATCATGATGTTGGTGGGATAGTAACTGGTCTGTCCAGTGCAAAATCACCAGACTCATCACAAGTAGGTCACTCTTGCTTAGAATATTAGATTCAAACAACATGTCTTACCTTAAGTTTTCTGAGCTGAATTCCGACTCTAGAAATTTAAGGAATTGTTCTCTCCCGACTGGGTCTTTCAATGCTTCATCCATGCCAAAACCCCATCGTTTTACCCTCTGCTGACTTGGTTCTTTGCTATAGAAAATAAAACAAAGCCAAATATATTCCTTTCATTACAAATTCTATATTCTGCTATAACATTTCCCCTCAAAATCATATATTCTTTGAAGCTCCCATCTTTAACATATTTTTCAGAAAAAAAATCTCTGATTGATGACTCTGCATGAAATTATAGTGAGATGAAAGTTAGGCATTAATAATGAAGTCTAACATTTATCAAGCATTAAATGCCAAGAGATGGATTCTCTTTTAGACTTCTTCAGCAACTTTGAGATGGGTACTATTATAATTCTTATTTTATAAATGAGGAAGTCAAGGATAGAGGGTGATAACTTTCCAATGTCAAATAGGTAATATTCCAGACATTCTGACCCCAGGGCTCAATTTCTTAACCACTACACTATGAAGTCTCACGGTGACACATTGTACTGGAGGAAAATGCACTGAGAATCAAAAGGCTTACATCCTGGTTTATGACTCTTGTTGATTAAATATGTGACATAGTCCTGGCTGAGTCACAACATTTTGGGATTCCAACTTTCACATCTATAAAACTGAGACATACTTGACATACTTGTCAAGCATTTGAGAACCACTGGACGGACATAAAAGCGAGAGAAGGTCCATAAATGCAATCTAGCTAAGTGCTACAGAACACTAAATCCTCACTCTGTGAAGGGGTACACAGTGATTTTTTTATGACTCTATCAAGATTGGTGATATAATTCTTCTCTTATATAGCTGATGAAAGAAACCAGGGAGCCTTAAATTGTGTTTTGGTTTTCTTAAGAAGTCAGACACTTGTCAGTTTCTCCTAGAGGATTTATGGTAAATTCATTTTGTTCCAAAACAGAATTTATAAAGGCATACTTGTATTGGGCTTAAGTAAGTATGGATTTAGCATTCATTTTACTTGAATAGATGGACCTTTGTGGCTATGTGGATTTTCAAGGAAGCTAAAAACAATGAGCTAAATTTTAAGAACTAAAGATCCTAACAAGTCGACCTTGAAACCCTTGCACATCTGATTTTTTTTGTGCCAGTCTTTCTGGAAATGCAAATCTAATATAATACAAATATCTAAGTTTCAAAAACCATTCCCTTGAACGAGAGCTTTATAGCATGGTTAATGTAAATACAGAGTAAAATTACTTTTACAATTAGTCAGCTATAGGATTCTTCTTATATCATTCAAATCCTGAAATAAGTGAAATATCTGGAAGGAAGAGAAAATGTCACTTACCTTGCTTCAAGTTCCCAGAAGGTAGTATCATCAGACAACCATGGGTTAGAAGGGTCAGGTGGCACAAGAAACGGGTCATATTCTACATACTGTTCTGTGTAACTTAGCAGACTTGAGAAAAAGAAACATTTTCATTTTCTTTAGTTTTCTGGTTGAGGTAAACTGATCTTTGTAAGGGACACACTATAAAAACATCTGGCCAAGGAATCCTTGCTTGCTTATAGAATAAAATCTGATAGCAGTTTTCATGTTTCAATAATTTTCATGCAATAGCTTGTGCTTCTTTGAAGACAAATATGGTTAAGGATTCCATCTTTCCCAATGCCTTAGCAATATCAATTAATATTCCCTCATTAAAATGAGACAAAATGGAAATAGTATAGTGTACAGAAGGATGTGCCAAGGAGCAATTCCAACCCTTGGTCAACTAGCCTACCCACAGCAGAACAGATGTTAGCTCAACTTGGAGAAGGGGTTAAAAAGCAATTTTTGTCAAAAGTATTTACAGGAATTAGGTAAAGGGGGAATCACTTACAACATGTTTTTTGGGGGAAAAATCTGTTTTTAAAATAAAATAAAGGGAGAAAGGAGAGGAAAAACATTGGAGAGGTAAGATTTGGCAATGCCTCAAAGTGTGGAATATGAATGTCTTAACAGATTTAAATGAAGGAAATACGTAAAAATCTAAGCTTAATTCAAATTCTGAAGTCATAAAATAACTGAGTAGTGTAAATGTTAAGAAGAATTAACAGAAAGTTTCTAAGTTGCCAAGAAGTAACTTAATGAATTCAGTTTTATTTCTCCTAGCAGGAGTGAAAAGATTCAATTCCTTAGAATTATCTTCTGTATTTGATTTTGGTTGCACAAAGACTGGGCCTCCAGAGACCTAAGATAATAATGATCATTCTGTCATTTGAAGTGTAACAAAAGAGATCTTTGAAAGTTTTCTATGTTCAGAAGGGAAAAGAAAATAATATTTCTTACAGGATTCCAATTATATCAATTCTCCTCCCACCAGTTCTCTCACCATATTGAACACATTTAATTGTCATCTGAACTTTTTTTTATTTGTATGGGCATCTTGCAATACTTACCTATCAGCAACTTTTGACATTTTTAACCGATGTCTATCTAACTGTATTTGCCAATACTTTATCTGGAAAAAAGAGATAAGTAGTTACATAAGTAGTGACATTCTCCAATTTTCAACTCTAAACTCTAATAGATTGAGTAATTCTAAACAAGAATATGTTCTCAGACAGGAAAATTTCACTCTATAGAAAAAATTAAACATGAGGGCTCTGAAAGAGTTAATAAAAATTAAACTGACTGTAAACACATAACCAGTATTGCTTTAGAATAGCACTGAAGTTGAACATTCTGCCCACGTCAGCAAAATAACTTTATTTTAAAAGAATTATAGAAATTTTAAGCATTTATTCATGGTGATTATCCAAATAAGAATCACATTTCTCCATCAAACAGTGAATTCAGATAATAAATGTATTTGCTATTTGTTACTATAATTTCAAGATAAACCCTACTTCCTAATACTAGCCCAACAAAAGCATCAGTGATATTTCTTTTAAGAATAATTTTATCAACATTTCAGAGCAAATTGTCACATGGACATAACAACATGTGGAAATTTAAAACTCTCTGAGTTACTTTTCCTTCAAGGTGATTATAAATATACTTGAAAAGTATGTATTACATAGTTGGTAGGAAGAAATAAGCAAAAGGAGAAAAAGTCTCATGACAACTAACCAAGAGACTTGATGATGATTTGATATAAGAGACACTTGGTATTCACTTTGAAATATTGGAGCCAAAGCTATTTGTTGATCAACAGATGCAACAAGAAGCAATATATACCATTGCTATACCAAGAAGCAATATATCTGCTCATCGGTGCTGAGGAAAAACTTCAAGAGGCTTCTAGAGATCAGTACTGCAGAAACAAGATTGAGCACTCTTTTGTGAAGGTCACATCACATGACTGGAGGTGGAAAAAACATGACCTAAATGTCACCAACCTATTGTCTTCTCATTTTTTAAGATAGAATTATGGAATATAAACTAACTCAATAATGGAGTCATCCATGAGTCAGTGTGTGTGATTTTTAAATATTAGTTAGAAGGAAAAGGATTTGGAGAAATCACAAGGGAAGAGTTTTGAAAACTATCTACTTATATTAATAAATCTTCAAAAGAATACATATCTTAAAATTACATTTTAAATACAGTCCTGCAAATCAGTTTTTAACATATCTCCTATTAACATCAACATCTGGTCTTCATACTGGCTACCCTGTAAACCATCTACTCTGTAAACCATTATTATAGGTTGACCCACCTGTTGTTGTAACTCATCTTCTGTTGGGGGTTTAGTTTCTGGTGTGGGTGTGTGGGTAGGACTGTGACTTCTAATATCATTTTGTAGACCATAGACAGACTATATTAAAATTAAAAAGAAATATGTTAAGACAAAGTTACATTTATATTCACAGACTTTCTAAAAGGTAATTTTGTGTTATATATTCATTAAGGTAACTCAAAACTTTGCTGCATATTGGATTAAGCTTATCAAAATTCAAAAGGCACTATCATAAATGTCATATGAATTTAAAATGAAAGCACAGAGTTTTTGGAAAAAATATGTGGTTGTATTATTAACTGACAGAATAATTGACTATATGAATAAAACTAGGTAACTGTGATAAAATATGGGGTGAGCTGAGAATACTAATTCGGGAAACGACAGCACAACATAGCATCTAATAAGTATTAATTTCAGAATAAAATAGAGGTGGATATATAATAGAATAAAAATGTAATAAGGCAAAAAAAGGGTAAAAATAATCTGGTTGTTTTACATAGGAAAGGAATGGAGTACTAAGGAGAGAAACTAGGTTAAGAATTCCGTTTCTGATTTTATCTCTGATGGTATCATCAAAGACACACCAGAATGTTCCTACTTTCCCAGCTCAAAATTGGGTTATTTACCTCACAATACTGACCTTGTCATTTGGTTTCAGTAGGTGCCATTTACAAACGTCAGTGACCCTTAAGGTTTTGTACATCTTTGAAATTCTTAATATCGCAGTGCTTCTTTACTATTTTGTCAAAAGGTGAACCCTATTATTTAGGAATGCTCTTTTTTGAGGAAGACCCGTTGCTTAGTAAATATAAACATAAATCTGGGGCCTTCAAGAACAAAAATTCATCCCTAACTGAAGGTGAGACATCTTACATGTCAACTCAAGGAAGAGGCCAAATTACTTTTTCTTTAATATTAAAGCACTGTTACTTTAAAATAAAGAATTTAACATTAGCCACTAAGCACTTTTTCTTTGGTAATGAGGATGGAGGAGGACATGATAAAGTTTCACGAGCCCTACAAAATTAATGTTGCCAAGTAGTGGAAAGAAGCTATTGAAATCAGAAGAGGGTAGATGCTTAACCAAGCCAATTTTCAGGCCCATCACCAACCTTACCAGTAACTCTAACTTAAAATTCGTCTTGTTAATGGACCTGTTTTCACTTGGATTCTATCTCTTCTTAATGTTAACATTTTGGCTCTGTACCAGGGCCCTTTTCCCTTGTGAGTTCCCACTATTTTGCTCTTAGCCCATCTTTGACATATTTGACTTGATTTTCTATCTTTGGTAGGTACTTCAATTTTCCCTCTTTTGACATAGCTCCAACCTCTTTGAAACTCAATTCTTGTTACTGAGCATACATTTCAACCCAAGGAGCAGCACACGTGACATCAGTTAATTATTAACTGGACTGAACTAAATGGCTTGGACTGTCTTTTTCTTTCCTTCCATCATTCATTCAACATTTATCATACACCTATTATATGCTGGATATAATTGTTAAGCATTAGGGATATAGATGTAAACAAAAATAGGTATGCTTCCTCCTTCCTTGGAACTTATGACCTAATGGTTACACAAAGAATCACATAAATAAACATATGATTAAAACTGTGATAAGTATGATGAAAGAAAAGAAGGACAAGAGTACAGTACCTGGAATACAAGGAGACTTAATTTTCACTGAAGAAACAAAAGGTCTGCATGAACTACTACTAGTTGTGTTTGAGGGTGATTAAATAACACAACCCTCTGAACTCCGAAGTAACAGTTGAGGTGGGTATTTTAAAATTAGTGAAGTGAATGACCACCAATTATGAAACAATTATACTTTCCAATGTCTGCTATTTTTTCAGTTGTATCATACTAATTTTTGATAAAATAAAAAAGACATCTAAGGTTGAAACTTTCCATTCTCACTTAACCTTGGTTTAATTACTTAAAGTTCTTTAATAAGAATCTCTAGTTCATGTAAAAAATGTTTTAAAGACAAGACAGCTGACAGTTCTAACAGTGAGTTTGTTGGTTAAGATTTAAACTAATTTAAAAGAGTGCTAGAAAAATACCACAATTTATGGTGTCCAAGAAGTAAAATAATTAATAAATTACCTTCTATCTCTACATTTCCATGATTATTTCAATATACATGCATTTCACATGATCATCATGAAGTTCCATAAAACACCCAAACCATCGGGCGGTGCTGTTTCAAATAGTCTTCCAGCAGCCTGGCCACTGGTTCTGAGGTTACTGGGACGTTTCCTTTTTTGTCTTACATGTAAGTAAACATCATGAATTCTCTCTTTCCTCATTCAGGGTGCCCTTCATTTTCTGGGGATCAGTAATAGCTTTTAACTTTGATTCTTGGCTAGAGTGAAAATAGCCACAAATAATGCAATTTTATACTCAGGGCTTCCTTTATGCATAAAGGAGGTAAGAAAATTGATCCTATTTTGGCCAGTAAGTTATGAGGATCATTTGCAATGTAAAAGGATTTGCACCCTTTAGAAAACTGAAATGTATTAGAAATCTTGGCATAGAGTGGATAGGGCTAGAGAGAAAGAGAAATGAAATTGTCTCAATGTCTTAATATTTGCAGATGGGGAAAATTAAATTAACTAATTTGGATCCAGTTTGAGTTTTAATAGCAAAGATAATTACTAAACCAAGATGCTTTGACTTCTAACACCTTTTTTTTCTTGTTCCTCAGGGTGCCTGGATTAACACTTTACATATGCAGTACCATCCTAATGAATACTAAATAGGTTATTCATTAAATGAAACAGATTTTACTTTCTACATAAATCTGTTCATATGTGATCTCCTTTTACATCTCAGAAGAGATAAAGAAAATTCTTTCCTTTATTTTTGGTCAAGGGGAAGGGACTTTAAGAACTAAAGAGTGAAGGAAGTGTCTATGCTTTTTTATGTGGAGTGCAATATCTGGGATTTTTCTAACTGGCGATGGGTAGAGGAGGGGGGATGCTCAGCTCGACTGGAGAATGATTAGGACCATGTCCGATGCCATGTGGAAGAAGCCAGTGAAGAGACAGAGCAGTGAAAGGAGGCTAGAGAAGATTCAGAGAGAAAGTTTGCCAGCGTCCAAGTCTCTGCATCCAGGAATATCCAGGCTAACTCCCTATTACTAAGGTTTTAGAATATTCCCCTCTTTCATCTATTTTGAACAGAGTTTCTCTTGCCTGCAAATGTATTGCACTTCTTACTTAAAACACTTTTGTGCTGCACTAAGATATGAATAGTTTTTTCTATTATGTAACACATTAAAATTTAAATTTCCACATTTGGCATATGTAAGTAAAGAAATACCAATCTTTTAAAGTATAAACAGCTATAACCACTGCATTAATAGCAGGAAAACTAGGCATTAATCATGAATTTGTTAACTGTTCTTCCAGGATGTGCACTTTAGCTGTTAACTAAAATATTACATGGCATTATGTCCAAATGCAAGTAACAGAGAAAAGAAAGATAACGAGACAGTAAACAACTTACTGTTGTTTTGAAATGTGGGTTCTAGAGTTACAGGAAACGATCTGAAGTGTGGTTGCAGTCAGGTAAGCACAAATGCTTTTGTCATTTTTCCTTATGTTTTGTGTTGTTCTAGGACCTCTTCTAGCAGCTGTCATATAGAAGGGTGATCTTATGTGTCAACTTGACGGGACCATGGTGCTCAGATATTGGATCATACATTATTTTGGGTGTTTCTATAAGCATGATTTTTGGGTGAGATTAAAACTTAAGTAAGTGGATCTTGAGTAAAGCAGAATATCTTCAATAATGCAGTTGCATCCAATCAGTTGAAGACCTAAATAGAACAAAAAGACCTCCACCAACCAAGCAAGAGGAAATCCTGCCAACAGATGGCAATTCTTCCCTGGATCCCTAGCTTGTTGGCCTACCTCATCAGATTTTGGACTTGCCAAGACTTTTACAATCATGTGAGCTGGTACCTTAAAATAAATCTCTCTCTCTCTTTCTCTCTGCATACAGATATATATATATATATCTCCTTATTTTTGGTTCTGTTTCTCTGGAGAAATTTGACTATAATACAAACATAGCCTGACTTATTAGAGTTAAATTTTTAGAATCAGATGAAGAAAATCAGGTACATAGTGCCCCTTAAAATTTGCCTAGATTAAGCTGATTTATTTCCACTTGTGCTCAGATGTTAAGTCGTGTCTCTTTGTGACCCCACAGACCTGCCTGCCAGGCTCCTCTGTCCATGGGACTTTCCAGGTAAGAATACTAGAATGGATTGCCACTTCTTTCTCCAGGTACTTTTGCTTATGCTACATCATTCCTTCACAGAAAATTGAGGATATACATTTTACTTATTTCTTTGTATTTTAGTAAAGTATATTCAAATAAAAAGATTTAAACACTAGTTAGCCCTACCTATTCAAAAGTATTTCAAATCAGATATATATTTCAGCCTTCTTTTCACATATTTGACAAATATATATGAAATTAAACAATTAAATATAATGTCCAAAACCCTGCTATTCTTCAGGTACATATGCTAAATGAATTACTTAAGGAACTCACTTGGTCTTTTATTCTTAACATATATGTCCTTTGTTCTATGACACATAATCACAAGCAATATCATCACAGCGGAATCGCAAAGAATGAAACAGCAGCTCTCTCCACTAAGGGCAGTATCTGGTTTCAAAGATGAAGGACAGTCCAGGGGTTCCACTTCCTTAGCAGCCTCAGTAGAGCACAGACGGTGACCGCATGGCTAAGAGAAGCAACAAAGGAACTTGCCAATTAATAGCAGAAGGCGAAGGCAGTTTCCACAGGTGGTAGGCTGGCCTCTGCCATTTCTGTCTAGACTCTCACAGAACTGCTTGCTCCTGGAGGACAGAACTGTGAAGTCCTCAGAGTATGTTGAAATGGTTTGTTCTTGTTGTCAAGCTATTCATTAATAAAATGGTGTGACAGTTTAGAATGATAAACCATTTAAATGCCCTTGATAACATGACTGAGTTGTGTCCCTCCCAAATTCCTGCGCTGCAGCCTACTCTGACTGCATTTGGAGATGGGGTCTGAAAGCAGGTATAAAGGTTAAGTGGGATCATACGGTGGGATCCTAATCCTATGGAGCTGGTGCCCTTAAAAAGAAGAGAAGGAACACTGAGTTCTCTCTCTCTGCCATGTGAGAACATAACAAGCTGGCCATCTGCTAGCCAGGGAGACAGCTCTCAACAGGAACCAAATTTACCAGCACCTTGGACTTGGATTTCCAGTCTCCAGAACTGGAAGAAAATAAATTCCTATTGTTTAAGCTCCCCAGGCTATATTATTTTGTTAGAATAGCCAAGGCATACTAGTATCTCTCTCTCTCTCTCTCTCTCTCTCTATATATATATATATATATATATATCTCACACAATTTTGTCAATTGTTATATACTAGTATATATATATCTTCACTTTCACTTTTCACTTTCAGGCATTGGAGAAGGAGATGGCGACCCACTCCAGTGTTCTTGCCTGGAGAATCCCAGGGACGGGGGAGCCTGGTGAGCTGCCGTCTATGGGGTCGCACAGAGTCGGACACGACTGAAGCGACTTAGCAGCAGCAGCAGTATATATATCACATACATACACACATTTGTTTTGTTTGCTTGCTCAATATGTGTACTCTCATTAAGACAGTAAGTTATGGGAGCAAGGCCATGCCTGTCTCATTTATCTTTGAATAACGAAAGACCAGTACATACCCGGCATAAAGTAGAGGTTTGCTAAATCTGCTGGTTGAATGGATCATTCCAGTTCCTAGCCAAATATGAGCTAAAGCACAAGTGGTAATAATTCTAAAGACAAACCAGTATGTGACTTAGAGTCCTATAACCTTTTATATAAAGTAACATTATTGGTGAAAGTTAAAGGAAATCCAGTAATACTCAGTATGAAAAGCTGTATTTATCAGAAGGTGAGAAAATCAGTATTCTCCAATTGTTAAGAACAAGGGTATGTATGCTATCTGCATCCTGTAGGACTTCTGTTTTTCTCTAGTGGTTTTAGTACTATACATCTCTGCTATTAGCTCTCTAGTTCTCCTGTTACTGATTCACGGGAAATTAGGCTACAAACGAGACCAATAGAGTTGCGCTCCATGGTTCCATCTCTTCACAACATTTCACTTTGCTATGACAATGTTTTTCTATCATTCCGTGAGGGCTGATGGTATCTGAAGGGCAACACTGAAAACTAATGATTTCCAAATTTTCAAAAACAATGACGCAGTGTGAAGCCCTGGTAAGACACCATCACTGAGTACAGAGCTACAGGGACAGTGTAAACAATTTATTAATCTTTAAGTTCTATCTCATCAATTCATATACTTTCTCTTCTGATTCAGAGAATATCTCAGCTGGTGTCTATAGGGGAAACCAGACACAAAGTAATATATTTTGAACTCTTTAAAATTCAGGAAGTAGTGAGAAGTGACTTAATGCACTCTGGGATAGCTGATTGCATTTTTGAATTTGGTACCACAAAGCTAGTACCGGTACACTAGGCCATGCTGTGAGCGGAGGATGAGAGGAAAGGCCTAGGTCTGATCATAAGACAGAGGGGCCAACAGGCTTGCTGTGGTCTGGCTTTGCCTCTTTTTCTCAGAGATATGCTAGGACCAAAAGCTTTTGAGCACCTCACCTGAATGGATTTAATGGCACTTTTCCTGTGGCTTCTTTATCCTAACATCAAGGTAAACAGTTTAAAAAAAAAAAAAAAAGTACGTGGACCATATGGGGCCTTTGACTATAATGCTTATTTCTAGGGATGGAAGAAAAAGACATTAAGAAATTAGACTACAGAAAAAGCTTAGTACCTGCTGCCTGGACACATATCCCAGAAAACGCCGCGTAAGTAAGAAGCTACGGAAGAGGTCTTGAACTCTGTGGAGTGGTTTGATCTAGTGGCACTGACCTTTGGCTGTGTCCTCAGAGTGACTACTATAGGCCAGATATCCTTACGTGCATCAACCATTTTTTATGGAATAAATATAAATGTCTTCTATATTTACCATCTGAGCCACCAGGGAAGTTCAAAATGAATCTGTGTGTGTGCTAAGTGGCTTCAGTCATTTCCGACTCTTTGAGACCCCATGGACTGTAGCCAACAGGCTCCTCTGTCCATGAGATGCTCTGGGCAAGAATACTGGAGTGGGTTGCCATGCCCTCCTCCAGGGAACCTTCCCAACCAAAGGATCAAACCCACATCTCCTGAGGCTCCTGCATTGCAGGTGGATTCTTTACCGCTGAAAAATATCTTCTATGATAACTGAGCCACGGGGAAGCCCAAATAAAAAATGCCTTCTATATGTATGTGTTACTTTAAAAAGTGTAGGTACTTTGGCTATGTGTTTTCAAAGGATTGTATTAAAAATCATTGAATTCAGGATAGCACTTTGTTTTTGTTACATACTTCCTCATATAAGAGATCCTAAACCTGTTGCCACGATCCTATAATTATGCCACAAAATTTTGATATTAAAATGTGGTCTTCATACAGTACCTGTAATTAAACATCTTAGGATGATGTCTTTTTTCTTCAAATTTTTCTCTAACAATGCCTGTCTCTCATAAGTACCACTTGTTCTCAGATAATCTGTATTTATTTTTCCTCATTTCCTGGGCTCTGAAAGAGATACATTTTCTGCTAATGGCTCTCCTCTCAGCATCCTGTTCCTGTCACAGCCACCTCCACACTTTGAGACCTTGACATGTTTGAGATTCAGGACAGAGTCTATTTTCTGGTGAGGGAGGAACTGACAGAAGTCCAGGGCTTGAACTTCCAGATTTTCTTCTAGCCAAGTAACAAGGAAGAGCAGGGAATGTGCTATAAAGTACTCATGAAATGGAAGAAGAGGGATTTTTTGTTTGTTTGTTTTTTGTTTTTGTGGTTGATGTTCTCTAAATGAGGCAGACAGGAGGTAGATGCTCCCTACAGGGTAAAGTGACTGGAGATTCATCCCCTGTGGACCAAAAACCCAAGACGAGAGTACCAGGACAATTAAGTGGGGAGGCTGGGCCCTGCCCAGACCACATATTTCTCATTCTTGAAGTCAGGAGACTTCCCTGACCACACATGCGCAGAAAGGCTCCTTGGAGGCCAAAGGGGAGTGATGCCAGGGGATATTCTACCCGTAGGCCTTTTCTGTGGAATCCACCTTGGCTAAGAGATGTGTGCACACACATGGGAGGGTCCTGAGATACACCAAATATGGACTGTGAACCAGACAAATAAAAATGATTGGCCAAAAGAAACCAGGAAGAAATCCCCTGTAAAAGTAATTGCAACTGCCAAGAGGGCGTGACTCAGGGACTCTCCTTCTGAGTCTGCCCATGTGTCTAGTCACACGTAATGTACTCTTCTTTTCTCTTAATACTTTTTTCACTACTTTCCATCTCAGGAAACTCGTTTCTGCAAAGTTGAAGGGGCAGGGCCCTCATCACTGACCACTGGTTTAGTGGCTAGGATTTACTGTTGTGACCTGGCCCCAATCTCTGGCTGGGGAACTGAAGCCCCACTTTTAGCCACTGCAGGCTGAGGCCACCTGAGATCATAAACAGTACAACACATTGCAAGGTCAGCACAACTAATGTTGATTTTACCTTTCGTGTTTTGTGTGGATTTCTCATTCTGGACGACTTCTTAATGTCCACTTCAGTGGTATTTACACATCCAGGCTAGAAATGGAAAACAGAGAGACAAAGAAATCTTTGGGTGTAAAGTTCCTGATGGGCACATTCACTCTCCAGGACCCAGGTAAATGCTGTGATGACACAAGCCCCCAGCAGCCTGCCCAAATGGCCCCAGACACTTCTCTGGGCAGTTATCCAGTGAGAAAACGCACTGCCTTCTTTTACACCTTAAGTTTAAAAGTCTTCAGATACCATTCTACAATAACTACCAGAGAAATAGGAAAAAGTAATACAAGAGATCTGCATGTGAAAGTGAGTGTTTAGATGCTAACCCAACAGATTGAGAGCAAGGGTATCCAGACACCAAATAAGGTGATGCCCCCAGCTGATATCTGCATTCAGCTTCCCTCAGAGTCTACCTTCTCTGGATGAGATGACACTTACTAGACAGTTGTGTGCATCTCCTAAGTTAGAAAATCAATGGTATTCAGTTGAACCAGCTCAAATACCAGAGCAATTTTCCTACAGAAATCTATAACATCCAGTGACTTGGAATATTTGTTGTCTATAGACAGAATGTGCAGTGGAGTTTAATGGTCAAAATGTAGAAGATGAAGAAAGCAACTGATAAACAATAGACCATGCTTCTTTTCAGAATTCCTAACTTTTCTTTTTCCTTTTCCAGACAGGTGAGCCCCTTTCAAACAGGGTAGGCTGGAGGAAAAGTTTGGACAGTTTGCTCCTTGTTTTTTGACAACCACAGGGATATCATTTTGCCACATTTATTTTTCTGTTGCAAAGAAACAAAGAGTTTTAAAGCTTCTTTCTTATCTGGAAAAGAGAAAAGTAGGGAGGGAGAAAGAAAAAGGAAGAGGGAGGAGGAGAAGGAAGAGGAATAGGAAAGAGAGAGAGAGGGTGGGAGAGAGAAAAACACAAATCAGGATACAGAAGAAAGGAGATTAAAAGATACTTGAGATCTTAAATGGAGAAAGGTCCTTAGACATCACTTATCCTTTAGACATGATTGGAAGTTAACAGTTACATGGCTGTGTTTCCTTTACTTGTAATTTTTGATACAGGATGTAGGGATCTCTGGTACTAGTAAAAATTATTACATTGTATGTTTCTGCTCAATTTCTCTATTTCCTCTCCACAGCTTGAAAGATCATCAGTTACCCTTGAAAGTGACTCCAGAGAAAATATGAAAGTGGAAAAAATGAGTTTGAGGAGCTGGGAGAACATGGAGGCAAGGAGCTGGGAGGACAGGGAGGCAAGGGCAAAAGGCAGCACTGGTGTGTCTAGAGAAAGAAGTTGTTCTCCACAAGCACTGGTAAGCAATAGGGATTAGCTCTTTGTATAATGAGAACCTAGGACATTTTTCTTTTTTATTTTATTATTATTTTTTTCATTTATTTTTATTAGTTGGAGGCTAATTACTTTACAATATTGTAGTGGTTTTTGCCATACATAGGACATGGAAGCAACCTAGATGCCCATCAGCAGACCAATGGATAAGGAAGCTATGGTACACACAATGGAATATTACTCAGCCATTAAAAAGAACTCATTTGAATCAGTTCTACTGAGATGGATGAAACTGGAGCCCATTATATAGGACATTTTTCTTAAAGAACCTTCTCCTGACAGTACAACCATTGTGACAATACTCCACTACAATGTTGTAAGGGATAAAGAAGTAAATGAAGAAAGCATTTTACTCTTGAATTGTTTTCTTTGTAGGTTGTATGTGAAATATATATACTATAATACACTGCCCTGTAAACATTAAGTAAACTATAAATTTGCATATCTATTTAAGAATAGAAATAGCACAGCCAAAAATGAGTAAATAAATAAATAATTTCTAAAAAAAATAAGCAAATAAATAAATAATTTCTAAGAAAAGAACTTCTCTGGTGGTCCAGTGGTTAACAATCCGCTTGCCAACACAGGAAACACGAGTTCCATCCCTGGTCCAGGAAGATCCCATATGCCATGGAGCAGCTAAGCCCATGCGTCACAACTTCCGAGCCTGCACTCTGAGCCTGTGAGCTACAATTACTGAGCCAAAACTACGGAAGCCCATGTGCCTAGAACCCATACTCTGCAACAAGAGTAGCCACTGTAATGAGAAGCCTGAGCACCACAACTAGAGAGCAGCCCCCACCTGATGCAGCTACAGAAAGCCCACACACAGCAACAAACGGCAAACTCTGCCAAAAATAAATAGTAAATAAATAATTTTTTAAAAAAGAACAGAAGTAGCTGGTTTAGCACCATGATCTGCTTAGAAGTGTCGGAAAAAGGACGAGCACCCTCCTGGGTGAGACTTATTTACTAACTGACATGGAGTGATTCACTTAAACTTTATCGACATCAGACCAATCAATATTTGATGTTCTGACTTAATTTTCTGTGGCTGGTTCTAAGCATAAGTGTACATTAACAAGTCCCCTCTCCCCCACTGCCAGCCATCCCATATCCTCTCTCACTGGTGATTTTAATATGCAGCCAGGATTCACAGAGGCTTGCTCCTTGAAAGAAAAGCTATGACAAACCTAGACAGCATACTGCACAGCAGAGACATCACTTTGCTTACAAAAGCCCATCTTGTCAAAGCTATGGTTTTTCCGGTAGTCATGTACGAACGTGAGAGTTGGACCATAAAGAAGGCTGAGTTCCGAACAATTGATGCTTTCAAATTGTGGTGCTGGAGAAGACTCTTTTGAGAATCCCTTCGACAGCACGGAGTTCAAACCAGTCAATCCTAAAGAAAATTAATCCTGAATATTCATCACAAGGACTAATGCTGAAGCTCCAATACTTTGGCCACCTGATGCAGAGCCAACTCATTAGAAAAAGCCCTGATTCTGGGAAAGATTGAAGGCAGGAGCAGACAGGAACAACAGAGGATGAGATGGTTGGATGGCATCACTGACTCAATGGACATGAGTTTGAGCAAGCTCTGGGAGATTCTGAAGGACTGGGAAGCCTGGTGTGCTGCGTGGGGTCACAAAAAGTCAGACAAGACTGAGTGACTGAACAACAACAAAAATTCATAACCATTGATATAGAAGTGACAAAGATAATGTTTTAAAAATATTAAAGCAGTGTGTGTTCATTTCCTATTCAATTTCCATTTCCTTGCAGCTTTCTACCCCTAAGCTTATTAGAGAATGGTAGACACTGAAATTCTTTAAGCTCTTATTGCTATATCAAGAGTCAAGCATGACAAGACAGATCCTAGAAGATTTTCTTCTATACATTAAGGAGTGGGATAAATAAGAATATGATATACAGGAAAAGGAAGGCACGTCCCTCTGTAACTGAGGGGGAAAAGAGAAATAAATGTAAGATGCAGCATCCAACATGTGTCCTCATTTTCTTCCTCTGGAGAAGAAAGCCCAGGCACAATGAAAAGCATGATAGAAATTCCCAGACAATTATGAGGGAGCCTATAATGTGTGGGTTGGATAGCTAGTCCTGCTTACCTAGAAGAATCAGTACATGCCATCACACCCAATGTGAATCTGTAGATGGTTGACCCTTACTCCACTGTATGAGATCATATAAAAACAAAGCATTTATACTCCAAACTCTTATCAAAACTACCTTGCATAGAAGCAGGGAAAGGTGGAAGAAAACTGAACGTGTGATCACTTACCCAAAATTTACCTAGCAGATGCTTTAAATGATTACATCACAGAGCACACACATTGAAGACTGTCCTTCAAATGTTTCTGAGATAAATAAACCAATTATATATAAAAAAAAACAGAAAATATATTTTCTATATACACACGAGGAGTCTGAACTAATTGAACTTGAAAGCTCCTTCTGTTATAAGCTAGAATTCTAAATCAAGCTTACTTCATACCAAGTCATACCAAATGGGTATTGATAAATGGCCCTAGAAATTGTGTCAACCACTGAAGGCATGAAGTAGAAAGATTTTTTCTCATTATATAAAAATGTATCTGACTGCCCTCTCAAAGAGGATTTTCCTTTTCAAAGTTAAAAGATTTTGGTCTTTCAAATTTAGCTAATGAGCCATTAGCAGACATCTAAAATTCTACTTGAACCAATTCTTAACACCATTGATCAGCAAATTAATAAGAAGTCATTGATCCTAAAAGTAAATATTATTAGAAGACTGAACTGTGAGGTAATGTCCCATAACTCAGCTCCCATTCCAGGCTAATGAAATATGCTAGTTCAAATTTTTTTGCTAATGGTACAATGGTTAAAATAATAAACTGAACCTGGGATGCATGTCTCAGTGGACTTCCAGCTTGCTTTCATTTCTAAAGACCCCCTTAGGAAGCTAATGAGTAGACCAGTCTCTGGTATCTAAGTTTAAATAGGGGATTCTTGAGGACTGAAAAAAACCTCAATGCTCAAAGTCATCTAGTATATTTCTGAATAATTAATGTCATTGCAAAATAATAACTTTCAGAAATCAGGCACTAACGTGATGAAATATGGTAATATTTCTTTGGAATTTTTTAAATAATAATTTTAAGAAAATTTATTTTTGTATCTAATTGTCAAATCTAGTGATAAATGGTAAGGTATAAAAATGAAGGTATGGCCATACCTCAATATTCTGTTAATACACTAAGGATGCCAGACAGATGAATCATCACAGTGTGGGAGCATAAAGACTAGACAGTAGATGGCAGAGGGCATTACATGCCAAGAGGACATTCCAGACATCCATTCTTATGTGAATACTGCTGTTCCTCACCAATGTGGCAGATAAAGATTTTTTAAAACTTTGTTTTTAAGTAATTTTGATGTGCCCCTTGGTTATTTAAAAAAGGCAGTTATCCTTTTGAAGCATATATAATATGTACCACTAGCAGGCAACAGATTCACTTGAACTGTTGTGCATAAATTGGTTTTCTGCACTACAAAACATATCTTCCCAATAAGATATAAATGACAGTACCATTACCAAGTAGGCACTCAGTAAAAATGGTCAAATATGTACTACTTTACAGATATAATGAAGTACACATAACTGCTGGATTTAAAAAATAATACAGTTGCATTTACATAGGCCTAGAAAAGAATTATTTCTAGTGATTCAAAGGAGAATTTATTTTCAATAGAACTAAGCTGTGTTGTAACACTACTATAATACTGTTTGCTAAAAGCAGAATTTAATGTCTTGGAATCCATTCCTGCAGGGGCAAAAGGAGCATACTACTGAGAACTATTACTGACACAGTGTTCATTTAAGTGTCTTAAAGAGTTGCAAAACAGAAGCTGGAATTCTTGGTTTCACTGTTGACATTTTATTTAAAAGAATTTAAAAATCACTTATTTCCTCTCACGACATAATGCATTTTTATTACCTGTAGCAGAAGGCACACTTGAGTTCAGGATAACTTGGGATACCTGAAGGATTCTTTGATGAAGAACAACACTATTAATAGTAATGGAGAAAACAACTCCCTAAATTCAGTCACTATGGATATATATATATATATATATATATATATATATATATGGCTATATAAA
This sequence comes from Cervus elaphus, assembly GCF_910594005.1. NCBI lineage: Eukaryota > Metazoa > Chordata > Mammalia > Artiodactyla > Cervidae > Cervus > Cervus elaphus. The sequence goes on along the minus strand of NC_057828.1, from coordinate 37,442,605 downwards.
TTCAATCACAATGTCCTAAGGGACAAATAAATGGAGATTTAAGAATCAGGTGGCATATGGAGCTGATAGTAAGAGATACACACTTTCCTGGAAATTAAAAATTCAGACTTGACTCTGGGAAAATTAACATTTTGAATATATGTTAATTATTGGTTCAAACAAATACATTATTAAAAACAATTTATCCTTCTGTAACACTGTACCAGTTTTAAAAATTCAATTTGCAACATATTGTACCTCAGTTAAAATGATCCCTTACTCTTATACAAAGCAATTCTAGGTTTTTTAAGTGTTCAACCTTAGGATATTTTTTAAAGATCCAATTCAAACTTTTCTTTCTCTTTTTGGGCACTTGCCAATTGATTTAACTTCTGATCCTTTCAGCTTGGCTGACCTACCCATTCACTAAATGCTACACACAAACTGAAAGAAGTTGTCTGTGGCTGGAATTCTTCTCTCCCTTTTTTGAAGGAGTTGGCTTTTTTAATATATTCTTTTATTTACTGGCTGTGCTGGGTCTTCATTGCTGTGAGGACTTCTCTCTAGGTGGGATGAGCAGGGTCTATTTTTCAGTTGTGGTGCTTGGGCTTTTCACTGAAGCAGCTTCTCTTGCTGCGGTGCACAGGCTATAGTGTGCAGGCTTTAATAGTGTGGTTCCCAGGCTCCAGAGTACAGGCTCAACAGTCGTGGTGTACGGGCTTAGTTGTTCCGCACTAGGTAATCGAACTTCGAACCAGGGACCGAACCCAAGTCTCTTGCCTTGGCAGATGGATTCTTCACCACTGAGCCACAAGTCCCTGGAATTCCTTACATTCACTCTCCTCTATAATGTTTACTCATTTGATTTCTACTCAATCTTAATTGTTGTCTACAGATGGTTAATTAAGTAATCCTACTTCAGTGTATGTTATCAATGAACTGTGCATGTCAAGAGGCACAAGGAAGTCTAATGTGGCAGAGGGAAGAGAAATGTACCAGGACAGCCTGCAATTGTGGAAAGTGGTTAGCTTAGGTAGAAATTATAGATTATGGTAAAAATCTCTGGTTCAATTCTAAACATAAACGGAAGTGACTGCAGTGTTTCAAACATGAAAGTGGCTTTGTATGCTCTAGATTTTTAAAAACTCACTCACTCAATCTTTATGTCCTTCATAAAAAATTGGACTAAGTGTGAAATGTTAAACTATAAAACTCCTAAAAGATAACGTAAAAGGAAATTTAGGTGATCTTGGGTTTGGTGATGACTTTTTAGATTCAACAGCAAAGGCACAATCCACAAAAGAAATAATTGATAAGTTGAAGTTCATCAAAATTAAAAACTTCTGCTCTATGAAAGATACTGTCAAGCAAACAAGAAGATAAGTCACAGAGTGGGAAAAATATTTGCAAAATACAGATCTGATAAAGGATTATTATCTAAAATATACAGAGACTCTTAAAACTCAATGATAAGAAAATGAACAACCTTGTTAAAAAATGGGTAAAAGATCTGAAGAGGCAACTCACTGATGAAGATATACAGATGGCAAATAAGCGTATGAAAAGATGCTTCACATCATATGTCATTCACATCAGTTCAGTCGCTCAGTCGTATCCAACTCTTTGCAACCCCATGAATCGCAGCACGCCAGGCCTCCCTGTCCATCACCAACTCCTGGAGCTTACTCAAACTCATGTCCATTGAGTCGGTGATGCCATCCAGCCATCTTATCCTCTGTCGCCCCCTTTTCCTCCTGCCCCCAATCCCTCCCAGCATCAGGGTCTTTTCCAATGAGTCAACTCTTCTCATGAGGTGGCCAAAGTATTGGAGTCTCAGCTTCAGCACCAGTCCTTTCAATGAACACCCAGGACTGATCTCCTTTAGGATGGACTGGTTGGATCTCTTTGCAGTCCAAAGGACTCTCAAGAGTCTTCTCCAACACCATAGTTCAAAAACATCAATTCTTCGGCACTCAGCTTTCTTCACAGTCCAACTCTTACATCCATACATGACCATTGGAAAAACCATAGCCTTGACTAGACAGAACTTTGTTGGCAAAGTAATGTCTCTGCTTTTTAATATGCTGTCTAGGTTGGTCATAACTTTCCTTCCAAGGAATAAGCGTCTTTTAATTTCAAGCCTGCAATCACCATCTGCAGTGATTTTGGAGCCCAAAAAAATAAAGTCTGACACTGTTTCCACTGTTCCCCCATCCATTTCCCATGAAGTGATGGGACCAGATGTCATGATCTTAGTTTTCTGAATGTTGAGCTTTAAGCCAACTTTTTCACTCTCCTCTTTCACTTTCAGCAAGAGGCTTGTTAGTTCTTCACTTTCTGCCATAAGGGTGGTATCATCTGTATATCTGAGTTTATTGATATTTCTCCCGGCAATCTTGATTCCAGCTTGTGCTTCTTCCAGCCCAGCGTTTCTCATGATGTACTCTGCATATTAAGTTAAATAAGCAGGGTGACAATATACAGCCTTGACGTACTCCTTTTCCTATTTGGAACCAGTCTGTTGTTCCATGTCCAGTTCTAACTGTTGCTTCCTGACCTGCATACAGGTTTCTCGAGAGGCAGGTCAGGTGGTCTGGTATTCCCATCTTTTTCAGAATTTTCCACAGTTTATTGTGATCCACACAGTCGAAGGCTTTGACATAGTCAATAAAGCAGAGACAGATTTTTTTTCTGGAACTCTCTTGCTTTTTCGATGATCCAGTGGATGTTGGCAATTTGATCTCTGGTTCCCCTGCCTTTTCTAAAACCAGCTTGAACATCTGTAAGTTCACAGTTCACATATTGCTGAAGCCTGGCTTGGAGAATTCTGAGCATTACTTTACTAGTGTGTGAGATGAGTGCATGTGTCATTAGGAAACTAAATTAAAGCAACAATGAAATACCATTACACCACCTATTAGAAAGATCAAAACACTGGCAATACCAGATGCCTAAGAGAATGTGAGACAACAGGAACTCTCATTTATTGTTGATGGAAGTGTAAAATGGTACAATCAATTTGAAAGATAGTTTGGTGGTTTCTTACAAACCAAATATACCCCTAATCACACAATCCAGCAATTGTACTCTTTAGTATTTATCCAAAAGAGTTGAAAAGTTAGATCCTCACAAAAACCTGCATGTGGATGTTTTATTTATAATTGTCAAAACTTGGGAGTACTCAAGATGTCCTTCATTAGGTGAATGGATAAACTGTGGAATAGATATGCAGTGGAATATTTTTTAGCACTAAAAACAAATGAGCTATTAAACGTGAAAAGACATGAAGGAAACTGACAGGCATCTTACTTAATGAAAGAAGTCAATCTGAAAAGGCTATATATAGTATCATTCCAACTATATGACATTCTGGAAAATTGCTGTTGTCCACTCGTTCAGTCATATCCAAATCTTTGCAACCCCATGGACTTCAGCACACCAGGTTTCCCTGTCATAACCATGGAGACAGTAAAAAAAGTCAGTGGTTGCCAGGGATTGGGAAGAAGGAGTAAGAATAGATGGAGCTAGAGGATTTTGGGGAGCAGTGAAATTACTCTGTATGATACTATAATGGTGGATATGTGTCATTATACATTTGTTCAAACCCACAGAATGTAAAATACCAAGAGTGAACCTTAATGTAAACTATAGATTCTGGGTGACAGTGATGTGTAAGTTCAGTTATAACAAAGTATCATTCTGGGGATGTTAATAATGGGGGAGAGGCTGTGTGTGGGAAGGGAAGGGGGAATATAGGAACTACCTATACTTTTTGCTTAATTTTGCTGTGAACCTAGAACTGCTCTAAGAAAGTATACTTAGGAAAAAAAAAACAACTTAGGAATTGTGAGTCCTTTGGGAACTGATTATCAGGACGGGGATAGAACAAAAGTGGAAGCAAGGACACCAGTTACAGGGCTACTGTAATCATCTAGGCAAGAAATGATGCTGAGGGCATATGCACATCAGCATTAAAGATCGTGGGTATTGTATTTGGGATACATTTTGAAGCCGGAATCAATAAAACTTGCTGATGTGTTGGGTTAGGGAGCTAAAAGGAAGAGAATAGTCAATGATGACTTCTAGGTTTTGGCAACTGAGTTGCCATCAGCTGAAATGAGGAAGCCTGGGACAGAAATAAATATAAGTGAATACAGGAGTCAGAGATAACTCTGATATTGTATTTACATGTGATTTTAATATTTACTGAATTTTCCAATTGGAATGCAGCTCCTTATGCAGTCATTATCAAGAGCCATGGGACTTCCCACATGATGCAGTGGTAAAGAAACCACCTGCCAATGCAGGAGATGTAGGATAAGTGGGTGGGTTCAATCCGTGGGTCAGGAAGATCCCCTGGAAGAGGAAATGGCAAATGGCAACCCACTTGAGTTTTCTGGCCTGGAAAATTCCATGGACAGAGGAGTCTGGCTGACTACAGACCATGGGGTCACAAAAAGTTGGACATGGCTGAGCATACATGCATTCATTGAGTCAGGACACAGATCATTTCCAACATAAATATTTGTACAATAACCTGCCTCTGACCCAACCTTTTGTGTCTTTGCCTTTTTGCATCATCATTGCTGATTTAAGCACATCACTGAATGTGCAAGATTATCTAATGGTCAATTACCAAGAGGGTGGTAGAGCAGCCTCCTTATTCAGAGACTTGGCTATACTTCTTTAAATTATTCTTCACATTCTCCTAATCTGCTCTGGTTGAAATAAGACCCTTCCATTTAACATCCATGAACTGTCTGTTCACCCTTCAATGACATTTCTGTTTTATATACTAGCTGTTGTTGTGCTGACACCGGCTGTTACAGTTCTCAACAAGCTACCAAGAACCTAACAAGTAAGGCTGCCTAGAGCTTCTTGTGATCAACAGCATTGCTCACATTTCAGGTTCAATTTTATAATACTGAAAATATTCCCAGATAGAATTATTCAGGAATAAAAAAATCACCAAGAGTTAGTTGTTGTACTTACCTTGAATAAAATATTGAATATGAGCTCCTTGAAGAGACAAAGCCTGAGGCGCATATGCGTGGACCCTTTTGTTCTGTTGCATCTGGCCTGCCATATACACAAGTGACTGATCTCCAGCACTTTCTATGATTTTTTCCTTGCAAAAATCTGATTGTAACTTGGGGACATGCAAAGATTTTTCAAAGGGGAGATTAAAAAGATCCCTCTTGGATTTAGCATACAAGCTCCAACTTGCCATACACAGAGGAGGCCTGGGTTGGCTTCTAGGACACTTTCAAAAGCATCAGTGACGTGGCTTTTGGTTCACACTGTGTTGTTGTCGCTCTGGGATCTCATTCAAGGAGGGTGAGCAGCAACATTCAATCTTGGAATCCCTGATCCTCAGACTGAATATCATCAGATGACTTAGAAGTTTTGCTTTTAACTCTTGACTCTGTTTACTGAATGTAAGAACGAAGGAATGAAACTTAGGCTAGCTCTCTGATGGCAACAAAAATTTCCTACAGGACCATAAGAATTGAGAACCCCAAAAGTAGGAAAATGTGACCGAACTGGTGACAACAATTTTTAATTTTGTAAATATTACTATTGCTAGTACTGGTGATTTAATGATGTAATGTAAAAGGTGAAGAAGAACCAAATAAAATTTCTGTTAGTATAAATAACGCTCAGTAAGTTCAAAATACTTATAATAATTATGATAATAGATAACATGAGACAACTAGAAAATGACAAGTTCATAAAAATAATATTGGAATATATGATGAATTACATATATTGAAAGTAACAGTGCCTTGAATTACAATAGTGATCTTGAACTCAATATCCTTTAATTCCAAAGGATATAAGAGGCTCCAAAGTCATATGTTCCACAGCTGAGAGGTGTACCTCCCTTTTACAGGCCAGTAATTTGCTAAAATATCCTAATGATACGTGATGTTGAACATCTTTTCGTATACTTACTTGCCCTCTGTGTATCTTCTTTGGTGAGGTGTCTATACAGATCTTTTGTCCATTCTTAATTGGTTGATTTGTTTCTCACTGTTGAGTTTTAAGAATTCTCTGTATATTCTGGATACTAGTCAATTTTCAGTTACTTATGTATTTTGATATTATGCTCCCAGTCTGTGATTTGTCCTCTCACTCTCATAACAGTGTTTTTCACAGATCCCAGAGATTTAATTTTAATAAACTGACATCAATTTTTTCTTTCATGCCTTTAGTGTTGAATCTAAAAATATATCACCAAACCAAAGATCATCCAAATTTTCTCCTGTGTTATTCTCTAAGAATTTACAGTTTAGCATTTTACATTTAGGTGAATGATCCATTTTGAGGTAATTTTTAAAAAAGGTGTAAGGTCTGTATCTAGATTCATGTTTTTCTTCCATTTTTTGAATGTGGGTCTTCAGTTCTTTCAGTAACATTCTTGGGGAAGACTATCCTTTCTCCATTGACTTTTGCCCTTTGTCAAATATAAGCTGACTACAAATTTATGTGGATATAATTCTGGGCTCTGTATTCAACTCATGTATTTACGTATTTTCTTATCAGTATTATACTATTTTGATTACAATAGCTTATATGCAGAATACATCATGCGAAATGCTGGGCTGGATGATGCTCAAGCTGGAATCAAGATTTTTGGGAGAAATAGCAGTGACCTCAGATATGCAGATGACACCAACCTAACAGCAGAAAGTGAAGAGGAACTAAAGAGCCTCTTAATGAAGGTGAAAGAGGAAAGCAAAAAATTGGCTTAAAACTCAACATTCAAAACACTAAGATCATAGCATCTAGTCCCGTGTGTGTGTGTGTGTGTGTGTGTGTGTGTGTGTGAATCGCTCAGTCATGTCCAACTCTTTGTGACCCTATGGTCTCTAACCTGTTAAGCTCCTCTGTCCATAGAATTTTCCAGGCAAGAACACTGAAGTGGGTTGCCATTCCCTTCTCCAGGGGATCTTCCCAACCCAGGGACTGAACCCAGGTTTCCCACATTGCAGTCATATTCTCTACCATCTGAGCCACCAGGGAACCTGATCACATTCAGTTCAGTTCAGTCGCTCAGTTGTGTCCAACTCTTTGCAATCCCATGAATTGCAGCACGCCAGGCCTCCCTGTCCATCACCAACTCCTGGAGCTTACTCAAACTCATGCCCATCGAGTAGGTGATGCCATCCAGCCATCTCATCCTCTGTCGTCGCCTTCTCCTCCTGCCCCCAATCCCTCCCAGCATCAGGGGCTTTTCCAATGAGTCAACTCTTCTCATGAGGTGGCCAAAGTATTGGAGTTTCAGCCTCAGCATCACATTACTTCATAGCAAATAGATGGGTAAAAAATGGCAACAGTGACAGACTTTATTTTCTTGGGTTCCAAAATCACTATGGATGGTGACTGCAGCCATGACATTAAAAGACACTTGCTCCTTGGAAGAAAAGCTATAACAAACCTAGATAGCATATTAAAAAGCAGAGACATCACTTTGTCTACAGAAGTCCACTTAGTCAAAGCTATGATTTTTCCAGTAGTCATATAAGGATGTGATAGTTGGACCATAAAGAAGGCTGAGTGCCAAAGAAATGATGCTTTCAAACCGTGGTGCTGGGGGAGACTCGACTTTGGACTGCAAGGAGATCAAATCAGTCAATACTAAAGAAATCAACCCTGAATATTCATTGGAAGGATTGATGCTAAAGCTGAAGCTCCAATACTTTGCCCACCTGATGCAAAGAGCTGACCCATTGGAAAAGACCCTGATGCTGGGAAACACTGAGGCAGGAGGACAAGTGGGCAACAGAGGATGAGATGATTGGATGGCATGACCTACTCAATGGATAAGAGTTTGAAGAAGCTTCAGGAGATGGTGAAGGATAGGGAGCCTGGCGTGCTGCAGTCCATGGGTTTGCAGAGTTAGACACGACTGAGCGATTGAACATGAACAGAGTCCTCTGACTTTGTGGTTTTTTTTCAGTATTGTGGTAGTTATTCTGTGTCATTTGTCCTTTCCATAAATTTTAGAATTAATTTCTCAATATCCACAAAATAATTTGCTGGGATTTTCATTTGGACTATGTTAAATCTATAGATCTAATATTGAAGAACTAACTTCTTCACAATATTCTCTTCCTATCTCCATACATGAAATATTCCCTGCATTTATCATGATCTTTATTTTTTTCAGCAAATAACTGAAATTGCTTCAGTATTTTCCCCATATTAATCTTGTGTATATTTTGTTAGACTTAAATCTATATGTAATAGCATTTAACTTTTTGTGCTAATGAAATGGCATTGTGTTTCTAATTTCAAATTCCATTTGTTTATTGCTAATATATAATAAATCAGTTGACTTCTGTGCATTAACCTTATATACTGCAACTATATTATTGCAGCTTATTAAGTTTAAGAGCTTTGTTGCTGTGATTGTTGATTCCTTGTGATTTTCTACATAGAAAATCATGTCATATGTGAACAAAGACAGTTTTAGTTCTTCCTTACCAATTTCCTCCCCAATTTGTATATTTTTTTTTACTTTATTTTTTAATTGAAGGATAACTGCTGTACAGAATTTCGTTTTCTAACAACAACATGAATCAGCCATAGGTGTACATATGTCCCTCCCTCTTGAGCCTCTGTTCCATCTCCTTCACCATCCCACCCCTCTAGGCTGATACAGAGCCCCTGTTTGAGTTCCCTGAGACATACAGCACAGTTTGTGCATGTTTAATTTCCTTTTCTTGTCATTATATTAGCTAGGTCCTTCAGTAAGATGTTGAAGAGAAGTAGTGAGAGGGAACATCTGAGAGAGAAACCATCTATTAGTAGTATTTCACTGTTAAGTATGATATGAGCTGTAGGTTTTTGGTAAATGTGTTTTATCAGTAAGATGAGGAAGTTCCTCTCTACTCCTAGTTTGCTGACAGTTTTTATCTTTGAATGAGTGCTGGATTTTGTCACATTTTTTCTGCTTCTATTGATAAGAGTATATGATTTTTAAACAGTTGATTACGGAATGTTGAACTAGCATTGTGTACATGGAATAAATTCCACTTGGTTGTGGTGTATACTTCTTACTAGACAATTGTTGGATGCCATATATTCTAATTTATTGAAAAATTTGCAGCTGTAGTTCATGAGAGACATTTGTTTGCCTTTCCTGCAGTGACATCGTCAAGTTTGGGTATTAAAGTAATGCTGGGTTCATAGACTGAGTTATTCATAGGAAGTAGGCCCTCTGCTATTTTCAGGAAAAATAGTAAAAGAAAAAAAATTGGTGTAATTTCTCCCTTAAATGCTTGCTGGAATTCCTCAGTGAATTCATCTGGGATTTTGCTATTTTGGAAGGTTATTTGTTTTATATTTAAATTCTTTTGTTGAATAGATGGCTTAATCTTTAATAATAGATACAATCCTATTCATTAACACACATAGGCATAGTCATATTAATTACTTTTTGGGTGAGTTTTGGTAGATTGTGTCTTTCACAAAGCTTATGCATTTCATGTAGTTTTTCATATTCGTGGGCATAGAGTTGTTCACAACATTCCTTTCTTATCAAATTAAGGTCCATGTGATCAGTGGTAATGGTTCCTCTTTTATTTCTGCTATTAGTAATTTGTATCTGCTCTCTAACTAGAGGGGCTTCCCTGGTGGCTCAGACTGTGAAGAACCTGCCTGCAATGCAGGAGACCTGGCTTGATCCCTGGGTGGGGAAGATCTTCTGGAGAAGGGAATGGTCACCCACTCCTGTATTCTTGCCTGGACAGAATTCCATGGATTGAGGAGCAAGTTTATCAACCTTACCGATTTTTTTCCAACAACCAGCTCTCAGTGTCATTGTATTTCTCTATCACTTTACTGTTTTCAGTTTCACTGATTTCTGCTCTAATTTTTATTTTCTTCTGGGTTTTTTCTAGTTTTCTAATATTAAATTTAAATTATTGACTTTAGGTTTTCTTAATGTATGTATCAATGCATGTATTTATAAACTGCCAAGCACAACTTTCACTGCATCCACAAATTGTGATAACATGCATTTTCATTTAACTTGAAATATTTTACAATTACTCTTGAAACTTTTTTTTGACCCATACATTATTTAGAAATGTGTTGGTTAACTCTAAGTATTTTGTTGTTTTCCATCTATCTTTCCACTACTGGTATCTAGTTTAATCCCACTGTGGTCTGGGAATATTTCATATAATTTCCATTAAAATTGTTTTAAATTTGTTAATGTGTATTTTGTGGCCCCGAATGTGTTCTTTCTTAGTGCGTTCCATGGGAATTTGAGGAGAAGGTATATTCTGCTGATATTGGATGAAGCAGTTTATGATATCAATTAAATCCAGAGGATTAATGGCACTCTTTGGTTCAGTTATGTTCTTACTGATTTTCTGTCTGTTAGATCTGTCAATCAATACAGAGGTGTGCTGAAGACTACAACTATAATGGTGTATTTGTCTATTTCTCCTTGTAGTTCTATCAGTTTTTGTCTCATATTTTGATGCTACTGTGCACACACATTAAGGATTGCTATGTCTTCATGAATAATTGATCTCTTTATCATTACATAATGTTGCTCCTCATCTCTGATAATTTTCCTTGATCTGGAGCTGGCTTTGCCGGAAATTAATACAGCTACTCATTGACTACGCTAAAGCTTTTGACAGTGGTTCACAATGAACTGTGGAAAATTCTTGAAGAGATGGGAATACCAGACCACCTGACCTGCCTCCTGAGAAGCCTGTATGTAGGTCAAGAAGCCACAGTTAGAACCGGACATGGAATATGGACTGGATCAAAATTGGGAAAGCAGTACATCAAGGCTGTATATTGTCACCCTGCTCATTTAATTATATGCAGAGTACATCATGTGAAATTCTAGAATCAAGATTTCTGGGAGGAACATCAATAACCTCAGCTATGCAGATGACACCATCCTTATGACAGAAAGTGAAGAGGAACTAAAGAGCCTCTTGATGAAAGTGAAAGAGGAGAGTGAAAAAGTTCGCTTAAAAGTCAACATTCAAAAACCAAAGATAATGGCGTCTGACCCCATCACTTCATGGCAAACAGATGGGGAAACAATGGAAACAGTGAGACTTTATTTTCTTGGGCTCCAAAATCACTGCACCCAGTGACCACAGCCATGAAATTAAAAGACACTTGCTCCTTGGAAGAAAAGCTATGACAAACCTAGAGAGCATGTTAAAAAACAAAGATATCCCTTTGCCTACAAAAGTCTGTACAGTCAAAGCTATGGTTTTTCAAGTAGTCATGTATGGGTGTGAGATTTGGACCATGAAGAAGGCTGAGTGCCAAAGAAATGATGCCTTTGAACTGTGGCCAAAGAAATGATGCCTTCGAACGGTTGGAGAAGACTCTTGAGAGTCCCTTGGACAGTAAGGAAATTAAACCAGTCAATCCTAAAGGAAATCAACCCTGAATATTCATTGGAAGGACTGATGCTGAAGCTGAAGCTCCAATACTTTGGCCACCTGATGAGAAGAGCCGACTCATTGGGAAAGCCCCAGAAGTTGAGAAAGACTGAAGGTAGGGAAAGGGGATAACAGAGGACAAGATGGTTGGATGACATCACCGATCCAATGGACATGAGTTTGAGCAAGTTCCAGGAGATGTTGAAAGACAGGGAAGCCTGGCATGCTGCAGTCCATGGGGTTGCAAAGAGTCAGACACAGCTGAGCAACTGAACAATAACAACTCCACCTATCTTTTGACTAGCATTAGCATCCCTTTACTTTCTCCATTGCTTTACTTTACTTTTAATCTGTACCTCTGTCTTTATACTTAACATGAGTTTCTTAATACATAATTAGGTCTTTGTTTTCATTCACTCTGACACTCTCTCCCTTTTAATTGGTGTATTTAGGCCCCCACTATTTAAAGAGATAGTAATATAGCTGGATTAATATTTGCCATATTTTTTTCACAGTTTTCTATTTGTTGCCATTGCTCTGATTCTTTTCCTTTTCATTATTTTTTCTATTTTTCTACCTTCTATGTTTCCCATTGAGAATTTTTACTATTCCTTTTGTTCACTTTTCTTAACATATTAATTCTATTTTATTTTAAACTTTCCTTTCGGTTTGCAATATATATTTACATCTAATCAGACTCCTCTTTCAAATCACACTATACCACTCCATTCAATTACCTTATAATAGATTATTCCCAATGCCTTCTCCTTTCTGTACCTTTAAACTGCTTGTACTCATTCCACTTACCCTTAATCTATAAGCATAGAACACACTGTTGCTGTTATCATTTGAATGATAATTAAAAATAAAAAAATAGATCTGAGTTTCTGATCTATATAATTTCCTTCCTTCTGAAGATTTTCTACATTTCTTTCAAGTTTCCTGATGACAAAGTTCCTCAATTTTTGTTTTTCTGAGACAGTGTCCATTTCTCCTGTGCTTATAAAGGATCAGTTTGCTGGATAGAATTCTAAAGTTTTGTTTTGTTTTTTTCTTTCAACACAAAATATTTCACTCTACTCTCTTGCTTATATGACTTCTAAAGAAAAGTCTGATGCAATTGTTAATCTCTTTCCTCCCTATGTAAAGTGCTTTTTTTCCTCTGGCTTCTTTGAAGATTTTCACTTTGTTTCCACTTTCTGAAATTTGAATGTGTTATGTCTAGGTTTAGATGTTTTGATATTTACTCTGGTTGGTGTTCTCTGAGCTTCCTGGCTCTCAGTTAGCTATTAATTTTCAGAAATAATGGGTCATCACTGCTTCAAATATTTCTTCTCTTCTTGCTCTCTTCTTTGTCTTTCTGGTATTCCTATCATATGTATGTGACCCCTTTAGTAATTATTTCACAGCTTTTGTCTTTTTCATCCTTTTCTCTTTGCATTTGGGCTTTGGAAATTTCTACTGACATTTTTTCAAGCTCACTGATTATTTGCTTGGCCATGTCCAGTCTATTTATGAGTGTACCAAATGCACTCTTCATTTAATGTTAAGGCATTTTTTATTCTAACATTTTCTTCTGACTCTTAGACTCTTCGAGTTTCTAGATTTCTGCTTATACCTCTATTCTTTATTCCTTTATGTTGCTCATTTCCTCCATTAGAAGCCTTAGCACATTTTTCATATTTGTTTCAAATCCTTGGTTTGCTAATTTCAACATCTTTCCCATATTTGAGTCTGATTCTGATGCTTAATGTGTCTCTTTGAGCTGCTTTTTTTTCTTTTACTCTATGTGCAATTTTTTGTTGAAGCCAGACATCATGTATTGGGTAAAAGGCCCTGAGGTAAACAGGGGTTTACTGTATCGTTTTATGCATATCTAGCTAGAGGTTAAGCTGTATTTACTGCTTTCTTTTGTTATATCGGAGGATAAACTTTCCTCTGCTTTCCTTGTTTTTGTCTCCCCAGTTGTCTTCAGGTTTCCCTTAGGCTGTTAAAACACAACATTATTTATTTATTTTTGGTTGTGCTGGCCTTCATTGCTTCAAGGGCTTTTCTCTAATGTGGCAAGTGGCGAGGGCTGGGGCTGCTCTTTGTCGAGGTGCACAGGCCTCTCACTGCAGCGGCTTCTCTAGGGCTTCTGGGCTTTAGTAGTTGCATTCCCGGGCTCTAGAGCACAGGCTTAATAGCTGTGGCACACGGGGACTGGCATGAGGGCTCTTCCTGACCAGGGATCACACACATGTCTCCTGCATTGGCAGGTGGACTCTTGTCCACTGAGCCACCGGGGAAGCCCTCCATTAGGCTTGCTAAGTAAGGACTGAGATGCGCAGTTTTTTCCTTTGCAGTTCCCTCTTGTTTAGACTGTTAATCTTGTGGTTGGTGCAGAGGGAGTGGGAGCATGACTGTGGTTCTAGGATTAGATGCCGTTCTTTTCCCGAGCCTGTGCTCTGGGGCTGTAATCTTTACAAATTCCTCTCCAACTTTTTTTTTTTTTTCCTCACTTGGGTGAGACCAGGATTAGAATTTGGTATTTCCTTTTCTTTGTGTTGGTGAGGTTCCCATATAACTCTGATCAGTTTCTCTTAAAGGCAGCTTTTGTTAGGAGGATGAAAATGTTCTGAGAGTATTTGAAAATAGTTCCTTTTTCCCTTCCCTTCAGAGATGTATAAAGGGATTTCTCTTCGAACTTCACTGTGAGAATCTGGTAGAATTGGAGGTAAAACTCACAAGTGTGTGGTGTCCCCTCAAGACCGGGCTCCCTTTGAATCTTAACTTTCAAGTTTGTCTTCTCTGAATCTCCAGCAATTTGTCAATTACAGGTTAAGTTTCTTACCCAGTATTGGTTCCTTGGAGGTTTCTGCTCTTGGGTTTCTAGTAGGTTGTGATTCTCTGTATTCACCTCTCTGTCTCTCCAGTTTTGGGGACTCACAGCATCTTGCCTAGTGACCTCATTCTGAGATGAATGTAAGAAAAATTGTTGATTTTCAGTTTATTCAGCTCTTTTTCATATTGTGAGATTGTGAGTGACAATTTCCAAGATCTGTCAATGCTGGACTGGAAGTCTTGATTCAGTTTTTAAAACTATTATTGATTTTTCTTACTGTATATGTAAACACATTAAATTTTAATTTTAAAACAGATTAGCATAAAAAGATAAAATCAACAGAATTTCAGCATTCATAAATAAACTACTGTTGATATTTATGTATATATCTTTCAGTCTTCTCCCTACACATCTGCCTGTCCCTCTGTCTTGTCTATCTATCTAGCCACATATCTATCCATCCACCTACCTATCTATTTATTTATGCGTCTTGCAACAACCGAAGAATTAAAATGGACCTTTGGACCTAAGAATGTAAGATTGTATGCAAATATGTGGTCATATTACCTTTTAAAAATTGTTTGAAAACTTAATAGGTAAAAATATAAATGTTTCCCATTACATTTTTTACTTCTTTGATATTTTCTCACTGATGTATGAGTTCTACAGATAAATAAGATTACTCCTTTTTTATATGTGATAACATATAATATCATTCACCTTGTTTCTCTATTTTATTTTGAGCTCTGCATTGCTTTTGAACCTAAATTAAAGAGACTGAGTTGATGGTTTTGTGTGATAAACGAAAGTCTGGAGTAACTTAAGCTGAATCATGAATATAACAAGTTAGTGAAAATAATAAATTGAAAATCAAAATTATGGATAAAATAATAGAGTGTTAATACTATGGAAGTTAATTTAGCATCAGTATATAATGAAACCCTCTACTGTCATGTAACAGAATACTAATACAGTAATGAGGATAAACAAATTACAACTATATACAATAATATGAAAGACTCTCAAAAGAAGATGTTTGAATATGAAAAAAGTGACATTAATAATTCCATTTATATAAAGACAAAAATAAGCAAATCCATGGTATGAGAAGGTACCATGGTATCCATGGTATGAGAAGGTACCACTGACTGAGGCAGCAGTGAGTGGAATGGTCTCTGGCAGGGCTGGCTCTGGGATCCTGGTGTCTTTGTTGTTGTTCAGTCACTCAGTTGTGTCTGACTCTTTGTGACCCCATGGACTGCAGCATGCCAGGCTTCCTTGTCCTTCACCATGTCCTAGAGCTTGCTCAAACTCATGTCCATTGAGTCGGTGATGCCGTCCCACCATCTCATCCTCTGTTGTCCCCTTCTTCTCCTGCCTTCAATCATTTCTAGCATCAAGGACTTTTCCAATCAGTTGGCTCTTCTCATCAGGTGGCAAAAATATTGGAGCTTCAGCTTCAGCATCAGTCCTTCCAATGAATATTCAGGGTTGATTTCCTTTAGGATTGACTGGTGTGATCTTCTTGCAGTCCAAGGGACTCTCAAGAGTCTTCTCCAGCACCGTAGTGTGAAGGCATCAATTCTTTGGCACTAGGCCTTTTTTTATTGTCCAGCTCTCACATTTGTATATGACTACTGGAAAAACCATAATTTTGACTAAATGGACTTTTGTAGGCAAGATAATGTTTCTGCTTTTTAAAATGCTGTCTAGGTTTGTCACTGCTTTGCCAGTCAAGGCTGGTGAACTGGTTCTGTTCAATTCATGAAATTTCATTGTGCACTTAAGCTTCGTGCAATTATCTGTATGTAGGCCATCCTTTAGAAAATTATTATTGAGATACAATTGACATATAACATTATATTCACTTCAGGTGTACAACATAATGATTCAATATGTGTATATATTGCAAAATGATATTACAATATACATATATATTGCAAAACCAGATAATAAGTCTATTTAACATTCATCACCACACAATTTAAACTTCTTTCCTCATGATGAGTATTTTTAAAATCTACTGTCTTAGCAACTTTTCAATATACACTTTGGTATTAGTGACTAAATATGATTCTACCCATAAGTGAAATGATATTGTATTGGTCATTCTCTAGCCTATTTCACATGCCCATGCTGTCACAAATGGCAAGATTTCATTCTTTTCATGACTGAGTTATAAATGTGTTTGTGTATGTACATATGCGTACACACTTACATATGTACACACATAAGGGACACTCATTTTACCACACTTTTTATTGTTCTTAACAGATGTCATGTGCATGTCAGTGCCCAGTCATGTCCCACTCTTTATGCAGCCCCATGGATCACAGCTCACCAGGCTCCTCTGTCCATGGGATTTTCCAGGCAAGAATAGAATACTGGAGTGGGTTGCCATTTCCTCCTCCAGGGGATCTTCCTGACCCAGGGATTGAACCCACATACTTCTCTTGCATCTCCTGCATTGGCAGGCAGATTCTTTACCACTGTGCCAGCTGGGGAGCTACAGATACTGCATTATTGTATGAACTGAAGGGGTTTGTGTCAGCCCTGTGTCAAGCAAATCTATCAACACCATTATTCCCGCAGTACTTGTGCATTCTGTGTCTTTGAGTCACAGTTTGGTAATTCTCACAATATTTCAAAGTTTTTCATTATTGTTATATTTGTTATGGTGATCTGTGATCTTTGACACTATTACTATGACTTGCTGAAGGTTCAGATGATGGTTAGCATTTTTGAGCAGAAAGTATTTTTAAATGAAGGCATGGACATTAGTTTTCAGATGTCATGCTATTGCACAGTTAATAGATCACCGTATCATGTAAACATGACTTTTATATATACTGGTAAAGCAACATTCTGTATGATTTGTTTATCGTGGTGCTCTAGAACTAAACCTACACTATTCCTGAGGTACGCCTGTGTCCCACATTTTCTTTATTCACTCACCCATCAATGAACACTTAGGTTGCATCTATTGTAAATAATGCTGCATTGAACATGAGGGTGCTTTTTTAAGTTCATGTTTTCATTTACTTTGGATAAATACCCAAAAGTGGAACTGCTGGATCATACTGCAGTTTTATTTTTAATGTTTTGAGTAACCTCCTTACTGTTTCCATAGTGGTTGCACCAATTTACATTCCCACCAAGACAATGCACAGAATTACTTTTGCTCCATATGCTCACCAACACTCATTATCTCATCTTTTTAGAGCTGCCATTCTAACTGGTGTGAGGTGCTCTTTCATTATGGATTTGGTATGCATTTCTAGTATGTATGGTATACTTCAATACACATTTTAAAAAAATATCTGTATCTTAACCTAATACCAGGTTCCCCCCTACCCTCCACAACAAAAATGTGCCAAGGGGATGCCTGCCATAGTGTATATGCAAGAATATTTATAATTGTGGTCTTGTGCTTTATAGTTTGGGGTATAAATAATGTTCACCCACAGTACTGTCTCAAAGTATAACCCTAGAGCTCCCACAGGTCACTATGGATTTCCAATGTGAGAGAAGAGGTGATTCACTCTATATGGCTGACTGTACCTTGCACATATGAATATGCCCAGAATTAAACTGGCCCAGGTTCCCTACATTCCATCTCTTTAGATCAACTTTCAAAGTCATGGTTAACTAACTTGATGGCGGGAGTCCTTTCACAAAGAACACATATATAAAATCATCATATTGTACACTTTAAGTATCTTACAATTTAGTTTGTCAAGTACACCTCCATGAAGATGAAAAAATGTAACTAACAAACAAAAAACCAAAGTCAGTGCTAAGGATATAAAATTGCACCAACGTAGGGCCGTGAGGAACAAGTTTGGTTCCAGATATCAGCACCATTCTACTTTGAAAGGCCAGTTCACTAGACTTTTTTTCCCTCCATGATAGTTGTATTTCCTTAGAATCACTTAGCTCTAATTCAGTAGGTTATAAAAACTTTGAATCTTATTGAACTTCTCAAACTTTTTATGCAAATCTATAACCTCTTCTTGAGACACTTTTAAACCCCAAATTTTAATGGGCTTTGTATATACACACACATACTCCACCGGAATTCTCTACACTAATTTATGAAAGAAAGAAAAAGATTTACAGGAAATGCATACAAAATTTCAGACAAACTCTCTGATCTTCAAGAAATTATAATCTTAAAATATTAAAACAAGTACTAGGAAGTTAGTGTCAATGAAACTCTTCAGCACTGTGACAAACAGAATTTTTACTTCAGTTTAACTAGTCGCTCAATGGAGAAGGAAATGGCAACCCACTCCAGGATTCCTGCCTTGAGAATATCGTGGATGGAGGAGCCCGGTGGGCTACAGTCCAGGGGGGCAAAGAGTCGGACACAAATGAGCAACTTGGCACCCAACTAGTTGCTCGAACTCAGTTAATATAGACTAAGATGTTAGATCATTGCCGACTCAATGGACATGAATTTGAACAAACTCTGGGAGACAGTGGAGGAGAGAGGAGCCTTCTGTGCTGCAGTCCATGGGGTCGCAAAGAGCTGGACATGACTTAGTGACTGAACAACAAGAATCCATTAGCCCTTGAAGGGGCTTTATAAAAGTATCAAAACACTAAATACACAAGTCAACCCGAATCCCAAATTATCTTTGACATTTGTTACAATTTGGTCTATTTCCCCTACTATTATCTTGAGTACAGTAAGTCCCCTACATATAAATGAGTTCCGTTCCAAGAACACCTTGGGAAGTCTAATTTTTTTCGTTAAGTCCAACATTTTTAGCCTATGTACCCAACTAACAAACACCACTGGCTATCTAGTACTGCACTGTAACAGGTTTACAACACTTTGCACACAAATAATACATAAAAACAAATAAAAAATAAAGAAAGCATTTTTAATCTTACAATACAGTATCTTGAAAGGTACAGTAGAACAGTACAACAACTGGCATGTAGGGCTGGCATCAAGTGAACAGGTAAGAAGAGGTACTGACTGGAGGAGAGAGAGGAAGTGGGAGATGGTAGAGCTGAAGGACTGTCAGCAATAAGAGATGGTGGGCAAGCTGAAATTGCATTCATGCCTAAAGTTGATGGCAAAAATTCTGGTTCCTTGCTGGATTCAATTCTATCTTGTTGAAAAAATGATCCAGGGATGTCTGGGTAGTAGCTCTTTTTTTCTCATCATAGATGACATGGTAGCACTGGATTTCATTCTGAACGGCTGCTATAATCTTCATATACCATTCTGTGTTTGGGTCCTGTGCCTCAAAAGCTAACCGTGCCTTCTCAAATAAAGAAAATCCCCCTGCCATTTCCTGTGTTGTAAATCTCTTGTTCACTAGTTACTTCTTCTTTCTCTTGTTCCTCTTGGTCCTTTCTCTGGGCTCCAATTCCATCAGGTTTTCATCAGTAAGCGCCCCGTGCTGCGCAGCAAGGAATTCAGTGAAGCTGCCCTCTTGTAGATCGATTAATAGCTTGAAATAAACATACTGTACTAATGTACTGTATACATTACTGTACAGGAAAGCACACAAAATCACAACCACTATCCATCAGAGGATGCGTGCATGTGACAATGTACGCCAGACGAGTGAACTAACTTACATGTTCAGACATGAGGGCGCACATTCTCAAGTTTGCAACTTGAAGGTTCATATGTAGGGACTTACTGTAGTTAGTGTTTGACAATTCTGCTTGGAGTCCTTAATAACTGAAGAGTCCTTCTCAGTGTTATGACTTTTTTTTTTCGGGAGTAAACATGGACATATTTAGGGAAGCTAAATTTATTTCAAAAAGGTATTAAATGCAATAAATGAGTATATTGTGTTAAGTGACTTCATTTTACAAAAATCACATTACATATATTTTCTACATCTCTAAGTATAAACTCGTAATATTTTATAATATTCTAAGTATACTTTAAAGATTCTGAGCTTCTTTTTGAGATTTCTCCTTCCTGACTATATTTCTGACTGTTTCCAACCTATTTTAATTAAATAAATGGCAGCATCAAACCAGATCAAATCAAAGCAAACCAAACAAAATGCAATATAGTATATCACCTTGACTTAAACTAGTAAAAGCTTTTCTAGTTTACTAAGTAAACTAGTTAGTAAAATTAGTAAAAATTAGTAAAAAAGTTTACTAAGGATTAATTGTTCTCTGCTAAGGTTTAACAGTAGGATTATGCAAGAGGAAATAAAATTTAAAAAATCAATAAATAGTACTGCTAGGATAACTCCATTTTTTTTAAACAAAGATACTTAAAATATTCATAAATCTAAAGCAATACAGGAAAAATATAATTATATAGCTTAAAAGTGTTTTAATTAAATTGTGTTATAAATCTGTGAAATTTGAATAGTCTTTTATTCCAATGAGAATATTAATATCTATACTTTAAAAACATGCAGTAGTGTGTTCACAATTTTGTAATAAGACTTTTTCAAAACCAAAATAAAAATAAGGACATTTTTGTAGGTATAGTTATCTTTGAAAGTTCTTCTTCTTATTGTTTAACTAACACTACAGTCAATGAATAGAAATATAGCTTGTGTATTTTGCTGGGGAAATAGTCATTAAAAGCTCTTTTAGGAGTGTCTTGCGTAACAATCCTGGCAGCATCACCTCTGTCAATTAATGCTCAGTAAGCACTCAGAATTCTAAAATCCAGACACAAGGCAGGACCTGTGTGATTGATACAGCCTCCTGACAAGTGTCATCACTTCACATGTACCTGCAACCACTTAAAAAACATTTCTTTAATGGGATACAAAGTTGTAATATAAAAAATAAATAACTGAAGGTAGGGTTGGATTAGGTGCATTCCATTCTCAGAAACATGCAGATAACCCAAAGCTCTATTTTTCTTTTCCTTCTAGGAAATAAACAGTAACCAAGAATTGCATAACATGTTCATTTTAAGAGATATAAAGCCCCGCAGAAGCATCCACAAATTGAATAAGGGAAATGGAACTAACAGCTTCAGGGTGGTTTCTGCCTCCAGGTGCTCTTTGGGAGGACATTCTAACTGAACATATAGTGAAGGGTACAGCAGGGGCCCCCTGGGGATGGGGAACATTCATATGTGCCTTGCTCTGTGGAGAATGAGGACTGGAGCCTACTCATAGTGGTTACAGGGCACATAGAAGGCATGGGACTGGCTGAGTATTTCCTGGGCGACTGAACTGGCAGGTGTGTTGAGGTGGGATCAATTTACATGATCTGAGAGCATGAGTTTTTTCTGTGGAATAGATGTGGGCAGAGAATGGGATCTGACATGGAGCAAGTCCTCTTGAGTTGCCAAGAGTCATCAGATTCAAACTAGGTTAGAGATGGGCCATCAGATGTCCAGGAGCATAAAGTGTACGAACATGAGGACATAACTTATTAACCAGTTTCTAGAGATGGCTTAAAACAAGCAAAAATCCTACTTTATATCCTTGCAATACTTATGCATGTGACCTCACAATTCTTTTTACACTATGAGCAATTAAACTCAAGCTGAATTTTGAGACAGTTAAGTCTCAATTCTATTTTTTGTGAATTCAAAAAAATTTCATATGAAATCTGACAGTTGGATTAATATCTAGAATTTAAATATATATAAAATTTTAATTTTAATCATATATATACATATATATAGACATATGTATACAAACCTTTGGAAAACAGACCTATTTTGGCCAGTTCCCACAGGTAGTTGAGAGGAAAATTTTAAGATATTCTCAAAGAATCTTAATTCATCTCTTGCTGTGATCCTGTTATTTGATAATACTATATAAATATCATTCTCTAGGTCTGTGTTTAAAGATATATGCTCATAACCATTGTTTAACTCCTTACACAAAGATTTCTGGTATTAATCAAGGTTGTTTGTTATTTGTTACTCTGGCTTATATGGTTTAACATTACTATTACTATAACATTACTGGATAAGTAAACCAGGTAAGTTATTGTATGTATATTCAATGACCAGTTACATCAATAGAAGTATGAGCTGAACTGAAGCAGAGCCACCTAAAATGTTTCCATTAAAGCTGACACTCAAGGCAGGCTATTAGTAGGTTTTAAAAAAGAAACATTAGTGGAGGAATAACATTTTAACTCATACTTTTACTATAAATTCAGAAAAAATGTAGATTGGAAGCCATGCAAAACTACTTTGTTGCAGACTTCTTTCCTTCAAGTATGAAAGTATCAAGCACCTCAGAAGCAAAAAGTGAGTATGCAAGTAATGTCATGTTGGAAAAATGCAGTCATATAAATTAAATACTATACTATTGAACTCTAGTCACTTTATATAAAAGTGGCACTCTTCTCCTAAATTCACCAAGACTTCGGGGGTGGGGGGAAAGGAGTGACTACATTCTCCCTCTACTTTCCAAAGGCTGAAATTATGAATTCAGACAATGTTGGTGCATGTGATGCTCACCACAGGTCTGTGTACATCCCAGAACGCTCTCTCTTGACTATCAAGGATCTTCCTTTCAATCTTGTCTCTCTTCTTGTCCACTCTGTTAACATCACAACAATGAACAGTAAGCAGTGTTAATCACAGTGCCTCTGTGGACAAAAGGCCACGACTTGAACAAATCTTCCAAAGACTCACAAGGACTCACTTTGCTTGTGCTTCTGCTTGCATAAAAATGAACTCCCACTTCCGGGCAAATGCTCTCTGTAGCCTGGCCAAACTCTCCTGTAAAATATACCATGGAGAAGACATTCTGGAGCTCAGCCTTACTGTGCTTCCTTCTAGTTTATCTACCATATGTGAAAAGTGAAAGTGGAAATCGCTCAGTCGTGTCCAACTCTGCGACCCCATGGACTACAGAGTCCATGGAATTCTAATTCTCCAGACCAGAATATTGGTGTGGGCAGCCTTTCCCTTCTCCAGGAACTCTTCCCAATCCAGGGATCAAACCCAGGTCTTCCACATTGCAGGCGGATTCTTTACCAGCAGAGCCACAGGGAAGCCCCAAAGCTATCTGTTTCTGCCCAGTTGTACCATATGTACTTACCAAGAAAACAAATCAAAGTTTCTTGGAGTAAGTGTACTTGGAATGATAAGTCATGCTCACTAAATGCAGCTAATCCTCAAATTAACAGTCATAGAGGACATAGGAAAGCCTATTACAAACATCAATATTAGTGAATATAACAAAAAACCCCCAATACTAAACTTACATTAAAAAGTGCTCAAGAAAAAAAAAAAAAAAAAGTGCTCAAGAGTAATCCATTGGATTTTTCTCTGCCCATTTTACTGAACAAGAAATCAATATATTTCTACTACTGATTCAATAAGTTTATCTGGTTTTTGAGAAAAATGTAAACCTTTGGCCCCCTACTACCCATTTATAGATAGTGCCTTAAGTTTAGTTAATCAGAAGATAGCAATCATCTAATTACAGATTACATGAGGTCAATTTAATCTACTGATGATGACCAACCTAAAGATTTTCCAAAAACCATTTTCCCAGTGTAAACACTCTTTAATTCTCTAAGTTTGGATATCTTCATTATATATAGTATATGTATGTACCCACATACATATATATATATAACATATACATATGTATATGTATACACATAAAGATTTTGGGCTTCCTGGTGGCTCAGTGGCAAAGAATCTGCCTGCCAACACAGGAGATGCGGGTTCGATCTCTGGGTCAGGAAAATCCCCTGAAGAAGGAAATGGAAACCCACTCCAGTATCCTTGCCTGGCATAAATCCCATGGACAGAGAACCCTGGAGGGCTACATTCATGGAGTCACAAAGAAACACAACTTAGTGACTAAAAACAAATGACAACATACATAAAACTTTTACATTAAAGTCAATTTTAGCAAATAACACATACTTCCTACTTATTCTCCGAATTTGTGTATTTAGAATTTCATCATCATCACTGTGAATGATGAGAGGAAGTAAGCAAGTAAGGGATATAGTAATTATGCTGTCCCTCCCTGGAAATCTGATCTTTAAGATTCATGAATGTAGAAAGTTCAGAGTGCCCAGAAATGACCATAGGCCTTATTCTTGCTCATCTTACGCCTTTCTTTGCCAGGAAGTCCTTGGTACTTACAGCTTCATAGTCGGCCAGCTCCAGCCTTGCTTTGTTTTGCATTGTTCTTTTGCAGAGGTAAACCGCTGAAAGGGGGAAAAAAACACAATCATTTCTTGCCTGCTCATTTACACTGAGGCACTAAAAATAAAAAAAACAGAGCATTATAAACCAAAGCATATTGGTCTTTGTCATTTTTCCACAAGTTGTAAATTTCTGATTTTATCATTTTTTTGGACGAAACAAATAATCTGTAACATCATTACTGAAATTCAGTGAAGAGAAAGTGTTAGTTGCTCAGTGGTGTCCAACTCTGTGTGACCCCAAGGACTGTATCCTACCAGGCTCCTCTGTCCATGGAATTCTACAGACAAGAATACTGGAGTGGGTTGCTATTCCCTTCTCGAGGGGAATCTCCTCAACCCAGGAATTGAACCCAGGTCTCCTGAATTACGGGCGGATTCTTTACTATCTGAGCCACTCAAACACAGTGGCAATTTTAAAAGGTGCTATAAGAAATAGACACGTTTAGAACCTTGGTTACCATTTCATAAATCATTAAAAGTTCTCTCAGGGTACTGTCCTAGCCTCTAGACAGGATTTAACCTCCAAAAAGCGCTCAGCAAGTGCTCAGTCATGTTCCAGTGATTCCATTCTATGAAATTCCTCTTGACACATTTTAACTCCAAGGCATTTCATCTGGTGGTTTGAACTGAACAGTCAGTCAGCTGGGCAGAAGAATTCTAGGT
Organism: Cervus elaphus; assembly: GCF_910594005.1. Taxonomy (NCBI): domain Eukaryota; kingdom Metazoa; phylum Chordata; class Mammalia; order Artiodactyla; family Cervidae; genus Cervus; species Cervus elaphus. Next base: position 37,417,567 of record NC_057828.1, on the reverse strand, counting down.
CCTTTCTTTAAACTAAGCAGAGACGCTATTCTTTCCCAGCTGGTAAACTATATCTAAAAGAGAAAGGTTTATGATGGCTTTGCAATTCTGGCCCTTTGCCTCCCATGCCAGGAAATCAGCCTGAGGAATAGTACTGGAGCTTGACAAACAGCATGGTGATTGGGGAGTACAGTGTGTTATCACTTACTTTTATGATAACAGGTGCCCAAAGCGTCACAGAGAAGCTAAGGAGCAACAGCAGGAGACTGAGCAGCCTTGGAATAATATTTCTAGGCTTGAAGAGACTTTAACAAGAACCTGACACCTTAGACTTAGCATGAAAGCATAGCTCAGGTCAGTCACAGAAAACTTATCTTGCCAGAATTTGTTCTATAACAATGATAGAAATTCAAAGGCACAGCACATTTGTTTTTATTTTGTTGTTATTGCTCAGTGCTAAGTCATGTCCAACTCCTTGCAATACCAAAGACTGTAGCCCATCAGGCTCCTCTGTCCGTGGGATTTCCCAGAGAAAAACACTGGAGTGGGTTGCCATTTCTATGTCTGGGGGATCTTTCTGACCCAGGGATGAAACCTGTGTCTCCTGCATCGCAGGTGGATTCTTTAGCACTTAGCCACCAAGGAAGCCCCGCAATTGGTGTGTGTTGTGTTTTAGTCACTAAGTAGAGTCCGACTCTTGCGACCCCCACGGACTGTAGCCTGCCAGGCTCCTCTGTCCATGGGATTCACCAGGCAAGAATACTTAAGTGGGTTTCCATTTCCTTCTCCAGGGGATCTTCCTGACCCAGGAATTGAACCCAGGTCTCCTGCATTGCAGGCAGATTCTTTACCAACTGAGCTACAAAGGAAGCCCCACATTTGGTATATGTCTTTAATAGCTGAGAAAAGTAGCAGCTATTCAATATATTATTGAAAGTCTTTACTGAATGCTCTGCTAAGTTAGATATCAGCAATCTTCTATTTATCTCACTTTTTCGTGCGTTGAAAACTTGCCCCATAACTTGTGACCTTGACTGGACAAATACTGTCACTCTCTGGAACTCAGCTGCCTCATCTTTAGCTGAAATGGTCAAATTGGATGACCTCTCAGGTTCCCTCCAGCTCTGAAATTCCATTACTGGACAAAGTCATGATTTCACACTGACATGGACATTCTGAGTCAAGGAAGAGTTGAAGGGCATGCAATTGGTATGCGAAAAGAAAATCTGGATCCCTGCCAGGTGCTCAAGTTTACTCTTTGACTTCACCTTTCTTCAGGGTTCCCACAAGAGCTTTTGTCTAGTGTGATTTAAAACAATCTAAATCTCCTTCAAAGGGGACGACAGAGGATGAGATTGTTGGATGGCATCACTGACTCAATGGACATGAGTTTGAGCAAGCTCCAGAAGATGGTGAAGGACAGGGAAGCCTGGCGTGCTGCAGTCCATGGGGTTGCAAAGAGTCGGACACGACTAAGCGACTGAACAACAACAAAATCTCCTTTCTGTTAAGAGAATGTAGAAACAAAATACTAAAGTCCCCACAACCTCTCCTTGCTCAAGGAAAATGTGAAATCCGACATCCAAATTTCTTGTTAAGCAGGTGTTAATTACAAGAAAAATTTTTTGGCAAATCACTTGGACTTAGAAGTATTCTTATTTCAGCTCCATGCCACAAAAAATTTCTATTATCTATCCAGAAAGCCATAGGACATAGAATAGTTAGCACCTAGGTATGAAGTTTCTGTCTCTTAACTTCCCAGGCTGAGAAAATTTCAAAGACCAAAAACTGGCTGAACAATAGTCTGCACCTTACCAGCCACTCTATATTAAAACAATGAAAAATAATGCCTCTGTTGTTGATTTGTGTATTCACTAAGATTTTTTTTTCAGCGTTAATTACTAGACTTGAGAAAATCGAGTCTTCATGAAATAGTATTGCTAATTCATAGATGGACTGCAGCATGCCAGGCTTCCCTGTCCTTCACCATCTCCCAGAGCTTGCTCAAACTCATGTCCATTGAGTCAGTGATGCCATGATCTTACTTTTTTGAATGTTGAGTTTTAAGCCAGCTTTTTCATTCTCCTCCTTCACCTTCATCAAGAGGCTCTTTAGTTCCTCTTCGCTTTCTGCTATTAGGGTAGTGTTATCTGCATATCTGAGGTTATTGATAGTTGATACAGCAATCAAATATCTTCATTCCAGCTTGTGCTTCATCCAGTCTGGCATTTCTCATGATGTACTCTGCATATAAGTTAAATAAGCAGGGTGACAATATATAGCCTTGATGTACTTCTTTCCCAATTTTGAACCAGTTTGCTTTTCCACGTCTGGTTCTAACTGTTGCTTCTTGACCTGCATACAGGTTTCTAAGGAGGCAGGTAAGGTTTGTCTATTAGTACTTATATTCCAACTAATTGTAAAAGACCCTGATGCTGTGAAAGATTGAGTGCAGGAGCAGAAGAGGGCGACAGAGGAGGTGATGGTTGAACAGTATCACTGACTCAATGGACATGAGTTTGAGCAAACTCTGGGAGATAGTGGACAGGGAAGTCTGGCGTGCTACAGTCTAGGGGGTCACAAAGAGTTGGACATGACTTAGCAACTGAACAACAATATTATAAATTATCTCATTTATATGAGATCATTTTTTTTTTAATTTTTAAATTTTCCCTTTCATTCTTTGATCATCAAAATGTCTACATAAGGATTGTAAGCAGTCTTTTATTTTCATGGCCACCACAATTAACTATTTTTCTTTAGTAAAACTTTAAATGAAATAAATGTGCTTCCTGTAGTTATTAAGCCTAAGCAAAATGGGAAGTTTGGTTGTACACTGACATTGTCAAAGCCCTTTTTATTGTTGTTGTTTAGTTGCTACGTTGTGTCCAAACCTTTTACAACCCAATGGACTGTAGCCTGCCAGGTTCCTCTATCCGAGGGATTCTCCAGGCAAGAATACTGGAGTGGGTTGCCACTTTTTCCACTAGGGGATCTTCTCCGCCAGGGATCAAACTTGCCTCTCTTATGTCTCTTGGATTGGCAAGTAGTTTCTTTACCACTGAACCACCTGGGAAGTCCCAGAGCCTTTCTATATAGGCTAAAGGTCCTCAAAACATCCTGGAGGAAATAGAGCATTGGCTGAATATTTTGGGGCACAGCGCATCATTATGCAAGATAATGCAAGTTCTGGACACTTTTCATTGTTAAATTGTTAAAAGTTCCTTATGTTGAGAACATGTCTGCCTTTCTGCAGTTGGCATACATTGGTCTCAGTTGCCCCTAGGATGAGATGAGTGAGGCATTTGCCTACAGGGTAAGTTTGCTGCTGCTGCTAAGTCACTTCAGTCGTGTCCGACTCTGTGCGACCCCATAGATGGCAGCCCACCAGGCTCCCCCGTCCCTGGGATTCTCCAGGCAAGAACTCTGGAGTGGGTTGCCATTTCCTTCTCCAATGCATGAAAGTGAAAAATGAAAGTGAACTTGCTCAGTCGTGTCTGACTCTTAGCGACCCCATGGACTGCAGCCTACCATGCTCCTCCGTCCATGGGATTTTCCAGGCAAGAGTACTGGAGTGGGGTGCCATTGCCTGCTCCGCAGGGTAAGTCTAGAGAGTGCCAAAAAACCCACTAATCAAGAAAAAATAATAATACTTTAATGTAACGTATGCAAAAACAAAACTTCAAAAATTCTACAGTGGACAAAATATAAAAGTGTTCAGTAAGGACATGCTCCAGCAGGGCCAGGATTTGGGTGAAGTGAGTGAGGTGAGTCATAAAAGCACAGCATCAGTGCCTGTCTTTACGGGGAATTTCAGTTTCTTGAGGTCCACATCCTATTTGAACACTGGAGACTGCACCCTTAAAAGGAGCCAGATGAAAGATGGTGGTTGGTGTGTGTTCATCTGCAGGAATTTCAATGTGCATTGTTTGCTTATAATACCAGTGAACTTTCCATCTCTCGCTTCTGTTTGAGTTTTCTACCACAACTACGGTCTCTGCTTCTTACCACAGTTCTCTTAAAAACTTCCTTGTGTCTTGGCCTCCAGCTCTCATTGCAATCCCTTTATACTAGATGATTCTTAATGTAAATACATGGGAAATTCATTCCCAACTCCATTTTAATTGGATTGGATTATTTTTTTTTTGTACTTGGGTGAAAAAAATCAGAAGTCTCACACAACTTAATTTTCAAAGAGTGGTGTTTTTTTCACAAACCTTTAGTTCATATTGGCTTGTCTTAGTAACTAAACACAATCAACATATTCTACAAAACCAAGGTAACCATGGAAAAGTGTTTCTCCATATAAATTGGCCTGTAGAAGTTTATGTTCTGCACAGGCTTTCCAGTAAGTTTAAATTGGTGATGAAAACAGACATTAGATATTGACAGAATATAAGAAGCCATTCTTTAAATCTTCTTTAATCAATAAGTTACTGTCTGTCCCAAGCTGTCTCAGAAAAAACAGGTAAGTAATCCTATTATTTCTGTTGGGCCTTCCAACCCAACTACAGCATCAACATCCTCTTTATAAGAAAGTGTTCATGCTTTATAAATGTTCTTTAAACAATCAGTGGTGGGAAATTCAAAGTTGGATAATTTGAATTGCTTCTATACTTGTACATAAAAAGAAAAATCACAGAAAACAAAGCATCATTACCTATAGGAGTGGTATAGTGTCTGAGATCATTATCATTTCACTTTCTCTTTATCTCTAACCTTTTATTGAATATCTTATTGCTCACTTGTATAATAATACACTTGCATATTAATCTTCACTTGTATAATAATCCAAGCAAATGAGACATAAACAGGTATACGTTTATTCAGGGAGAAAAAACAAACAGAATAATAAAGACTGTGACTACTTTTAGTTAAAAATTAAATGCTCTCCAGGTTTGAGAGAAAGTTTAGATGATGACTCTCATTAAATAGAATCTGACAAGAGCTAATGTTAAACTGAATGACATTAATAATTTTGAGATGACTGACTTTGAGAGATGTTCCATAAATTATTTTCTGTGTAAGCCATGCCATTTCCTTATGTTTAGCACTAAAACATTAATCTATTATGAAGTGTTGAAATATGAACTGCAACTGTAAACACTAACATATTTATGAAAAACACAAAAGATGTATTGAGAGAACATTAAGAATTAGAATTGCTTTTATGCAAGAAACAGGGAAAGTGCATCTGTCAGTAAATAATGATGACAAGTGAAAACAATTTTGATCTATTAAGTATGAGAGGAACAATACCAGTTTTCTTAGGCATATTATTTTTGGTTCATTCAACAATTCTAGAGAGTCAGTATTATTATTTTTTTTTTCTTGAAAAGCAAGCAGACAGGCTCAGAGATGTAACAAGCCTTGCCCAAAGTCACACAGTTGGTATGTCGCTGTGACATACCAACTGAGTTCAGGTCTGTCTGCCTCCATCACCTGGGTTTTTCTCCATGAGCTCCTTCTTGGATGTCCAGGTGTTTTCTTCACTAGTATGCCATACTCTTTGGTGAAATAATTCCCAGCACCATCCCAGGTTAGAACTGGATGTGGAACAACAGACTGGTTCCAAATAGGGAAAGGAGTACGTCAGGGAGGTACATTGTCACCCTGTTTATTTAACTTATATGCAGAGTACATCATGAGAAATGCTGGGCTGTATGAAGCACAAGCTGGAATCAAGATTGCTGGGAGAAATATCAATAACCTCAGACATGCAGATGACACCACCCTTATGGCAGAAAGCAAAAAACTTTCACTCTTGATGAAAGTAAAAGAGGAGAGTGAAAAAGTTAGCATAAAACTCAACATTCCGAAGACTAAAATCAGGGCATCTGGTCCTATCACTTCATGGCAAATAGATGGGGAAACTGGAAACAGTGACAGACTGTATTTTGGGGGGCTCCAAAATCACTGCAGATGGTGACTGCGGCCATGAAATTAAAATATGCTTGCTCCTTGGAAGAAAAGTTATGACCAACCTAGACAGCATATTAAAAAGCAGAGATATTACTTTACCAACAAAAGTTCATCTAATCAAAGCTATGGTTTTTCCAGTAGTCATGTATGGATGTGAGAGTTGGACTATAAAGAAATCTGAGTGCTGAAGATTTGATGCTTTTGAACTGTGGTGTTGGAGAAGACTCTTGAGAGTCCCTTGGACTGCAAGGAAATCCAACCAGTCCCTCCTAAAGGAAATTAGTCCTGAATATTCATTGGAAGGACTGATGTTGAAGCTGAAACTCCAATACTTTGGGCACCTGATGCAAAGAAATGACTCATTTGAAAAGGCCCTGATGCTGGGAAAGACTGAAGGAAGGAGAAGGGGATGACAGAGGTTGAGATGGTTGGATGGCATCACCGACTCAATGGACATGAGTTTGAGTAAACTCCAGGAGTTCATGATGAACAGGGAGGCCTGGAGTGTCGCAGTCGTAAAGAGTCAGACACGACTGAGTGACTGAACTGAACAATCCCAGGATGGACAAAATACTCCACAAAGTTCTCTAACCCAGATATACCAATCAGAAAGTTTTGTTTTGTTTTTTAGTAACTTCTTTCTTCAAGTGTCTCAATTTTGAAGAATGTGTACCCTGAAAGTGTTAGTCGCTCAGTCGTGTCCCAGTCTTTGCAATCCCATGGACTATAGCCTGCCAGGCTTCTCCATCCATGGGGTTTTCCAGGCAAGAACACTGGAGTGTGTTGCCATTTCCTTCTCCGGGTGATCTTCCAGACCCAATAATTGAACCTGGGTCTCCTACATTGAGAGCAGACTCTTTACCGTCTGAGCCACTAGGGGAGTATACCCTATTGTGTACCCCGGATGAAAAAAAAAAGCAACATTCCCACCACTAGAAAAGCATCTATTCTATTAATTGTTAAGTACTCTGGTTTTTAGATTGTTTTCCGTAAGTTATGTTAGTTTGAATTTTTGGTTGGCACATGACCACTTGGATGAACTATGAAATCCAAGTTCGACAAAAATGAGGGATGACTTCATTGGTTTTTTACAGACTTTCCTATGGTTTTCTTACCAAATGTCTTTCCAGGAGGCAAAGAAAGCCAGATTGCTGTTAAGTTTCTGTCCTTGAATATGCTGGCCCTTTCTCTGCCTCAAATGCCTTCTCTGCCTTGTTTTCTGAAAAAGTTCCCCTCTTTTAAAACCCACCTCAAATGCTCTCAGTTCTTTTGTGAGATCACTCTGGAAACCCTCAAAGTAATTCTCTTATTCTTACAAACTTCCATCTATTTTACATATACCACTATTAACATTCACTAGGCACTTCACAGCAACTTCTTTTGTGTAATTCTCTCTTCTCATCTAGCCTATGAGTTACTCAATAGTGTAGATAAAGTCAGAGTCTCCTTTTTATCCCAGCACCTACTATGGCTCTTGGCATTGGAACAAATCCTCAATAAATATTCGTAAAAATGATGTTTAAAAACCATATAATATTATGTTTGAAAACTGTAGCCTTCAGGAAAATGTAAGAAGCAGCACTTATTAGGAGCCTGTTTCCTTGAAGAGTTTAATTAAAATCATGGTTGTTGAACTGAGTTCATCTGAAGTAGACTGAAGTTGAATCACTATGATTGAATTTCCTACTGTATCTTTTCTCTTGTTTGCATTTGGCCTTTCATGTTTAACAAAACCTTCTGCTAATAGAATCACAAGATCCCTCAAATAACAGTGAGCAAAGTACAGTCTGGAAGGCAAGGGACTTACTACAAATCATAGCTAAACAGAAGAGGTGAAGAAAAATGCTGGCTCTCTGAGCCCCTTTGTTACTCTTTCCAGTAGACCAACGTGGTGCAGAAAATAATGATAATAATAGTCCTTTTAGGTTTATTTATAGCTCTTTAATCTATTCAGAGGAAAAGTATCTTTTTAATAGTCACAGGAGACACTATAACATGAAATAAGCTGCCACCAGATTTGGTGACTTTCCAAACAAGGTCATTTATAAATTCAATGTTAGAAATATTACTCCCATATTGAAATTTTTAGTATTCTTTTCTCAGTGACAAATAATAAAATGCAAGCATGTGTTCATCCATACATAATGGTATTGTCAACAATAAAATGAGATATTGCACTGACCATAGTCTGTGTTTTCCGGCTCCCAACAATTTGATGGCCAAAAATAGGGTGTCTGTGGAATGAAAAGAAGTGGAACTTAGGTTAAACACATAAAGAATTAGTGGGGCTCCTGGTTTATGAGCTGTGTTTATCTCCAGCAATCATCTAGAACAGTTTGCTAACAATATGTTTTATTATCTAGAAAAAAATACTCATTCAGAGAGGCACTGTTTTCCTTTTAAATTTACTTTGCTAATCTATTGTTCAGCCTCTAAATAAGTACAGCATGTATATAAAACAGTGTACCTATGCTACAATTGTATGTCATCTGACATAAAGGTAAAAGGACTGATTGCATTATTTATATAGAAGTGTTAATCCACAAAGACTGAAAGCAAAGTATTATATTCACTAAGATTCATGATGAAATAAGTTTATACTTAGCAAATTATTCTTGTTGATTCATGTATTTCATCATTGCCCTCCAAAGATCCAAAAGCCCAACCATCAGAATCTTTCCTTAAGATGGGCAACCATTTGCCTGGCTCTATTAATTATATAATGCAGTTCTCAACATTATCCAGCTAGATTAAAACAACTTTTCACCTTCACTTTAAAAAATATTTCTTCATAGAAACACCTAGTGCTCTGAATTTTTAAACTGCACAAGTCAGAGATCATTTTTTAAACTAATATCTTAGTTGACTGCTTAACAATAGACATATATGATTCTGTGAAATTCTAGAAACTGACTGATGAAACTATAAAGAAGATGTCTGATCGGGAAAACCAATTATTATCATCAGCAGGTTATATTTTCTGATAGGGCTTTTCTAGCCCTGATGGCTGGACATGCTGAGCAAACTCCATGACTATCGTCTGCTCTTTCAAATTGTTCCTTGGATGATGATGGCCCTGGGATTCAATGGAACAGTCTCTGCAGACATCAGACTTGTGGATATGATTATATTTATTTGTCAATTATGTTAACAATCAGATTAACAATCTGTGTGTAGCAAGCATATTTGGTGTAATCTCTGATTGCATGCATGCATGCTCAGTCGCTCAGTCATGTCCAATTCTTTGTGATCCTATGGACTGTAGCCAGCCAGGCTCCTCTGTCCATAGAATTTTCCAGGCAAGAATACTGGAGTGGGTTGCCATTTCCTTCTTCAGATGATCTTTTCAACCCAGGAATCGAACCCACATCTCCTACATCTCTTGCATAAGCAAGCTGATTCTTTGCCACTGCGCCACCTGGGAAGCCCAATCTTTGATTACCGGTTTGATAATTCTGCTTCCTAGAAGAGGGATTCTCAAGGAGGGGAAAAGGGTAACTGGGAGAACTTTTTGAATCTCTGAGAGAGCGTCCTTCCAAACTGTTCAGGACTCCCAGGGAATTTGATTCACCCTCTAAACTTTCTTTTGAACTCATTTGAAAATGAATTTCAATTTTTGACTCATTTAACTCATTTGAAAAGACCCTGACGCTGGGAAAGATTGAGGGCAGGAGGAGAAGGGGATGACAGAGGATGAGATGGTTGGATGGCATCACTGACTCGATGGACATGGGTTTGGGTGGACTCTGGGAGTTGGTGATGGACAGGGAGGCCTGGCGTGCTGTGGTTTATGGGGTCACAAAGAGTCGGACACGACTGAGCAACTGAACTGAACTGAACTATACTTTCTTGGAAATTGCTCCAGTATCATAAAGAAGGCTACTAATACTAATTCTGTATATAGGTGAACACAATGACAAGTTTAGAGGGTAAAAAGGTTGAAGCACTAGATAAAGGGGGATATCAAGGCTTTATACAGCACCCCCTCATTGGCAAATAAATTCACTTAACCCAATTTGAGGGTAAAATTGGGTCACTATTCTAGGGGAAGCATAGAGAAACAAAATAGAAAAAATCTTCTTTTCATGTGGGCTGCTAGTTTTTGAGATACTTCTCAGAGAATGCATTATTCCCTTTGGGTTGCTTCTTTAGTTTGGGTGTGTGTGTGTGTGTGTGTGTGTGTACATATTTATTTAATTTAAAAAATATACACTCTAGTCAGACTGGTCAGACACATACTTTTTTCCTCAAAACTACAAGGAATGTTTTCACCAGTATTCTTACAATTTTTATTTATTTTTCTATCATTTACTTAGTGAAAACTCCCTGACTGTAAAAATAAATAAATGAAACTATTTTATCCTGTGATATTATGTGGAAAGATGTTTTCAAGTCTTCCAAGGATATCAAACCAGTCAATACCAAAGGAAATCAGTCCTGAATATTTATTAGAAGGACTGATGCTGAAGCTGAAGGTCCAATACTGTGGCCACCTGATGCAAAGAACTGACTCATTAGAAAAGACCCTGATGCTGAGAAAGACTGAAGGCAGGAGGAGAAGGGAGTGCCAGGGGATGAGACGGTTGGGTGTGTGGCATCACTGACTCAACGGACATGAATTTGAGCAGGTTCCAGGAGATGGTGAAAGACAAGGAAGACTGGTGTGCTGCAGTCCATGGGGTCACAAAGAGTCGGACGTGACTGAGCAACTGAACAACAACATTAAGTGGAAAAGGTATAAAACTAACACTCTTTACTAATATTGCAATATTTTTTCTAGGAAACATATTTTGACTTAAAGTAAAAGACAATTTCTTCCCCAGATGGCTCTAGTGGTAAAGAGCCTGCCTGTCAATATAGGAGATGTAAGAGACATGGGTTTGATCCCTGGGTCAGGAAGATCCCCTGGAGGAGGAGATGGCAAGTCACTCCAGTATTCTTGCCTGGAGAATCCCATGGACAGAGAAGCTTAGTGGGCTACAGTTCATAGGGTCCCAAAGAGTCAGACATGACTGAAGTGACTCGCACAGCACACAGCACAAGAGACAATTTAAAGAAAAACAAACCTTATAGTTTGCTGGAATTTAAAAATTTACTTTCACAGTTCAGCTAGACTTTAGGACACTTTAGTATATGAGTTTCTTTGTTTTTCTGAGTTGTGTTCTTTAGCTGTGATTAAACAGATCCAAAACTGTCTAGCCATCACTCAGTAACCTTTGGCTCATATACTAATGTGGTGAAAGTCATGAAAGTGACCTGGATAACCATGTCAGATCTCAATTTCAATTAGCTAAGGAGAATAATTAGACAATTACAAGTTTACAGTACATACAAAAATCACATGATTGAAAAATTGAGACAAATTTACATACTATAGCATACCAGTGCAACTGTTTGTTCCAAACTTATGCCCCAAAGCTTCTTCAGATTTCTAATGATGGCCAGAATCTCAATCATTTCCTGGAGCAATTATAAACACAACATTGCAAGCTTCCTAGTTTAATTCATGAATTTTAAAATCCTTCCATGGAGTTGAATTTCAATTTAATGTAATAAAGAACTTAATGCTATCTGGAACCAATGCAAAAATGGAAGCATATACCTTGAACAATAATGTGTTTTCTATTTCTAGAGCTGTTCAAGTATAGACTAATTAATGCCTTGGTAGACACTGTAGCAAGAATTAAATTATCCCTGACTTTGGTGGGGTTTCTTTTGTTTGCCTTTAAAACTTTGGTTTTAAGATTGTATGGTTATTTGATTTACAAATATGTCATATTTATATCATATTTTGAATGTGTGTATATGTCATTAAAGTATTTAACATTAATTCATGTAATTTAAAAGATTATCTATCTTCTATTGGAAGGACTGATGTTGAAGCTGAAACTCCAGTAGTTTGGCCACCTGATGCGAAGAGCTGACTCATTTGAAAAGACCCTGATGCTGGGAAAGATTGAAGGCAGGAAGAGAAGGGGGCAACAGAGGATGAGATGGTTGGATGGCATCACCGACTCGATGGATATGAGCTTGAGTAAGCTCTGGAACTTGGTGATGGACAGGGAGGCCTGGCGTGCTGCAGTCCATGAGGTCGCAAAGAGTCAGACATGACTGAGCAACTGAACTGAACTGATCATCTATTTAGGTATATCAAACTGGGCAATCTTCTGCCTGTACCTAGAAGTAATGTAATAAGTTTATCATCTGCACCCATTCTTTTGCTGTGTTGTAAAGCTCTTTAAAAACTGTCTCTCCTTTTCTCCAGAATGTGGTATGGTCCATTCTCAGCTCAGTTGGTAAAGAATCCTCCTGCAATGCAGGAGATCCCGGTTCAATTCCTGGGTCGGGAAGATCCCCTGGAGAAGGGAAAGGCTACCCACTCCAGTATTCTGGCCTGGAGAATTCCATGGACTGTATAGTCTATGGGGTCACAAAGAGTCAGACACGACTGAGCAACTTTCATTTTCACTTTCACTTTCAAGACATCACTACTAATTTTCAGCCATGCCTCAGCTAGTTTGTTTTGAGGGAAATTTTTGAATTTGATAATTGTCAAGAGACCGATTATATTCAGGGCTTCCCAGGTGCCGCTAGTGATAAAGAACCAAGTTGCCAATGCAGGAGACATAAGAGACCGGGGTTCAATTCCTGGGTTGGGAAGAATCCTTGGAGGAGGGCATGGCAACCCACTCCAGTATTCTTGCCTGGAGAATCCCATGGACAGAGAAACCTGGTGGGTTACAGTCCATAGGAGAGCAAAGAGTCAGACATGACTGAAGTGACCTACCACGCACACATACAGATTATATTCAGTGCCTCCCTTACAGATATATTAATCTTATACATAGATGATTTTACCTGTAAATTGCCAGTGAAGATGGATAAAAGTTGGTATTTTATCAAAATATCTTTCATTTAGAATTTGTAAGAAAAATATTTTAGGCCTAATGTTTACTTTATAGTCTGTATATGAAAAATTCATATAAAAAATAAGATTTTATGGAATATATAATCCTGCAATACCAAAGTAACTCCTTTAAAAAATCAAAAAGTATTAGTAGCACACACAAAATTTCTTTTCTAATAATTTTTATTCATTAAAATGCTAACCTTAGGGCCACAAGTTATTCTAACCTAATAATAAGCTATTTTAAGCTAGTATTACTTTAAATTTAACTGTTCTAAGGATAAAGCTTCATTATTTTAAAGACTTCTATAATTAAGTGATCCAACTTATTTTAATTCTTTTTTTTTTATTTTTTAATTTTTATTAGTTGGAGGCTAATTACTTCACAACATTTCAGTGGGTTTTGTCATACATTGATATGAATCAGCCATAGAGTTACACGTATGATCCAGCTTATTTTAATTGCCTGAATACTTAGATCAGTATCACAATTTCAGGAGACTGCATTATTTCCTAGCTATTCAGTGTAAAATTCAATGATTATTTCCTTGGATAGAAGTGTTCTGTAGCAGTGAGAATATTCTAGGAAGACAAGGACCTTTGAGAACAACTTTTTTCAAAACATATTCCTTCTGTTCTCAGTTTCCCCAAGCAAGTCCTTAGGCACTCAAGTCACTTAATCAATAACTCAGAGCTGGTGAGAAGAATGCGCCAAAGTCTGAAAGTGGGACAATGGGAAGAATCCTCTGAAAGTACCTAGAGCTACAGTTTAAACTCTGGCATTATATGTGCCTTAATTTTACAGACTGGAATCCACTAGTCAGTTACTAATGAACCATAATGTCTAATAAAATATATAATACACTTCAGGTAAATCATCATAACTCATGTCAACTGTAGACCAATGACCAAAATTGGAGTCCACACTCATTTCCTGAAAATTTATTCTTTATAGGAATCTCATTTGAAAATGACCTAGAATAACTCTTGTCAGTTCATAAGTTATCTAAGATGGCCTCCTGAGTATACACACGCAAAGCATCATGCATGTCCTTCACAGACTTTTTCAGTCACCAAGTCATTTCCAACTCTTTGTGATCCCATAGACTGCAGCATCTAGGCTTTCCTGTCCTTCATTATCTCCTGGAGTTTGCTTAAACACTGGTCCATTGAGTTGGTAATGTCATCCGACCATCTCATTCTCCGTTGCCCCTTTCTCCACAGACTTATAGAAGGTCTCAGACATGCAGAGGATATGTATTTATTAGTTAATTCTACCCTGGAGCTTCAAGGATATTCATATTACAGGGCATACATATTCCCATGACCGTTTGCTTGGACTGTAGACGGCTCTGGATGACACAGGGTCCAGAGGATAACAAATTTAGCTACCATATCTCAACTTCCTTCCTAGCAAATAAATATAATTTACAGATGACTCTCTCATCTTCCTGAATTCCACTGTCACTCTGAATTTTTCTCAAACTTTTTATATAAAATATAACTTCAATCATCACACAACTTAGCTTTCACAAATAATTAATTAATTAGATTCTAACTAACTCAAGTCAAAGTAAAATAAGTCAAGTCTCAAAATTTCTGCAAAAACAATGAAAATGCAGACATATTTTTACTTTTAAATAATACTTTTAATAAACTTACTTGGAACCGGTAAAAGGTGCCATCATCCTTGAGTGTGAGGACATGATCCGAGATTGGAAAGAAGTAGCCGTGGGCAGCCATTAGTGTTCCCAAATGGAGTGCCTCCACTAGTTCATGAAAACAAATGGAAAAACACACATATAACTCTTTAAAACTGTTCATTTATAGGCACGTAGGATTTTATCTTGCTTCTTTTGAGCACATTCCTACATTGGTATACTCAGCATCCCAGAAAAGCCCGTCTTTGTACTTCTTTCAGCTCTTTCACATAAGGTACCAAGATGGTTCTGCTTCCTGATAGTGACCACAACGACCAACAATGCATGTGACCAGACCATGAGAACATAAAGCTATGGAATGTTGAAACTGAAGGTCTTTCTGTAATCAAAGAATCCGTTTCCTTCATTTTATAGATGGGACATGTTCTGCTATGTGTTAATAATCTTCCACAAATATATTTGGCATTTACATAGCACTTTAAACTTCTAAAAGTTCTCATTTGCATCATTCACTGCCCTGTAATATGAATATCCAATACTATTAGCAATTTTTCTAATGACATGGATCATTACTAGATAATGTTAACAGGCAATGTAAGGCATCTAGAACAATTTATACTGCACTTAAGTGAGCCTGCAGTCTGTGGTTGGCTAGATTGCTCTAGCTTTTACTACTCTATATACCATATTCTAGACATGGACTATGTAGAGGTTTATATAACAGTGAAAACATTATATTTTCCCAGTAGTCTGAGAAATAGTTGGAACATAATACTATAATACTCACACTCCTTCTATAGCAGTCAATGGTTTCTCCCAACCAAAGGGATAATAAAATTTGATCACTAGGATTATTACTGTATTTGTGCAGGGACAACATAAAGTTTTCTAACTTGAAGCTTAGAAACTATGGAACTATTCAAGATAGCTTTTTAGTCCAACGTAAGCATATATGTATATAGAAAATAAAAAAGTTAGATTTATTGATTTGTTTGTGTATCTTTATGTGCAATTTTCTGGTGGCTCAGATGGTCAAGAATCTGCCGGCAATGCAGAAGACCTGGATTCAATCCCTGGGTCAGGCAGGAAGCTCCCCTTGAGAAGGGAACAGCTATCCACTCCAGTATTCTTGCCTGGATAATTCCATGGACAGGAGAGCCTGGCGGGCTACAGTCCATGGGGTTGCAAAGAGTTGGACATGACTGAGCAACTGACACTTTTTTACACTTTAATGTGCAATTTATAGATTTAGTTCTATTTTTAGATAAACAGCTAAATGATTCTTTAACTCTAGGATTCTAACACAATTTCTAGGACTACGTGTATCTCTATCTCCGTCTGTCAATCACAGGTAATTTTCACACTTCAGCTAGTACTGAGTCCCTAAACTGCTTGCTATGGCCCACCTACCTAAGCATAACATCTCTTCTTATCCCTTTCCCATGTCTATACTGGCTAATAAAGAAATAATTGTTAAATTTATTTAACCTGTAGTTGGGTACTATAGTGCCCCTTTTAATATTATCTAGCATCTTGCAAAATTTTAAGTGGTAACTTCTACCTCCGGCCTCCACTCTACCGTTCGTGTCAATGAGAAAGAACAACTGCTGACCATCCTCTTTACCATCGGTCTGAAAGTCTGTTATTAAATGACCCAGTTATCTTGTTTACACACCCAATCAATTACACACCTCCTTCCATAGAGTGTTCTTTTTCTACAAAGGAGGATATTTCATCCTTTATGCATCCTTTTCCTTCAAAATCAAGATCTTCTTGCCTGGAATATTCCACAGACAGAGGAGCCTGGCAGGCTGCAGTCCAAGGGCTTGCAAAGAATTGGACACAACTGAGCACAGAGCACATTGTGCTTCATTATTTACCCACCAAGTGATTTTTACTTTTCTCCAAAGTACTTTCAGGAAATCCACTTCCATAATTCGTCTTTAACTAGGCTGAGTGAGAGGATCTGGCATTCCTAAATAGCATCAGCCAGTCACATCTTCTTTTTGTGTGTTATTTATAAAACTAAAATGGCAAGCATATCTGTGAGGCATGCTGGCTTACAATAATAAGCAGGTGCTTACAGCCTTGGTCATGTTCAGAATCCCTGGTTGCTCATGTTGGCAGCACTAGAAAGAACAATTTATTATATTTGTTTGAGGATTTCAAAGTCAGGTGGCCTACTATCTTCTGGGTAGGTATTACCTATATTGTCACAACCATCTTTATTCATTTTATTCCAACAGTCTGAGGCCTAGGAAAATATTATTAGTGCTATTTTCCAGAAAGATAAGTTGAGTTACAGCACATGAGGAAAATTTCAGAATATAGTTACAAAAAGGAAAACTGAGATGTCCAGAAAGATTAACAGTAAAGGGCTTCTGAACTAAACACAGGAGAGAGTATGACTAAAATGAAATAAAGAAACACCAAAAAAAAAAAAAAAACAGATGCTAACATGCTGACGAGGATTAGAAAAACATAGTGAAAGTAAATACAGGGAAGCTGAAGAAAAGAAAGTCAGAAGAAAACGAATAAGTTCTTACTGTACTCAATAGTTACTAATTATATGATAAATCAAACATTTCTAGAGAGCAAGATGAATGTCTGCAGGCTTTCTTCACTATCATAATTAGGCCTGCATAAATGCTTGCTAGAAAGAATAATAGTCAATTAGCAAGCAATCTCAGCCTCCTGCTTTTGAGGTACAAATACTCCATTTTATTGGGTTTAATCATATATATTCTCATTTTACAACCCTCTAAGAGATTCTCAGGCTCATGATTTTATTAATAAGGAAAATTGTTTTTGATAGGTTTTCAAAATGCCCTGAATTCAACAGATACACATTTGTGGTAGTATCATTAAGATCAAAATTTAGTTTCTATGTGGCCCACACAAAGTTCAATGCAGAGATCAAGTCAAACTATTTAACTTAATATTTAAGAGGACTGAATTTCTAACAAACCTTCTAAAATGATTTCCATTTCACTGGTCAAATAGTAACCTGGAAAGTTTGAGATTACAGAAGTTATAATGCTCTGTCACAGGACCTCCAGAGAACATGCCTCCAGGACAAGATGAATGCTAAGATAAAAATCAGGGCATCATGGTGAATTTTGTTTCATTTAAGACTATAACCTTGCATTTAGCATAGCAAAAGCAAAAGTATCTATTGAATTGATGTTTGCTGAATGAGTGAATAAGCAAATTTTGAATAAATGGTATACAGAATATGAAAAATATAGTATTGCACAAAAAATATGAGCTATTGTGTGCTTGATGATGAGGAGCTCGTTAAACTCTGCCAAGATAATGTCGATGTTCAAAATATCTTTTCAAAATACTTTTAAAGCTTTTGAAGTGGGGTTTTTGTGGGAAAAGATAACAGTGATATAAATGGCAGAAATCCCACTAAAAGATCTTAAGAGTGGGCTTGAGATGGTTTTCTCAAGGTTGAATTACTGGTAGTAACAACATGGAGACATTTTTCCACATGGTCCAGCTGCTCCTAAATCTCCACAGTAGCCTTAATTTAATGAGAATCTGGAGGACTACTGGCAGTCTTGGATCTAAGTGTTAAAAGAATTTAGTGGGTAATCTATCAGGATCACCCTCCCAATAATGGCACAGCAGATGGCTCCACAGCATTATGCTTCTCAGCAAAATAATTAATCATCTTGCACATGTGCTATCCCCATCACCCACACGGCTAAACAAAGTTCAACAACAAATTTACCGTAAGATTGCAGTTTATTTTTCATTTGGATATTCAAGCATGAACAAACTCAGGAGTAAAAATACATCTCTAAACAACTGTTCCTACGTGAACAGTGTAATATGGCTTTGTTAAGCCAGATGTACTAATTTCATTACTTCACCTCGAACCTTTAAATAACAGAATTATCAAAATCCTTTAAAAGCAAAAGGAATTCTACATGGTGTAATTTGCTTTGGAACCATAACTACTTCAGAAAGTCAAAAGGATAAAAAGCATACTATAAAAGAGGTTTGTGTTGTTCAGTTCTATATTTCCATATGTAAAATATATACATATATTACTACATTAAATTTGTAATTATAACACATTTTCAGAACTCAGTATATTTTCTTTATCCAGCAGTCCCACTGCTGGTAGTCTCAGTCCCTCCCAGATATACGTATATTTTGACACTGATACAACAATGCCTCTGAGTCAAGAAAATAATAATAAAAATTTTCACTAAAAATTACATTTTTATTCCTGTTATGCATTTTTACTTTTATTTTAATGGGTATATAAATCAGCAAATGTGATTCATTTATCAACACATTTATCAACACATACATGATGTAGCAAATATTATTAGTGTATGGGGCGAAGTATTTTAGAAGGATATCCACTCAAGACAGAAAAAAAAGACAGTGGAAAATACGACATTAAGGCAAGAAAAGGTAAAAAGTAGTCACAGGTAAGTTATTAAATAGCATTAATAAAATAACAGACATTCATCATCATTATGCCTGAGTCATAAAGGAAAGATTTTATTAAACTTGTTATTCTCTAAGAAGACAGGGAAGTGGTTATAGAAATATTTTAAAATACTATACTCTTTTACAATAGGCATTTGCAAGGTAAGATGAATCATGTGGAAAAATCACACATGCAGATTTTTTCTCCAACAAGGTCAAATAAAAGTGAAATCATGACAATAGTTAGGGACTTCTGAGGTAAGTCTATCCTCTCAATAGTAAGAGTTAGTGAAAGCAGTAAGTATTTGGGCTTTCCTCCTTTTTTAAAAAAACATCATTTTCACATAGGAAAATGAAGTGCCACTTGCTTTTCAGTACTCACAAACCAGGGTTTCTAACTGTATAATATGGTATACAGATTAGATAAAAAGATTTTACTTGGGAGAAATAAAAACAAGCTTAATTCATACCAACTTTGAAGATGACACTAGGTAATTAAAACAGGTAAATAATATTTCCAAGCAAAGGAGCACAGTATGGAGTGAAGCAACTAGAATATGCAAGCCAGCTGCTCGGGTTCAAACCCTGACTCCCTCGTGTGCTGGCTGTAAAACTGGGGCAGAAGATACATTCTCTGGACCTTAGAGTCCTCATTTGTAGAAAGAAGGCAATAATAAAACACTGATGTTAAAAGTTTGTCATGAGGATCAATTGAGATAAATGAGAAATGCACTTAAAATAAGGCCAGTCACATAGAAGAGCTCCAAAAATGTGTTATTAGAGTTGGCTAATATTAATCAAAGAACACATTTGGTAGCACTTAGTGCAAAAGGCAGTGGGGAACCTAGTAGCTGGTATTGATCCAGGCTTCCAGATCATGTTGAACACTCCCAAATGAACACTCTTTAAAGTCCTCCAGGTGATCCAACTGGAATTTTTAGTGTATAGATGATGAATCTGCTCTGGAATACACTTACATTTATTCCTAGGAAGCAAAGAACACTACCCAAATTCTAAAGATTTGGTATCATAGTTATAGGAAAAATTTTCCAAAGGTAACATATTCTGCACACTGGATTTACAATCTGAAACACAAAAATGCAAAAGATCAGTGAGAACTCCCCCAGTTCAAGGGAGGGTGGGGAGGACTAATACAAGGGCACAGAATCCGGCAAACAACAGTGACAGAGGGACCGCACCGCCAGCAGACAGAACGCAGGTGCTTTCTTAAGGAAGCATAATATTTTCCCAGGACTCAAAAAAAAAAAAAAAAACTCATTAAAAAATTAGTACTGAAAGTAACAGGATCACACATCAATGGCCCTTATCACACACACAGGGTAGAGTAGTCTAGTTGCTTCATATGGCTAAGTACGAAAGCTTAGGAAATTATTTCAATATGAAGAACAGCACGGACATATTTTAAAAGAGAAAGATATCACACAGGTGATATCTTTGTGATATCGGTGTGGAGGACTGGTTTAAGATCCATGGTATCTGCTAACTATATTATATCAGGATGTTCATTTCACTGATACAGTATATGCTTTTGTAAAACTGGTAGGCGCATCATTGTATAAAATGAGCTGCACTTCAACAAGATTCTGTTTTATTTATATGTGTGATTAGGTGCTAGAACAGTATTCAGAGGAGAGAAAAATCACACTTTTATTCAAGAACAGTGTAAGGAAAGTGTAAGAATCACAAGAGCCAAGGCAATAATAAATTACAGTGTAAAGCAACATTCCTTCTAATGTTCAATATACATTCTGCAAAATTTCCATTTTCATCTAAAAAATATCTATTTATTTGCCAGCACTGGATCTTAGTTGGGGCATGTGGGATCTTCAGGTATATGTAGACTGTTAGCTGTGGTATGTAGTTAGTTGCGGCATGTAGAAGTTCCCTGATCAGGTATCAAATCCGGGCTCCCTGTATTGGGAGCAGAGAGTCTTAGCCACTGGACCACCAGGGATTTTCTTCTATTGCCATTTTCTTCATTGTTTTGGGTTCATTTTTACAGGTCTTTTTTCTTCCCTTCCTCTTTGTTCTCTTGTTGATGACCATCTTTAGTGTTCATTTGGGATGCTTTTTCTTTTTTCGCTTGTGTATATACTATAGTTCTTTGGTTTGCATTCCCCATAAGTTTTTTGTTTAACAGTCTATATATGTAAAAAGCTGTTTTAAGTTGCTGGTCTCTTTTCCGCCTAGAGAAGTTACTTTAGCAATTGTTGTAAAGATGGTTTGGTACTGCTCAATTCTCTTAGCTTTTCTTCCTGTAAAGATTTTTATTTCTCTGATGAATATGAATGAGAGCCTTGCTGGGTAGAGTATTCTTGGTTTTTCCATTTCCTCACTTTAAAGATATCATACCACTCCCTTCTGACCTGCAGAGTTTCTGCTAAAAAATCATCTGAAAATTTTATGAGGATGCCCTCATATATTACTTGCTGCCTTTCCTTTGTTGCATTTAATACTTTTTCTTTATATTTAATTTTTACTATTTTGATTAGCATGGGTCTTGACATGTTCCTCCTTGTTTTATCCTGTGTGGGACTCTCTGCACTTCCTGGACTTAGGTGACTCTTTCATTTTCCAGGTTAAAGAAGTTTCTGTTTGTTGCCCTGCATGTAGGATTGTTGGTACCATCTTTCTAAATTCCATGTATATGCATTAATATACAGTATTTGTCTTTTTCTTTCTGACTTACTTCACTCTGATATGATATGATAGTGGGTCTATCCACAGCTCTGCAAATGAAATTGTTTCATTCCTTTTAATGGCTTTTGTTTTTATTTTTATTGTCTTCCTACAATTTATGTAAGAATGTTTAATTTATATTCTCTTCTAGAGTTTTACGATGTCAAGTCTTATGTTGATATTTAAACCTTCAAGCCATTTGGAGTTTATTTTTGTGTATGATGTGTATGTGTGTTGTAAATTCACTGATTAACATGCAGCTATCCAACTTTCCCAACACCACCTGCCAAAGACTGTGTTTTCTCCATTATATACTCTTGCTTCCTTTGTCGAAGATTATTTGACCATAGGTGTGTGAGTTTATTTCTACATGCTCTGTTCTGTTCCATTGATCCATATGTCTCTTTTTGTACAAATACCATGCTGTTGTGGGTACTATAGCTTTGCAGTACTATCTGAAATCTGGGAGGATTCTGCGTCCAGCTATGTTCTTCTTCCTCAAGATTGCTTTGACACTTCTGGGTCTTTTATTGTTCCATATAAATTTTTGGATTATTTGTTCTACTTCTGTGAAAAATGTCATGGGTAATTTAATAGGGATCACAATAAATTTGTAGACTGCTTTGGATAGTATGCACATATTAACAATATTAATTCTTCCAGTCTAAGAGCACAGTATATCTTTCCATTTCTTTGAATCATTTCCTTTATCAATGTTTTATAGTTCTCAGCATGTAAGTCTTTCAACTTTTTGGTCAGGTTTATTCCTAAGTATTTTATTTTTTGATGCGATTTTAAAAAGTAATGTTTTCTTGACTCCCTTTCTGATATGTCAATGTTAGTATAAAGAAATGAAACAGATTTCTGTATTTTAATATTGGATCTTGCTACCTTGCTGAATTCATCATTGATAATTTTGAGGTTAATAAACAAATTTGCATTGTTTGATAACTATTAGCTTGTAAATTTTAAAAGGTTTCTTTACCTTAATTAACTTAAAGGAATGGACCAATGAACCTATAAAATATGCTTTCTTTAAAAAACTATGAAAGTGAAAGTAGCTTAGTCATGTCTGACTCTTTGCGACCCCATGGACTATACAGCTCATGGAATTCTCCTGGCCAGAATACTGGAGTGGGTAGCCTGTCCCTTCTCCAGGGGATCTTCCCAACCCAGGGATCGAACCAGGGCCTCCTACATTGCAGGTAGATTCTTCATCAGCTGAGCTACCAGGGGATCCCCCCTCCTTCCCCACAAAAACTAGAGTAGATATATTAATTTCAGACAAAGCAAACTTTATAACAGGGGGATTGTCAGGGCTAATGGAGGATGATGAATAATCATAAAGAGGTCAAGTCTCCTAGAAGACAGAACAAGCTAGATGTCTATAAATTTAAGAGTGTCAAAATATATAAGGCAAACAGTGATAGGACTGAAAGGAGAAATATACAAATCCATTATTATAGTTGTAAACTTCAGCACCAGTCTTTCAGTAATAGATACATAAAACAGACAAAAAGATCAATAAGACTTAGATGAACCTGAAGAACACTATCCATCACTTGATGTAATTGATGTGTATATAATATTCTACCCAACTATAGTAGAGTTATTCTGTAGCACATACGAAATATTCATCAGTGTTCAAAGAGATGAATCACATTCTGGGCCATAAAACAAACCTTAAAATATTTAAAAGAATAAAAATCATACAAAGTATGATTATAATAGAACTACATATATTATGAAGTTAAACTAAATATCAGTAAAATAAGGATAGCTGATAAATACCCAAATGTTTGAAATTAAATGATACACATCTTAGTAATTCATATGTCAAAGAAAAATCCTAGAGAGAAATTAAAAATTATAATGAGCTGAATGAATATATAATTTATCAAAACTTGGATTCTATAGCAAAGGCAGTGCTTAGAGGGAAAATTATAGTGTTGAATGCATCAATAACCTAAGGTGGGGCTTTAGTATCACAGAAACTAGAGGACGAAGGGTGATTTATTTATTTATTTATTTCTCACTGCCTCTTTGTTCAGGTCTTTATTCAAAATTAGCTGTCCAAAATGATTTGGCATTTACGGAATAAACAAATTTAAGTTTATGCAGCAGCCTTCTTTTCCTCTGAGGTGGGTTTCCTTTCTGTGGGTTTCTTTTCAGCTGCTGGTTTCGTGGTCCCTGCAGCCCTTTTTTCCCACCACAGGCTTCTTCAGCTTCTTATCACCAACAGCCTTCTTTTCTTTGTTTCCCACCACAGGCTTCTTGCCCTGAACCCCCTTCTGATCTGATTTGGCTTCTAGTGTTGCTGCTGCCTTATCCATGCAGATTTTGTGGTTCTTGGCCTGTCGAAGAATGGTGTTCCGGCACCTGGTCTTTGCGTATGGGTTAAGCTTCAACATGATTCTCAGGTTTTTCAGTGGATGCTTCTTCAGGACTCTGTGATGAATCTTCTTGCGTGGTGCTCGGAGTGCTCTTTGGATTTCTGGGCTTTTCAAGATTCTGCTGAGGTCTGCATTAAGCATCTTGTGCATGGGGAGGTTGTAGTTACTCTTGAGGGAGGCTGCTTTACGCCAAGTGCCGTACAGCTCATCTAAGTTTCGGAAAGCACTTTCAGTCCAAATGCAGAAACGTCCCACATGACCACCAGGAGCAAGTTTCAAAATGTTCAGCTTGCTTACATTAAGCAGAGTAATTCCAGGGATGTTTCTGAAGGCCTTGATGATACCATTGTCTTCATTATAGATGATGCAGGGTCCCCTGCGCTGGATACGGCGACGGTTTCTCATTTTCATTTTGCCAGCTCTTGTTCACTAAGAGGCGTAGACCTTTTGATATCATTCCAGGCTTTAAGTTTCTTCAGAAGCAAAACAGCCTCCTTGGTCTTCTTGTAGCCTTCAAGTTTATCTTCAACCGCCAAAGGAAGTTCAGGAACTTCCTCTATACGATGACCTTTAGACATGACCAGCGCAGGTAAGGCTGAGGCAGCCAGTGCAGAGCAGACGGCATATCGCTTCTGTGTTGTATTCACTCTGCGGTGCCAACGTCGCCAGGTCTTGGTTGGTGCAAACATGCGGCCCCCACAACACATATTTCCAAAAGCACCCTGACCAGAACGGTGAGTCCCGCCACCTCGAACCCTGGGAATTCGAGCCACAGCTCTGCCGGCACCCCAAGACTCAGCACTGGTTTGATGACCTGCTAATTCACTGACAGCATAGGGCTGTCTGTTGTTTTTGCGCAAGTTGGTGTGAACAAAGTTAACAATATTGGGTCGAATGGGAGCCTTGAACACAGCAGGCAAAGTGACATTTTTGCCAGAGGACACCCCCTTTTCAGAGTACACTGATATCAGTGGACGAGCACACACCATGGCGGGGAGAGGAGAAGGCCACGCTCCTCTCAACCCAGCGGCTCCCACAGGAAAAGAGAAGGGTGATTTAAAGCTAGAGAAAGGATAAAATTACAGAAGCAACCAGAAAACAATAGAGAAAAGTCAATGAAATTGATAGACTTCCAGCAAGGCTAACTAGGAAAAGAAGAAAGAAAAAACAAATTGTCAATATCAGAAAAGAGAGGGGAGACACTGTGGATCATTACTACTGACCTATGAATATTAAAAAGATAATAAAGTAACACTATCAACAGCACTGTGCCCACAAATTTGATAACTTAAGTAATCAACTACTTGAAAGATATAAACCAAAACATACAAAAGAGGCAAAAGGAAACCTGAATAGCTCTATTATTTCAAAGAGAGGAATCAATAGTTAGTTACCTCCCTTCAAAAAAAGCAATAGTTCTAGAAAGTTTTGCTGGTAAATTCTACCAAATATTTAGGGAAGAAGTGCTACCAGTTCTTCTTCCAGAAAATTACAAGCAGAGAGAACAGTTCCTAACACTTTCTATAAGATTAGTATTACCTAAATACTAAACTCAGAGAAAGACATTACAAGAAGGAAAAGGACAGGCCATTTTCTCTTACTAAGATAGAAACAAAAATCCTCAATGAAATATTATCAAATAAAAGTCAACAATCAATAAAAAAGGATTCCACCACAATCAATCTTCTTCCTTGTCTTTCTTTTCCAAAACTTTGTGAGGAAGTATAAAAAACCCAGAGGTTCATGCGGATATAAATAAGTGACTGAATAAGTGGAGGATATGGACAAAGTTCCCCATCAAAAAAAAAAAATAGAGTAATTTACGTATACATTTCACCCTGAATGAGTTGAAGCATAAATTCTTATTCCTTTAGTTTGAGCTACATTTAGGAATTTCTTTCCAAAGTGTAAGTATGAAAAAGGTGGGGAAAATGTCACTTTACAATGAGATTTATATCATCAACATAAAGTACAAATCTAGGTTCACTGTTTTTTAAAAAACATAGCAATTTGTTATGTAAAACAATTTCTTAAAAGCTGAAAAGAATCCTTTTCTTCTATTAAATATCCTTTACACTTTTGTCTAAGGTCGGATGACTGTAATTTGTGTGGGTCTATTTCTGGGCTGTTCCATTGATCTATTTGTCTGCTCTTTCCCCAATAGGACAATAATAATTTATTTTGTTGCAAAATGTTTTCCATCTTTCCAGTGGGAACTCTCTCGATTGGCTTCTGTGTCCATTTGGCATACCTCCAACATTCTGTGTACCCTTATTAAATTCATATTACTAACTGAAAGAAGGCAGTCTAAAAAGATTATAGACTGACACCACCTATATGACATTCTGAAAAAGGAATAATAGAGATAGTAAATGATCAGCAAGCTATGACAAAACTAGACAGTGTATTAAAAAACAAAGACATCACTTTGCCAACAAAGGTTCATATAGTCAAAGCTTTGATTTTTTTTTCAGTAGTCATGTACAGATGTGAGAATTGGACCATAAAGAAAGCAGAGCACTGAAGAAATGATGTTTTTGAACTGTGGTGCTGGAGAAGACTCTTGAGAGTCCCTTGGAGAGCAAGGAGATCAAACCAGTCAATACTAAAGAAATCAACTCTGAATATTCATTGGAAGGACTGATGCTGAAGCTGAAGCTCCAATACTTTGGCCACCTGATGTGAAGAGCTGACCCACTGGAAAAAATTCTGAGGCTGGGAAAGACTGAAGGCAAAAGGAGAATGGGGGCAGCAGAGGATGAGATAGTTAGCATCACCAACTCAATGGACATAAGTCTGAGCAAACTCCGGGAGATGGTGAAGGACAGGGACATCTGGAGTGCTGCAGTCCATGGGGTCTCAAAGAGTCAGACACTACTTAGTGACTGAACAACAACAAAACAGACCAATGGCTATCTGGTGTGATGAAAAGAACACTTATCTCTGTGGTCTTCCTCCCTCAAACCTAAAACCCCAGAGAAATCATCAAAAAAACATCAAACAAACCCTAGTTCAGGGACATTTTATAAAACATCTGACTAGTATGGTCATCAAAAACAAGGAAAGTCTGAGAAACTCACAGTTTAGAGATAGTTACCAAGACATGACAGGCTTCCCTGGTGGCTCAGTGGTAAAGAATCCACCTGCAATGCAGAAGACGCAGGAGATGCGGGTTTGATCCCTGGGTCGGGAAGATCCTCTGAAGGAGGACATGACAACCTACTCCAGTATTCTTGCCTGGAGAATCCCATGGACAGAGAATTCTGGCGGACTACAGTCCATATGGTCGCAAAGAGTTGGACATGACCGAAGCAACTGAGCATGCATGAACCAAGACATGACAACTAAATGTAACATGGTACCCTGGATGAGAGTGCAGTACATAAAAAGGACGTTAGGTAAAAACAAAGAAAATGTCAATAAAGTATGGGCTTCAGTTAGTAATGTACCACTATTGGCTCATTAGTTTTGACTAATGTATCATACAAATGTAAGCCATTAAAACAACAAGGGAAACCGAAAGTGGGAGAGAGTGTGGACAGCAACCAATGTGAATGGTATTCAATAATGTGGGAGAGTTGAAATTGTTTTCAAGTACACAGAATAAAAGGAAAAAAAGATGAAATATGCATGAGTCACCTCCCCAGGGGGCTCCTAATCTGGTTGCCTTCTAATATATTCTCCACAGTATCTTTCAAAGGACAAACTCTAACCTTGTGTCTGCTGGAAGGATCAAAGATAATGCAGCTAAAATATCTAACTGTATCTGGAACATAGTAGAAACAAACAAGTGTGGACATGACTTTTTTATTTTCCAAGTTAAATCTATTCAAAGTTCCACCTTCTGCCCATCACCCAATTCACTTCTTAATGATGTCCTACAGGACAACTTTTATCCCGCCTCTATAAGGAAGTGGCTCCCCAGAACTCATTATGGCCAAACCTTGCCTTTATACTACATTCATACATTCATTCTTCTAGACAAACTGGATCACTTAGTGATCTGGAGAAGATAATTCTCTCCTCTGTGCCATTACTGCCAGAAAAGCCTCCTTGCTATCAAGTAGAATTCTATGCAATTCCCTGGATCTACTCTAATATAGCCCCCCCCCCCACCATGAAGCCTTTTCTGATTCCTTTAGGATCAAGCTCACCCTCCAAGGAGCCCCCAGTACCTGATGTCATTTACTGTAACTAATTGTGTTCTGGTATTAGTCTTTCCTATTATTTCTTTAACATTCTGAAATACAGGAACTCTGCTTAAACTCTTTTTTTTCCCCCTGGCCAAACAATTCACAAATGTAAAGTGGAACAATATATCATTTGTATTTAAAATAAAGCAAGGAAAAGAAATTTAATTTCTAAAGAAAATACTTTTGAGTGTTTCTTTAATACTCATATACACACATTGCTTTGATACCAGATATGATTAAAAGCCTGCATTTTAGGAGGTGATATATTACCTCTGCAGGACTAAATTAAAAGAGTCACAATGTCTTGAAACAAGCCACACATCTAATGCTTGCTCTAAGAATATGAAGAAAATATGTAATTTATATGTAAGAATTTTATACTTTGTTACTTTGTTGTTACTTTGTATATAAAAATCACACATTACCAGAAGAAGTTTTGAGAATTTGTTCAATTTCTAAAACAGCATAGAGGGTAACAAACTTCAAATGTCATCTTCCCTGTTTTTAATTAACACCTAGTATGAATGAAGAAATTATTTTAACCCCAAGTCCATGTTTTGAAATTCAAGTACATGCTTCGATACATTTGGAACAGAAAATGGCTAAAAGATCCTTTTATATCTCTTCCATACATCTTGAACTCAGCTTGAAAAATTCAATAAAAAACTCAGTAAATTAATGGTAGCTGAGGCAAAACTCATGGAACTTGAGACCTTACCCATTCACGGATGACATAAACCAACCTATTCAGAGTCCCTTAATTTTGCCCATGGGAAGTGATGCTGCATTTTCTGACAGCTGAAAACACATTTTAAGAAGAACCTAACTGAAACAAATACTGGATGTGAAAATTTTCTTTATAAGAGCCACACAGCTTGAGACTTAACTATGGTGAAAATGCAAATACCTTTTATTCACATGAAAAATTATGATCAATGAACTTCAGTCTAATTACAAAAATGTCTGACTGGAATGACTTATGAAGTACAGTTATGAATAAAGATACATTTAATGGTAGAATAAATTTTAATTACATTAATACTTTAGTACATTTATAATTTGAATTTGAATGCTGAGAGAAATTTTGAAAGTAGTATAAAAAAGAAAAAAGCCATGAATAACAAATGGTTGACTCCAGAAAATTTTATTTGACAAGTAACATGCTATCTATTGGCATACTCTAATTTTAAATTTGTAACATCCCCTGTCTACAATGAGAGTATGTAATGAAGTTCACCTAAAGGGGGCCAAAGGGCATTTGTTATTAAATTTGCATCTTTCTGAGGATAACAGTTTATAGGAGGAGGAACATTTTCAAGGGCATTAAACTATTTTAAGAGTTCTGAAACTTAAAGAGTTTGAAGTCTTTATCTATTCTAATTCTTATATTTCACATTCTATCTTTAATTGATTAATATATTGTTCAAAACTTTGCACTTTACTCAAGCTCAGATATCAAGGTTGTTTCTCTAAATCTATGCTTGTATTTATCTGACACTTTGCTGAAAATATAGGATTTGGATGACGTGAAATCCATTAATTATTATTTTTCAAACACACTGAATGTTTTCCTTGCACTAAATCTCTCTTTTCATAAATGGGGCATTTATCTTACTTTCCAAGACTGTCTCACTCTGCACTCCTAATCCAATTCTCTTCACTAATATGAGGGCTTTGCTCACTCAACAGTTTCAGAGACTTTGTCAAGCAAACCTTTCTTTGCTGAGTCATCACGTTTTTTTATTCTCATTTAGTTTCCTTCTCATTAGTACTATAAGTATACTCAAAGAATTATTCGTATTAGAGAAAAAAGAAGCAAGAAGAGGAGAAAGAAGGAAGTAAGAAAAGGGAAAGAAGGAAGGTGAGGGAAGTCAAAGGAAAGAGGAGAGGGAGGGAAAGAGGAAGGGAGGGGAGGAGGGAGGCAAGAAGGAAGGAAGGAAGAGGGGCGGGAAGGAGAGAATCTGTTCTTGGTTTTGCTACTCCCAAGTACCAGCCTATCACCCTTGGTCCCCTTTCTTTTGAGGTCTCTTTTCCTAAAAGAGTACTGTGCACACATCCCTCACTTCCTGCTCTCAACATCTTCCTTAGCTTCCTGCATCCTGCCTTCTGAATCTAAAGCTTTACTAAATTTGCTCTCTCAAAAGGTCACCAATGACTTCCCAGTGCAAAATAACTACAATTTCCGCCTACTCCCTCACTCTTTTTTGCTCAACAAGCTACTGATGGGTTTCTTCCAGGGACCCCCTGTTTGACTTCCATCACACTCTATCTACCTTAGTGTTATTCCCTCTGACTCCTGACCTCTTCCCTTTTTTCTCCCAAACCACAGTGAGGAGGTACTTTGAAATCTGTCTTTGCAATGGCTCCCATTTTCCTTTACTCTTTCTGTATTCTTTCTTCTTTGGCAAGCTCCTCTAATTTCATAGCTTTTACTACCAAATGTAGACAGCTCATACATGGGAAAATGTACTAAACAAAGTGCCAGCCCAACCTTTAATAAATATGGGGTGTATAAATAGGCATGCAAACATACTTTGTGATAAAAATGTCAATGAGGCAAGTGCAGTGTGTTCTGGAAACACATTAAATGGACTTCCAGTGAAATCTTTGGAAGTCAAGAACCCTTCCTGGAGGAGTTGATACATAATACAAGTTCTAATGAAAAAGAAGAACTAGACTTTGCTTAAGACTTTCCACTACTATATGCATATGTATTGCATCATGTGAAAAAGTTTTGAAATTAAAATGAATAAAAAGTAGTTCTTCAACCAACCATGAGGGAAGATAGATGGGCAAAGTTGGCAAAATATGAATATGCAAAGAAAATCCCATTTTGAAAATATTAAGGCTTAAAAATAGAGACTGTAATGTTATTCATAACTGTGCTAGACCAATATGAAGAAATAGATGTTTCGTCTTTTTGAGAAATGTATTAATGTAACTAAAATATATTAAGACTTTTAAAAAGAAAAAAAAAAAAAAAAAAAGAAGAACTAGAAAGGAAGTAGGAGGTTCCAAGCAAAGAAAGCAGCCTATTCCTCCAATTAAAAATAAAAAATAAATTTAAAAGGAGTTTTATCAAAAAATCAGCATATTCAAAAGCTTGTAATTAGGAGTATAATGTCACTTAACAGACATCAATTTGTTGACTAGAAAGAACAGTGGGGGGGGGCACAAAAAGTTGTCATCTGAATAAATGCCATGATAAACAGGGCTATATCAAAAAGCGTTTTACATTCAATCTTAAAAGTTTGGACTTTATCCTGAGGACAATGGGGGATCTACTGAACCTTAGAACAGCCATACTTAGGTCTGCATTTTGGAAAGATCATCTTAGATGCACTGAAATGAATATATGAGTATGCGACAAGGAAAGAGGGGATATGAGTTGGAAGATGATGGTAGTTCCCAGAGAGATGCGACTGTGTAGGAAATAAGGAAAGATGAAGAGATGAAGGAGATAAGTGGGCAAATCTGAGAGATATTTAGGAGGGAAAGTCTATGCAGATTTGGGAACAAAATGTTGAAGTAAATTTTAATTTTTTGCATACATTAGATGCCTGATAAAAATCCAAGTGGAAATCTCTATTAGTTGGATTTGTAGGTCAGGGGCTCAGAAGGGATTTTATATGTGTATTCACAGTAATAGTGGATAAAATAAGGAAGTATACGGACTCTATAGAGACAATAAATAGGAAAAAAAAAAAGATTCTTGGGTCTCAAAAACCCTGAGTTTTTGATACAAGCAGAGAAATCTGGGAACAACACTAAGTTGAAGGATGAGAAAATGATGGCACAAACTGGAGAATGGAGTAATGAAATACAGAAAAGAGTGAAAAACACTGCAAGGATGTCAATTCAGGACTGAGAGTTCATCACCAAATTTATCAACAAGAAGAATATCACTCACAACACTGAATAAAAGTTTCAGTTTATAAGTGGAGGACACAAGCAAGATTTCATAAATTGAGAAACTGGAGAGAGAAGAATTAGAGATAGCAAGTGGAAATGAATTTGTAAAAATAGGAGAGATAACAGAAGAGGAGGTAGAGTGTATCACGGGTCAACATGGCGTTTATGACGGGAGAGAACTGTGGTGAGTAAACCAATAAATATATGGTAGTCTAAAACAGAAAATAGAAATGTGAAGGGTGCAACAAGAACCCTGGGGCAGTATAACTCAGATAGGAGAGGAGTTAAGAACAAGTATACAGATGGTTACATTTCTATGAGGGAGGAAGAGTTAGAAAGTTGAGAAAGCTACTCTATTATTTTCTCTGAAAAGTCCTGGTCAATGCTGAGGATGACTGAGAATGAACATGACAGGGAACTTTAGGAAAATGAAGGTTACAAATAATCACTCCCACTGGATAAGTCATTTTCTATGATTAAAATCTATAATTGCCAGGAAATCTTGAAGGCATGACTGGGATCTGAAGCCATGACATCCAAGTATATGATCAGCCATGGCACTGAAAGATTTTTCAATAGCACACACACTATTTCATCTGAAACACAGGAACACAATGAGAGTGAGCCAGGATTAAGCACTCTGTCGGGAAATCTATTGGAAGGACACACTGAGGGGAAATTCAGAGCATCTGTGAGTTGAAGAGGCTGATTGCTATGCTGCTGGTATAATGACTTCTCCAATGTCTGTCTTGCCGGTGAGAGGGGAATTATGTACACACTGATCATTACTGCGTTTCCACTGCAGGACGGACGCATTTTGCATGCATGGAATTAATAAATGTATGAATGGCTCTGTCTGAAATCCTGGTTTATCTTGTTATTATTTTATCACAGCATCATACCACAGAGAATTTTCAGATTGTTTACTTTACAGCAGACAGAAAGGTTATTTTACTCTAACTGGAGATAAAACATTATTCAATTTACCTTCAGACTACCAGAGATAAAGGGACAAAGTCTATTTCTAAAGAGTTCTTCAAAAGAATATCCCTTTGCCTTGCCTGAACCCACTGATTTTAAATAACTTTCCCTTTCATACACTTATTGTCTCATGTGTTGCATAAAGCTTGGCTGTGTCTGCATGAACATGTAGCTTGGTCACCATCAGAACTCTTCAGAGTTGAAAAGATTCATGAATTAAATTGTCTACTTTTGCATCTTCCAGTAAAACATTGTAGCCCTATTCTATTGATCTCATAAGTTTATTTTCTAACTCTTTAATAACCTCTGTACTTCACAATGAACTCTCTCCCACACTTCTACTGTTCTCATTACAGGTTATATTCTACAGAGGTCCTGTTTAAGATGGGAAAGTTTTGCATCATTTGTATGATATAATCTATGCAAACAGCTATATTTCTACTCTATTCTTTATTTTTAAACTATCCACATCACTGTCAATTTGCTTGCATCTTTTTCTGTGACATGATATACCTGGGATGGATTATGTGCTAAGATGTTTCAATTATCAGTTACAGAGGTGTTCCCAACTGCACAGCTTTATTTAACTTCTGGTAGCAGCTTCTGCAAGCCATGGCCCTAGGATTTCCCTACAGTGAATGAACATGCAAAGTGAAAAGCAGAATTGGCAGAAGGTGCAAAAAGACAATGAGCACAGGCCTGAGAGGCAGCTACCATGACCCCCTTCCTCTCAATACCACCACTGAGGAGGAGCCCCAAGTTTCCAGACACTTATGCTCAACTGTTTGCAACAACTTTTCTTGTAAAGGACTGAGTGGGACAGTGGGGATGTGATGAAAGGCAAGTTAAGGCACTGGATTAAGAAGTCTTTCCTACTTTCAATAATTTATTCCTTTATGATACTGCATCTTTATTAGGTTGTCATTGCACATCTGTTAGTAACTTGGGGTGGTGGTTTAGTCTCTAAGTTGTGTCCGACTGCTGAAACCCCATGGAGAGTATCCCACCAGGCTCCTCTATTCATGGGACTTCCCAGGCAAGTATACTGGAATAGGTTGCATTTCCTTCTCCAGGGGATCTTTCCAACCCAAGGATCAAACTGGCGTCTCCTGCATTGGAGGTGCTATCCTTCATTGCAGGCGGATTCTTTACCGCTGAGCCACCAGGGAAGCCCTTCAGTAAATTAGGTGTATTTATTAAATTTAGTAGGCCAGTTGGGAGCTTTGTTGTTCAGTCGCTCAGTCATGGCTAACTCTTTGTGACTCCATGGACTGCAGCACCCTAGGCTTCCCTTTCCTTCACCATCTCCCGGAGCTTGCTCAAACTCATGTCCATTGAGTCGGTGATGCCATCCAACCACCTCATCCTCTGTCATCACCTTCTCCTCCTGCCTTCAACCTTTTCCAGCATCAGGGTCTTTTCCAATGAGTTGGCTCCTGGCATCAGGTCGCCAAAGTACTGGAGCTTCAGCATCAGTCCTTCCAATGAATACTCAGGGTGGATTTCCTTTAGTATTGACTGGTTTGATCTCCTTGCTGTTCAAGGGACTCTCAAGAGTCTTCTCCAGCACCACAGTTTGAAGGCATCAGTTCTTTTTTTTTTTTTCCATTTATTTTTATTAGTTGGAGGCTAATTACTTTACAATATTGTAGTGGTTTTTGCCATACATTGACATGAATCAGCCATAGATTTACATGTGTTCCCCATCCTGATCCCCCCTCCCACCTCCCTCCCTATCCCATCCCTCTGGGTCTTCCCAGTGCATCAGCTCTTTGGTGCTTAGTTTTTTTTATTGTCCAGCTCTCACATCCATACATGACTACTGGAAAAACCATAGTTATGACTATACGGACCTTTGTAGGCAAAGTAATGTCTCTGTTTTTTAATAGGCTGTCTAGATTTGTCATAGATTTTTTTTCCAAAGAGCAAGCGTCTTTTAATTTCAGGGCTGCAGTGACATTAAAGGGCTGGTATTCCCATTTCTTCTGTGTATTCTTGCCTCCTATTCTTAATATCTTCTTTTAATTTCACCATCCACAGTGATTCTGGAGCCCAAAAAAATAAAGTATGTCACTGTTTCCATTGTTTCCTGAAATATTTGTCATGAAGTGATGGGACCGGATGCCATGATCTTCGTTTTTTGAATGTTGAGTTTTAAGCCAGACTTTTCACTCTCCTCTTTTACTTTCACCAAGAGGCTCTTTGGGTGCTCTTTGCTTTCTACCAAAGGGTGGTGTCATCTGCATATCTGAGGTTATTGATATTTCTCCGGGCAATCTTAATTCCAGCTTGTGCTTCATCCAGCATTTCGCATGGTGTACTCTGCATATAAGTTAAATAAGCAGAGTGCCTTGACATACTCCTTTCCCAATTTGGAACCAGTCCATTGTTCCATGTATGGTTCTAACTGTTGCTTCTTGACCTGCATACAGGTTTCACAGGAGGCAGGTAAGGTGGTCTGTTATTCCCATCTCTGTAAGATTTTCTACAGTTTGTTGTGATCTACAGAGTAAAAGGCTTTAGTGTAGTCAATGAAGCAGAAGTAGAGACTTTTCTGAAAGTCTCTAGCTTTTTCTATGATCCAACAGATGCTGGCAATTTGCTCTCTGGTTCTTCTGCCTTTTCTAAATTCAACTGGAACATCTGGAAGTTCATGTACTGTTGAAGCCTCGCTTGAAGGATTTTGAGCATTACTTTGCTAAAGTGAGAGATGAGTGCAATTGTGTGGTAGTTTGGACATTATCTGGCATTGCCCTTCTTTGCAATTGGAATGAAAAGTGACCTTTTCCAGTTCTGTGGCAACTGTTGAGTTTTCCAAATTTGCTGGCATATTGAGTGCAGGACGTTATCAGCAACACCTTGTAGGATCTGAAATAGTTCAGCTGGAATTCCATCACCTCCACTAGCTTTGTTCATAGTGAAGCTTCCTAAGGCTCACTTGACTTGGCTTTAGGTGAGTGATCACATGGTTGTGGTTATCTGGGTCATTAAGATCTGTTTTGTATAATTCTTCTATTGTGCTCATCTTTGCATGAAATGTTTCCTTGGTATCTCTAAATTTCTTGAAGAGATTTTTCCCATTCTATTGTTTTCCTCTATTTCTTTGCATCGCTCACTTTAAAAAGCTTTCTTTTTTGCTTTTATTTCCAATATTCTGGGAGGTGGGTCATAGAGGATCCTGCTGTGATTTATGTCGGAGAGTGTTTTGCCTATGTTCTCCTCTAGGAGTTTTATAGTTTCTGGTCTTACATTTAGATCTTTAATCCATTTTGAGTTTATTTTTGTGTATGGTGTTAGAAAGTGTTCTAGTTTCATTCTTTTACAAGTGGTTGACCAGTTTTCCCAGCACCACTTGTTAAAGAGGTTGTCTTTTTTCCATTGTATATTCTTGCCTCCTTTGTCGAAGATAAGGTGTCCATAGGTTTGTGGATTTATCTCTGGGCTTTCTATTCTGTTCCATTGATCTATATTTCTGCCTTTGTGCCAGTACCATACTGTCTTGATGACTGTGGCTTTGTAGTATAGTCTGAAGTCAGGCAGGTTGATTTCTCCAGTTCCATTCTTCTTTCTCAAGATTACTTTGGCTATTCGAGGTTTTTTGTATTTCCAGGTGGGAATGCAAACTAGTACAGCCGCTATGGAGAACAGTGTGGAGATTTCTTAAAAAACTGGAAATAGAACTGCCATATGACCCAGCAATCCCACTTCTGGGCATACACACTGAGGAAACCAGATCTGAAAGAGACACGTGCACCCCAATGTTCATCGCAGCACTATTTATAATAGCCAGGACATGGAAGCAACCTAGATGCCCATCAGCAGACAAATGGATAAGGAAGCTGTGGTACATATACACCATGGAATATTACTCAGCCATTAAAAAGAATTCATTTGAATCAGTTCTAATGAGATGGATGAAACTGGAGCCCATTATACAGAGTGAAGTAAGCCAGAAAGATAAAGACCAATACAGTATACTAACTCATATATATGGAACTTAGAAAGATGGTAACAATAACCCTATATGCACAACAGAAAAAGAGACACAGATGTACAGAACAGAATTTTGGACTCTGTGGGAGAAGGCGAGGGTGGGATGTTTCGAGAGAACAGCATCAAAACATGTGTATTATCTAGGGTGAAACAGATCACCAGCCCAGGTTGGATGCATGAGACAAGTGCTCGGGCCTGGTGCACTGGGAAGACCCAGAGGAATCAGGTGGAGAGGGAGGTGGGAGGGGGGATTGGGATGGGGAATACATGTAAATCCATGGCTGATTCATGTCAATGTATGACAAAAACCACTACAATATTGTAAAGTAATTATCCTGCAACTAATAAAAATAAATGGGAAAAAAAAAAGCTTTCTCATCTCTCCGTG
Source organism: Cervus elaphus (assembly GCF_910594005.1). Lineage (NCBI taxonomy): Eukaryota > Metazoa > Chordata > Mammalia > Artiodactyla > Cervidae > Cervus > Cervus elaphus. Next base: position 37,380,086 of record NC_057828.1, on the reverse strand, counting down.
CTATTCTTTGTAATTCTGCATTCTCCTGAGTATATCCTGCCTTTTCTCCTTTGCCTTTCATGTCTCTTCTTTTCACAGCTATTTGTAAGGCCTCCTCAGACAGACTTTTTGCCTTTCTTTTTCTTGGTGATGTTCTTGATACCACCTCCTGCACAATGTTACGTAGCTCTGTCCATAGTTCTGCAGGCACTCTGCCTATCAGATCTAATCCCTTCAATCAATTTCCCACTTCCATGTGTAACAGTAAGGAATTTGACTTATGTCATACCTGAATGGTCTAGTGGTTTTCTCTACTTTCTTCAATTTAAGTCTGAATTTGGCAATAAGGAGTTCATGATCTGAGCCACAGTCAGCTCCTGGTCTTGTTTTTGCTGACTGTACAGAGCTTCTTCATCTTTGGCAGCAAAGACTATAATCAATCTGATTTCAGTATTGACCATCTGGTGATGTCCATGTGTAGAGTCTTCTCTTGTGTTGTTGGAAAAGGGTGTTTGCTATAACCAGCACATTCTCTTGGCAAAACTCTCTTACCCTTTGTCTTGCCTCATTTTGTACTCCAAGGTCAAACTTGCCTGTTACTCCAGGTATCTCCTGACTTCCTACTTCTGCATTCCAGTTCCCTACGATGAAAAGGACATCTTCTAGTTGGGAACTAGAAGACATTAATAAATCTAAGAGTGCAAGTTTGTAAAAAAGTGAGGCAATGGGAATTTGCCTACTATATAGGGACACGGTATTCTCCTTCCTTCATAGCTTGTTCACTACACGCCAGTTGAGTAGAAAGGTCCCAGAAGAGTAAGTAGTTCAGTAGTCGTGTGTTCCAACCTGCAATATCATTTTATCTTACAATACTTGCTGGTATAAATGTGTCATTCCAGACAGGGTGATCCACTCTCTCTCCTGAACTGTAGGGAAAGGAAATGTCTTCGACTGCTACTTTCCTAAGCTGGATGCAAGTGGTCAGACTTGAATCATGTTAAAAAAAAGAATTCCTGATGGATTTCAGGATACTTTCTAATGGCCTTATATTTTTTTGAAAAGTTTCTCAGAAAAATAATCAAACCATAACCTAAAACAGCTATTTCACTTAATATGATATTATTTGAGGCCTAAAGGTAAACTTCCAAACTATGTTGCCTTTTTTATGATTTTTTGAGACTCTCATTATGTCCTTACTATGCCTTTGCTTTGGGTTTTCCAGAGTGCTACAATATTTCAATCAGTAAATCATGTTTTATTTCTAACAGGAACTACCACTTGCCCATAAAACTCATACTTCCATGCAATAAAGACAACTTCCTTAGGCAGCCTCAGAACATTTAGAATACTTTCCTACAGTTAGATAACATTTATTCTTGCCTTTACTTAGAGAAAAATATATGATATGAAACCTATGGATTGATAAGCCCAGGATATTTCATTTTATGTCCTACAATTAAACCCTTCGTGTCATGTAGGGTAACTGGAACATAGGTCTTATACTTTGAGATAAACTTCTATCTAGAGCTTGAGTAGTAAATATGAAAATGCCCTTATACTTTGAGATAAACTTTATCTAGAGCTTGAGTAATAAATATGAAAATGCCCTCTATATAATGTTAAGTGAAATATTAAAATAACAGTCTATTTTTATATTAATGTTCTCTTTGTTAAAAATGTTTAAAATTAAATAATATTTAAACATCCAATATGTATGAGAACCACAGTAAAGATGCCAGATATGGAGCAAAGAACAAAACAAAGTCCTTCTACTTACAAAGTTCACAGTCTAGTGAAAATTTGCCTCAGACTTTGGGAAATGTCCTGAAATTAGACCATCATGTGACAACGGAAGGGCATCCCAGGTCTCTGTCCACAGGGGTGGTGTTACGTCAACATGCTCTTGAAAGAGGTCAATCCTAAAAATATCCTTAGCAAAGGTCAGTTCTCTGATGTCCTTGGGAAAGCTCAATCCTAGAGTCAGCAATGAGAATTTAGAAACTGTGGCTAAGAGTAGAATGAAGGCAAATTCTATCCTTTTCTCATTGACTAGGAGCTAACTGAGCCCAGATACTGGACCTGAACATACCTGAAAGACTGTCCGTGTTGGGGATGTTGGCCAGTGTCACTAGACATGAGGAGGGCAAGAGGGGATCAGCTTCTAAGGGACGCAGTGACAAATCTGGACTGTGAAGGGGTGAGAGCTACGCTTGTTGATGTATTTTCCTACTACTCCCCATGAGACTCAAGAAAATCTTGCAAAGAGTTAAAGTCTGAGAGGCGAAAGTGGAAGTTGGGAAGAAGCACAGACTTCATAGCTTCTAGGTAGGAACGGTGCCCCTAGCTGGGATCAAACAATGGTGGCAGGGGGTCATCATGCTAGGACACAGCAACCTTATAAGGACAACTGAAGCTGTGGCAAGGATGTGGGCCTCACAAACTGATGGGGGCAAAGGGACATGAGATACTGGCTCCTGAGTGGTCCAGGAAAACTCCCATACATGGGGAAGGAAAGATACCGAGTGAGACAAATTCCAGTACAAAAAAAAGTCAGAAAGAACTTAGGCCATCAAAAAGACTGAAAAAAAAATGTGCCAGAATTTTAGTGGTGATTACCTGACTGCTTTTTGTGAGAACATTTTATTCTCCTCTTTATGTTTTTTCACATTTCTTAAATTATTTATGGTAGATTCATATTGCTTTTTAATAGTTTAGAATATTTTAAGAAAAATGTAAACAACTAACGTACTACATGTGACATCTGACATCTATCCTCCCAAAAGATATATTGAACCACCCAACAAGCAGAGCAGAAGGTACACTTGAGGAAATATCTAAGGAAAACCTGGCAGATCATTTAATGAAAGATCATAGCAAACGCCTTCTTCCAACAACACAAGAGAAGACTCTACACATGGACATCACCAGATAGTCAATACTGAAATCAGATTGATTATATTCTCTGCAGCCAAAGATGGAGAAGCTCTATACAGTCAGCAAAAACAAGACCAGGAGCTGACTGTGGCTTAGAGCATGAACTCCTTATTGCCAAATTCAGACGTAAATTGAAGAAAGTAGGGAAAACCACTAGACCATTTAGGTATGACCGAAATCAAATCCCTTACAATCATACAGTGAAAGTGAGAAATGGATTTAAGGGATTAGATCTAATTAATAGAGTGCCTGAAGAACTATGGTTGGAGGTTCCTGACACTGTACAGGAGACAGGGATCAAGACCATCACCAAGAAAAATGCAAAAAGCCAAAATGGTTGTCTGAGGAGGCCTTACAAATTGCTGTGAAAAGAAGAGAAGTTAAAGGCAAAGGAGAAAAGGAAAGATATTCCCATTTGAATGCAGAGTTCCAAAGAATAGCAAGGAGAGATAAGAAAGCCTTCCTCAGAGATCAATGCAAAGAAATAGAGGAAAACAATAGAATGGGAAAGACTAGAGATCTCTTCAAGAAAATTAGAGATACCAAGGGAACATTTCATGCAAAGATGGGCTCAGTAAAGGGCAGAAATTGTATGAACCTAACAGAAGCAGGAGATATTAAGAAGAGGTGGCAAGAATACACAGAAGAACTATACAAAAAAGATCTTCAAGACCAGATAATCACGATGATGTGATCACTCACCTAGGGCCAGACATCCTGGAATGCGAAGTCAAGTGGGCCTCAGGAAGCATCACTACAAAAAAAGCTAGTGGAGGTGATGGAACTCCAGTTGAGATATTTCAAATCCTACAAGATGATGCTGTGAAAGTGCTTCATACAATATTCCAGCAAATTTGGAAAACTCAGCAGTGGCCACAGGACTGGAAAAAGGTCAGTTATCATTAAAATCCCAAAGAAAAGCAATGCCAAAGAATGCTCAAAGTACCGTACAATTGCACTTATCTCACATGCTGGTAAAGTAATGCTCAAAAGTCTCCAAGCCAGGCTTCAACAGTATGTGAACCATGAACTTCCAGATGTTCAAGCTGGATTTAGAAATGGCAGAGGAACAAGAGGTCAAATTGCCAACATCCATCAGATCATCGAAAAAGCAAGAGAGTTCCAGAAAAACATCTATTTGTGCTTTATTGACTATGCTAAAGCCTTTGACTGTGTGGATGACAATAAACTGTGAAAAATTCTGAAAGAGATGAGAATACCAGACCACCTTACCTGCCTCCTGAGAAACATGTATGCAGGTCAGGAAGCAACAGTTAAAAGTGGACATGGAACAACAGACTGGCTCCAAATAGGAAAAGGGGTATGTCAAGGCTGTATATTGTCACCCTGCATATTTAACTTCTATGCAGAGTACATCATGAGAAATGCTGGGCTGGAAGAAGCACTAGCTGGAATCAAGATTACCGGGAGAAATATCAATAACTTCAGACATGCAGATGACACCACCCTTATGGAAGAAGGTGAAGAAGAACTAAAGAGCCTCTTGATGAAAGTGAAAGAGGAGAGTGAAAAAGTTGGTTTAAAATTCAATATTTAGAAAACTAAGATCATGGCATCCTGTCCCATCACTTCATGACAAACAGATGTGGAAACAATGGAAACTGTGACAAACTTATTTTGGGGGGCTCCAAAATCACTGCAGATGGTGACTGCAACCATGAAATTGAAAGACGCTTGCTCCTTGCAAGAAATGTTATGACCAACCTAGGCAGCCTATTAAAAAGCAGAGACATTACTGTGCCAATAAACGTCCATCTAGTCAAGGCTATGGTTTTTCCAGTAGTCATGTATGGATGTGAGAGTTGGAATATAAAAAAATCTGAGTGCTGAAGAATTGGTGCTTTTGAACTGTGCTGTTAGAGAAGACTCTTGAGAGTCCCTTGGACTGCAAGGAGATCCAACCAGTCCATCCTAAAAGAGATCAGTCCTAGGTGTTCATTGGAAGGACTGATGTTGAAGCTGAAACTCCAATACTTTGGCCACCTGATGCGAAGAGCTGACTCATTTGAAAAGACCATGATGCTGGGAAAGATTGAGGGCAGGAGAAGAAGGGGACGACAGAGGATGAGATGGTTCGATGGCATCACCGACTCAATGGACATGGGTTTGGGTGGACTCTGGGAGTTGGTGATGGACAGGGAGGCCTGGCATGCTGCGGTTCATGGGGTTGCACAGAGTCGGACATGACTGAGCGGCTGAACTGAACTGAGTAGTTACATGATCTGAGACCTAGTTTTCTGGTCTACCACCTACTGTAAGAAGTTTCTCTCTTTTTTTTCTTTGAAATTGAATAACATACTGTTGACACTTGAACAATGTGGAGCTTTCGGGCACTGACCCACCACACAATTGAAAATATAAGCATAATTTTACAGTCAATCCTCCATATCCAGGGTTCCACAGCCTCAAATTCAAAACTTCAGATTTTATAGTATTGCAGTATTTGCTATTGAAAAAATCTACAAATTAGTGGACCTATGTAGTTCAAAGCTGTGTTGTTTAAGGGTCAACTGTATACCAAGTTTTCAGCAGGTACTTGGCACATAGTTGGTATTCAGTACATGTGAATTTTTTTGTCTCCTTCCTATTCATATGATTTAAATAGGAAGAAAACATACAGCATGGTACCTGGCAACACCTGATTAACTAATGCTAATGCATTATAATTATTTTCTGTTATTGCAATATAGTAATCGAGGTGGGAGATGAAGACAGCCAGAAGTCAAAACCAGAAAAATCCTCTATCAGCAAGAAAGATGGCCTGCTCATGGGTACACCATGGCAGACATGCTGGCAGTTACAGCCTGTATTCTGACAATCATAACTTTGATTTACGGACTTCTGAAGATTTTTCAGTACATTCTGGGCTTTGAGTTTTAATTATGTAGAGTAACTACATGATTATACTAATAAAATGACACTAGCACTTACTTGTTTCATTATGAAATATGGTATTTAAATGCAAATGCAAAATACATATAAACGGGGAAGAGGAAGAGAACAACTTGTAGCTAGGATATAAGTTAAATGAAAGAGTTGATGCCAGTAGCCTAGATATGACTGAAATTTACTTGCTGGTTTTGATTATTTTAACTGGAAGATACCATAGAGTAAACATTTGCAGACTTCTTACTTTCTGCCATGCTAAAGCATTCCCAAGGGGCCCACCAAAAGAGAGGTTCCTGATTATAGTCAATATAAAGATATTAATACTGTATTTGTATTTTAAATATTTAAGTATTTTTAAACCTGGGGTTCCAATGGAGTACATGAAAAAAAAAGAAAAGCTGATAAGACACTAAAATGAATGCATAATGGAAACTATGGTTCTTGCTCATCTCACATGAAAATAATTAGAACAACGTATAGCATTCCCTGTGTACATAACTGGGCTTCCCTGGTGGCTCAAATGGTAAAGAATCTGCCTGCCGGAGACCTGGGTTTGATTCCTGGGTCAGGAAGATCCCCTGGAGAAGGGAATGGCTACCCACTCCAGTATTCTTACCTGGAGAATTCCATGGACAGAGGAGCCTGGTGGGCTACAATGTACATAATTATGAAGGTCTGGCTGCAGGAGAAGGGACATGGGTTGGGAGCAAGTAATCAAAGAATACGAGGAATTTATTAGTATTTTCTTTAAGCATTACTTGTAACAGAAAATGCAAATTTGCAAGATGCATGCTTGGGTTATATCTATCACTCTGAACAATGTTAAACTAATCAGTCTTGTTAGAGGTGTGTATGTGATGGCTCCAGTCTATGATTTCTTGAATATTATCAGCAGAATTTTAAATTACGCCTTAGAAACACAATATTTTCTTAGAATGGTTCTTTAGCACTGAAATAATAATTAATAAAGGGGTCACTTTAATTTTATTTCACATTGACATGGTAACTTGTCAACTGGACAATAAAACATGTATTTTTATAGGTTCAGAGTGCTTTAAATGCTTCTACTTTCCACTATCCAAGTAAGACTATTGTTTGAAACAAGAGTATATAGAAAAGATCTCCTTCTATTCTGCCTATATTACATATGAATTGAGATATATATAGGAAATAGCTCTGACAAAAGGTATACCCAGGATGTAATAGGTAAATATAACAACAAATCCCAAAAAATCAAGTACTTTATTCCAAAAGATACTGAAACATCTTATCAGGTAGACGTATGCACCTACCATGGCTGCCAATCATTTAAGGAAAAGCAGGATCTAGTTCTGAAATAATTGTGCAAAAAGGAGCATACACACAGGGTGGAGATTGGGGAAAAGTTTCTATGCATTTAAATGGGCTTTTGTCAGATTTGGGGCATTCATAGTTTCTTTCCTCTCAGTTGATTCTCCAATTGTAAAATAACTATGTCTGTATGGCTACTTCATGGTATTTTTGTGGTATTCAGATGAAATGATCTATTTAAAACTATTTTAAAAGCTATGTTTGACTGAAGCAATAAGACTGACATGTAAAATAAAATATAAAAGATAATAAAATTAAGCTAACAAATGTAAATATGCTTGGAAAATATTCATGGTAAAGGAATGCCAATGGGAAATGAATGATAAATAAAAGGTTTCATGGAACAGGTTGTGTTTTTGAAGGCTAATATAAAAATTGCATACATTTTTAGAGAATTCAATTTAGTTTAAAAACTATGTTTTTAAATTGTTTTAAAACCTAAAAACAGAGATAGTCTATACTTTCTCAAATCTGAAACATACTGATCTCACTGGCCAAGCTAACCAAATCCATGGAATACAAAGGCCATATGTAACAGAATTTTATTATATTTAATAGAATTTAGATCACTTCTCTAGAGGACTTGTGGCAAGACTTAGGGGCAGATGACAGACTCTATAATGGTAAACACAATAGATTGATTCAATTAATTCAGATAAGATAGTCAATTCAGTTTGATAAAACATCCAGGTGAATCTCAATTTTGTACACATCTCAATTTTCACAGTGCCTTTTTTTTTTTTTACAATATATGATACTTCTAAAGAAAAAAATTGCAACTGTTCAAAATTAAACTTTTATCCTGAATAAATCTACATTTATTCTTAATCTTATTCTTCTGTGTGCATTTTAAACCATTTCTTTTACATTGGGTTTGGTTTAGATGAAGAAAAGTGCATTTGAAATTTCTTCCTCTTCACTTCTCATCCACTTAGGAGATCACAAACTAAATCAGTAGTTATCAAAAATTTGATAGCACTTCTGTGGATTCCCATTAGTTTAAAAAAAAAAAAAAACATGGCTGATTCATGTCAATGTATGACAAAACCCACTACAATATTGTAAAGTAATTAGCCTCCAACTAATAAAAATAAATGAAAAAAAAAAGATCAAGTGATAATTGAGAACTGATTGATCTTGGAACTTCAGTCAGTGACTGGACAGGATATATGTTCTCTGCCATTACATTATTGAGATTTGACTGAAGCAATAAGACCGACATGTAAAATAAAATATAAAAGATAATAAAATTAAGCTAACAAATGTAAATATGCTTGGAAAATATTCATGGTAAAGGAAAGCCAATGGGAAATGAATGATAAATAAAAGGTTTCATGGAACAGGTTGTGTTTTTGAAGGCTAATATAAAAATTGCATACATTTTTAGAGAATTCAATTTAGTTAAATGTCCCTGCAAATGTTCAGGGTTTTAAAAGAATCTGGCCTATTTTAAAATAAAATCAGGATTTTGGCACACTTGCATGTTGACTCATTTGAGCTTCACAAAACACTGTACTAAAATCATCTTACTGAAAAGACGAAAAAAAGTAAAAACAGAGAAATTAAGTCACTTGCCCAATGCCCCATAGATAGTAAGTATATATAGAGACTCAAGCTCAAGTATGTCAGCAAAGCCCATGAGCCATCTTCAATTTCAGGATGTCTCTCAAGGAATACTGGGATCTCAAGAAGCATGGGCTGATAGAAAGAGAAAAGCAGAACGATTAGGGTGACACTTAGGGAACATATACATATTTAATGCTCTTTGACTTCCAGAGGTCATAGTAAGACTCATGTCAAATCTTCACTACTCGTTAGTCTGAGGTATTACTCATCTTGATCAGTATCATCTCAAGAGTTTGGTAAGAGTGACCCTTCTTCCAGTGAGAGGCAGCAAGGATCACAGATGAGCAGGGTGATATCAAGGAGTTATCAATGGTTTGTCAACTATTTCGTGAAGGATGGAAAATTCACTGAAGCTTTATCTTTTGATAAATTCATTCAAAATCACATCTACAATTAGTATGATATGATATTGGACACAAAGCATATTTACTAAGAAAAGATGAACAGGTGCTGGAGGGTGGATTTTGCAACTCCAAACTAAAAGCTAGTAGGACATATCATAGGAGGGCAGATCTGAAAGGCAGAAGAAATACAGATGTGGAAGATTTTTTAGGAATTGTCCCAATTTGCTTGCATCCTTCTGCATCCATGTTTTTGGATAGTACCTTCCTGCACTGGTTCTGTTCCTGGCCATGGTGCTTGCCTTGGCAGATGAAACAAAGAGAAAATGTGACACAAGCAGAAGCCTGTGTTGCGCTTGGAACCCTGAAAACAGCCTGGTAAAAAGCCAGTGCTAGCAGGCTGAAGGATGAGAGAATGAGACGCACCTGGCTGACAGCCTACCGAGCACCAAATATGTCAGAAATCCTAGATCATCCACCCACCAGCTGGCTACAGTCCATCAGAAAGTCCAGCAGGAACCAACCAAGGAAACTCTGGCCAGAAGACGTGACCAGCCAATCTACAGAATCATGAACTAAATAGAATAGCTGTTTATTCTAAGTCACTAAGTTTCAGGGTAGTTTGTTACACAGCAAAGGGTAATCAATATGATAGAATACTATTTCAAACAATGGGGGGCAAAAACAAACAAAAGGTTACTACCTTTATCTAAGAGCATAGACTACCTGTTTCTTGTTTCCCAATTAAGACCTGAAAAACTAGAAGGCTTATACTGTAAAAAATAAATGGTGTGCCCATGCAGAAAGGACCTTGGAGAACTCAAAGAATACCGTACTTCAGAATGGTAGGAGAACAGCAGAATTATTCTCATACAACCGTCAGTAAAACAGAAAAACACCACGGGGCCTTAGGAAGTTCAGTGCATCTTCTCTAAACAAAACACATCTCATTTTAATTTCAGGGATGTGAAAAATTTGCGACACATGAAGGCTCTTCTTACGTGACACTTTTTAAAATGCATTAAATCCTTCATAATTAGGAATGTGTTCTAGGCAATGGAAAAGTGTGCTTGTAGAAAATGTTTTCAAACTCTGCAAGTTGGGTTTCGTGTTGCAGAATACACAAAATGTCTACCACAATGAACGAGTCCATGACTGCAATAAGACCATTAAAAACAAAATGTAGGAGTGATAAAAAGAAGTTAGAATTACAAATAAAATTGTTTTCAAACCTCACACAAAAAAACAGAGTTAAGGGAAAATTAACAAGATTTGGTCCTGTGTGTTTTCATAAGAGAAATCACATTATTTCATAATCCCTTGCTATAAGTTATATGTATAATTATTTATGGACATGTATAATGCTCATCCATTCTAACAGTCACCAATCACTTGAGTTAAATATTATAAAACAGGACATTACATATTGAAAAAAAATTAAGTAAACTGAATTAAATATAGTTAAGTATACTATAGTTTTTAGTTAAATATACATTGATTACCATAAAATCTGTATATATGTGAAAAATATAGTTAAATATAATCATAATTTTTCAGGTTTGCTTGCCAAGTTTGTTTGTCACGTTAGCCCTGAGAAAACATATTTCTTAAAACCACAAAGAAAATAATTCTATGGGAAAATGATTTATTTACCTGGATCTTCTATGGTTAAGTTCTTTATTAACCATTGAACGATATCTGACCCTAGAATAAGAAAAAAAGAAAAACACAAATATATGTGAATATCTATATATGTTAAATTCAAGAACATTTAACAGCACTTAGAAGAGAAGGAATGTATCTAATTGTTATAATAGACTAAGGATCAGCCACATACGAGGTGTTGAAAATAGTGTGAATACATTGTCTTCATTCAATGAGTCAAGTGCAAACTAGTCAATTATTAAATATGAAATGTTTAAACAGAAAGATTTAATATACTAGTAGTGGATAAAGCGATTCACTTATTTATTCACTTAATGAATGATTGCTGAGTATCTACTATGTTTTAAGCACAATTCTTAGCATGGAAAAGCTAATACTTTGTAAGCTGATGCTTTTCTCATTTCTGATTTGCCTCATCCATCCCTGTATCTACTCTCAAGTCAACCAAAATGTGCTGACAGGTTTTGAAACTCCTTTGTGTTTCAAGCCTTTATAGTACTATTCTCTTTGACTGAAAGGTCTTTCCACTATTTTCAAGACACTCAAGATTCATTTACACAGTAGAACTTCCCTTGATCCTCACCTTTGGCAGTGTGCATGGAGAGCCTTAAGCCAGTCAAAAGAAAAGCAGAGTAGTCAACATTTCTGCTAGTTGTGATCCAAGATTGAAAGGCCCTGAGCTAGTTCAGTGTACAAGAGAATTAGAACAAAATCAGACTTGTGACTGACTAGGACTGGAGTTGGCCAGTAGGAGAACTATGAGGACTCAAGGTTTCCAGTCCAGGAGCATTATGTATGAACAGAATGGTAAAAATACGAGCAGAAATGGGAGATTACAGAAGAGCAGATTTACCTAAGAGGTTCATTTCTGTTCAACTTTGGTTTTCAGTGTAATTCATTTCTACATAAAATAACAACAACAACAAAAATGTAATGTAAATAGCTATACACACTCAGTAAACTGCCTCAGTGCTGCATGAATGAAATTTTGTGTAAGTGGAGATTCCATTTCTACCTCTCTTGGAGACTTGGTAGGGTTGTAGCCTACCCACCTGAGATCTAATAAATGAGTGACATTAACAGTGAGCAAATAATTCCAGTTGCTTAAAACAGAATGGGTCCAAATTAATTTTAAAACAAACTTGATTATCAAACTTGACAACGGTGTTTATGAAGTTTCCTAAAATTTCCTAAAATTTATGAAAACACTTACACTCAAAATAGACTTTAATAAGCATGCATTTTGAAAATATTGAATCTAACTTGTGCTCTCTCATAGTTGTTCCTTTAAAACTGCCATTGATTTAAATGTGTTTGCGAGGATGGATTCATCTAGATCCTCAAGAAAGCTCTGAGGAAATGAAGGACAGAAAACCATTCACAAGAGCACAGATATTGCAAAGTGTTGTGCCTAACTTGCCATTAACAACCTAAGTTATCTTGAGGAGTGGTCTTCCCTTTTGAAAAAAGGAGAAACTCAGCTTTTCAAATATATATATAGTGCTACTTGACCAATGTAGAATTTCAAGTACCTAAATCTTATTAGCTATCTCCAGGCACCCTGCTTATTTTTCACATTTGAGCATCTATTTAGGGAAAATATACAAGCAGCCATTGGAAAATGTCTATTCTTTTGAAGAGAGCCAAATATTGGTTCCAGGACTATAATTTTTTCTTATTGTGAAAGATGATTTTAAAATACCTTCAGAAAAAGTTTTTTTTTTAAGTTTTCTTCTTTCTTCCTCCACCCCACTTTCCTGAACAGAAAGAAATGCAAAGAAGCCTAATTTTTGAAATTACATTTAATACAGGAAACAAGAAACTTATTTTCCTGGCCTAGTTTTTGGTTATTTCTGTTACAGAGGTAGTCTCAGTTCAGCATAAAAGAGCCAGTTTGATTGCTTGTCAGTATAATTATAGTGGTTTTATTGTTGTGTGATCACCCAATATATTTATGGCTTTAAGTTAACACATTATGAACTATTATTTTATTGTTAAATGTATATCCATTCATCATATTCAACTATTAGGCACCTATGTTAGCAAGACCTTAATTCCCAGTTAAGAGAGTTAGAGACAGAGAAAGGAAGAAAAAAATTCCAGCATCTTATGGAACCAAAAGATTGAAAGAGAAATGTGTTATCACAGTCACATTAAGAGCTGATTCAATGGCTTCATAGCCAGGAGGGGTATAGGAAGGAATAACACCTTTCTAGCAATTTCTAAGCTTTATCTTTAACATTAACAAATAAGTGGGCAGATCTGCTAAAATTTTCATGCATAAATGTATATATCCAGAATACTTAAGAGTTTCAATTATCTTTATACTGAGGACATCAGAGTAACAAGCAGGGTGTTGTGTTTTGTTTTTTTCTTTTAAATTGTATTAGAGCTATCAATTAGCTACAATGTGAAACTAGTTAAGAGATGCAACAGTATCTCATACCCTAAGAGATACAAATCAGCCCTGTCACTGCAACTTCTGGAAAGCTTAGCCCTGATCTGTGCTTTTGACTTGAAATCTTAGAGGTATCTATCACTTTTAGAGTTACAAAATTATGTGTTCTCTCTACTTAACAGAAGCAGTGTAAGTTATATCACTGTATAATCCCACAATCTATGATTTGAAGTGAAAACAAGGAAAACAAACAAGCAAGTGTTCTTCACACACTGCTCATAGTTCTCCACATACCATACTGTTTCTTACTTCCATGACTGCTTATGCTATTCTGACTCTTTTTCCTTCAGTTAATCCCAGCTGACTTCATCAACTTCAGTTCATATATTAACTACTTCAGGAAGCCTACTCTTCTCACCCTCACTTCACCTTATCAGGTGATGTGTTTCTCCTTTAAGATCTATTAATATCATCATTCATTACACTTGTCAATGGTATTATCTTCCTCTGTTAACTTTTATCTGTATCTTGAGTTCCTCGGAGATAGGGGTGTGTGTTACTTATCTCTGGATCTAAAACACCCAGACCAGTGGCTGACATATAAAAGGTGATGCGCAAGTGTTAAAAGAATGAACAAACAGCAAGATTTCCCCCTTCATATCCTACTCTAAGGGAATTTATAAAACAAAGGCAGTGGTCATACAAAGATATTTGACTGGCATATAGTTTTCAGCTACCATAATTTCTCTTCATAATCTTCCCTTTCCAAGGCTATCACTTCAGGACTCCGTCCACAATTAAAGAAAAAGAATCAAAGACATTTAGACATAAATATTATCTCCTCACCCATGCTCTGGACTTGAGTAGTAAAGGGGCTTCCTCAAGACTGCTCCAATGCTGAGTGATAAGACCAGGACTAGGTTCTGTGCTGAGGCTACTGTATTCCCACTCAGGCCATATAGCCTCTCCAGATTACAGCACATACCCTCACAAGTGACAACTATAACTATCCCCACCCTGAACCTGAAAATGAAGTTCACCAAAAGAAAAATACTGTTAAATTTTCATAAATATGATATATGAGGACTTGCAAGCAACCAAAGACAGCAAGGAGATCAAACCAGTCAATCCTAAAGGAAATTAGTCCTGAATATTCACTGGAAAGACTGATGCTGAAGCTGAAACTCCAATATTTGGCCACCTGATGCCAAGAACTGACTCACTGGAAAAGATCCTGATGCTGGGGAAGACTGAAGGCAGGAGGAGAAGGGGATGACAGAGGATGCGATGGTTGGATAGCCTCACTGACTCAATGGACATGAGTTTGAGCAAGTTCTGGGAATTGGTGATGGAGAGGGAAGCCTGGCATGCTGAAGTCCATGGGGTTGCAAAGAGTCATGACTGAGCAACTGAACTGACTAAGCAACTGAAGCAACCAAAATGTTACAGCTTTGATTTGTACCTTTAACAAAACAAAAACCTTCTTTTAATAATTTCTGATAGAGATTTTAATGAAAAACTTTAGCTCTCAATCATAAGGAAAGGGTTCAAAATATTCCTGAGGCAAAGATACTGAACTTTAAACTATTTTTCTTTCAGGAGAATAAGAAGGCTCTTTGAACTGCCTAAATACCTTTTCTGAATCCTTAGAACCACACAGACACAGTCCTGGCAATATGACTATACCACAAGTAGTCCATGATTTGGAGAAGGCAATGGCACCCCACTCCAGTACTCTTGCCTTGAAAATTCTGTGGATGGAGGAGCCTGGTAGGCTGCAGTCCATGGGGTCGCTAAGAGTCAGACATGACTGAGCGACTTCACTTTCACTTTTCACTTTCACGCATTGGAGAAGGAAATGGCAACCCACTCCAGTGTTCTTGCCTGGAGAATCCCAGGGACCGGGAAGCCTGGTGGGCTGCCGTCTATGGGGTCGCACAGAGTCGGACACAACTGAAGTGACTTAGCAGCAGCAGCAGTCCATGTTTTTGATGGGTTAAGTATTCTCAGGATCTCTCAGTAAATATTTTGTTTTGTTGTTGTCCAACTCTTTGTGACCTCATGGACTGTAGCCCATTGGGCGCCTCTGTCCATGGGATTTTCCAGGGAAGAATACTTGAATGGGTTGCCATTTCCTTCTCAAGGGGATCTTCCCAACCCAGGGATCAAACCTGAGCCTCCTCCTCATCATTAAACAGTATGTAATGCACATTTATTGAGTTTCTTTGAAAATCTTGCTCTAGACCTATAGTTCTAGGGATGAATAGGAAAGAATGTGGAATGAAGCAGATTTACTCTTCTGTGAGAACCTTGAGGGAAGACAGGATGTCATAATAATCACATTTCCCTCATTCTCTTCAAAGTGCTATATAACACAGGTCATTGTTGAATATTTATTGGAGGTATAGCTTAGCTGTTTATAGACATGTACTTTTTGCACAAAGGACCCCAAACACTGAAAAATTGGCTCTAACAGTAATTACCATCCAATATTTAATGACACCCCTGTGCATCTCTGTTCTAATTTTTAAAATTCTTCATGCAAAAAAAATGCCACTTTAATTTTTAAAACTGCAGAACTTCATAAGATTTAAACAAATAAGGTTTTTTTTCTTTTTGTAAGCTGACATATTCAGTTCAGTTCAGTTCAGTTCAGTCGCTCAGTCGTGTCTGACTCTTTGCGACCCCATGAATCGCAGCACACCAGGCCTCCCTGTCCATCACAAACTCCCGGAGGTTACTCAAACTCATGTCCATCGAGTCGGTGATGCCATCCAGTCATCTCATCCTCTGTTGTCTCCTCCTCCTTCTGCCCCCAATCCCTCCCAGCATCAGGGTCTTTTCCAATGAGTCAACTCTTTGCATGAGGTGGCCAAAGTACTGGAGTTTCAGCTTCAGCATCAGTCCTTCCAATGAACACCCAGGACTGATCTCCTTCAGGATGGACTGGTTGGATCTCCTTGCAGTCCAAGGGACTCTCAAGAGTCTTCTCCAACACCACAGTTCAAAAGCATCAATTTTTCGGCACTCAGCTTTCTTCATAGTCCAACTCTCACATCCATACATGACCACTGGAGAAACCATAGCCTTGACTAGATGGACCTTTGTTGGCAAAGTAATGTCTCTGCTTTTTAATATGCTGTCTAGGTTGGTCATAACTTTACTTCCAAGGAATAAGCGTCTTTTAATTTCATGGCTGCAGTCACCATCCGCAGTGATTTTGGAGCCCAAAAAAATAAAGTCTGACACTGTTTCCACTGTCTCCCCATCTATTTCCCATGAGGTGATGGGACCAGATGCCATGATCTTAGATTTCTGAACGTTAAGCTTTAAGCCAACTTTTTCACTCTCCTCTTTCACTTTCATCAAGAGGCTTTTTAGTTCCTCTTCACTCTCTGCCATAAGGGTGGTGGCATCTGCATATCTGAGGTTATTGATATTTCTCCCGGCAATCTTGACTCCGGCTTGTGCTTCTTCCAGCCCAGCGTTTCTCATGATGTACTCTGCACTTGCAAAGCTGAAAGAGTTAACTGATTCCTTAATCTTTAAAATAAGCAACTGCTAATATCTAAAAAACAAGGCTTTCCAGGTAGTGCAGGGGTAAAGAATCCATTTGCCAATGCAGGAAATGCAGGTTTGATCCCTGGGTCGGGGAGATCCCCTGCAGTACAATATGACAACCCACTCCAGTATTCTTGCCAGGGAAATCCCATGGACAGAGGAGCCTGATGGGCTACCATCCACCGGGTCACAAAGAGTCAGATATGACTTAGCAACTAAACAACAACAACTTTGGACCAAAGGAAAAGGATACATTTGGGCTTCAAGGAAAAATGGAAACAGGACTCTGATGACATGATAGTTCCTCATGGTTCCTCTCTGGATATATTTCTCTCTAAAAAACAGCCTCTGTTGTTTCTCACCTACAAGGTGGATCATGAGGGCTCATAGTTTCTGGGTTTACATCTCCTTCATTAAAGGCATCAAGAAGTTTGAAGCTAAAATTATGTAGGCACAACTCCTAATTTCTCAAGGTGGGGGGTGGGGGTCTAAGTTTGGGGAAGGGACTCATTCCTGCATCAATCAACTGTGGCAAGAAAAGTGAGATCCCAAACACTGGTATGCTGGTTGGAGACACATGCAAAACAGTGTCCAGAAATTAGAGTACTTGGCAGACAAAACAACAGGTTAAACCACAGCTTCCTTCAATTCTTTAGTGTTTATATTTTCATCAGAAAAAAAAGAGGAGAGGAAGGAGGTAGGGCTCAAAAGCATGTCAAATTGTGAATGAAGTGAGCATGTTATTCTACTTTGTTATAAATATAAATGTGTTCGGTTCTATGAAATTATTATATTCCTGAAGGCAGAGTATGAATACATCTTTGTGTGTGTGAATAAAGCCACACTTTATGTGCAATAAAAGAGTTATGCAAAAGAACTTCACGGTATATGTGCAAAGAAATTCAATGGAGTGTTTGTATATGAGTGTATATCTTTTTAAGGACATTATTTTCTAAAATGAATAACATCCAGTTGAGTATTGTATGTCTGGTTTTTACATATCAGCTTCATTTAGAAAAGATTATCCAGTTTTTATAGAATTAAAATTACGTCTGGCCACAGTTTGAAACTGGATTGAAGTTATAACGGCACATCTCCCAATCTTCCAGACCAAATAACATCCCTGACATCCAGAGACCATTGGGAGAGTATTAATCAAAAGACTACATTTGCTAAATTTTTGCTTTTGCTAAAACTGAAACACATTTTAAGCCTTGGACTACAACACTTTAAAAAGGTAGAAAAAAGGACATTTAAATGCATTTATAGATGAGATGGCACAGACAAATTATGTGGTTTATTACATTTTCTTTTCAGGTTCTTACTCAGAGTTCTATGGTCTTTCTAAACATAACCTGAACCTGCAAATTAAAGAGACAAAAGCCCAAATATTCATACCAAGCACTAACAGTGTGCACTGAAGATAGAAAGAATAAAAATACATTTCTCTATCTCCTAGTGAAGCACAGTGAAAGTAAGTTGGAGTTATTATGGGTAGAGGTCCCTGGTTGTTTTTTCAGCAGATATTTAATCAAGACCACGGGAATTTATCTATATTTTTTAACTTTGCTGTGTAACTTCCATAAGCCATGAAAAGATCTCTTTAGAGAAAAAGCAAGGATTATGTATGTGTCTTTTCAAGGCCTAAACGTTAAAGATAGCCCGCAAAAACAAGAAGGCAGTATAAATGACTATAATGAGGGGATAACAGGAAATCAAGACGATCTTAAGAATTGTTTGTCACCCTGTCCCAAAGCTCAAGATAGTTACTGATCAACCAGAAAACCTTTTTCCAAATCATGCTCTGAAAAGCACCAATGTTTCTTGTTTGGGATGGCGAGAGTAAGTGTGAGAAGTGCTGCCTGACCTCTCAATTAGAAGAGTGTCAAAACCTCCAGCTATAATAAAGTAGTGTCTGTATCTCTTTTCAGCTCTGTCCATTTTTGGCTTGTGTATTGCGATGCTCTCTTTTTGGGTATAAACACACTGAAGTTTGTTACATCTTCTTAAGAGAACTAAACTCTTTATTTACTACTTTTCTTGATCTTTGATGCATTTCCTTGGAACGAACATAATGAATATTTCCTTGTAACGCTTAATGTGAAATTAACAGAGCTACTCCTACTTTCCATTGATTAAAATATGTTTAATGTTACTTTCTGGTAGAGAGTCTTTAGTTGGGTGATGATTTTTTGTCCACTGTGCCAACTTTTGTCTTTTAATTGGTGTTATCAAATTTAATGTAACTACTGATATGTTAATATATGCCATTTATTTTTCATTTTCTAGTTTATCTACATCATTTTCTTGTCTCTATGTCCTTTTTTTCTGCCATCCTATGGGTTGTATTAACATTTCTTAAGAATTTCATTTTATCTAAGTTGTTTTGAGGGTCTCATTTTGTATAGCATTTCATAGTTGATGCCAAAATTACAGTACATATACATAACATCACAGCTTCTGGTGGTGCTCATTTTACCAGTTTTAGTACAGGACAGAAACCTTAAATTCCTTTATGTATCTTTAAACTCTAGTTTGTAATATTTCTTAAGTATTTATTCTATATACTTTAAGAAGCATATCAGACTTTGCTATATTTTTTTCTTCAGCAATGAAATGATTTAGAAAACCAAAGAGTAGAAGGAAAACCTATTGCATTTACCTACTTATTTACTTAGGGTTCTCTATTGGCTTAAGGGTAAAGTCTGCCTGCCAATGCAGGAGATGCTGGTTCGATTCCTGGGTCAGGAAGAGCCTCTGGAGAAGGAAATGGCAGCCCACTCCAGTATTCTTACCTAGGAAATACCATGGACAGAGGAGCCTGGAGGGCTACAGCCTATGGGGTCGCAAAGAGGCAGGCATGACAGCAACTAAACAACAGCAAGAACATATTTGCTTACCATGTTTTTCTTTTTTTCTGTTGTTTCAAGATCCTTCCTTTATTGCTTCCTTTAAACTTAGAAAATTTCCTTTAGTCATTCTGTTAAACTAGGTCAGCTGGTGACAAATTCTCTTAGTTTTCACTCATCTGAGAATGTTTTATCTACACTTTATTCCTCAAGGAAATGATTGCTGGACACAGGATTCTGGGTTGACAATGTTTTTCTTACAGTATTTGAAAATGTCATGCCATTTCTTTCTGTTTCCTGATGAGGTATCTGTTCTCATTTGAATTATTTTTCCATTAAAGTATCATTTTTCTTTGACAGCTTTCAAAAATCCCTTCTGTTGTCTGAAATTTAATTATGATATGTCTTAGGATAGATTTCATTGATTTTTATGTACCCTATTTTACACTAGGTTTATGTCTTTTCCTATATTTGGGAAATTTTTAGCCACTATTTCCTTGAGAGTTTTTTTAAATTCTCACCTTGTTTCTCCTTTTCTTTCAGGACTCCGATGACACAAATGTTAGATCTTTGTTATAGTTTCACAAGTGTCGGGGGCTGTGCTCATTTCTGTCAATCTATTGTCTCTCCGCTATTCAGCTTAGGGAATTTCTATTGTTCTGTCTTCTATTTTACTGAGTCTTTCCTCTGTTTCATCCAATCTTCAGTCAAGCACATCCACTGAGGTTTTTCATTGGTTATTGTATTTTTCAGTTTTAAAATTTCTGCTTGGTGTTATTTCTCTGCTAAGAATTTCTGTTTGTTTTCTGAGCGTTTCCAGTGGGTTCTTTTTTTTTTTTTTTCCAAAAATGTTCACTACTATTTGTTGAAAAAGTTTTATCAGAGCTGCTTCAAAATCTTTGTAAGATAATCTAACATCTCTGTCATCTCAGTGTTGGTATTATTGATGGTTTTTCATTAAGCTTGAGATATTCCTGGCTCTAGATGTAGAAAATGCTTTTCTTAATTGAAATCTGAACCTTTTCATATTATGAGACTCTGGATTTTATTTAAACCTTCTGCTGGCTTTCTCTGACACTGCTTCTGCTAGGGAAAAGGGGATGCTTTTTCCCTACCATCAGGTGAAGGTAGAAATATGACACTGCAGAGGGGTAGCCTGGTTGCCACTGCCTGACGGCCAAAGTCCTGACCCTCCACCAGGCCTCCTCTGCTGCCACTGTGGTGGGGAGATGCGGGGTGCCTTTAAACTACCAGGTGGGTGTGGCTATCCACTGGCAGCAGGGCTGGAAGAAGGGACCTCTTTACTGGCCAGTGGGGATGAAATTCCTGGTTCCCTGCTGGCCTTCTCTAACACCACACCAGTGTCAGTATGAGATTACTCCATTATACCCACACATGGATAGAAATCTAGGCTCTCTACCTGGCTTTTGCTAGTATGGTTGAGATTGGGGCTATAGCTTTTCCCGTGGTGTTTCGCTGGAATGAAGCAATTATTATATAAAAGTTACCTCCCCACTCGCTAGGCTATCCTTTTCCTAATCCTTTGGCTTGAATGCATGGATCTAATTGGTGTTTTTCTCCTTTGTCTTTTTGTCTATGTGTGCATGCATGCTACATTGCTTCAGTCATGTCAGACTTTTTGAGATCCTGTGGACAGGCTCCTCTGTCCATGGGATTCTCCAGGCAAGAATACTGAAGTGGGTTGCCATTTCCTCCTCCATGGGATCTTCCTGACCCAGGGATCAAACCCTGATCTGATGACTCCTGCATTGGCAGACTGGTTCTTTACCATGATGATCACCTGGGAAGCCCCATTTTTTGCCTATACCCATTAACGTTTCTGGGTTGCTGACCTTTTCCACTTCAAGTCTGAGATATATGAAGCAAACATATAACCCAGGGAACTCATAACTATGTCATTCCTAGGTTCCTGAGGTCTCTTAGCCTAATTTGCTCTATCTACCTTTCAGAATGTTACATTTTTTCCATATATAGTGACTAGGGTTTTTAGTTGTACTTATCAGGAAGAATAAGTACAAATATATGTAATCCATTTTCCTGAAAGTAAACATTTCAACATCTGTTTTTTTTTAATGGTTACATTATGAATGCAAGTTTCCTAGAATACAGATTACTTTTAGTTTTCTCACCAAAGCATTCTCTTGAAGAAGAAAAAAAAAAAACACAACTGAAAGCTGTCAAACCTTAGGTCTCCATAGTTTACAACATTCTTTATTATAGTGTTCATCTAAATTTATGCGGACTATAAAGAAAGCTGAGTGCCGAAGAATTGATGCTTTTGAACTGTGGTGTTGGAGAAGACTCTTGAGAGTCCCTTGGACAGCAAGGAGATCTAATCAGTCAATCCTAAAGGAGATCAGTCCTGAATAATCAATGGAAGGACTGATGCTGAAGCTGAAACTCCAATACTTTGGCCACCTGATGCAAAGAACTGACTCATTGGAAAAGACCCTGATGCTGGGAAAGATTGAAGGAGGGAGGAGAAGGGGATGACAGAGGATGAGATGGCTGGATGGCATCACTGACTCAATGGACATGAGTTTCAGCAAGCTCCAGGAGTTAGTGATGGACAGGGAGGCCTGGCGTGCGGTAGTCCATAGGGTCGCAAAGAGTCAGACATGACTGTGTGACTGAACTGATGTGAACTAAACTGAATTAAAGTACTTTATCCACCCTATGAAATAGTTATAAAAATAAGTTATAAAAATAACTAACTTTTAACATAAAATTTTGTATTAGAATCATGGAAAAAGAAGTGCTCTTCAACATATCTCCTGTTTTATTATAGTTCACTTTCTCATTTCACAACTTATTATAATACAGGCTAGTAAGTTATGATACAGGCGAGACACAGATTTTTTTAAAAGACATATAATAATATAACTTTGTTTGGCAAGTTCTCATATTTCAATAAAAAATCAGTTCATAGACTTATTAACTCAACTTGATCCTTTTTAAGTCAGAATTTGTATTATAAGTCCACAATGGTCAGAGTATGGTTATTCGTTACTGGTTTTCTGCTTCATTTTCTTGAATAAAATCATGTTATAACTGCAAACCAGTGGAAATGGAGGTGATACCTAATTGGAAAATGAATCCTTGTCTACTCTTTCTATTTCAGCTTTTTACTCATACTGTTTTTATCGCCTTTGTCAGATCAAATTTCTACAATCCATGTAATAGATTTACTTTTGATTCATTCCTTTAGAAGACTGTCTTTCACCTTTCTTAATATGTCCATTCTGTTCATTCTCTTGAAGTTTAAAATCTGGTTGCATATTATTCAATTACTAAGTTATTTAATTTATATGTAACATGCCTACAGTCCAACTGCTCACTTCTCTATTAAAATTTTATGCTTCTCTCTCAAAGTCTCAGCATGAATTAAATAGAAAATACACTTTAAGCATTTTACACAGTCTAGCCAGGATGGCCACTCCATAAATGGTAGTTTTGGAAAGACTGTAGTATCTACAGTGGGGGAGGTCCTGTTCTAGGAAAACGGCAGTGAACAACATTCCTGGCTCTTATATTCTGATGAGGACAGACAGAAAATAAGCAAATAAATATGTAAAAATGTCAGGTTATGATAGCTGCAGTAGTAAAAATAAGAGTGTAATGAGGCAAGAAGCCTGATGTTGAGGGTGGACAGCATGCTACCATCTTTCA
This sequence comes from Cervus elaphus, assembly GCF_910594005.1. Taxonomy (NCBI): domain Eukaryota; kingdom Metazoa; phylum Chordata; class Mammalia; order Artiodactyla; family Cervidae; genus Cervus; species Cervus elaphus. The sequence continues at coordinate 37,356,783 of NC_057828.1, read as the reverse complement.
TAGAGTGGTCAGTGAAGACATCTCTGGTAAAGTATGGTTTTAGTATAGATCTGAAGGAACTCTGAAAGTCACTCAGTCCTGTCTGACTCTTTGTGACCCCATGGACTATACAGTCCATGGAGTTCTCCAGGCCAGAATACAGGATTGGATAGCTTTTTCCCTTCTCCAGTGGATCTCCCCAACCCAGGAATCAAACTGGGGTCTCATGCATTGCAGGCAGACTTTTTACCAACTGAGCTGTCAGGGAAGGAACTAATGAGATAAATTATACAGCTACATGGGGCAAAATATTCCAGACAGAGAAAATGAATTCTGAGGCCCAAAGCTAGAATTCTTCTTGACCTATTAGAGAAGCAGCACAAAGGCAGGTACAGGTGGAACAGAGTCAGTGAAGTTAAAAGCAAGAGGATATGAGGACAAACGGGTCATTTCAGTTTCCAGAAACATTAAATCTTCCAAAACCAAATGACAGAGAAATAAACAATCTGAACAAACTAATTACCAGTAGTAAAATTTAATTAACAATAAAAAAAAAAAATCCCAGCAAATGAAAGTCCATAACTGGACAACATCACTGGGGAATTCTACCAAACATATAAAGAAGAGCTAATACCTACTCTTCTCAAGCTATTTCAGAAAACCGAAGAGATGAGAACACTCCCAAAGTCATTCTACAAGGCCACAATTACTTTGACACCAAAACCAGATAAAGAACCTTAAAAAAAAAAAAAAGAAAATTACAGGCCAATATATCTGAGGAATACACATGGAAAAATCCTCAACAAAATATGAGCATTCCTAATTCAACAATATATAAAAAGCATTATACACCATGATCAAGTGGTTTTTCCCAGGGATGTAAGAATAGCTTAATATCCATTTATCAAACTCTGTCATATAACACATTAACAAAGGGAAGGGTAAAAATCACATAATAATCTCAACAGACACAGAAAAAGCATTTGGCAAAATTTAATATCCATTCATAATAAAAACTCTCATCAAAATTGGTATAGAGTAAGCATATCTCAACATGATAATGGCCGTTTATGACAAACCCACAAGTAATATCATACTCAACAGTGAAAAGCTTAACGTTTTTCCTCTAAAATCAGAAATAAGGCAAGGATGTCCATTATCACCACTTCTATTTAATATAGTATTGAAAGTCTTAGTCACAGCAATCAGACAAGAAAGGAAATAAAATGCATCCAAAGTAGAAGGGGAGAAATGATCAGCATTTATAGATGAAATGATACTATATAAAGAAGACCCAAAAGTCTCCACCAAAAGACTAATTAATGCATTCATTAAATCGCAGAATACAAAGTTAATATACAAAATTCTTGCTTTTCTATATACTAATAATGAACTATCAGAAGGAGAAAAAGTAAGAAAATACTCCAATTAAAATCACCTCAAAAGAGTTAAATACCTAGGAATAAACTTAACCAAGTTTAAAGACCTATATTCTGAAAAATATAATACATAGGTAAAAGCAATTGGAAGAAATGGAAACACACCCTGTGTTCATGGAAGAATCAACATTATTAAATCATCTATATTATTCAATAATATTATATTGATTATATTAATAATCAATTGATTATGTTGATTATATTATAGTCAATATTATTAAAATATCTATATTACCCAAAGTACAAATTTAATGCAATCCCTATCAAAATATTCATGATATTTTTCACAAAACTAGAACAAATTATCCTAAACTTTATAGAACCAAAAAAGACCCAAATGGCTAAAGCAATATTGAGAAAAATGAGCAAAAATGGACATATCATGCTCCAGTACTACAAAGCTACAGTATTTGAAACTGGCACAAAAAAACACACAGAACACTGAAAAAAAATATAGAGATGAGAAATAAACTCACACACTTATGTTCAATTAATCTCCAGTAAAGGCGGGAAGAATACACAATGGGTAAAGACAGTCTCTTCAATAAATGGTGCTAAAGACCGAGCAACATGTGAAAGAATGAAGCTAGAATATTTCTCTTACACCATACACAAAAATAAGCCCAAAGTAAATTACCTAAATGTAAGAGCTGAAACCATAAAATTCCTGGAAGACAGTACCAACAGAACTCTCTCTGACATAAATTGTAGCAATATTTTTTATTCTTCTGTACCCTAAGGCAAAAGAAACAAAAGCAAAAATAAATAAATGGGACCTGTTTAAACTTAAAAGCTTTTTCACAGCAAGGGAAACTATCAACAAAACAAAAAGACAACCTACTAAAACGGGAGAAAATGTTTCTAAATGATATGTCTGATAAGGGCACCCAACATAGAAGCATCTCAATACATAAGGAGAAAAAATTTATACAACCAAAAAAGGGAAAATTGACAGTAACACAACAATAGAGGAGGAATTTGATACCACTTATACCAGTGGACAGAATATATAGACATAAAATAAATGAGGAAACAGTTTTAAACGACAAAATAAATCAGAGAGGCTTAACTGATACTTATAGGACGTTCCATCAGAAAGCAGCAGAATACACTTTCTTCTCAAGTGCACATGGAATATTTTCCAGGATAGATCACATCTTGGGACACAAATAAAACCGTGGAAAATCTAAGAAAACTGAAATCATATTAAGTACCATTTCTGACCACAACATTGTAAGATTAGAAATGTTGATATATGGCAAAAAACATTATAACATTGTAAAGCAATCATTCTCCAATTAAAATTAATTAATTAAAATAAATAAAAAAGAAATGAATTACAGGAAAAAAACCTGTAAAAGACGCAAGCACATGGAGGCTCAACAATATGCTACTAAATAACAAAGAGACCACTGAAGAAATCAAAGGGAACTAAAGTGTAGAAACAAATGGCAATGAAAACACAATTACCCAAAACCTATGGGATGCAGCAAAAGCAGTCCTAAGAGGGAAATCCACAGCAATTCAATCCTACCTCAAGAAACAAGAAAAACTCAAATAAACAACCTAAACCTTATACTTAAAGCAACCATAGAAAGAAAAATAAGCAAAACCCAAAGTTAGTAGAAGGAGAGAAATTATAATGAAATAGAATTTTTTAAAAATAGCAAAAATTAATAAAACTAAAAGCTGGTTCTTTGAGAACATAACAAAATTGACAAACCTTTAGCCAGACTCATCAAGAAAAAAAGGATAGTACTCAAAATAATGAAAGGAGAAATGAAAAAGGAGAAATTACAACTGACACTACAGAAATATAAAGGATCATAAGAGTCTACTACAAGCAAGTACATGCCAATAAAATGGACAACTTGGAAGAAATGGACAAATTCTTATTAAAAAGGTACAACCTTCAAAGACTGAACCAAGAAGAAATAGAAAATAGAAACATATCAATTACAAGTAATGGAATTGAAACTTAGATGGAAAATCTTCCAACAAACAAAAACCCAAGACCAGGGGACTTCATAGGCAAATTATATCGAGCATAGAAGAACTAACAACTATTCTTTTCATACTCGTCCAAAAATTTGCAGAGGGAGGAACACTCCCAAGTTCATTTTATGAACTTGGTACCATCACCCTGGTACCAAAACCAGATGAAGAGCTAAAAGAAAAAATTTAATGACTAATATCACTGATGAACATAGACACAAATATCCTCAACAAAATATTAGTAAACGTGATCAAACAAAACATTAAAAGAATCATACATCATGTTCAAGTGGGACTTATCTCAGGGCTGAAAGGATTTTTCAATATCCACAAATCAGCCAGTGTGATTATCACATCAATAAATTGAAGAATAAAAACATGATCATCTCAATAGATACAGAAAAAAATCCTGACAAAATTCAAAAACCCATGTATGATTAAAAAAAAAGCTCTTCAAAGTGGGCATTCAGTTCAGTTCAGTCGCTCAGTCATGTCCGACTCTTTGCGACCCCATGAACTGCAGCACGCCAGGCACCCCTGTCCGTCACCAACCCCCGGAGTTTACTCAGACTCATGCCCATTGAGTCTATGATGCCATCCAGCCATCTCATCCTCTGTCGTCCCCTTCTCCTCCTGCCCCCAATTCCTCCCAGCATAGAAGGAAACTAACTCAACATAATAAAGGCCATATATGACAAATCCACAGATAACATCATTCTGAATGGTGAAAAAAATGAAAGCATTTCCTTTAAGATTAGGAACAAGACAAGGATGCCCACTCTTACCACTTTTAATTAAACATACTTTTGGAAGTTCTAGACATGGCAATCAGAGAAGAAAAAGAAATCAAAGAAATTCAAGTTGTAAAAGAAGAAGAAAAAATATCACTGTTTGTAGATTACAAGATACTATACACTGAAAATCCTATAGGTGCTACCCAAAAACTATTAGAGAAAATCAACTAATATGGCAAAGTTACAGGATACCAAATTAATACACAGAAATCTCTCACATTCTTATTCACTAACAATGAAAGATCAGGAAGAGAAATTAAGGAAACAATTCCATTTACCATCACATCAAAAAGAACAAAATAACTAGGAATAAACCTACCCAAGGAGACAAAAGACCTGTACTCAGAAAACTATAAGGTGCTATTGAAAGCAATGAAAGATTACACAAATGGATGAAGAGTTATACCATGCTATTGGATTGGAAGAATCATGACTATGAAAACAACTACACTACCCGAAACAATCTACAGATTCAATGCCATAGCTATCAAATTACCAATGGCATTTGTCACAGAGTTAGAACAAAAAAATTTACAATCTGTATGGAACTACAAAGGATCCCAAATAACCACAGAAATCTTGAGAAAGAAAAATGCAGGGGGAGAATTCAGGCTCCCTGACTTAAGATTGTATGACAAAGCTATAAGTAATCAAAACGGTTTGGTACTAGCACAAGAAAAGAGAAATACAGATTAACATAACAGGATAAAAAGTTCAGAGATAAACCCATGCACCCAAGGCCACCTAATCTATAGCAAAGGAGGCAAAAATATACAATGGAGAAAATATAGTCTCTTCAATAAGTGGTGCTGGGAAAACTGGACAGTTACATGTAAACAAATGAAATTAGAACACTCTCTAACAACATAAATAAGAATAAGCTCAAAATGGATTAAAGACCAAAAGGTAAGATTGGAAACGATAAAACTCTTAGAGGCAGAACATTCTGTGAAATAAATTGCAGGATATTTTTTTGGATTTACCTCCTAGAGTAACGAACATAAATAAAAAAGTAAATAGATGAGACCTAATTAAACTTAACAGCTTTTGCACAGCAAAAGTAACCATAAACAAAACAAAAAGACAATCTTAGAATGGGAGAAAATATTTGTAAATAAGTGACTGACAAGGGATTCATCTCCAAAATATGCAAACACTCATGCAGCTCAATTAAAAACAAAAGTGGGTGGAAGATCTAAAGAGATATTTTTCCAAAGATGACATGCAGATGGCCAAAAAGCACATGAACATTGCTCCACATCACTAATTATTACATAAATGTAAATCAAAGCTAAAAATGAGGTATCACCTCACACCATTCAGGATAGCCATCAGTATAAAGCCTATAAAAAATAAATTCTGAAGAAGGTCTGAAGAAAAGGGAACCTTCCTACATGGTTGGTGGGAATGTAAACTGGAACAACCACTTTGGAGAACTGTATGGACGTTCCTTAAGCAACTAAAAAAAGAACTCTGATATGACCCAGCAATCCCAGTCCTGGGCCTATATTTGGACAGAACCATAATTTGAAAAGACACATGCACCCCAGTGTTCACTGCAACACTATTTACAATAGCCAAGACATGGCAACAATCTAAAAGTCCATTGACAGAGGAGTGGATAGAGAAGATGTGGTACACATATACAATGGAGTATTACTCAGCCATAAGAAAGGAATGATATAATGCCACCTGCAGCAACACTGATGGACCCAGAGATTGTCATACTGAGTGAAGTAAGTGAAACAGAGAAAGGCAAATATCATATTATATCACTTATGTGCAGAATCCTAAAAAAATGGTATAAGTGAACATATTTACAAAATAGAAATAGAGTCATAGATACAGCAAACAAACTTATGATTACTGGGGGCAGGTGGAAGCTTGGAGGGGGGATAAATTGGGAAATTGGGACTGACATACACGTACTATATATAAAGTAGATACACAGGTCCTAATAAGGACTTAGCGTATAATACAAGGAACTCCAGTCAATCTCTGTAATGGTATATATGGGAAAAGAATCTAAAAAAGAAAGGATATATGTATATCTATACCTGATTCACTTTACTGTACATCTGAAACTAAGACAACATTGCAACTCTACTCCAATAAATTTTTAAAAACAATTTTGTTCCTCCTTGTCACACTTCAAGTGTTTAATATCCTCATGTGGCTAGTGGCTACTGTACTGGAACTGTAGACACTGAACTTCTACATCACTACAGAAAGTGTAATGGACAGCACTGGTCCAGATAGTAAAGTATTATAAGAACAATTATCTGAATACTTATGTGTTTTCACAGGCTAAACCTCATTTTTCAAATGAGATTATGCATGTGAAAGTAAGTAGCACAGGATCTAACACAATATAAAGCCATATGACAGCAACAAATATGTGTTGGTATCTCTTCCACTAAAGTTGGAAGGAACACTTCCATGTAGTAAGAGTAAGAAAAAAATCAAGGGAATTCAAAAAACTGTTCCAAACTGAAAATAAAAGAAGTTCAAATCAATTTATAGCAGAAGAAACTGAGATTACTTAAAAAGTAGAATAGTAAGGATAAAAACTTTCTAAACAAGATACAAAATCAAGAAGCTATAAAATAAATGACTGAAAGATGTGAATTTTTAAAATTAAATAATTCTATACAAACAAAGGAAAGACATATAAACAAAGTTATAAAAAGGACAACTGTGAAGTTTTTGTAATCAATTTTGAAAAGGACGTATTTCTTCCATGTTTTCTTCTCAGAACTCATCACCTTGACATTACATTTTATATTTATTAACACTAGATTTGTGGGTGTTTGTCTTCAACCCCAAGTAAAATATTAGATCCATGCAGATAAGCCTGTGATCTGCCTTGCTTATGATTGTACCTTCAGTGCCTCAAGTAGTTTTGGCATATGATAAGAATTCAATAAAGGGTGATGAATGAATGGATGAATATCAATTTAAAACTTTGAGAAAATAACAGCAACGAGCAACTGAATAGCAAAGCAGGCAGAAATATGAGTAAGATATTCACTAAAAATTAAATGGAAATAGTCTATATTAAATAATAAATAATCTCACTCATATATAAATAAATTCTAGTTAAAACAACATATACATAAAATTTATACTCAATACATTGGCAAAATGGAAAAAATCTTTTATAATGTACCCTTTTAAGGAAAGGATAGGGAACTACAACTTTTATACACTAATTAGAGTTCAGTCCCTTTGTACAATAATTTTGTAAAATTTATCAAATTTTAGCTATCTATATAGCTGTCACAGTGACAGACTTTACTTTCTTGAGCTTCCAAATCACTGTGGACAGTGACTGCAGCCATGAAATTAAAAGATGCTTGCTCCTTGGAAGAAAAGTTATGACAAACCTAGACAACATATTGAAAAGCAGAGACATCACTTTGATGACAAAGGTACATATGGTCAAAACTATGGTTTTTCTGGTAGTCATGTATGGATGTGAGAGCTTGACAATAAGGAAGGCTGAGTGCTAATGAACTGATGCTTTTGAACTGTGGTGCTGGAGAAGACTCTTGAGAATCCCTTGGACAGCAAGGAGATCAAACCAGTCAATCCTAAAGGAAATCAATCCTGAATATTCATTGGAAGGACTGATGCTGAAGCTGAAGCTCTAATACTTTGGCCACCTGATGCAAGGCACCGACTCATTGGAAAAGACCATCACGTTAGGAAAGATTGAGGGCAGGAGGAGAAGGGGGTGACAGAGGATGAGATGATTGGATGACATCATCAACTCAATGGACATGAATCTGAGCAACTCTGGGAGATAGTGAAGCACAGGGAAGCCTGGTGTGCTGCAGTCCATAGGGTCGAAAGAGTTGTACACGACTAACACAATAACATACTCATTTCAGCATTGTTTGCAATAACCCTCCCTCAGATAAAGTGTCAATACAATCTGACATTCTGGTGTTTTGACCAAGTGAGTCCAGTTTCCTGAGTATCAACCTCACTCTTAAAAAGAGGCTTAGTGCTGAGGATAACAGAATCACATAAAGCGTTTTGTCTTAACAAAGGATTCTGAATTTGCATTAAAATATAATTACTACAAAAAAAATAGTATCCAATTCTAATTCATGAATTAGAATTCTCCCTCCTACTCCTGAATCTGTCTCCAGCAAAGCATCACAGGAACTCATACACCTGGTCATTAAGACAAATTTACTTAGCACCTCCTGGGCACTGCAAGAGAATAACGCAAGAGAAGCATGACTTCTACCTACAAGAAGTTTCCTGCCTAGTCAGGGAAGGCAGCTGCATAAAGGGAAGAAAGTTGGACCCTTGTTACCTTGTGCCTTTATTCCAATACCAAGACTGAAAATCCTGAAGATTTCACACAACTCATAGCCCTCCATTAGGAACTTAGTCTCCTACCTCAGCCTTTCTCACTGGTTGTTGTTGTTGTTGTTTAGTCGCTAAGTCACGTCTGACTCTTTGCAACCTCATGGACAGCAGCATGCCAGGCCTCCCTGTCCCTCACCATCTCCTGGAGTTTGCCCAAGTTCGTCCATTCAATCAGTGATGCTATCCAACCATCTCATCCTCTGCCTCCCTCTTCTCCTTTTGCCTTCAGTCTTTCCCAGTATCAGGATCTTTTCCAATGAGCTGGTACTCATGGGTACTCAGTAATTTATTTTCCACTCATTTACTCTTTACATGTTATGTAATAATGGGGACACTGGCACATTGGAGAGAAAAGGTAAAAAAAAAAAGTACTATGCTCATTTTTACTGAATGGCAGCTGAGGCAAGGAAACAGATGCGGTTAGCACTAGGACAGACCCAAGATCAGCCCTCTATAGGAGCAAGTACATAGGGTACCTAACATAGAGTGAGAGAGAAGGAAAGAGACGGGACAGCAGGAACTGGCATTCATAGTTAGCTTCCTCTCCTGCTCTTTATGGTGACTACTCCAATCTTTCACTACCGGCTCAAATTTCTCAACCACTATGAGGTTGCTCAAAATGAGTGAAAAATAGAGAAGCTTAAGTTAACTAAAACTTACAGTCCTGCTTTACTGAGGTATAATTTATACACACCAAAATACATCTATTTCAAGTATAAAATTTGGTAAGTTCTGACAGATGTCACTATACTTCAGTTAAGACACAGAACATTTTCATCATCATATTAACTGAAATACCTTTATGATCACTTTTGGACAAAACAATCCCTTCTCCAGACAGAGGAAACTAGGACTCTCATTTCTATCACCATGGTTTAGTTTTGCCTATCCCAGAACTCCAAAACAAAATTGTACAGTATGCACTTATTTGTGCCTGACTTTTTTGCTCAACATACTGTTTTAATAATCATTCATATTATTGCAATGCATCAGCATTCCTTGTAATTGATGAGTTCTTTCACTGTATGAATATACTACACTTTGTTTATAGACCTTTGGGTTGTTTCTAGCTTACGGTCATTACAGATAAAACTGCTATGAATATTCAAGTCATTTCTTATTATAGGCTCAAGGTTTCATTTTTAATGTGAATACCTTCCACCTGCTTTTGACAAACAGAATATAGTACTTCTGAACCTTAAAAGTTAGATAGTGGGCATAAAAAACCCAATGGTAACAAAGAGTCCATAAATTTCAATTTAATATTCAAGTGAACTCCCCTCACCTCGCACTTCAATTTAAAAATGGAGGCTAACAAAGATTAACTCCATCAACTTACTGCCCCTACATGCATAAATTTGCTTCTCTTTGTATCTCCTCCCTCCTATTTCCCCAGTTTCTGAAGAAGAGGGTTCTATTTTCCTGTCCAAAGCAAATCCCTTTTTATCTCATTTTATCCCATCTCTTCAAGGGCTTAACTGTACTTTGCCCTAAAGGTTTTTTTTTTTAATATTAAGGAAAAAAATGAAGCTTCATAGAAAACAATATGGCACTCAGACTCTAGCAAATGAGAAAATACTGTACATATAATCCCAAATCAAATATATAACTGAAGTGGCAAATAACATGACCAAAAACTAAAGGGAACAATGAAAGATTAAAAGAAAGGATCCTGGTGTAATCTGGAAGCATGAGAGGTTTCTCCAGACACCTGTTTGGAAAAGGCTGAACTTATTTATGTATGAGACGGAATTACAGGAAAGCAAACTCCTTGAAGGGATAGGACAGAATTCAAATCAAAGTACAGGACGAGTTTAGGGAGGATGCAAACCAAAACACTTTCTGAGATGGAAAGAAGAATGGAACTAGAAACTGAAAGTACCCTCAACATATGCAAATTAGTATGTAAATATCTCAAAAACTTCCTATGAGTCAGGGGGCATGGCAGTCTTTTGAGTCAGTTGTGGTTACTATCTGGAATTTGAAGAAAGAAGTGAGGAATTGGAAGTGCTGCTCTAAGTGGGAGAGGCTGCTGACAAAGGTTTGAAGAGGAACACTAAGGGCCCAGGTGAGGTTGGGAAGCATGGTGAGAGGCTTCCACCAACAGCTCTCAGCCGTACAGGTACAAGCTCACAGAGGAAGCAGGAGGTTTTCAAGGTGAGTGGGGCACAAGGATAGACCCTGGGGGCCATTCAGTGATCTAGGGAATCTAGAAAAATGGTTCAAAGAATTAGAAAAGATTCAAGAGTCTTAAACCAACAATAAAGTTTAAAAATCTATCTTTTCTCCTGCCCCATCTCAAACACACAGATACATGTTGCACGTTCAGCCTCTGCTATACAGGGCTATAAAGAAAGCAGTATCTTTCAGGAAAGACCAAGCTTCTATTAAGGCCAGGAGTCTAAAAGATCTCTATAAAGAGACATAAGGGGGTTTCTATATATAAGCAAGACTTAGTGACTAAGCTAAAACTCTTTAGCTTTATCTCCTCTTGACTGACAGAGATGCCAGAAAGGCCAGCACTTCTCAAATTTTAAATTGCACATTAATAACACTGTTTAAATCCTGTTAAAATGCAGGTTATGACTCAGTAAAACTGGATTGGGACCCAGTAGTCTCCATTTCTAACAAACCCCCAGGTGATGCTGCTGCTGACCATGAGGAGTATAAGTCAATTCTGAGTGACTTCATAAATATTTGTGTTGTAGAATACAGGAAGAGAAGCTGCCAGATATCAGACAAAGAGCAGAAGAAACACAGAAGGATCCTTGCGTGAAGAAGTCTACAATGATATGAATTCCAAGACTGCTCAATAGCTTTGGAGGTTGTAGTTCCAATAGGAGGTGCTGTTCACAAATTTCCTCAGTCACCAAATTGAGAACTGGCAGCATCATCTGGCCCTCTGGGGACAGACTGACATCAAAAAGATTATCAAGAAATGGAAGTGAACCTCTCTGTCATCATCACCATTGAATAGGCATGTTGGAGGGCATACTGTAAATGGTTGAAAGAAGAGCCAGCAAAGGGGAACAAAAAGCAGGATTAAGTCAGCTGAAACTAGAAAACCGCAGAGTTGAGTGAATGTTATGGGCTGAATCATGTCTCCCAAATTCCTATGCTGAATTCCTAACTCCCAATAATCTAGAATGTGACTGTATTTGGACAGAGTATTTTAAAATGTAGTTAGGAAGGTTGAGGAAGGTTAAGGAAGGTCATTAAGGTTGGACCCTAATCCAATATGATGGGTGTACTTATAAGAGGAAACCAGGACACACACACAGAAAGACCGTATGAATACATGGAGAAGATGGGCGTCTATAAACTAAAGAGAGAGGCCTCACCTGAAACCAACCTTGCTAATACCTTGACCTCAGGTGTAGAGCTTCCAGAACAGCGAGGCAATGCATTTCTGTTGTTTAAGCAGCCAGTATGTGATAACTTTGTTATGGCAGCCCTGGCCAAGCAGTAGAGTAAATGATAAGGCATTTGGGTAGTGCTAAAATAAAAAGACAAGAGACTTGGTATGACTACCTGGGTTTGAGTACCTGAAGGGCACTTTGCTCTAAAGGAATTACCCTGTTGGTGCTGTGAAAAAATATCTAATGATGTAAATAGTCCAAAGTGTGGGGACCTATTGTAGAGCCAGAGAAATGGGATCCCTCTATGGATAAATATTAGCAAGAGAATACACATAGACATAAACTTTTAAGATGAAACGTTTAGCAACATAGCTTTCCTGTTCCTAACTGAACACATCAGGATAAAGTCCCAAAAGGATTAAGAATCATTTTCTTTGATCATCTCCACAGGCAGGTTTACCACCCAGAAAGGAACAATTTGCTGATTGTCTGCAACATGCCAAGAATGAGACTGCATTTTGGGCTATTTTATTCTGCTCTCCAACCTAGCAGAGAAGGCCAAGAGGGAGAAACTAAATTAAAACTCATAGATCAAAAGCTCAACATCTCTTCTAGAAATGTATTTATATATTAGTTACATTCATAACTAATGTTGTGGTTCTGTGACTTTCAAGCAAACATCTTTTGAGGCCAATGCTCCAATTTCCAGCTGATATTATCAATGGGTCTCATCTGAGAAACTCATCATCTAGGGTGTCCTAAGGGGGAGAATGACAACTAGCTCCTGTGCAAGAGGTGAAGAGCTCCATCAGATAGATGCTCGATCCTCTCATCAGAAATGCTGCCCACAGACTCTTTTGGTATCTAACTAGAACTAATATGCATTTTATTTTAACTAAAACTAAATATATAACTCTAGTGATATAAAAGGAAATTTTCTTTTGTCTCAAGCAGAGAAAAGCCTATAAAAAGATGCTTGGAGGAGTATGCTCTCTGGGAGGGCTAGTCCTTTTGGATTAGTCTAAAAAACACACAAGGTTTCTGTTTTTTTCATTCTTATGTTTTGCTTTCTTTTAATGCGACATTTAGTAGAAAATCCTGATTGATGGTCAGAGAAGGATCGAACCTATCAGTCTATAATAAGCCAGATAGGTTTGGGGATCCAAACGCAGAATGATACATGTTCCACTTCCTTCTTAGCATCATGGGAGGGACTGATCTCATGGAATGGCTAACAGCAAAGTGGAGTAGACTCAGGAAGAAATAATGGAATCTGGCCCTGTTTGCTCAAGGAAGATCCATAAGAAGCAGAAGAAGTTCAAACATTCCTGAGGCCCTTGAATGCTTGGCATGGATGCCAGGTGAGAAATATGTTGCCTACTGAGGTTCTCTACAGTGTGGAATGAGGGACTTGTAGATGAAGGTGGCCGGTTATAGACAACAGCAATGATGGTGGTGATGGAGAAAGGAGTGTCTAACATTGACCATGCCCAGAGAACAGACCATGGGCTGCACCAATGCTGGTAAATTTAACATTGGATATAGCCAGGCCAGAGGGCAAGATGCAAAGACAATATAATATGGCAAGAAAAACCTCAGTGAATGTCAGGAAGCATTTAACAAGCGGCTTCCCGTGTGCTGTTTTGGATCTGTCAGGAACCCTCTGGCCCTTATTAATTCCTGAATATTCAGGAATTAAGAGGAGAGGCATGCCTTTCCCAGGGCTGAGGAATCCTGGCATTTCTCATTACGGTGATAAGTACCCTCTTCCTTCTTATGAACCATATGGTAAAAGGTGATTGTTTGCAACTTTCTCTTTGATAGGGATCATCTTATGTTTTGTATATCTGGAATTTTAATCTTTATCTTTGCTGAGAATAACTACCTTGTAAGACAGTATATATGCCCACACCATGTTGATTAAAACACTTTTGCTCCATCAGAGGTTTGGTTCCCATGTCTTTTTTTCTTTCTTTTATTTCCTCTCTCTATCTCTCTATTTCTGGCTGATTCCCTGGAGCGCGGAAGCCGGCTGCGTAACCCAGGGAATATTAGCCTCTACTTTCACTCTCTCATCATCGACTCCAGACCACCAGGTTCCGGCCCATTAAGGGACCAACAAGTGAAGGCCAGTGAGAACCCAAGGAGCAAATTAGGACCTGAAGCCAGCAAGAGGCCCCTCTGGCAAAAGCATGATGTCATATTAACCTACCACCCCTTCCCCAGCCCCCTGCATCAGAATGCTGTCCAAGAAAAGGAAAGGAGAAGGTAAGGGGATCAGGGAAGAAACTTTACCCAAATGACAGTAAGTCATTGGGAAGTGACAGGATAAACAGAAAGTGATTCAGTTATATATAACAGGCAAAATTCAGTCACATTTCATGAAACTTGAAATGAATGAATAGAAATAGGGCTCTCAAGGAAGTTCAGGTCAGTTATTCAGGAATAAAATGGTGTATATGTATGTGTCTATTGATGTCATGGTGATTAATTTTAAAAACCTGAACTAGGGGTTCAAAAGGGAAATTCCTTTCCATTTCAAAACTCAGAAGGCTTGACTACTGCTTCCTCTCTGCTGATGAGAAATCCAGCTCAATAAAAGTGCCTCTTTCCACTCATGCAGAGCAAAAGAAAATCATCTTAGTCAATGGATGTAATGGATTTAAGAAGCTGTAACTTAAAAAGGAAAATAGAGACGTTACCTAGTGTTACACTCCATAATTAAAATGTCTCCACCATAACATATTAGTGAAAGACATAGGGCAGAAGGGGACAAAGAGAGGTGATGTCACTCCTGAGAGTCAGAATATTAATGGGAACTTTGAGCCAAATAATGTGAATGAATACTGTTAAATCCTACTCTCAGTAAAATTCCAGAGAATGAGAGCTGCAGAGAGAATGCCCTTCTCAGGGAACTTCACTAGCATTAGGACATTAACTTGAGAAATGCTAGTGATGGTCTTTTCTAGATGAAAGACTTTAAAACACTATTTCTTAAAAAGGTCTTAGGGTTTCTTTTTCCCCTACAATCTTCCATTTTCTACATTTATTGAATTTTATGTCTCAAAATGGGCTTCCGTGGTGGCTCAGATGGTAAAGAATGTGCAATGCAGGAGACCTGGGTTCGCTCCCTGGGTTGGGAAGATCCCCTAGAGGAGAGCATGGAAACCCACTCCAATATTCTTGCCTGGAGAATCCCCAGAGACAGATGAGCCTGGTGGGCTACAATCCATGGGGTCACAAAGAATCAAACACAGCTGAGCGACTAAGCACAGCACATGTCTTAGAATGCAAAAACTAGATGGCACAACAGTAACTAGCATAGAAGATTAAAATTATTTCTTTCGGTACATACCTTTGCTTACATCCACTTCTCAAAATAAAACTTGAGCCTGCCCAATAAACAGACAGCATTGTCTAGAGAGTATCTATCTATCTATCTATATATTTATGATATTAGCGTTCTATGCAATCTTATCTAAAGATAAAGTTTTAAACATTAATGGATCACACAGCACTTTAATTTTAAATCCACTAGACAGATGCACTTTATATTACTTATCTACAGGTATCCTCAGAATTGAACTATTACAAGCTTTCTCTTGTGTTTTTGGCTATAGACCAAAGGCTATCATAGGACTGTTAAGATAGCAGAAATCACTGGGCCAACCAAGTAACTATAGTCATTTCCCAAACATGAAGACTGCTCAACTTACTTGTTTATTCTTAGCATATTTATTATGTTTCAGGAAGTACCATGATATTATGATGCCTATGATCATATAAAGAAATTAAAATGTTCTCACAAATAACTACAGTATGAAAGTTTCCATATGAGTGGATAGAAATATCTGAAAATCTTGTAAAGAAATAAATCATTCCAGGCTCTGGTGAATAGAAAAGGCATTTCAGCTGGCCTTGAAGAATGGGAAAGTTTTCCTAGATTGAAAGATGAGATCCCCACATGGATAAACAGGCGTGCCAACTGCTTATACAAAACACAGAAATTTTAATGGAAACAACAGGCGGTCTAGTTCAGATGGGGCATAGGTAAATAGAGTGAGATAAAACTAAAAGATTTTAAAGATTTAAAACTAAATTAAAAACTAAAAGATTTCAGAAGACCCCTTCATTTTCCTTCATGTTTATGAGCACTGAAGCCTGAATTGAAAAATTCTCCCATATTCAAACTCATGATAAAGATACCTCTAAATTTAAAGAACCACAGTTTCAAAAAGCCTTGCATTTTTTATCTCCAGGCTCATAGAGAAAGAGCAAGATGTTCTAAGTCAGTTTCTTGGGAGCTGAGGAAAAGTCATGACTTTTAATGATGCATTTTCATTTTACCTGAAATTTTAAGTTTCATTATGCTCATCTGCACCATACTTTCTAGGCTCACTATGCTGCTACAAATTAGAAGACAAAATATAATGCAAAAACTAAAGAATAAAACTTCTCATTTCCAGTTAGGATTCTCACCACTTTTTTTGGTTGCTAATGAAGTAAAGGCTTCCCAGGTGGCCCTAGTGGTAAAGAACCTGCCTTCCAAAGCAGGAGACGTAAGAGATGAGGGTTCGATCCCTAGGTCCAGAAGATCCTCTGGAGAAGGAAATGACAACCCACTCCAGTATTCTTGCCTGGAAAACCCCATGGACAGAGGAGCCTGGCGGGCTACAGTCCATAGGGTCACAAAGAGTCGGACACAAGTGAGCAATGAGCACAGCTTGAATCATTAAAAAATTCCAATGGACAAGACTAACAATTTACCATATGGCTTGATCTCACAGAGATATTTCAAATGAAAGCATATGTTCTGAGATGAGTTTGTTTCCCAGAAGGCTGTCATGGCCTTTTAAATTATAGATTAATTGATTAATAGACGTAGTAAGTAAAATCAACCTCTATTCTTTTACTGTTAGTGTCCTTAAGTCTTTGATCAATTATCACCATCAACTGAATTTATTTCTGTTAATTTAATTAAATAAATGGCAACTGCATATCTGAGATAATTTCAATTAGATCTTTTATCCTTTTAAAAACAAGCATTTTCTTTCTTTCCAATAATTAAGTTAACGTCTATCACAAGAATCAAGTCAGATCAGAATGAGACATTGATGTGCCCCGATTCCCCATGTTTTAGTTGTCTCTTCAGGTTAAAAAATAACCAAGTTCTGTAACCTCTACTATGCTGACAACTCCCATATAAGCAAATTAACAAACTTGTAAAACCCAGCGTGCAATCTCCTTAAGCTGTTGGCTCAGTCCATAACTGGGTCTGAATTCATTATTTAAGTTAATTTATTTAATTTAATTTATCAGGTTATAAGGAAAATCCTCATCTAAAAATGATTAAGCTGGAATTTGGCAGACCTACCTAAAGACCTACTAGTCTTTATTATAAGACTAGTGCAGAAATCACTTACAGAGTAGAGACAGGACAGGATAACATGGTATATGGAAAATAATGAAAAGTTGTAGCCTATATCATACCAAAGGTTTAAAATCCTTAGCAAAAATTTTATATGAAAACTAAACAACATGAAAACAAATACAGATAAGAAAATAAATGAGGTCCAGAAAGTTTAAGTGAATTTGTTGTTGTTGTTTGTTGCTAAGTCTTGCCTGACTCTTTGCTACCCCATGGACTGCAGCATGCCACACTTCCCTGTCCTTCACTATGTCCCAGTGTGCTATGCTTAGTTGTTTAGTCATGTCTGACTCCTTGCAACCCCGTGGACTGTAGCCCACCAGGCTCTTCTGTCCATGTGACTCTCTAGGCAAGAATACTGGGGTGGGTACCCATGCCCTCCTCCAGGGGATCTTCCCAACCCAGGGATTGAACCCAGGTCTCCCACATTGTGGGCAGACTCTTAACCATCTGCGCCACCAGGGAAGCCCGGAGGTTGGTCAAATTCATGTCCACTGAGCAGTAATGCTATCTAACTATCTCCTCTTCTGCCGCCCTCTTCTCTTTTTGTCTTCAATCTTTCCTAGCATCAGGGTCTTTTCCAATGAGTCAGCTTTTTGCATCAGGTGGCCAAAGTATTGGAGCTTCAGCTTCAGCATCAGTCCTTCCAATGAATACTCAGGGTTGATTTCCTTTAGGATTGACTGGTTTGATCTTGCAGTCCAAGGGACTCTCAAGAGTTTTCTCCAGCATCACAGTTCAAAAGCATAAGTTCTTTGATGCTCAGTCTTCTTTACAGTCCAACTCTCACATTTGTGACTGACTACTGGAAAAATCATAGCTTTGACTATATGGATCGTTATCTGCAAAGTGATGTCTTGGCTTTTTAATATGCAGTCTAGGTTTCTCATAGCTTTCCTTCCAAGGAGCAAGTATCTTAATTTTGTGACTGCAGTCACTGTCAGCAGTGATTTTGGAGCCCAAGAAAATAAAATCTGTCACTGTTTCTACTTTTTCCCCTTTTATTTGCCATGAAGTGATGGGACTGGATGCCATGATCTTAGTTTTTTGAATGTTGAGTTTTGTAATGCATATCAATTTAGGGAGAAGTCTGGGACTAGAATTCTTTTTTCCTTTTATGTAGCATTTATCTGAATTTCTATGTTCAAAATATGTGGTTTTTTTTTTAATACATAGCATACTGTTGGATCTATTTTTTAAATCCAATCTGAAAATCTCTGTCTTAACTTGGTATTTTATACTATTACACTTAAAATGATTATTTATATATTTGGATTAAAATCTCTCATCTTTATTTTCTGCTCACTGCATGTGTTCTTTTTTCACTTCCTTTACTGCTTTAGCTTATTGAGTATTTTATAGCCTTCTATTTTATCTCCACTTTTATGCTTACTTTTATATAAAAATTTTTTATTTAAATAATTTAAAAATTATTTACAAATTGTCCTGGGATAGACAAAATACATCTTAAATTAAATCCACTTTTAAATAACACTACATTACTTCATTAGAACTGCAGGAAGCTGATAACAGAGAGTTCTCAGCTCCTCTCATCTCTGTTCTCATTGCTATGATTTAGTTCATTTATCCATGTGCTATAATTACCTACCATTATTCTCATTATTGATTTTAAAAGCTGTATTTTAGATCAATTAAGAAGAATAAAATAAAAAGATTGTGCTTTACCTTCATTTATTTCTTCTCTGATGCTCATTCTTTCATTGTGTACATGCAAGCTTCTGACTTGTGTCATTTAACTTCTGCCTGAATAATTTAACATTTCTTGCAAGGCAAGTCTACTTCACTCTGAGAAAGTATTTCTATGTCTCCGTTCAAGTCAAGTTAGGTAAACACAAAATTATAGGAAGACAGATATTTCTTTCAATACTTCAAGGAGTTCACTCCATTCTCGATTGCATAGTTTCTGATAAGTCTTCTCTAATTCTTGTGCATTTTCCTACATAAAAGGTGATTTTCATCCTCATCTGTCTTCTTGAAGACTTTCTCTTTTTTTGGTTTACCACAATTTGGGTATAATATGCTTAGGTTTTTGTTCTTTTATTCCTTAAAAAAAATTCCTACTTTACCTTCTGTTCTCTTATATTGTCTATTTTTCCTACTAGCTGTTGTGTGTGCTCAGTCGTGTCTGACTCTTTGCGACTCTGGACTGTAGCTCCCCAGCTCTTTTGTCCATAGA
The DNA here is from genome assembly GCF_910594005.1 of Cervus elaphus. Classification (NCBI taxonomy): domain Eukaryota; kingdom Metazoa; phylum Chordata; class Mammalia; order Artiodactyla; family Cervidae; genus Cervus; species Cervus elaphus. The sequence continues at coordinate 37,337,209 of NC_057828.1, read as the reverse complement.
ATTTTCTCGGCAGAATACTGGAGTTGGCTGCCATTTCCTACTCTAAAGGATCTTCCTGACCCAGGGATCAAACCCATGTACCTTGAATCTCCTGCAATGGCAGGTGGATTCTTTACCAACTGTGCCTGCCACCTGGGAAGCCCTACTACAGCATGTTATATTTTAATTACTATTATGCTAAATTCTCTGTTTGATAATTCCAATATCTGCGCTCTATCTTAGTCTGATTCTGATGATTAACTTGACTGTGTTTTTTCTCGTCTTTTTGAATGCCTTGTAATTTTTTTTGTTGAAAGCCAGACATGCTACATCAGGTAATAGGGACTAAGAAAAATAAGGCTTTGATGTGAGAATTTCTAATGATATGGCTAGGATTTCAGCTATTAGTTGCAGTTACAGGATCAGAGGCTTCCAATTCCTCCAGGTTGCATTTTTTCATTTGTCTATTTTCGCTTGATTGATTTTTGTCTTCTTCTTGATTTGAGGGCTACTCTTGGTACTAATTCAAGAAGATCTGAGCCTTACTGGTTTTCAAACTCTAATACAGTGTTAATATACTGCAGGCTCATTGATATGGTGGTACGGTATAACAGATAGGAGCATTCTACAATTTTCTGAGTGCTTCTCAGTTATTTAGTAGGGCTGTAACCTTCATGTGTGTTTTTGTCCTATCTTCCTCAAGTGATATAAATTTGTGCTTTTTTCCCACTTTCCCTGCTCTCTTCTCTGGATGTTTCCAGTCTACTTCCTTAAAGAGCTGCCCCTTCATGACTAGCTTTTCTTTTTTCTCAGGGTAGATAGAGTTGGAATTAGAGCAGAATCCCCTTATCCTAGCTATGATAAAGCTCCAGAAAATTCCTTCCCTCTGAAGGGAAGGCCTTTGTTGGGGAAAACAGTCTGGAACACTTACCTTTCCACCCCGCCTGCCAGGGTTCTGAGGGGATCCTTCTCAGAACCTAACCCCGAGAACCTTATGTGCTTCCTAAAGGGAAAGCCCACAGTGTATGAGGACCTTAGCATGACTAGGACTCCCTCACTCTCTGGCTACTCCGCCCTCAGTCTCCACCAGTTTATCGTGGTTACTATTTAAGTGTTCCTACTCTGGTGGCTCGGTGGTAAAGAACCTGCCTGCCAATGCAGGAGATGCACGTGTGATCCCTGGGTAGGGGAGATCCCCTGGAGAAGAAAATGGCAATCCATAGTATTCTTGCCTGGGAAATCCCATGGACAGAAGAGCCCGGCAGGGTGCAGTCCATGGGGATGCAAAGAGTTGGACATGACTCAGCAACTAAACAACAACATAACAACTAATTGAAAATATCTAGTATCTTCTTTTCCCCCTAAGGAATCCTGCCCACTCCCTTCCTGTTCTCATGTGGTATTTCCATAAATGCAACTATCTCTCTATAGGTTTCAGGGTGGCAGGTAACTGATAGGTCTAGGATAGGTCCCTGATTTAAGTTTGTCCAGATTTTTCTTACTGTAAGGATGGGAGTGATTAATTACAAGTTCTTTGTATATTGGAGGTGAAAGTAGCAGTCGCATTTCCTGATGACCTCAGTTCTCTGATAGGTCTAGGATAGGTCCCTGATTTAAGTTTGTCCAGATTTTTCTTACTGTAAGGATGGGAGTGATTAATTACAAGTTCTTTGTATATTGGAGGTGAAAGTAGCAGTCGCATTTCCTCTTTTCTGTGAGAATCTTAGCAAGTTACTAAATCCATTTTTGCATTTTTAAAATCTGATGTTCATTCAATGATGATTCCACTCTCCATTATGCCAAAAGACAAGTTTGACTCCAAAAGGAATGAAATCTTGATTTGCCCACTTGATTTAGGGCTACATAAACATGGCATATTTTTATAATTCAGTGGGTTTTCTTTTATAATAGTTCAGCTACTAGTTGTCTCACATGCTGCATCTAAACAAAACAGAAGAATACAACAAATTGCTCCTTCCAGGGACATGGTTTCTCTAAGTCAATAGAACATGCTTGTATACTTTCCTAGAGCTGCCATAGAAATTACCACATACCACAAACTTGGTGGCTTAAACCGTTCTGGAGGACATAAGTACAAAATCAGGGTTTTGGAATGGCCATGCTCTCTCTGAAGGATCTTGGGAAAAATTCTTCTTCACGTCTTCCTGCTTCTGGTGGCTCCAGGCACTCCTGGTAGTAGAATCACTCTACTCTCTGCCCCCATTTTCACCTGGCCTTCTCTGCTCTTTCTTCTCCCTTCTCATCTTAATTTTTAAAATATTTATATATATTTGGCTGTGCTGGATCTTCATTGCTGCCTACAGTCTCTAGAGTATGCGGGCCTCAATAGCTGTGGCACACAGGCTTAGCTGCCACACAGCAGGCGGAATCTTCCCAGACCAGGGATCAAACCCATGTCCCCTGCACTGGTGTGCATGCGTGCATGCTAAACCACTTTAGTCATGTCCGGCTCGTTGTGACCCCATGGGCTGTAGCCTGTGAGTCTCCTCTGTCCATGGAGATTCTCCAGGCAAGAATACTAGGGTGGGTTGCCATGCCCTTTTTCAGAGGATCTTCCCAACCCAGGGATCAAACCTGGGTCTCTTTACATCTCCTGCATGGGCAGGCAGGTTCTTTACCTCTAGTGCCACCTGGCAAGGTGGATTCTTAACCACTGGACCATCAGAAAAGTCCTCCTTTCTTATCTCTTATAAGGACACTCATCATCAGTTTTATGGCCCATTCAGATAAAGCAGGGTGGCCTAATCTCAAGATCTTTAACTTCAGCACATCTACAAAGGTTTTTTTTTGTTGTTTTCAAAATAAGCTCACATACAGGTTCTAGGAGTTAGGGGCTGTGGACATACTTTTGAGGGGTCACCATTCAACTTACAAAAATGCATTAGCTAAATTGGTTGCTTCACTGAAACAACTTATCAATTTGGTCAAAGGATTCATCTTAAATCTTTGTGTAAAGTTCTAGATTTCCCTAGAAGAAGAGTGGAATGTGTTAATTGCCTTGCCCAACACAATAGATTCCACTATATAATCATCAGGGCTAAATACTCAATGAAACATGATCAACCATATCAAATTATAGTGTTCTTCTAGAGTGGATCACAATATTTTATCTTCAGAAGCAACTCCGGATCATTCCTTTAAGTAGAGAAAAAGCAAATAATACGGTTCTTATGTTGTAAATGGGAAATTTAGACAGAAGGGTAATTCAGTTAATGTTTACAGTTTAATTAGAAATGCTGACAGAAAGACTTGAAGTGTTGGTAGACCTCCTTATTAGTGCTGTCAACATAACTGCATTTATTGCCTCATCTTAATTTCTTTCTCAAATTCAATTTGGGATCCAGAACCAAAGAAGTTCTATTTTGCATGCATCAGTAGCAATGAACAATTTATGCTTTTCTATCCTCCTCTGTCACACTACAGCAGCTGCTTAGAAGTCCTCATTCTACTGTGATAAGCAGTTTTGTTGTTTTATTTCACACTGGTTCAGTGCACATGCCAGGGATGAGACATAGAGCTGGGTAAATAAGAGAGCAAAGAGACAATAACACTCCATTTCTAAATTTAAAAAAGGTTGTTTCAAAATATAGTTATCTTAATTTCCAAGGTCTGCAATTTGTTTTCAAAATGTTTAAATATTCCCTTAGATATAGTGCTTCAGCTTAGATACATGAGCATATACATATCATTTAGACAGCAAACACACCTCTGGCTGGGAAAGAGCAATACAAAATTGCACAGTTTACTAGAAGTATGGATTCACAAGACCATTTATCCACTTTCAAAATAAAAACTAGGTATCAGCTGACTCAGTGGTGTATGGACAGTTTTAGATTCTCTGTCACTTTTAAAATTATGAAGAGTAACAAGGAGATGGAAGATAGACTATCAACTGGAATTGAATGTCTTTTTCACTACTATTAAAAATGTATGTGGAAATATTCCAAGTAGATATGATAATATTCCAGTTCTGTGTCTTTGCAAAACCTAATCAGTTTCCATTATCAAATAATCATTGATCACTTGGTGTTCCACCTCCATTGCCCTAGTTTATTTTCCAGTACTGGAACATATGTTCTGAGAGACCTGAGAGACCTGAGAGAAATGGTGGGAAAGGATAAGCAACTGAACATATGGCATTTCTAAGTGGGGATGCATAATAGCAGGTATGATAAAGGTGGCTAGTTGCCCCTTGGGTTCTCTCTGAACACTGTGTGTTATGCTGTTTAAGGCAGCAGTTTTTGAGGCAGAACAGGAACTGTATTAGTTAAGCTAAGGAACTAAGAGATAGCTAAGATAACTATATTAACTCTCATTTATTGAGAACTGATTATATGCAAGGCTTGTAATACTCAAGATCCTGCAAGAATACTTGAGCGGGTAACCATTCCCTTCTCCAGGGGATCTTCCGATCTAGGGGTTGAACCTGGGTTTCTCACATTACACTAAGATTCTTTACTGTCTCAGCCACCAGAGAAGTCCCATTAATCCTCACAATAGCCCTATTAAATAGATGTTTTCAACCTCATACAATATATATGGTAAAAGTGAGGTGATCCTATGTGCAGGGCAGCAAAGGAGACACAGAGATAAAGAACAGACTTTTGGACTCTGGGAGAAGGAGAGGGTGGAATGATTTGAGAAAATAGCATATATATATATATATATTACCATATGTAAAACAGATAGCCAGTGGGAGTTTGATGTATGACACAAGGTACCCAAAGCTAGTGTTCTGTGACAACCTGGAGGGATGGAGTGGGAAGGGAGGGGGAAGGGGGTACAGAATGGACGGGACAAATGTATGCCAATGGTTGATTCATACTGATGTATGGCAAAAACCAGCACAATATTGTAAAGTAATTATTCTTCAATTTAAATAAACAAAAAGGCTAAGTGATTTGCCTATGATCTCATTAAATAGAAATTTATGGGCAGGTCCACTTGATTCTAAATCTTTGATGTATATCTGCAACTAACAAGACACTGTAAATCAACTATACTCCAAAGAAAAATATTGAAATTAAAAAACCTTGCAGCTCACTAATTTGAAATGACTATGTATTAACTGAGGATAATTTAGACCAGTTTTCTACTGTGCCCATTTTAAAAAGGAAATGTATCTTTTCATCCCTTTATCTAGAGCAGAATAGGTCAAAGCAATTCTTTGATTGTTATCAAAATGTTGGAGCTTCCCAGGTGGCACAGTGGTAAAGGATCCACCTGTCAATGTAGGACTCAGGTTCAATTCCTGGGTTGGGAAGATCCCCCTGGAGAAGAAAATGGCACCCCACTCCAGTATGCTTGTCTGGAGAATTCCATGGACAGAGGAGCCTGGTGGTACAGTCCATGGGGTCTCAAAGAGTCAGATGAGACTGAGCATGCACAAATACCCAATTAAATTGTTAATTTCTATGATAGTTCAGCAGGTAAAGAATTTTCCTGCAAGGAGACACGAGCTTGATTTGAAGTCTGGCAAGCTACAGTTCAAAGGACTGCAAAAGAGTCGGACGTGACTAAGCATGCATGCACATACCCATGTTACTTTTTGACAATTTCCCATGGAGAGCTACTGATTTTAGAAACTTTGAAGGACTGCAAATGCTTTCATTCCATTGTGTCCACAAGAAGTAGCCTCAGGGGTTAACTGGTTTCAGGCTTTATTATAAGGAAGTCTAAAATACTCTTGGGAAGAGTGAATGTCATCCTTCGGTTTCTGAGAAAAAAATATTTCAACTCATGAAATGCAAAGTATTTTAAGACAAGTGATATACTCTCAAATGCATACATATAGTGGAGGATATGGGCTATCAGGGAAAGTTAAAATACACCATATTTGAAGACAGGCCAGTGGTCAATAGACAGTACTGCTTCTATGTTGTATTGAACATATTCAAATTGCCAATGATTGATTCAAAGACCTTATATGTATTAAGTATTATAATCCCCCCAACAATCTTTTAGATGCTTTCTTTATCCAGGTTCACAGCTAACAGAAGTAAAACAGAAAAGTTCAGATGTTTTCTCAAGGTTACAGAACTGGTAAGCTGAGGTTCAAACCCTCAGCCTAATACCAGGTTCATGCTCTTAACCACTTTACGTGGCTAGGGCTTGGGGCTGTGGCAGGGAGCTTTTCATATTCTACATTGCTAAAAATCACTAAAATCAAATTTCTGGGAAGGAGTAATAACTTTTTCCTTTATCTTGGCCTGGAGAACCACAGAGATGAAGCATGTATAAAAATAGGAAATTATCATACAAAAGCTTTTCTTTGGATGGAGGATGTTGTTGTTGATCAGTTGCTAAATCCTACTCAAATCTTTGTGACCCTATGGACTGTAGAATGCCAGCCTTCTCTGTTCTCCACTATCTCCAGGAGTTTGCTCAAATGCATGTGCAAGTCAGTGAAAGTATTAGTCACTCAGTTGTGTCAAGCTCTTTGTGACCCCAGAGACTGTAGCCCACCAGGCTCCTCTGTCCATCGAATTCTCCAGGCAAGAATACCATAGTAGGTTGCTATTTTCTTCTCCAGGGGTCTTCCCGACCCAGGGACTGAACCTGGGTTTCACACATTGCAGGCACACTTTTCACCGACTGAGCCATTAGGGAAGACCTTACTGAGTCGGTGATGCTATCTGAACATCTCTTCCTCTGCCACTCTCTTTCCCTTTTGCTTTCAATCTTTCCCAGCATCAGTCTTTTCTAATGAGTCAACTCTTCACATCAAGTGGCCAAAGTATTTGAGTTTCAGCTTCAACATCAGTCCCTCCAATTAATATTCAGGGTTGATTTCCTTTAGGATTGTTTGGTTTGTTCTCCTCGTACTCCAAGGGACTCTCAAGAATCTTCTCCAACACCACAATTTGAAAACATCAGCTCTTCAGCACTCAGCCTTCTCGATGGTCCAACTCTCATATCTGTACACAACTACTGGAAAAACCATAGCTTTGACTAGATGGACCTTTGTCAGCAAAGTGATGTCTCTGCTTTGTAATATGCTATCTAGATGGGTCATAGCTTTCCTTCCAAGGAGCAAATGTCTTCTAATTTCATGGCTGCAGTCACTGTTTGCAGTGATTTTGGATCCCAAGAAAAGAAAATCTGTCACTGCTTCCACTTTTTCCCTCTTCTATTTGCCATGAAGTGATGGGACTGGATGCCATGGTCTTATTTTTTGAATGCTGAGTTTTAAGCCACTTTCCTCTCACCTTCATGGAGAGGCTCTCTAGTTCCTCTTCACTTTCTGCCATTAGAGTACTATCAGCTGCATATCTGAGATTGTTGACATTTCTCCCGGCAATCTTGACTTCAGCTGTGATTCATCCAGCCAGGCATTTCTTCTGATGTACTCTGCATATAAGTTAAACAAGAAGGGTGACAATGTACAACCTTGTCATCCTCCTTTCCCAATTTTGAACTAGTCAGTTATTTCATGTGCAGTTCTAACTGTTGCTTCTTGACCCGTATACAGGTTTCCCAGGAGATAGGTAAGGTGGTCCGGTATTACCATCTCTTTAAAAATTTTCCACAGTGTGTTGTGATCCACACAGTCAAAGGTTTTAGCACAGTTAATGAAGCAGAACTAGATATTTTTCTGGAACTCCCTTGCTTTCCCCATTATACAATGTATGTTGGTCATTTGATCTCTGGCTCCTCTGGCTCTTTGAATAGTGAATACTACACTTCATAATAACATAACTAGTACGGGGATCATTTTCAGTGAAATCAGTTACTTGATGAAGCTACTGTAGTACAGAACCCAAATGCCCAGATGCCTACTAGATGATTAACAGATCAATACTGTAAGCAATAGCACATTAATTTTCTTGAAGTGAAGGCATGCTGGTGTTAAAACTGAATCATAATGGGATGATAAATTCCTCAGGGGAAATACAGTCTGAATTATTTATGTTTTTTATTCAGTATGTAGTATAAATGGCATATGGTAATGTAGGCATATATTCTAAATGTAGCAGTACCAGATGGATATCGGCACATTGTCTCTTTAATATATTTTAAAATTCTTTGTAGTACGTAAAGATTTGTAAATAATTAAATGAACAAGTATTTGGTTGGTATCTGTGAATGTTATGCTCTGGATGTTAATAGCCACTTTCATAACAATGAGTCAATAAGCAAGGTAATGGTTTGGCTATATTTACATAGTAGTGAAGAAGACAGACAATTGTAGTATCGCATAAGTGATATTCAGATATTAAGCACTGTGAAGAAAATCAAAAAGATCTTGTGAATATGAGGCACTACTAAATGCCAGGAACACGTTAACAATCATCCCTTCGACCAAGAAATCACATTATTAAATTGAAAGTGTCTATATTAAGTTGTCTGCTAGGAGAGAGTTTGGAACTCATACTCAGTTTGTAGAAATAAATGCAATTATAGTGTGTGCATATCCAAAGCCTTAATGTTATAACATTATACTTGTTATATAGCTACAGATGATATGTGGTTAGAGAATCGAAAAAAGCTAGCATGGTATACAGTCTGTGCCGGTGGATTAACTTTTGTATTAGATTTTTGAGCCAGGAATATATAACTGAGGATGAGATGAAGGAGAGCCCAGAGAGCATTGCACTGCAAAAGCCAATAAAGAAAGTGTTTCAGCCAAGAGATGCTGCTTAAGAGTCAAGTTAAGATGAAAGCAACAAGGAGACCAGTGAGAATCCAAATAGGCATGGCTAGTTCCACTGCGGGTAGGTACCTTTAGATAGGGAAAAAGGGAGAGGCCAAGTAAAGAGACACAACCCAGACATGAAGGAGTCAACAACTCTATTCAACAATATTCTTATTTTTGAGAGGCCTTTCATCTGGGTAGTTAGGAAAAATCCATAACAAGCTTTGAAAGATACAAGATTTCATCCATATTTTTGAGAAACTAGGAGTTAGATGCACGGAGAGGGAAAATGATGTTCCAGGTACGGGTCTGAGCAATGTTGGTAGGTAGGAGAAATCAGTTGTTCGGTTGGGTTGCAACATAACCCTTGGGATAATGGAGAATAAGACTGAAGTCAGGAGTATGGGGAGCATTTTGGAGATGGCTAAATAGGGGTAGGTTTTTGAAGTAGGAAAAAAAAAGCAGAAATTAGAGGAAGATGTTCTACCAGGTGGCACAAATCCAGTGATTTTCTCACTGACAAAAAAATGCAGAAAAAAGATTAAGAATTCAGTAAAATCAACAGTACCCATTTTTCGTTTAGCTTCAGGCACAGACACGAATATTTACTTTCAGTGTGTTTTTTTTTTTATGAAATTTAAAAACGCATAAAATTATGTTCATTCATTCTAAACATAACCTCTCCCCAAGTCTACCATTTTAATTTAAAAAGGCTGAAATAGGGCTTGGAATTGTGGTTTAAAATGATTTTGGTGGCAAGTGAAATATTTTGTAAATGAGCTTCCACCCATCTGCTGTAGAGCCTGTTGTTGCCTTTTGAGCAGAATATTCTGAGTTCAGTGGCATGTAAAAATTAAGAGATTTAATATTTTAAGCCTTTAAGATGAATGTTAATCTGAACAAGAATAAAACCCATGATTATTCTATTACCCTGCATCCCAGGGTTTAATTTAACATCAGTTTTCCCAGCATACTAATCTATTTACTGCTAAATTGAATAATTAAATCCCCCTAAAGGGGATAACACACTCTTACTGACAGCTTGTCTCTAACCTTTGATTTCACAACACTGATACACAAATATACAGATATGGTTGCTTGTGCGCATCAGTTCTGATGTAAACAACAGCTATCAAAAGGACTGTATTAGCATGAACTTACTTCAATTCTCTTTGATGGTATTCACCTTTTTAAATATAGTTGGTAGTTGCTATACGTGAAAGGAAAGTGAAAGTGTTAGTTGGCTCAGTCATGTCTGACTCTTTGCAATCCCACGGACTATATATAGCTGCCAGGCTCCACTATCCATGGAATTCTCCAGGCAAGAATACTGGAGTGGGCAGCGATTCCCTTCTCCAGGGGAGCTTCCTGACCCAGGGATCGAACCTGGGTCTTCCACATTGCAGGCAGGTTCCTTACCATCTGAGTCACCAGGGAAGCCCATATGTGAAATGAAGAGGCACAAATAACAGATATTTCCATTTTACTGATGATAGTCTACAGCTTTCTTCTGAAGGCCTTGAGTGATACACATCACAACATACAGCTTCCAGGTTCGGGCAAGAGCCTTTGATTTAAGCTATTAATTAAGCTAAGTGTAAAGATCACTCTTCTTCGATTGCCACTTTCTCAATAATGTTTGGAAATTTATTTAAAGGAATAGCCAGGTGTGGTTTCCCTCCTACTCCATCCAGGTAATGACAAAACTGGATTGACTGGGAGGCTTAAAAGTGGTTTCTTTTTTCTTTTACATCAGCCATGATTTGTTGAGACAAAAGATACATCGGGGACTGATTGAGAGAGGTTAGTTTCTTTTCTCCTTCAGAGCATCAGGATAAATTTAAGTTGGTGTGTTTTTACAACTTAGGTAATTTTTTCATAAAATAATGCATGTGTGTGTATGCACATGCACGCACACACACTCACCCCTCAGCAGATGGTTCCACCTCCCATCCAGTTGTGCAAATCCAAACCCAGAGTCTCCTTGATCTTTCTTTTCCTCATCCCCATCATCAACAGTCCTATTGGCTCTATCAGCAAAAGAATTTCAAAACCTGACTTATTCTCATCTCCACTGTCACTACCGTAGTCTGAGCAACATCATCCCGGACTATGCCACGGGATCTTTCTTGGTCTCCTGGTTTCCATTCCTCCTCCTAAAGCCATTCTTCACACAACAGCCAAAGTAATAATGAAAACACGCTCCTCTTTAGAAAATTCTATCCACATAATAACAAAGATGGAGGCTGACAGTCCAAGGTCATATCAGGTGATGGGGGGAGCTCAGCTAGGCCAGCACCAAATAACACTCATACCTGTGACCAGAGAACAGTGAGTTTCCTCATACCACCCCTAAACAAACTATATTGAATGAAGGCCTTCTTATTGAAAAGTGGAGGTTCTGATGCTAAAAGGAGGAAGGGATGCTCCACAGCAAAAAACAACTGACATGTCTTACATACTCATGATGAAATTCTCATTGGTTTAAAATGAAAGGAGAAAAATTAAAAATGATATGTTGAAATTTTTATGAAACTAAATATACTTAATTTTTAAAAGTTTATTTTTTACTGCCCTTTCTAAAATTTGAGGGTGATAAAATGCCCTTCCTTTTAATAAATTATACCGATAACAGATTATAGTTTTCTTTTTATGTCTTCACTTGGCAAAATAAGGTTATCAACTGAATGAAAGCTCCCTAAACTTTGGGGAATGCTTAATTTAGAGCATAAATTTCCAAAGTACATTCTAAACTGAAAATGAGGTTGCCTTCAAAAAAAGATGGGGAGAGTTTACTGTCAAATATGCTCAGAAGTGCTGGGTTAAGAAATATTTTTTAAAAAGTATCATTACTACGGGAATTTTCAGAACCTTAAAAATGTTAATGAACACTGTGAAACTCCATAAAGAAGTTATAGTATATAACACAACCCTCAATTATTTTTATTAAGTACTTCTCTCATGAAGAATCATCTTTAAAATTTTTTTTATATTTGAATTTATTTATTTTTAATTGGAGGATAATTGCTTTACAATATTGCATTGGTTTCTGCCATGTATCAACATGAACCAGCCATAAGTATATGTATGTCCCCTTCCTCTTGAGCCTTCCATCCCACCCCTCTAGGTTGTCACAGAGCACCAAGTTGAGCTTCCTGTGTTATACAACAACTTCCCACTAGCTATCTAATTTTACACATGGTAACATATATGTTTCAATTCACCCCATAACATATATCTCTCAATTCACCCCACCCCCTTCTTCTCCCCGCTGAGTCCACAGGTCTGTTCTCTATGTCTGCATCTCCATTGCTACCCTGCAGATAGGTGCATCAGTACCATCTTTCTAGGTTCTGTATATGTGTGTGTTAATATACGATATTTGTCTTTCTCTTTCTGACTTACTTTACTCTGTATAATAGTTTCTAGGTTCATCCACTTATTAGGACTGAGTCGAATATATTCCTTCCTACAGTTGAGTAATATTCCATTGTGTATATGTACCACTGATTCTTTGTCCATTCATCTGTTGATAGACATCTAGATTGCTTCCATGCCCTACCTACTGCAAATAGTGTTGTGATGAACACTGGAGTACATGTGTCTTTTTCAATTATGATTTCCTCAGGGTATATGCCCAGTTGTGGGATTGTTGGGTCATATGGTAGTTTTAGTCCTAGTTTTTTGATGAACCTCCATACTGTTCTCCATACTGGCTGTATTGATTTACATTCCCACCAACACTACATGAGGATTCCCTTTTCTCCACACCTTCTTCACTGTTTACTGTTTGTAGATTTTTTGATGATGGTCATTCTGACTGGTGTGAGGTTATACCTCACTGAAGTTTTGATTTGCATTTCTCTAATAATGAGTGATGTTGAGCATCTTTTCATGCATTTATTAGCCATCTGTACATCTTCTTTGCAGAAATGTCTCTTTAGGTCTTCTGCCTACTTTTTGATTGGGCTGTTTTTCTGGTATTGAGCTGAATGAGCTGCTTATACATTTTGGAGATTAATCCCTTGTCAGTTGTTTCATGAAGAATCATCTTGAGAGACTTATCCTGAGAACTGTTAGTTTAGAGACTCATGAAACACTTAACCATATATTTGATGTTAGCTGATAAGTATAAGCAGGTTTCCCCAGTGACTCTGAAGAATCTACCAGCAGTGCAGGAGCTGCAGGAGATATGGATTTGATCCCTGGATTGAGAAGATCCCCTAGAGGAGGGCATAGCAACCCACTCCAATATTCTTGCCTGGTCACCACAACACCAATCTCACCCTTTTAATCAAGGGGATAATGGCCAGCCCACACTCATAAAAGACATGGCAAGCACTCACAGACTAAAACCAGCCCTTGCACCAAAAATATCAGAGTCACACATGATACACAGGGATACTTCCACATAAAATTAGTCCTTCAAGCACACAGTAGATAACTGTTTTTCCTAAACTCAAAAGAGTCAGAGAAATATGAGTAAAATGACAAAGCAGAGGGACCACTCCCAATGAAAAGATCAAGAGAATGGCTCACATTTCCCACATTCTGTCAGGTACCATGCTCCCTTATCCCTATCACCTAAGTAATTTTCCTATCCCTCTCTTTCCCTCCATCTCCACCAGCACTTCCAATATCTAGGCTGCTAGCACCCTCCCATCTTTCCTAGGTCACTACAATGACTTTCTGTTTTTTTTTTGTCTCTAGTCTTGATCCTTCTACTTTTTCTCTATACATCAGTCAAAGTAACTCATAAAAATGGAAATCTTTGTTCTAATTACATTGTAGCTACTCACTGTAAAATAAAGATGATATTTAAAATATCTATGCACCAGACAGTCAGAGCAAATACCAATTCATTTACAATGAGAAACTGATGTAAATACCACTTTGGACAAGCCATGTCAATCATGCAATTATAACTCCTACTAGTCTGCATACTCAGTTATGTTATACATCAGGTATGTCAGTGTTAGCCTTGGTATGCTTAGCATGTAACTTGATATGCAGTAGTCTGTTGTTGAACAAATGAATAAATATGAATGAGGAGATACTTCAATAAATCAATTAATAAGCCAATATTTTCAACATGATTTCTAGTATCTTGATTCAAGAACAAATTCTTAGCCTACCAGGAATGGGAAGTAATATGGATTTAAGAAATAGTGATCTAAGACTTTAAGCTCACTATTAAATTACATTTGCTGCTTACCTAGCCTTGATATATTAAATCCTACATTTGCATCCATCTCATTCTCTTGTCTCTTTAGGAAAGGGAGTGATTCCCTTTTTTTCCCTTCCACTCCACCTCCATCCACCAGTTTGCTTCTTAAGGACTGGAGTAGGCCCCAAATCTAGAGACTGAGAAGTTTTACTAACGCCTATTGACTGATATTCTGGACTCAGCACAACCGAATTCTCTATTGTCTATCAAGGTTCAGTTTATGCCCAGTTCAACACATATTTGACAAACTCTTATAATACAGAGTTTGTAACACACACTTTCCCTGTAAAAACTCACTGTATGCTAGTGAAAATAAACACACAATAGGTCATTTAAGTAAAAACAAAAACTGTCCAATAGGAAGATTAATCTCATACTTAGAATACTAGCATAATAAGGAACCAAGGATGCTGAGAAAAAAATTAAAAGAGTTTGATACAGTTAATAAAAAAAAAAACTATACTGTTGTATAGTTACACAAAAAAGTTAATAAAGAACAAGCACCAGTGCACAAACTCAGAGCTTTGTAGATTTTGTTAACCTTATATTATGATTTTATTTAATTCTTATTACATTGTAGAGTTACACAATAGTTTTGCCCTCTCGGTATATTATAAAAGACTTCTAAAATTTGTGAAAGTGTTAGTCGCTCAGTCATGTCTGACTCTTTGTGACCCATGGACTGTAGTCTGCAGGCTCCTCTGTCCATGGAATTCTCCAAGCAAGAATACTGGAGTGGGTAGCCATTCTCTTCTCCAGGGGATCTTCCCAACCCAGGGATCGAACCCGGGACTCCTACATAGCAGGCAGATACTGCCTGAGCCAGCAGGGAAGCCCATCCATTCCAAGTGTGTAAGTACTAAGCTAGAGAGACAAACAGGATTCTACAGGAGCATACAGGAAGACAATTAAATCAGTTAAGGAAGGGGAGGATAGGAGATAGGACTTTAGAAGAAGTGATGCTTGAACTAGATTTTGAGAGACAAATTCACCAGGTGAAGGAGGGGAGTTAGGTGAAACAGGCAATCTCTTTGGTAGGATTTTTTCATCATCTTGACTTACAGCTTTCAGTACTCCACGTGGGCCTAAATCATTGTCTGTTTCTTTCTGTAACCTATTAAATCTGCCACAATGAATCTTCACTATTGCTTGAAAAGTATCTTGAGCTCCAAGACCCGTGCTTGCCTTCATCCCAACAGTCAAGAATCATAGATCATTTGTTCCATTCCAGTTAGGGTAGTGTGCTCACAGTTTCTGTTTTTGCTTTTCCTTCAGCGATCATTAAAAATGTCCATTTGTATAATCACTACCCTTCAAAGTCTTATTAGAAATTCTCTTCTATAGGAAGTCTCTCAGAGAGTATAGGCAAGTACACATAAAGAGGCTCTCTTCTAATGAAAAATGACCAACTGTTTAGAATTCTATATTCATAAATACATATCCAAACAATATAGAAATTGGTTTGGCTAAGCATAACTGATTCATTTGACCCAAACTGCAAATTTTCCAGCTAAATGTAGCTAATCTTTCCTTGTTTCACACTGTCCATCATCTCAAGTGCCTGGCACAACAACACCAACACTGTATAATCACAAAGGTTCACTGAATCTTCACCTAGTTTTTATTTAGCCATATTCCTTCAAAATTTCTCACCAACATCGGATTACTGGTGAAAATGTGATTTGAGTGAGTGATGTAGGAAAGCTACGAATTACTAAATATTTTGATGGGAGTTAACAGTTACTAGTTTTGAAGAATTAGAACATTTCATATGGAAGCACACAATATTCCCCTCTAAAATAGGCAATAAGAGTCTTTTTTTCTGGCTTGGATTAGGGCCTCATCAGTTGGCAGGAGAACTGCAAACTCTGTTACACAGAGATTCAGAGCAGAATTACAGCTACTGAGGACGGGAAATTCAAAAAGCAAGCAATTTAGCCCCCAAACAGACACCTGAAACAGAGAATCTGTTCTTCTTAAAAGTATGGGATTTCTCTAATTGATAGCCATTTAAAACTTTCTGCTTTCACCTGCCTTTCTTTTCTTTCGATGCCATCCTCTATTATCAGAAGATGCTCTGAAGTAACAAATGGCTAGAGAATTAACAGGATTTCAATTTAGCACTTCACCGAGTTTCAGTAAAGCTGGCTAACTGATCTCAGTGTAAATTAATGCAAATATTCAAATTAGAAAAACAATCACTAACAAGAAATCATAGGCATAAATGACACCCTTATTTTTCATAACAATTCTCTTACTCAATTCAATTGAACATCTTTTTTGCATTGGACCCATAAACTATGTCCCTTCCTATTTCCCAGCCTTGAGCTATTCTTGCAATTAAACTACTCACTCATCCATCCACTCATTCATTTGGCAAATATTACTGACAACCCATTGTGTGGCAGGCACTGCTCTGATTTTTATTACATTTACAAATGATGGCATTAATATAATAAATGAAATCAGTGTTTGCTTTTACAATCCAGGTAAAATTTACCAAGTTTAAGAATCTTAGAGATCTTGTCTAAAACCCTGGGCATCTGATACTTGAGGGAAATCAAATAACAGGCAGGCTGTGCATTTTGCAGGTCAGTATTTTTTGGTTGCTTTTTTTAAAGACACCTGGATCAAATCACTTGAAGTGCTTGTTTAAAATGCAGATTCATCACCTCAAATCAGATTATCTGGGGTCATGCCCCAGGAATCTGCATTTTAAAACCAGTGCTCCAGGCATTTTTTGTGCACCTAATGTGCCATAAGAATCTCACAGAAGAGGGAGTAGAAAGGAGTTCTGCACACAGTCCCTTCAGCAGGATCATTCTCCCCTTTAAGTTTTTTAATTTATCTGGGTTACTATGTAATATATCCAGAAAAATAGAATCCAGTGCTCGAGCTTCTTTGAAAATTACTTCTTTTAAGTGTAACATCGCTACAAGGTCATATATATCAGATTCTAGGTTGAGCCATCATTATAGTTTCAACATGGTGTAGTGAAGAAAGCATGATTTTGGAATCAGAAAGATAAACCTTCAGTACTTACTAGTTGCATAAGCTTGACAAGCTAATTAATCTGTGCAGCTCTTGGTTTTTTCTTCTATAAAACTGGACAATTAGCAAGGAACAATGACAAGTTAGTTGTTCAGACTGAAATATTTACAGATAAACACCCAGTAACAGTTGGCTTGGATGGGTGCTCTCCAAATTTTAACTACCCTCCCCTCCCCCCCCATCAATTTTGCCAGTTTTAACAGAGTAGCCATATAAAAACTCTTCTGAAATGCTGTTCTTTAAGACCTTACCTTTCTGATGTATAAAATGACAGATGTTAAATTCCCTTTAGAATATGGCACCAGAATCAAGTTCAATTTTTTTGGTTAAAACATTCTTTCTCTTTGATATCAATGTGAATTATACATACCACCATATTTTAGTTTTAGTTACCAGAAAGGCTACAAAGTTAATGTTCAGTAACAGAAAACATTTATTATTCTCCCTACATTGCTTATATTTATTTTTTAAAAATCACTTTTTAATTTATTCATCAATTTTTTTATCCATCCAAGAGATATTATTGAGACTGTGTATTGTCATATGGAAGAGCTATAATTTGATTACCTGGATGTAAATAAATGTTTATTAATTAGCTGAGTGATGTTAGATGAACTATTTATTAGCCTCAAACTTCCAAAGTATTAAACTAGGCTAATAGTTCTTTCATAGAATTGTTATGGAGATTAATTATAAAGTAAATCATATGTAGTACTTAGAACACTATCTGGCATATGGTATGCACTCTAATGATGCTATTTAGCATTATTTACCACACAGAGTAGTTACTGACAATACATAGTAAAAACAGAATGTAAACTATTTCAATTCTTAAGAAGAAGTAAGTTTAGCGCAAGCACATACTATAAATCATGAATTAATAATGCAAAAATGACAAACTCTCATTTATCTCATGCAAAATAATCAATTACTACCTTTATGAAATGTTGATCTTTATTTCACTCTTAACTCTAACCTATTATCCATAAAGGCACTCCTCATTTACCCTCAAGATTATCTGTATCAGTGAATGGATAAGCAATCAGAAACGTAAATGCACTGATCCCATGTTATGAAGAGCAGTATAACTCTGAAGCACCGAGCCTCTTCTAGGATGATCCATGCAAACAATCATGCTGAAAAAAAGACACTTTCAGTTCTGCTTTGCTCTGGTCTTCTTAAGCATAAGCACCACAAATAAAGGAACTACACTTGCAGAAGTCCTGTAGTTAAATAGTTAGTTGAATAGCTCATTTCTGTTTCCTTCTCTCTAACCATCCACCAAGTTCATTACTATTAAAAATAAAACTATGAGATTTGATTAAATATTCACAGTGGGCAACAGTGTACCCTCAACACACAGTTCTTACAGCCTTCTTTCTTTTTTCTGAAGAGCCCTCATCTCTTTAGATGAGCCCAACTGTCTACTCATCTTTCACCTCTCCAGTAATAACTACCCTCCCATCTAAAACCCGCTTAGACACTCACTGAAGCTTTTAAATGAAAGTACTTGACTGACAGAGGAACAAGAACAGCAAAACTGAAATCTATCAGATGCTTGGCGTGGATCACTATTCTAAGATTTCCTCCTGTTGTGAAATTGAACCCTTGCCCCTTTGTTGTAGAAGGAAATAAGAAAGAATCTTCAGGCGAGATTGTTTAGGAGTTTGGTTGTTAAGGAGCTTTTGCAATCACTGGGACGAAAAATCAACTAATTTGTTGATTTGGTGAACAGAGAAGAAATGTATCTTTACTTCACTAAAACACAGTGTCCAACTTTACATCCTTTAGCATCAGGAGGTTTGGATTTCCCAAAGGGCTTAAGTACTAACGAGCTGTGTGAACTTTCCAGCTGAATGTTGTTAAGCCTTAACATACTCATTCTGGTGAAATCCCACAATAGTTAAAGGAAGCCAAAGGAATGAACTCTTTTATGTGCTGTAGCTTGACTTAGCTGTGCCCTCCTTTCTACTGTAATATTTACAACACGGTGTTATGCAGATCATTGTGTTGTCTACTTTACTCTCCCAGTAGGCTGTGAACTCCTTAAGTATAAGAGTTGTCCCTGATTTAACTCTGTATTCCATGATATTAGCTTGACACTTAGTAGACACTTATCAATGTCTAAGTAAGTAAGGACTGAGTGAGAACTATCTTTCCAGGACTTCCAGATACCTATACATTCAGTTAGTAAATAGTCATGAAAAATCAATAGCCTACTTGAAAATTAGAATTTTTCTAGGTACAAGATCTGCAAATATATTAATTATAGATATCACTATAATCAGAACAATAAGTTGTCATGTTTTCTATGATTGGCTTCTTATCTAATAGTAAGATGTACAGGTAATTGCTCCCATCTAAATGATCTGGACAGAGAGTAGAATTGATGGGCTGAGTCCAAAATGGAATATAAAGTAAAGTCATACATTGAGGGTTGTTTGTTTTTTTTAAAAAAAGCAATAGTATCAACTGGGAGCAGACTTGACAGCAACTCAGGAGACATGTTATTGCTGACCATAAGCTTCTCCACCAGTCAGCAGTGGAAAGAAGCTAATGAAGAAGCTAATATAGAATGCACTGTATTAATTCAATGGGTGGGTCCATATTTTGACCAGAGAAAATAAAGTTTACTAAATTGTGGGGTTCATGACCTTTCTTCCTTTCTCCCTTTCACTCTTCCTTCTTTCATTTCTTTGTTCCTTTCTTTTCTTTCTTCCTTTCTAACCATCTATCTAAAATACTATTTGTAAATCTAATTTTTTAAAGACCCATCCTGTAATCAAAGCCAAATAAATAAGGAATCTCTGGATTCCCTTTAGCTTTCTTTCTTGTTCATCTCTATGACAGCTAAGAACCATAGCTAAGAATTTCCTGAGCATTTATTATCACCCAGCTACTATAGTAATAGATTACATATATATTTATTTACTCATTTAATTTTTACAACAACTACCATCACTCTTTTTCCACAGATGAAGAAACAGAAGCACAAGAGAGTCTAAGGTCACAAAGTTCATGAATGGGAAAGCTGGTTTTAACTGGGGAGTGTGGCTTCAGGGTCTGCACTCATAACCGTGACCTCACACTGTTTCTTCTCTGAGGCTACTGTAAATGGAAGGTACGGGAAAGCAGTATGGTCTTGGCACTGGGGAGAAAGATGTTTAAAACACAAGAAGCACAATAGGAGTAAATATTTTTTCATCTTTGGTCAATATCACAATCTTTATATTATCAGAGATACATATGGATATTTTAAAACTAGCACTGTATTTGGTAACTCTGATTCCCCCATATTCCATGTCTCCAGGGAAATGGAGAAATCTGACTATGCGTAATTTAAAAGCATAAGCACTTCGTAGTGAGCCTCCAACATCTCAGAGCAATAAAGAGTAACAGGTGCAAATATGCTAATACAATTTATCTTTCCTATGTAAGTCAGTAAGAGAAAAATTTAAATATTTCATGAGGGGAAGAAATAATGCAAAGATATCAGATTGCTTTGGGAAGGAAGGGATAATACAGCATCTTTTGCATTTATTCAATTTTTCATATGTGCCTTTTTGTACTACTGAGATGGTGAAAGATTCATGAAAATGTAAAAGAAACACACTATGTTGCTGACTTAATTCTGACATATGAAAATGCATGAATGTACTAGTCAAAAGTGCCCTTGATAGGAACATGCTATTTGAAAAAACTACAACAAAACCAAATTAACTGACTGAAGGAAAAAACAATCAAACAGAATCTGTACTAGGAGGAAATCATCATAAATGCCTTCTATTTACTGGTTGCGGGTATACATGCATTTACAGATATGAGATATATATGCATATAAATTACATTTAATGTTACAACAATCTTAACAGAAAGTCATGGTTATATTCATTTTACTGAGAAAACAGTCTCGGATATACTCAGTACTTTTCCTAGTGGCACATACTAGCCAGGCAGGTTCAAAGAGGCTCAGATGACAAAGCCTTTGTCTATGATAACACAGGACCATTCAATGAAGGGCAACATTCTTTCTCCTGACAAGAAGACTATATGCACAACTGCTCCCTGACCCCAAGGGTAGGGAGCAAGTGGACAGGCTGGAGAGGACGCATGAAGAGGGACAGTAAATGTAACATCTGGAAAGGTAAGCAGCGGAGGAAAGTCCACCCGGAGCAGCTGAACTGGTCACTTTCATGAAACATAAGTAGATCAGTTGTTCATTGATAATTTGCCATTCTATTCTATACTGCTCAGTAATACAAATAAACCCGTGGGATTCTCTCCATAGTTCGGTAAAATTGCACAGAAGGCCCCAGCCAAGAAGTCACTAGAGGAGGCTAGTGCCGTGCCTGCTGCTCAGTCGTGTCCGACTTTCTGTGACCCCGTGGACTGTAACCCACCAGGCTCGTCTGTCCACGGGATTCTCCAGGCAGGAATACTGGAGTGGGTTGCCATGTTTTCCTCCAAGGGATCTTCCCAACACAGAGATCGAACCCATGTCTCCCATGTCGCCTGCACTGACAAGTCAGTTCTTTAACACTGAGCCACCTGGGGGGTAGAGTAGGCTAAACAAAATCAGTTTATCTATGATCTGTCACTTTTATAAGCTGGGAAATTAGAGGTTTTCCAATGTTAGTCAAGCAATTGTTTTCTAGCCTCTTTGAAGAACCTTTTTTTTTTTTTTTAAGTTCACCTTGGCCTCAAGATGACCTTACAAAAGCTTTCCCAAGATGAGAGAATGTTTTCCACACAGCCATCTGTGAGTGCCAGACGGAGACGCCTCTTCAGGGCTTGATTAGGGACAAGACAAGCCTCCAGAGGAGGATGACCACTGTGGGCAGAGCTGCCCTGCTGGGAAGCAGGCACAAGAACAGACCCAGATGGTGTGCAGGGCAAGCCTGGCATGGGTAATAATTTCCTTAGGCATACAATTTGGCAAACCATTATAAGAAGATATTGTGAGAAACAGCCCAACAGGAGGTCATGCCTGGGTAATCAGCTAGCAGGTACTATGTGGGATATTCTCTGTTTAGAAGAGAAATGGCACAAAATGCATCATATTCACATAACTCAGAGGGACGAGTTGAATGAGAGGGATAAAAAAAATGCCCATTTCTTCTCAAAAAGTTTGACAATAACATTGGGCTTCCATTTTGTGTGCAGTTTATAAAAACGGAATCAAACTGGACTCAGTGGGAGAAGGTAGAGGCTGGGATGATTTGAGATTCTTTACCATCTGAGCCACCAGGGAAGCCCCATTAGTCCTCACAATAGCCCTGTTAGAGCGACAGTTTCAACCTCATACAATATATACGGTAAAAGTGAAGTGAGCCTATGTGCAGGGCAGCAAAGGAGACAGAGACATAAACAACAGAATTTTGGACTCAGTGGGAGAAGGAGAGGGTGGAATGATTTGAGAGAATAGCACTGAAACATGTACATTACCATAAGTAAAATAGATAGCCAGTGGGATTTTGATGCATGACATCGAGCACCCAAAGCCATTGCTCTGTGACAACGTGGAGGGAGATGGAAGAAGAGTACAGGATGGAGGGGACAGATGTATGCCCACGGCTGATTCATTCTGAGGGATGGGAAAAACCATCACAATGCTGTAAAGTAACTATCCTCCAATCAAATAAATAAATAAATATTTTAAAAGGTTGACTGTCTCCCTTTCTATGGTTTTTACTAAACATGTTCTCTAGTTACCTTGGTGCATGTGGCATTGTCTATAAAAACTTTGTATTTTATGACCATTTTAATTTTTTCCCATTGCTGTCAGTACTTCACCTTAGTTTATAGCTGGAGGAGAATTCTCTGCAATTTTAGTTTTCTCACTTTCTCAGTAGAAGGTTTTGGACTGGACTGATTATACTCTTAGGTAACAGGGTATTTCTCAGAGACAGCATGCCTTGGCAGATATTTTAAACATCTCCAATAGAGAAAGTTATCCATTCATCTTTCATAGCACTAATTGAGTAGACATTCCATGGTTTCTGCTCAGAACAAAGCTGGTTTGGCCTAAGAACATGGTTGAATTAATGAATTCCTTAGCTTTTGTTTTATCCCTATGCTGCTTTGCTAGGGCTGCCATAAAAGCAAAAACAAAAAACACTACAGACTGGATGACTTCAGCAATAGAAATTTATTCTCTCACAGCTCCGGAGGCTAGAAGGCCAAGACCAAGGTGTCAGCAGGTTGGGCTTTGCCTGAGGCCTCTGTTTTTGGTTTACAGATGGCCGTCTTTCCACTGTGCTCTCACGTGGCTTTTCTCTGTATGTGATGTCTCTCTGTTTTGTCCTAATCTCCTCTTTTTATAAGGATACCAGTCGGATTGGATTGGGGCCCACCCCAAAGGGCCTCATTTTCACTTAATACTGCTTTAAAGGCCCTGTACCTCAAAACAGTTACATTTGGAATTACGAAACATTAGGGTTTCAGCATATGGATTTGGAGCAGACACAATTCAGGATATACCAGTGCCTGAGAGAACATGTATGAGATTCAAGATAATTATAACTATGGACAACTATGCCAGGCCTGGGTTCAAATCTTATTTCTATATTTGTTGGCAGTGTGTTTTTGGTCAAGACATTTTTGTTCTCTGGTCTTCAGTTTGTGCTCATACTCAGTCACGAAGTCATGTCCAACTATTTGTGACCCCATGGACTATGGCCCATGAGTCCTCTGTCTGTGAGATTTTCCCAGCAAGAATACTGGAGCAGGCTGATGTTTCCTTCTTCATGGAATCTTCCTGATCCAGAGATTAAACCCATGTTTCCTGAGTCTCCTGCATTGGCAGGCAGATTCTGTACCACTGAGCCACCTAGAAAGCCCCAATCATCAATTATTTTGCCATAAATAGTGAAAAAGCAGTTGGGCTTACCTCATAGGGTACTGCTGCTGCTGCTAAGTCGCTTCAGTCGTGTCCGACTCTGTGCGACCCCATAGATGGCAGCCCACCAGGCTGCCCTGTCCCTGGTATTCTCCAGGCAAGAACACTGGAGTGGGTTGCCATTTCCTTTTCTAATGCATGAAAGTGAAAAGTGAAAGTGAAGTCGCTCAGTTGTGTGCAACTCTTTGCGACCCCATGGACTGCAGCCTCTCAGGCTCTTCCGTCCATGGTATTTTCCAGGCAAGAGTACTAGAGTGGGTTGTCATTGCTTTCTCCTCTTAGGGTACTGAGAGGCTCAAATAAAATGGCATGTAAAATCTTTGCTAATCCTTAGATGCTAAATTACTTTTAAGGTAAACTTTTACTAAGAATATAATATGTGAAAGTATGCTGTGTTAAATTTTTACACATTCCTTAATTTATTTATATGATTAATCCCACCAGACAAAGAACAATTAACAATCAAAGGTCCACTCAAGAAATCTAGACCTATATCCTGACTTTCACTCACTCTCTGAGTGAGTGAGTAATAGTCGCTCAGTTATACCTGACTTTTTGCAACCCCACGGACTGTAGCCTGCCAGGCTCCTCTGTCCATGGAATTCTCCAGGCAAGATTACTGGAATGGATTGCCATTTCCTCACTCTCTAAAGTTAATTAACTCACATTCAAAGCACCTCCATCCATAGACAAACATAAGGTTACACTACAAACCCCAAGTAAGGCAAAAATGAAACAGGAAGGGAAGTATGGAAAGGAGAAGGAAAAGGGGAAGGAAGGAGGATCTTGACTTTAAAAATGTGACCCTTAGTCTTTTCCTTTTACTGAAAGATGCTTTATCACTTTCAAATTACACAAAATGTGTAAAGGTTGAAATAATTAAGGAAACGGATAGAACTAGATGGTAATATTTCTGACACCTCTCAGAAGAGATCCATAATCTAGTCACCTAAGTGGTAAACACATTTTAAAAGACATCAGATAGGGGGATCGGGATGGGGAATACATGTAAATCCATGGCTGATTCATGTCAGTGGATGACAAAAACCACTACAATATTGTAAAGTAATTAGCCTCCAACTAATAAAAATAAATGAAAAAAAAAAAAAAAGAAATGATTATCACACACACACAAAAAAGACATCGGATAAAAACACAGCACATCTTATGAGTTAAACTGGGTAAAGTTTAAAACTAAAGCTGTTATTAAAATATCACAGTGCAAGAAACAGAAGACCTTGAGAAATGACACGTGGAGGGGACAGTTTTGCCAGAGTGCCCTGGGACCTTGCATATGCCCACACAGATCACGCAGGCAAGGCTCCATTAGTCTGACCACGTTCATGCAGAACGTTCTCGGCCATCCTTCCTGGAACATGGCAAGACGGGTGGTCTGTGAGGAACTGCTGCACAGACTGCCTTGCAGGAGACCCTCCATTCTGCAAAAGGCTCCAATGAGGCTGTTTCCCATCTACTTCTCTGGTTCCAGAGAGGCACTGATCATTGACACATGATCTGAGAGTAAATAAAACACAAGTTTTACTTCTTGTGGTTTATACTGTGGTGAAACTCCCTCAGAAAGGTTTGACTCTGAAAACTTGCAGTAGAAACAGGAGTATGCATGGCCATGCTTCTTTCTAGTTTTAAACACCTAAGAGGAAGAAAAAGCCACAGAAACTTTATCATAGTCAAATAATTAAAAAGTTAATAGGCAATATCCTGTAAAATTAATGCACCATTTAACATCCTTTACAAATGCAATCTTTCTTTGAATCTCTCCAACTGTGACAAGTCAAGTCTAGGCCACAGGCCTCAGAGATACAAGTAGACAAAGCTTAACTCTCTGTGTCTTAGATTGCTCTACTTTTAACAGGGACAAAATGATGCATTGTTTTAGTTTTGCAGCTCAAAGAAATAAAAACATGAAACTTAAAAAGAAAAATTTTACCCACTCCCCCCCCCCCAAAAAAAAATCAAAATAGTCAAGTTTAGTGTCAGATGCAAAGAATTTCTAGGGAAAAATGAGGACTGAATATAATTAAGAGGAATGTATAATTCAAAACTCATTACCAGAAGCCCACATTAAGCTAACTTAAGTAAAGTGGGAATTTATTAGCTCAGTAACTGAAAAGCTTCAATTACAGCACAGAATCCAGCAGGAACTAAAAAAAAAAAAAAAAAAAGTTAATGGGAAGCTGCTATATAACACAGGGAGTCCAGCCTGGTGCTCTGTGACAACCTAGAGGGGTGAGGGGCGGGTACACACACAGATATATATACACACACACACACGTATATATTTATATATATACTTATGGCTAGTTCACGTTGTACAGCAGAAACCAACACAGCATTGTAAAGCAATTATCCTCCAATTAAAAAAATAAAATAGATAAAATAAAATAATAGCCAAAAAAAACTGTTGTCAAGACCAAACGTCACTCTATTCTATGACTCTGCTCTTCTCTGTACTGGATTCACTCTCAGACAAATTTCACCTTAGGTTTATACCTACTAACTTAACTACATGCAGAAAGAAAAGGTCTCTTTCTCCAACTGTTTCAGCAAAACTACTGGTCATGACTTTCAGATTTGCCAAACCTGATCACATTCCATGCCCTCACTTTGATCCAGAGACTGGGTAGCCCCACTCAAACCACTAGGATTGAGGGTAGGACGAGATATTTGCCCAATGTAAATCCACGGAGATAGGGCCAGGAAAGGGGAGGATGGCTGAGACATCATCAAACACAACCGTTACTAACTGGTGTAATGTAATATTGCCTTGGAGTTTGGGCTGTATCACCATTTTCCAAAACTATTTGAATTGTGAAACAAACCAGATTGCTTGGCACTGAAGAGCGGTTTTGAGTGCAGTTATTTTGAATTATTTACTAATCTTCTACCACATTCACCCCCCGCAACCATAAAAATACATCTCTTGTTAAAAGGCCACTTGACCAGAATAGTTAAGAGAAATATTCAGTAACCTCTAGAGAAAGGGTAGGATAATTATTTTTAGTTTCTGGTATTTGACCATAAATGCTTTCATCCTGGAATGACTTCAGTGAGATCTGTACATCTGAAGGCTGCCAAAAAGAGAAGGGGGGAAAAGTCAAATATTAAAAGAATCCTCCTTGCTCTCACCCAAAAGAGGAAGATCCTTAAATTTTTAAAGAAAATGTTACCTCTATTTTTAACTCCCTGTTTGGGTTCTCTAAGGCTTAGCCTAACTAAGAGGTCAGGTAGCAAAGAGCTTTAAAAACCAAATATTTCATACCTAGACTTCATTAACCCTTTATTAAAATGTCTGATAAGGGAGACAAAGAGAGAACACAGGTCTTCCACAGGCAATCCAGTCCTCTATCATCTCAGTACCTTCCACAGATGGGCCCTGAAAGACTTCTAACATGAAATTTGTTCTGAGTAAGAAAGATCACTAAAAAGCATATGCTCTAATAAAGACATATGGACACTGAAAATTGTCCTAAATTGAACTACCAAGTTAGTTTGTCACCTTAAGATACCACTATTTGTGGGGTGAGAATGACCAAGTGGCCAGTGATTTTTCACATCAAGTTTACATCAAGCTTTGCTTTCCAAACATTTTAAATCATCAATGTAACTCCAGTGATGGTGTCTTCTAGACTGACTCTTACTTGGAATGATTCATCCATCACCAAACTCTGTTCCCAAACCATTTGAAATCTGCAGGTTTCAGTTTCAAATTGCAATGGATTAACACTCAAAGCCATCCTCTTGTTATACTGAGCATAGCACAGTCTACCTGAAGGACCCCACAGGAGGGATCCACATCTATCATGATGGGTGGGAAATATGATGCTACTTGATTCAAGAGTCATGTTTCTCAGACTGAGCCTCTTCTATCAACAGAATGTTCTTCATTTGCCTCCAGATCCCTCTCCCTTTTAGTGATGAGCCTCCCTCTCCCCAGCCCTCATGATACCTTCCTCCACCATTCACCCCCACAGACAATGCAGCACTCTACAATACACAATGGGGAAATTTTTACTCAGTGAAGAACTCCTATGATGCAAAAGAAAGGGTATAGTTTCCAAAATCATCATTTTGCTCTCACGGAAAATTTGATCTTGTGTAAATAATTTCCTAAATCGCCAGCTCACACTGGAGAAATCACACTCTAAATTAATTCCACATCATAGGCTAAAGACAAAACTAAAAGTCTAATCTCATAACTTTTCTGACTCTTCCTTGTCCAAACAAACACTCTTCAGTCAACTTTCTCCTTTCTCAATAAAGTTCTGCATATAGTAAAAGGGATAAGTAATTTTGTACATGATTTCCACAAGAAATCATTTCAAAGAAGAAATTTTAAAAATAAACAACTGCCCGAAATATCTCTTTGTAACAAAATGTGACAAGTGGAGTTAGGACAAAAAAACTTACATCTACATGAAAAGCATAACTGTTTCCCTGGAAAAAGATCTGAGTGGTTATGCAAATTACACAAGTTAGTAGAAATCTGATCCCCAAAATAAATGAAAGGACAAAATGGCTAACTGGGACACAAGACTATTCTGTGGTGACCAATAATAAGAACAAATATGAAAATTATATAACGTGACAGTCTCAAAGTGATGGGCATAGGGCTATGGAATTCTGGGTGTGCCCCAGTTCTGGGAATATTCGTGGGATGCTCCTGTGTCTGCTGCTCAGAGTCAGTGGAAAGGAAGGAAAGGAAAAGGGGCCAATGTGTTTGTTGCAGTGTTAGGTCCCCAGGGAAATTTACATAAGCATGATCCCTCCAGCTATTGTTCTATTTATTTTTGCTCTGTTTTGTTCTATTTCTTTCCACTATACTGTTCTCAGCAAGGGTTTTCTTCTCCTTCACTGACCATTGTTGTTTAGTCACTAAGTCATGTCCAATTCTTTGCAAACCCATGAACTGCAGAACACCAGGCTCCTCTCTTCTCCACTATCTCCTGCTCTAAACGCCTGTCCATTGAATTGGTGATGCCATCTAACCATCTCATCCTCTGTCGCCCCCTTCTCCTTTCGCCTTCAGTCTTTCCCAACATCAGGGTCTCTTAGAATGAGTCAGCTCTTCGCATCAGGTGGCCAAAGTAGTGGAACTTCAGCAACGTCCTTCCAGTGAATATTCAGGGTTGATTTCCTTTAGAATTGACTGGTTTGATCTCCTGACAGTCCAAGGGACTCTCAAGAATCTTCTCTAGCACCACAAATCAAAAGCATCAGTTCTTCAGCACTCAGCCTTCTTTATGATCCAACTCTCACACCCGTACATGACTACTGGAAAAACCATAAACTGTGACTACACAGACCTTTGTTGGCAAGGTGATGTCTCTGCTTTTTAATACACTGTCTAGTTTTGTCATAGCTTTCTTTCCAAAGAGCAGGTATCTTTTATTTCATGGTTACAGTCACCATCTACAGTGCATATCTCCTAAATAAACATGGCACTTTTTCATTGGATAAAACACCCAAATACTATGGTGAATGGATAGATGTTTGTAAAGTGAAAGTCTCAAAAAACCAAAAATGCCTTTGATTACTACCCATGTGACCTTACCTTGACATAGGTCTCTTAATGGACTGATTTTTTTTTTTGGTAAAAGAAAAAGAGGCATTTCCAAGCTGAATGCAGAATGAAAACAGGAAGCATTCAAGTTATTTTATGGGACCAGAGTATGAGACATTATATATATACACATGCATATATATATATGTTTCATAAATGTCTTACATATATATAAATTTTATATATATAATTATATACATAATATGTATTACCATATACAATGATAATGTACTATCTATATAATGATATGTATTCTCATAATTTGTATACATATGTACACACACACATACTCGATTAACATCAGCTCTATAGTTTACCTAACACATGTCCACTATTTTCCTATGAATAACTTCCCTGCAAGCAGTTTCTAATACAACTAACTGGCTGTGAGGCCATCTTGCTATAAAAGATAAGATGGTTGACTGTTACATCACACTAGAAAATAGTAACATATCAGTTTTTGCAAATCCTTTGGTGACCTAATCTAGCCATATTCTGTTAAAGTTTTCAACATTTTCAAGAAACTTACATGCATCAGGAATCATGTAACCAGTTCTGGGGGTGGGGGGAGTAGGAGGAGCTTGATTTGATTCTTCTTTTGCTTGCAATTTCTAATATTATGTCATAACTTTGGGAAAGGCAGCAAGAGAGAACAAGCCATGGTAACTAAATTAGGTAAAGAATCGATCGTTAGTGCTCTCAAAAACTGTTGGGAATCTCTAGCCACCTCTTGCAAAATTTGCTTAACCTGGAGAACTTCCAATTCTGACATGTGGGAGGGATCACCAAAGGACTTGCAAAAACTGATGGTTTATCATTTTCTACTGCAATACAAACAAAACTGTTAATCAGTTATTTTTTTTTCTTTTATAGCAAAATGCCTTTATAGCCAGTTAGCTTGCTATGAAACTGTTTGCAGCAAAGGTATTTATGATGAAAATACCTAGGACCTTATTAACAGCATTACCTTGGACAAGTTATTTAGTTTCTCTGAAGTTTCTTTTACTTATTTTTGTAAGTACAATGATATATAAAAGAACACACCTACAAAGTAAATATTTACTGAATAACAAGCATATTATGAGTGCCAGGAGTTCCTGTATAGCAGTTATGACCAAAACATTCATATTCTTAAATGCACCAGAGCCAGAGCTATCTACTTAACACATAATGTTCTCCTTTGAAAAATAGAACTGAAATCTAGGTCTCCAGAAAATAAATAAAAAATTATATACACAAGAGAATATATACCAAAACATATATACTCTTTCCACTATTCTAGGCAGATGTTGAAGAATATTTACATTTAAATATGGAATGTCTGACATTCTAAACATTCACTTTAAACCAAATAATAAAACTTAAATCAAGGGTGCTTTGGGCTCTGGCATCTATCCTGAGTCTCCACCCTGAAACCCATCTAAGCTAGTAGATAACAGCAATGCAGAGTTGTCAGCTTTCTAGTGTTCTCTACTGAAATAAAAGGATCATACAGTGCTGGATGCCAACACAGCAAATAATTATACTGAGTGCTCTTTCCACCGCCACTGAATCAAAAAGTGAAATTTACTGTGGATGTACCCGAATGCCTGGTATATCAGCTGTCCTGTGAGAAGTCATTACACTTGCTGAGTATCTACCATGTGCCAGACACTGGATGTACAGAAGATACAAACTGAAATGAGAAGTTATTCTTGTTCCCCAGGTGCTTACAGCCATGAGTAAGAATCACAGCACATGCTCATTGAGGACAAAATGCGAGATAAAATAAATTCCATAAAGAAGAACACAGTGCTACACTGGTCAGAGTGGCCATCATCAAAAAGTCTACAAACAATAAATGCTGGAGAGGGTGGTGGAGAAAAGGGAACCCTCTTGCACTGTTGGTGGGAATGTAAATCAATAGCACCACTATGGAATACGGTATGGAGATTCCTTTAAAAACTAGGAATAAGACCACCATATGACCCAGCAATCCCACTCCTAGGCATATATCCTGAGAAAACCAAAACTGAAAAAGACACATGTATCCCAGTGTTCACTGCAGCACTATTTACAACAACTAGAACATGGAAGCAACCTAGATGTCCATTGACAGATGAATGGATAAGAAGTTGTGGTACATATATACAAAGGAATATTACTCGGCCATAAAAAGGAAAGTAAAGTCAGTCAGTTCTAATGAAGTGGATGAACCTAGAGCCTATTATACAGAGGAAGTCAGAAAGAGAAAGATAAATACCGTATACTAGAGCATACATATGGAATCTAGAAAGATGGTACCAAAGAATTTATTTGCAGGGCAGCAATGAAGAAATAGACATAGAGAACAGACTTATGAACACAGGGAGAGAGGAGGAGAGGGTGAGATGTATGGAGACAGAAACACGGAAACTTACATTACCGTACATACAGTAGGAATTTGCTGTATGTTGCAGGGAACTCACACAGGTACTTTGTATCAACCTGGGATGATTGATCCCCAAGGCTGGGATGGGGAGGGAGATGGGAGCGAGGGTCAAGAGGGAGGGGACATATGTATACCTATGGCTGATTCATGTTGAGGTTTGAAAGAAAACAACAAAATTCTGTAAAGCAATTATCACTCAATTAATAAATCAGTAAAATTTTAAAAACGGACACAGTGCTAGAAAAACCCAAAGAAAGGAATGATTAATACAGGCTAGCTTGGGGATGCAGATAGGGCAGGATGGGGATAAGGACAGGATAATTCTCTATCCTAGAATTTCTAGGATGTGAAAAATGGAAGCCCTTCAAAGTATGTTGAGAGAGAGAAAGAAATGAAGAGAAACCTAGATGGCATCATCAGAATAAAAAGGCAGAGCAAAATGGTGTACCTCAATCATCGTGCACTGATTCATCATTTCAGAGAACACATCCAGACCAGCAATTCAGTCATCAAGATTTATTCATTCTTGGAGATAATTAAGGCTTAGTGTCATCCCAACTAAGTGTCTATCTCTATAGTCAATTTTAATCTCCTCCCAAAAGAAAGCAATGCTAATGCATTAATTAAAAGAAGTAAAGCTCCATATTGACAGGCTTTTCTTTAGCCATCTATCATTTCTAGGATTTTAGAAAATAACTCACCAATGAACAAAATTAAGGCTTTCAGGTCTGTTGCTTTAAAGAAAAGTCAACATTTGTAAAAATTTTCACAGAGTAGGTAAATACAAAATGAAAATTTAACATAACCGCATCAGTTAAATCTCCCTAAACAAATTTGGAAGGCTGCCTCTGACTTTCACTACATTATTGTTTCACTAAGAGTACAGATGGCACAATTAGCTGGGTATTGACATGGTGATAATGAAAAACTTAGCTAAGAAAGCCAAAATGTGATTTATTTAAGGAAAAAACCAATATCCATATGTAATGATCTTAAGTTCCAATGATACTATATGAAAGAGCAATCAACATGCATCCATCTCCCTAGGAGATTTTGATTTCATATGCTTAGTTACTTGTGAGAAATAACAGATAGGATACATTAAACAGTGTTAAAACCTATAAGCTACACCTTGAGAATGGGGAATCATCACCAATTAATGAAGGTATTAAAAAAATGTCTTTTGAGGATGTACTAAAAACCTTGTGCTACATGCTACAACATAGGTAATTACTCATGGTCTTGCAACACACGAACTATCTAGGAGGACAGAGAACGTCTAATCTGGGCCTAATCCAGGCTTCTGAAAGTGGTAATAAAAGTAATATTATTGGTATTAACTACGATAATTTTCCACTTAGTGCTCATTTCCTGTGTACCACACACAGAAATATTGAATTTCCCAGTAACAATCAACATTAAAAAAATAAGGATAAAACCCAAGTATGCTATTTTTTTTCTGGTTCATATTTAGCTTATTTATAAAAGCAAAATATTATAAGCATGATTCATACCAAAATATTTTATAACTGTTTTGAAAAGCAATCTATTTCTCTCAGTTTCTGCAGAACCCATGCTAGCCCTTCCAATGATAGATGAAAAATATTTCACAGTAAGATGTCAGTTTCAGAAAAGAGTATCTTAGACTCTTAGAAGTATCTTAGAATTACCTAGACAGTCACTACTGAAAAATATTCCACATCATTTACTTTTATTGTCTTTAAGTTGACTCCAGATGTAGTCAGGTTTAAGCCATAAGGCACCTTGAAAGCTTTCTCAAAAACTTTTAGGTGTAAAATATATACTAACTAAACTTTCATTCAGCCAGTTCATATCATCAAGCTTTCTCCTTTTTCTTCTTACCCATGCAGCTACCCACAAGATAACTTTAAGGCGACACAGATCATTTCTCCATGATAACTAGTAAATATTCATACAACCCTTGGAAGAAGAAAATATAAGAGGCAGGACATATTCAAATTATTTCCTTTAAAAGCAACTTAATTTTTTAAGCTCATAAATACTACTCAGTTTTATATATATGCCTGAAAACAACAACAGATCACAGACAACTGTATACTTTATTAGAGGGCCAAAATAATAATGATTTATTATTTATTAGATTTATTAATTTATTAGAGGGCCAAATATGAATAATGATTCCTTATCCAGTGATACGAAATATAACAGTTCCTCTTTCTATGTAATTGGAGTAGCTCAACATATCACCGGTGAGGGCTTCCTTTGTTATCAAACTTGCTGAGAATAAGAATAGAACAGAGAGGAGAAAAAATGGACTGAATGGATTCTAGAGAGTTAAAGGTGCTTTTATGAGACAAAAAACTTGAGGCTAATAGAATATTATTCAGCCTTAAAAAGAGAAGGAAATCTTGTCTTTTTGACGACATGGGTGAATCTGCAGGACATTACGCTAAGTGAAATAAGCCAGAAACAGTAGGACAAATACTGTATGATACCATATAATGAGAAATATAAAACAGTCAGACTCTATAAAAGCAGACAGTAGTATAGTGGTTGCCAAGGACTGGTAGACGGGGAAGTGGGAACATGATAGTCAAAGGGTACAACTTTTTTATAATTACTTTATTGAGGTTTGATTAATATAAAAACCTATAAATATTTAATATATTCAACTTGATGGATTTGGAGGTAAGTATAAATAGCTGAAATTATCACCACTATCCATGTCATAAACATATCCATCACCCCTTAAAATTTCCTCCTGTCTTAATTAATTAATGTTGTGTAAGAATATTTAACATAAGAGCTACCATTTTAGCAAGTTTTAAAATATGCAGTGCAAGCCTGCTCAGTCTCTCAGTCGTGTCCAACTCTTTGCAACACCATGGTCTGTAGCCCATCAGGCACTTCTGCCCATAGGATTTTCCAGGCAAGGATACTGGAGTGGGTTGCTATTTCCTTCTCCAGGGAAAATATGCAATACAATATTGTTAACTCTAGGCACTATGCTGTACAAGAGATCTCTATAACTTTAAATTTTTTCATCTGAATGTTAAAAGTGATCATACACCCTGAGAAAACTGTAACTCAAAAAGATACATGTGTCCCAATGATTTCAACACTGTTTACAACAGTCAGGACACTGAAGCAACCTAAATGTCCATCAACAGGTAAATAGATAAAGAAGATGTCATACACATAGGCAACAGAATATTATTCAGCCAGAAAAAAGAAAAACTGGGTCAATTTTAGAAATGTGGATGGACCTAGAGTCCGATATACAGAATGAAGTAAGTCAGAAAGAGAAAAACAAATATTGTGTATTAACACATATATGTGGAATCTAGAAAAATGGTACAGATGAACCTCATTGCAGGGCAAGAATAGAGATACATATGTAGAGAACAGATTTGTGGGCATGATGGGGGTGGTAGTGGGATGAATTGGGAAATTGGAATTAACATATACACACTACCACATGTAAAACAGATATCTAGTGGA
This sequence comes from Cervus elaphus, assembly GCF_910594005.1. Taxonomy (NCBI): domain Eukaryota; kingdom Metazoa; phylum Chordata; class Mammalia; order Artiodactyla; family Cervidae; genus Cervus; species Cervus elaphus. The sequence continues at coordinate 37,301,924 of NC_057828.1, read as the reverse complement.
AACCTGCTGTATAGTGCAGGGAGCTCAGCGTGGGCTTCTGTGATGACTTCGATGGGAAGGGGTGAAGGAGGGGATACATGTATACACACAGCTGACTCACTTTTTTGTATAGCAGAAACCAACGCAAAATTGTAAAGCAACTATGTGCATGTATGCAGTTGTGTCTGACTCTTTTGCAACCCCATGAACTACAGCCTTTCAGGCTCCTATGTCCTTGAGAATTCCCAGAAAAGAATACTGGATACACCAATAAAAAAATGAGTGGCAAACCCAGATGAATAATGGAATTAGGTTGTAAAAGAAGAGCAACAAAAAGATGCAACTCCTTAAGTATCAATGGGCTCATGATGGAGAACCTCCTCAAGCTATTAAGACAAAACACAGAAATATATGAAATGCAGAAATGGTTGGCTTAGAACTCCTAATTTATTTCCTACCACTTTCTTCCCTACATACAGCCCTTGCTTATTTGGAATAGGCACCAGCCTTTTTGGTCCCTGAGAACAAGTTCAGTAAATTCAGTCTTCAAACTCATTAAATAATCCAATTTATTATTTTTTTTTTAATTTTTTTATTAGTTGGAGGCTAATTACTTCACAACATTTCAGTGGGTTTTGTCATACATTGATATGAATCAGCCATAGATTTACACTTATTCCCCATCCCGATCCCCCCTCCCACCTCCCTCTTCACCCGACTCCTCTGGGTCTTCCCAGTGCACCAGGCCCGAGCACTTGTCTCATGCATCCCACCTGGGCTGGTGATCTGTTTCACCATAGATAGTATACATGCTGTTCTTTTGAAACATCCCACCCTCACATTCTCCCACAGAGTTCAAAAGTCTGTTCTGTATTTCTGTGTCTCTTTTTCTGTTTTGCATATAGGGTTATCATTACCATCTTTCTAAATTCCATATATATGTGTTAGTATGCTGTAATGTTCTTTATCTTTCTGGCTTACTTCACTCTGTATAATGGGCTCCAGTTTCATCCATCTCATTAGGACTGATTCAAATGAATTCTTTTTAATGGCTGAGTAATATTCCATGGTGTATATGTACCACAGCTTCCTTATCCATTCATCTGCTGATGGGCATCTAGGTTGCTTCCATGTCCTGGCTATTATAAACAGTGCTGCAATGAACATTGGGGTGCACGTGTCTCTTTCAGATCTGGTTTCCTCGGTGTGTATGCCCAAAAGTGGGATTGCTGGGTCATATGGCAGTTCTATTTCCAGTTTTTTAAGGAATCTCCACACTGTTTTCCATAGTGGCTGTACTAGTTTGCATTCCCACCAACAGTGTAAGAGGGTTCCCTTTTCTCCACACCCTCTCCAGCATTTATTGCTTGTAGTCTTTTGGATAGCAGCCATCCTGACTGGCGTGTAATGGTACCTCATTGTGGTTTTGATTTGCATTTCTCTAATAATGAGTGATGTTGAGCACCTTTTCATGTGTTTGTTAGCCATCTGTATGTCTTCTTTGGAGAAATGTCTGTTTAGTTCTTTGGCCCATTTTTTGATTGGGTCATTTATTTTTCTGGAATTGAGCTTCAGGAGTTGCTTGTATATTTTTGAGATTAATCCTTTGTCTGTTTCTTCATTTGCTATTATTTTCTCCCAATCTGACGGCTGTCTTTTCACCTTACTTATAGTTTCCTTTGTAGTGCAAAAGCTTTTAAGTTTCATTAGATCCCATTTGTTTAGTTTTGCTTTTATTTCCAATATTCTGGGAGGTGGGTCATAGAGGATCTTGCTGTGATTTATGTCAGAGAGTGTTTTGCCTATGTTCTCCTCTAGGAGTTTTATAGTTTCTGGTCTTACATTTAGATCTTTAATCCATTTTGAGTTTATTTTTGTGTATGGTGTTAGAAAGTGTTCTAGTTTCATTCTTTTACAAGTGGTTGACCAGTTTTCCCAGCACCACTTGTTAAAGAGGTTGTCTTTTTTCCATTGTATATCCTTGCCTCCTTTGTCAAAGATAAGGTGTCCATAGGTTCGTGGATTTATCTCTGGGCTTTCTATTCTGTTCCATTGATCTATATTTCTGTCTTTGTGCCAGTACCATACTGTCTTGATGACTGTGGCTTTGTAGTAGAGTCTGAAGTCAGGCAGGTTGATTCCTCCAGTTCCATTCTTCTTTCTCAAGATTACTTTGGCTATTCGAGGTTTTTTGTATTTCCATACAAATTGTGAAATTCTTTGGTCTAGTTCTGTGAAAAATACCGTTGGTAGCTTGACAGGGATTGCATTGAATCTATAGATTGCTTTGGGTAGAATAGCCATTTTGACAATATTGATTCTTCCAATCCATGAACACGGTATGTTTCTCCATCTGTTTGTGTCCTCTTTGATTTCTTTCATCAGTGTTTTATAGTTTTCTATGTATAGGTCTTTTGTTTCTTTAGGTAGATATACTCCTAAGTATTTTATTCTTTTTGTTGCAATGGTGAATGGTATTGTTTCCTTAATTTCTCTTTCTGTTTTTTCATTGTTAGTATATAGGAATGCAAGGGATTTCTGTGTGTTAATTTTATATCCTGCAACTTTACTATATTCATTGATTAGTTCTAGTAATTTTCTGGTAGAGTCTTTAGGGTTTTCTATGTAGAGGATCATGTCATCTGCAAACAGTGAGAGTTTCACTTCTTCTTTTCCAATCTGGATTCCTTTTACTTCTTTTTCTGCTCTGATTGCCGTGGCCAAAACTTCCAACACTATGTTGAACAGTAGTGGTGACAGTGGGCACCCTTGTCTTGTTCCTGATTTCAGGGGGAATGCTTTCAATTTTTCACCATTGAGGGTGATGCTTGCTGTGGGTTTGTCATATATGGCTTTTATAATGTTGAGGTATGTTCCTTCTATTCCTGCTTTTTGGAGAGTTTTAATCATAAATGAGTGTTGAATTTTGTCAAAGGCTTTCTCTGCATCTATTGAGATAATCATATGGTTTTTATCTTTCAATTTGTTAATGTGGTGTATTACGTTGATTGATTTGCGGATATTGAAGAATCCTTGCATTCCTGGGATAAAGCCCACTTGGTCGTGGTGTATGATTTTTTTAATATGTTGTTGGATTCTGTTTGCTAGAATTTTGTTAAGGATTTTTGCATCTATGTTCATCAGTGATATTGGCCTGTAGTTTTCTTTTTTTGTGGCATCTTTGTCTGGTTTTGGAATTAGGGTGATGGTGGCCTCATAGAATGAGTTTGGAAGTTTACCTTCTTCTGCAATTTTCTGGAAGAGTTTGAGTAAGGTAGGTGTTAGCGCTTCTCTAAATTTTTGGTAGAATTCAGCTGTGAAGCCATCTGGTCCTGGGCTTTTGTTTGCTGGAAGATTTTTGATTACACTTTCGATTTCCTTGCCTGTGATGGGTCTGTTAAGATCTTCTATTTCTTCCTGGTTCAGTTTTGGAAAGTTATACTTTTCTAAGAATTTGTCCATTTCATCCAAGTTGTCCATTTTATTGGCATAGAGCTGCTGGTAGTAGTCTCTTATGATCCTTTGTATTTCAGTGTTGTCTGTTGTGATCTCTCCATTTTCATTTCTAATTTTGTTAATTTGGTTCTTCTCTCTTTGCTTCTTAATGAGTCTTGCTAATGGTTTGTCAATTTTGTTTATTTTTTCAAAAAACCAGCTTTTAGCTTTGTTGATTTTTGCTATGGTCTCTTTAGTTTCTTTTGCATTTATTTCTGCCCTGATTTTTAAGATTTCTTTCCTTCTGCTAACTCTGGGGTTCTTCATTTCTTCCTTCTCTAATTGCTTTAGGTGTAGAGTTAGGTTATTTATTTGGCTTTTTTCTTGTTTCTTGATGTAAGCCTGTAATGCTATGAACTTTCCCCTTAGCACTGCTTTTACAGTGTCCCATAGGTTTTGGGTTGTTGTGTTTTCATTTTCATTCATTTCTATACATATTTTGATTTCTTTTTTGATTTCTTCTATGATTTGTTGGTTATTCAGAAGTGTGTTATTTAGCCTCCATATGTTTGAAGTTTTAACAATTTTTTTCCTGTAATTGAGATCTAATCTTACTGCACTGTGGTCAGAAAAGATGACTGGAATGATTTCAATTTTTTTGAATTTTCCAAGACCAGATTTATGGCCCAGGATGTGATCTATTCTGGAGAAGGTTCCGTGTGCACTTGAGAAAAAGGTGAAGTTGATTGTTTTGGGGTGAAATGTCCTATAGATATCAATTAGGTCTAGCTGGTCCATTGTGTCATTTAAAGTTTGTGTTTCCTTGTTAATTTTCTGTGTAGTTGATCTATCCATAGTTGTGAGTGGGGTATTAAAGTCTCCCACTATTATTGTGTTACTATTAATTTCCTCTTTCATACTCGTTAGTGTTTGCCGTACATATTGCGGTGCTCCTATGTTGGGTGCATATATATTTATAATTGTTATATCTTCTTCTTGGATTGATCCTTTGATCATTATGTAGTGTCCTTCTTTGTCTCTTTTCACAGCTTTTATTTGAAAGTCTATTTTATCTGATATGAGTATTGCGACTCCTGCTTTCTTTTGGTCTCCGTTTGCATGAAATATTTTTTTCCAGCCCTTCACTTTCAGTCTGTATGTGTCTCTTGTTTTGAGGTGGGTCTCTTGTAGACAGCATATATAGGGGTCTTGTTTTTGTATCCATTCAGCCAATCTTTGTCTTTTGGTTGGGGCATTCAACCCATTTACATTTAAGGTAATTATTGATAGGTGTGGTCCCGTTGCCATTTACTTTGTTGTTTTGGGTTCACGTTTATACAACCTTTCTGCATTTCCTGTCTAGAGAAGATCCTTTAGCATTTGTTGAAGAGCTGGTTTGGTGGTGATGAATTCTCTCAGCTTTTGCTTATCTGTAAAGCTTTTGAGTTCTCCTTCATATCTGAATGAGATCCTTGCTGGATACAGTAATCTAGGTTGTAGGTTATTCTCTTTCATTACTTTCAGGACGTCCTGCCATTCCCTTCTGGCCTGGAGGGTTTCTATTGATAGATCAGCTGTTATCCTTATGGGAATCCCTTTGTGTGTTATTTGTTGTTTTTCCCTTGCTGCTTTTAATATTTGTTCTTTGTGTTTGATCTTTGTTAGTTTGATTAATATGTGTCTTGGGGTGTTTCGCCTTGGGTTTATCCTGTTTGGAACTCTCTGGGTTTCTTGGACTTGGGTGGCTATTTCCTTCCCCATTTTAGGGAAGTTTTCAGCTATTATCTCCTCGAGTATTTTCTCATGGCCTTTCTTTTTGTCTTCTTCTTCTGGAACTCCTATGATTCGAATGTTGGGGCGTTTCACATTGTCCCAGAGGTCCCTGAGGTTGTCCTCATTTCTTTTGATCCTTTTTTCTTTTTTCCTCTCTGCTTCATTTATTTCCACCATTTTATCTTCTATCTCACTTATCCTATCTTCTGCCTCCGTTATTCTACTCTTGGTTCCCTCCAAAGTGTTTTTGATCTCATTCATTGCATTATTCATTTTTAATTGACTCTTTTTTATTTCTTCTAGGTCTTTATTAAACAATTCTTGTATCTTTTCAATCTTTGTTTCCAAGCTATTTATCTGTAACTCCATTTTGTTTTCAAGATTTTGGATCATTTTTATTATCATTATTCTAAATTCTTTTTCAGGTAGATTCCCTATCTCCTCCTCTTTTGTTTGACTTGGTGGGCATTTTTCTTGTTCCTTTACCTGTTGGGTATTTCTTTGCCTTTTCATCTTGTTTAGATTGCTGTGTCTGGAGTGGACTTTCTGTATTCTGGAGGTCTGTGGTTTCTTTTTATTGTGGAGGATTTACCCAGTGGGTGGGGTTGGACGTTTGGCTTGTCAAGGTTTCCTGGTTAGGGAAGCTTGCGTCAGTGTACTGGTGCGTGGAACTTGATTTCTTCTCTTTGGAGAGCAATGGAGTGCCCAGTAATGAGTTTTGAGTTGGGTCTATGTGTTAGGTGTGACCTTGGGTAGCCTGTATGTTGACATTCAGGGCTATGTTCCTGTGTTGCTGGAGAATTTGCGTGGTATGTCTTGCTCTAAAACTTATTGGCTCTTGGGTGGTGGTTGGTTTCAGTGTAGGTATGGAGGCTTTTGGACGGTCACTTATCACTTAAAGTTCCATGTAGTCAGGAGTTTTCTGGTGTTCTCAGGTTTTGGGCTTAAGTTTCCTGCCTCTGGATTTCAGTTTTATTCTTCCTGTAGTCTCAGGACTTCTCCAACTATACAGCTCTGATAATTAAACTTCTAGGTTAATGGCGAAAAGATTCTCCCCCGTTAGGGACACCCAGAGAGGTTCACAGAGTTACATGAACAGGAGAAAAGGGAGGAGGGAGATAGAGATGAGTAGGAGGAGAAAAAGGGGGACTCAAGAGGAGAGAGACAGATCTACGCAGCTGTCTGTTCCCAGAGTGTTCTCGTATCTCAGACACCTACAAGGATTCACAGAATTGGATGGGGAAGAGAAGGGGAAAAGAGGAAATAGAGGTGTTCTGAGGTAGAAAACAGAGAGTCAAGATTGGGAGGGAATAATCTTCGGTTTTAAGATAGGGCTTCTCTTTTTTTTTTTTTTTGTAAGGTTATAGTGTAGTGAAGATGAAAATGAAGAGTAGTAGAGGAGTACTAGAGGACTTTAAAAGAAATAAGAGAAAAAGAAAAATAGAAAATAGAAGAGAAAAAGGAAAGAAAAAAAAAAAGAAGAAAAAGGAGAAGAAAAAAAAAGAAAAAGAAAAAAAAAAAAAAAGAAAGAAAAAAAAAATTTTTTTTTTCCCCTAATTAAAAAAATCGTAAAAATCTATGAAAATGAAAGTTAAGGAGTAATGGGGGAGTAATAGGGAATTTTAAAGGAAAATAAAAGAGAAAAAATAAAAAAGAAAAATATAAAAAGAAAAAAAAATTTTTTTTTTTTTCCTTACTTAGAAAAAACAGAAAAATAAAAAAAAAAAAGTAAAAATATGTCTAGGAATTTCTCTGGAGCTGTTGCGGTCAGTGTGGGTTCGGCTCAGTTTCAGATAGCTCCTCGTTCCAGCTTGCACTTCTCGATATCTACAGGGCCCTTCCGGTGAAGTCGGTGTTTTCTTCAGGGATTTTAATCTGTTGCACCAGTCCCTTCTGAAGCGGTTCCCTTTGTTTATTTGGCTTCTGTTTGCCGGTCTCTTCAGAGGCTCATTTCCGCCCTGACACAGGCGGCCGGAGGCGGACTCTTATTCAGGTAGCTAGTTCCGTTGCGCTGCTGGGAGGGGCTGACGCTGCGGGGCGGGGCTGGCGCTGCGGGGCGGGGCTGACGCTGCGGGGAGGGGCTGGCCCTGCGGGGGCGGGGCTGACGCTGCGGGGAGGGGCTGGCCCTGCGGGGGCGGGCTGGCGCTGCCGGAAGGGGCTGACACTGCTTTCTCCGTCTGCGCTGCTCAGGCTCCCGGCTGTTCTATATGGAGCGCGCCCCGCGCTGCGCGAGGTTCCAGCCCTCGGGTGTTACACAAAAGCGCGGAAGGAAAAGCTGCGCCTGCTCTCTGTGCCTTCCCCGTCAGAGCGGTCCAGGCAGCCAGGGGCTTGGTGGGCGCGCTATCCCCAGGTGTGGCGCACCCACTCCCTTCCGCGGACCCAGTCTCAGTTTCCGCTGGCGCCAGGCGGGTGCGCGCGCCTTCCGCCCTCCGCGTCCCCAGCCCCAGTCCCCGCCCCGCGCCGGTCGGGTGCCTGCGCCCTGTGTCTCGCCGCGACCTTCCCCTCCCCCCTGCCTCCTGCCTCCGGCGGGGCTGGGCCGGTCCGCAGCCTGCGAGCTCTTCTCGGGACTTTCCCCGTCCCTTTGTTCTGCGAACGGCCGGCAGTGTGTTCCGGCCGGTCAATTTTCTCTCTCTCCTTTGGTCTCCCACAGTTCAAGTTGGCACCTCACAGAAGCTCCCCCCGATTGTCCTCAGGGCACTCAGGCCCGGACCCTAGCCCAAGCAAGGCCGCCTAAGACTCCCTTCCCGGGACGGGTCTCCGTCCTTAGCTCTTTTGTCTCACTTTTTATCTTTTATATTTTGTCCTACCTCCTTTCGAAGACAATGGTCTGCTTTTCTGGGCGCCTGATGACCTCAGCTAGCGATCAGAAGTTGTTTTGTGAAGTTTGCTCTGCATTCGGTTATTCTTTTGATGAATTTGTAGGAGAGAAAGTGGTCTCCCGGTCCTACTCCTCCGCCATCTTGGCTCCTCCCCCTAAATAATCCAATTTAATAAGGGTGTTTTTATTTGTTAGCTACCAACAGGTACTTCCCTGGTAGCTCAGCTGATAAAGAAGCCACCTGCAGTGCAGGAGACCTCGGTTCAATTCCTGGGTCGGGAAGATCCACTGGAGAAGGGATAGGCTACCCACTCCAGTATTCTTGGGCTTCCCTGGTGGCTCAGCTGGTAAAGAATCCGCCTGCAATGCACGAGACCTGGGTTTGATCCCTGGGTTGGGAAGATCTGCTGGAGAAGGGAAAAGCTACCCACTCCAGTGTTCTGGCCTGGAGAATTCCATGGACTGTATAGTCTATGGGGTCAAAAGAGCTGGACATGACTGAGCAACTTTCACTTCACTTCACCAACAGGCTCAGATGGTAAAGAATCCTCCTGCAATGCAGGAGACCCAGATTCAACCCCCGGGTCAGGAAGATCCCCTGGAGAAGGGAATGGCAACCCACTGCAGTATTCTTGCCTGAAGAATTCCATGGAGGAGCCTGGTGGGTTATAATCCATGGGGTCGCAAAGACTCAGACACGACTGAGCGACTAATACTTTCACTTCTCACTCTCAACAGGAAATCCTACAGAATTATTTGGTCTCAGTGGGCTGTTTCACAAGGGTGGCCCAATTCAAGTTTAATGAAAACCTACACCATTTCCTGCTATGACTTATCTGGAAATTCAGTAATTTCCCAGTCAATCCGTTGAAGAAAATTAAACTCAGCCAGTGGGTAAAGGCTTATTTTACCAAGATCTGGAATAACTGAAATACTGAATGTCCAGCATATGAGAGCATTCAAATGGCCACCACTGATTTAACCCCTTGAACTTGAGGGGGTCTAGTCATGTAACACCAATGGAACTACCTAACCTATCTTAAGAAATTGAGAAGGCAATTTTGGAGAAAAATGGGAAGGCAATTCTGGAGAAAAAACAATGCTGTGATGGGACACTGTCCTACCCAAAGACATCTATCCCATAGCTCAAGAGATCAGCGTGGAGTGTTCATCCAAATATTTTTCTTCTGATGTTGGGACCATGGAAACCAGGAGGCTAAAATTAACAACTCCAAAACCAAAATAGAGAAGTCTTGGATGTTTAGCTGGAGGAAAGCACTTATCAAGAGTTAGGGAAAAACAAACAAAAAATCTCCGCAGTCCATCTGTATAACAGCCATGATTCTGAGTTTGGCTCCCAGATGCTGTGAGAAGATGAAATCGCATCATCATGTTCAAAATACAGCTGTTTTCACCTGAGGCAGATGTGAGCATTATTGGTCATCATGACATATTATTATGCACGGGTGCTGCCTAGTAGAGTCGGGTAACTCCACCTAACTGTTAACATCCCTCAGTCTAGGAGCTTGAGGAGGCTCCTGGCTTGGAGTAAACGAAATAGAAGGAACGAGATTTTCTTTCGAATCCCTCCTGCAAGCAATATAAATCAAAACGAAACCAAAACAACAAAGAACCAATAGGCAAACTGGGGTGGGCTTGACTGAGGACAGATTCCAGGAAAAATAAGCAGGGCCCTGAAAGGGAACTAGAAAGATCTGCACAGACAGGTTGGCCGCTGCACCCAGTGCTGGCCTGGAACCCAGCCTGGTAGTACTTCTTCAGTTCAGTTCATTTCAGTCGCTCAGTCGTGTCCAACTCTTTGCGACCCCATGGGCTGCAGCATGCCAGGCCTCCCTGTCCATCACCAACTCCCAGAGTTTACTCAAACTCATGTCCATTGAGTTGGTGATGCGATCCAACCATCTTATCCTCTGTTGTCCCCTTCTCCTCCCGCCTTCAATCTTTCCCAGCATCAGGATCTTTTCCAGTGAATCAGTTCTTTACATCAGGTGGCCAAAGTATTAAAGTTTCAGCTTCAGTATCAGTCCTTCCAATGAATATTCAGGACTGATTTCCTTTAGGATGGACTGATTGGACCTTCTTGCAGTCCAAAGGACTCTCAAGAGTCCCCTCCAACACCACAGTTCAAAAGCGTCAATTCTTCGGCATTCAGCTTTCTTTATAGTCCAACTCTCACATCCATACATGACTACTGGATATACCCCTTACACTTTAGTTAAAACTCTTGTTCTGATTCAGTAGGTCTGGAAAGGGCCCAGATGCTGTATTTCTAATAAGTTCCCATGTGATGCTGATACTACTGGTTCATGGACACTGCTTTGTTCATCAAGGCTTTAGGGGGCATAAATGGGTAAACTGAAGGAAATAGGTTAACAATATTTGAGACAGTTTTTCCCTCATGGAATGGGCCGTACAAAACAGACTCCTTCCCTCAACAATCACACTACCCTCCTCTCATACATTGCATCACTCATCACAGTTGGTTTCTGATTGACATAAGGGCCTAAAGTTAGTAGATTCCTTGTTTCATTAGCAACTCTGCAGTAAAAGATGGAAAAGAGAAGGAGAAGCAAAAAGAGGCAGGAGAGCAAGCAGTAGGTAGCAAGTCAGGCCACAAAAACTACAGGAATTAATTCCAAATCACCATAAGAAATAGAAGAAGAGGAAAATTACTAAAAATGACCAAAAACTACTAATAAAGTAGAGAGGATTCAGACCATTATAATTTGGGGATATCAGTACAAAGAGGTTGGTAAAATACTAGACATACAAATTAAATCTACAACAGAGCTTCTAGTTGAAACTGTGAAACAAAAAGCTCCTAAATGTTTCTAGGAAACACAGAATGATAATTAGAAACTAATTATAGTAATATGAACAATGTCACTGAACATTTTCTTTATTTCACAGCGAACATTGTTGGTGTGTATTAATGAAACTTAAAACAATATCAGACACTTCACGGCTCAATTTCATTCTTGCTTTTTAATTAAAGATTTAATATTGTCAATCCAGAGTTCTAATATGCTATTATACTGGAATTGTATTGGAATTGTATGAGGCATTGTTACTTGAAGAACTCAACTAAAATTTTAAATTTGCCATTATAGCAGATAACTCGAACCTGAAGATCAGCTTAAACTGATGGGCAATCCTTTTACATTCAGCCATTTTTGCACATGTATATTGTCAGGAAAACTCCTGAACTGAAATGCCTTTGGATGGGCTACACACTATTTTTTAAATAAGTTTTATTTATTTTTATTTATGGTTGGCTGTGGTGGGTCTTTGTTACTGCGTGTGCTTTTCCCGAGTTGTGGCGAGTGGGGGCTACTCTCCAGCTGTGGTGCCCGGCTTCTCACTGTCCTCTATTTGTAGTCTGTTGTAAAGCACGGGCTCTAGGGTACCTTGGCTTCAGGAGTTGCAGTTTCCAGGCTCTAGAGCATAGGCTCAATAGCTGTGGCGCATGGGCTTAGTTGCTCCACAGCATGCGGAATCTTCTTGGATCAAGGATCACGCCCATGTTTTCTGCATTGGCAGGTGAATTCTTTACCACTGAGCCACCAGGGAAGCTGGCTACGCACTACTGAATTGATCGCAATCCCAGTTCAGATGGGAAACTTAGTGAACTTATGTGCCTGGATTCTGAATGCATTTCAGCTTACAGACCCTGTATTCACGTATTTTAAGGAGATACGTTCTCTTTTTCAATGGTTGACAAAATAACAAGTAGTTTTCACATTTTGTGTTTAAAGGTAAAGCTAACTCTGAGTTACTGACGGCAAGGAGTTTAATTTACTTGAGGATACAGGATGTATTAAAGGAGGGCATGGCAACCCACTCCAGTATTCTTGTCTGGCAATCCCATGGACTGAAGAGCTTGGCAGGCTACAGTCCACAAAGTCACAAAGAGTTGGACACGACTGAAGTGACTTAGCACTCACGCATGCACAGGACATAGAGAAAATAACTATAAGCCAAGGTTAGGTATAATAATAGAGGCAAAACAATAACAACAAATGTTTTGATAGAACAGAGGAAAAAGTTCAGAATAGTTTTCTCCAAAGAGGGTTCTGAGATAACCATTGAAGAATGGACAGTATTTAATGGTCAGAATGACCTGGAAGTCTGGAAGTGGGTGAGTGATGAAGGAAGTCCCAGATGTGGGAAAATACAAGGCATCACCAAGGAAGAACAAGAAACTAGAACAAAGTGGGCTTAAAAGACAGTAACAGGAGAAAAAAAGAATACATTTCATTAGAGCAAAATATCACATTCTATTTCAGCCCTCATCTGCTCGTTGCTGTCTCTTCCATCTGAGAGCAATACAGTTATTAAACACCAACATCTGGGCCTGCCTACTTGTGTTCTGGTCCTAATTATCAGCATAGTCCCAAGGCTGAATTCTTCCTGATCACTGGTCTTCTTTTGATCCTGTTCACAAGGAAGCATTGTACAACTCTTGCTGATGACTCTCATCAAGCACCCTCCCCTCCACACGCTCAGCACCAGCCTCCTTACTGTGCTTAATCACTGCTAAGGCTTTGGTCTTTCTGATTTTGTTCTCTTCTCTAAGCTGTGCAAGCCAGGGCCAGAGCACACCCACATCCCCTGAGCTTGGCCATTCACTGTCTCCTGGAGTCAGAGCACATATTTCTAAGCACCTTCATCATAACATTCTTGGCAAACATTGTACATGTCTCCATATTTCCCACTGTATCAGAATTAAACTCTTTGGTTGGCTTTCAAAGAGCCTCATTATTTGACCCAACTCTAGCTGTTCCGGTCTATCCACACAGTTCTCAGCAGTTTGGTCCCTCTAAGTTCTACATGCAGAGTTGGTTGCAGTAGTTGTCTTAAGCCTGATAAAATTCTTCATTTTTCAAACTCAGCTTATCACTACTCTTTAGGGACCCTTTCTGGACGCCTCATTGATTTCAGTCACCCTCCTAACTTCTGTATATAATCTACACCATACTGGTTCATATATCTTTATTTTAATACTATTTTCTATTATTTCACATTTATTTATTACATTTTTGCAATTAAATTTTGGTAAGATTATGATTTTTTTTGCAGTTTTGACTTGTTTTACTGTCAAGTATCCAACATAATGTTGACCATGTCATGAGTTTTTATAAACAATTATTGAATAATGGGTTAGAGAGAGCTTCAATAAGTAAATGGTTAGAACAGATTTTATAGTTTTGTGAAAAGTGTTGGAGGAAATAGTGTTACACTGAATGCAGACTTACCAGAGAAGACACTAGGTATCTTGGAGAGGAAACTTTTGACAGTACGAATGGGAATTCCGTTTTTTTCATCTTGCATGCGTGCTATGACGTCTTCCATCTAAATAATAATAAAATGATTAAATCATTTTAAAAGTTGAACTTTTTGAGAAAAAAATAGTTCTCATAAGAATTTTGTATATCTGTTTTGCTTAGCTAAGAATAATGCCGTATTTTTGTCTTTCTACACTTTATCATGTAAATTTCAGTTTGGTTAAAAGATGATTGAGAAAACAGAAAGGTGGCTATTTTTGAGTCCACTAAGCTTAAGAATAATTTTGTGCTTAGAATATTGCCTCTCTCCTATTTTCACATTCTTTGGTTATAAATGATAGAAAATATTGTGATAATAAAATCCACACTTCAGTAATGCTATCTCTTGAACTCAGTGCAAAAGAAAATAGAAGACTTAAAAGCATCAGGCTGGATTTCCTCTTCAAACAAGAGAGCTTCCATGATTTGATTTAACATTAATTTCTACAAGCTGTGATCTGCCTAGAAACAGAGGACTAATTACCAGAAAGTGTTGCTTCTCCTGTTCAGGCATTCACCAAAGTGAGGTATGAAATGTACATGCATGAACACACATGTGCACAATTAATAAAACAAATGTCACATGATAGCCTTTTGCCTATTTACTACCTTCCAAGGTATGTATTTTTCTTTCAATTTGATTCATACATTCTCTTCTGTTTCTGAAAATTTTTCATTTTTAAAGGGCTTTGCTTTACCAAGTCTAATCTAAAATTTAGTTCTAAAAAACATTTGTTCAAATCACAGCTTCAGACTTTTGTATGTGCTTCTAAACCTATGGCACATATATACACACAAACATACACATTTTGTATGAACAGTATTAATCTCAAAATATATTCATTTATGATCCTATGAATGGCTTAGTGGTAAAGAACCCATCTGCCAGTGCAGGAGACACAGGAGATGCGGGTTCAATCTCTGGGTCAGGAAGATCCCCTGAAGAAGGAAATGGCAGCCCACTCCAGTATTCTTGCCTAGGAAGCTCCATGGACAGACAGACAACTTAGCAACTAAACAACAACGGTTACTGATGCCGGATTCTATACCAGACTTACAGAAGGCACTATGGATGTGAAAACGAATACAATACACTTGCTGCCTTCAAAAAAATTCAGGCAATATTGAAAACAATGGTGAAATTTGAGTAAGGTTTCATTAATACTGTAGTACCAATATCAATTTTCGATTTTTGAAAATTAAGCTATAATTATATAAGACGCTGGAATTAGAGGAAACTGAGTAAAGGACATATAGAGAACTTTCTGTACTATTTTTAGATCTTTTTCTGTGAATCTAAAATTATTCAAAATAAAACATTAAAAAAAGTTTTATTTTGTATTGGAGTAGTCAATTAACAATGTCGTGATAGTTTAGGGTGAGTGGCAAAGGGACTCAGCCATACATATACAGGTATCCATTCTCCCCCAAACTCCCCTCCCATCCAGGCTACCACATAACATTGAGAAGAGTTCCATGTGCTATACAGTAGGTCCTTCTTAGTTATCCATTTAAAATATAGCAAGATATATGTCCATCCAAACTCCCTAATTATCCCTTCCCCCATTCTTCCCCTCAATGTCTAATTGTTTTATCAATCAATTATCAACCAATACAACTTCAGAACAATATTCAATGAAGAAATCTTACTTGCCTGGATAAGTATTTTCAGGTTTATTAACATGAGAAACTGAGATGTGGGAAGAATGGATATAAGATCTTATCATTTATGACTCTCTGAATGAGCTAAGTAAGTTCTCCATGGCTTCATTTTCTCATGTATAAAATGTATGTAATAATACTTATAATTACTCTTTCACGATATTTGTAGGATTGGGTTGGGGCAAAAGGGGTAATTTACTAAACAACCTGGCATATATAAAGCACCATACATGGGCAGACAACAAACACTGGACTTCAGATGTCTATAAACACCCCTGATACTTAGAGATGTATATTTTCCACTCCTTATGCCCCTTTTCCATGTGAAAGCAGCACCATTAGCTGAATTCTCCTGCCTCTCTCTGTTCCCTAATTCACTCCACTCTGGGGGAACTGGGCTGACTTAGGTAGAAGGACTGGTAAGGAGAAATTGGCCTATAGGGCCCATCTCTTTCCTGTAGGGAAGCCCCTATCCAAATCTGCTGATTTAGAGAGGCCCATCCCAGTGGGTGAGTAGTCAGTTAGGTACTACATTTTAGGATTAAGTCTCCTGTGTTCACAAATACTCTTCAATATAATAGCTTTGTCAGCAATCAAGGTGCTACTGTGATCTCTAACTGCTTTACTCTCTGGTTGTGAGTTTCAATGGGTTCTGAATTTAGATAGGAAATGAAGTCTTTTTTCCTAAGATCAGACCCCCCCCCCAAACACCCCAATATATTCAACTCTTCACATGTAATAAATATATTTCATCCAATTATAGAATCATGAAAAGAGATCCACTTTTATGACTTTTATTTTGTTGTTGTTTGTCCTTCATTCATCTGACAAAATGTTCAGAAATGACGAATAAGCTGCTTTGCTTTACCTAATATCAGCCTATAAACCTTTGTATGATCAGCTTACTAGTTTAAACCCGGCCAGCTATGTTGGACATGGAAACCTCTCTGACTCTCACTTTAATCAGTTCGGCTCCCCAGCATGTGACAATCATCATTTCTAGTTTTGGGTGTGGAATTAAGGTCTGCCTCTCAGTCTGTTGAATCTCAAAGGACCAAGGTTACGAGTGTGGGAATTAAAAGTAACCTGTGTGGTTGTATTTTAAAATCTTCCATTTTCTTAAGACATAATTTCCACAGAAGGAAAAAAGTTTAAAAATCCATGTAAAAACAGGATTTGTATTCCAGATTGAAAATGTGATGATCAAAATTAATTCAGCTGTTTTTATCTTAATTCAGATATGATCTATGCATGAACTTTACATGACATAGAAAGAGCAAACAAAACGACAAAACAAAGATAAATTCAATCTAGTTTTCAAAAGCTAAGACCAGTCACAAAGGCCACATATAATAAAAAATCATTCTAAACTCATTTAAGCATTCACTCAGAGTCTATTTTTAAAATAAGCAGGTTTTAACATGCTTGATTACCAGCATTCTCATTATAAGATTAGAAAATAAGAGCAGACAAACTAAAGAGCAAGCTAGATAGAAAGAGACTAAAAATGTAACTCTAATAAATGATAAAACCCTTTGAGATGATTTAATTTAAGGCCTCAGATGTCATACCTTTAATTTAATAGCTTTAATTTAAAGACTCAGATGTCATACCTTTCACAAAATAAGACATGTATATATACATCTATCTATCTACCTATCTGTCTTTCCCAAAGAAAGGCAATGCCAAAGAATGTTCAAACTACCAAACAATTGCACTCATCTCACGTTCTAGCAAAGTAATGCTCAAAATTCTCAAAGCCAGGCTTCAACAGTATGCAAATCGAGAACTTACAGATGCTCAAGCTGGATTTAGAAAAGGCAGAGGAACCAGAGGTCAAATTTCCAACATCTGTTGGATCATAGAAAAAACAAGAGAACTTCAGAAAAACATCTACTTCTGCTTTATTGACTATGCCAATGCCTTTGACTATGTGGATCACAACAAACTGTGGAAAATTCAAGAGACAGAAATACCAGACCACCTTACCTGCCTCCTGAGAAATCCGTATGCAGGTCAAGAAGCAACAGTTAGAACCGGACATGGAACAACAGATTGGTTCCAAATTGGGAAAGGAGTATGTCAAGGCTGTATATTGTCACCCTGCTTATTTAACTTATATGCAGAGTACATCATATGAAATACTGGGCTAAATGAAACACAAGCTGGAATCAATATTGCCGGGAGAAATATCAATAACCTCAGATATGCAGATGACACCACCCTATGGCAGAAAGCGAAGAAGAACTAAAGAGCCTCTTGATGAAAGTGAAAGAGGAGAGTGAAAAAGTTGGCTTAAAACTCAACATTCAATCCCGATCCCGGGATTGGGAATACATGTAAATCCATGGCTGATTCATATCAATGTATGACAAAACCCACTGGAAAAAAAAATAATAATAAATAATTAAAAAAAAAAAAAAAACTCAACATTCAAAAAACAAAGATCATAACATCCCATCTCATCACTTCCTGGCAAACAGATGGGGAAATAATAGAAATAGTAACAGACTTTATATTCAGGGACTCCAAAATCACTGCAGATGGTGACTGCAGTCACAAAATTAAAAGGTGCTTGCTCCTTGAAAGAAAAGTTATGACAAACCTAGACAGCATATTAAAAAAGCAGAGACATTACTTTACCAAAAAAGTTCCATATCATCAAAGCTATGGTTTTTCCAGTAGTCATGTATGGATATGAGAGTTGGACCATAAAGAAAGCTGAGTGCCCAAGAATTGATACTTTTGAACTGTGGTGCTGGAGAAGACTTTTGAGAGTCCCTTGGACTGAAAGGAGATTGAACCAGTCAATCCTATAGGAAATCAGTCCTGAATATTCATTGGGAGGACTGATGTTGAAGCTGAAGCTCCAACACTTTGGCCACCTGATGGGAAGAAACAACTCATTGGAAAAGACCCTGATGCTGGGAAAGATTGAAGGCAGAAGGAGAAGGGGATGACAGAGGATGAGATGGTTGGATGGCATCACCGACTCGATGGACACGAGTTTGAGCAAGTGCCAGGAGTTGGTGATGGACAGGGAAGCTTGATATACTGTAGTCCATGGGGTCACAAAGAGTTGGACATGACTGAGCAACTGTACTGAACTGAACTGAATCAACAATGGTGCAATATCTGGAAATTAATGTGATATAGTACATTAACAAATTAAAGAATAAAAATTATATGAACATCTCAACAGATACAGAAAGAAGCATTTGACAAAATTCAACATCTATATATGATTTAAAACAACGCTCAACAAAGTGAATATAACAGAAACAAACCTCACATAATAAAGACCATACATGACAAACCCACATAAGTGGTCACATGCTGTTGTGAGAGCTGGATGGTAAAGAAGGCAGAGGGTTGAAGAATTGATGCCTTCAAACTATGGTGCTAGAGAAGACTCCTGAGAGTCCCTTGGAGATCAAAACACATCAATCTTAAGGGAAATCAACCCTGAGTACTCATTGTAAGGACTGATGCTGAAGTTGAAACTCTAGTATTTTGGTTATCTGATGTGAACATCTGACTAATTGGAAAAGTCCCTGATGCTGGGAAGGATTGATGGCAGAAGGAGAAGAATGCATCAGAGGATGAGATGGCTGGATGGCATCACTGATGTGATGGACATGAACTTGGGCAAACTTTGGGAGATGGTGAGGGACAGAGAGGCCTGGAGTGCTGCATTCCACGGGGTCAGAAAGAGTCAGACACAACTGGGTGACTGAAAAACAACAATAATGACGAATCCACAGCCAATATCATATTCAAGAATAAAAAGAACTTCTTTCCTGTAAGATCACAAACAGGAAAAGGATGCCAACTCTCACCACTTTTATTCACCATAGTATTAGAAATCCTAGACACAGCAATCAAGAAAAAAAGAGGAATTCCAACTGGAAAAGAAGTAAAACTGCTATTGTTATCAAGTGACAGATTATTCAGAAAATCCTAAAGATGTCACCAAAAAAAAAAAAAAAACAAAACAAAAACCCAAGTTAGAACTCATCAATGAGCTGGGCAAAGATGCAGGATTTAAAATCAACATATAGAAGTCTATTGCATTTCTACCAATTTACAACAAACTCTATCAGAGAGAGAAATTAAGAAAACTATCTCATTTACAATTGCAGCAAAACATAAAACATGTAGATAAATCTAAGGAGGTAAAAGACCTGAACATGGAAAACTATAGGATGCTGATGAAGGAAATGAAAACATAAACAGATGGAAAGATATACCACGGTCTTGAATTGGAAGAACTAATACTGCTAAAATACCATACTACCCAAATTAATCTACAGCTTCAATACAAGCTCTATCAAAATACACACTGTATTTTTCCCAGAACTAGAACAAATAATTCTACCATTTGTATGGAAACACAGAAGACCCACAAAAGCCAAAATAAGTTTTAGAAAGATGAACAAAGCTGAAGGTATCACATTTCGTAATTTCAAACTGTACCACACAACTACAAGCGTCAAAACAGTATGGTGCTGGGACAAAACCAGTCACACAGATCACTGGAACAAAAGAGAGAGCACAGAAACTATAGTACAGTTATAGGGGAATTAATCTATGGGAAAGGGTGCAAGGATACATGGTGAGGAAAAGACAACCTCTTCAACAAGACCACTGTTGGGAAAACTAGACAGTTACATGCAAAAGAATCAAATTGAACTACTCTCTCACACCAAGCACAAAAATTAACTCAAAATGAATTAAAGATTTAAATGAAAGATCTTAAACCATAATACTTCTATTATTATCTCTGAGTCAGTGATGCCATCCAACCATCTTGTCCTCTGTCATTCCCTTCTCTTCCTGCTTTCAATCTCTCCCACCATCAGTCTTTTCTAATGAGTCAGCTCTTCATATCAGGGGGCCAAAGTATCAGTTTCAGCTTCAGCATCAGTCCTTCCAAAGAATATTCAGCATTGATTTCCTTTAGCATTGACTGGTTTGATCTCCTTGCAGTCCAAGGGACTCTCAAGAGTCTTCTCCAACACCACAGTTCAAAAGCATCAATTCTTCAGTGCTCAGCTTTCTTTATGCTCCAACTCTCCCATCCATACATGACTATTTGAAAAACAAGCAGTCCAGTTAGAGCTGTAAATATAAGGTTAAGTTCCCTAAGCCCCATCACTACCAGGAAGACTTCAGATACAGAAAACTGTCAAGAGATTTTTAAGACCAGAAAGGAAGGTGCACTGGGAAAGAAATTTAAGAAACAAGTGTACTTGCAGCATTGATCAAGGCAGAAAAGCACGGCAAACTTTCTGAGTTAGGTAGGCAAGACAAGATCTGTGTTCACTATGTGTTGTGATTTTTCCTAGCCTGGAAGCACCAGGCAGTTTTTGGCCATCTATATGCCTGAAGACCTAAAATCTGAACATTCTTGTCAGGGCTCAGGAGTCAGAAATGTGAGATCCTCTTCAAGGACTACTAAAAAAAAGTGTATCCAGTGGTTTCATTGATATATAGGTTCTCCTAGGTTGGACTATTCGTTCCTTCACAAAACTGCAAAAGACAATGGCAGAGGAAGTAATATTCCGCCCAGGCTCCTTTCCCATCAGGGATTCCATAAGAGATTTAAGCCCTTCAAAATATGATATTACTGATTATTTTCTGAATTCTCTCAAAGTTGGTAGTGGGGTAGTGGCATTCTGATAGTATAGCAGTTAACTTTTTACATAATGGAACCCTCAGGCAATTAGGGTTTAATATTCTCAGAAAATCCTGGTTAAGAGTTCTGTTCCAGACAAGACCTGTTAGTGCATGGAGTGTTATTTTTGGAGTCACTATGTTCTGTTTTCGCTGAGAAAAAATGAGGGCTTTAGGTTAACTGTGGGTAGAAGGGCTACTGGAATGATTTCACTATTGTAACAAGAATGACCAGAACAATGTCTTGTGGTCACCACCACCAGATATACGATTATTGTTTAGCCTAGGTTAATCCAGCTTGCTTAGCGTAAGAATTAATACTCTGTCTGTGGCTCCCATTTTGAAAAAAAATTAAGGATTATAAACTGAAGGTAAATCAAAAGCACTTTAAATGGACAAAAGCATACTCATGCTAATGATGAAGGTTCACCTACTTCAGAGGCACACTCTAAAAATAAAAATACGATGATTTGGCTATCTGCCTTATATTTCATGTTTTTCAAAGTTTTAAATTGGTTTTCGCTGCTGCTGCTGTTGATCTTCTCTACATGAAATTCCTTGGTTTACTTATTTCATACAATGATTTTTAAAGTTCAGTTTCTTAGAATTCTTTTGAGATCAATGAGTAAATTGGAGAAATCAAAAGGGGAAAAAAATTCCTCCTTTATCTGTCATAGTGCTACCAATTCAGGTATTACAAGGCAAAAATGGGTTTTATTTTTTCAAAAGCATTTGAACAGACATATTTATATTTCCAGCCTACTGAACAGCTAGCTCTAAATAAGGGAAAATTCCATGTGACTTTTCTGAGTCACCCTTTACATGTAGAAGGTTGGAGATGGGGATTTGGCAAAAATCACCTCTTAATAACTGATATATCTACCAAAAAAAGCGCTGTACATTGAGTTTAGTGTAGCTCTTCACTCACTCAACTCTACTCTTAAAAGAGAAACTAGGATACATAATAATCAAGCTAATACAAAATTCCTACACAAATCAGGCCCAAAAGTAGACATGAAATATATAACTTCTCATCCAATAAACATTTTTTTTATATCACCAATACTTTATTTTTCCCCTTGAAAACAAAATTTTCATGCCAAGGAATTCAGAACTCCTAGCTGCCTTCTTCCTGACAACAATACTCCACAATTTCATGACAAAAAAATAGTTTGCCTTACTTCCTCCTAGAATATCTGTGTCTATTATTTTATAGTTAAAACATGGATGTCAGGTATAATTTCATGTATATGTGGAATTTTAAAAACAAAGCAAATAAACAAATATAACAAATCAGAAACAGAATTATAGATACAGAGAAATATATAGGTGGATGGGAATAGAGGGAAAAAAGAAATAGGTGAGGAAATTAAGAGGTACAAACATCTAGTTGCAAAATAAATGAGTCAGGAGTATGAGATGCACAGTGTGGGACACACAGTCAATAACTATATAATATTTTTGCACAGTGACATATAATAAGACTTATCATGGTGATTATTTTGAAATAAAAGTAATATCGAATCACTATGTTGTGTAACATGAATTAACAGTATTCCAGGGTAATTTTATATCCTACGAGCTCTCATCAAAAAGAAAAGTTGTTTCTTTGTCTTTAATTTTGTACCTATGAGATAGATGCTTACCAAACTGATTGTGTTAATCATTTCATGATGTATGTGTGTATGTAAAAATTTAGGCTGTAGGAGATCAACCAAGGTGGCAGAGTAAGAGAAAATATTGAGATCACCTATCCCCCAAAAGACATCCAAAACACAACTATAGAAGGAGTCAAGGAGGCAGGATAAGAGGATTTTGTTGGAATTTGTTGCTCCTTACAAGTAGATCAGCAATACATCACAAATGGAACAATTCTCTCAAAGATCCTACTGAACATCAGTGGAAGGAAAACTTCAAATACCTAAAAGGATGAGAAAAATCCCCTTGCAACTGGGTAGGACAAAAGAAGGAAAAAAAGGAAAAGAGGAATCAAAAAAGTAACCAGAAATCCTAGCGGGAAGCTAAAGGTGAGGAGAGCTGAAGAGGAGGAGAGTTCCCCACACTCAGAAAGAGAATAAAGCATTTGTCTTTCCCCAAGACATTTTTTTTATTTACTTAAGCTCCAAAATCACTGCAGATGGTGACTGCAGCCACGAAATTAAAAGATGCTTGCTCCTTGGAAGGAAAGTTATGACAAACAATGTATTAAAAAGCAGGGACATCACTTTGCTGACAAAGGTCCGTATAGTCAAAGCTATGGTTTTTCCAATAGTCTGTACAGATGTGAGAGTTGGACCATAAAGAAGGCTGAGCACGGAAGAATTGATGCTTTCGAACTGTGGTGCTGGAGAAGACTCTTGAGAGTCCATTGGACTGCAAGGAGATCAAACCATTCAACTTTAAAGGAAATGAACCCTGAATATTCACTGGAAGGGACTGATGCTAAAACTGAAACTCCATACTTTGGCCACCTGATGCAAAGAGCTGACTCACTGGAAAAGACGCTGATGCTGGGAAAGATTGAAGGCAAAAGGAGAAGGGGGCAGTAGAGGATGAGATGATTGGATAGCATCACCAACTGAAAGGACATGAATCTGAGCAAACTCCAGGAGATACTGAAGGACAGAGGAGCCTGGATTGCTGTAGTCCATGGGGTCACAAATAGTTGGACATGAGTTAGTGACTAAACACAACAAAAACAAAGATATTAGGTGGAAAATATTTCTTGGGATCTTAAACATTTGAGGCATGCTCTTGCCGTTTTGCTTCATGAACCACAATCTAGATGTCAGGTGGAATGCTATGTCCTTGGAATTTAATGTAGAATTTCTTTGACCCTCCAATGAATGACCTGAGGAAGTTTTATGCTATTCTGGGATATCGGCTAATCTCCTTCTGGCTCAGGTTTATCCAGACAGAGGGTCATTATTCTGTGTCTGCGTATGGTGAGCTCAAGATCCACAATTATAGTTCTCCATAAGAATGCTACTCACATCAATTCAAGGTTTACTAGAATTCACTCAATATTCGAGAAGATAACATGGAGAAGGCTACTCTAGGTCTCTGTCCCTTCTTCTCCCTCATCCAAATACTTCTGATGCACGCATGGACGTGCATATGTGTGTGTGCATGCACACACACACACACGCTGACTTCATCCTTCCTTTCTTCTGCAGAGAAGTCATGGGGTTCTCCTTGGCTCTCCTGAACATCAGCTTCTTCCCCCACACTCAGCCTTCAGCTTCTATTCCAAGCATGCGTTCTCAACCAAGTCAATTCTCTATTTAAGAAAAGTTCTCATGCCAGCTGCAAAAAGAATAAAGCAATCATCCTATTTTTCAAAACTAATTTAGACACACAGTAGGTGTTTAGAATATGATAGATACACACATATTTATTTCTCTGAGTATAGAGGGTTCTCTGCACTGACCTGGCATGGAAATAGCCTAGGTTGACAGAGAGTTTTACACACACACACACACACACACACACACACACAACCCCATTTAATTTATAAAGAGAAAGGTATATATTAATTCCCCCTAACTACATAGATCTCAGCTCCTCTTAGGAACATGAACTTCAGATATTAACTCACAGTTGCTCTCTAACAAAGGGAAAATGCTATTATTTTCAATGTGCAGAGAAAGTAGAGGAGATGTAAGGGGGTTAATGACTCCAAAACTGGCCTTCAGGCAGCAAAGGGCAGAACAATAGCTGGAATCCGGAGTTTTGAAAACCCAAGTCAAGGGCCGGGACACAATGTTGTCTCACCAAGAAAAAAGTTTTCGAATTTTGTGCTTTCTCTCAAAATTGCTAAAATCTGAGGTTTTTCCCATTTGTACTTATTGGGGTAGTATGCATAGCATGAGGTTCAAACTACAGGCTCTAGAGCAACACTGTTTGGATAAAAGTCACAGATCTGCTATTGCAGCTTCTGATCTTGAGAAACTTAGTCAACATTTTATCGCCGCAATCTCAGCATCTGAAAAATAGAAATGATAAATAATAGTATCCACCTCACAGAGCTATTGTGAGGATTAAATGAGTTTACACCCTCCTACCCCCAGCTCCCCATACACCTACCACAGAGCTTAGGAAAGTGCCTGGCACAAAAAAACAGCACATAACTGTTGGCTATAATTATGTCTTCTTTTCAAACTGCTCATTCTTTTTTAGCAACCATGAGTCGATTTTTTTTTGTCTTGGTGACAGCATTGTCTAACTAGAGAAACCAACCTTGCAGAATCCTAAGCATATGATTAAATCCAACATATTATCATTTTATTGTTCACTTCCCTCCTTTCTTTTCATTCTTTTTCCTTATCATTTCCCTTTCTTCCTTACTTTTTTATTTCCTTTCTTCCTTTTTTCCTCCCCTCCAGAAATATATCCTGAGTGCCTACTAAGTGTACTACACATGTGTTCTAAGTCACTTCAGCCATGTCCAGCTCTTTGGAACCCCATGGACTATAGCCTGCCAGGCTCCTTTGTTCACGGGATTCTCCAGGCAAGAGTACTGGAGTGGGTTGCCATGCCCTCCTCCGTGGGATCTTCCCAACTCAAGGATCGAACCCACATCTTTTAAGTCTCTTGCATTGGGGGGTGAGTTCTTTACCACTGATGCCACTGGGAAGCCCCATGTGCATTATGGAACAGTATTAAATTAAGCACAGTAGTAAAGATCAGATAGAAGCTTCTTTTTACCTAGGATCTTATGGTCTAATGAATATATGCACATAAATATATAAATATCAATGTCAAAGTAATATTACTTGGGAAACCAGATAAATGAATCTATCAGGAAAGCCTCCCCTGAGGAGGTGAAACTGTATCAGAATACTGAAGGACAATTAGAAACATCAGTTAAAGAATATTTGTGACATTTGGGAAACATTTTTTTCAAAATACATAATACTTTTTAAATTCAAATGCAACAGTTATAAAAAACGACCATATATACTAGATTATAAAGTATGTTTCAACATATTTCAAGGATTGACTCATACAGAGAGCACAATTCTATCAAGCTAGAAATAAATTATCAAAATAGTTAACAATCCACACTAGATAGCCATTTAAAAATAATTTCCATACTATTTTATCAATTAAATTTAAAATAGAAGTAAATACTTGAACAAGGTAGACTGCCAACTGTGATCCTAACATGTATCTAGGTATATACATCTAGATGTAAAAACACAGTTTTAGAGATTTTTCTCTGCAAAAATCTAACATATTTCATAAATATATAAGGATAAACAAATGTTTAGCTTCAAAGCAGAAATATAGAGAGATATGTTACTAAAAGGTCAGAAATTATTTCACTATATCAAAAAATTTAAATTATAAAACATATATATATGTAAGTATATATGAATGTTCTACAACGCTACAAAATATTTCAAAATTATTTCACAAAGCAATTGCTCAAAAACTGACTACTTATATGTTATTTGAACATACAGAATAACAATAATAATAAAAGCAGCTCATCAGAGAAGTAAGTAGGGAACTTTACAAAAGGGGTGGGAACTCTTTTAAGATTTTTCAGTCTTATATACAGCTCACATTTTCATCCTCTATCCTATATGCTGTCTTAAGCCCAGGAAGAAGGCAAATTAAATCATGCTTAAACAACTAAATGATTGTATTGATGTTCCTACCAAGAAATATTGAAAGAAGGACAGCTTCTATTTATGTGCCAATTAACACTACGGAGAAGGGGGAAACATAACTTTATCAAAATTACACTTTTCTAACACTTTGAAAAAGAACTTTCAAAACAGAAATGATGTAAAAAGAGCTGAGTTTTTCACCCTCAGTCTCAACACTGAAATCAACCATAAGATTTATTTGCAAAATGCCATAAATAACCTGTGTGTTCAAGTGCACCTGGCTATTGACCACCAGAAACAAAGAGGCAAAAAAAAAAAATTCTTCAAGCAGTAAAATAATAGATTATTTTTGTCTCTTTTAAAATCTCACAAAATGAGAGGCCCTGAGGTAGAGTGGCTTGAGATCTGGTTACATCTTTGTGACCTTCATAATCACAGGATGGCTGCAACAGTTTCAGGCATCACATTTCACATTCCAGTTTGAAGTACATACAAAAATGGGCCTAGCACTTACTTGTACTTCCTTCAAATAGCAAAGAAATGTTCCTAGCAGCTCTATAAAGGAGATCTCTTTAGGTCAAATCAGCCAGTATTTGGTTACATGTGCTTGACTAGGCCATCACTGGCAAAGAGAATGGAATACACATAATCAGCCACCCAGAAAGCAATGGTTCTCAAACTTGAGTATGCAATGGAGTTATCTGGAGAGCTTATGAAAATACAGATTCATGAGTGTGCATTTTCAACAAGCTCCCAGGTGATGCTGATCCTTTTAAGCATACTTTGTATCGCTCTAAAGCATGAGTGAGAATGAATGCCTACGTAAAACTGGGTGTGTGTCCAGGGCTCAGGGGAATACCTCAGGTAATCAACCAAAGTTCACCTCAGATACATTATTAAAACTGCTTTTCATCCATTACCTTTATATCAAATTAATGACATAACTGAATATCTTCTAGGTATTTCAGAATCACAAGCTTTTGATGTATATAACTACACATCCATCTCTCTGAATCTAGGGCAAGACTATAACTTAGAAAGTTGCTATCACTGCTCAGTAAACACAGTCTTCAAATCACCAGTGTTACTACATGAAAGTGAAAGTCTCTCAGTTGTGTCCAACATTTTGCGACCCCATGGACACAAAGTCCATGGAATCCATGGAATTCTCCAGGCCAGAATACTGGAGTGGGTAGCCTTTCCCTTCTCCAGGAGATCTTCCCAACCCAGGGATCGAACCCAGGTCTCCCACATTGCAGGCAGATTCTTTACCAGCTGAGCCACCAGGGAAGCCCAAGAATACTGGAGTGGGTAGCCTATCCCTTCTCCAGCGGATCTTCCCAACCCAGGAATTGAACTGGGGTCTCCTGCACTGCAGGTGGATTCTTTACCAACTGAGTGATCAGGGTTACTATAGATGAAGCTATTACTTCTATTTAGAATGAGCATTATTTGGCTGACTTTAAAAAGGAGAAGAAAAAGAGGCTGAGGTTATACAGTTTTTTCTAGCCCAGCAAGCATTCACTTGGTAACCACTTTAAAGTAAAAAAATCCAAAACAATGCACTTCACCAGATGCTCCTTTAATTTTCCAGGGATTAATTTGAGAGTTAATTACACATTTTAAGTGATTAACAACAACAAAGAAAAAAGCACTAAGCTCTCTACTGATGCTTTGAATTGTACTATGGACCACTGTTTATTCTCATTTTCAAGAACTAGAATCATTTTGACACACAAAAAAGTCCTGGAATGAATCTCCCTTCTGCTTGGCAACATTTACTTGTTGTAATGAGCAAGTAATTACTTCTATAAATTCTGTAGGAAGCTTTCAATTATTCATGTCTATTAATAAGAAGGGAGACAATAAGAAAAAGGCAACGATGAAATCAGTCATGACTTCATGCCAAAAAATACATATTTCTTAGTAACTCTAAAATCTTTTTCCTAACTATATAGAATTGCTAACAACAAACAGTAGTAAACATTCTCTGTTAAACCACCAAACATCCTAAATTTGCAAGCCACTTAACTTGCTTGAACACCATTTCCTTACCTGAACCATTAAGGGTTTGTGAATGTTTTTGTTTTTTAATATTCCTTTCAAATACAATCTAAAGGTGACAACTCCTTCCTCTGCACCATTCATCTTTGGAGATAGGTGTTAATAGCAATTAAATATGAAATAATAGGAAAAAAGATTTTTAATTACAAAGTAAAAGAAAACAAGAGACCAGGATAATTCTGATCTGAAAGGAGAGTTAGTTGTAACATGATAGTCCAGTTCAGTTCAGTCGCTTAGTCGTGTCTGACTCTTTGTGACCCCATGAACTGCAGCACGCCAGGCCTCCCTGTCCAACACCAACTACCAGAGTCCACCCAAACCCATGTCCATTGAGACGGTGATGCCATCCAACCATCTCATCCTCTGTCATCCCCTTCTCCAGCCCTCAATCTTTCCCAGCATCAGGGCCTTTTCAAATGAGTCAGCTCTTCGTATCAGGTGGCCAAAGTATTGGAGTTTCAGCTTCAACATCAGTCCTTCCAATGAACACCCAGGACTGATCTCCTTTAGGATGGACTGGTTGGATCTCCTTGCAGTTCAAGGGACTCTCAAGAGTCTTCTCCAACATCACAGTTCAAAAGCATCAATTCTTTGGCACTCATCCTTCTTTATAGTCCAAATCTTACATCCATACATGACCACTGGAAAAACCACAGCCTTGACTAGATGTACCTTTGTTGACAAAGTAATGTCTCTGCTTTTTAATATGCTGTCTAGGATGGTCATAACTTTCCTTCCAAGAAGTAATCATCTCTTAATTTCATGGCTAACATGATAAAGATGGCGACAATTTTAGGAAGGAATATTAACTGAAGTAATGCCAGTTTGAAGAATGATGTGTTCATGCCAATAACATGATACACTTTTTTTTTTTAATTAAGCAAAATACGTGTTTCTCCTATGGACTTTCCTCTTTGTACCTTAAAAACACCTTTCCAGAGCCACTCATGAGTCATACTCATCCTTGAATTAAAGTAAACACTCAGCACATGTGCAAGAAATGAAATGTTTATTTGGAAAAGTAAAGGAATTTGGATCTCTGCTCACTCACTTGAATCTAACCACCAAAATAAAGATTATATTTCACTCTTTCTAGAACAACAGTTCTCAAACTTGAGCCTGTGTCAGAATCAACTGGTAGGCTTATTAAAACAGAGATGCTGGGTCCCACCCCCAGAGTTTCCAAGTCAGTAGATCTGAAGGAGGGCCTGAAAATTTGCATCTTTAACATTTTTCCAGGATAAGCTGGTTGACATTGATGGTATCGGGTCCACAGTTAGGGATTATTGTTTTAGAAGATGGGTAATGGTTGGTAAGTATGAAGTAGAGACTGTCACTTTAGATATACATGTGGGAACTGGGCACAGAGTAGGAAAATGTTTCAAAAGAAAAAGGACACCTAAACTGTTAAGGATATACCATGTACCTCTCATAACATCACAGCTCTCATTTTTCTACTTATTTATGATTCCAAATCTGAGCAGTACAAATGTACAAGCTGGAGCTGATTAAACCCAACATCCAATGTTACTTCACTGATGTTTTTTTTCTCTTAAAGAAACAAAAACTTTGACTTCCTTTGCTAGCTATCATACAATAAAATGCAAAGAAATGTTTATTAACCAAGCAGAGAATGAAGGATATTTTTTCTTTTACTTGTCTGGCTCATTATACTAGCTTGAATCACATTACATATCCTGCTAATAGATGATGCTCAAAAATTTAGCAAACCAAATGCAGCATTATTAACCCTAACTAGAAAATGTGACGTATTAGATTAAATAAAAGGAAAGAAAGAAGCAGTAGTCTCTTAGTGATGGACCTGTTGAAGGACTGTCATTGTTCACAAGCCAAGGATTCTGCCCCTTTTTTCACTAATAAAAAATTCTCACAAATACAATTCAAACATTTCTGAAAGCCTACAGACAGTGGAAATATTCTGCTTGTGTATGTTTCATACAAAAATTAAGAAGGAGGATAATTTGGGGCGGACTAATATTTTTCAGGCAGAAATCCATAAATATTTTGTTGCAATAGCACAAGGACTTCGTTGAATGGTTCCCCCATCTCCATGTGTAGAGTGAAGCTCAGAAAAATGTTCATTTACGTATTTACTTAATAATCATTCATGAAAAGCACAGGGCCAGGTCTGTGCTTTGGGTAGGAAAAAAATCACTCTCTTCATTAATTTTGACAGCCTGTTAACTATAAACAAAAATACAACACCTGCTTGAGAGAAATGTCTCAAGCAAATTTTTTTTAATCAAAGGGAAAAATAATCAAGCAACTAAATAACTAAATACAACTGTCATATGAGTGTAGAACACTATGGTATATTGACACAAATTTATAAGAGACACTTGCATTTCTTGAGGGGGTACATTAGCCCAAAATTTTACAGAATACAAGCAATCACAATGTTGAAAATTAGATTTATTATTAAAATTTTTCAATAACTTGACTTATAAGAATGGAATTTTAAAATAAAAAAATGAGCAAAATATTCTATATCATAATACACTGTAGAAATATAACAGGTTGTAAAAATTGTAATGCAGAGGACATGTGGCCAAGATGATGGGGTAGGAAGATGCTGAGCTAACTTCCTCCTATAGACATACCAAAATTACAACTACTTACACAGCAACTATTGATAAGCACAATATGAAGATTAACAGAAAAGATTTCCACAACTAAAAGGTATATGAAGTAACCACAATGAGATAGGTAGGAGGGTTGAAGAGGCAATACGTCAGGATTCATATCCCCTGAGCAGGCAACCCACATACAGGAGCATAATCACAGCTGCAGAGGTTTTCTCCAAAGAGTAAGGAATTCAAGCCCCATACTGGGCTCCATAGCCTGGGGGCCTTGCAACAAGAAGACAAGCCCTCAGAACATCCAACTTTGAAAGCCAGCATCCAACTTTGCGGCTTGCACATAGGAGAATGGGAGGGCTGTAGAAACAGAGACTCTGTAAAAGGGTGCAAACAAAAATCACATGTACACTGAGTCCCAACATAGAGGCAGTAAATTAAAAGCAGCCTCACTCAGACACTTAAGAGAGCCTCTTTGAAAGGCAGGAACCAACTGGGTATTCCTCTGAGGATATATTAGATGCTGGCAGCAGCCGTTTTGGAGAGTTCCTTCAAACACTGAGGACACTGGTGGTGGTGCATTAGAATCCTCCCACTAGCCTATTAGTGTCAGGGGGGTTATCCGCCCACCAGCAGGTCAGCACCAGCTTCACGATTCCTCAGGCCATGCAGCCAGCTTCCCCAGGAACCAGCCAACTTCACTAGTAGGCCAGGAACAGACCTGACCCCCAGGCTCTGCATCCAGCTGCCCTGGGATCTGGACCTGCCCACCAGTAGGTCAGCACAAAGCCTGGGCCGCTACATGCTATAGCCAGCTACCCTAGCACCCAACTTCACCAACCAGCTGGCTGAAAGCCACCACTAGAGACAGGAGCTGATAGCCAACCAGGCTGGAGTCAAGCACCACCTACTGGTGTTCACATTTTAGTTTGTCTTGGTACAACAGAAGGGCTCAGGGCATCCTCACATGTGGGGCACCCCTAGAGCATACAGCTCTGGTGACCAAAGGATAATGTGCTGCTGAGCCCTACAGGAGAGTTCCTAGGTAAGGCCACTTCCCCAAATACAGGAAATGTAACCAACCTACATAATACACAGGAAAAAACATGAAAAATTGGGCAAAATGAGGAGATGGGGAATATATCACAAGTGAAAAAGATAAAACATCAGCAAGAAAAACTAAACAAGTGGAGATAATGCAATTTAACCAATAAAGAGTTCAAATGATGATCATAAAGATGCTCAACAAACTTGAGGGAAGAATGTATGACAACAGTGAAAAGATTAACTAACAGAAAACATGAAGAAGAAAAAGAGCTCAAAAATACAATGGAAATAAAAAATACATTATAACGAATCAACAGCAAGTTAGATGATACAGATGAATGAATCAGCAAAATGAAAAACACAGTAGTGCCAATAGCCCAATTTGAAGGGAATAAAAGTAGAAGTAATATTTAAAAATTGGGACAGTTTAAGAGGCCTTTGGAACAACATGACATGTTCTATGGTTGCATTATAGGTGTTCCATAAGAAGAAGAAAGAGAGAAAGGGGCAGAGAACTTACTTGAAGAAATAATAACTAAAAATGTCCCTAGCCTGGGAAAGGAAACAGACATCCAGATACCAGAAGCACAGGGTCATGAACAATCTTTGCAAAGAGTTCCACTTCGAGACACATTATAAATAAAATGGGGGAAAAAAAGGATAAAGAGAGAATTTTAAAAGCAGCACAACAAAAGAAAAATTATAATATACTGAATTCAAAAATACATTGAAAGGATCATACATCATGATCAAGTGGATTTACCCTGGGGATTAATGGATGGCTCGATATCCTTAAATCAATCCCTGTGACACATCACATTAAGAAACAGAAGAATAAAATTCATATGATCATCTCAACAGATAAAGAAAAGACTTCTGACAAAATTCAACATTCACTTATTATTAAAAAATGCTCTCAACAAAGTGGGTATAGAGGGAACACATCTAAACGTATAAAGATCATATGTGACAGAAATGTAGCTAACATCATACTCAACAGAGAAACTCTGAAAGCACTTTTCTAAGATCAAGAACAGAAAAAGATGCCCATTCTTGACACTTTTACTCAACATGGTACTGGAAGTCCTAGCCACAGCAATCAGACAGAAAATAAATAAAACTGTCACTGCTTGCAGATAATATGATATTATATATAAAAATTCCACAAAAAGACTTTTCCATAAAGGAGCCACATACACACACACACACACAAACTTATTAGAAATGATAATTCAGTAAAGTTACAGGATACAAAACTAATATACAGAAATTTGTGTCTATACACTGAAAGTAAAGAATTGGAAAGAGAAACTAAGAAAGCAATTCCATTTATAATTGCAGCAAAAACAAATAATAGGTTAAACTTAATAATTAAGATATCAAAGTCCTGTACATGAAAAACTGTAAGACATTTACAAAAGAAACAGATGTCATAAAAAATGGAAAAATATGCCATGCTAACAGATACAAAAATTAATATTGTAAAATGACCATATTTCCCAAGGCAATCTACAGGTTCACTGTAATATCTACCAAAATAACAATGGCATTTATCATAGGACTAGATAACTAAAGTTATGACCAACTTAGATAGCATAATAAAAAGCAGAGACATTACTTGGCCAACAAAGGTCCATCTGGTTAAGGCTATGGTTTTTCCAGTGGTCATGTATGGATGTGAGAGTTGGACTGTGAAGAAGGATGAGAGTCGAAGAATTGATGCTTTTGAACTGTGGTGTTTAGAAGACTCTTGAGAGTCCCTTGGACTGCTAGGAGATCCAACAAGTCCACCCTAAAAGAGATCAGTCCTGGGTGTTCACTGGAAGGACTGATGTTGAAGCTGAAACTCCAATACTTTGGCCACCTCATGCGAAGAGGTGACTCACTGGAAAAGACCCTGATGCTGGGAGGGATTGGGGGCAGGAGGAGAAGGGGACTACAGAGGATGAGATGGTTGGATGGCATCATCAACTCGATGGACATGAGTTTGAGTAAACTCCGGGAGTTGGTGATGAACAGGGAGACCTGGCGTGCTGCGATTCATGGGGTCACAAAGAGTCGGACACGACTGAGCGACTGAACTGAACTGAACTGAGAGTAACTAATTCTCAAATTTGTCTGGAGACAAAGAGGCCAAACACAGCCTAAAGAATCTTGAAGAAAAAAAACAATGCTTTAAGCATAATTCTGCCTGACTTCAAATTATACTACAAAACTACGGTAAACAAAACCATATAGTATTACAAAAACCAAAACATAGATCAATGAAAGAGAATAGAAAACCCAGAAATAAACCTATGATTACATGGTCAATTAATCTATGAAAAAGGAGACAATAATATGCAATGGGGGAAAAATAGCCTCTTCAATAATTTGTGCTAGAGAAACTGGACACATTCATGCAAAAGAACCAAACTGAACTACTTTCTCACACCATATCCAAAAGAAAACTCAAAATGTATTGCAGACTTAAATGAAAGACTTAAAGCCATAAAACTTCCAGAGGGAAATGTAGGCATAATAAAACTTCTACAGGAAAACACAGGCAGTATGCTCTTTGGCAACAGCCTTGGCAATGCTTTTTTGAATGTCTCATACTGGGCTTCCCTGATAGCTCAGTTGGTAAAGAATCTGCCTGCAATGGAGGAGACCCCAGTTCAATTTCTGGGTCAGGAAGATCTGCTGGAGAAGGAATAGGCTACCCACTGCAGTATTCTTGGGCTTCCCTTGTGGCTCAGCTGGTAAAGAATCCACCTGCAATGTAGGAGACCTGGGTTTGATCCCTGGGTTGGGAAGATCCCCTGGAGAAGGGAAAGGCTACTCCCTCCAGTATTCTGGCCTGGAGAACTCCATGGACTGTATTGTCTATGGGGTCGCAAAGAGTCAGACACGACTGAATGACTTTCACTTTCACTTTCCTCAGGTAAAGGCAAGCTAGAGCAAAAACAGACAAATGGATCTGCATAAAATAAAAAGGCTTTTTATAGTAAAAGAAACTATCAACAACAAAAAAAATGGTATCCTGCTGAAGAGCTTATTTGCAAATGACATACTCAAAAAGGGGTTAATAATCTAAAATAAACAAAGAACTCATACTATTCAAAATGTTTTTCAAGATCTGGTTTGTTAACAAAATAGGCAGAGGACCTAAATAGACATTTTTCCAAAGAAGATAGATGGCTAACAGTAACATGAAAAGATACTAAACATCACTAATTATCAGGGAAATGCAAATCAAAACAACCTTGAGATTTTACCTCATACCTGTCAGAACATGTTAATAACAAGATAACAAACATAAAGTGTTGGCAAGGATGTGGAGAAAAAGGAACACTTGGGCACTTTTGTGATTGTAAATTGGTGCTGCTACTATGGAAAACAGTATGGAATTTTCCCAAATATTAAAACTAGAATTACCATATGATCCAGCAATTCCACCTCTGGAATTTTTCGAAGAAAATAAAAATGCTCATTCAAAAAGATACATGCACTCACATGTTCATTGCAGCACTATTTGAAACATCCAAAATATGGAAGCAAGTGTCCATCAACAGAAGAATGGATACAGAAGATGTAGTGTATGTGTGTGTGTGTATATATATATATATATATATATATATATATATATATATACTCAGCCATGAAAAAGAATGCAACCTCGCCTCTGAGACAACATGGGTGGACCTAAGAGGTATTATGATAAGTGAAACAAGTCTGATAAAGAAAGGTAAATACTATATGATTTCACTTATAGTGGGAATCCAAAAAATGAACAAATATAACAAAAGGGAAACAGACCTATAAGCACACGTGACAAAATGTTTGTTAGAAGGGAGACAAATGATAGGATGAATGAAATGAGTGAGGGAGATTAAGACATTAAGCTTTCAGTTGTAAAATAGGTAAGTCACAGGGATGTAATGTACAGCATATGTAATATAGTCAATAATAATATAATAACTGCATGGTTCCAGATGGTAACTACACTCACCATGGAGATCATTGTGTAATGTATAAAATATCAAATCAGTATGTTGTACGCCTGAAATTAATATAATATCATAGGTCAATTATCCTGCAATGAAACATGGTAATACAAACTTAAATACCATTTTTTTTACATTAGTAAAGTGAAGAAATACAGTTATGAAAGTAATTATAAAAAAGAAAAAATCTTTTATATAAAATTAAATAGAAACAGGAATAAATAAGATTAAGTGTACTTCAAATTGATAACCACACAGAACAAAATTATTACAAATAACTTTTGAATATAGCTGTCCAGTTTTAGTAATATATAAGTCTAAGGGGAAAACAGTCTGAAGACCTATCTTAATATTAGTAGATTTACTGTTTTTAGTAGTATTGGTATTCTACTTTTGAAACTGTTTAGTGCATTTTAGAGTACAATAGAGAAAATAAGTGGATGTTTTGATGACATTAGGAACCATGATGCTTACTTTTAAAAGAAAAGAGATACAAACTTAAAAGTATAAGTAGAGTATCTGTTTATGTACCAATCGGTCACCTTTTCTTCAGGAAGAAGAAAAGAGAACCCAAATAAACAAAACAAGAAATGAAAGAGGAGAAATAACAACTGACACCACAGAAATTTAAAAAAAAAAAACATAAGATAATATTATGAACAATTATATGCCAACAAACTCAACAAGTTACAAGAAATGGGCAAGTTCCTAGAAAGCCACAGTCTATCAAAACTGAATCAAGAAACACAGACATATGGCTCAACTGAACAGAACAGAGACCCAAAAATAAGCCCACACACATACATTCAATTAATCTATGACAAAGAAGGCAAGAATATACATGACTTCGGGATGTGGTGTTGGGAAACTTGGACAGCTGCATATAAATCAGTGAAGCTAGAATACTCTCTCACTCCATACCCCCAAATACTATAAACTCAAAATGGGTTAAAGACTTAAATATAAAACGGGACACCACTTTACAAAGAGGACTTCTTCTTCCAAGAAAACTCTTAGAAGAGGACACAGGCAAAACATTCTCTGACATAAATCGTACCAATGTTTTCTTAGACCATTCTCCCAAGCCAAAAGAAATAAAAGCAAAAATAAACAAATGGGACCTAATCAAAGTTAAAAGCTTTGTATGGTGAAGGAAACCATAAACAAAATTAAAAGACAACCTACAGAATGGGAGAAAATATTCGAGAATGATGTACCTAGCAAGGGTTTAATTTCCAAAATACACAATCAGCTCATACAACTCAATAATACAAACAACAAATAATCCAATCAAAATTGAACAGAAGCTCTAAACAGACATTTACCCAAAGAAAACAAAACAAACAGATGGCCAACAGGCACCTGAAAAGATGCTCAACATCAGTAATAATTAGAGAAATGCAAATCAAAACTACAGTGAGGTATCACCTCATGCTGGCCAGCATGGCCATCATCAAAAAGTCTAAAAATAATAAATGTTAAAGCAGGTCTGGAGAAAAGGGAATCCTCCTACACTACTGGTGGGAATATAAATTGCTGAAGCCACCATGGGAAACAGTATATATGTTCCTCAAAAAACTAAAAATTAGAGCTGCCATATGATTCTGCAAGGGCTTCCCAGGTCCCAGATAACGCAAGTGGTAAACAACCCACCTGCCAATGCAGGAGACATAAGAGACACAGGTTCGATCCCTGGTTTGGGAAGATCCCCTGGGGAAGGGGATGGCAACCCACTCCAGTATTCTTGCCTAGAGAATTCCACAGACAGAGGAGGCTTTCGGTCTACAGTCTACAGTCCATAGGGAAGCAAAGAGTCGGACAGGACTGAAGAGACTTAGCAGGCACATGTGATGCATCAATCCCACTCCTGGGTATATATCAGAGAAAACCATATTCATTGAACTCCAGTATTAATTGTAGCACTATTTATAATAATCAAGACATGAAATCAATTTATATATCCATTGCTGGATGAATGGATAAATAATATTTGGTGTATGGAATACTATTCAGTCATAAGAAGAATGAAATAATGCCATGGTAATGCCAAATAATGCAGCAGCACAGATGAATCTAGAGATTATCCTACTAGGTGAAGTATATCACATAAAGACAAATACCATATGGTATCACTTATATGGATTTAAATATAATAAAATGAACTCATTTACAAACAGAAACAAACTCACAGACATAGTAAACAAACTTATGGTTACCAAAGGAGAAAAGGACAAGAAGGGATAAATTAGGAGTTTGGGATTAGCAGATACAAACTACTATGTATAAAATACATAAACAGCAAGGTCCTACTGTATAGAACAAGGAACTATATTCAATATCTTCTACTAGCTTATAACAGAAAATAATATGGAAAATAATATATACATGTATGTATTATGTATTTTATATATATATATATGTAACTGAAAATGTATAAGAATGACACGGAGACAAGTCAGGGGCAATGAGGAAATGAGAGAAAGTAGGTTAGGAAGCCTAAAGAGAGGGCAGCATAGGTGTTGTTGGCTAATTCATCTAAATTACCCAATATTTTGGCCACCTGATGTGAAGAGCTGACTCACTGGAAAAGACCCTGATGCTGAGAAAGATTGAGGACAGGAGGAGAAGGGGATGACAGAGGATGAGATGATTAGATGGCATCACCGACTCAATGGACATGAGTTTGGGTAAATTCCGGGAGTTGGTGATGGACAGGGAGGCCTGGTGTGCTGCAGTCAATGGAGTCACAAAGAGTCAGACATGACTGAGTGACTGAACTGAACTGAATATGTATACATATGAAAAGTGAAAGTGTTAGCTGCTCAGTCGTGTCCAACTCTTTGCGTCTTTATGGACTGTAGCCCACCAGGCTTCTCTGCCCATGGAATTCTCCAGGCAGGAATACTGGAGTGGGTTGCCATTCCCTCTCCAGGGCATCTTCCTGACCCAAGGAGTGAACCCAAGTCCCCTACATTGCAGACAGATTCTCCCCATCTGAGCCATGAGGGAAGCCCATGTATATATGTACACATATAAATGAAACTAAATCACTGCTGTACACCAGATACTAACACAACACTGTAATCACCTATGCTTCAATTACAAAAAAAAAGAACGAGTAGAAAAAGTAAAAAAAATAAATAGTAAACACAAGTTTCCACTGTCTCCACAGATGGTCATGAGGGAGATTTTCCTTGGAAAGCACGTTATGAAAACTGTCCTAGTGGTTCAGAGGTGAGTGGAGACACCCAAGAGGTGTGTGTCACCCCGGATGGATGTGGCTCATGCAGTCACCACAGGATCTCAGTGACGGGCCATGTGCAGCACTGGGCATCCGGTCAGGAGCTCCAGGCACGAAGGTGCTAGGCAGCAACTGGGAAAGCTGGGGTGAAGAGGCCACAAAATTACCTGATCACCTGAAAACGATTATACTCTTTATTTTTAGACAATACCAAGAAATAGCTAAGTTGTTCTACCTTGTTTTCATTTTCAATTGGTATGGGGAATGTCCATAGTCCCAGCTCAAGTGCATTTGTAAATTCACCTGTTAAAAAATTATAAATGGGAATTATATTATTCTT
Organism: Cervus elaphus; assembly: GCF_910594005.1. Classification (NCBI taxonomy): domain Eukaryota; kingdom Metazoa; phylum Chordata; class Mammalia; order Artiodactyla; family Cervidae; genus Cervus; species Cervus elaphus. The sequence continues at coordinate 37,262,343 of NC_057828.1, read as the reverse complement.
ATTTTGCTTTCACAATGATTTGGTGTCTAGACTATTTTCTCATCCTTTGCATAAAAACTGTGTACTTTTCATATGTTACAGTTACGAGGGGCCCAAAGAAGCCATGAAGACGTGCCTTCTGTTAATCTGTTAGTTGCCTGGATCATCTTGATGTCCATTCAAGAAGAAGTAAAATTATATTATAAACCTCATTATTAAAACAATGTTTATTATGATTAATTGCTGACCAGTAAGCTGAGGAGGCTAGTTTCTCAGGGAGAGATGGTCTCTAGGGGCTCTGCTCAGACATCATTCCTTTAGAATGCTTTTCCTAATTCTAGACCCTCCTCCCTTCATGTCTGGGATAAATGCTCCTTGATGTTTTACCAGCAAAAATTGTATTTTATAAGCATTTCTTTTTACTTTTTTCCATTTTCTACTATGAATTCATCGAGAGGAGTAGTTATGTCTCTTAAGTCTTCATATATCTGGTGTTTAAGTCAGAGAGTGGTACAGAGTCTACATCAAATAAATAATGAACCATATCTGAATTAAAAATACTGAGCCCTTTTAATATAGAATGCTATTAGTCTCTTTATTTATTTTTCTTTATTGTTGTTGTAGGGAGTGTGAACATACAAAGGCTTACAAAGGGGTCTTTTATGACTCTGAGCTCCCAAATTTTAACATTCATTATAAGATCCTAAAATCTCAACTGCCGGCACCTCCACTGTGAGTTGATTCAGACTCTCCAAGCCAGCTGCTGGACATCCTTGGTCTCTACACTAGCTGTGGCATGGGTCTGACCTGGCACACACCTGCTTGCAGGAGTCGAAGGCTAAATTTTCAGGAATTGTGTGAGAGGTCATTAAACAATTTGTTGTTTGTTGTTTAGTCACTAAGTCATGTCTGACTCTTTGCAAGTCTGTGGACTATAGACAGCCATGCTCCTCCAACCATGAAATTTTCCAGGCATGAATACTGGAGTGGGTTGCCATTTCCTTCTCCAAGGGATCTTCCCAACCAATGGATCAAACTCAAGTCTCCTGTGTCAGCAGGCAGATTCTTTACCTCTGAGTCACCAGGGAAGTCCCCATTAAAGAATAGCTAGCTTGAAACTGGCCATGGCAGGAGTATTTAAACCACAAAAGTTGACAAATGTTTCAAATCAGGGCCTTTTCTTTCTCCCAGAGAGCTGGTTTACCAGTATACCACTATTTCTACCGTATCACAAAGTATGGTTTTATACTACCCAAGAGAAACTTGACTGCTATCATTTGAAATGATTATATTAATCAACACAAAGCTATTAGAGAATAACAAAATAAAATACAAGTTTAATTTAATCAAAAGCTAAAATTTGTAACATCAGTAACAAATGCTATGGGCAACCATATAGGGGTGTGGTAGTGAATGAAAATTAAGAAGGAGGCATTAGAGAGGAAGTATGAAGAGAGCGGAAAGAGGAGAGATTTAAGGATATTGAACAGGCTAGGCACTGTTGGCCAACTGAAGCTAAATACCCCACAGGTAAACAGGAGGCCAACATGAGGCACAGCACTTCTCTGCGAAGGGAAGCGCCCCCAGGCACACCGAACTTCTACAGAATTTGTTTGCCAAAAAAATCACACCTATTGTCTTGATCCAGTGAGAGTCACAGATGCTTAGAATTTGATAATTAATATAATTTCATACCCTGTTTCAGTTTCAGGTCATTCACTCAGTCATATCTGACTCTTTATGACCCCATAGACTGTACCATGCCAGGCTTCCCAGTCTATCACCAACTCCCGGAGCTTGCTCAAACTCATGTCTATCCAGTTGGTGATGCCATCCAGCCATCTCATCCTCTGTCGTCCCCTTCTCCTCCCGCCTTCAATTCCTCCCAGCATCAGGGTCCTTTCTGATGAGTCAGCTCTTCACATCAGGTGGCCGAAGTATTGCAGTTTCAGCTTCAGCATCAGTCCTTTCAATGAATATCCAGGAATGATTTCCTTTAGGATTGACTGGTTGGATCTCCTAGCAGTCCAAGGGACTCTCAAGAGTCTTCTCCAACACCATAGTTCAAAAGCATCAATTCTTCAGCACTCAGTTTTCTTTATGGTCCTACTCTAACATCCAAACACAACTACCGGAAAAAACATAGCTTTGACTAGATGGACATTTGTCAGCAAAGCAATGTCTCTGTTTTTCATTATGCTGTCTAGTTTGGTCATAGCTTTTCTTTCAAGGAGCAAGTGTTCTTTATTTCATGACTGCAGTCACCATCTGCAGTGATTTTGGAGCCCCAAAAAATAAAGTCTCTCACTGTTTCCATTGTTTCTCCATCTATTTGCCATGAAGTGATGGGACCAGAAAGCACGATCTTCTTTTTTTGAATGTTGAGTTTTAAGCCAACTTTTTCACTCTCCTCTTTCACTTTCATCAAGAGGCTCTTTAGTTCTTCTTCGCTTTCTGCCATAAGGGTGGTGTCATCTGAGTATCGGAGGTTATTGGTACTTCTCCCGGGAATCTTGATTTCAGTTTTTGCTTCATCCAGCCTAGCATTTCGCATGACAAGCAGGGTGACAATATACAGCCTTGACTTATACCTTTCCCAATCTGGAACCAGTCTGTTGTTCCATGTCCAGTTCTAACTGTTGCTTCTTGACCTGCATAGAGATTTCTCAGGAGGCAGGTAAGGTGGTCTGGTATTCCCTCTTGAAGAATATTCACATTTTCTTATGATCCACATAGTCAGCTTTAGCATAGTCAATAAAGCAGAAGTAGAGGTTTTTCTGGAATTCTCTTACTTTTTTGATGATCCAATGGTTGTTGGCAATTTGATCTCTGGTTCTCCTGTCTTTTCTAAACTCACCTTGAACATATGGAAGTTCACGGTTCATGTACTGTTGAAGCCTGACTTGGAGAATTTTGAGCATTCCTTTATTAGCGTGTGAGATGAGTACAACTGTGCGGTAGTTTGAGCATTCTTTGGCATGGCCTTTCTTAGGGATTGGAATGAAAACTGACCTTTTCCAGTCCTGTGGCCACTGCTGAGTTTTCCAAATTTGCTGGCATATTGAGTGCAGCACTTTCACAGCATCATCTTTTAGGATTTGAAATAGCTCAACTGGAATTCCATCACCTCCACAGCTTTGTTCATAGTTATGCTTCCTAAGGCCCACTTGACTTCACATTCCAAGATGTCTGGCTCTAGGTGAGTGATCACACCATCGTGATTATCTGGGTTGTGAAGATCTTTTTTGTATAGTTATTCTGTGTATTCTTGCCACCTCTTCTTAATATCTTCTGCTTCTGTTAGGTCCATACCATTTCTGTCCTTTATTGTGCCCATCTTTGCAAGAGAATTTTCCTTGGCATCTCTAACTTTCTTGAAGAGATCTCTAGCCTTTCCCATTCTATTGTTTTCCTCTGTTTCTTTGGGGATCACTGGGGAAGGCTTTCTTATCTCTCCTTGCTATTCTTTGGAACCCTGCATTCAGTCCAGTATATCTTTCCTTTTTTCCTTTGCCTTTCACTTCTCTTCTTTTCTCAGCTATTTGTAAGGCCTCCTCAGACAACCATTTTGCCTTTTTGCATTTCTTTTTCTTAGGGATGGTCTTGATCACTGCCTCCTGTACAATGTCACGAACCTCTGTCCATAGTTCATCAGGCACTCTGTCTATCAGATCTAATCCCTGGAATCTATTTGTCACTTCCACTGTATAATTATAAGGGATTTGATTTAGGTCATACCTGAATGGTCGAGTGGTTTTACCTACTTTCCACAATTTAAGTCTGAAATTTGCAATGAGTTCATGATCTGAGCCACAGTCAGCTCCTGGTCTTGTTTTTGCTGACTGTATAGAGCTTCTCCATCTTTGGCTGGAAAGAATATAATCAATCTGACTTCAGTATTGACCATCTGGTGATGTCCACGTGTAGAGTCTTCTGTATCCTCTTTATTTTACTTACTTCACTAACTCCCATTTCTTTTTTTTTTTTTTTTAATTTTTTTATTAGTTGGAGGCTAATTACTTCACAACATTTCAGTGGGTTTTGTCATACATTGATATGAATCAGCCATAGATTTACACTTATTCCCCATCCCGATCCCCCCTCCCACCTCCCTCTCCACCCGATTCCTCTGGGTCTTCCCAGTGTACCAGGCCCGAGCACTTGTCTCATGCATCCCACCTGGGCTGGTGATCTGTTTCACCATAGATAGTATACATGCTGTTCTTTTGAAACATCCCACCCTCACCTTCTCCCACAGAGTTCAAAAGTCTGTTCTGTATTTCTGTGTCTCTTTTTCTGTTTTGCATATAGGGTTATCGTTACCATCTTTCTAAATTCCATATATATGTGTTAGTATGCTGTAATGTTCTTTATCTTTCTGGCTTACTTCACTCTGTATAAGGGGCTCCAGTTTCATCCATCTCATTAGGACTGATTCAAATGAATTCTTTTTAATGGCTGAGTAATATTCCATGGTGTATATGTACCACAGCTTCCTTATCCATTCATCTGTTGATGGGCATCTAGGTTGCTTCCATGTCCTGGCTATTATAAACAGTGCTGCGATGAACATTGGGGTGCACGTGTCTCTTTCAGATCTGGTTTCCTCAGTGTGTATGCCCAGAAGTGGTATTGCTGGGTCATATGGCAGTTCTATTTCCAGTTTTTTAAGGAATCTCCACACTGTTCTCCATAGTGGCTGTACTAGTTTGCATTCCCACCAACAGTGTAAGAGGGTTCCCTTTTCTCCACACCCTCTCCAGCATTTATTGCTTGTAGACTTTTGGATAGCAGTCATCCTGACTGGTGTGTAATGGTACCTCATTGTGGTTTTGATTTGCATTTCTCTAATAATGAGTGATGTTGAGCACCTTTTCATGTGTTTGTTAGCCATCTGTATGTCTTCTTTGGAGAAATGTCTGTTTAGTTCTCTGGCCCATTTTTTGATTGGGTCATTTATTTTTCTGGAATTGAGCTGCAGGAGTTGCTTGTATATTTTTGAGATTAATCCTTTGTCTGTTTCTTCATTTGCTATTATTTTCTCCCAATCTGACGGCTGTCTTTTCACCTTACTTATAGTTTCCTTTGTAGTGCAAAAGCTTTTAAGTTTCATTAGATCCCATTTGTTTAGTTTTGCTCTTATTTCCAATATTCTGGGAGGTGGGTCATAGAGGATCTTGCTGTGATTTATGTCGGAGAGTACTAACTCCCATTTCTTAAAAAATTATATCTAAAAAAAAAAAGTCATCTAACCTTTCCAGTTACTACTTGAATTTCTCCACATAAATTTTTATTCTACTAATATATATCTTTAAAAGCTTGTAGGGTTATTTCCAATTTTCTTAAACATCTTTGTGGAAGTTCCTCCCATAATATGCTTTTAAAAAATAAAAGATCTTCATAATTCAGACTAGGGCTAAATGACTGCACCTGTTATGAAGTGAATGAAGTACCAGCCTCAGACGTTTTGTATGTTTGATACAAAATCATCAATCAGTAACACTCAGCTCCTAGGAATGAAGAGAAGTAAAATATCATCAAAGATTTAAAGTGCTCCAAAATTCTTTCTCAGTATATTTTCCTTTTCTGGATATTTTCTAAAAACAGAATCATAAAATACATGTCTGACTTAATTATTTACGGCAGTTTTTTTTTTGGTTCATCTATGTTGTTTCATGTTTTGGTAGATTGTGTCCTTCCTTCCTCCCTTTCCTCCTTCCTTCTTTTCTCCAGATAGCATTCCACTAAGTGGATATTCGTACCTTTTGTTTATCCATTCACCAGTTGTGATGACTGTTTGGGTTTTTTCCACTTTGGGGCTATGATTAATAATGCAGCCACCAACATTAAAGTACTATTCTTCAGATGGAAATATATTTTTCTTTCCTTTGGGTAGGTAACGGATTCTTAAGAGTGGAAATAACGGGTCAGATGATAAGCTTATGCTTACCTTTTTAAGGGAGTGCCAAACTGTTTCCCATAGTTGCTGCACCACTTTACATTCCCACCAACAAGTCTGAAGGCTCCCATTTCTCCACATGGTAGCCAACATATTATCCTCTGTTTACTTGATGATAGCCACTGTACTGGGTGTGTGGTTATCTCATTGTACTTTTAATTTGCATTCCCCTAATGATTATTGATGCTCTGCATCTTCTTGTGTGTTTATGCCATGCTTTCTTACAAAGTGTTCATTTCAAAATACTTTCATTTGAGTATTCTTAACTGGTTTTTTCAGCAGTCATGTATAGATGTGAGAGTTGGACTATAAAGAAGGCTGAGCACCGACGAATTGAACTGTGGTGTTGAATAAGACTCTTGAGAGTCCCTTGGACTGCAAGATCAAACCAGTCAATCCTAAAGGAAATCAGTCCTGAATAATCATTGGAAGTACTGATGCTGAAGCTGAAGCTCCAATCCTTTAACCACCTGATGCAAAGGGCTGACTCATTAGAAAAGACCCTGATGGTAGGAAAGATTGAAGGCAGGAGGAGAAGGAGACGACAGAGGATGAGATGGCTGGATGGCATTGCTGACTTAATGGATATGAGTTTGAACAAGCTCCGGGAGAGGTGTTGGACAGGGAACCTTGGCATGCTGCAGTCCATGGGGTCGCAAAGAGTCACATACAACTGAGTGACTGCACAACACAATAAATTCTCAACCAATTCTTTTCTCATCATTGTAATTCCCCAATTTAGTAAAACACTCTTCTAAAAAGCTTTGCCTCAACTAACATTTACAGTCATAATCTTGGTTTCAACCCAAGTAGACTTTTTAAGAGACCCATACCCAACAACCATCCTGTTTCTGAGTGCTGCTCCTTACATGAACTACCCTGCAGAGACAGACCTCACAGCATATTCTCGCTGGCTCTCCACATCTGCCCTACTCGTATCTCACCCCTCTCTCTTCCTCCACACTAAGCTCCTTGTGTCTGGCTTATGACTGGAACACAGGCAAGAGGACAGCAGAATTGGAGAACAATTTCCCTCTATCCTTTCCTATTGTAACAGTACTGCCAAGCAGGCCCTTTCTTGTGGCTGGAGGTTCCTGACAGCTCCCACCAAGACCTCCTTCCCCTTGTATCACCAGCCCAGAGGCATGAAGGGCTCCTTGCAGTGACTGGTCCCTTATTTTTCTCCATTCCCTGATGGTTTTCTTAACCATGCCCACCCTCTGGATAGGGCATCTTTCATTCTCTTCAAATAGCCACTTTCAAATGTCCATCCTCCTTCCTCTGGCTCACTGACTGACACCGAAAATAAGCAAAACTTATTATTAATATGCATAAAACAAAAGTATAATATTAACAGTTATCTTGAAGTCATTGATTTAGGAGGCAGAGTTGACACAATTTTCCCACTAGTGTCCATCCCCCTCTGATTTCCACAGCATTTGGGTTTCTTGTGAGAACAGTCACCTCCCTATCTTGCTTTTGCAGTCACTTGCAGTAGAAGACAATCCCACCACCTCCACCCTTCTCAGTATAAAAATAGGAAAGGTATACTTTTTCAGTTTTCCTAAAGTTGCCAGAGCATCTTTCTTCAACCCCAAAAGTGTGCAATGTCTCTAAGAGCCAATGTGCTTTTACAGTAGATGTTCTCTACCCAAACTAGAGCTATAGATTGTTGACTATGGAACTTCACTACTGACGGGGAGTGAAGGCAAGCAAAGATCAGAGCCCCAACCAAAGCCCCTTGAAGGGGCAGCCCAGAAGGAGCAGTTATGAGGCCTTATCAAGAAGATAAGTATCACCAGTCCCTCCAGTGAAGGTCCCTTGGTCTCCCAGATCCACTGGGCTGAACTCTCTGGTGGCAAGACTGGAAATGTGCATTCCTGACAGCCCTCAAGGAGATGGCTATTCCCTCTCGAGGTAAGAACCACTGCTAAATGCAGGCAGCTCTGAATGGAATATTTAAAGCAAGCAAGGGAGGAATATATTTTCCATAAAATTAAACTACTTACTTAGCTGAAACAGTAATGCACAGATTTTACTGATTTTCCAAGTTTGTTTTGACAATATATATAAAACTAAAAGCATTTTTCAGGTGGCCTGCTTCTGGAAGAGAAACCACAGCACATGCTGTTAAAAGACTCAGCTTCTCATTTAAAGTGCTATCCGTGTGCTGGTGCGTATGCTATTTATTCCACTGGTCTTTAAACCAAATCTTTGTTGTACATGCATCCATCTTACGCACTTGCACACAAGTGCACACCCTGGGGATACTATGCACATGGGCATGTGTGTGCACAGAAATGCATACAGTAGGTATGTCCCAGTAGAGCCCTCTATCAGTCTCACAGTGATGTTTAGCGAAAGGCCTTATCAATAAGAACTTCTAGACCCCATTATCATTTACTGAGGCACAGAGGATTATCTGCAGAGGCAGCTCTGTAAACTTTCAAAATACCCCCACCTTCATTGGGAAGCCATAAACGTAATACTTCACTGATGGGCACTGCAGTAGCATATTAACCCACCAGGCAAGTGCTTTCAAAGGGCTGGCCTCCTCAGCAGAAACCTAATCATCTCTGCCACTGCTCTGTACTGGGCCTGCCTCAATAAGTGCTGTTTATCTGGCTGCATTTGCCAGACAGGAGCAGAGGGATGCTAAACTTGGCATTTGGAGTCTTCCATCCCCTGAGCAGCCACAAGCCTGATGCACAGGGCTGACATCCAGCCAGTCAATCCCAAAGCTGCTGGTGGGGCAGGAAGCCCTTGAACTAGTCAGTGTTGCAGGAGAACATGAGGAGCACCATCATCTTTCTCTTCTGCTACCTCTCCTGCCTCTTTTTCTTCCTTGACATCTTACTCTCTCCAAAAAGACAGCTTAGTGAGTTGGGGGGAGCTGGCTCTTTCTCCCTTCCTTCTCCTGTTTCCCTGCCCCAGGCTTTGAAATCATTAAAAAAAAAAAAAAAAAAAGGTTTCTATGCCTGTCTGCTCCAGGCAGAGTCTGAAGGCACAATCTCACACTAATTGGAGCTCTATAAAAAGCGAGCATTTTGTCCTGAGAGAAACCAACCCTTCCGCCACTGGAAGGACTCAAGCAGGATTTTTGACAAGAACTCTGCACCTTGGGTTCCAAGTTGAATTAGACAGCCCTCAAGGTCCCTCTGCTATGTAAAAATTCTATAATTCCACGTTCTTATCTCCAGTTTACTTCACAGTTCTAGTGGTGATAATTAGAGTGAAATTTTGCATTTTCTTTGAGGGCTTTCCTGCCTTGCAAATTTCCTGACATTTCTGTTTTGAGGAAGATGTAAGCTATAAGATTTTTTAATCCCTTAAATTGACCTTTGAAGGGCAAAGTCTCAGTTTGGAAAGGGCAAGGTGTTTTTGTCTGTTGGCTGAAGATAAAGAGGTAACCACAGCTCTGCTCTGCTGGGGTGGGGATGGCAGATAGAGAAGGCTGAGGAAGGGAAGGCACTGTGCTCTTCCAAAAGCTAGTGATGCAACAGCAGAGTCACACAACTGCTCCCTTATCCTCCCACTAAACTGTCAGCACCAGGGGACTCATCTGGAAAGCCTGTCACAATAGCTGAGCTCTGGACATAAATAATTTGGGGACAAGATTCCCAACATAAACCACACATCCAAGCAAGAAAATAAAATAGTCTCTTCTTTCTCCCCACAGGGCACTCATTGCATTTCTCAAGGCTTTTTTTTTTTTTTTTTTTTTTATTGATAGCTAAGTTTTGTGACTTCACTTGCACACTTCTTTCACACCTGAAGCATCTCTTGGGTTGACAATCACCACCTCCATCCAGCATACTACATGTAACTGATAACACATATACACAAGATTCCATTGTCTAGCAAAGGCAACCTCCAGAAAAAAAATTATTCTCTGGCTAGTCAGAGAAAGGTCCAGAGATTCTTATAAGAATGGGGAGACACACTGATTAATGCAAAGAAATTCATGGTCCTGGGTTCTTTTCCTTCCCCACTCATTTGGATCCAGTATGATCGTTCCCTATGTACCAAAAAAAAAAAAAAGCAAAATCTAAATTAATCTCAATCTGCTGCAAGATCAGACCACCACTACTATTGGTTCTGGTTACCAAATCTTAGGCTTCCCAGGTGGCTCAGTGGTAAAGAATCTGCCTGCCAATGCAGGGAGATGTGGTTTTGATCCCCGGGTCAGACAGATCCCCTGGAGAAGGAAATGGCAACCGACTCCAGTATTCTCGCCTGGGAAATCCCATGGACAGAGAGGAATCTAGCAGGCTCCTGGGGTCACAAAAGAGTCAGACACAACTAAGCAACTGAACAACAACAAGCAAACCTTAACCAAGAGCCTTAACCTAGAAGTAGGATTCTCTTCTCAGTTTTGGGTGAATTTACTTGCTATCTGACCGATTAAGCCACATTACCTGTCCAGGTCTTCTCTGTCTGTAAAATACAATGAATTTTATTTTCTCCATATTTTATGATTAAGGAAAAACGGAAAAAAAAAGATTTAATCAAGATAAGCATAAATGATTCAGACAATAGGTCTAATAACCTCAGTAAATCACATAGTTTCAACATGTAATTTCTATGCAGGGTACCAGTAAAATGCATCTTTAAAGCATTCTGAGCATCAGTCAGTCCACAAAGTCACCATTTTTTTTCTTTTTCAGCAGATTAAATACTCCATCCAGATTAAGCAGTACACTGTAAGAAAGCAGCACAATGCCATAAAGGGACTCAAAAAATATGCGGTTTTCTTACCTCTTTACTTTTTCCCATTCATTCCTTTGTTCAACAAATATTCATCGAACGACTACTGCTTTCCAGGAAACATGTTAAGGCTGAGAGGCTGTAACTACATGGATATGCCCAGTGGCAAAACAGCTTTACTGGTACTATGTGGTTGTTTTAAATGTTCTGTTCACTTCAAGTCATTTAGCCAGATGGTAATGGATAGGTTCTGCTGGTAATACTGGTCAGTGTAAGTGAGAAACCCTTTTGTTTCCTATGTATGTTTTAACTTCTCATGGACTATGTCTCAATACTTTATTCCCAGCACTTAGCCCTGTGCAACTCTAAGGGTCCGTTGAAATGTAAATGATAATCATAACACTAAATGATAACACTCCTTCCACTATGTGTGACCTAAGGCATGTCACTACACCTGATGTTTTCCTCACGCATAAAATAATACAGATAGACAAGGCAGGTAGGGCTTGGCCTGATGTCTATCTGACTGATGCCTGAAAATCTATGAGAGAGATGGTACTGGCTATTAGTTCTGAAGGCATCCCGAAGAGCAGGTTCTACAATTTGTGACCCCAAGTGTCAGGCCAAAGAAAGCCTGAGCTCCTTAGCCCATGAAAGCAGCCTAGGTATATGTAGAGACTCCCGCAGAAGGAAACTGAAGAGTTCACTTAGCACATGGTATTCAGGAAGCGACTGTAAATAATGACCAGAGGAGAAACATCCAGTTCCAGTTTGGTCAAGGGGAGTACAGATGGGAGCTATCAAGTGAATGGAGGGAACAGTGAACTAGGAATCCTTTTAGGTCTGGATTCCAGGCTGCCAAAACACTTGGGGTACATCTAATAAGACGACTCCACTTCCACTGTTGTGCTATTATAACGAGAAAATGCACTATTACACATTGGCTAGAAGAACCAGAAAAACATCAAGTAGAATTTCTCTTAAATTAATAGCAAAGAACTTCATCTCAGAGGAAACGATACACTTTTATGTTGACATCTATATGTGATGTGAATGGACACCAATTCTTGATGCCATGGAATTGTCTATAAAAACTTTTACTGTACCTTGGGGTGTGAACTGAGCCATCTTTGCAAACTGTGTCTATGGTACATTCACTTAATCAACAAAGTTAGTCCAGAAATTCCACTTACTTGCTTATTTCCCTTCATTACCTAATGTGTGCCCCTGCAAATAGCATTCTTATTGATGTTGATGGAAATTTTAATGAGTGACTTAATGGAAAGTGAGGAAGAAAGGTGACTCTAGTTCACTAAGAGTGAAGAAAATGGGATTTTAGGGCAGACCAAAGTCCTAAAGAGAAAGGAAAGTGTAGAGCTGGACACCACTGCCATACATGTCTGAGACTTTTCTTGATAATTTAACTCTAACTCTGGAACAAAATCCTCCCAGTTTCAAAGTATCAACAAAATAATGTCCTAATGTCGCACAATGTATATTACTTTAAAAATAGGTCTCAGATTGGTATCTTTTTGCATTTTTACTGAAAAAGTATTATTTACTGAAGATACACCAGTGGTACCCTAGTAATGGCTCTTTTTAAGTTATTTAGAAATACTGAGAACTGTATCTAATAGTTAACTGCTTTTTTTTTTTTTTGGTCACTGAATGAAACTCTTTTCATTAAGCTTGGTGAATGTTCCACATGCTTTTAGCCACAATACAGTCTGCTTAATTTCTGACTCAGTGCAGCCACATGCTACATATGCTACAACGCTACATGTGCTACAATGCTGACATAGTCCCTAATGCCCTTTACCAAGTATTTCTGGCTCCCCACTATCTAGGGAAATGTTACGAGGATGAGAGTTGGAGCCTTGTGTTGAACAGAGCTATGTGACTAGCTCTGGCCACTGTGTGAGAAGAGATGTGCCAAGAATTTTGCACACTTGCTGGTAGGAGATCCCTTTCTTCCTCCTATCACAGTAGCGGGCACTGTTTCAGTGGGTGAGGACAAAAGTAAGAAAGAAAACTTTGTTTTAAGCCACTGAGATTTGGAGGTTATTAGTTTCCATACCCTAACTGAGTCTGTCTGTAATAAATATATTATTGCATATCTCTATACTGACATTTGCTGATCAGGTCACTTACTAAATATGCCGGGACTGGAAGTCAGTGCAATATTTTTATTTATAAAGGCCTATGAGTTGATTGATTGGAAGTCAGAGGAATTTAGGTAGTACATTCCCCATCTAAGTGTCATTCAGTAAACATCAACTGGTAATGAATAGCCACTGTGGATCTATACATAAACACACAGATGGATTATGTTCATTTTGTACGATAGAAATGTGGTACATATATCAGACTGATAAATGAGGGGTAGCATTGTAAAGAATAGTGTCAGAACTCCTAACCACAATGATAGCATAGCAATCCTGCAGGTACCTTGAGACTCAAGCACTGACTTCAAGCTGTTATGCAATTCAGCTCAATCCACTTTAAAAGTAAAAATAATTGCTGGGTATGAGCATGACATTATAATGTGCATAATGAGGTACTGCATGATTTGGTGAAGAAGAGAGTTGTACAAATTACACATATGAGATGAGATCATTTGGGGAAAAAGTGGTTAGATTCATGAAGGTCTTATACATAAAAATGCATTAACGGAAATATTCTCCACTGTGCCCCTAAGGTAAACTTTGCCCAGCAGAGGAGGGGTCTGGCCCAGTTGAGTTGCCACCTATGGCCACACAGGTCAGTGTATCTACTCTGAATGCTCAGCACTGGCTAGTGTATTTGCCTGCAGATCTAAAGCCCATCTCTCAGTGCAGCCTTCATCAGGAATAATGGTGGTAATGTGGTCTCCTCAGTCTTACTGCTTTGCTTGTGTCTCCACTTGCCCAGAATCTGGGCAGGGAAGCAGGCACTGTTTATTGGGCACCTCAAATATAGCAGCAGAAAGGTCTAATGTAGAAGACCCCAGCCACAGGCTGACGTTGCAAAGAGGGAAGATAAATGGCTTGGAAGTGAGGAGGATGAGAGTATTACAGGGGGCACAGTACTATTACACAAAAGTAAGGATAGTATTCTTATCTGGGTATATTTTAAATTCTCTCAAGTGCTTCTATTTACGATTTAAATATTTAACTTGATGTAAATAAAACTACAATGGGTACCACCTCATTCTGACCACACTGGTCAGAATAGCCATCATTGAAAAGTCTAGAAATAGCAAATGCTGGAAAAAGTCTGGAGAAAGGGGAACCCAAATACACTGTTGGTGGGAATGTAAATTGCTGTAGCCACTATGAAAAACAGTATGGAGGTTCCTCAAAAAACAGAGTTGCCATATGATCCAGCAAGCCCACTCCTGGGTATATACCCAGAGAAAACTGTAATTCAAAGAGATATGTGCACCCCAATGTTCACAGCAGTACTGTTTACAAGAGCCAAACAGGAAGCAACCTAAATGTCCATCGACAGAAGAATGGATAAAGAATATGTGGTACATATATAAAATGAAATACTAGTCATAAAAAAGAACGAAATAATGTCACTTGCAGTAACATGGATGGGCCTAGAGATTATCATATTAAGTGAAGTAAGTCAGAAAGAGAAAAACAAATATGATATCACTCACTTAAATATGGAATCTAAAATATGACACAAGTGAACTTATTTACAAAACAGAAAGAGAATCACAGACATAGAAAACAAACTTATGATTACCAAAGGAGTAAGAGATAGGAGAGAGATCATATAGGAGTTTGGGATTATCAGATATAATCTACTATGTATAAAAAGATAAACAACAAGGTCTTATATATAGTACAAGGAACTATATTCAATGCCCTGTAATAAGCATGAGGAAAAATATGAAAATATATATATACATGTGTATATATATATAAATATATCTTAATCACTTTGTTGTACACCAGAAACTAATAAAAGATTGTAAATCAAAGATATATAAATAAAGGTTTTTTTAATGTGTAATTTTATCAAAATGTATAATTTCTCTGATAGTCAGTGTAAGAATCTTTGCCTTTGACTTTTGACCTTTGCCAGCATAAGGACACAGAATAAACTGTGAAGGGGACAGACAAAGTCTTGTTTTGTGGGTGATATTGTAATGGAGGGAGATGGACAAAAAACAAGTGATAGGTGTATGAAATATTTTTGCATATTAATGAGTACCATGGAGAAAAATAAGAAAGAGCAAGAGGATAGAGAAGAATATGTCTGGCTTCTTTGGACAGATGGTTAACTCTGGTCTGTGAAAACAGAATGTTAAGAGTTCTAGGTGTAGGAAGGGAAAGGGCCTCAAGGAGACATAGGGAGAGCAGACTCTCAAACTGAGGAAGCAGTTCAGAGCTCAAGGGAAAACGAGTGTGTCTTCCTAGGAGGCCAGTGTGGCTCACGCTGAAGAGAAGGGGTGAGCCCAGGACATAAAAATAATAGCAGCAGTGATAGGAGGGGGACTTTAAGAAAAGGTCAGTGAGAGCCAGGGCAGCACCCAGAGAAGGGAAAGTTATTAGAAGGCTCTTGAAAATGAACCTGTTGCTAGATATATATGAAACAGGGCAGAGGCCATCAAAATATTTTAAGTGCAAGATAAGTAGAACCTAGCCTTAGGCAGTTATTGCAGATGCCAAAATCTGAAAACTCGTACCAAGGTAAAGCTGGCAAAGCCCAGAGACATACTGCATGACAAGGGCAAAGAGGAGAGAGAAATAATAGACAACTTAGGGTCAGCTACCTGATTTCATTGTCAGTGACAGCAGAGATGGGATATGAGGCTATCTAATAAATGATCACTCCAAGGGAAGATATAATCAAAAATGACAGCAACTTGCAAAAAGTTAAAAAAAAAAAAAGTCCAAACAGCCATGCTGTTATCCAAAAAGAGTGCAGGCCAGATATGAAAAAGAAAATCAATAAAGGGAATAAAAAAGAACTTTATCACAAACTCACTAATCTCAAGATAAACTGCCAAAAGGTAAATTTCATTGAAAATTTGCAAAGAGTCAGACATGACTGAGCTACTGAGAACACACAAACAATGAAAACAAAATAAATACTTTTAACTGGTTGATACTGCAACATAATTAATCTGATTACAGGTCTTCAAAAAATAAAAATGGAGATTTGCATAGAATAAGTTGTGAAAAGGAAAAAAAAAAAGGCACCTTTTGTATTTCACGGGATCCAATGAGAAGCCAAGAAATTTCAGAACTGTCAGAAAGCCCCGAGAAGTCCAATATCCAAAATTTATGCTCATTTGAAGAAAAACAACACAACTGCCTGTGCTGTTCAGTCAATTAAGAAATCAAACACCTTTCAAAATAAAGTTCTGCAAAATATGTATGCTTAAAGTAAAATTGTTTATCCAATCTGCAAATGAGAATTCCAGTCGGCTTCTATTTTAAAAAATAAAAAAACAAACACAAATTTTACAACTGAGCACTGTGTTTCAGGTACAGTGATTCTTCAGATAATATTTAGGCTTTGTCTGGTTTTCAGAAAAGGCCAAATGGACTGCAGGCTGAAAATAAGAAATCCTTTTGGGTTCTCTCTTCCTTTCTCTAAGCCTCAATTACTTCTTTCTATATGACTAAATAAAATTAAGGTAATTACCATAGGGACTGTGATGCCTAGTCAGACATTAATTGTAGTTAATCTTTCCAGCAAATTATTTCAAGAGCTAGGCACTATGCTAGGAATTCATACTGTTTATCACATTTTACTGGCTTGAAATCATAAGGAATATGGTATCTGATGCATTGTGTATTTAGTTAGACACCCAAATAATCTGTAGGGACGACTAAGAAATCTTCATAAAATAAAACACCCTCTTTAAGGAGTTACAAAATATAAACTACATCATTCCCAGGTTGTATCTGCATATGCAAAGGTCTGAAATAACTGAAATATAATTTCTGATGCAACATGTCATGAGAAGGGACAATAGCTACCAATGGATCAAAAGTAGCAGTCAGAAGGATTCTGAAAGTTCTACCATTGACACAGAGAACTCATTGCACCAAGAAAATCAAGACTTGGTCAGCCCACTGCACCTGATTGGTGTTCTTAAGACATGATTTAAAATGCCATGTACTAATAACTAACATTCAATAACTAACAAATTATTCTAATAACTAATAACTAGTATTAGTTATAATAGTAACTAATAACTAGCTAATAGGTAGTAACTAACATTCAACTTAATGCTTACTTCAATAAATGTCAGGAAACTTGCTTAACCTTATGTGTATATCATCTCATTTAATCATAACTATTCTTATAGATGCTAAAATTGAGACATAAAGTTGTATGTTTCTTTGTGAAATCTACACAGCCAGTAATTAGCAGAGCACTTACTTGAATTAACTCAGTCTGAAACTTTTTACATCATAGTTTCCAGCTCCTTGATAGCTATTGCCTTCATTAAGCCTATTATATGTTTAGAATGGATACCTAGAGTTAGTATATCGGAAATGACAGCATTATGTTCCAAGAACTTGCAAAAGATGAGAATTCAGTTGTCCTGGGGTTTACTTTGAAAACTATTCAATCAGAAGTTATATACAACGTCTCCTTAAAGAAAGACTACCTCCATGGGTAGGAAAGCAGGACCACTTGTGGCTTCATTTAGTCAATGAGATGAAAAGGGCTGAATCAGAAGAAGGCAGGAAAAGAAGGTACTTAAAGAAAGCAACCGAACTGACTTTCCAACTCTTTCACTGAAAACAAGGTGATTTATCTCAACACGTTCAGTCCCAGGGCTAAATGCAGCTTTGAGGAGATAACTGTATAACACCCATCTTTTCAAAGATGGGAATTCAGCTGTCCTGGGGTTTACTTTGAAACTATATCATTGGAACAGTTATATGCAACATTATATACAACATGGTCACAACTAGCTTTCCATTTTTAATTTATTTTATCTGTAGAGAGCATTTTGATAGACTAGAGGGCATAAGATCTCAGCACTCTTGGCAACTTGTATTGTAAACTAATAAATTCTGCTCTGCTTTTAAATATTTTTTAAACATTTTTAAAAATAAATTTGAAAAAATTTGACATTCCAGGATTAGTATTACACTTGGTGGCTGCACGGCACTGGAGTGACATTTCTGCTCTATTGATTATGCCACAGCCTTCGACTGTGTAGATCACAACAAACTGTGGTAAATTCTTAAACAGACAGACCACCTGACCTGTCTCTTGAGAAATCTGTATGCAGGTCAAGAAGCAACAGTTAGAACTGGACATGGAACAAGAGACTGGTTCTAAATTGGGAAAGGAGTATGTCAAGGCCATATACTGTCATGCTGCTTTTTTAACTTATATGCATGCAGAGTACATCATGAGAAATGCTGGGCTGTATGAAGCACAAGCTGGAATCAAGATTGCAGGGAGAAATATCAATAACCTCACATATGCAGATGACACCAGTTTTATGGCAGAAAGCGAAGAAGAACTAAAGAGCCTCTTGATGAAAGTGAAAGAGGAGAGTGAAAAAGTTGGCTTAAAACTCAATATTCAGAAAACTAAGATCATGGCATCTGATCCCATCATTTCATGGCAAATAGAAGGGGGAAACAGTGGAAACAGTGACAGACTTTATTTTGGGGGGCTCCCAAACCACTGCAGATGGTGACTGCAGCCATGAAATTAAAAGACGCTTACTCCTTGGAAGAAAAGCTATGACCAACCTAGACAGCATATTAAAAAGCAGAGATGTTACTTTGCCAACAAAGGTCTGTCTAGTCAAAACTACGGTTTTTCCAGTAGTCATGTATGGATGTGAGAGTTGGACTATAAAGAAAGCTAAGCACCGAAGAATTGATGCTTTTGAACTGTGGTGTTGGAGAAGACTCTTGAGGGTCCCTTGGACTGCAAGGAGATCCAACCAGTCTATCCTAAATGAAATCAGTCGTGAATATTGATTGGAAGGACTGATGCTGAAACTGAAGCTACAATACTTTGGCCACCTGATGAGAAGAACTGACTCACTGGAAAAGACCCTGATGCTGGGAAAGATTGAAGGCAGAAGGAGAAGGGGATGACAGAGGATGAGATGGTTGGATGGCATTGCCGAGTCAATGGACATGAGTTTGAGTAAACTCTGGGAGTTGGTGATGGACAGGGAGGCCCGGCGTGCTGCAGTCCATGGGGTCATAAAGAGTCAGACACCACTGAGTGACTGAACTAAACTGAGTATTACACTTAGTATCTCACCTTCATTTTAGAGAAAATTCTTTGTTGATAGACCTTACTATATTGTTCAACAGAGAGGGGATATATATATATACATACACATATGTGTGTATATATATATATGTATATGTATACTTATGGTTGATTTGCATTTTTGTATGGCAGAAACCAACACAACATTGTAAATCAACTACCTCCCAATTAAAAAAAAAGATAGTCTCATGTACAAAAATCTTTAGACTTTTAGCCTGAGAACCTCTTTTTCTCTAGGTGATCCCAGTGCTTCATTCCTTTTCCACTAGTAATTAAAACAGATGTGCTTAGTCACTTAGCTGTGCTAGACTCTTTGCAATCCCATGGACTGCAACCCACCAAGCTCCTCTGTCCATGGGATTATCTCAGCAAGAATCCTGGAATGGGTTGCCATTTCCTCCTCCAGAGGATCTTCCCAACCTAAGGATCAAACCTCTGTCTCCTGCATTGGCAGGCGGGTTCTTTACCACTGAGTCATCTGGGAAGCCCAGTTAACACAGATAAAATGAGGTGCATATTCCTGGAAGGAACAAAAATTCCTTTGGGCAGAGGTCACAAGCAGAAACAAATATGAATGCCATCACAAATTACAGAAGACATTTTTCCAAGGGTTCCTATGCTAAATCCTACATGAAATAGTACTTCTGTCATAATTACTCAGGCAATTATCATGTTTCATACATTCAGATTAAAAACAATGATTCTGATGAAAAGTAAAACAAAAGCTTCATCATTGATGAAGCTAAAATAAAAAAAAACAGTGTCAGCCAAATACAAAACACATTGGTGGTGGTGGTTGGTAGTGCTTTGCTTACTTTTTATTATCATTTGTTTCTGGTGACACTGAAAAATCAGTAATCTGAAATGAAATATTTTATCATGTGCATGATAACATGAAGAAAGCAAAAGACAAAATCAATAACCTTACATTGCTACCTTCAGTGGTAAAGACAACAGGAACACATATCAAATGTTTTCTATAAACAAAATAGTTACCTATAAAAAGGGGAAAAAGGGAAGGACAAGTCCCGTGGAAATTATGCACTTGTCCAAGAATTATTCTGCATTTTTAAAAAATCTTCCCCATATCTGTGGCATTTCATCTCATAAAGAACAAAAAACCTTTGGATACTTTTCTCTTTCTCTCTTGCTTCTTTGCAATAATTAGTAATAACTCCTCTAATACTTTATGCAAATCTTCATTACAGCACTTTTACCATTATAATTATTTGCTTCAGTGCCTGTCTTTCCCAACAGACTGTGTGTGCTTGGAGGCCTAGAGCTGTCTTAATCATCTCTTCACATCACAGATGCTTGCTAATGCTTGTTATATAACACAATGACAGGTTGAAAACTCATGAGTCTACAGGAGGGCCAAGGAAGTAACATAAAGGAATGAAAGCCAGGTGTAAGATGACCAGTGGGGGTACTGTTACTCTGAGAAGTCCCTGATCCATCTGAACATGGTAGCTTCTAATTAGACCTGGCAGACTGTTGCTAAGGACATTATCAAGAAGCCAGATATCTAAATATGCATGTGAAGTTTGTCACATTTAAAAAATACTGTGCAAGACAAAACATTATCAACTAGGCAGATTTTGTCCATGGGGCACCAGTTTGCAACCAACCAACAGGACATATGCTAATGTGTACTTGGGATCAACAAACCCCAATATTGAGGAAAGTTTTGTCCTCAGTCTGAATGCAAGTAACTATTCTCAGGGTTGCCAATAAGGTTTTAAATAATCTGAATATCACTGAAAAACATTTAACTCAAATGACTATAACCATAACCATAGTACTAAACTATACTATTTACACATACTCACAGGGGCATCTGGTCCCATCACTTCATGGCAAATAGATGGGGAAAAAATGGAAACGGTGGCAAATTTTATTTTCTTGGGCTCCAAAATCACTGTGGATGGTGACTGCAGCCATGAAATTAAAAGACACTTGCTCCTTGGAAGAAAAGCTATGGCAAACCTAGACAGCATATTAAAAAGCAGAGACTTCACTCTGCCGGCAAAGGTCGACAGAGTCAAAGCTGTGGTTTTTACAGTAGTCATGTATGAATGTGAAAGTTGGACCTGAGAACTGAAGAATTGATGCTTTCAAACTACGGTGCTTCAGAAGACTCTTGAGAGTTCCTTTGACAGCAAGGAGATCAAACCAGTCAATTCTAAATTCCAACATCCCCAGATATGTAGATGACGCCACCCTTATGGCAGAAAGCAAAGACGAACTAAAGAGCCTCTTGATGAAAGTGAAAGAGGAGAGCGAAAAAGTTGGCTTAAAGCTCAACATGCAAAAAAAGAAGATCATGGCATCTGGTCCCATCACTTCATGGCAAAAAGATAGGGAAACAATAGAAACAGTGAAAGACTTTTATTTTTTGGGCTCCCAAATCACTACAGATGGTGACTGCAGCCATGAAATTAAAAGACGCTTGCTCCTTAGAAGTAAAGCTATGACCAACCTAGACAGCATATTGAAAACCAGAGACATTACTTTGCTGAAAAAGGTCCATATGGTCAAAGTTATGTTTTTTTCAGTAGTCACCTATGGTTGTGAGAGTTGGACCATAAAGAAAGCTGAGCACCAAAGAACTGATGCTTTTGAACTGTGGTACTGGAGAAGACTTTTGAGAGTCTCTGCAAGGAGAACAAACCAGTCAATCCTAAAGGAAATCAGTCCTGAATATTCACTGGAAGGACTGATCCTGAAGCTTAGACTCCAATACTTTGGCCACCTGATGTGAAGAGCTGACTCATTAGTAAAGACCCCAATGCTGGGAAAGATTGAAGGCAAGAGAAGAAGGGGACAACAGAGGATGAGATGGTTAGATGGCATCACCAACTCCATGGACATGAGTTTGAGCAAGCTCTGGGAGTTGGTGAAGGACAGTGAAGCCTGGCGTGCTGCAGTCCATGGGGTCGCAAAGAGTCGGACGTGACTGAGCAACTGAACTGAACTAAATTGGTAAATGCTTAGAAATTTTATTCACCAAACATATCATTTTCCCAATGTTGGATAAATTAAATGTTACCACACTAAATAAAGCATCATATTACATTTAAACAATTATCAGTGGTTTTCTTTCATTTCTCACCATAATCCCATAAATCAGATATCAGTCCCACTGTGCTTACAATTTAGCTGAGACACAGCCATACAATCTTAGTCATTACTGAGTCATTACTCAGTTCTTTTAGGGCTTTCCAGGTGGCACTAGTGGTAAAGAACCCACCTGCCAACGCAGGAGGCATAAGAAACTTGGGTTCGAACCCTGGGTCAGAAAGATCCCCTGGAGGAGGATATGGTAACCCACTCCAGTATTCTTGCCTGAAGAATCCCATGGACAGAGGAGCCTGGTGGGGTCCATAGGGTCACAAAGAGTTGGACACAACTGAGGTGACTTAGCAAGCATGCAATTAGTTCTTTTAACTCCTATAAATGTTCTTTCAGAGATCCATTCATTCATTCATTTAACACAAATTTATTGAACATTAATATGACCAATAGTTCCACAAAATAAAATGTCAGAAATCTGAAATATAAATGTAAATCTACAATTATAGTACGATATGATTCAAAATTCCTCCAAAGCTCAGTTTTATAATAAGTGAGTTCTAGAGGTTTTTAAATCACTTTCTAGTACCTGTCATTGAGTTAAGAATGTGCGAGTATCTTAACATATGTGATATTTTGAAAACCAGACTATTTCTGTACCTAATCCATGAGAGAAATAGGTACAGTAAATAGAAACAATTCCGGCTTTGTCTATGTTTATTAGATAATTAGTTAATTAGAACACTTTTGCAATGTTTTCTTAATCACTCAGTACAGTAGTGCAAAGAAATCAAAGTTAATCCATCCGTCGCAAAGGGATTGACTACAGGTTTCTTTATTCGATGTATTTCTTTTAAAACTGTAAATTTAGTGTTTGTGCTACTCTTGAAATATCCCAATTAACAACCCAGAAAGGAAAAAAACTGCATCATCTTCACAATTTGAGAAGTGGAAAATTATGTGATAGAAAGGTTAACCTAACTGATTATACTCAGGTGAGCCTTTAGCAAACTAGGATTTCTCTACCAGGACTCATCGTATTTTAGAAACTGCTTTTCCAATGAACCTATTGTTTATACAGTCACTTCTGTGCTGCTAAGATACATGTTGGTTTTGTCTTCTGTTTCTGATTTTGCCACATTATTTTTTTTAAAAAGCACAGCTTCTATAGCAGTCTAGACACTATAATCTTTGCTGTCATCACTAGCTATGCTTTTGGGGGAATTAACACTTTGACTTTGATAAGGAAATTGCAAAACATAAAGATAAAATGGTAAAACAAAAATATTTTTATTTGAAATATTATTTCAAATCCAGGATTTGAAATAATTACATTTACTCATAGTAAAGAAAAAAAAGAAAAAACAGTATCTCAAAATCCAATACTTAACCAGAAGACTAGGGCAAAGAATAGGATAGATTTGCTGGACTGTACATTATAAACTACTGACTAAAATTAAGGTCCTGTCCATAGTGGTGGCTCAGCTGGTAAAGAACTTGCCTGCCATGCAGGAGATGCAAGAGGCACAGGTTTGATCCCTGGGTCAAGAAGATTCCCTGGAAAAGAAAATGGCAAACTACTCCAGTATTCTTGCCTGGAAAATTCCATGGATAGAGGAG
Organism: Cervus elaphus; assembly: GCF_910594005.1. Taxonomy (NCBI): domain Eukaryota; kingdom Metazoa; phylum Chordata; class Mammalia; order Artiodactyla; family Cervidae; genus Cervus; species Cervus elaphus. The sequence goes on along the minus strand of NC_057828.1, from coordinate 37,238,741 downwards.
CCGATGGAGTCGCAGAGTCAGACACGACTGAGTATATGTGCGCGCACACACACACACACACACAGCATACTTTAATGCTTTGTGAACAGTAAGTTGGACTCACATTAGAAAGAATTCACCAGACTTTGAACTGACAATCCAAGGACAAAGTAATCTGATTTTGCGTCTAAACTCAGCCTTGATTTTGATGTCAGTTAATTTGCTGATGACTTTGAAAACATTAAATCGTTGCCGTCCTCAAACCTGGAGAAATGAGTCATCTGTTTCTGTCAAGTGGAAAAGAACAAAATCAGCAGGAAAGGAAATCTTATTTCTAAAGTTCAGAAAGAATGCAATAAACAGTGGAGATTATTTACCAGTAACTGCACTTTTTTTTTTTTCCCCCAAAAATTCGCAATGCTCCTTTAAAGAGCAAAAAGGCAAGCAACTTGAAGGATACATGACAATCAGGCCTTCTTTCTACCACATTTTTGCAGTAAAAGGGAGCCAAGGAATTTTCCTGGCATAACTTTTTGGTCCTTGAAAGAGAAGCATAAATAAGCCAATGCAAATTTTTTTTCCTTAGAGATTATTAGACCATCTTCATATCTTTAACGGAGCTTCCAACTTATGTCCCCTGTAATAAGTCATACATAATGTCAGTTATAATCATTTTTTAGACTCATTAGCTAAGAGTCAGAGGTTTTATATCCTTTGGCAGAGTCACCATTTACATGGGGCAGATTTAGGATTTGAACCACAGCCTCTGGATTCCATACTTAAGCCTCTGTTCTAGTGAGCTTCTTCCAGTGAACTCTGATACTTTGACTGCCTGACCCTTTCTTTCCTTTTCTGTATATATAAATAAAGATGCCTGACTTACCTTGGTCACAGAGTTGTTATGAATATCAAACATCATAATGTATATCAACATGTTTTAGAAATTTAACAGCCAGAAGTTTTTATTTCAATGCATATAGAAAGTATGGTTGACTTGCCTGAGAGAAAAGTGGTTACGTGGCTCTAAGTTAGCTCTTTCTATGGTAATCTAATAATTACCGATTTTTGCCTCCCAACTATCCATCCACCCAATCACCACTTCTGCTCTCCTACCAGTCAAGCCAGATGATACTTTAGTTTTACAGAAAGAGATGCAGCTTGAGCCAGTACTGAGAAACGAGTCCATATTCCCATCCTTCTAGTTTACTCAGAATATATTTACTCAGACTTACCCTGGAGGAAGGACAAGAGAGGAAATACTACTCATGTTTCTGAGTCAGTTTTACCTAACACCACAGTGTAGGGAGAGTTTGGCCATTTAAAAATACAAATTTATTTCTAAGTGCACTGACTTCGTATATTCACTTACCACCCACCTTGAGGTCTGCTGAAGGGAAGTAAAGAAAAATAGGAGTTCACGGCCCTCTTTTATCAATCCTGAGGAATTTACCAACAATTTTAGTGATCCGAAGAAATTAATAAGACACAACCCAATTTTTAAATAAAATGGTTAACTTTGAGCATTGCTTGAAGGACCACATTGAAAGAATTGAAAATCTATCATGGAAGCACTCCACCACTTATTGTCCACAAAAGCAGTTTCTATGTGCTAAAGCCAGAGTCAGAAAGCAAGAGGCAATTTTAGAAATGTAAATCTTTACTTCGCACAAAGTACAAATTTGTGAGAGGCTGATTTCTTCTGTTCCAGTAAGAACTGCATTGGTTCAGATCCACAGAATTAGAGTGAGCTATTAATGCTAATGAAAACTCAAAGTGTTGCATGGCACACCCAAGGGAAACTTTTATTTTTAATATCTCAATCATCCTCTTCGCCAGACACCAGGCTGAGTCCTTTGTATGAAGTATTTTCATTAATCCTTAAAACTCTTTCAGGTGAGACTATTACTAATTCCCATTTTATCAGGAACCAGCTAGTTAGCATGCATGCGTGCATGCTCAGTCACTTCAGTCATGTCCACGGAATTTTCCAGGCAAGAATACTGGGGTGGGTTGCCATTTCCTCCTCTATGGATCTTCCCGACCCAGGGATCGAACCTGCATCTCCTGCATCGGTAGAAGGCTTCTTTAACACTGAGCCACTTGGGAAGTCTAGCATCTTAGTGGTGGACCCAAAGCTAAAGCACATTACAATCTTGAGCTATTTTTAAAAATTAAGTGGGAAAGTGCTTATACCAGGGCAACTGCTTTCTTTTCCTCTACACTTGGTGATCAGTAGGAAAAGCACTCTGTCTGTAGCTCTATGAATATTGGAAAACAAATAATGGAGCTCTTTTTTAGAATATTTGAAAGGAAAATATCTCCCATGTGTTTCTAGACTTCAATTCACATAAAATATCAAAAGAAAGATACCTGAGAAACAGAAGGCATCTTTGTCTCCTGTTACACATTAGCAGCATGGAAGATTCATCACTACTTTCATATGGTTACCAGGGGCTGCCCAGGTGGCGCAGTGGTAAAGAATCCTCCTGCAAACGCAGGAGAGGCAAGAGACACGGGTTCGATCCCTGGGTCAGGAAGATCCTCTGCAGTAGGAAATGGCAACTCACTCCTGTATTCTTGCCTGAAAAATTCCATGGACAGAGGAGCCTGGCTGGCTACAGTCCATGGGGGTCACAAAGAGTCGGACACATCTGAGCGACTGAGCACGCACGCAGGAGAGAGCAGAATGGGATGTCACAGCAGCGTGGCTTCAGTCAGCCCCCAGTTTGTGGGGGAACTCATGTAACTCTCTGAGTATCACTTTTTCACTCACTGCTCCATGAATAACCCCCCAGGATGCCACATGTGTGGAAGATGTCCTCTCAGAGGGAAGACCATGCTTTTGTGCAAGGCTTATGGATCTTCACAGACCTGCAAGATTGTAAGGTGCTTGCAGACTAGGAAAGAAAGTGAACATCTGCATCAAAGCCAGAAAGGTAGCCAGAATGTGATAAGTCTAATATCTAGGAGAGTAGCTGAGAAATGTGAGATTTAAAAGAGAGAAGTGTATCAGGCCGTGTGGTGGGAGGAATCCATGACAAAGGAGGCAAAAAGGATTAAACTTCAATAAATTTAAACAAGGGAAGATTAGATGTGAAAGGAAGAAGAGCTGAGACAAGGCAGACACACCAGCAACTGGACCCCGGCTTCCCTTTGATATTCTGCCATCCTATGAAGGAAAGACATGGGAGATACGGTAGTGAGGGGGAGTCATGGCTGAAATCAGAAGTCCTTGAGCATTATCCTAAAATAGGATGTGTCAGCAATGGAAAGCTTTGAAAGATTTCTATCAGGGTTAGGTTCAGAGCTGAGCTTTGGGAAGACCAAAGCTGCCTGGGACACTGTTTCAAAATATGGGCTATTAGATTGTTCACTTGTTTGTACACTCATCTAAAGGACTTTATTTCTGTGTCAATATCTTCCAAGCATTCATTTTACTCTCTAGAAGAACACTACTTACCTAGAAGTCAGAAGAATTTTTCTAATTGGTTAATGATCCTCAATAACCTCAGATACGCAGATGACACCACTCACAGCAGAAAGCGAAGAACTTTCACTCTTGATGAAAGTGAAATAGGAGAGTGTAAAAGTTGGCTTAAAACTCAATATTCAGAAAACTAAGATCATGGCATCTGGTCCCATCACTTCATGGCAAATAGATGGGGAAACAATGGAAACAGTGATAGACTTTATTTTTCGGGGCTCCAAAATCACTGCAGATGGTGACTGCAGCCATGAAATTCAAAGACACTTGCTCCTTGGAAGAAAATCTATGACCAACCTAGACAGCATATTAAAAAGCAGAGACATTACTTTGCCAACAAAGGTTAAGGCTATGGTTTTTCCAGTAGTCATGTATTTATGTGAGAGTTGGACTAAAAGGAACGCTGAGCACTGAAGAATTAATGCTTTTGAACTGTGGTGTTGGAGAATATTCTTGAGAGTACCTTGGACTGCAGGGAGATCCAACCTGTCCATCCTAAAGGAAATCAGCCCTGAGTATTCATTGGAAGGACTGATGCTGAAGGTGAAACTCCAATAATTTGGCCACCTGATGCAAAGAACTGACTCATTGGAAAAGACCCTGATGTTGGGAAAGACTGAAGGCAAAAGGAGAAGGGGGCAACAGTGGATGAGATGGTTGAATGGCATCACTGATGCGATGGACATGAGTTTGAGTAGGCTCCACTGATGCGATGGACAGGGAAGTCTGGCGTGCTGCAATCCATGGCATCACAAAGAGTTGGACATGACTGAGCGACTGTACTGAACTGAACTGAAGGATCCTAAACCCAGGAGTAGTAAATGAAGGTCTGAGAATTATACACAACCACTGGGACAGGAAACATGGACCGGGAGCTTATATTTTAGATAAAGGTAAAATGCAGCTGCATTTGGGGTAATTAAAGCTCATAAACTCTCAAGTCTCCCCATTAAAGTGTATTGTGAGCTCTAGATTATGACTCACAATAATACTCCTCTTCCCAGGTGGTGTGGTAAAGAACTCACCTGCCAATCCAAGAGACATAAGAGATGCAGGTTCAATCCCTGGGTTGGGAAGATCCCCCAACAGGAGGGCATGGCAACCCACTCTAGGTTCTTGCCTGGAGAATCCCATGGACAGAGGAGCCTGGTGGGCTACATCCATGGGGTCACAAAGTGTTGGACATGACTGAAATGACTTGGCACAGCACAGCCCGATAATAGCATTACTGATGGTGAAGGACAAGGAAGCCTGGTGTGCTGCAGTACGGCTCCAGTTCCAGTTCAGTCGCTCAGTCGTGTCTGACTCTTTGCGACCCCATGAACCACAGCACGCCAGACCTTCCTGTCCATCACCAACTCCCAGAGTCTACCCAAACCCATGTCCATTGAGTCGATGTTGACATCCAACCATCTCATCCTCTGTCGTCCCCTTCTCCTCCTGCCCTCAATCTTTCCCAGCATCAGGGTTTTTTCAAATGAGTCAGCTCTTCGCATCAGGTGGCCAAAGTATTGGAGCTTCAGCTTCAGCATCAGTCCTTCCAATGAACACCCAGGACTGATCTCCTCTAGGATGGACTGGTTGGCTCTCCCTGCAGTCCAAGGGACTCTCAAGAGTCTTCTCCAACACCACAGTTCAAAAGCATCAATTCTTTAGGGTTGCAAACAGTCAGACCCATGACAGTGACTGAACAGCAACAAGAATATTAACCTTATAAGGAAAAATAAACCCTACTCTGAAGTCTTTACATCTTGAGGGAAATCCTGGAGAGTGAAGTCACATGGCAGGATCCTCTGGTATTCTGTTGTGCTGATTCCCTCCTCTGGGAAATACTGGGATTAGGCATGAGAAACCGTCCAGCAATAGGATCCTATGCAACTTGGCCTTTCGAGTTCTAAATACGGCGATGTATCAAGTTGACATAGTACCACCTCACCAAACTGAACAGGACTTTGAGGCTATGCACAGAGCTGAGGGATTTATGCAAACAGTACTTCCTGAGGGCTTGATGGGTAGTCTGACTGACTAGGAGAGAACAAGAAACAATTGAAAAAGCACATGTCTTCAGCGAGCTTACATTCAGGTGTGGGGATAAAGATGCCTGTCACAGTCAGTAACGAGATAATGAAACGGGCTGTGAAAGAAAGAAAATCAGATCACATCACAAAGTGAGTGAAAGGCTACTTCATAGAGCTGGCCAAGGGAGACCTGTCTGAAGAAGCAATGAATGAGCAGAAACCAGAGTCTGGTAAAAACTCAAGAGCCAGAGGAGGGCATCAAACACAGAGGGAAGTAGCAGATCTAAGGGTCTTCTGACAAGAATGCATACGGCATGTTCAATGAAAACAAAGAATGCTCATGAACCTAAAGCATAAAAATGGATGGGGAACACACTGGAAAAGGAGGTCAGAGAGGTTCATGCTGGCCAGATCATCTGCGGACATGTTTGTGAATTTGGGTTTTATGGTGAATATAGGAAGCCACTGGAAAAGCTTGAACAAGGAAATGTCCTTTTAGGACAAATAACACTATTCAAATAACTTCATGCACTCTGAATGCTGAGTGCAAAATAGACTGCAGGAAAGCAAATTCTGAGATAAAATAGTTACATGGCTACTGCCGAAGTTCAGGTGAAAATCAATACTAGCTTGGACTGAGGGTGGCAGTGGGGAGGTAGAGGAATGAACAGAAGACAGACATATTTTGGAGATCAAGCCAGCAGGCTTGATGAGATTGGGGCTTGGTTCTTGGTGAGAATGGGGTAAGAATGAGGAGAAAAAGAGAACAAAGCCAAATCCTAGGTCTTATTCTTAAGTGCCTAAGCAACTACCTAGATGGATGTGGCATTTACTGAGACTGGGAAAACTGGAGGAAAGGGGAAGGGTAGGGGGAAATCCAGAGGTTCAGTTTACTTCAATCAAACCAGTCAATCCTAAAGGAAATCAACCCTGAATACTCACTGGAAGAACTAATGCTGAAGCTGGAAGCTCAAATACTTTGGCCACCTGATGGGAAAAATTAATTCACTGGAAAAGACCCAGATGCTGGGAAAGACTGAAGGCAAAAGGAGAAGAGGGCAGGAGAGGATGAGATGGTTGGATAGCATCACTGACTCAATGGACATGAATCTGGGAAAACTCTGGGAGATGGTGAGGAACAGGGAGGCCTGGCAATGCTGCAGTCTGTGGAGTTGAAAGAGTCAGACAAGACTTAGCGAGTGAACAAGGGGGAAATCCAGAGATTCAATTTAGTTGCATTACAGTTGAGACATCTACTAGTAATTAGATGGAGATGTGAAAAAGGTAGTTGTATACATAAGTCAAGAGGCTAGGATGTTATTGAGAGTAAGAGACACAAATTTGGGAATTATCAGTATTTGGATGGATTTAAAGCTGTGGGACAAGCTGTGATCACTTAGGGAAGACTAATCATAGAGATATCTGAGGTTACTGATATTGCTCCAGGAGTTCCTGATGGACAGGGAGGCCTGGCGTGCTGCGGTTCATGGGGTTGCAAAGAGTCGGACATGACTGAGAGACTGAAGAAGTGAACTGAACTGAATCATAGAGATGAGAAGAGTGCCCAATATCAACACCTGGGAGTTGAGCATCTGGAGGCTGGTAGAGGGTGAATAGCCATCAAGGACCACTGCAATAGGAGGAAAACCAAAGTAATATGAGAGACAGAAGTCAGAGAAAAAGGTATTTCAAGGAGGATGTGGGCAATAGTGTATAATGAAGTTGATATGCTGCATAAGATAAGACAGTGTCAAACCTCGCGAAATATATCATATTTCTTGTGGATATAGTTTCTAAAGAATGCATCTTAGGTTTTACTGATATGACATGAGAATCCAGGTAAAACTGAATACATTTACTCACACCAGATGTTTGGAATAAATATAAACTTTTATTCATTATCACTTCCATTCATCTTTCATGCATCAGTTTTAGATCCTACTGTAAGACTGATATATATCAATCTGTGCTCTATATACCAAGATATATACCAAACTGTGCTATATATCTTCAGTTCTCACTGTGTAGAATTTTAAAGATGCCTATAATATTGTAGCTCAGCCTAAAGACACGTGCAAACTGAATACATTTCTACTGAACTGTTAGATCTATGAGGGTGGGAACAAGCCTGATGTGTTCATAGATAAAGTCCTGGAATTTAACAAATGTCAAATACCTTGTAGATTCTCAAAAACTCCAGTTGATAGATAATTTAATCATCAATCACTTATTCTGAGTCACTGCAGCACCAAATTAGAGCAAGTAAAAGATGATTAGCACTCCCATTTGGCATACTGAAATGAGGTAGCGACAACTGAGCAAAGTCCTGTGTAAACAGGTAAACACCAGTGTAGCTCCAAAGCCTTCCATTATTCATAATATTGGTGCATAATAAATCTCCACAAGCACACGATTCACTGCCACACAGGTTCAGATGGACAGCACTCACCTACAGTTTCCCTCACAGCCAATTATAGAGTCTATTGATACACAGTTGATCTAAAAAGCATCTTATTCCAATTCTCCACCAAATTCCGGAAGAATATAAGATCACAGTATGTGGAGACCCAAGAAGAAATTCACCAAGAGTTTCTGCTAAAAGGTGTGCAAATAGCACAGTTTGGTTTTGAGGACAGGGTAATTGGAAAATCTATATTAAACCATACTCACATGAAGCACTTCGATAGGCACTATGAGGGATACAAAGGAATATAGAATGACCCAGCAATCCCACTTCTGGGCATACACACCGAGGAAAGCAGATCTGAAAGAGACAGGTGCACCCCAATGTTCATCGCAGCACTGTTTATAATAGCCAGGACATAGAAGCAACCTAGATGCCCATCAGCAGACGAATGGATAAGGAAGCTGTGGTACATACACACCATGGAATATTACTCAGCCATTGAATTCATTTGAATCAGTTCTAATCAGATGGATGAAACTGGAGCCCATTATACAGAGTGAAGTAAGCCAGAAAGATAAAGACCATTACAGTAGACTAACACATATATATGGAATTTAGATAACCCTATATGCAAGACAGAAAAAGAGGCACAGATGTACAGAACAGACTTTTGGACTCTGTGGGAGAAGGCGAGGGTGGGATGATTCGAGAGAACAGCATTGAAACATGTATATTATCCAACCAGCCCAGGTTGGATGCATGAGACAAGTGCTCGGGCCTGGTGCACTGGGAAGACCCAGAGGGATCGGGTAGAGAGGGACATGGGAGGGGGGATCAGGATGGGGAATACATGTAACTCCATGGCTGATTCATGTAAATGTATGACAAAACCCACTACAATATTGTAAAGTAATTAGCCTCCAACTAATAAAAATAAACGAAAAAAAAAAAAAAGGAATATAAAGTACATTTCCAGGCCTTTTGGAATTCTAAAATCTATTTAGGTACATGTCTTTCACTTTATGAAATGTTAAATAAAAATATAACATTGCAATAATAGAAAAATTACAAATGCGAGGTCCTTTATAATTAATAGTCATCCCATTCTTCAGTGTGATTCAAATATAAGGTGGATAAGAATCTTTAGCTGAATGTGGTAAACACAGGAACACAGTAAAGTGTGTGTGTATGTGTGTCTTGTTCTCCCCTAAAATAAAAATTATCAGTCCCAGAGCATCATATATAAGAAACACACCTTGACACATGTTTCTTGTTGCATGGCAACCATGAGGAAATGTAATGCTGAGAAAGAGATCTCGAGGACACAGCCTGCATGTGGGCCTGTGTTTCCAAGCAGAGAATAAGGTTTCCACCCCTACAATTACTCTTGTATTATGTGGTGGGGGTGGTGGTTCAGTTGCTAAGTCGTGTCCTACTCTTTGCAACCCCATAGAGTGTAGCCCGCCAGGCTCCTCTGTCCATGGGATTCTCCAGGCAATAATACTAGAGTGGGTTGCCATTTCCTTTTCCAAGGGATCTTCCTGACCCAGGAATTGCAGCTGCACCTCTTGCTCGGCAAGCTGATACTTTTAGCACTGAGCCGCCTGGGAAGCCCCTCTCTTGTATTAGGAGTGCATGTGTGCTCAGTCGTTTCAGTCACGTTCAGCTCTTTACGATCACATGAACTGTAGCCTGCCAGGCTCCTCTGTCCATGGGATTCTCCAGGCAATAATACTAGAGTGGGCTGCCATGCCTTGCTCCAGGGAATTTTCCCAACCCAGGGATCGAATCTGTGTCTCCTGCATCTCCTGCACTGCAGATTCTTTACCCCTAAGTCAGCAGGGAAGCCCTTCTCTTGTATTACAATAACACCTTATTTGAGAAACAAAATGGCACGGTAGAAAGAGCAATAGATCAAGAGTCAAGGGGCTTGGGGATTCCTGACTTTGCTACCAAAACAGGTCAGCAGGAGGAAGGCAGTCTGGAGCTCTCCCCAGCTCTGAAGTTGGACACACAGCCACTTACTTCTTCTGTGTGATCCTAGGCAAGTCACACAGCTTTCACTGTTATTTTCTCATCTATAAACTGGGGAGAACAGTATCACTGGAATCTAAAATGCTTGTAACAATATGCCATCAAATTTGGAAAATTCAGCAGTGGCCACAGGGCTGGAAAAGGTCAGTTTTCATTCCAATCCCTAAGAAAGGCAATGCCAAAGAATGCTCAAACTACCGCACAATTGCACTCATCTCACACACTAGTAAAGTAATGCTCAAAATTCTCCGAGCCAGGCTTCAGCAATACGTGCACCGTGAACTTCCAGATGTTCAAGCTGGTTTTAGAATAGGCAGAGGAACCAGAGATCAAATTGCCAACATCTGTTGGATCATTGAAAAAGCAAGGGAATTCCAGAAAAACATCTATTTCTGCTTTATTGACTATACCAAAGCCTTTGACTGTGTGGATCACAATAAACTGTAGAAAATTCTGAAAGACATGGGAATACCAGACCACCTGACCTGCCTCTTGAGAAACCTATATGCAGGTCAGGAAGCAACAGTTAGAACTGGACATGGAACAACAGACTGGTTCCAAATAGGAAAAGGAGTACGTCAAGGCTGTATATTGTCACCCTGCTTATTTAACTTATATGTAGACTACATCATGAGAAACGCTGGGCTGGAAGAAGCACAAGCTGGAATCAAGATTGCCAGGAGAAATATCAATAACCTCAGATATGCAGATGATACCACCCTTATGGCAGAAAGTGAAGAGGAACTAAAAAGCTTCTTGATGAAAGTGAAAGAGGAGAGTGAAAAAGTTGGCTTAAAGCTCAACATTCAGAAAACAAAGATCATGGCATCTGGTCCCATCACTTCAGGGGAAATAGATGGGGAAACAGTGGAACAGTGTCAGACTTTATTTTTTTGGGCTCCAAAATCACTACAGATAGTGACTGCAGCCATGAAATTAAAAGACGTGTACTCCTTGGAAGGAAAGTTATGACCAACCTAGACAGCATATTAAAAAGCAGAGACATTACTTTGCCAACAAAGGTCCATCTGGTCAAGGCTATGGTTTTTTCAGTGGTCATGTATGGATTTGAGAGTTGGACTGTGAAGAAAGCTGAGTGCCGAAGAACTGATGCTTTTGAATTGTGGTGTTGGAGAAGACTCTTGAGAGTCCCTTGGACTGCGAGGAGATCCAACCAGTCCATCCTAAAGGAGATCAGTCCTGGGTGTTCATTGGAAGGACTGATGTTGAAGCTGAAATTCCAATACTTTGGCCACATTATGCAGAGAGTTGACTCATCTGAAAAGACCCTGATGCTGGGAGGGATTGGGGGCGGGAGGAGAAGGGGACGACAGAGGATGAGATGGCTGGATGGCATCACCGACTCGATGGGCATGAGTTTGGGTAAACTCCGGGAGTTGGTAATGGACAGGGAGGCCTGGCATGCTGTGATTCATGGGTCGCAAAGAGTCGGACACAACTGAGCGATTGAGCTGAACTAAAGGAAAGGATACATACCATATGATTCCAACTCTATGACAATCTGGAAAAGACAAAACCATGGAAACATTAAAAAGATCAGTGGTTTTCAGAGGCTAGAGGGTAGAGGGAAGAATAGGAAGAATACAGAAAATTTTTCAGGCCATGAAATTATTCTGCATGATGCTATAGTGGTAGATACATGTTATTATACATTTGTCCAAACTCATATACAATAACAAGAGTGAACTCTAATGTAAACTACAGACTTTGGGTGGTAATGCTATGTCAGTGTAGGTTTATCAGCTGTAACAAACACACCACTCTAGTTATTACTGTTGTTCAGTTGCTCAGTCAGACACTTCAGTCGCTCAGTCTTATCTGACTCTTTGCGACAACATGGACTGCAACACACCAGGCTTCCCTGTTCTTCATCATCTCCCAGAGCTTGCTGAAACTCATATCCATTGAGTCAGTGATGCTATCCAGCTATCTCATTCTCTTTCGTCCCCTTCTCCTCCTGCCTTCAATCTTTCCCAGCATCAGGATCTTTTCTAATGAGTCAGTTCTTCGCATCAAGTGACCAAAGTATTGGAGCTTCAGATTCAGCATCAGTCCTTCCAAAGAATGTTTGGAACTGATCTCCTTTAGGATCCACTGGCTGGATCTCCTTGCAGTCCAAGGGACTCTCAAGAGTCCTCTCAACACCACAGTTCAAAAGCACCAATTCTTTGGTGCTCAGACTTCTTTATTATCCAATTCTTATATCCATACCTAACTAATGGAAAAAGCATAGCTTTGATTAGACAGTCCTTTGTCAGCAAAGCAATGTCTCTGCTTTGTAATAAGACGTCAACAGCTTTTCTTCCAAGGAGCAAGTGTCTTTTAATTTTATGGCTGCAGTACTATCTGCAGTGATTTTGGAACCCAAGAAAATAAAGTCTGTCACTGCTTCCATTGTTTCCCCATCTATTCACCATGAAGTGATGGGACCAGATGCCATGATATTTGTTTTCTGAATGTTGAGTTTTAAGCCAACTTTTTCACTCTCTCTTTCACTTTCATCAATAGACTCGTTAGTTCTTCTTCACTTTCTGCCATAAGTGGTTGTGTCATCTGCATATCTGAGGTTATTGATATTTCTCCCAGCAATCTTGATACCAGCTTGTGCTTCACACAGCCTGGCATTTTGCATGATGTAGTCTGCATAAGTAAGCAGGGTGACAATATATAGCCTTGACATACTCCTTTTACAATTTGGAACCAGTCTGTTGTTTCATGTCTGGTTCTAACTGTAGCTTCTCGACCTGCATTGACATTTCTCAGGAGGCAGGTAAGGTGGTCTGGTATTTTCATTTCTTTCAGAATTTTCCAGTTTGTTGAGATCTACACAAAGACTTTAGCATAGTCAATGAAGCAGAAGTAGCTGTTTTAATAGAATTCTCTTGCTTTTTCTAAGATTCAAAGGATGGTAGCAATTAGATCTCTGGTTCCTCTGCCTTTTTAAAATCCAGCTTGAACATCTGGAAGTTCTCAGTTCATGTACTGTTAAAGTCTAGCTTGGAGAATTTTAGCATTACATTGCTAGCATGTGAAATGAGTGCAACTCTGTGGTAGTTTGAACATTCTTTGGCACTATCTTTTGTTGGGACTGGAATGAAAACTGGCCTTTTCCAGTCCTGCAGCCACTGCTGAGTTTTCCAAATCTGCTGGCATGTTGACTTAGCACTTTAACAGAATCATCTTTTAGGATTTGAAATAGCTCAGCTGGAACTCTATCAGCTCCACTAGCTTTATTCATAGTGATGCTTCCTAAGGCCCACTTGACCTTGCACTCCAGAATGTCTGGCTCTAGGTAAGTGATTACACCATCGTGGTTATCTGGGTTATGAAGATATTTTTTGTATATTTCTTCTGTGTTTCTTGCCATCTCTTCTTAATATCTTTTGCTTCTGTTAGGTCCATACAATTTCTGTCCTTTACTGTGCCCATCTTTACCTGAAATATTCCCTTGGTATTTCTAATTTTCTTGAAGAGATCTCTAGTCTTTCCCATTTTTTTGTTTTCCTCTATTTCTTTGCACTGATCACTTAGGAAGGCTTTCTTATCTCTCCTTGCTATTCTTTGGAACTCTGCATTCAGGTGGGTATATCTTTCCTTTTCTCCTTTGCCTTTCACTTCTCTTCTTTTCTCAGCTATTTTTTTTTCTTTTTTTTTTTTTATTAGTTGGAGGCTAATTACTTCACAACATTTCAGTGGGTTTTGTCATACATTGATATGAATCAGCCATAGAGTTACACGTATTCCCCATCCTGATCCCCCCTCCCACCTCCCTCTCCACCCGATTCCTCTGGGTCTTCCCAGTGCACCAGGCCTGAGCACTTGTCTCATGCATCCCACCTGGGCTGGTGATCTGTTTCACCATAGATAATATACATGCTGTTCTTTCAAAACTATTTTTAAGACCTTCTCAGACAATCACTTTGTCTTTTTGCATTTCTTTTTCTGGGGATGATTTGATTACTGCCTCCTGTACAATGTTATGAGCCTCCTTCCATAGTTCTTCACGCACTCTGTCAGATCTAATCCCTTGAATCTATTTGTCACTTCCACTGTATAATTGTAAGGGATCTGATTTAGGTCATACCTGGATGGCCTAGTGGTTTTCCCTACTTTCTTCGATTTAAGTCTGCATTTTGCAATAAGGAGCTCATGATATGAGCCACAGTTCCTGGTCTTATCTTTGCTAACTGTATAAAGCTTCTTCATCTTCGGCTGCAAAGAATATAATCAATCTGATTTTGGTATTGGCCATCTGGTGATGTCCATTTCTTGGATGAGAAGTTGTCTCTTGCGTTGTTGGAAGAGGGTGTTTACTATGACCAGTGCATTCTCTTGGCAAAACTCCATTAGCCTTTGCCCTGCTTCATTTTGTATTCCAAGGCCAAACTTGCCTGTTATTCCAGGTTGTCTCACTATTGACAACCTCTCCAGTGTGGGATGTCAGTAGTAGGGGAGGTTATGTATGTGTAGCAGCAGGGAAACCACTGTTCCTTCCTCTACATTTGTCTGTGAAATTTACAACTGCCATGTACTCACTAAACCCTGAAGCCCAGATTCAGAACTAATTCTGAGGGCTGGTCCTTCTCCCTATTAGAGACCACCCAAATATGACTTGCCTTCCTGCTTAGATAGACAAGCTGACTATGTCTTAGCTCTCAGTCCTTGGACTTCACACATGTCCCTATTACACTACCTTTTCGAGAAATCTCTATTACTAATTATTTCTTTGCAACAATGACTGCAGAGTGATTTCAGTGTGTGTCTATCTTTGGTACTTGATTTCTACTGTCAGCACCTGAAAAAGGTTCAGCTCAGCCACGGTTTGCTCTATCTCACCAGACAGGAGTAGAACCTTTCTCGTCTGGCTTATCCTGTTGCAGATGGCTAAATAGGCCCTGTAGATGTTCAAAGCACAATAAATCATTCTTCATTTATCACAACTGTGATGACAACTGGAAAAAAGTAATCTATGTATGTGTGGTAGATAGATGGGTCAGGCCTATAATCAGTCTATCTATAGATGGTACTGAAAATTTTCCTGAGGAAATAATTCACTCTCAGGAAGAAGTCAAGCTGGGTCAAGTGCAAAGATAATTTGTAAAGAGGAAGACTAATTTTACGAGTTCAGATTTGTCATCCAGCCCGGTCTTCCCATATATTCCTGTCTGAATTCTAGTAAGAGATTGGGAAAGAGAGGTTATATATAGAAAAACATTTGCAAACCACATGGGAGCCATGTGGAAAAAATGGAAGAGTAATGAGAGAGGAGCATTCTCCCTACTTCTGTATGGCCTTGGCACAAGAATGACATCAGAGAATCCCTTAGGCATCTTCAGACCAAAAAACATCTGTGGTATCACTATCAGGAAAAAGAACCAGGTAGCTAAAAGAAGGGATCGTTACTTAGTAGAAGCCAGATGGACACAGCAGAAGAGGGTGGGAAATGGAGTGAAATTCACCTCTGGGTATTACAAGTAAGGATGAGGCAACTTTGCATCAATCAACACACAAAAAGAGGATTATATTATTAATAAAAAAGTAAAGTCACTTAATAGCTAACATAAACAGCTCTGGTTTGTTAATCAAGAAATACATTGAGTAAAAAAATTAAAAATGTGTTGAGTGAAGTATTCAACTAAAGGGCTTTCCAGGTGGCTCAGTGGTCAAGAATCTACCTGCCAATGTAGGAGACGCAGGAGACAAGGTTCAATTCCTGGGTGGGAAGATCCCCTGGAGAATGGAATGGCAACTCACTCCAGTATTCTTGCCTGGAGAATTTCATGGATAGAGTAGCCTTAGTAGGCTACAATCCAAGCGTTGGACATGACTTAGCAACTAAACCACCACCAACCACCACATTCTACTAAGGATCATGAGTCCACAATTACTGTGATGTCAGGAGCCAAGAAAAAAATAAATTACCTAGCTGCTTTGTTGAAGATGATAGAATATATTCATTTTTATAGCTATTTTTATACCTATTTAATTTAGAAACAACTCCTACTGACCTAAGCACATGTCAGGTTGCTATGAAAAGCAATGGATAAACAGATAGCTAAGTTATTCTTGGAAGGCAGCTATCAGATATAATATATTTTCAAGTGCCATGATATAGACATAATTGAAAAGAAGTGTAAGTTCAGATTAATCTACTAAGAAGAAAGTAACTTTTAATTTGAACATTTTCATGTAGAAAAAAGGAGAAAAAATATTGCAGAGGTGCATTTTTATAGGAGATTGGGCTCTCACATAAGTACATAAGGAAAAACCAAAGAAAGTTAAATGTATCCTTTTACATTTCTGAAGTTACCCATGAAGTATACACAGATGTGGGTTTACAATCATTTAGGATTTTTAACTTAAAGTCTCAGAACCACCACGTAATCTAAAGAACAGAACAACAACAACAAAAACTGTGCCTACATGATCTATGCATGGCCATGATTCTCCTTCTCCTTTTAAGTAACTTCTTAAAGAGAAATAAAGAATTCCATTGTTTCCACTTCGTAGCAAATAGATGGGGAAACAATAGAAACAGTGAGAGACTTTATTTTCTTGGGTTCCAAAATCACTGCAGATGGTGACTGCAGCCATGAAATTAAAAGACACTTGTTCCTTGGAAGAAAAGCCATGACCAACCTAGACAGCATATTAAAAAGCAGTGACATTACTTTGCCAACAAAGGTCCATATAATAAAAGCTATGTTTTTTCCAGTTGTCATGTATGGATGTGAGAGCTGGACAATAAAAAAAAAGCTGAGCACAGAAGAATTGATGCTTCAAACTGTGGTGTTGGAGAAGACTCTTGAGAGTCCCTTGGACAGCAAGGAGGTCAAACCAGTTAATCCTAAAGGAAATCAACCCTTAACATTCATTGGAAGGACTGATGCTGAAGCTCAAGCTCCAATTCTGTGGCCACCTACTGTGAAGAGCTGACTCATTAGAAAAGACCCTGATGGTGGGAAAGAAAGATTGAAGGCAGGAAGAGAAGGGGATAACATAGGATAAGGCTGTTGGACAGCATGACCAACTCAATGGACATGAGTTTGGGCAAACTCTGTGAGATGGTGAAAAACAGGGAAGCCTGGCGTGCTGCAATCCATGGGGATGCAAAGAGTAGGACAGGACTGAGTAATTGAACAACAATAATTGATTCTACTTGTTCATCCTATTTTAATATGAAATCTCCATGATCACATAAAAACAGAGCTTCAAAATTCATGAAGCAAAAACTGATAGAACTGAAAGAAACAAAGTCACAACTATAGTTCAATATTTCAAGACTTTTTGTAATCAACAGAACAGACAGGAAAGGTGAAGAAACAGGAGACCTCAACCATGGTACCAAATTTACCAATTGATATTTATAGAATATTCAATCCAACAGCAGAATACACACATTCTTTTAAAGTGCATTGGGACATCCACCAAGCTGAACCATAATCTGATCCATGAAACAAAACTTAAGAAATCATAAAAATTAAAATCTTGCAAATTCTCATTATAATAGAATTAAACTTAATAGAACTTAGCAACAAAAAGAAACTGGAAAATCCCCAGATGTTTTGAAATTTAAAAACATGCCTCTAAATAGCCATGAACCAAAAAAGAAGTCACAATGGAAAACAGAAAGGATTCCTAATTGAATGAAAATGAAAACACAATAATATCAAACATGATGGGATGCATTCAAGACTGCTTAGAGGAAAATTCATAGCATTAAACACTAAAATTTTAAAATAGTTTTCCATCTTAAAAATTAGGGAAATAAGAGCAAACTAAAACCAAAATAAACAGAAGAAAGAAAATGACAGTTACGAAAAGAAACCAGTGGAACTGAAGACAGAAAAACAATAGATAAAATCAAAGGTTCGTTCATGAAAAAAAACTAAACTATTGATAAATATTTAGCCAGTTTGATAAAGAGTAAAAGAGAGAAGATACAAATCATCAACATCGGGGATACAAAATGCCCCTCACTATAAACCTTAACAAATACCAACAGGATAATAAAAATGTTACAAAGCAGATATTAAGCCATTTCTACCTACCCTTCAAATTTTTATGCTCAACTCAAAAACCTGTTTATGAAGTTCATAGAGGATTTATTCATAATTTCAACCCAAATACCTTTAATCTCATGGTTAAATAAGCAATAATGCATCCATGAAATAAACTATGACTTTTCAATAAAAATAGAACATTAATACCTGGCAATACCATAGTTGAATTTGAAATGTTATATTAAGTGTAATAAGCTAGATTCAAAAGACTTCATACAATATTACTCTGTATAAAAGGTATAAAATATTCTGGAAAAGACAATGTATAAAAATATTCTGGAAAAGATAAAAAATATAGGGACAGAAAACAGATAAAATGTTTGTAGGGATCAGAAAGAATGAACCTTAAAATAATGGAATAACTTAAACATGTGTGAAGGGGGAGGGATAGAATGATATGGGGTAAAATACTCTTAGAAACCACACAAAGAAGGGAGCTCAAGAATCAGAGTTAACAAATAACAGAAGAGGATAACTGGTTAAAATGGAAAGGATCCCACAGAAAGAGAACTCTGAAGAAGAAAAGGTTAAGCATTGTGATTGCCTGTGAAGTTCCAGAATGTTCTTTATCCTATAGTCCATGGGAAGGGGTGGGGACAGGTGTGATATGCAAAGTCTTAAAATACACAGCACACATCATAAATGTGAAATGGGTACTGTACAGTTTTCTTGGTGAATAAGGGAGACATTCATTAGGCAAAAAAATCAAATCAAGGTAATTACAGCACTCTTTCTTTCTCTCTAAAAAGCTAACAATTGTGGTGTCTGCCAATTTAGAACAGAAATATTTAAAAATGAAAGAATCCAATTTAGGGAGCTCTCTTTAAAAGTTAGTAGATGTATCAACAAAAGAGAAGAGACTATTGTCTTAATTGCCTTTTTGCTTTTTTTTCTTCTTCCCATCTGCTAAAAAAAAAAAAAAAAAATAGTGAATATATTAAAAGAAATGTTAATGGCGGAAAATTCTGTGGTTTTCATTAATGTTTTAAATTGGCTTTTCACAGAGTAACAATACATAAGCTGTAAAACAGAAAACATATTTAAACAGTATCAATAATAAAATGCTCCAATTGAGGGCTCTTAAATGCCTTATTTAAACATCTTGCTCTCGGAAGTGCTGAGTTTCAAATAATATCCATACATATATAGGCATACTGTATGTATACACATATAGGTATACAAAAGTGAAATTAATTATTAATAGATTTAGCTCATTCTATCTATAGTCTTAAATTCAAGGATCAATAACAGAATCCATAGATAGGCCCCTACATTCATGCTAATCATTATTTTTGAACTTTTTTTGCTAATTCATTAAATAATTAGCTAATGGAGAAAAATGGAAACTCGTTATCTTGAACACTTCCTGATTCTAACTTTGAAGAAACTCCTAAAAAAGGATTATTGTTGTTTTTCAGTTGCCAAGTCGTGTCCAACTCTTTTGCGACCCATGGACTGTAGCCCACCAGGCTCCACTGTCCATGAAATTCTCCAGGTAAGACTATTGGAGTGGGTTGCCATTTCCTTCTCCAGAAGATCTTTCCAACCCAGAGATCAAACCCACATCTCCTGCTTGGCAGGCAAACTGTTCACCACTAAGACACCAGAGAAGCCCCCAAAAAGGATTATAAGGTACCAGTAATGATAACAAGAGGTAATGGGTCTTGATAATTCCCAGTTTGGGTGAACAGAACTGTGGAGGAAGTTTTCAAGACACTCGACTTTTCTCACAGCTGTGAAGCTCATTGCTCAAGCCAAAACTAAGTAGTAATGTCCCTTTTTTGCATTTAAGCCCCACGTCTAATCTATTATCAAATTTAGTTGACTCCCCATCCTCATTAAAACCACCCTGGTCCCACATATCATTATTATGTCAAGAACTAATACAATACCTTTTTAAATAGTCTCCTGTTGCCACTCTTACTGAGTTATAATCCATTTGTCTCATGATGGAAAGAGTGAACTTTGACAAAATCTAATCAGAGGGTTTCACTCTTCTAAAAACTTCTCATTGGTTTCCCATACTCTGCATAAATTAGAACTTCTTAACTATGATTTACATATCTATGTTTTAGGGAACTCCCACCAATGTGACTAACCTTATTCCTTGTCACCATCTTTTCACCTACCATGCTTACCCCATTGACCTTCAGTTCTTCAAATACACTGAGCTATTTCCTCCTCAGAACACTGGACTACCTACCACTCTGCTTGGAATTCTCTTCTTGCTCACCTACACATGTCAATCTTAAATAAATGTCACCTCTTTGGAGAGGCCATGTGACCATCCAATTTAACAATTCTCCAGTCATATTACATGGTTTAACCTAATTTTTTTCCATAACACTTCATGCTATCTCAAATGACCTCCTTTATGCCTTCATTCATATTCTTTCTTTTTTCCTTCCTTTGTAAACTGAATGCATCTCCCACCCTCAATTTATGTATTGAAGTTTTAACCCCCAATATGATAGTACTTAGAAATAAAACTTTTGAGAAGTAATTCAAGTTACATAAGGTCAAAGTAGATGGGGAAAAAAGAGGAAACAGTGACAGATTTTATTTTCTTGGACTCCAAAATCACTGTAGACAGGGACTGCAGACAGGAAATTAAAAGACACTTGCTCCTTGGAAGAAAACCTATGACAAAATTGACAGCGTACTAAAAAGCAGAGACATCACTGCCAACAAAAGGTCTGTATAGTCAAAGCTATGGTTCTTCCAGTAGTCATGTATAGATGTAAGAGCTGGACCATAAAGAAGGCTGAGCAACAAAAAATTGATGCCTTCAAACTGTGATGCTGGAGAAGACTCTTGAGAGTCTCCTGGACAACAAGGAGATCTAACCAATCAATCCTAAAGGAAAGCAACTCTGAATATTCATGGGAAGGACTGATGCTGAAGCTCCGCTGCTGCTAAGTTGCTTCAGTCGTGTCCAACTCTGTGAGACCTCATAGACAGCAGCCCCCCCAGGCTCCCCCATCCTTGGGATTCTCCAGGCAAGAGTACTGGAGTGGGTTGCCATTGCCTCCTCCCTGCAAAGAGCTGACTCACTGGAAAAGATCCTGATGCTGGGAAAGATTGAGGGCAGGAGGAGAAGAGGGTGAACAAGGATGAGATGGTTGGATGGCATCACCAACTCAATGGACATGAGTTTGAGCTAACTCCAGGAGATAGTGAAGGACAGGGAAGCCTGGGTTGCTGCAGTCCATAGGGTCGCAAAGAGTCAGACAAGACTCAGCGGCTGAACAAGGACAACAAAAGTCAAAAGGCTGAGGTTCCTATTATGAAATTAGTGTACTTATAAGAAAAGGAAGAGTGAGAGAGACAGAGATCTCCACATGCACACTCTAAGGAAAGACCAGGTGAAAACAGAGGGTGAGGCAGCTATTTGCAAACCAGGGAGACAGCTATTTGCAAGACCAGGAAACAAACTCACTGGCATCTTGATCTTGCACACTCCCCAGCCTCCAGAACTGTGATATTCATTCCTTTTTCCCTCCTTCTTTCCTTTTTCTCTTTTTCCTTCCCTCTCCCTCCTTTCTTTCATCCTTTCTTCCCTCATTTCCTTCCTTCCATCTCTTTCTCCCTTCCCCTCTCTCTCTCCTCCTACCTACCTTCCTTCCTTCTCTGCTTTTCTCCTTTAGAAATTAAGAATCACATATGAGATATTTTGCTTACCACTATGCCAGGAATAGAGAAAGTACTTAAAAATGTGTTTGCATACTGATATCATAGAGCTAGCTACAAATCTGATTGTTCATTCAGTGAATATTTATAAAGCAACTACATATTCCAGACACTGAAATATGAGACAGAAAATACCATTGTCTTCATGCAGCCCACACTGAACTGGACAGAGAATAAATAAGCAAATGAACAAGAAGAAAACTTCAGGCTGTGATAACTGCTGGTAATAAAATAAGAGGTACTGGCAAAGAGCTTTACAATGGGCATTTTCAAAAGGGTTCATTAATGAAACTCACCAAAAAATCAAGTGAAGTGTTCAAGTAAAAATGTTTTGCAAAATTTTTATATCTCGGTCCTCTAGATCAATTAACAGAAGCAGTTAGTTGTCCATAAAACTCTACTCAAATGGAAGGTTCACTGAATTGCTGCCACTGGAAAAGGAAATAATGGCTCAGTGCTCAAGATTAAAGAGTAGACTGATTCTTTCTCCTTTAAGTATTGTGGGATTTTGAGTAGAAACTCTGCTATCATTGCCTTCTGT
This sequence comes from Cervus elaphus, assembly GCF_910594005.1. Lineage (NCBI taxonomy): Eukaryota > Metazoa > Chordata > Mammalia > Artiodactyla > Cervidae > Cervus > Cervus elaphus. Next base: position 37,216,504 of record NC_057828.1, on the reverse strand, counting down.
TTTCTTCTCTAAAATAAAAATAGTAGTGATTCTTAGCATTTGTTTAGGACACAATTCTTCTCACTCGGCCTTTGCCTCACACTCTACATCTCATGCTCATGTCTGAGTCAATCAATGAGCACTGGAATGGGGCTACTGTGACAGCCCAGGAGCATTTCTGGAACCACACCAGTATTCTCTTTTTGAAGATGGAGGAAAGGCAGTGACGGTGAGCACCCTCAATCCTTAGCCTTTCCCAGTTAGCCATATTCCCTATGCAGTCTCCTTTGCCATGACAAAGAGGAACATTCCAGGTGAATAGGATATCACAGTTTCCCTATTCCAACTATATGTCCCAAGCCAGTGCCACACCAGAATCAGAAACAAAATCCCAAACATGCTCACAATACTACAGAAGCTCTGTGTTTAAGCAATGGTTTTGTTCTTTCCAATGTTCCTAGGTGGTCTAGAAAACAGGGAAGAAACCCTGAGAGATTTGAAAACATAATTAACAGAAAGATATTCAGGTGAAGTAACAGAAGCTTCATGGTTTTAATGGCACTATCAGGCAGTGAAAGAACTTGCCAAAGAGATCACAGCACTACAGTTGAAAATCTGGGAGCACCTGGGCAGAAGTGGAGCTCCTATGAAGGCAGAGGCCTCTATCAACACCAGCTCTCTGGATGCAGGATCTACTGCACATGGAATAAAGGTGGCATGGTAATAAATTCTGGTCAGCTTTTTGCTGGTTGAGCATCTATCTCCAAAGAAAGCTAATTATTAAATCAGTGTCAACCTGGAGCAATGTCTCTAGTGGTCTGCTGCAGGGCACTGGCCAGCCTGACACCTTTAACAGTGACTTAACTGCCTGGGGCACACAGATGACACATTGTCACATGCGGAATAATGCACAGTCCAGAAGAACACAGAATGAATTGGTAAGAGTATCTTGATTCAGATAATGTGGCATAACGGATCTTTAACGAGATTCTATTTAGTAAATCCAAATCTTTCCCTTAAAGATAAAACAAAAACCCCATTAGAATGTATAGGAAGAATGTTATTGTGAAAGGTTGTTGTTGAATGATAAGACGCAGGATTCTTGGCCTCCGGAGGAGACGAATTCAATCCGGGGCCTGGATCGCTCAGAGCTTTTGTGTAACAAAGTTTTATTAAAATATAAAGGAGATAGAGAAAGCTTCTGACACAGGCATCAAAAGGGGGCAAAAGAGTACCCCCCTCCTAGTCTTTAGCTGTATGTTACATAGTCACTCACAGTCTGTTAATGAAAAGAAAGGGATGTCATAAAATTTAGAATGGCACCAGATAATTCATCCCTGGCCATAAAACGATTGACTTGAATCTTGTAGCAGGGCAGAATACCAACAGTTTCATTTACATAGATTAGGGGAACAATACCTGAGTAAGTGAGTTAGGTCGTTTGGCGGAACCAACTTGAAGATAGAGTCTGGGGTACATTGACATAGCTTAAGACAACATTTCCATAAGAAAAAGAAATGTATTGGTTAACTCAAGGTTTGAGAGTAGTTAGCTTTAGGTGAGACCAGGTGTCATGGCAACACAGCATTTTAAGAGAAACCTCCTTTTAAATTTGTATAGAGAAGGAAAAACATACCGTTGGTTTGTTTCTTCCTGCCACTTAAGAGAGAGAAAAATGTCTGGCACTTGCAGCCCCTTTCCTCCATTTGGAGACCCCTGGCCTTCCTGCCTGTTACCCTCTCAATTGAACATCAATACGATTAAGACTTAGGAATCTTAACTGATCATTAATAAGGCTCACAGGATAAAGAATCCACCTGCAATGCGGGAGACCTGGGTTTGATCTCTGGGTTGGGAAGATCCCCTGGAGAAGGGAAAGGCTACCCACTCCAGTATTCTTGCCTGGAGAATCCCAAGGACAGAGGAGGCTGGTGGGCTACAGTCCATGGGGTTGCAAAGAGTCAGACATGACTGAGCGACTAAGCACAGCAATAAGAATAATAACAAAATCATAAAATAATAGCAGCTAACAAATATCAAGGGTTTAGCACATACTGAGCACTGCTCTAATCATTTAAAGTGTCTAATATTTCAAAATCATTAACTTATTCACTCTGTACAAAACCCTTGAAGTGTAATAAAATACTGGCATTCCCATTCTACAAGTGAAGAAATTAAAGTACAAAGTAACTTAAAATGCGTCAATATTGAATTGAGATTGTCAAAAATATTAATGTGATCTAAGAGTCAGACACAACTTAGCAACTAAACCACCACCACCAAGCTTTGTTAAAGAATAATGCCCAGAACAAGAGACTTAATAATGCTTCTCTAGTTTGTCCACATCAGCCTGCACTGAAAGTATTATATTCTATTGTAGGAAAAATGGAGTCTCTCTCTAAGAGGGGCTACACACCCAGTAGATTGGTAAATTTAGACCTTTCTGTTATGTAAAAGAAAGAGAAGAACATAACAGTTTGCAGAGGTCTTCAAGCCTTGGGCTGCGCGCCCCCCCCCCCGCCCCCCGCCGCCGTGTCTGCACTTCTGCAGGGAGTAGTCATGGAAATAATAGCAGGAACATTCCACAGAGTGTTTACTTTGTTTCCCAAATTACAAAGAACAAGGTTTAGATGTGAAGGACAATAAGAAGGGACTTAATAAAAATCAATAAAAAGATTTCTAGTGGGAATCAAACCTTATGGAGGATGAACAAGCTGTAGACACAATATGACACAGGACCAAGTGGTTGCCAAAGATCATCACCCTGCGAGTCTATCAATAAATTAAAGGCACTGTTTTGGTTAACACATCAACATAATTAAATCCAAGGCTAACAGTATATTATGGTTACCAAACCAAAAGTCCTCTGAGAAGGCCTCCACTTTTACCTCTATGTGTTTCAACTAATTTCAATAAACATTTATTGACTTTTAAATGCCTGATTACCCATAGGCAGGGGTCATGACTTACTCATAAGCTTATAGCTTACATCCCCCTGAGCAAAGTAACTATTTTAAGAGAATTCCCATCTACTAATTTGAAATATGCTACAAATAGATATTCCAAGAGTATACTGACATAAAGCAAACTTATAACAATATGAATCTGAACTTAGCCACACGTTACCTTAACCTTAACTGTTTTCAACAGTCCCTAAATCCATTTTACATTAGTTTTAAATTGCCTTTCAGAATAATGCATGTTCTTGATAAATAAATTAATTGAATTAAAGGTTGCATCTTTTATTTTCCTGCATAATCTGATTTGGGTAATTTTACTTTTCCAAAGCTTAGTTCAGATATTTTTTGCTTTGATTGAGCTGTTTGTTTTTTGTGTGCTTGTTGTTTTTTTATTTACTATTAACATTTTCTCCTAAATTCTGTCTTTGTCATTTTCATTCCATTTTTGCCATCTCACTATATTCCCATTTTGCATAATGTTCATGCTTGTTCCTGGAGTGTGTCATCAAGTCACTAACAAAATCACTCATAGAATACTGTTCTATCAACTCTTCACTTTATTTCCTTCTAAAATAATAAACTGCTATTATCTGAATTTTAGGGAGCTAACTATGTGGTTTCTATTTCTCGTAGTCAGCACAACCCTTCTTTGTTGGTACAATATTTTCCAATATTTTAGCGGCACAGGAAGATTAAGTAACTTGTTCAAAGTGTTAGAACTAGAATTTGAAGTCCTGTTAATTCATCAGGCTATCCTCTTCTAACTATCCCAACCCTACCATAAAATGAAAGACAGGCATAGTACAGTATCAAGTAGATAATAGTTTCAATATTATCTATGAACAATGCATTTCATTCTTAAAACAGCAACTTTATTGTAAAGTTTAGAAACCCTTAACCTTCATAAGTAAAGACCCCATTACTCTAGCTCAACAGCAAGAGAGGCAAAGCATGGGGACCAAGCCATTCGGAGGAGAGGTAAGTTCCTCTGTACTCAACAAAAGAAAAAAAAACAAAATCACAAAAGGCTTTGCAGCCAAGGCTATTCTAGCATATGGTTGGTAGTCATAAAGGTGTTTTTTTTTTTTTAATAGCATCTGCTATACCAGTTTCGGGGGCGGCTTCCCAGTTGGCACTAGTGATAAAGAATCTGCCTGCCAATGCAGGATATGCAAGAGACATGGGTTGGATTGCTGGGTTGGGAAGATCCCCTGGAGAAGGGGCTGGCTACCCACTACAGTATTCTTACCTGGGAAATCCCATGGACAGAGGGGCCTGGCAGGTTACAGTCCATGGGGTCGCAAAGAGTAGGACACGACTGAGCCACTGACCAAAAACAGCACACACACAGCTGTACCAGTTTTATTTATACAAAACAACCAAAACAAGCTTCCATAAGTAACTGCACCTAGAGCAGTTTGAACTCCCTAAATGAAAAGTATCTCTGTGTTTCATCAAGTTTTAGTTCACGGAGGTAATGTAGTGGGGTATCATGGTCTCAAAGAAAGAAAACTGGCCCAAGAGTAAAAAGAGATGGTTCTGAATCGTTGTTCTGTCTCATGGCCTCAGTTGCTTAATCTGGAAAACAACTGTTTTTCACAGGATTCTAACAACCCAATGAATTATGTTAGGTGAAAAGCATTCAGTGTACAGTGATAAGTCCATACAAGCAAAAAACCAGTATCACCATAAAACTCCTAGAAGATAAAATAGAAGAAAATCTAGATGACTTTCAGTCTGCAAATAACATTTTTTAGATACAAGACCAAAGGCACAATCCATGAACAAGAAAATGAAAAAGCTAGACTTCATTAAAATTTACTTCTCTGCAAGAAACAGTTCAATTCAGTTGCTCAGTCATGTCCGACTCTGCGACCCCATGAACCGCAGCACACCAGGCTTTCCTGTCCATCACCAACTCCTGGAGTCCACCCAAACCCACGTCCATTGAGTCGGTGATGCCATCCAACCATCCCATCCTCTGTTGTCCCCTTCTCCTCCTACCCCCAATCTTTCCCAGCATCAGGGTTTTTTCAAATGAGTCAGCTCTTTGCATCAGGTGGCCAAAGTATTGGAGTTTCAGCTTCAACATCAGTCCTTCAAATGAACACCCAGGACTGATCTCCTTTACGATGGACTGGTTAGATCTCCTTGAAGTCCAAGGGACTCTCAAAGTCCTCCAACACCACAGTTCAAAAGCATCAATTCTTCGGCACTCAGCTTTCTTTATAGTCCAACTCTCACATCCATAAATGATCACTGGAAAAACCATAGCCTTGACTAGACGGACCTTTGTTGACAAAGTAATGTCTCTGCTTTTTAATATGCTGTCTAGGTTGGTCATAACTTTACTTCCAAGGAGTAAGCGTCTTTTAATTTCATGGCTGCAATCACCACCTTCAGTGATTTTGGAGCCCAGAAAAATAAAATCAGCCACTGTTTCCACTGTTTCCCCATCTAAATGCCATGAAGTGATAGGAACAATCGAGTCAAGAGAATTAGAAGACAAGACTGGGAGAAAATGTTTTTGGGGAAAAAAATCTCATAAAGGACTGTCACCCCAAATATACAAACAACTCTTAAAACGCAACAATAAGAAAACAACTTGATTGTAAAAGTGCTCAAAGAGCTAAACAAACACCTCATCAAAGAATATAGGCAAATAGCAAATGAGCATTTGAAAAGATGTTCCATATGTTTTCCATATGATATGTAACCAGGGAAATAGAAATTAAAACAATGAATTATCACTTCACCCCTTTTAAAATGACCAAAGTTCAGAAAACTGACAACTCCTAATGCTGGTGAGGATGTGGAACAACAGGGACTCTCACCCATTGTTGGTGAGAATAAAAAATGGTACAGCCATTTTCTAAGACAGTTTGGCAGTTTCTTGCAAAATTAAACATACTCTTATTACACAAGCCAGGCTACCCAGGTCGTGCTAGTGGTACAGAATCCTCCTGTCAATGCAGGAGAAGCAGGAAATGCAGGTTCAATCTTTAGGTCGGGAAGACCCCCTGGAGTAGGAAATGACAACCTGCTCCAGTATTCTTGCTAGGAGAATCCCATGGACAGAGGAGGCTGGCTGACTATACTCCTGAGGTTGCAAAGAGTTGGACACAACTGAGCATCTGACTACATTACTACACAAGCCAGCAACTGTACACTTGGGTATTCATACAAAAGAACTTAAAACTACATACACACAAAACCTATACACTAATGTCTACAGCAGCTTTATTCACAACTGTCAAAACTTGGAAGCAACCAAAATGCCCTTCAGTAGGTGAATGGATAAATAAACTGTGGTACATTCAGACAATGGAGTATTATTCAGCACTAAAAAGAAAAGAACTATCAAGTCACAAAAAGACCTGGAGGAAATTAAATGCATATTACTAAGTGGAAAAAGCCAGTCTGAAAAGTTACATACTGTATGATTCCAACTATATGACCTTTTGGAAAAGGCAAAACTATGAGACAGTAGAAAGATCAGTAGTTGCCAGGGGTTAAGGGGAAGGGAAGGACAAATATGTGAACCATGAATGAGGATTTTCAGGTCAGTGAAACTACTCTGTATGATACTGTAATGATGAGTACAAGTCATTTCAAATTTGCTTAATCCCATAAAAAATACAACACTAAGGGTGAGCCTTAACTTACACTATGGACTTTGGGTAACAATGATATGTCATTGTGGGCTCAACAATTTGTAACAAATGTAGCACTCTGGTGAGTGATATTGATAAAAAAAGGAGGCTATATGTGTGTGTGGTGAGGTGGGCGAGTGGTATACACGCACACACACACACACATATCCTCCATTCTATTTCACTAAAACTGCTCTAAAAAATAAAATCTATTAGAAAATCAATATCATTACCAGTAATTAAATTAATTCAGTCAATAAAAATTATTACTAACCCTATTGCCATTTCTCTACCATGTCAGATATCAGATTTATACTATGAGGAGACAGTTTATGGTTTACAAATACTCAAAATGTAATACTTGCATATTTGTCTTTTGGGATAATCTGTGTCACTGCTAAGCTTTCATCTTCAAAGTACAGGGAGCAGAGATGGCTTCACAGACATGTAACCTGAGCAGTCACACAAGGCAATATGTTTAGAAGGCCCTGTGCTTCTAAGACATGCTCTGATCTCTCCAACCTGAAATCTAATCAACCCTAGGGACCTTGGATATCAGGCAGTCCCACCTTCTCATTTCAGTTGAAGACACCAAGGCCTCCAGAATTTTGGTGACTTCTCCAAGGTCCCCAGCGGTACACTCTCTGCATTCTGTCTAATGAATGACTTGCCAAGGAACATAAAGAGATGTTTCAGGAACAACTTTGTGTCCCATATTATAAATATTGCTTCCAGAATCAACACATCCTTCGACTGCTCCTTGGTCTGAGCTCCATTTATTTGGGAACTCTCTCACATTTCCAAAAATTTCCTGGTATCAGTTACTGAGAAAATGGGCCAAACCTTACATTAATCCAAGTGTGGTTTTTTTTTCTTTTCTTTTTTCTATTTACCCTCAATTATTTTCAGCTTCCTGGTGAAATCTACCTGAGGATAACCTTCAGCCACATACTGTGGACTCTGCTTTGATGCTGCAGACATGGAAAGCATTTGGAATGCATTATTTATCTATTAAACTGCTCCTGAAGGATGAGGACTTATTGCTAGGTAAAGTCTTGTTTACAAGCATGTCCTTGGGTATCAGACAGTGGGCTTTCATTACCAATCACAAATCTCACTTGAGGTGGCAGAGCACTGTAATGTCTCTGCTCCAATTATGACTTTGTGCCCATTGCATACAAATCAGAATGAATCCTGAATGCAAATCAAGTTATTTATCTTAGGCTGTCATAACTCATGTGAAACTGGACCATATATGACAGGAGGTGAAACTTAGCAATAGGAATGAAAAAAATAAAACCTGCTTGAATTCTGTATAAAGATTACTGGAAAAACAAACAAACAAAAAGATTAGTCAACACCCACCTGCCTCCTCAGTCACACTCAACATCATTACTGAAGTTTACAGTACTCCTCTTTATAGTAGTCTTCAAGCTGCCACCACAAAGATTAGGACATGAACTCTTACCACAGTTTACCTTGAATATTAGTAATATTAATAAATTACTATAATAAATTAATAATATTAATATTAAACCACTTATACATAATGTAAGTATAATTCCATTACAGACTTCCCAATTCTTTTGCTAGGGAATTTAAAGTAGTTTAAAGTACTTTAAAGAATTTAAAGTGTTTAAAGTACATAGGGGCGCAAAGAGTTGGACACAGCTAAGTGAGTAAACAGGTATGCAGGCAAAGTACACTTATCCATGTTGTCAGTCAGTCAGTTCAGTCGCTCAGTTGTGTCCAGCTCTTTGCGACCCCATGGACTGCAGCACACCAACTTCCACGTCCATCACCAACTCCCAGAGCTTGCTCAAACTCATGTCCATTGAGTCAGTGATGCCATCCGACCATCTCATCCTCCGTCATCCCCTTCTCCTCCTGCCTTCAATCTTTTCCAGCATCAGGGTCTTTTCCAAGGACTCAGTTCTTCATATCAGGTGGCCAAAGTATTAGAACTTCAGCTTCAACATCAGTCCTTCCAATGAATATTCAGGACGAGTTCCTTTAGGATTGACTGGTTGGGTCTCCTTGCAGTCCAAGGGACTCTTAGGAGTCTTCTCCAATACCACAGTTCAAAAGTACCAATTCTTCGGCGCTCAGGTTTCCTAATGGTCCAACTCACATCCATACATGACTACTGGAAAAACCATAAATTTGAGTAAACAGACCTTTGTAGGCAAAGTAATGTCTCTGCTTTTTAATATGCGGTCTAGGTTGGTCATAGCTTTTATCCCAAGGAGAAAACCCATGTTAATAACCCCATAAATACACTGTCATTAGTTTAGGTATAAACATTCAGTTGACTTCAAATAATTTTAGAACTAAAACATTCATTATATTTATCTACATACTAAAAATGTCCTTTGCTTTTTTCCCCTGTATTTCTAAGTTTCCTGAATACTGAATACTTTAGCCTTTCGCCTGACTACTGTTTTACTATATCTAGAATTGCAGATGTATCCGCAACAAATTCAGTTGTTATTTATCTGAAAATGTCTTTATTGTGGGCTTCCCAGGTGGCTCAGTGGTAAAGAATCCACCTGCCAATGCAGGAAACACAGGTTCAATTTCTGGGTTGGGAAGATTCCCTGGAGAAGGAAATGGCAATCCACTCCAGGACTCTTGCCTGGGAAATCGCATGGACAGAGGGGCCTGGCAGGCTACAGTCCATGGGGTCACAGAGTCAGACACAACTTAGTGACTGAGCACACACACACATGCCTTTATTGTGCCTTTATTTTTTTTAAATATGATTTTGTCTAATACAAAATTTCTAGATCAACAATTTTTTCCCCCAATACTTGAAAGATATCATTCCATTTTGTCTGGTCTCAACTATTTCCAATGACATGTGTTTAAAATTTTTTTAATTCTCATCATTTTTATCCAAGATGTAACATTTCCTTTTTTCTCTGGTTGATCTTAAGATTTTCTTTTAATCTCAGGACTTTAGTAGACGCACCTATGTATGGTTTTCTTTACATACACTGGCTAAGATTCTTAGAGATTCTTCTTGTGTGTGTCTGGCAGAAGTTTTATTACAGAAAAAAGAACAGAGAAAGCTTCTGACACAGACATCAGAAGGGGGATGGAGAATGCCCCCCTGCTAGTCTTATCAAGGCCTTATATACTTTTACCAGACCCACTCCCACAACATACATCTTAAATTAACAAGATTAGAACAATAGAAAGGTCTTACCAGACCCACTCCCACAACATACATCTTAAGATAACAAAATTAGTCAGAAGGTTTTTGTTAAGAAGAAGAAACATGTCCGTGAGCAAGATACACTGTTATTATATAATCAGAGCTTAAGAACTTGTTTCAGATATATTCTGTCTGCTTTTGATTACTTCCCAGTGACTTGAGGGTTTTTAAAATTTTCCCCCAGAGTTTCTATTCTTTTTAAAAAAATTTTTAATTATTATTATTTTTTTAATTTTGACTGCCTTTGGGTCATCATTGCAGTGAACAGGCTTCTGCTGCTGCAAGGCACATGCTCTAGAGTGTGCAGGCTCAGTAGCTGCAGCTGGTAAACATCCAATGCCTTTTGCATCTCATATGAGTGAGGAGAATAATGTCTCTAAATTCCCAACAGAAAAAAATATACTCCAAGAATTGACATTACTGAAGTATCTCATCTTTCAACTCATCTATTTGTTAAGGGTAGATAACTATGTACATTTCTTCTTTAAAAAGAAGAAAGAAAAAACCGTGGACAGTTTAATTCTAAAGATTTAAAACATACCTGGTTTGACTATGACTTTCTATATTTAAACCTTCAAACAGTGTTTCATGAAGTCACTCTAAATCCAGTTCAGTTTTAGAAAAAATACACACTAACACAGGATCCTATCAATACCAGCCAGATTTGTAGGAAGAGATATGCAGTTTTCTGGAGGAAAGTCCACTCTGCTTAGGAAGTTATGGTGCAGGTGTCATTTCTGCACGCCAAGAACGGGCTTTCCTTTCATCAACAGCATAGTTTCCTTTGTGTAAATTCTTCTTTTTTAAGAATGGCTGTGCTGGGTCTTGGTTGCTGCACAGGCTCTTCTCTAGTTGCAATGACCGGGGGCTACTCTGTCGTCGCAGGGCACGAGCTTTTCATTCCGGTGGCTTCTATTGTTGCGCAACACCAGCTCTAGGGCACATGGGCTTCAGTAGTTGTAGCACATGAGCTCAATAGTCGCAGCTTCTGGGCTCTAGAGCAGAGGCTCAACAGCTGTGGCACAAGCGCCTAGCTGCCCCGCAGCATGTGGGATCCTCCTGGATGAGGGATTAAACTCCTGTCTCCTGCATTGGCAGGCAGACTCTCCACCACTGAGTCAGCAGGGAAACCCTCTTCTTTATTCTTCATCCATGTTTTTGGACACGTCTGCCCCAATCCTTGATCTGGCCATATAACCCGGGTCTGATCAACTGGCTTCCTGATCAATATAATTGATTCAGGAATGAGTCTGTGGCTCAATTATGTTTAAAAAGATACCATCAGGGGAATCTGAACAAAACAGTTGGTAAGGTGAAGCTTTCTTTCACTGACTTAGATGACAGAACATAAACTTGGAATTTGGTAGTGATCATTTGCCATCTCTTGGTGAGAGTCGAGCTGAGAATAAAAATCAAAGCTAAGAAATACACAAAAGAGTCCCAACAAATTCATTTAAGCCTGTATCCAGCAACTTTGATAAACAGATCTGAAATTTCCCTTATCTGACCACTTTAATTGCCCTCGAAGACATTTTCAATTAAGCTGGTGTTACAGACTGAATGTTTCTGTCATTCCAAAATTTGCGTGTTAAAGCCTTAAACCCCTAGTGCAACTATATTTGGAAATGGGGCCTCCAGAGAAGTAATTAAGGTTAAAGAAGGTAAAAGAAGAGCCATCAGAAAGTTCTTTCTCTTTCTCCTACTCATCCAACCCCATGAGCACCCTGAGGAGAAGCCATGTGAGGTCACAAGGAGAAGGTGGCAGTCTACAAGCCAGGAAGTGAGTCTTCACCAGAAAGCAAATCTGCTGGAATCTTGATAATAGACTACTAGTCTTCAGAACTAGTAGATGATGGACTATTAGTCTTCAGAACCGTGAAAAAAATCAATGCATGTTGTTAAAACTACCCAATCTGGAGTATTTTGTCATGGCAGCCTGAGTAGGCTAATACAGTTAGAGTCACTTAAAACTGTGAATGCTGTTACCATGTAATACGGCAGTCAGGGTTCCATAGGCAGGTTTGTATTACAACCCTATCATGCCAATTTACTCCACTGACAAAACTCCTCTTCAAGAAAAACCATACTGTATTCAGTAAAAGATCCCCATTAAGACTAAAAATCCACTGTGCTAACAAAAACCTTTAAATGTACTTTTTAAGATTTTTGTTTTACCTTTCCAAGTGGTTCACTGGCAAAAATCAAGGTTCCAATTAAACTAAAAGGACTTTGCAATCACACGATTGCCACCAATTATTCAGTTAACTATTATGTGTTAAGCCTAGACTAAGTACATTTTTCTCAAACCAGATCCATTTCACATAAGCCACTCAGGATTATCTCCACTTGACACGAGAGGATAATACTGAAAATGGGAATAAAGAATTCTCTACTATAGGATAAGCTTTCAGATGACATTTAATCAATTTTAAAAGTTCTAAAACCCAAACAAGGCTAACCATGTAACTGGTATATCCCTTTCCAATTTTGAGGCACTGATAAAAAGAAAGATTTTTATAAGAATTAAATAATTGGTGAAAAAAGAAAAAATTAAAGAATAAGGAAGGAGGGAGGGAGGAAGGAGGAAGAAGGAAAGAAAGAGGAAAGGGGAAAAGGAAGAGAAATTAGTGTGTCTGTGTATGTATGTTTGTGAGTGTGTGTGGCTCCACTATCCATAGGATTCCCCAGGCAAGAATACTGGAGTGGGTTGCCATTTCCTTCTCCAGGGGATCTTCCTAACCCAGGGATTGAACCCCCTGGGGATCCCCCGCATTGCAGACAGATTCTTTACCATCTGAGCCACCAGGAAAGTGCAGGTACATATGTGTGTGATTGTGTTACGTGTCCTTGAATGACACTCTTCTTCACCCTCAAATTCTGTTAACTGTAATAGGAAAGACACAAATGTGCTTCTTGCAAAAGGGTCTCAAATACCTTCTTTTACCTACCACTTGTCCAGGTGAGAACTTTTGCTTTATGGCAAATGTAATTTAATAGGTAAAATGGACTCAGTAAGTTTCACCACGAATAGGAAGATTATTTTATGTTATGATCCATAACATACATGTCAAACTAAATCCTCAGTAAACACTAAAACCACTTCTAACCCCTGGGAAAAACAAGTGCATTTCCCTGACACACTTTTGAGTATGGTTAATCCACGATGCCCACCAGAGAAGATCACTGTCAAGTGGGCCTTAGGAAGCAGCACTACAAAGAAAGCTAGTGGAGGTGATGGAATTCCAGTTGATCTATTTCAAATCCTAAAAGATGATGCTGTGAAAGCTCTGCACTCAATATGTCAGCAAATTTGGAAAACTCAGCAGTGGCCACAGGAGTGGAAAAGGACTGGAAAGGTTTTAATTCCAATCCCAAAGAAAGGCAATGCCAAAGAATGTTCAAAATACCACACAACTGCACTCATCTCACATGCTAGCAAAGTAATGCTCGAAATTCTCCAAGCCTGGCTTCAACAGTACATGAACTGTGAACATCCAGATGTTCAATCTGGATTTAGAAAAGGCAGAGGAACCAGACAACAAATTGCCAACATCCGTTGGATCATCGAAAAAGCAAGAGAGTCCCAGAAAAACATCTACTTCTACTTTATTGACTATGCCAAAGCCTTTGACCATGTGGATCACAAAAAACTGTGGAAAATGCTGAAAGAGACGGGAATACTAGACCACCTGATCTGCTTTCTGAGAAATCTGTATGCAGGTCAAGAAGCAACAGTTAGAACTGGACATGGAACAATAAACTGGTTCCAAATCAGGACAGGAGTAGGTCAAGGCTGTATATTGTCACCCTGCTTATTTAACTTATATGCAGGGTACATCATGCAAAATGCCAGGATGGATGAAACACAAGCTGGAATCAAGACTGCTAAGAGAATTATCAATAACCTCAGATACGGCGATGACACCAACCTTATGGCAGAAAGTGAAGAAGAACTAAAGAGTCTCTTGATGAAAGTGAAAGAGGAGAGTGAAAAAGTTGGCTTAAAACTCATTCAGAAAACAAAGATCATGGCATCCAGACCCATCACTTCATGGCAAAAAGATGTGGAAACAATGGAAACAGTGACAGACTTTATTTTTGGGGGCTCCAAAATCACTGCAGGTGGTGACTGCAGCCATGAAATTAAAAGACACTTGCTCCTTGGAAGAAAAGCTATGACGAACCTTGACAGCATATTAAAAAGCAGAGACTTCACTCTACCGACAAAGGTCCATCTAGTCAAAGCTATGGTTTTTCCAGTAGTCATGTATCGATGTGAGAGTTAGACTATAAGGAAAGCTGAGTGCCCAAGAATTGATGCATTTGAACTGTGGTGCTGGAGAAGACTCTTGAGAGTCCCGTGGACTGCAAGGAGATCAAACCAGTCCATCCTAAAGGAAATCAGTCTTGAAAACTCATTGGAAGGACTGATGCTGAAGCTGAAACTCCAATACTTTAGCCGCCTGATACAAAGAACTGACTCATTGGAAAAGACCCTGAGGCTGGGAAAGACTGAAGACAGGAGGAGAAGGGGACAACAGAGGATGAGATGGCATCACTGACTCGATGGACATCAGTTTGAGCAAACTCCAGGAGTTAGTGATGAACAGGGAAGCCTGGAGTGCTGCAGTCCATGGGGCTACAAAGAGTCAGACACAGCTGAGTGACTGCACTGACTGACTGACTAACCTGATCTGCAAATAAGAAGTACATTTCTACTTTCGACACTTCTGTCATATACCTTTTCCACCTGATTGCTATTATGTTCTACTTCATTTGGTTATGTTACCTACTTGAAAATGTCTCATATATATATATATATATATATATATATATATATATATATATATAACTGTACAATATTTAGTATTTAAATAAATATTCAATTTTGCAATTTTAGATTTTAACCCTGCCAAAAAAGTGCATTTTTGAGTTCTTAACTCTGGTCACATTTGCCTAGGAATCTCTTTAAAGATATCATGCCTGAGCCGTACTGCAGACAAATTAATTTAAAATGTCTAGAGACAGGGCCAACACAGAATATACTTTAAATTCCACAGGTATTTCTAATGTGTATTCAGGATCAAGAACTTTTGAAAGTAGTCTATTCCTATGAGAAAATTATTTTTCTTCCCTCTCATACTCCCTTTTTTTCCTTTCCTTTTTTTATAGTAGGAGAGGTAGAAAACTCCTCAAATAAGGGAGAGAAGATACTGGGAGACAGACTTCAAATGATATGGGGTGTTATAGTTTTCTGAACCCTAGTGGGTTCTTATAAAGATCATTCTAATCTTAGGGCAGGGAGACTCTTCCTGTCACTTCCTGTGGCAGTGTAACTGTTAATATTATTAATATAGTTGATATTCTACAAGTATACTAAGGATTTAGATTCTAATGAAATAAAAAGAAGAAATGAAGAAAAACTTTAAAAACAGAGGGAGACAGAAATAAGGTTCTTCACTTCAGTTAAAGAAGAAATAAAAACATAACTCTCTATTTGTTGATAAGAGCTAGTATTTATTTCTCTGTTTTTTTAATGTAGATGTGGCTTATACAGCCTGAAAGTGAAATTCGCTTAGTTGTGTCCAGCTCTTTGTGACCCCATGGACTATGCAGGCTATGGACTTCTTCAGGCCAGAATACTGGAGTGGATAGCCTTTCCCTTCTCCAGGAATCAAACCGGGGTCTCTTGCATTACAGATGGATTCTTTACCAACTGAGCTATCAGGGAAGCCCTTATACAGCCTAGATGTTCACCTATTTCTTCTCTTTTGAGCACACACTGAAACCATGTTTTCCAACTTTTCTTGTCCTTGATTGTAGTGATGTGACTGAATTCTAGCCAGTGTAATATGAACAGATGGTTAATGAAAACTTCTCATGCATTACATGGCTGGACCATTGGGTCCCAAGACAGATGGTCAAACAGTATTCTGGATATTTCTGTGAGGATGTTTTAGAAATAAATTCATATTTAGTTCCATCTGAATAAAGCAGATTGCCCTCCATAATGTGGTGGGCTTCACTCAATCAGTTGAAGGTCTGACTAGAACAAAAAGGTGATATCCCTGAGCAGAGGAGAATTCTGCAGTAGAGGGACTTTGGATTTGCACTACAGCATCAGTTCCTCTCAGGGTCTTCAGCCTACTAGCTGCCCAACCTGCAGATTTTAGACTTGACAGCCTTCACTATTGTGGAAGCAAATTCCTTAAAACAAATCCTTTAATAAATAAATATATACATAAATATATATACATATATACATACATACATACATATATATATATATATATATAGAAAGAGAGAGAGAGAGTTGTAGTTTAAAGGAGGAAATGGGAACCCACTTGAAGGAGGAACTGGTAACCCAAACTAGTATTCTTGCCTGGAGAAGCCCCATGAACAGAGGAGCTTGGCGGCTACAGTTCATGGGGTTGCAAAGAGTCAGACACAACTGAGTGACTAAGCACAGTGCATAGTTGTATTTATGTATATTATGTATATAAATACATACATGAATATGTACTATATGTGTGTGTGTGTATATGTGTGTGTTCATATCCTACTTGTTGGTGTCTCTGGAGAGCCCTGATCAAGACAATAACTTTTTAGGAAAAACTCGAAAGAATTAGACCTGGTGGCTCAGTAGTAAAGAATCAGCCTGCAATGCAGAGATGCATGCAGGAGATGGAAGTTCATTCCCTGGGTGGGGAAGATCCCCTGGAGAAGGAAATGGCAACTCACTCCAGTATTACTGCCTGGAAAATTCAATGGACAGAGAAGCCTGGTGGGCTAGAGTTCATGGGGTCACAAAAGAGTCAGATACAACTTAGAAACTAAACAACAAAAACAATAGAGACAAAATGGGAGGAGTTCGAATTTGTGCATCAGAAGTCCTCCTGACAACTAGAAACATCCATATTAGACATGGAGTAAGTGGGAAGTGGACTTTCACAGTGCTCAACTACTAACATTTGTGTATTTAATAGGAATAACATGATAGATGTTTAATTAGATCATATTAAAGCTACATTTTACAGCAATGGCTCTCAAAATTAGCTGTGTATGAAAAACGGCCTTTAAAAATACTGGTGCTTGTTCTTTACTCCCAGAAAGTATAATTTAATTGGTTTCTGAAGTACAGCCTGGGCACCGGAATTTCTAAATGCTCCCCAGGTGATAAGTTGGAGAACAATAGGTCCACAAGATGACAGAGACCAGATTTGAAAAGTAATGTGTAAGAGAAACCAAGAGTCTGTGGGTGAAAATCATAACATAAAAGAACAGCATGATGTGCATGCCTCACATCAAAGTTCTTGAGCTATATTATTATTGTTGTTATTAATAGTAACAAGAAGGTTCTACACATATCTCACAACAAAACTGCTTTGTAAATAGTATGCTTTGCATATTTTAGCTGAGAAAACCATAGCTCAAACTGAGAAGACTAGGTAAACTGCTCAAGAGCTTACAGCCACAGTCAGACAGCCATAGTTTAAACAAGTGGTCTTGATGATTTCACAGTCTACACTCTGAACTCTAGGCTATGACACCTCCCATCCACCTGAATAAAATGTCTTGACTAAGATAAGCAAGAATCTCACTGACATACAGTCAGGTATCTGTGTTCTAGCCCCAGCACCTCTGTTTAGAGATGATAGTAAATTTGTGCCGAGAGAGGGGTGATCAGGTTGGACAGTCTGTAAGAAATTTCTACAAGGGAGAGGTTAAAGTAATATGTAAGAGTCTGACACAAAAAAAGGCAAAATTAACTTGATGAGTGGAGAGAAAAAAATGACTGGAAAAAGAGAACATTGGTAATACCTTCAAATATTGTGAAAGTTGTCATCTAAAAGAGGTTATTATGCTTATCCAAATAAAATAAGCATATTCTGCTTCTCTCCAGAGAGTTAAATCAGGATCATAAGTTAGATTTTGCAAGAAAAGGAAGTTGTAGTTGACATAAAGAAGACTTTCCAATAATTAGTGCTGTTCTAAAAATAACAAGCAAGGTTGCTGGGGGAATTTAATGAGAAAAGGTGTTTTGTAAAAAGCATATAAAATACTAGGTAATTTTGTTTCTCTTATCACATTTGCGAGGTCCCATCCATTGCAATGTTCAAGTAGATACAAAAATTGTTTTTTGGCAGTAGAAAGGAATAAGAAGATAGTTAAAGCCAAGTATAATTCTAAGATTCTATCTTTACATATTGTAGGTTTCCAGGAAAAGATGTTTTATGAAATGTCTTGTCCTATAACTAGTGAATAAAATACACACTCTCTATATAGTGTATTGATCCCAACGTCATTTAGTAGAATATGGTCTCTTTCCTCCCATTACTAAAATTAGCAAAAATTCATGACAATAATATGACAGGTGTTGCTTGATGAAAACTTAATAGGAGGCTAACTGTGAAATGTTCATTATATTTAATATAAACACCACCAAATACATCAGTGGATAAAATATTTCCTGAGAGAATAGAGGCCAATGTCTCTCTTTAGCAGCTACCAGGGGCAATCATTCCATTTAGTTACTTGAATTTGTGCCTTGTCTCATCTTCTCCACAGCAAGAGTTTCTAAACAGGCCCAAACTACAGTTGTGGTTCCCCCACCGTGTATAGCAAAGTGATTGCCACATAGAATGTTTTCAACAAAAGTTTGATTTGGAAATGACCTAGACCAAAAAAAAAAAAAGTTGTTTGTGGTTCTGTACTCAGAGCATAGTGGAGAATTGAGGAAAATGTGTAATTTAGGAAAAGTACATTTTAGACAGGTCCCTATAATTCAGGGAAAAGTAAAATTGGGTTTAAATGATCTAATTCATGCAATTTTCCAAAAAGGACATATATAGTAAATACACTGGCTTAAGGTATCATACACTTCATTGCTGATAACATAAGAACTTCAGTGAATCTTCAAATTCTACGCTCAGCTTCCTCCCTTATAAAATGCGGTAGTACACTGAAGTCAGGGAGGATTCTTCTCATATTGATTGCTATATCCCAGCACCTGGCACACAGCGTCTGCTCCACAAAGACTGGCTAAATGAATGAATGAGCAGGCTTTGAAAATGAAATGTTTAATGTGCTTTTTAAAGAGATATTACAAGGCCTTTCAGTGACTATGATATTTCCACCAAGCTTCTCTTTGAGCATATGACTTATTTAGCATCTTAAAGTTCATGTTGACAGAGAGGGTAAAAGTATGAATACTTTCTTGAGCTCAGTTATTTCTGACTTGTGAGGTACAGAAATCAACAGTGATAACAGTCCAGCCTGAGTGAGATATAAACAGGATCTGTATGCCAACTTCCCAATTGCAGTTTCCATGTGAAGTTGCCTTTTTTGCTGCCACTGAGAAGAGTGCCATTTAGCAGTGCTAAGAGTAAGGAGAAATTGATCTATTGGACTAAACATCTGAAACCTCTTCAAGAGTGCTGATAACTGCAACACCACTTGAAACTTGGACTCAGAGCCAAGAGAAACGTATGTCATCAAGAGGGTACTGTTTCATCCACAAGGGCAGTTCAGTGGCTACATCTCACACCAAGAGTGCTGGAGGTGAGAGGACCCCATGTCCCTTAAAATTCCCTAACACACATCTATAAAAGAAGATAACTGTATTAGCCAAATAAAGGCACTCTCTGAGAAGAGGAAGGGAGAATGAGAAAATCTATTTTATCCCCTAGGTGAGGAACACAAATAAAATGTTTCATTAAATATTAAATACTCCTCCAAAATGCATGAAACAATAAGCTGGCTACCATCATAGTCTGCACGTACCCTTGAAGGAGCTGGAGGAAGGCTAGCATCCTTTTCTGTGGGCACTTGCTCCAGTCATGTTCAAGATAAGGCAAGTCTCAGAGTCTGATGGGTAAAATGATTAGATGATCTCTCTATCTCAATATGGGACTTCCCAGATGGCTCAGTGGTCAAGAATCGGCCTGCCAATGTAGGAGACGAGGGTTTGATCCCTGGGTCAGGAAGATCCCCTGGAGGAGAAAATGCCAACCTACTTCAACCTACTTCACTCTTCTTGCCTAGAAAATCCCATGGACAGAGGAACCTGGTGGGCTACAGTCTACAGTGTTGCAAAGAGTCGGACATGACTGAGCATGCACGCAAGCATGCATGCTATCTCAATATACAGGATTGAGGGTATTTCCTATTCTACATTTCTACATACAGTGAAACTTTGCTGAGCACTTATTAATGACCAGGCAGTGGGGAATATAATGAGTAAGATCACCATGAAGCTTATACAAAAGTGAAGGCAAAAAATAATCAACAATATATATTCATTACACAATAATTTTTCAATTACATAACACTTGTGGCAAATGTTATAAAAGAGAAAAATAAGATTAGGAATTTATAAAATTGGGAAAATTGACA
This sequence comes from Cervus elaphus, assembly GCF_910594005.1. Classification (NCBI taxonomy): domain Eukaryota; kingdom Metazoa; phylum Chordata; class Mammalia; order Artiodactyla; family Cervidae; genus Cervus; species Cervus elaphus. Next base: position 37,196,300 of record NC_057828.1, on the reverse strand, counting down.
GATTACTTCCAGGTGACATTTCAGCTGAATGCTGAAGGATAAAAAGGAACTGATCAGAGAAAGTCATCATCACCCTTGACAGAAATGTGTGTTAGTCCCTCAGTAGAGCCTGACTCTTTGCGACCCCACGGTCTGCAGCCTCCCAGGCTCCTCTGCCTATGGGATTTTCCAGGCAAGGATAAAGGAGTGATTTGCCATTTCCTTCTCCAGGGGATCTTCCCCAACCAGGCATCGAACTTGGGTCTCCTGCACTGCAGGCAGATTCTTTACCGACCGAGCTACCAGGGAAGCCTGGTAGAAGTGCCCTCTAAGCTAAGTAGAAGTGCCCTCAGGGTACCTGGTTAATCAAATCACTATTGCTTGTTAAAATTCTGTGCATCTTTAATTTGAAAAATGTCTTTTTTCGACCCTGAAATCTGGCCTTTTGCATAACGAAGCCAAATAAAACTCTTTTGAGCTTTAGGCTTCATACCAATTACCTGCTATCTGACCTTACCTTTTCCCTCTATGAGCAATTTTTGCCACCGAGTTTATTTTACCCTCAGATGGATTTACAATTCATTATTTTTCAAAACTCTTTAACAATTTATTCTGCATGAGGTTTTTGCTTTATCTTGTTTGAGTTTTTAAATTCTGAAGTATCAAAAGATTAAAAAAAAAAAAATGGTACTACAAAATGGGTTTTACTTGCCCAGATGACATCACCAAAAATTGTCATGATCTTTTTAGGTCAAACATTCCAACGTGTAAGAACATGTGTCACTTTCGCTTTCCGAAGGCAAGCTGGGATCTGATACAATAATGACTGTGAACTGACAAGACAAAGCTCAGCTCTGGTGAGGAAGTCTAAGGTTGTTAAAATCCACTTATGTCAGCTGGGGACAAGTTTTCTAAGCTGGGATCTAGAATAGCAAAATAAAGCCCATGCACTGGAATATATCCCTGTGTATGCATATACGAGAGAAGAGGTGTAGGGCAACATAGGAACTCCTCACACCTCAGATAAGGGACTCAGAGAGATGAGAGATACTGCTCAGGTTGCTCAGCCAGCAAGTGACAATGGTTGAGGAGGCACTGGAATGTGATGAAATCCACCTGAGGGTAAAATAAACTCAGTGGCAAAAATTGCTCATCGAGAGAAAAGGTAAGGTCAGATAGCAGGTAATTGGTATGAAGCCTAAAGCTCAAAACAGAGTTTTATTTGGCTTCGTTATGCAAAAGGCCGCATTTCAGGGTCAAAAAAAGACATTTTTCAAATTAAAGATGCACAGAATTTTAACAAGCAACAGTGATTTGATTAACAAGGTACCCTGAGGGCAATTCTATGTAGCTTAGAACTCTTCATTATCATTACTTTATCATTTATCATTTATCATTTATCATTACTTTATTTAGTGTGGTGGCATACTACTTTTCCAAAGATGTTCCCCACCATATCTCTCAGCCCACATATTCTTCTCCAATGAGACCTTGTCATCTCTCCATTAGGAGGTGACATCTACAGAGAACAAATATCATATATTAATACATATATATGGGATCTAGAAAAATAGTATTGATGAACCTACTTCCAGAGAAGAAATGGAGATGCAGATGTAGAGAATGGTCTGGTGGACACAGCAGGGGAAGGAGAAGGTAGGACAAATTGAGAAAGCAGCACTGACACATACATACTATTATGTCAAACAGACGGCTGACGGGAAGCTGCTCTACAACACAGAGAGCTCAGCTTGGAGCTGTGTGACAGCTAGAGGGGTGGGATGGAGGAGGGGAGGGCCGTTCAAGAGGGGAGACATATATACACACACATATATATGCTATGGCTGATCTGTGCTCATGTACGGCCGAGACCACCACAACACTGTAAAGCAATTATCCTCCAAAAAAAAAAAAATGATGTCTAATTTACCTCCCCTTGAATCTGGGCTGCCTTATAACTTGTTAGTAGCCAACAGAATGTGGTAGAAGTGACCCTGAGTGACTTTTCAGGCTGGGGCAGGGAGGCCATGGAGCTTCTGCCTGGTTCTCTTGGGACACTTGCTCTGGAGAAGCCACAACCATGGAAGGGTCTGATCACTCCGAGACTGACTGCCACACTAGAAAGGCTGCATGCTGATGCTCCAGACTATTCCCGAGTGAGCCCAGTCTTCCATCCATTCTGGCCAAGAGGCCAAAAAGAGAATAGAGGAGCTGTTTTAGAACTGATTCCCCCACCCATCTGAGTCCTTCCAGCTGAGTCCCTAGATATCATGGAGCAGGGAAAAAAAAAATACCCCACTGTGCCTGTCTAAACTCCTGACTCTCAGAAGCCATAAGCATAATGAAATAGTGTAAATATAAATTAGAGCCATCAGGCTTAGCAGGGTTTGTTTGTTATCCAAAAATAAATGATTGGAACAAATGTTTTGCTTTTTGTTTTCCCTATAAGGGTTAGTATGAGCACTGAGCCCATTAAACAGATGAGAAATCTAAGGCACAGCAAGGTTAAGTCAACCAGATCATAGAAAAATAAATAGAATGATAAAATCATAACAATAAAATGATCATCTGACATTCAATTTATGACACTGAGACCAAAAGAAAAATGACTTGGATTAAGATACACAGTTAAAGGCAGATCCAGGAAAGGAATTTAGATTTCTGCTAGCATTCTTTCCAAAATATCAGACCAAGCATTCATGCGTGCTCAATCATTTTTGACTCTTTGTGACCCCATGTGCTGTAACTCGCCAGGTTCCTCTGTCCATGGAATTTTCTAGGCAAGAATACCGGAGTGGATTGTCATATCCACCTCCGGGATATCTTCCTGACCCAGGGATGGAACCCACATCTCCTGCGTTGGCAGGCAGACTCTCTACCACTGAGCCACCAGGAAAAGTCCCATTAGACCAAGCATGATACAGCTAAAAAAAAAAAATCACATGTTTTAGAATCTGATCCAAGCTGATTATATCCTTAAAAATCTTCCTTAAGTTTCAGTGTCCTTATATATTGAAAACTGGAAGAATACAGAGAAAGGACAATAGCAGAAAAACCATAGTGATTTTAATGAGATCTGTATTTAATAGAACTGTACTAATATTAATTCTCTGGTTTTGATCATTCCACTAAGACTATATATAAGGTGCTGATATTAAGAGAAGCTGTGAGAGGGGTATACAAGATTTCCATACTATTTTTGCAAAATTTTTAAGGCAAAATCAGACCTAAATAAAATTTGACCTAATTTTTTTAAAAAGGAAAACACTAGTTACTTAGTAAAGTTTTTTCAACACTGTGTTTGGAAAATACCATTCTTGGTGATTTGAAAGTATTCCATTTCCATTTGCTGCACCCATAGCAACTTTCTGACAAAGTCAGAACAGACGGTCAACTGACTGGTAGTCCAGGCCTTGTTTCGGAGGCAGAATCCTCATACACTGTAGCTACAGTCAAGCACATTGCAGCCAAAACGTTTCTGAGAAAATTAACTTCAGAACCAGATGATGGGAAACTTTCCACAGTAGTGAAATGTCTAAACCTCTTCTCTGGTCTTTGAGTTCTTGGCAGCCACAAGCTCTGTTCTAGCTGCGTCCTCAAGCCTGTAGCTTCCACTTCTACTTGCCCTTGTTCAGAGATGAGACACCCTCTGCCATTAGATGCCATCTGTCTGAGGCCCTGAACTAGCTGAATGCTCTCTGAAACTGCCTTCCAGAGAAGTTTATTGAGCCACTCTAAATATTAATATGTGAAAAGACAGAAATGGGGTTGCACCAAAGAAGGTTGAATAAGATATTTAAAGAGCTTTTACAAATGGTAGAGTGGGCCAATTCCTTTTTCCCCTCAAGGAAACATGTATTTATCAATCTACCAGGGGTCTGGGAACTCTGCCGTACCATAAAAGAGAAAGTGAGGAAGAACTCTGGGGTCAATAATCAGAATCATTTAAAAATAATTTTGCCAATCCAATCTTCAAATCCTGGGGACATTCATAAAACTTATCTATGAACATAAAGGGACTTCCCTTGTTACTCAGCTGATAAAGAATCCACCTGCAATATGGGAGACCTGGGTTTGATCCTTGGGTTGGGAAGAACCCCTAGAGAAGGGAAAGGCCACCCACTCCAGTATTCTGGCCTAGAGAATTCCATGAACTACACAGTCCATGGGGTCGCAAAGAGTCAGACACAACTGAGTGACTTTCACTTTCACTTTCATGAACATAAAGATACAAAACGAGCAGAATAGCAATGGGCTTGGCCTCCTATCTCAAAACTGAAAGAACAGACTGTTCCAAAAACATATTGCTGTGGATCTATAACAGAAAACAGGTAACTTCTACAGTTAAGTGTTAAGGGTTGCTGCCTAACATTCAGAATTTTGGCTACAAGATGACCAATCTTCATCAGTTCATAAAACTAATAACCTCCAGCATCCATATTCAAGGTTCTTTTTACTGTACTATATTGTGTCTCTTTAACATCAGACTGCTTTCTACCTGAAGTCCTTGCCTTATCATTCTTGGAAATTCCTATTTGATGTGTGTCAATGTAGTAAGAAAACAACAATTTGGGGCCACACAGACTCATTTTTCTACAAAGAACTGCTGGACACCACAGAGCCATTAACCATGGTCCATCTTTTATTCTCATAGTTCAGTATTCTTAGAGAGCAATAATATTGACCCCAAAGCCTGTACAATGCCTGAGAGCATCTTCTGAATCATTTAAGTATAGGTAACTTATGTTTAATAAAGCCAATAAATAAATAAATAAATAAAGCCATAGGGCTTCCCAGATGGTACGGTGAAAGAATTAGGAGGCATAAGAGATGGGAGTTCGATCCCTGGGTTGAGAAGATCCTCTGGAGGAGAAAATGGCACCCTGATCCAGTATTCTTGCCTGGAAAATTCTATGGATAGGGAGCCTGATAAGCTACAGACCAAGGGGTCACAAAGAGTTGGACACAACTGAGCGACTGATGGCACACAGCACAATCAAGCCATAAGGTCAAATATGGCTTATTTTATTGTGATTCCTTGAAAATTCGTTGTCCTTAGGTTTGTACAGAAAGCTGCCAGAATCAAACAAAACTAGAATGCACTGTTCTCCAACCAGACTGGATAAACTAGCTCATTATACAAGTATCATATATCCCTGCTCATTTTCACTTTTTTATATTCAGGAAGAATTTATTTCTCTCCTTTCTTCAATTACTTCACTATGTATGAAGTTAAATCACATCTTATTATTTCCATAAGATGTCAAATAACTCCTCAAAGCCATAGGTCGTGGTCTGCACTACAGTCACTTCATCAGGCTACTTTGTTCTCATCCCCAGCTGTCTCCCAGAGGAAGAGCGAAACAAAATGTGATTCCACCACTGGTGTTCTGGAAAATCACTAAGAGCAAGACACTTGATATCTATTAAGATATTATGCTAATAAAGGAATTTTCATTAGAACTAAAGAGGGTAATATTAATTTTCATCAAATAGCCTGTTATGTTTTACATCCTCAAAAGGGATAAATAAATGGATGCTCTTTTGCTTTATAAAATGCAAAAACACTGGCAGAATCTTCCCTGTCTGGCCTCAAGGGGCATTTATGTCATTCTCCTGTCCAGTCATACATTTATTTTACAAACAAAGTAATAAAATAAAAGTCATTTCAGACCTAGCTTCATCAAAGCCAACTTGAGAAATTTTTCACCTAAGGATAAAGACAAAAGCAGAGAAAATTTAAGGAGGAATGACTCCTAGACTGGTCACTGAGGGAAACAGAAGAGGGTACAAAGAACTAACAGAAGCACTAATGCACAAAGGTAAAATTTGAGAAAATGAGGAAATAAGAATATACTGGGCACTATATGGCTTCCCCAGGTCCACAACTATGCCCCCTCAGCCGAAAAACTCGCTTTCTCCTTCCTCGAGCAAGCGAGATGCCAGCCCCAGGGCCTGTTTGCAAGCGCAGCTCCCCACCTCCTCCCCACCTGCAATCACCCTACCACCACATCAAAACTTGAGCTACTCTTGTCACAGAGGGTGATGTGCCCAGTCCCACCCCTGGCCTCCCCACTTCTCTCCTGGGTCATCTTGACTCCTTATCCTACTGAACTTTCCTTCTCTTAAAGAGTCAGTATTACCATGTTCACCTGATCATCCGAATCTGTATTTCTGATGATAAGACATGTCCTAAGCTGCTGCTAATTTCCTGGTGGCTCAGTGGGATAGAATCTGCCTGCCAGTGCAGGAGATCTGAGTTCAATCCCTGGATCAGGAAGATTCTCTAGAAAAGAAAATGGCAATCCACTCCAGTATTCTTGCAGGAGAACCCCACTGACAGAGGAGCCTGGCGGGCTACAATCCATGAGATCGCAGAAGAGCAACTAAAACAACGACAACAATAACAAGCTGCTGCTAATTATAATATAATAGGAATTGCAAATGCTCATATAATACTCTGCCAGAAGCTGTTCTAAACACATTACACACATAAACTCATTTAATCCTCACAACAACTCTATGAACTATGGTTTAATAAAAATGAGTCTCTTATGCTCATTTTATAGATAAGGAAACAGGTGCTTTAGATTACCTCAATTTGGGTCCTTATTATTTTTCCCCTGAACAAGTACAATAATCTACTCTAAGATGATCTGCTTACAGTCTAATTATCGTCAAATCTACGCTCCACTAAATTGTCATTGTTCATTAATAGATAAATGTAACCCTCGGCCTCCCCTGATTACATGTCTTCAGTGTCTATTTCATACAGTATCATCTAAGAGTGCATGCCAAAATCAGCTGGGGGAATTTTCATAATAAATGCCTACACCCACTCCACACCTACAGAATTAGGACTACCCTGGGGCAGGAGGCGGGGAGGGAGGGTGTCTGAGCATGTATGTATTAAGAAGTCTTCTCAGAACTTCTGACATGTGTCTCGAATCCAGAACATGAACCACTCTAATTCAGATCATTGTGTTTTGTTTCCAAAGTGTTACTGAGGTATAATTTACCTATATAAAATTCACCCATTTTGAGTGCATAATTCAATGAGTTTTCACAAATTTACAAAGTTTGGCAACCTTAACCACAAATCAGTTTTAGGACACTTCTATAACCCCTAAAAGACCTGGAAAAGGTCAGTTTTCATTCCAATCCCTAAGAAAGGCAATGCCAAAGAATGCTCAAACTACTGCACAATTGAATTCATCTCACACACTAGCAAAGTAATGCTCAAAATTTTCCAAGCCAGGCTTCAACAGTACATGAACTGTGAAGTTCCAGATGCTCAAGCTGGATTTAGAAAAGGCATAGGAATCAGAGATCAAATTGCCAACATCTGCTGGATCATAGAAAAAGCAAGAGAGTTCCAAAAAAACATCTGCTTTATTGACTATGCCAAAGCCTTTGACTATGTGGATCACAACCATCTGTGGAAAATCTTCAAGAGATGGGAATACCAGACCACCTGACTTGTCTCTTGAGAAATCTGTATGCAGTCAAGAAGCAACAGTTAGAACTAGACATGGAACAATAAACTGGTTCCAAATAGGAAAAGGAGTACGTCAAGGCTGTATATTGTCACCCATGCAAAGTACATCATGTGACATGCCCAGTTGGATGAAACACAAGTTGGAATCAAGATTGCTGGGAGAATTATCAATAACCTCAATACAGAGATAACACCACCCTTATGGCAGAAAGTGAAGAAGAACTAAAGAGTCTCTTGATGAAAGTGAAAGAGGAGAGTGAAAAAGTTGGCTTAAAACTCAACATTCAGAAAACAAAGATCATGGCATCCGGTCCCATCACTTCATGGCAAATAGATGGGGAAACAATGGAAACAGTGAGAGACTTTATTTTGGGGGGCTCCAAAATCACTGCAGGTGGTGACTGCAGCCATGAAATTAAAAGACATTTGCTCCTTGGAAGAAAAGCTATGACCAACCTAGATAGCATATTATTGAAAAGCAAAGACATTACTTTGCCAACAAAGGTCCGCCTAGTCAAAGCTATGGTTTTTCCAGTAGTCATGCATGGATGTGTGAGTTGGACTATAAGGAAAGCTGAGCACCCAAGAATTGATGCTTTTGAACTGTGGTGTTGGAGAAAACTCTTGAGAGTCCCTTGGACTGCAAGGATATCCAACCACTCAATCCTAAAGGAAATCATTTCTGATTGATTGGAATACTCATTGGAAGGACTGATGCTGGAGCTGAAAACCCAATACTTTGACCACCTGATGAGAAGAACTGACCCATTGGAAAAGACCTTGATGCTGGGAAAGATTGAAGGCAGGAAGAGAAGAGGACGACAAAGGATGAGTTGATTGGATGGCATCACTGACTCTATGGACATGAGTTTGAGTAGGCTCTGGGAGTCGGTGATGGACAGGGAAGCCTGGCGTGCTACAGTCCATGAGGTCACAGACAGTCAGACATGACTGAGCAACTGCACTGAACTGAACTGAAAAGACTCTGTTCATGTACAGTGAAGGCTGATTCCAACCTAGCCCCAGGAAACCACTATCTGCTTTTTTTCTCTATAGAATTCAGTGTACTGCCCATTTCACATAAATGTAATCTGTTAAGACTGGTTTCTTTGGAGATTCCTACACGTTATAATCTGTGTCAGTAGTCTGTTCCTTTTAATGGCTATAAATATGCTACTGTATGCATATACTCATTTTTTAGTCATTCACCATTTGATGGATATTTGGATTGTGTGCATCTTTGGCTACTATGAATAGTTCTGCTATGAACATGTAGGTACATATTATTGTGTGGACTTATATTTTCAATTCCCTTAGATAAATAGATAAATATAAAACTGTTGAGCTGTATTATAAGTTCATACTTAACTTTTCAAGAAAATTCCAAACTGTTTTCTAAAGTGGTTGAATTATTTGATATTCCCACCAGTAATGCAAGAGGGTTTCATTTTCTCCACATCCTTACCAACACTGGTAATTGTCTGTAACAGACATTTTCTACTGGATTGGAAGTGGTACTCCATTGTGGTTTTAATTTGCAATTCCCTAATGACAAAAGATGTTGAGCATCTTTTAAGTGCTTAATGGTTATTAATATATCTTCTTTGATGAAATAGCTACTCAGCTTTTTTCCCATTTTTAAATAAATTATCTTATTACTGAGTTGTAAGATTTTTCTATATATTCTACAGCACATATTTTTATCAAATAAATAACTTACAAATATTTTCTCTCAGGATAAGGCTTGTCTTTTCAGTTTCTTGATGGTGTCTTTTGCACAACAAAAGGTTTTAATTTTGACAAAATTCAGTTTATTAATTTCTCTTCCACAATTGCACTTTTGGTGTCATGTCTAAGAACTTGTTGACTACCTCATGGTCACAAAAACTTTCTACTATGTTTTCTTTTAGAAGTTTTATAATTTTAGTGTTTATATTTAGGCCTATGATATATTTTATGCTGTGTGTATGATAGAAGGTAACAATCTCAATTCACCACTTTACATGTGGTTATCTAATTGTCCCAGTACTATAAAAAGCTGTTCTTATTTCCTTTTAATCATCTTGAGATCTTTGTTGAAAAATTAGTTGACCATAAATATAGGATTTATTTTGGATCTCATAATTCTATTCCACTGATCCATATGTGTATTCTTAAGCCATACCACACTGTTTAATTAATCTAAGATCATCATAAGTTTTTGAGCTGAGCAGTTTACTTTTTTCTTTCAAAATTGCTTTGGATATTCTGAGTCTTTTACATTTCCATATAAATTTTAAAACTAGCTCATCAGTTTCTAGAAAAAACAAAAGCCAGTGGGATTTAGCAAATGTGTCGTATAGATCAACTAGAGAATTACCATCTTGACTATATTAAGTCTTCTAATCCATGAACATGTATTTCTCTCAACCATGTTTTGTAATTTTCAATGTTCACACCTTGCACGTCTTTTATTACATGTATTTCTAAGTGATTTGAGTTTTTAATGCTATTATAAATGAAACTGTGCTCTTTTTTCATTGTTAAATTGCTAGCTGCCAGTATACATAAATAAAATTAGTTTTGTAGACCATTGGTTTTTATAAAGTAAAATCTTATGACCTTTTTACAGAAGTCATATGATGATATGAAAAGATTTTCGTGACACCATAGCTTCCTGCTAATTAACATCATTTCCTATCACCCACAACTCAAGAGTGTTTGTTTCCCTAGCATTGAACTTTTGGTAGCACCCTGCAATCCTATGATGTTTCTTGCTTAAATTTTAATTTATAGCTCATGTCTAGTTTATACATTCTTATCCTAGAAACCTCTTTTGATTTCTCTCCACCTACCCTACCTTCCACTGTGAAATGCATGTGGACAGTGCATGCATATACACACACACACACACGGAGCTCCTCTTATGTGCTTCCAAAACTCTAAAATTGGAGGTCCATCATTGTTTTTTCTATATTGCAGTTTAACTAAATTCTTACATACACATATTAAGAAACTGAATGACCATGTATAAGAAAATCTGCTAGTTGTTCATCAATATGCACCTTCTCCTTTCAAAGAAATAGAGTCCCTAAGTTTTTAGTAAACACAACAAGAACAAAAACAAAAACAAAATAACACTAAAGATTGGATCTCCAAACCTCCCAGCAGTTAGATGTAGCAGCATGAGTATGCTGTGATCAGCGAGCAGGACTTCATGAGGCAGCTTCCAGAAATCTTCCCTCCAAAACAGCCATTGTATACGTTTTCCTTCTTTATGCTTTTCTCCTTCTTGCTAGTCAGACTCCGACCTGACCAGCAGATCAGCAGCAGCCATCCTGACCATGTGGTGATCTTGGGAATGGGGCACCACCACATAGCAAAGCAACAATAAAAGAGCCTGCATCTCTATATGCAACTCTGCTCACCTGCTTCTGGGCTTTCCATGAGAAAGACATACACTGCTCCCTGACTTAAGCTGTTTTATCTCTGGGTCTCTTGTTACCTATTGCCAAACTTAATCCAAACATATGCACCACACTTCACTGCATCCTCAGTAACTGATGTAGCGTTAACAACTTGTAGGTGTTTAACCGATATTTGCTGACTTACTGCAAAGAAATAACAAAAGTAAAAAAAAAAAAAACTTCATGGAATATCAACTTCAAGTTTCATGCTATTTCCAGGGTACTAAATTTCTAATGTTTTGGGGGTAAAACATAGCCTTCAGAAGGCTCTCAGATTTCTTAAATCTAATTTATTTTAATTTATTTATCATGATACTAATAAGCTCTTTGTTTTTTTGATGTAGCAGGAAAAAGACAAATTTATGCAATTATTCTGGGAATATTCAAGCAGAGTGAAGGCCTGTAATTGAATATAATAATAGATTGTACAAAATCATAGCTGTTAATGACAATAGCATGCAAGTCCATTAAACAATCCAATTCCATAGATGAAAAGCTGAAGTTCAGAGAGGTTCCACAATTAATTCCAGGTCACACAAACACTGAAAGGCAGAACTGATGTCAGAACCCAGATTAATCTGGCTTCCAACTTAGTATTCTTTGAATCAGTTAGGGTTCTTTTGGTAAAGAGCAAATTGGCTAACATAAGCAAAATGGGAAATATTTTTTAAATCTGGGTATGTAAAAGATCAAAATTTGGAACAGACAGACACCAGGCAACTCTATAAAATTTCCATGGCAATATTAGCTCCATGGCTTATGGTGATGTGGCCAATGGAATGAATTTATAAGCTTCAGCAATACCTACTGCTTGGTTCTTCATTATGATTGCAGGATTTTTGTTTTTGGTTTTGGACCCATTCCTCCCTTCCTTGCAGACAAACCAGCTTCCTAGGATAGCGGCTGAGACTGCCAAGTGTCCGTCTTTCCGGTTTCCCTTAACTAGCCATAGGGAAATGAAACACAGGAGGAAGTCTCTTGAAGTACCATAGGAAATGTTTGTTTTTTGAGAGAAAGTGTGTGTATGTGACTGTGTGTATGTGTTTTCCAGCTTCCTGACAACCCCTCATATTCTGTTTTTAAATCTTCTGTGTGCCTGTGTGAATATATAACATCCACAGTTTGGGACCATGAGATGATATGCGTAAGAATGAAAAAAACTCAGCCTTCTGAGAAACATTGAAGAGAAGCAGGGAGCCCGCAATGATGTTTCTGAGCTGATGACTCCTCACTCTACCAAATATTTCCCTCCAGAGCTCTTGTTATATGAGATCATATATTTGTTGCTTAAGCCACCCGTAAGCTGGCTCATCTTCTACTTTCAGTCACAAAGTATTCCAGCTTATATGTCACTCAGGATTTTAAGTATATGGAAAAGGGTCTGATTAGTCAATTCTGGATGTTGTGTCTGCCTCTGAGTGGAAACGAGGCAGTCCAAGGAACCTCTGAGATCTTCCAGATTTATTAACATGAAGCCAAGTACCTTGATTCGCTTCCCACTGAGATGCTGTGGGGAAGAGGAGGAGGAGAAGCAGGCAGATTACCCCAAGGTGGCAAATGTCCCTGATACATATATTCTATATCTCTGATGTTTTATTAATAGGAACATAGCTGAATTCATGATTAGCACAAAGCAAACAGGCTAGCACATGAAGGCACATATTTAAAAACCTAGAAAGGAAGCAGCCATCTGTTTTTTCTTTTCTTTTAATCTGGAAACTAATACAAAGTGAAATGTATTCAGGATATTATATTATGTAATACACAATTTCACAGCTCAAGGTTTTTATTTTTCCTCAGTGTGTAGAGTTAGTCATGAAGCAAATTTACAGACACCAAATGACCCACTTAAACCTCCCACAGATGCTAATTTCTCTTGTTAACACCTTGTCATTTGACCCAAAACAAGGACTTCTGCACATCCATCACATAGAGAGAATAGTGCTAATTTACTGATTTCCTGTTTCTAGTTAACACATTGGTTACAGATAAGGAAGACTATCTTATTAAACTGTGCACTTTATCTGCAACTAAGTCACAATCTCAGTTAGATTTGTGCTGAACTTATTTAGATTTGAGAGAATATGAATAATATAGTACTAAGGAAACTCAGGTGAAAGGTCCCAGCATTATTATCATGTCAAAATTACAGTAATTAAAAAACCAATATGATTTCAGTCTGAATTTGAAGTTGACATAGGTTAAAAAATGACAATAGTGCTGAGCAGAAAAGCTATAGGAAGAAAATCTTCCATAGACCAATGGCTCAAAATAATTCTAGTATCTAAAAAAAAATCCATCTTATGATTAACATATATAAATTTCAGGGGAAAAAATCTATGCCCTATTAAATGCTACAAAGAATAAATCTTTTCTGCCTTTCAAAAGCCTCTGCTTTACCTATTTTAGTTTATTATGTAGCATTTCCTAAGAAGAGCAAGATAAGGAAAATGTACATCAAGCACTGTTTATGGCCTTTTTAGAAAGTGATTTAAGTACACAGACAAGTGCTGGGTCAAATCTGATTTTATAGAGGGGAGGAGCTAAGATGGCGGAGGAATAGGACGGGGAGACCACTTTCTCCCCCACAAATTCATGGAAAGATCATTTGAACGCTGAGCAAACTCGACAAAACAACTTCTGATCGCTAGCAGAGGACATCAGACACCCAGAAAAACAGCCCATCATCTTCGAAAGGAGGTACGATAAAATATAAAAGATAAAAAGAGAGACAATAGAGTTAGGGACAGAGATCCGTCCAGGGAAGGGAGTCCTAATAGAGGAAGTTTCCAGACACCAAGAAACCCTCTCACCAGCGGGTCTGGGGGAAGTTTTCGAATTTCGGAGGGCAACCTAACTGGGAGGAAAAATAAATAAAACCCACAGATTACATGCCTAAAAATAACTCCCAGCAGAAAAGTAACCCAGACGCTCGCTCGCATCCGCCACCAGCAAGTGGGGGCAGAACTGAGAGGAGCAGGCGGCACTGCTTAGGGTAAGGACCGGGCCTGAAAGCCCTGATGGCAATCGGAGGGAGCTAATGTGAGATAGCAACTTAAACTGTGGGATAGCAAGATAGAATTAACTTGGGGAAAGCCCTAAACTTAGGCACTACCCGCCCGTTCCCAGAAGGAAGGACTGAGCAAACACCAGAGACGAGCCAGCCGACTGCGGACCGACCCATCCCCTGCCAGAGGCAGGAGGCAAGGGGAGTGAAAAGAGGCAAACTCAGCCCCAGAGACGGCACCCCCTACCAAACTGCAAACAGGCTCCCAGCTTCTAACCAAAAGACTTCCTGAGATTCTGGATGGCTGACATCCACTGGGAGGGTCGCAGCCAGAAATCTGCTCCCCAGAAGGGACACAAGGCGCACCCGACCAGTGCGCGGAAACTGAGGCTGGGACCGCGGAGGGGATAAGGCGCCCTGCACCCGGGAGAGTGCACTCGTCAAGCTCCTGGTTGCTTGAGCTGCTCCAGCAGGGGAAGGATCAAAACCGCAGGCCCAAACGAGTCTGGGCCTTTGTGGAGTACCCGAAAACCTGAATCTGAGCGGCTTAGGCCTGGGAAGTGCACGCAACTCAGGGCCCGCTCCCTGGAGAGAGCAGCCTGGAGCCTGAGCAGTGTAGACAGGAAAGCACACACGCTGTGAGCGGGGGCAAACCCAGAGTGGCCGGAACACTGCGAGTGCTCCCCACACACGTCAGTGATATCTGTCTGCAGCGCCCCTCCCTCCCCGCAGCACGACTGAACAAGCGAACCTAAACAAGAGACCACCTCCGCCTGCTTGTGTCAGGGCAGAAATTAGACATTGTAGAGACCTGCAAACAGAAGCCAAAGAAACAACAGGAACTGCTTTAGAAGTGACCGGTGCAACAGATTAAAATCCCTGTAATACCGACCACACTGGAGGGGGCCTATAGATATCAAGAAGTGTAAGCTGGAACAAGGAGCTATCTGAAACTGAACTGAACACACACTGCTCGCAACAGCTCCAGAGAAATTCCTAGATATATTTTTAATATTATTTTTTTTAATTAAAAACAAAATTTTTTTTCTCTTTTTTTAACAGTCCTCTATTACTCCTTAATTTTCATTTTTATAACACACTATAACCTGGCCAGAAAAAAAAAAAAAAAGGACCCTATTTTTAAAGCGAACTTCATATATATTTCTTAAATTTTTTGTGTTTTTTGTTTTTTTTAATAATATTGTATTTTTAAGAGTCTAACCTCTACTCTAGATTTTTAATCTTTGTTTTTCAGTATTTGATATCAATTTTGGACATTTAAGAATCCAACCTTCAGTACACATTTTTACTCAGGAGTGTGATTACTGGTTTGATCACTCTCTCCCCCTTTTGATTCTCCTTTTTCTCCCCCAGATCATCTCTATTTCCTCCCTCCCCCTTCTCAATCCAATTCTGTGAATCTCTGTGGGTGTTCTGGGCTGCAGAAAACACTTAGGGAACAGAGTACTGCCTAGATCTCTCTCTCTTCTCTTGATTCCCCCTTTTCCTCCTCCTGCTCACCTCTATCTCCTTCCTCCCTCTCCTCTTCTTCATGTAACTCTGTGAACCTCTCTGGGTGTCCCTCACTGTGGAGAATCCTTTCACCATTAACCTAGAAGTTTTATTATCAGTGCTGTATGGATGGAAAAGTTGAGGCTACTAGAAGAATAAGACTGAAATCCAGAGGCAAGAGGCTTAAGCCCAACCTAGAACACCAGAGAACTCCTGACTACAGGGAACATTAATTAATAAGAGATCATCCAAAAGCCTCCATACCTACACTGAAACCAACCACCACCCAAGAGCCAATAAGTTCCAGAGCAAGATATACCACGCAAATTCTCCAGCAATGCAGGAACATAGCCCTGAGCATCAATACACAGGCTGTCCAAAGTCACACCAAACCCACAGACCCATCTCAAAACTCACTACTGGACATTCCATTGCACTCCAGAGAGAAGAAATGCAGCTCCACCCACCAGAACACCTACACAAGCTTCCCTAACCAGCAAATCTCAACAAGCCAAACGTCCAGCCCCACCCACTGGGAGACACCTCCACAATAAAAAGGAGCCATAGACTACCAGAATATAGAAAGGCCACCCCGAACACAGCAATCTAAATAAGATGAAAAGGCAGAGAAATACCCAGCAGGTAAAGGAAAATGAAAAATGCCCACCAAGTCAAACAAAAGAGGAGAAGATAAGGAATCTACCTGAAAAAGAATTTAGAATAATGATAATAAAAGTGATCCAAAACCTTGAAAACAAAATAGAGTTACAGATAAATAGCCTGGAGACAAGGATTGAGAAGATGCAAGAAATGTTTAGCAGGGACCTAGAAGAAATAAAAAAGAGTCAATTAAAAATGAATAATGCAATAAATGAGATCAAAAACACTCTGGAGGGAACCAACAGTAGAATAACGGAGGCAAAAGATAGGATAAGTGAGGTAGAAGATAAAATGGTGGAAATAAATGAAGCAGAGAGGAAAAAAGAAAAAAGAACTAAAAGAAATGAGGACAACCTCAGGGACCTCTGAGACAATGTGAAACGCACCAACATTCCAATCATAGGAGTCCCAGAAGAAGAAGACAAAAAGAAAGGCCATGAGAAAATGCTCGAGGAGATAATAGCTGCAAAATTCCCCAAAATGGGGAAGGAAATAGTGACACAAGTCCAAGAAACCCAGAGAGTCCCAAACAGGCTAAACCCAAGGCAAACAGAGACCAAAAGAAAGCAGGAGTCACAATACTCATATCAGATGAAATAGACTTTAAAATAAAGGCTATGAAAAGAGACAAAAAAGGACACTACATAATGATCAAAGGATCAATCCAAGAAGAAGACATAACAATTATAAATATATATGCACCCAACATAGAAGCAACACAATATGTAAGGCAAATGCTAACAAGAATGAAAGGGGAAATTAACAATAACACAATAATAGTGGGAGACTCCAATACCCCACTCACACCTATGGATAGATCAACTAAACAGAAAATTAACAAGGAAACACAAACTTTAAATGACACAATGGTCCAGCTAGACCTAATTGATATCTATCGGACATTTCACCCCAAAACAATCAATTTCACCTTTTTCTCAAGTGCACACAGAACCTTCTCCAGAATAGATCACATCCTGGACCATAAATCTAGCCTTGGTAAATTCAAAAAAACTAAAATCATTCCAGTCATCTTTTCTGACCACAATGCAGTAAGATTAGATCTCAATTACAGGGAAAAAACTATTAAAAATTTCAACATATGGAGGCTAAATAACACGCTTCTGAATAACCAACAAATCATGGAAAAAATCAAAAAAGAAATCAAAATATGCATAGAAATGAATGAAAACAAAAACACGACAACCCAAAACCTATGGGACACTGTAAAAGCAGTGCTAAGGGGAAGGTTCACAGCATTACAGGCTTACCTCAAGAAACAAGAAAAAAGTCAAATAAATAACCTAACTCTACACCTAAAGCAACTAGAGAAGGAAGAAATGAAGAACCCCAGGGTTAGCAGAAGGAAAGAAATCTTAAAAATTAAAGCAGAAATAAGTGCAAAAGAAACAAAAAAGACCATAGCAAAAATCAACAAAGCTAAAAGCTGGTTTTTTGAAAAGGTAAATAAAATCGACAAACCATTAGCCAGACTCATCAAGAAACAAAGGGAGAAGAACCAAATCAACAAAATTAGAAATGAAAATGGAGAGATCACAACAGACAACACTGAAATACAAAGGATCATAAGAGACTACTACCAGCAGCACTATGCCAATAAAATGAACAACTTGGAAGAAATGGAGGAATTCTTAGAAAAGTATAACTTTCCAAAACTGAACCAGGAAGAAATAGAAGATCTTAACAGACCCATCACAAGCATTGAAACCGAAACTGTTAATCAGAAATCTTCCAGCAAACAAAAGCCCAGGACCAGATGGCTTCACAGCTGAATTATACCAAAAATTTAGAGAGGAGCTAACACCTATCTTACTCAAACTCTTCCAGAAAATTTCAGAAGAAGGCAAACTTCCAAACCCATTCTATGAGGCCACCATCACCCTAATACCAAAACCAGACAAAGATGCCACAAAAAAGAAAATTACATGCCAATATCACTGATGAACATAGATGCAAAAACCCTTAACAAAATTCTAGTAAACAGAATCCAACAACATATGAAAAAGATCATACCATGACCAAGTGGGCTTTATCCCAGGAATGCAAGGATTCTTTAATATCCGCAAATCAATCAATGTAATACACCACATTAACAAATTGAAAGATAAAAACCATATGATTATCTCAATAGATGCAGAAAAAGCCTTTGAAAAAATTCAACATCCATTTATGATAAAAACTATCCAGAAAGCAGGAATAGAAGGAACATACCTCAACATAATAAAAGCTATATATGACAAACCCACAGCAAGCATCACCCTCAATGGTGAAAAATTGAAAGCATTTCCCTTAAAGTCAGGAACAAGACAAGGGTGCCCACTCTCACTACTACTATTTAACATAGTTTTGGAAGTGTTGGCCACAGCAATCAGAGCAGTAAAAGAAATAAAATAATCCAGATAGGAAAAGAAGAAGTAAAACTCTCACTGTTTGCAGATGACATGATCCTCTACATAGAAAACCCTAAAAACTCTACCAGAAAATTACTAGAGCTAATCAATGAATACAATAGTGTTGCAGGATATAAAATTAACACACAGAAGTCCCTTGCATTCCTATATACTAACAATGAGAAAACAGAAAGAGAAATTAAGGGAACAATACCATTCACCATTGCAACAAAAAGAATAAAATACGTAGGAGTATATCTACCTAAAGAAACAAAATGCCTATATATAGAAAACTATAAAACACTGATGAAAGAAATCAAAGAGGACACAAATAGATGGAGAAATATACCGTGTTCATGAATTGGAGGAATCAATATTGTGAAAAGACTATACTACCCAGAGCAATCTATAGATTCAATGCAATCCCTATGAAGCTACCAACGGTATTTTTCACAGAACTAGAACAAATAATTTCATAATTTGTATGGAAATACAAAAAAACCTTGAATAGCCAAAGCAATCTTGAGAAAGAGGAATGGAAATGGAGGAATCAACCTGCCTGACTTCAGGCTCTACTACAAAGCCACAGTCATCAAGACAGTATGGTACTGGCACAAAGGCAGAAATATAGATCAATGGAACAAAATAGAAAACCCAGAGATAAATCCATGTACCTATGGACGCCTTATCTTCGACAAAGGAGGCATGGATATACAATGGAAAAAAGACAACCTCTTTAACAAGTGGTGCTGGGAAAACTGGTCAACCGCTTGTAAAAGAATGAAACTAGAACACTTTCTAACACCATACACAATAAACTCAAAATGGATTAAAGATCTAAGTGTAAGACCAGAAACTATAAAACTCCTAGAGAAGAACATAGGCAAAACACTATCCGAATTAAATCACAGCAGGATCCTTTATGACCCACCTCCCAGAATATTGGAAATAAAAGCAAAAATAAACAAATGGGACCTAATTAAACTTAAATGTTTTTGCACAACAAAGGAAACTATAAGCAAGGTGAAAAGACAGCCTTCAGAATGGGAGAAAAGAATAGCAAATGAAGCAACAGACAAAGGATTAATCTCAAAAATATACAAGCAACTCCTGCAGCTCAACTCCAGAAAAATAAATGACCCAATCAAAAAATGGGCCAAAGAACTAAACAGACATTTCTCCAAAGAAGACATACAGATGGCTAACAAACACATGAAAGGATGCTGAACATCACTCATTATCAGAGAAATGCAAATCAAAACCACAATGAGGTACCATTACACGCCAGTCAGAATGGCTGCTATCCAAAAGTCTACAAGCAATAAATGCTGGAGAGGGTGTGGAGAAAAGGGAACCCTCTTACACTGTTGGTGGGAATGCAAACTAGTACAGCCACTATGGAGAACAGTGTGGAGATTCCTTTAAAAACTGGAAATAGAACTGCCATATGACCCAGCAATCCCACTTCTGGGCATACACACTGAGGAAACCAGATCTGAAAGAGACACGTGCACCCCAATGTTCATCGCAGCACTGTTTATAATTGCCAGGACATGGAAGCAACCTAGATGCCCATCAGCAGACGAATGGATAAGGAAGCTGTGGTACATATACACAATGGAATATTACTCAGTCATTAAAAAGAATTCATTTGAGTCAGTTCTAATGAGATGGATGAAACTGGAGCCCATTATACAGAGTGAAGTAAGCCAGAAAGATAAAGACCAATACAGTATACTAACGCATATATATGGAACTTAAAAAGAAGGTAATGATAACCCTATATGCAAAACAGAAAAAGAGGCACAGATATACAGAAGAGTCTTTTGGACTCTGTGGGAGAAGGCGAGGGTGGGATGTTCTGAGAGAATAGCATTGAAACAAGTATACTATCAAGGGTGAAACAGATCACCAGCCCAGGTTGGATGTATGAGACAAGTGCTCGGGGCTGGTGCACTGGGAAGACCGAGGGATGGGATGGGGAGGGAGGTGGGAGGGGGAATTGGGATGGGGAACACATGTAAATCCATGACTGATTCATGTCAATGTATGGCAAAAACCACTACAATATTGTAAAGTAATTAGCCTCCAACTAATAAAAATAAATGAAAAAAAAAATCTGATTGTATAAACCAGAAAGGAAAGGAGAAAGTGGAAAAATGGTAAGCAATAACCCAACTATGGGAGCTTCCCAGGCGGCTCAGTGGTAAAGAATCCGCCTGCCAAGACAGGAGATACGGGGTTCGATCCTTGGGTCAGAAAGATCCTCTGGCAGTGTAAATGGCAGCCCGCTCCAGTATTCTTGCCTGGAAATCCTGTGGACTGAGGATCCTGGCAGGCTACAGTCCACAGGGTTGAAAAGAGTCAGACACGACTGAGCATGAGCACTCACAATCCAACTATAAGTACAACAAAATTGAATACGACAGCAGAGATTTTTTTGCCACATTCCTAAAATATTCAAGAATTAGCATTACTAACAAACAAACCAATCATGAAATGGGCAGAAGATCTAAACAGGCATTTCTCCAAAGAAGTCATATAAATGGTCAACAAGCACATGAAAAGATGCTCAATATCACTAATTAGCAGGGAAATTCAAATCAAAGGACTTCCCTGGTGACTCAGACAGTAAAGCATCTGCCTGTAGTGCGGGAGACCTGGGTTCGATCTCTGGGTTGGAAAGATCCCCTGGAGAAAGAAATGGCAACCCACTCCAGTACTCTTCCCTGGAAAATTCCATGGATGGAGAAGCCTGGTAGGCTGCAGTCCTTGGGGTCGCAAAGAGTCAGACACGACTGAGCAACTTTACTTTCACATTCACTTTCAAATCAAAACCACAGTGAGGTATTACATCACATCAATCAAAACGGCCATCATCAAAAAGTCTACAAACATTAAATGTGGGAGAGAGTGAAGAGAAAAAGGACCCCCCCACACAAACTGGTACAGCCACTATGGAAAGCAGAATGGAGGTTCCCTAAAAAAAACTAAAAACAGACTTACCACATGATCCAGTATCCCACTCCTTGGCATAAATCCAGAAAAGAAAAAACTCTAATTTGAAAAGATATATGCACCCCAATATTCACTACAGCACTATTTACATTAGCCAAGACTTGCAAACAACTTAAATATTCAACAATATAAGAAATGGATAAAGACAATGTGGTACCTATACACCAATACTACTCAGCTATGCAAAAATAAAATAAAGCCATGGATGGACCTAGAGATTTTCATACTAAGTAAAGTATGTCAGATAGAGAAAGATATATCATATGATATTACTTAGATATGGAATATTAAAAATTTATACAAATGAACTTGTTTGAAGACAGAAAAAGACTCACAGACACAGAAAACAAACTTAGGGTTACCAAAGAAGAAAATGGAGAGAGATAAATTAGGAGTTTGGGATTAAAATATATACACTACTATGTATAAGACAGATAACCAACAAGGACCTTCTACATAGCACAAGAAACTATACTCAATATCTTGCAATAACCTATAAAGGAAAAGAATCTTTAAAAGAATATATATATATATATATATATATATATATATATATATATATATATAAAATATAAAATCTGAAGCACTCTGCTATTTACCTGAAACTAACACAGCACTGTAAATCAATTGAAAAGTGAAAGTTGCTCAGTTGTGTCCGACTCTTTGTGACCCCATGGACTAACCCGACAGCCTTCGCTGTTTATGGAATTCTCCAGGCCAGAATACTGAGCCATTCCCTTCTCCAGGGGATCTTCCCAACCCTTATCATACCCAGGTCCCCCACATTGCAGGCACATTCTTTACCATCTGAGCCATCAGGGAAGCCCAAAATTGCCAAGTAAATAAGATTAATAATAATAATAATAGATTTATAAAAGGAAATAACTGGTTAGATGGTAGATTTTAATTCAACCATATCAATAATCAGATTAAATGTAAGCCATACTAATTCAAAGATAGACTGTTAGTTTTAGATTAGACAAAAAGCAAGACCCAACTACATACTGCCTACTAAGAATACCACTTTAAATATAAAGGCATAAATAGATTAAAAGCAAAAGAATGAAAAAAAGGTATTCCATTCAGACACAACTCAAAAGAAAACTGAAAAATCTTTATTAATATTAAACTAGATGTCAGACAAGAACTATCACTCACTAGTACTACTCACTAGAGAGGCTTATTACATAATGAAAAGGGATTCAAATTCCCAAGAAGACAAAAACATTAATGATATTAAGTCTATAATTTCAACAACTTAGAGCTAGTGGAAAAATTTCTAGAAAAGCACATCTTACCAAAATTAGCACAAGAAGAAACAGAAATATTCAAAGAGCTTTGTATCCATTTTCAAAATTGAATTGATAATTAAAAATTTTTTAACAGGACTTCCCAGATGGTACAGTGGAAAACAATCTGCCTGCCAATGCAGAGGACACGGGTTTGATCTCTGGCCTGGTAAGATCTCACATGCCATACAGCAACTAAGTTCATACGCCACAACTGCTGAGCCTTGTGCTCTAGAGCCCCTGCAAGCTACAATACATCTAGAGTCCTTGCTCTGCAACGGGAAAAGTCACTGCAATTTGAAGCCCATGCACTGCAACAAAGAGTACTCCCTGCTAGCTGCAACTAGAGAAAGCTTGCACGCAGCAATGAGGATGTAGAACTAAAAACACATATATTTAAAAAAAAATTTTTTTTTAACTTTTTAACAAAGAAAATCCCAAATCAGATGGCTTTACTTATAAATTCTATCAAAGGTTTAAGGTCAAAACTAATATGGCTGTTACATAAACTCTTTGAGAAAAAGAAGGAAACACGTTTCAAGTCGTTTAATGAGGCTGGCATAACCCTGTTATGATAACCTCACAAAAAATTGTAAGAAAAGAAAATCATAGACCAATCAGTTCAGTTCAGTTGCTCAGTCGTGTCCGACTATTTGCAACCACATGGACGGCAGCACACCAGGCCTCCCTGTCCATCACCAACTCCCAGAGTTTACCTAAACTCATGTCCACTGAGTTGGGGATGCCATTCAACCATCTCATCCTCTGCCATCCCCTTCTCCTACTGCCTTCAATCATTCCCAGCATCAGGGTCTTTTCCAACGAGTCAGCTCTTTTCAAGTGGCCAAAGTACTGGAGTTTCAGGTTCAACATCAGTCCTTCCAATGAACACTCAGGACTGATCTCCTTTAGGATGGACTGGTTGGATCTCTTTGCAGTCCACGAGACTCTCAAAAGTCTTCTCCAAAACCACAGTTCAAAGCATCAATTCTTTGGCATTCAGGTTTCTTTATAGTCCAACTTTCACATCCATACATGACTACTGGAAAAACCATAGTCTTAACTAGACGGACCTTTGTTGACAAAGGAACGTCTCTGATTTTTAATATGCTGTCTAGGTTGGTCATAACTTTCCTTCCAGAGTAAGCATCATTTAATTTCAAGACTGCAGTCACCATCAGCAAAGATTTTGGAGTCCAAAAAAATAAACAGCCACTGTTTCCCCATCTATTTGCCATGAAGTGATAGGACCGGATGCCATGATCTTAGTTTTCTGAATGTTGAGTTGTAAGCCAACTTTTTTACTCTCCTCTTTCATTTTCATCAAGAGGCTCTTTAGTTGTTCTTCACTTTCTGCCATAAGGATGGTATCATCTGCATATCTGAGGTTATTGATATTTCACCTGGCAATCTTGATTCCAGCTTGTGCTTCATCCAGCTGAGCATTTCTCATGATGTACTCTGCATAGAAGTTAAATAAGCAGGGTGACAATATACAGCCTTGACATACTCCTTTTCCTATTTGGAACCAGTTTGTTGTCCCATATCCAATTCTAACTGTTGCCTCCTGACCTGCATACACATTTCTCAAGAGATAGGTCATGTCAGGTGGTCTGGTATTTCCATCTCTTTCAGAATTTTCCACAGATTGCTGTGATCCACACACTCAAAGGCTTTGGCATAGTCAATAAAACAGAAATAGATGTTTTTCTGGAACTCTCTTGCTTTTTTGATGATCCAGTAGATGTCAGCTATTTGATCTCTGATTCCTCTGCCTTTCCTAAAACCAGTTTGAACATCTGGAAGTTCACAGTTCACATGTTGATGAAGCCTGGCTTGGAGAATTTTGAGCATTACTTTACTAACACATGAGATGAGTACAATTGTGCAGTAGTTTGAGCATTCTTTGGCACTGCCTCTCATTGGGATTGGAATGAAAATTGACCTTTCCCAGTCCTGTGGCCCTGCTGAGTTTTCCAATTTGCTGGCATATTGAGTGCAGCACTTTCACAGCATATACCGTACATGAATAAATATAAGAAGTCCTCAATAAAACATCAACAAATCAAATTCATCATTATATTAAAAGGATAAATATTATTAATATGTGGAGCTTATGACAGGATTACAGTTGGTTTTACAATATGAAAACAATGGCTATAATTCATCCCATTAAAAACGTCAAAGAAAAAAAAATTTCAACTGATGTAAGAACATTTTTGACAAAGTGTCATACCCCTTCATGAAAGAAGAATTCTTAAAACACTAGGAAGAGAAAGGAATTCCATCAACCTGATAATGGGCATATATGAAGAGACAACAGTAAATGTCATTCTTGATGGTGAAATACTGACTGCTTCTTAGTTCAAGAACAAGATATCCACTGTCTCCAGAGCTATTCAACAATATATTGGAAGCTCTTTCTAGTACAATAATGTAAGAAAAAAATAAAAGGATAAAAATTAAAAAGAAAAAACAAACCAGTCTTTTTTGCAGTTGACACCCCACAATCTTTCACAGCATCAGGGTTTTTTCAAATGAGTCAGCTCGTACCATACAAATGAAAATTAAAAGAAAGCTGGAATAGCAATACTCATATCAGACAATACAGACTTTAAATACTATTGTAACAAAGACGGACTTTACATTAAGATGAAGGGATCTATCCAATAAAAAGATATACCATTATAAATATATATGCACCCAAAAAACTACTGGTTTTTCCAGTAGTCATGTACAGATGTGAGAGTTGGACCATAGACAGGATGAGTGCTGAAGAATTGATGCTTTTGAACTGTGGTGTTAGAGAAGACTCTTGAGAGTCCCTTGGAATGCAAAGATCAAACCAGTCAATCCTAAAGGTAATCAACCTTGAATATTCATTAGAAGAACTGATGCTGAAGCTGAAACTCCAATACTTGAGCTTCCTGATATGAAGAGCTGACTTATTAGAAAAGACCCTGATGCTGGGAAAGACTGAAGACAAGAGGAGAAGGGGATGACAGAGGATGAAATGGTTGGATGGCATAACCAACACAATGGACATGAGTTTGAGCAAGCTCTGGGAGATCGTGAAGGACAGGGAAGCCTGGCATGCTGTAGTCCATGTGATCGCAAAGAGTTGGACACAACTGAGCGACTGAACAACAGTGTGAGTGAAAGTCGCTCAGTCGTGTCCAACTCTTTGCGACCCTATTGACTATACAGTCCATGAAATTCTCCAGGCCAGAAGACCAGAGTGGGTAGTCCTTCCCTTGTCCAACAATAAATACACCCAAAATAAGAGTTCCTGAATATAGGAAGCAAATGCTAACAGCCAAAGAAGGAGAAATTGACAGCAACACAATAATAGTGGCAGACTTTAACACTCCACTTACATCAAAGGACAGATCATCCAGACAGAAAATCAATAAGAAAATGCAGACCTTAAAACATATTACATCCAATGTACTTAATTGATATCTACAAAACACTCTATCCAAAAGCTGCAGAATACACATTCTTTTCAAGTGTACATGGGACATTCTCTAGAACATATCATGGGCTGGGTCACAAAACAAGCATAGGTAAATTTATAAAAACTGAAATCATACCAAGCACCTTTTTGGAGCACAGTGCTCTGAAATTAGAAATCAACTACAAAAAAAAAAAAAAAAACAATGAACACGTGGGGGCTAAACAACATGCTACTAAACAACCAATGGATCACTAAAGAAATCAAAGATGTAATCAAACAATATTTAAAGAAAAATTAAAATGTTTAAAAAAAGCAATCCAAAGTCTTTAGGACACAGCAAAGGAAGTTCTAAAAGGGAAGTTTATAGCAATACAATCTTACCTCAAGAAACATGAAATACCTCACATAAACAACCTAATCTTACACCTTAAACAAACTAGAGAAAGAAGAACAAACAAAACACAAAGTTAGTAGAAGGAAAGAGTCATAAAGATCAGAGCAGAAATAAACAGCACAGAGAATAAGAAAACAATAGAAAAGATCGATGAAAGTAAAAACTGGACCTTTGAAGAGATAAACAAAATTGACTAACCTTTAGGAAGACTCATGGAGAACAAAAGGGAGAGGGCTCAAATCAATAAAATTTGAAATGAAAAAGAAAAAATTACAGTTGACACCACATAAATACAAAGGATCATAAGAGACTACTACAAGGACCTAAGTGCCAATAAAGTGGACAACTTAGAAGAAATGGAAAAATTCGTGGACAGGTATAATCTCCCAAAACAGAAGCAGGAAGAAATAAAAATATGAACAAATCAGTGACAAATACAGAAACTGAAAGTGTGATTTAAAAACTCCAAAGAAGGAAAAGTTCAGGACCAGATGATTCAGAGGCAAATTCTATAAACGATGTACAGATTTAACACCTATTCTTTTTCAGTTCAGTTCAGTCCCTCAGTCATGTCCGACTCTTTGTGACCCCATGGAATGTAGCACGCCAGACTTCCCTGTCTATTACCAGCTCCCAGAGCTTACTCCAACTCCTGTGCATCGAGTCAGTGATGCCATCCAACCATCTCATCTCTCAGCCCCTTATCCTCCTGCCTTCAATCTTTCCCAGCATCAGGTCTTTTCCAAAGAGTCAGTTCTTTGCATCAAGTGGCCAAACTATTGCAGCTTCAGCTTCAGTCCTTCCAATGAATATTCAGGACTGATTTCCTTTAGGATGGACTGGTTGGATCTCCTTGCAGTCCAAAGGACTCTCAAGAGTCTTCTCCAACACCACAGTTCAAAAGCATCAATTCTTCTGTGCTCAACTTTCTTTATAGTCCAACTCTCACATCCATATATGACTACTGGAAAAACCATAGCTTTGACTAGAGTGATCTTTGTTGGCAAAGTCAAGTCTCTGGTTTTTAACATGCTGTTAGGTTGGTCATAGATTTTCTTCCAAGGAGCAAGTGTCTTTTAATTTCATGGCTGCAGTCACCATCTGCAGTGATTTTGGAGCCTAAAAAAATAAAGTCTCTCACTGTTTCCATTGTTTCCCCATCTATTTGCCATGAAATTATGGGACTGGATGCCATGATCTTATAGTTTTCTGAATGTTGTGTTTTAATGAGAGTTTTTCACTCTCCTCTTTCACTTTCATCAAAAGGTTCTTAGTTCTTCTTTGCTTTCTGCCATAAGGGTGGTGTCATGTCCATATCTGAGGTTATTGATATTTCTCCTGGCAATCTTGATTCCACCTTGTGCTTCATCCAGCCCGGCATTTCTCATGATGTACTCTGCACAGAAGTTAAATAAGCAGGGTGACAATATACAGCCTTGACATAATCCTTTCCCAATTTGGAACCAGTCTGTTGTTCCATGCCCAGTTCTAACTCTCACTTCTTGACCTGCATACATATTTCTCAAGAGGCAGGTCAGGTGGTCTGGTATTCCCATCTCTTGAAGAATTTTCTATAGTGTTGTGATTCACACAGTTAAAGGCTTTGGTGTAGTCAATAAATTAGAAGTAGCTGTTTTTCCGGAACTCTATTGCTTTTTTGATGATCCAGTGGATGTTGGCAATTTGATCTCTGGTTCCTCTGCCTTTCCTACATCCAGCTTGAACATCTGAAAGTTCATGGTTCACATTCTATTGAAGTCTGGCTTGGAGAATTTTGAGCATTACTTTGCTAAGTGTGTGAGGTGAGTGCAACTCATCCTTTTTAAACTATTCCAGAAAACTACAGAGGAAGGAACACTCCCAAGCTCATTCTATGAGGCCATCATCACCCAGATACCATAACTAG
Organism: Cervus elaphus; assembly: GCF_910594005.1. NCBI lineage: Eukaryota > Metazoa > Chordata > Mammalia > Artiodactyla > Cervidae > Cervus > Cervus elaphus. The sequence continues at coordinate 37,167,726 of NC_057828.1, read as the reverse complement.
AGAACATACCACTAAAAAAATATAAAACATGAAGTCCAATATCACTGAAGAACATAGGCATAAAAATACGAGCAAAACAAATCCAACAAAGCATTAAAAGGATCATATACTATGATCCAGTGGGATTTATCCCAGGGATGCAAGGATTTTTCAATATTTGCAAATTAGTCAGTGATACACTGAATTAACAAATTAAAGAGCAAAAACTATATGATCATCTCAATAGATGCAGAAAAAGATTTTGACAAAATTCACCACTCATTTATGATTAAAAACTCTCCAGAAAGTAGATATAGAAGAAAAATACCACTACATACTAAAAACCAGATGTGACAAAGACAAGAATTTCTACTCTTGCCACTTTTATTCAACATAGTTTTTAAAGTCCTAACTATAGCAATCAGTGAAGAAGAAAAAAAAGAGTTCAAATTGGAAAAATAAAACTCATTATTTACAGATGACATGATACTACACATAGAAAATCCTAAATATGCTACCAGAAAACTATTAAGAGTTCATCAATGAATTCAATAAAGTTGCAGAATACAAACTCAATACACAGAAATCTGCTGCATTTCTATACACTAACAACAAAAGATCTAAAAGAGAAATTAAGGAAACAATCTCATCACATCAAAGAAAATAAAATTCCAGGAATATACTCACCTAAGGAGGCAAAAGACCTGTGTTCTGAAAATTCTCAGACACTGATGAAAGAAACCAAAGATATAGAAAAGATGTAAAGATATACCATGTTCTTGGATTGGCAGAAACAATATTGTCAAAATGATTACACTACCCAAGGCATCTACAGATTCAATGCAACCTCAGTCAAATTACCAATGCATTTTTTCAGAGAATGAGAACAAAAAGAATTTTCAGTTTGTATGAAAACACTGAAGACCCTGAATAACCAAAGGAGCCTTCAGAAAGAATAATGGAGCTGGTGGCATCAGGTTTCCCAACTTCAGAATATATTAGAAAGCAACAGTAATCAGAACAGTATGGTCTGGGCACAAAGACAGAAATATAGATCAATGAAACAAGATATATAGCCAGAAATAAATCAATGCATCTGTGGTCAATTAACCTATGAAAAACAAAGCAAGAATATACAAGGAGAAAACACAGTCTCTTCAATAAATAGTACTGTGAAAACTGGACAGCTACATATAAATGAATGTAATTAGCACATTCCTTAACACCATACACAGAAAAAAACCTAAATGTAAGACCAGATACTACAAAACTCTTAGAGAAAACTGCTGTATTCTCTATGTATGTCAGAATAGCGCTGACATAAATCACAGAAAACATCTTTTCAGATCCACCTCAAAGAGCAATGAAAATAAAAACAAAAATTAATAAATGGGACGTAATTAAACCTAAAAGCCTTTGTACAGCAAAGAGACTATAAACAAAATGAAAGAACAATTGACAAAATGTGTTTGTAAATAATGTGACTGACCTGAGACTAACCTCCAAAATATACAAACATCACATGCAGCTCAATATAAAAAAAAAATTTTTAATGGCCAGAAGATTGAAATAGACATTTCTAGAAAGAAAACATACACTTAGCCAAAAATCACATGAAAAAGATGCTCAACCTCACTAATTGATGTTGTTGTTGTTCAGTCCCCCAGTCATATCCAACACTTTGCGACCCCATGGACTACAGCATGCCAGGCCTCTCTGTCCCTCACCATCTCCCAAAGTTTTCCCAAGTTCATGTCCGTTGCATCAGTGATGTCATCCAGCCATTTCATGCTCTGTTGCCCCCTTCTCCTTCTGCCCTCAATCTTTCCCAGCATCAGAGACATTCCAATGAGTCAGCTCTTTGCATCAGAAGACCAAAATACTGGAGCTTCAACTTCAGCATCAGTCCTTCCAATGAGTATTCAAGGTTGATTTCCCTTAAGATTGACTGGTTTGATCTTGCTCTTCAAGGGGCCCTCAGGAGTCTTCTCCAGCACCACAGTTTGAAGGCATTAATTCTTTGGTGCTCCAACTTCTTTATGGTCCAGCTCTCAGAACCATACACGACCACAGCAAAGACCATAGCCTTGACTATACGGACATTTTTTGGCAGAGTAATGTCTCTGCTTTTTAATACACTGTCTAGGTTTGTCATAGCTTTCCTGCCAAGAAGCAAATATCTTTTGATTTCATGGCTGTGGTCACCACGTGCAATGATTTTAAAGCCCAAGAAGAGGAACTCTGTCACTACTTTCACTGTTTCCCCCTCTATTTGCCATGAAGTAATGGGGCTGGATGCCATGATCTTACTTTTTTAATATTTAGTTTTAAGCCCGCTCTTTCACTTTCCTTCTTCACCCTCATCAAGAGGATTTTTAGTTCCTCTTTGCTTTTTGCCATTAGAGTGCTATCATTAGCATATCTGAGGTTGCTGCTGTTTCCCCCACCTATCTTGATTCCAACTTGTAACTCAACCAGCCCGGCATTTCTCATGATGTGCTCAGTGTATAGATTAAACAAACATGGTGACATCAGTCAGCCTTGTCGAACTCCTTTCTCAATCTTGAAACAATCAGTTGTCCCATACAGGGTTCTAACTGTTGCTTCTTGACCCGCATACAGGTTTCTCATGAGACAGGTAAGATGGTCTGGTACTCCCACCTCTTTAAGAGCTTTCCACAGTTTATTATGATCTACATGGCCAAAGGCTTTGGCATAATTGATGAAACAGAGGTAGATGTTTTTCTGGAATTTCCTAGCTTTCTCTATGATCCAGCAAATGTTGGCAATTTGATCTCTGGTTCCTCTTCCTTTTCTAAATCCAGCTTGGACATATGGAAGTTCTTGGTTCATATAATGCTGAAGCCTAGCATGTAAGATTTGAAACATGACCCTACTAGCATGGGAGATGAGTGCATTAATTATTAAAGAAATGCAAATCAAAACTATAATGAGGTATCACTTCACACTGGTCAGAGTGCCCATCATCACAGTCTACAAACAATAAATGCTGGGGACAGTGGGGAGAAAAGGGAACCCTCCTACACTGTTGGTGGGAATCTAAATTGGTACAGCCACTGAGGAGAAGAGCTTTGATGTTTCTTAAAAAAATTAAAAATAGCACTACCATTTAATCCACCAATCCCACTTCTAGGCATACATTTGAAGAAAAATATAATTTGAAAAGATATGTGCACCTCAATGTTCACTTCAGCACTATCCACAATAACCAAGACATGCAATCAAAATAAATGTCCACTAATAGAAGGATGGATAAAGAAGATCTGGTACATACATACAATGGATTATAACTTAGCCATAAAAAATAATGAAATAATGCTATTTTCAACATGATAGACCTGGAAACTATCATATTAAGTGAAATAAGTCATACACAGAAAGACAAATATCATATGATAGTATTTATATGTGGAATCTAAAAACATGATACAAATGAACTTAATCACAAAAAAGAAACAGACTTACAGACTTAGAAAATAAATTTATGATTACCAAGGGGAACATGGAGGGGAGTGATAAAGAGGAGTTTGGGATTAATATATAACACACTATTATCATAAAACAGATAATCAACAAAGACCTACAGTACAGCATGGACTCCTCAATATACTATAATAACTCAAATGGGAAAAGAAACTACAAAAGAATAGAAATATGTATACATATAACTGGACACCTAAAAGCAACACAACATTGTAAATCAACTACATCACAATATAAATAAAAATTTTTTAATGTATTGCTATATCCTGTATTGCTTTTTCCAGTTTTGTTAAGATAATATTAACTAATCCTATTGTGACAATCATTTTCAATTATATATGTATCAAGTCACCAGGCTGTATTCCATAAATTTACAAATGATACTCTTGAAGAAAGACAAATACCAGACCACCCTACATGTCTCCTGAGAAACCTGTTTGCAGGTCAAGAAGTAGCAGTTAGAATCGAACATGGAACAATAGACTGGTTCAAAATTGGGAAAGGAGTAAGTCAAGGCCATATATTGTGACCCTGGATTTCAGCTTGTGCTTTATCCAGCCCTGCATTTCTCAGGATGTACTCTGCATAGATGTTAAATAAGCATGGTGACAATAGATGACCTTGATGTACTCCTTTTCCTATTTGGAACCAGTCTACTGTTCCATATACAGTTCTAACTGTTGCTTCCTGACCTGCATACAGATTTCTCAAGAGGCAGGTCAGGTGGTCTGGTATTCCCATCTCTTGAAGTATTTTCTACATTTTATTGTGATCCACATAGTCAAAGGCTTTGGCATAGTCAATAGAGCAGAAATAGATGTTTTTCTGGAACTCTCTTGCTTTTTCGATGATCCAGGAGATGTCAGCTATTTGATCTCTGGTTCCTCTGCCTTTTCTAAATTCAGCTTGAACATCTGGAAGTTCACAGTTCATGTACTGCTGAAGTCTGGCTTGGAGAATTTTGAGCATTACTTTGCTAGCATGTGAGATGAGTGCCATTGTGCAGTAGTTTGAGCATTCTTTGGCATTGCCTTTCTTTGGGATTGGAATGAAAACTGATCTTTTCCAGTCCTGTGGCCACTGCTGGGTTTTCCAAATTTGCTGACATATTGAGTGCAGCACTTTCACAGCATCATCTTTCAGGATTTGAAATAGCTCAACTGGAATTCCATCACCTCCACTAGCTTTGTTCATACTGATGCTTCCAAGGCCCACTTGACTTCACATTCCAGGATGTCTAGCTCTAGGTGAGTGATCACACCATCGTGATTATCTGGGTTATGAAGATCTTTTTTGTACAGTTCTGTGAATTCTTGCTACCTCTTAATACCTTCTGCTTCTGTTAGGTCCATACCATTTCTGTCCTTTATTGAGCCCATCTTTGCATGAAATGTTCCCTTGGTATCTCTAATTTTCTTGAAGAGATCTCCTGTCTTTCCCATTCCGTTGTTTTCCTCTATTTCTTTGCACTGATCAGTGAGGAAGGCTTTCTTATCTCTCCTTGCCATTTTTTGGAACTCTGCATTCAAATGGGTATATCTTCCTTTTCTCCTTTGCTTTTGGCTTCTTTTCTTTTCACAGCTATTTGTAAGGCCTCCTCAGACAGCCATTTTGCTTTTTTGCATTTCTTTTTCTTGGGGATGGTCTTGATCCCTGTCTCCTGTACAATGTCACGAACCTCCATCCACAGTTCTTCAGGCACACTGTCTATCAGATCTAGTCCCTTAAATCTCTCTCACTTCCACTGTATAATCATTAGGGATTTGATTTAGGTCATATCTGAATGGTCTAGCAGTTTTCCCTACTTTCTTCAATTTAAGTCTGAATTTGGCAATGTCTACTTGAGCCATGAAAAATAGCCTATCGTGATTTAAAACCACCATCTCGTTATTTTTACTTGTCCATATGTGTTTTCTCAGGTTTTCCTAGACCCATCCCTCTCTCCTAAACCCCCTACCACCTCAAGCAGGGGAAGCACTTTTCTCTCCAATTGAAAAACTCAATTGTGCCTTAGAACATGTAACATTTTGTGCCTTAGAACATGAAACATTTAATAAAGGAGTCACTTCCCCTAGTTACACAAATATGAATACACATACACATAAATGTGTGGGAAGATAAATGGATGACTGGAAATGGGAGGAACTGGTCAATCAATACTTTTGATAGTTACATATTCACACTATGTATGTATTGTAACTTATTTAACATGACTGAGAGACTAAACTGAACTGACTCCTCTGTTAAGGAGCATTTAAGTTGTTTCTAAAATTTTACTAATATAAATAGTGCTATGATAAATATATATTTGAAGATATACAATTATTTTCTTAGTGTGAGATTGCCCAGTCCAAAAGAATGAAATTGGGATACTCACATTTAGCCAACTATCCTCCACAAAAGCTCTAGGAATGTACACTATCAGAAGTACTTGAGATGGCTTGTTTTGCTTTATACCTGATTTGCTTAGATTTTTTAAAATTTCTGAAATCATCACAAATGAAAAATATTGAGTTGACTTTATTTGTATTGTTGTTGTTCAGTCACTAAGTCATGTCTGACACTTTGCAAACCCATGAACTGCAGCACACCAGGCTTCCCTGTCCTTCACTATCTCCCTGAGTTTGCTCACTCATGTCCATTGAGTCAATGATGCCATCCAACCATCTCATCCTCTGTCGCCACCTTCTCTTGTCCCCAGTCTCTCCCAGCATCAGGGTCTTTTCCAATGAGTCAGCTCTTCATATCAGGTAACCAAAGTATTGGAGCTTCAGCTTCAGTATCAGTCCTCCCAACAAATATTCAGAGTTGATTTCCTTTAGGATTAACTGGTTTGATCTCCTTGCTGTCCAAGGGACTCTCAAGAATCTTCTCTAGCACCACAGTTTGAAAGCATCAATTCTTCCACGCTCAGCCTTCTTTATAGTCCAACTATCACATGCATACATCACTACTGGAGAAACCACAGCTTTGACTATATGAACCTTTGTCAGCAAAGTGATTTCCCTGCTTTTTAATATACTGTCTAGGTTTGTTGTCTAGATTATTTTTCCCATATAACTGTCCTAGCATCTTTATCAAAACTCATTGACCATATGTGTATGGTCTATTTCTAGACTACGATTCTGTTTTGTTGATTGAATAAGTCCTTAAGTCAGTAATGTAAAATTTTCAACTTTGACCTCCTTTTCCCAATTGTTTTGGAAATTCTAGGCTTTTTGCATTTCCATATAAATTTGGAATCAATGTGCCAGTTTCTACCTAAAAAGTTTGCTGTTGTCTTGATTGATACTGCATTGAATCTATAAATCTTTTGAGGGAAAACTTACACATACCTTGTGACTCAGCAATCTCTTCCTATGTATACATCTTAGAGACTCTTGGACAATTCACAAGGAGACATGTGCAAGGATGCCTCTAGTGCCACTGTTTGTAACAGAAAGATACCAACAATTCCCTTCATCAGTTGAAAGAATAAATGGTATTTATACGTAAGTAAATTAAGAGATATTATATGGCAGTTAACAATGAACTGATTCATAATCTTTAAATTTTTAAAGGATATACATAATATGATTCTATTATTCTATTAATATTATATTGAGAATATGAAAAGCCAAAGATGCTATTTTACAATGCAAATATACATGGGAAAACTGTAAAGAAGCTGTGAAAGTGAAGTCACTCAGTGGTGTCCGACTCTTTGCAACGCTATGGACTGTAGCCCACCAGGCTCCCCCTCCATGGGATTCTCCAGGCAAGAATACTGGAGTGGGTTGCCATTTCCTTCTCCAGGGGATCTTCCCAACCCAGGGATCGAACCCAGGTCTCCCGCAATGCAGGCAGACGCTTTAACCTCTGAGCCACCAGGGAAGCCCTTAGATAATATTAAATAGAAGAATCAAAATACGGGTAATTTTCTAGTGAAAGGAAAATGATGAGTACATAACATTGAAGTGTTATTCTCTATGGCATACATTACATTTTACACTGTCTTTTTATATTTCATATTTAATAAAAATTCATTTTTAAAAAGAAAGAGCAAATAATTTTGTTGGAGGAGGAAATAAGAGTAAATTAAATCTCACATTAGCGAAACAGGTCAAAAGCACCATAGTTTGTGCAGGCCGCTATAACAGACTACCATACACTAGGAGACTTATAAACAATGGAAATTTACTTCTCATAGTTCTGGAGGTTGGGAGTCCAAGATCAAGGCACTGGGATATTGATATGAACCCATTTCCCAGTACATTGATGTCACATGCATTCTCACATGGCAAAAGTGGGGAGGGAGCTCTCTTGGGTCTCTTTTATAGGGGTACTAACACCATTCATGAGAGCTCCACCTTTATGACCTAATCACCTCCTGGTTTCAGGCCCCAATACTATCACTTTAGGGAGTTAGGATTTTAAGATATAAATGTGGGGGTGTACAAAAACATTTAGTCCATGACAAGCACTTATGATTCTTTTACTTTTAAAAATGTATAATTGCTTATTCATACCTTTCTATGTTTGACCTATGAATAACAAAATGATGCTCTAAATAATATCTGGAGTCACCAATGTGAACATTTTAACACTGTGGTTTTTGACATTCACTGCCTCCACAGTAACAAATGCACTTTAAACTGTGAGAATTAATCTTTGGATAAAAACACCATGTAAGATAAAGCAGCCTTTCTCTTCTGCCTCTCCATTTTCTTTCAGGTCTCTCTAGTGCACAAACCTTCTGTACTTAGGGGTAAGCACTGTGTCTTTAAAGCAGTAGTCATTTTGATAAATGGATGTTCCATGAGTGTTTGGACATGTGTCAGATGATGCCTGTCATTTGTCAAGTAGCAAATATAAAACTCTCTAACTCAAGAGGAAGTAACAACTCTTTCAAACCAAGAAATATTGGTAGCATCAGGAAGTTCAACAAACAAGAAGGCTGAGCCCCGTGGATTTCTGAAACCTTTTGAATAATAAGCTATTCTGCTGTATTTGTTATTTTTAGGTCTGCCTCCTCTGCTCACCTCAAGGGCAGGGTTAAGCCTTGCTCATTTTTGAGTCCTTTATACTTAGGACTGGTTTTCAATAAGTGTCCTTGATTGATACTCTGACATTTAGTTTTTGATGACTCTTTACAATAATAACATGTCTTTTTCACTGTATATTTTCAAATCCTGTATTTTTGCACCAAATACTGAATCCTTTGAAAATTTCAACACACTTTCACAATATTTTGGAGACATTAATCAAGTAATTATTTGATACTGAGAAGGTACTACCAGTGGTACAGATTAAAAATTAATCCCTGGCTGCTTTTAATTAAATTTTGTGTTTGGTGCTAACAAAAAAGTACTCGAAGCCTTCAACAACCACCCTGGGCTTCAAAGACATTAATTATTACTCAGATATCTTACCTTTATCATTGCAGCTCAGCAAGAAAAGAACCTCTCCTGGAATGTTTTCCTATTATGCTCTCACTACAGAGAGTACATGACTGTGAGGAACAAAGCCAAGAAAGGAAATAGTCGAAGGAATAAAGCACGTGAAGTTTGACTGCAGTGAAGGTCCTTCCAGTCAAAGGGCTCTCCAGTTCACAGGAGGCCCAGAATTTTTCAAGAATGTATGCTCAAGTTCCAAACATGAAGCCACACATTTAAGTCATAAGAAGCCAATCCTTCGGCCACCAGAAGAAGCAAGTTATTTGGGAGCTCTGCTAGGAGCAAAAGAACCCTCACCAGCCATACCCAGATTTAGGCATGACATGGTCCTTCATAACCATATGTCAAGAAAAGGCTAACTTTTATGCTTCTTTCTTGATGATTCTAAAAGCAAATGGAACTGAAAAGTGAGCTTATCACCAGGAGGTGAAGAACAAGTTCTCTTCATCTCCCTGACACGCCCCCTGAACAACGCATTGGGATTTTCTTTCTTTGGGAAACATCACAAAGTCAAGTCTCAGTATTTGGAAACATGTTACACTCAGCTCAGTGTTTTCTCAGTTCATTTAGTAGCTCTTTCCAAACGATCTGGGGCTTCCCTCATAGCTCAGGTGGTAAAGAATCTGCCTGCAATGCCGGAGACCCCAGTTCAATTCTTGGGTCGGGAAGATCTGCTGGAGAAGGGATAGGCTACCCACTCCAGTATTCTTGGGCTTCCCTTGTGGCTCAGCTGGTAAAGAATCCACCTGCAATGTGGGACACCTGGGTTCGATCCCTGGGTTGGGAAGATCCCCTGGAGAAGAGAAAGGCTACCCACTCCAGTATTTGGGCCTGGAGAATTCCATGGACTGTATAGTCCATGGGAAGGCAAAGAGACGGACATGACTGAGCAACTTTCACTTTTCACTTTCCAAAAGATCTTGGATGACCCTTTTCCATGAGGACCATAGAATTTAGAGGGACAGGAGGTCTTGAGACCATACTTGGATGCCTCTCACCTGAGTTTTCCTAAGCCTCACAACTCCCCCACCCATACATATCCAATTTAGTTAGTTCTACAAATAAATCTTAAATCCTTCAAGGGTAGATGTCATGGCATTTTCACCTTCTCTATGCAGATGTTTGACATGGTGTGTTTTCTTACCAGCTTAGAACAACATACATTTATTACTTCATAGCTTCCACAGGTCATAAATCTTGGCACAACTTACATCAGTCCTCTGCTTAGGGTTTAACAAGGCTGCAATAAAGGCGTTGGCTAATCTGTACTCCTGTCTGAGGTCTTCTTCCAACCTCACCATTTTTTGACAAGATTTATTTCTTGAGGTTGTAGTAGTAAGGCTCTCAGCTCCTGGAGTCTGCCTATCACTTGCTGTCACATAGCCATCTTCACAACACAGTCTTTGGCTTCTTAAGACTAACAAGAGACCATTTGTTGCTACTTCTTTGCTCTTACCTCTTGATTTATATGGCACATTCTTAAGGAATTATTCTGCATGTGCCTTAAGACAGAAGATGAAGTCCACTAAGCCTCCAGGCATACTACTCTTTTGTCTTGGGATTTATTGTCTTTGTGAGAAACAAGTAGTATTCATTCTCTGAAATTCTAGAGTTTACAGAAACTTGAGGAAAGCCTATATCGTGTAGTGATAAATAAATAAACCTCGAGACAGAATTCTATAGTGATTACCTATTTTCTTCCTAATCTGAGTTGGTTTCTGACCTATTCTCATCTCTATGTTAATTCAGCTTAACTCCCCAATTTATAAAGACAAACAATATTGTTAATAAAATCTCTGAATGAGAACTATTATCATTTGCTAGGTCTATCTACATGTAACACTATTAGTAAGAAATGAACAGTAGATTCTCGTATTATTCTCTCTAAATTTCTTCTCACTAGAATACAGGTTAAAAAATGCAAACCACAGCAGTTAGGAGAGTGGTTTTGGTCTGGCTTGGAGCTCCATGTTGTGGGGTCTTGTTTGGTACAGTTTAATGTGACGTGTTCACTTCTTCATTCTTGAGGGCTTCCTGGTGGCTGTCGATTTCTACGATGTGAACATCCTTTCGGCCATTTGGATGACAGGAAGGAGGCTTTAAACCCCTTTCAACAAGAAGAATCGCTCTCTGCTTGGAGAGAAAATGAACGTGGATCCCTAACTGTGGAAGAAGCAAAAATGAAGTGCCACTCCCTGCAATGCTCCAGCAACAGAATCACCACTTAATTCCCTATGCCAACTCTCGTCTTGGCTGTACAAAATGGCTAAAGTACACTTCTCTCTCCCTCCACAATTCTGTCACAAAGACACATGAAGTTAAGAACAATATGGCAGGTATGGATGTTGAAAAACTCTCCAAGGTCTCTGATTCTGTGGTCCTCCTTTTTGAGTAAAACTTTTCAAAAACTAATGAATTTTTAGGCTAGAGGTAGAGACAGAAATGAAGCAACCAGAGATAGACTTAAGACTTTCAGGATCAAGGATGACAACACACCACGTGGTAAGAGATGAAGAAGCAAACTAAGCAGAGACTGTGAACGGTGAGTGGGTACTGTTAACAAGTGAATACTGAAGCGGTGTTGTAAAGAATAAGGAGGACACAGGAGCAGTTTAAAGCGGTAATAAAATCACTTTTGTAGGAAATGAAAGCCAAAGAGATGGAGTTTTCTTTTTTCTTTTTTTTTTTTTTGACATGTGTTTTGTTCTGTTCAAGCTGCTATTAACAAAATTCCATAGATTGGGTAGTTTAAACTACAAAAATTTATTTCTCCCAGTTCTGAAGACGGGGAAGGCTGAGATCAGGGTGCCAGCATGATTGGGCTCTGGTTTGTCTCAGTCAAGTCCGACTCTTTTGTGACCCCACGGACTGTAACCTGCCAGGCTCATCTGTCCATGAGATTCTCCAGGCAAGAATACTGGAGTGGGTTGCCATTTCTTACTCCAGGGGATCTTCCTGACCCAAGGATCAAACCTGCATCTCCTATGTCTCCTGCACTGGCAGGCAGGTTCTTTACCACTAGTGCCACCTGGGAAGCCTGGTGAAGCCCTTCTTTTTCCTGGTTTACATATAGCCTTTTTACTGTGCCCTCACATGGGAAAGAGAGAAACTCTGGCCTGTTCATCCTCCCATAAAGGCACCAGTTTCTCCATGAAGCCTCCACTGTCATAATCTCATCCAAGCCCAATTATTTCCCCAAATCTTCAGCTCCATATACCATCCCACTAGGAATGAAGGACTTCAGTATAAGAACCTGGGGGAATACAAACATTGAGTCCATAGGATGCTGGGCTTTGAGGTTTTAGCTGTCTGTTTATAAATTAGTTATAAGATGCTGACTATTCTCAGAATAATATTGTCTAATCTCAGAATATTCTCAGAAAAATAACTGAATAAATTGCAAAGGAAAAATTATATACTAAGAATTATATTGCCTGGTATTTTACCACCAGGAAAATGCTAGAAACCAACATTTCTAACATTCTCCCCTGAAATATTCAATTTATTCTTGCGACTGATCCTAGAATTCACCAACTCGAGTGCTGAAGCACCCACAACACAAAATTTCAAAGAATTTCAGAGCTGGTAGATCATCTTATCCAATTATTCGGCCTTCTTTCCTTTTGAAGATGAAGAAACTGGGACACAAAGAGGGCTGAAGATGACTGTTGAGATCTTTTCTAACCCTGAGGATATATAATCTTAGGAACTAGTTTGCTAAAGTTCTCACAATTCTTCTAAATAAGTGAACAATATCTCACACTGACCCTATTTATATAATTATTAGTTAGCAACTACTGATTTTCAACTTATTTGGATGATAAACATGAAAGAGAGCAAGAAGAGATGACTGGTTCTGAATCATTCATGTCCACCAAAGGTATTTTAAGCTTCTCCTGGGAATGAGAAATAACTCTTATTTCACTTTTGAAGCCAAGTTTTACAGAGAGACTGGCATTAATCACCACCTAAAAACCTTCTTTCCACCATGTCATTGACAGATGCAGTTAGTAATGCCCATAACTTAAACACAGTGTCATTCAAACTGAATCAAACAAATTCCAGGAATTCACTGCCTATGACAGGAAACACCAACCCAAAGGCACTCTAAGGACAGACAGAAAAATGAAGAGGTACTGAATTTGAGGAAACAGCAAAAACAAAAATATTCCCTGTGTTTAAACTGAATGAGGGAAGTGAAGATTAACTGTCAACACCCAAATTCTCACTGTTTGTCCACAGCCTTCTCCTCATTTTCTTTCTCCCCACATCTCATTCTCTCACTCACCTTGTAGGCACACACAAAGGAAAGAAAACAAAGGAAAAACTACCTTGCCTCACAGATAAGGAACCAGAGGTGCAGAGAACTGAAATGGAATGCCAAATTTCATGCAAAAAGTGTTTGCTAGAATTAGAATTAGCTTGTAGTCTATTAGACCAATCATTAAATAAGCAGAAAGAACCCAATTCCTTTACATCATTGAAAATTAGCAACTACAAACAAAGCCAGTGGTGGAGATGGAATTTCAAATTCTAAAGGATGATACTATGAAAGTGCTGCACTCATATGCCAGCAAATTCGGAAAACTCAGCAGTGGCCACAGAACTAGAAAAGGTCAGTTTTCATTCCAATCCCAAAGAAAGGTAGTGCCAAAGAATGTTCAAACTACGGCATAATTGCACTCATTTCACATGCTAGCAAAATAATGCTCAAAATCCTTCAAGCTAGGCTTCAGGAGTATGTGAGCCAAGAACTTACAGATATATACGCTAGATTTAGAACAGGCAGAGGAACCAGAGATCAAATTTCCAACATCCATTGGATCATAGAAAAAGCAAGAGAATTCCAGAAAAACATCTGCTTCTGCTTCATTGACTACGCCCAAGCCTTTAACTGTGTGGATCACAACAAACTGGAAAATTCTTAAACATATTGGAATACTAGACCACCACCTGCGAAACCTATATGCAGGTCAAGAAACAACAATTAGAACCAGACCTGGAACAAGAGATTGGTTCAAAATTGGGAAAGGAGTACATCAAGGCTGGATATTGTCACCCTGCTTATTTAACTTATATACATAGTACATCATGCGAAATGCTGGGCTGGATGAAGCATAAGCTGGAATCAAGATTACCGATTACCGGAAGAAACACCAATAACCTCATATATGCAGATGACACCACCCTTACGGCAGAAAGCAAAGAGGTGATGAATGTGAAAGAGGAGAGTGCAAAAGCTGACTTAAAACTCAACATTCAAAAAATTAAGATCATGGTGTCCAACCCCATCACTTCATGGTAAATAGATGGGGAAACAATAGAAACCGTGAGAGACTTTATTTTGGGGGGCTCCAAAATCACTGCAGATGGTGATTAGAGCCGTGAAATTAAAAGATGCTCCTTGGAAGAAAAGCAAACCTAGACAGCATATTAAAAAGCAGAGATATAACTTTGCCTACAAAGGTCCATATAGTCAAAGCTATGGTTTTTCTAGTAGTCATGTACGGATGTGAGAGGGGAAATAAAAAAAAGGCTGAGCGCCAAAGAACTGATGCTTTCAAACTGTGGTGCTGGAGAAGACTCTTGAGGGTCCCTTGGACGGCAAGGAGATCAAACCAGTCAATCCTAAAGGAAATCAACCCTGAATATTCATTGGAAGGACTGATGCTGAAGCTGAAGCTTCAATACTTTGGCCACCTAATGCGAAAAAAGACGACCCTGATCCTGAGAAAAATTGAGGGCAGGAAGTGAAGGGGACAGAAGATGAGATGGCTGGATGGCATCACTGATTCAATGGACATGAGCGTGAGCAAACTCCAGGAGATGGTGAAGGACAGGGAAGCCTGGAATGCTGCAGTCCATGGGGTCACAAAGAGTTGAACAGGATTGAGCAACTGAACAACAACACCATGCACGTAGGAGGACTTAAACAGTACATTAAAGATATAGATCACAGCCTTATAAAAATTAAGATCTCCTGCAGAGATTGGATACAATTAAAAAACTGTCTAGTGACTATCTAGTGAGATCTGATATACCCAGTTGGTAAGAGGTTTAATCCTTTTTTTGTTTCTTCATTTCATCCTATTAATTTTGATTTATGGAAGGTGGAAAGACTTCCCCTTTCTTCCAGAAATGGAATTAATTGCAGCACTTTAATAATCTTAGTGAACCCCATATCCCTTGTGAAAATGAGAGAAGAGCCCAAGATTCTAAGTAGATAAAACAAATTTACAGGGAATGTGGGTGGGAAAGAAATGAAAAAACTATTCCAGACTAAAAGTCTTATATGTTTCAGACATAAGAAGTAATAGAATTTGAGAGGCAGAATTCAGTTTTATTGAATCACGCAATTTATAATATCTAAAGATTTTGATTACCTTCTCTAAGGGAATTTACTTAAATATTTAGTGAGAACCACAGCAGCCTTTCAGTACTCATACATGCATGCCATGCCTTTTAAAGAACATACTGCTGCTGCTGCTAAGTCACTTCAGTCATGTCTGACTCTGTGTGACCCCATCCCTGGGATTATCCAGGCAAGAACACTGGAGTGGGTTGCCATTTCCTTCTCCAATGCATAAAAGTGAAAAGTGAAAGTGAAGTCGCTCAGTCATGTCTGACTCTTCGCGACTCCATGGACTGCAGCCTACCAGGCTCCTCCGTCCATGGGATTTTCCAGGCAAAACTATTGGAGTGGGTTAATTAAATTGTTAATTAAATGTTCTGATTAAAGAACATAATTAAGTAGAAAAAATGAGGAAGTCATAAAATACAATTTTTCCCCCAAGCAACAACAGCTTCTTCTCAATCTATGCTTACACTAGGAAAGGCCAAGGTCACGCAAGCCAAACAACTTACAAGCCCAATAAGGAACAGACAAGTGTAGGTAGTTTCTAATAGAACTGATTTGGGCTAGAAATTCTGTGAACATCACTAAAGCCTGAATTTTAACAAGCAAAACTTCAAGGGGGAAGTAGGGAGAGGAGTACTTAAATAATCCACGAGAAGAAAGGTACAAGAAAAAATTTCTACATGAATTGACTTTGCCCAGCAACATGGGAATTCACATTTCCATACTACCACCGTACAATCCCTCACAGAAAACAATTAGTCTAAATCTACACCATCATTTTTTTATTTCTACATCTAAATAGAAATGATGATTCTCCAATACTACAGGAAATGTCAATTGCATTAGTGAACCATGCTACACAGTAGGAAATTATAGACAGATACAGATATGAGCCCCAATTCCGTTTTGTTGGCCCACATAACCAAGACCACTTTCCCTTCTTTTCCCACTCTCCCTCATCTCAGTTTCCAGCACCAACTCTAATGACCAAAGCAATACCTCTCATAAAAAGTCAAGAAGCATTTTAAATGTTCTATTTAATTCTATCTGGCAAATATTTAGCAGCAACTGTGTGGCACACATTGTACAAGGCAAGTATTAATTAGGCATCTCCCTGTTTTCAAGGAGTTCATCACTTAATGTACTCACTGGGATGACATATAAAGATATGGTAAGTATAAAGACTAAAAAGGAAGAACAAAGAAAGAAAGAACAAAGTCAGGAGCAGATTATATACCACTAAAATACTAATCTAATAGCAAAAAACAACTGTTTCTGAGGCTCCGGAGTGAAAGGGCCTCGGACAAAGTAGGGCACATGTGCCATCACCAATCATCTGCATT
Organism: Cervus elaphus; assembly: GCF_910594005.1. NCBI lineage: Eukaryota > Metazoa > Chordata > Mammalia > Artiodactyla > Cervidae > Cervus > Cervus elaphus. The sequence goes on along the minus strand of NC_057828.1, from coordinate 37,151,107 downwards.
ATTGGGTCTCATGAGATAGTATTCAACTGATACTCATTCGTACTGATACCCCTGATACCCACTTAGTTGGCACCATTTAAAATTATAAAATGTGAGCACCAGAAGGGGCCTTAGAGATCAGGTAGTCTTATTCCCTCATTTTAAAACTCAGACTAGAGATTAAAATATTGGTTTCTAATTCCATAATCAACTTGTTGAATGGTTAAGATCAGAATGAAGGCAAAGTTCCCTGTGTTTGTTCAGCTACACCGCATTGTCTCCTATTCCTATGACATTTGCCCTGTATACATCCAAATTCTCATTGCTTGTCCACTGAAAGCTCTACCTTCACCTTGGAGCTCCTCTTACCATTGTGGCTCTACTGGCCTCAGTCTTCTTTGAGTTCCTACAACACTTGTAGGCTAAGCCACACAGTTGTCCTAATAACATTCTATTGTTTCTCGTAGGAAATGCTCACAAACACACTGTAGGTGACTGGAGGGTAGGGACTGATTACTGCTCGTCTGTTCCTGGTTTCTACTGGGCATAGACAACGTGGCTCTAAATACCTGTTCAGTGGTTGAATCATCATTAAATGTAACTTAATTGCTTCTGTCCACCTATGTTGAATATATCAACTACCTTTATTGCCTCAAAAAGCCAGACTTCTCTTCAAAGTAACATCTGCTTTCTCACGGGGTAGCTAATCCAAGCATTCATGTTTCAAAACTCAAAAGACATTCAACTTAGGTTCACATAAGGCAAAAGATTAAAGTGTTCTATTGTTTAGTTTGGGAACATTTGATTTTGTTCTATAGGTAGACCTTGGATAAGTCACTTAACCTCTCTGAATCATGGGCTCCTCATCTCTAATATGGGGATAGCAGTATCTACTTTATATGTAGATAATATTGTCATGAAAGCCAGTAACAAAGCATTGGAATGCCCTTTTCCTCTATATCCCACTGTTCCCTGTGACCTAAATCCAGATCCTGTGCCTCATTCTGCTAATTCCTTGTACAGTTCCAGCAAATATCCAGAAAGTTGGCTAAAACGGGCTTAAGGGACTTCCCTGGTGGTCCAGTGGTTAAGAATCGGCCTTGCGATACAGGGGACGCGGGTTCGATCCCTAATCAGGGAACTAAAATCTCACATGCCATGGAGTAACTAAGCAGGCACACCACAACCACTGAGCCCTCGAGCCACAGCTAGAGAATTGTGTGCCGCAACAACATATCCCGCATGACACAACAGAGATCCCACGTGACGCAGCTAAGACCTGACATGGCCGAATACATAAATTAATTAAAATGTTAAATAAATAAATAAAATAAAATGGGCTTAAGATGGGACTCCTCCGTAAGACATCTGTGTTTCAGCAGAATACTTCTAATGTAAAACTTGCTCAAGCCCCAAAGGCTCCTATGTCCTCTCGGATGACAGGCAGTGGTGCGGACATTCAGCAAGGGAGCCCTGCCGGCACTCCTCAAGCCATGTCACGCAAACAGGAGCTTCAAATTGTCTGGCTCCTCATATATATTCCAGTCTCAGCTCTGCCTGGGTTTCAAGTTACTTCTTTCAAAAATAAGGGCAACAGTTGAGATGGTCACAAAAACCCTTTCCAGCTCTAGAATTCTACGCCACCCTTTCTACCCAGAAGACAGCTGCTAAACAAGGACCAGTAGTCATGATGTTAAGTGTAACCAAGTAGACAAAAATAACCATTTAGTAACACTAGACCTATAGAAAATTATGATGGTTAGGAAAGCCAGAAGTAAAAAATGCTATTTTCCCTGATTTTTATAGTGTGTTTGTACATTTAAAAAAATAAAAATAAAGGCACTTTTCAGATTGAAATGAAAATAATATATATTGCATATATACTCTGTGGATGGGCCAGGAAAAATAAGTTATTTTCAAAGAACAGGTGGAAAAAATGATTTTTCAAGTGAAATAAAATTATTTAGCAACATTACAGCACATTTATATATCTTCAGGGGCTTCTCAGGTGGCACAATGGTAAAGAATTCATTTGCAATGTAGGAGATGCGGGTTAGATCCCTGGGTCAGGAAGGTCCCCTGGAGGAGGAAATGGCAACCCACTCCAGTATTCTTGCCTGGAAAATCACATGGACAGAGGAGCCTGAAGGGCTACAGTCCACTGGGTTGCAAAAGAACTGGACCTGAGTTAGCCACTAAATAACAACAATACATCCTCAAAGTCTGAATTTTAGCCCTTCATCTACAGGGTTAGAGCCCACTGCCCTACTCCATTCATCATCCCCCCCCCCCCCCCCCCCGCAATGCCTTGGTCATTTACAGTGTGCTAGGGAGAAGAAGAAGAGAAGAAGAAGAATGGGCCTCTCTGGATGGATCCCAAGGACTGCAGATGACACAGGAGAGATATATGTATCTGTGGCTAATGACCCCTTGTTCTAATTCTTAAAATATTTAAGGTCTCTTTTCAGTTGGTGAGGACCCAAGTCTTCTATGGCTCCTGAATGGAAACTCCAAAGTATCTCACTGTCAATCAAATAAATGAATATTTTATCTTAATAACATGATGCCCAGCAGCAATACTAACTATGGGATTATGATCAAGTCATGCCAGAGCTTTCATTCCCTGAGCTATGAGACGAAGTTATCAAAAGAGTCAATCTTGAGGTTTCCATCAAGCTATATTTTATCTCATAATACTGAGTATATCAAAGCAGTGACTGTGGATTGATTTTTTTCCCCATGATGTCACAAGAGATGGAAAGGTAAATGCAGTGATTAGTGCAGGAAAGGATTAAGTAGACAACACATACATAGAGCAAGAGATAAAAGAAAGACCCTGAGGTATCAAGGCACAATATTATATGTGTCTTAACAATCTGCAGCAAACCAGGAGGGGTCCAGAATGGCCCAACTGCAAGTTCCCTTCCCCACTGTGCTCCCTAGGTAAGGTGCTAGGGAGGTACCTTGGTACCTTGCTTCCAGGATCCCAGGTTCATCTCCCATAGCTTCTCCCCTTTTTCAGTATCTTCCCCAAAAAAGGATGCATAAAATGTAGATTTGGGGCCTCTTGCTTATCTGAAAATGCCTTTTCCTTCCTCACTTTTCACAGAGAGTCTGACTGGGTTTAGAATTCTAGTTTGATGACTGTGACCAGGTCACACCATTCGTTCTTCATGACCCTTGAAGGGATTGTTCCATTAATTTCTAGAGGATCAGGTTGCTGCTAAGAAGCCTGATCCAATTTTTATTCCCAATCCTTTCTTTGGACCTATTAATTCTCTTAGTGTTCCAAAAATTAACAACAATTTGACCTGATTTTTCTCTTCCAAGTTTTGGTGCTGGCTGCTTGGCAGTTCTTCCCCTCTTGAGACTCAAATTCCTTGGTTTGGGGAATTAATCTCACATTACTGTTTTCATTCATTTCTTCACCTATATCTTCTCTATTCTCTCTCTACATAACTGTCAGTAGACACAGAAAACTGCAGTTTTTCTCTCCAATTGTCAGTTTCTTTGCTTCCTGTCAAAGTTCAACTTTCATTGAAGGCTCCCATTTTATTTAGCACCACACATTTTTATGCTCTTTCCTTCTCTCTGATTTCTCTTTTTAGTATAGGATACATTGAAACTTCTAACATCTCTCTGAGGATATTATGAGATTTTTTTGAAGTGTTCTCTTTTCTACACTTTTTTTTTTAGTGTTCTCTGTTTATACTTTGTACAATTTGAATTTCAGTGTAAGTACATGTGTGCTTTCTTTCAGAGAGGTTCTAAAATAACAACCTGAGTCTGAAATATTTCTAACATTAATTCCTGTCATTCATATTTAAAGCAAAAATGGTAACAAGCTGACTGACCTCTGTGTGTATTGGTGGTCTTGCCAGTTGCTGGCTGGACACTGTCCCGTGACCTTTTCTTCTCTGTTGCAAAAGAGACACCTCTGAGCAACTGCCTGCCATTTGGTATTCCAAGAGCAGAGTAGGGAAAGGAGCTGGGGTTCCCAGTGTTCGATGTGCAGACTCTGGTTTCATTCCCTTCATTCAGCCCTGTGCCTCTGCTCACCCCAGAGCAGGGTTTCTCAGACTCAGCACTAATGGCATATGGGGCTAAACAATCCTTTGCTGTGGGAGGCCATCCTGGACACTGCTGGGCTCTTTAGCCTCTCTAACCACTAGACACCAGAAGTTTCCCAGGTTCTGACAATTAAAAAGGTCTCTAGATATTGGCAAGCTTCCCCCAGATGGTGGGGAGCAAAACAGTCCCTGCTTGAGAACCCAGGCCTGCCAAGTGCCTGGGCTCCTTGAGGTAGCGGTTTCTGCAGTCTGTTTTCCCAGCTGTAGATGTCTAGGCTCCTACAGAAGCAAGGGTAGGGGGGCTGCCTGGTACTGTGGGGTATGGGAGGGAAAGTGCAGGTTTAAATGTCGTACATAGATTGATTTTCCTGTACTTTATCCTTGCTATCAGTGGTACCTGGGGACACCATGATTGGTACCTCCAACCATGCTGCCTTTCTGAGAATCACATGAGTGTTGTTTGATAACATCTACAAGCACAAATTACAGCTTTATCTCATTGCTGTATCAGTCTCCACCCCTACAACCTCTTTACCTATTCCAGAAATGTTTGGGTACTTCCAGCCCACTCCTGACTTCTCTCCTTCCTCTTGACTATTGAACTGAAACTTTTATGTCTTGCACCAGCATTTAAGTGGACTTTTAGAAGGACGCGGAGGTGAACCACGTGTTCAAAGCTCCATGCTCAACTAGAAATTTGTACTATTATTTTATAACTTCAATTCTTTGTTTAGATAAATATAGGAGAAATTTCTTTAGCAGTTATCCTGAAAATTTTATGGACTAATTATATAGCATGGTACTGATCATCCTTGTCATTTTTTTTTCCTAACTCAAGTCAATTACCTCATGTTTCCAGGAGATTAGCTTTAATAGTTTAAGGAAAATGGAGGAGCTGACAGAATCCAGGGCCTCTTTTCAAGAAAACTCTTTTTGTAACTCTTCTGTAACTTTTTAAAACTTAAAACTCTCAAAAGCCTCAGGTGAACAGGTAGGAGGATTAAGGAGATGACACTCTTGTCCAATGATGCTTTTTTGGGAAAATGAGGGGATACCTCCCAGACCTCCCAGTGGACAACTACAACATCTGGGGGTGCCAGCAAGTAAAAATAAACATGAAGGAAGACTGGATTGTACCACACATCTCATTCCCAGGGTTCCTCAAGCAAGGACTCCTGCCAAGTCATGTATTTTTAGCTTGATAGATTTTCCTAGGTGGGAATGGTAATACAACTGTCATACAATTTTCCAAAGTTTTTTCCAAGAACAACTGACAAAAACATGCATTCAGCTTGGGATTCCTAGGTGACACATAAGTAAAGAATCCACCTGCCAATGCATGAGACATAAGAGATGTGGGTTCAATCTCTTGGCCGGGAAGATCTCCTGCAGGAGGAAATAGCAACCCACTTAAGTATTCTTGCCTGGAAAATTCCATGGATGGAGGAGCCTGGAGGGCTATAGTCCATGGGGTTGCAAAGAGCTGGACATGACTGAGCACGTACCCACACATGCATGCTTTCAGCTTGTCTATTCATATGCCTCTGGTCAGATTTAGAAAGCAAGGAAAAGCAAAAGGAAAAGATTGAGTCAGAAGAACTGAAAAAGAAAGAGAAAAATGGACACAGTTAGAAACTTAAAAATAAAGGAAAGTCATTCTGATGACAATGGGGCGATCTGATATTCTTTGAACCATAAATACATTTCCTCTATCTAAAAGCATCATCAGTATCCCAAATTAGACGTGCCAGGTTTTCAAAACTTAACCTACGAATTTTCCAGTAGAATTTTATATTAGTGCCTGAACAATACAAGAACAGATCCATCATTGTAAATCATCCTAGCCATTTAGTGCCATGGACTTAAAAGTAGTTGGCAAACTTAGGGTGTTATGAAGCTTAATTAAAAACAGCTAATTTTTTTCTGAACATCATTACTTTTGGCAGCACATTTATCAGCAAGCCTGAAATGAATTGGATAGCACAGAGGAACAGATATAAGCGTTTTAAAAATAAACTCAGAGACCCTGAGTATTACAAAATCTTAGTTAATTCACCTCACTAATTTCAGAACTGGCGTAAGCCGCATCCACTCTGGGAGACCTACTGTGTCAGCCTTGCCTGATTTCCACTGGCTCCACTGATGGATGCTTGCTTCTGCCTCCTTGATTGCTCTCAAGGATCCAAGCTTTAAAATGGCAGTCCCTCTCCCACAGGGTCAATTCCCAAATTGACCAAAATTTGAATTCCCAAATTCAAAATTCTCCACCTCAATAGGCAGAGTAGAATAAGGCTAAAAACATTTTATGGCACAAACATGTCTGTGCCCTTGGCCTAACTAGAAGCATGTTTAAAATTGGACACATGGGAACAGCAGACATATATTCCTTCCATCAATCTCAAGGGGCAGAAATACTCCTCTTTAAATGATTCTGGGGTCATTTGGTTTTTGAATTATGAATCTTACAAGGATAAAACTTCATTCCAAACCTACTTAAACTTATTTTTTAACAGACAAAATTTAAGCCATATTTCCATGGCTTACATGAAAATTCAGTTTTTTCCAACCTGGCCTTGGAAAGCATACTGTTGGCTCAAAGGTCAAGCATCTGTCTTAGTAAAGAAACTTTCAAGTTTTAACTTAGTTTAAAGAACTCTTAAAGAAAATTCCACCAATTGAAGTTCTAGTGAATTTGCTTTTTATTCTTCAGGTAGGTTATTGTCCTAGGTCATGAGAAGTACAAAAGACCTGACATCCAGAATGACTATGAAGCAACATTCATAGAACTAAAACTCGCCATTCAGATATTTAACATCCCTTTTGATTTCTGCATGATATTTTAAATATCATGACAATGGCTGAAACATTCATTGTCTCACTTCTGATCTATGTGGAAAACTGACCTATTTTCTGGTGGTGGAAAGTAACCTGGCTAAAATGTTTCTTTTAAAATGTGAATTTAAAACTCCAAAATTGTAAATATATTTTATAACCTTTAAAATTATTATGGGGTTTTCCTGGTGACACAGTGGATAAGTGGATTTGCACACCTGCCAATGCAGGGGACACAGGTTCGATCCCTTGTCCAGAAAAATTCCATATGCCGTGGAGCAACTAAGCCCACATGCCACAACTACTGAGCCCTGCTCTAGACCCCAGGTGTTCCAACTGCTGAAGCTCCCGTGCCAAGCACCCGTGCTCTACCCAAGAGAAGTCACTGCAATGAGAAGCCTTCGAACCACAATGAAGAACTGCCCTCACTCACCACAACCACAGAAAGCCTATGCAAAGCAACAAAGACCCAGTGCAGCCAAAAATATACATATATATATACATTTTAAAACATCAAACTATTATGACCCTAGGGATTTCAAGATGGTGGAGGAGTAGGAGGACATAGAGTTTATCTCTCTTTGCAAATGCATCAAGAATATATCTACAGAAGGAACAACTCTCACAGTACACTGGCTGAACACTAGTAGAAGGCCCTGGACACTGGAAAGGATAGGAAAGATCCCCACATAGCCAGGTATGATGAGAGGAAGAATAAGAGAAAAAGAAGAGGACAGGATGGATGGGACCTGTAGGGGAGTTGAGGAAGAGGAGAGGTTCCCACATCCAGGAAGGCCCTCACCAACAAGGAGATCAGTTGGAACAGAGGAGGAGCATCTGAGGCTATTGGAAGAAGGGTTAAACAAGCAGTCTGTGGCAGACTGGACAGAGTGAGACCTACACAGAGGGTCCATGCCACAGCATGGTTCTTTGAGAGGATAAACAAATTGATAAAACTTCAGTGAGATTCATCAAGAAAAAAAGAGAGAGGACATAAATCAATAAAATTAGAAATGAAAAAGAAGTTACAAGTGACACTACAAAAAAACAGAGGCTCATAAGAGGCTACTATAAAGAATATATGCAAAAAAAGGATGGACAACCTGGAAGAAATGGACAAAAAGTACAATCCTGCAAGACTAACTAAAGAAGAAATAGAAAATGTGAACACACCCAGCAAAGTAGTGAAATTGAAACTGAGATTAAGAATCTTCCAACAAACAAAAGTCCAGGACCAGATGGCATCACAGAAAAATTCTATCAACTTTTAGAGAAGAGTTAACATCTATCCTTCTCAAACTCTTCCAAAAAAATTGCAGAGGGAGGAACACTTCCAAACTCACTATACAAGACCACCATCACCCTGATACCAGAACCAGACAAAGATATCACAAAAAAGAAAAATACAGACCAATGTCACTGATGGACATAGACACAAAAATCTTTAACAAAATACTACCAAACCAAATCCAACACCACATTAGAAGGATCATACACCATGATCAAGTAGAGTTTATCCCAAAAAAGGAGAGATTCTTCAATGTATGCAAATCAATCAATGTGATACACCATATTAATAAACTGAAGAATAAAAACCACCTGATCATCTCAGTAGATGCAGAAAAACTTTCAACAAAATTCAACAGTCATTTATAATAAAAACTATCCAGAGCAACTTCCCTAGTGGTTCAGTATCTAAGACTCTGCATTCCCAGTGCAGGAAGCCCTGATTCAACCCCTGGTCATGGCACAAGATCCCACATTCTCGCAACTAAAGATCCCACATGCTACAACTAAGACCTGGTGCAGCCAAATAAACAAATAAAACCCTCCAGAAAGTGGACATAGAGGGAAGATATCTCTATGAAATAGAGGCAAACTATCTCAACATAATAAAGGCCATATTTGACAAACCCACAACAAACATTATTCTCAGTGGTAAAAAACTGAAAGCATTTCCTCTGACATCATGAATAAGACAACAATTTTCATTCTTGCCACCATTATTCAAAATAGTCTTGTAAGTCCTAGACATAGTAATCAAAGAAAGAGAAATAAAGGGAATTCAAATTGGAAAAGAAGTAAAGTAAAACGGTCACTGTTTGCAGACGTCATGATACTATACACAGAAAATCCTAAAGATGCCACCAGAAAATCACTAGAAATAATCATGAATTTAGTACAAGGTACAAAAATAATACACAGAAATCTCTTGTATTCTCATACACTAACAATGAACATCATACAGAGTAATAAAGGAAACAATACCATTTAGCATTACCAGAAAACAAATAAAATACCTAGGAATTAACCTACCTAAGGAGGCAAAAGACCTGTACTCAGAAAACTATAAGATCCAGATGAAAGAAATCAAAGATGACACAAACAGATGGACTGATAGACCATGTTCTTGAACTGGAAGAATCAATATTGTGAAAATGACTATATTATCCAAAGCAATCTACAGATTCAATGCAATCACTATCAAATTACAATGCTGTTTTTTACAGAACTAAAACAGAAAATTTTACAATTTGTATGAAAAAACAAAAGACAACAAATAGCCAAAGAAATCTTGAGGAAAAAAAAAAAAATGGAGCTGGAGGAATCAGGTTTCCTGACTTCAGAGTATACAACAAAGCTACAGTAATCAAGACAGCGTGGTACTAGCACAAAAACATAAATATAGACCAATGGAATACGTCAGAAAGTACAGAGATAAACCCATGCACATATAGTCACCTAATCTATGACAAAGGAAGCAAGAATATGCAATGGAGAAAAGACAGCCTCTTCAATAACTGGTGAAACTACACACAAAAGAATAAAATCAGAACACTCCCTAACACCATACACAAAAATAAGCTCAAAATGGATTGAAGTCCTTAATAGAAAACCAGACACTATAAAACTCTTAGAAGAAAGCATAGCAGAATATTCTTTGACATAAATCACAGCAGGATCTTTTCTGACCTACCTCCTAGAGTAATGAAAATAGAAATAAATAAGTGGGACCTAATTAAACTGAAAAGCTTATACACAGTATAGTAAATAATAAACAAGACAAAAAGACAACCCTCAGAATGGGAGAAAATATTTGCAACAAGGTAATTGGCGAAGAAATAATCTCCAAAATATACAAACAGCTCATGCAGCTTAATATCAAAAAATAAAACAAACACCCCAATCAAAACATGGGTGGAAGACCTAAATAAATATTTCTTTAAAGATGACATATAGATGGCCAAGAGGTAAAGATGTAAAGAAGCTCAACATCAGTAATCATTGAGTGAGTGAGTGAGTGAGTGAAGTCACTCAGTCGTGACCGACTCTTTGCGACCCCATGGACTGTAGCCTACCAGGTTCCTCCCTCCATGGGATTCTCCAGACAAGAATACTGGAGTGGGTTGCCATTTCCTTCTCCTCAGTAATCATTAGAGCAATGCAAATCAGAACTATGATTAAAAATCAACTCACACAGGTCAGAATAGCCATTATTAAAAAATGTACAAACAGTAAATACTTGAGAGGGTTCAGAGAAAAGGGAATACTCAGGCACTGTTAATGGAAATGTAACTCAATACAGCCACTATGGAGGTTTCATAAAAAAACTAAAAATAGAACTATCATATGGCCCAGAAATCTCACTAGTAGGCCATACCCAAAGAAAATCATAATTACAAAAGACACATGTACCCCAATGTTCATTGCATCACTATCCACAATAGCCAGGATATGGAAGCAATCTAAATATCTATCGACAGAAGAAAGGATAAAGAAGATGTGGTACATACATATGATGGAATATTATTCAGTCATAGAGCAAATTTGGGTCATTGTAGAGACATAGATGGACCCAGAGATTGTCATACAGAGTGAAGTAAGTCAGAAAGAGAAAAATATTATATATTAATGCTTATGTGTGTAATCTGGAAAAATGGTATAGATGATCTTATTTGCAAAGCAGAAAGAGAGACACAGATATTGAGAAAAAACATATGGACATAAAGGGGGGTAAGAGTGGGTAAGATGAATTGGGAGATTGGATTGACATATATACATTATTGATACTATGTATAAAATAGGTAACTAATGAGAACCTACTGTATAGTTCAGGGAACTCTCTGCAATGCTCTGCGGTGACCTAAATGGGAAGGAAATCCAAAACAGGGGATATATCCATAGCGTATTCACTTTGCTATACAGCAGAAACTAATAAAACATTGAAAAGCAACTATACTCTAATAAAGATTAATAAAGTAAGTAAATAAGTAAAAAAAAATTAAATAATAAATAAAGAGTAAACTAAGACAAACAGAAATTTTCTAACTTTATCTGGAGACGTAGTGACATAATTCAATACTAACAAATATCAACATTAAGAAATCAAAAATAATAAAATTATTATGATCCTTACCCAAGGATGATGTCAGAGCTTCCTGATGAGCTTGACTAGAGAGACCAGTAAAGAACCTTTCCTGGATTTAAAAGTTTATATCTCAAAAGGATTAAAAAGGAAATCAGATCTCAAAATTTGTCTGGGTATTTCCATAGTCCAAACTATTCTAATTAAATGCAGAAAGACTTGCCAATATCTTCCCTTAACAGAATTTGCCCATCACATCTTTCTATGGCATACTCAAGGTCATCTAACTTCACTCTGTTGATCTCTACACATCATTTCCATGGCTTCTCCTTCACTGCATTTCTGCTGCCCTCAAACACGCAAGGATTACTATTAATATTAATTTAGGGCTTTGTTTGGTTTTTTCTTGCCCTAAAATTCTCTCAACTATATTTTACAATGGTTAATGATTTCTGTTCAAATTATGCTAATCTCATATAAGCATTCCTTGACAATCCAATCTGAAAAGTTCTTGACCCCATCTATATATCCAGTCTTTCTCTAGATTTTCTGTCAAGTTTGAGATTGTCAATCAATTTTGAAAAATTCTCCAGTATCCCATCAAATACTTCTTTTCTCTCTGCTACTTTTCTCTTTTTCCATAGGTTCTAATTCCTTATGATTAGACCATTTGAAATTCTGCCCAGGTTTCAAGTAGCTTGTTTCATACTTTTCTCTTTTTTTCCCTTTATTTTACAGTTTGGATCATTCATTCACTTTTCATTTGTTCAAGTATACTGATCCTTTCCCCCATTTGCTATTAAGTTCATCAAGTAATTTTTTTTTATTTCATAGTTTTCATTTATAGCATAGTTTTTGGCTTTTTTAAATAGCTTGTATCTCTCTGCTGAAATTGCCTATATGTTTACATATTGTGTCCACTTTTCCACTGATCCTTTAATGAATTATATTATGGGCTTTTGAAGTCTGTCTGATAATTCCATCATCTAGTCCATCCCTTAGTCCACTTTTATTGACTATTTCCTCTCTTTACTTCGAGTCATATTCCTTATATCTCTGCACACTTCATAAACTTTTACTGTGGTTCAGACATTGTAGGTAAAATAATATTAGAGACTAAAGAAAATAATTGTAATTCCCAAGAAAGAATACATTCTTTCTTCTGTCAGGGCAGAGCTCAAATAATCTGTAGTTGAGATGCACCTGGGCTGAAATTTAGCTTTAGTCACATTTACTTCTGCACTGGCTTCAAAAGTTTAAAGACATGATTAGGACTTTCCCTTCAGCAAGACTGGCCCATTGCCAAGTCTACAAGTTACTAAAGTTCTCCTTTAGCACTCAGCCACCCAATTTTCAAGCTCTGAAAAATCTCTACTTACTTTTCAGTCTATCTTTCAGTTTTTTTGTTTGTTTGTTTGTTTGGTCTCTAGGGAGTTATCTTTTTTATTCCAGTCCCACTAATAGCTCTGTGCACCTCAAGATATCTCTCTTAGCACTACTACCTGACTCCTAGTCTTCAGAAAGCTTTTCCAGTACATTCTGTGAAGTCCCTAATTACTCTAGTGAGATGATCTCAGCTTTCTTGCCTCACTCGCAGCCTTCTGTTGTTGTCCAGTTGCTCAGTCATGTCCAACTCTTGGACAGTGACCCCATGGACTGCAGCATGCCAGGCATCCCTGTCCTTCACCATCTCCCAAAGTCTGCTCAAACTCCTGCCCACTGAGTCAGCAATGCCATCCATATCTCATCCTCTGTCATCTCCTTCTCCTCCTGCCTTCAATCTTTCCCAGCATCAGAGTCTTTTCTAATGAGTCAGCTCTTCGCATCAGATGGTCAAAGTATTGGAGCTTCAGCATCAGTGCTTCCAATGAAGGTGGCTACTACAGTGTACTTGACAAAGGTCTAAAACCCCTGAGAGAGATTTGTCTTATCCCTCGTGCCCTACCCCTAGCTTTCAGTAGTCTTCTGACTTGTATTTCAGGAAGGCCTCTCATATCTCAGAGATACGTGAGTTCAGCAAACTTGTTCTGATGCCATTATTTGGCATTGTACCTCTGTACATTTGGTGAAGGGCCCTAGAAAAGAGTTGGCAAATGGGTACAGATATTCTGTACCTGGAGCTCCTTGGAATTCTAATCTTTCATGCCAACTCACATGCAACTGTCAAAAGTTAAGCTGGTTTCTCTTTATCCTTTTGCTTATGGTAGATTTTTCCTCTCCTGATAATCAACCGAGAATGAAAGCAACTATGAGTCTCTCCTCTCATAAAAACAGCTTTTGGCTGTCTGGCACTTAGTTAATTTGGCTTTCTTTTCATACTCAGTTCTGATAGATTTGAAAGATTATAATACTGTAGAGTATGTGGCTTGATGTCAAAGTTAGTGTGGGAGTGATATTCCCTTGCAACTTCCTACATCCAACCAGAAATTTCCTTCATTTTTATATTTTCAGCATCTGGACTGGTGCAGATACTTGGTAGCCACTCAAACTTTAATTGAATGTGCAAAAAGAGGAAAGTAGTATTAGACACCACTTTCTCATGTGTAAATGTGCAAACTTTTACTGAATGTGTAAAAGGAGGAAAGTGGTATTAGACATAATTAGACACCAAATCGCTTGTGTAACCCAGACACCTAGCTGGACAAAGATTAATTAAACTAAACTTCCCCTAAACTTTTTGAAGAAGTAAAGACAACACAAATAACAGAACTATTTAAATAACTTTTAGTAATAATGCCATTCCAAGGCAATTTCTACCTGGAATTAATATTACTTATTGTAATTTTTATACCATGGATATCTGCTGCAATTTTACAGATGAAGAAATATCCACTTAATCTATGAGATATGATTATGATATTAACTGAGAAGCCTAAACTCTAATGTATTTAGGTGGAAAATACAGAAATTAAGTTAGAAAAATTTTAATGGATGGTTTGAATTGGCTTATTACTCATGACTTTCCCAGGTTTAAAATGAATACAATTATATTACTAGTAAAACCTAATTACTGCCCATGGAAATGCCCTGTGGCTACATTTGGTATTTCCTCCCAATCTCATGACTGACAATGGAAAATTGCAATCCTAAGTTTCTCCTGGTTTATATTAAACTGAGAATTTATATTAAATTATCTGTATCATTCACCTTCTAAATACGTTCTTTCAGAACATACCACAACCAGACCTTTCCTTATACAAGACGGATTGATTATTCAAGTTAACTTTGACAAGGTGGATGCACTCCTGTATTATCTGGATAGCCACTTGGATTTATTGACAGAAGTGAAAGTTAACAGGCAAAACAGTGTAGTATAACTGTACTCATGGACCCCAGTACAGAGGAAAGTTAGGGGTGGCTCAGCATAACAGGTTTTCACCATGAAGTCTGAGTATAGTGACACTTCAGAAGCGAACACAGTCATACATTAAAGCCACAGTCCAGCAATAATGTTCTGATGCAGGACAGACAAGACATTGCTCAGTACTTACTAATTCCTATGATGAGTGAAAGAAGTTGTCTATCTTTTCTGGAAAAAGGTGATATTTAGTAGGAAGAGTCTGTGTGATCAGTTGTTTGATTCCTTAAAACACACACGGTACCCTTAACAGGATACTAGTTTATACATTCTTAGACTTGGTCACCTCAGGAGTGTGTGAACTTCCTATTTGCATCTTATTTTTCCGAGGATGTTTTTTAAAATTTTACTTTATATTGGAGTATAGTTGACTGACAATGTTGTGTGAGTCTCAGGTGTAGAGCAAAGTGATTCAGTTATACATATACAAGCATCCATTCCTTTTCAAATTCTCTTCCCATTTACATAATTACAGAATGTTGAGTAGAGTTCCCTGTACTATACACAGTAGCTCTTTGTTGGTTATCTATTTTAAATATAGCAATGTGTACATATCAATCCCAAACTCCCAATTCTATCCCTCCTGGTAACCAGAACTTTGTTGTTTTTGTTTTGTAAATAAGTTTATTTCTATCATTTTTTTAGATTCCACATGTAAGCAATATCATATAATATTTGTCTTTCTCTGCCTGATTTACTTCACTTAGGGTGATAATCCCCAGTTCCATCCATGTTGCTGCAAATAGCATTAGTTCATTCCTTTAATGGCTGAGTAACAGTCCACTGTATCAATACAGTTGCTGTACCACATTATAGTCCCACCAACAGTGTAGGAGAGTCCCCTTTTCTACACACCCTCTCCAGCATTTATTGTTTATAGCTTTTTTTACGATGGCCATTTGGCCTGGTGTGAGGTGCTATATCATTGTAGTTTTAATTTTCATTTCTCTTATAATTAGTGCTGTTGAACATCTTTTCATGTGCTTCTTGGCATATCGAGGTGTATGAGCTGTTCGCAAATTTTGGAGACTAACTCTTTGTCAGTTGTGTAATTGAAAATATTTTCTCTCATTCTGTGGGCTGTCTTCTCTCTTTTTTTTTTTTTTTTTTGTTTCCTTTACTGTGCAAAAAAACTTTTGAGTTTGATTAGGTCCCATTCGTTTACTTTTAACTTTCACTACTGTGAGAGATTGAGAGATGAATCCAAAAAGATATTGCTATGACTTATGTCAAACAGTGTTCTGCGTATGTTTTCCTCTAAGAGTTTTAGAGTATCCAATCTTACATATAGGTCTTTAATCCATTTTGAGTTTATTTTTGTGTGTGGTATTAAACCATGTCCTAACTTCATTTTTTGACATATAGCTGTCCAGTTATCCCAGAACCATATATTAAAAAGATTATCTTTCATCAATTGTGTAATCTTCCCTCCCTTGTTGTAGACTAACTGATCATAGGTGCATGGGTTCATTTCTGGGCTTTCTAATGTATTATATTGATCTATGTTTCTGTTGTTTTTTCCTGCCAGTACAAGACTGTTTTGACTGCTGTAACTTTGTAGTACTGTCTGAAGTCAGGGAGCCTTTTCCTCCAGCTGTTTTTCCATCTCTCAAGATTGCTTTGACTATTAGGGATCTTCTGTGTCTCCATACAGATTCTAAGATTTTTTTGTTACAGTTCTATGAAAAATGCCATTGGTAATTTATTAAGGATTGTACTGAAGCTGTAGATTGCCTTGGGTACTATAGTTATTCTAACAATATTGATTCTGCCCATCCAAGAACATGGTATCTTTCCACCTCTTTGTGTTGTCCATGATTTCTGTCATCAACATCTTACAGGTTTCAGAGTACAGTTCTTTTGTCTCCTTAGGAAGCTTTATTTATAGGTATTTTATTCTTTCTGATGTGATGGTAAGTGGGATTGTTTCCTTAATTTCTCTTTCTGATCTTCCATTGTTAGTGTATGGAAATACAACAGATTTCTGTATATTAATTTTGCTTCCAATCACTTTATTGAATTCATTGATGAGCTCTAGGAGCTCTAGTAATTTTCTGGTAGCATCTTTAGAATTTTCTATGTAGTATCATGTCATCTACAAACAGTGATAGTTTTACTTTGTCTCCAATCTGGATTCCTTTTATTTCTCTTTCTTTTATGACTGCTATAGCTAGGGCTTCCAAAACTATGTTGAACAAAAGTGGTAACAGTGGACATCCTTGCCTTTTTCCTGATCTTAAAGGAAATGCTTTCTTTGATTATGATGTTAGGTTTATCATATATGGCCTTTATTATGATAAAGTATTTTCCTTCTGTGCCCACTTTCTGGAGAGTCTTTATCTTAAGTGGGTGCTGAATCTCATCGAAAACTTTTTCTGGATCTGTTGAGATGATAATATGGTTTTTATTCTTCAGCTTATTGATGTGGTGAATCACACTGATTGATTTGCAGATACTGAAAAACCTGTGCATCCCTGTAAGAAATCCCACTTGATCACTGTATATGATTCTTTTAATGTACTGTTGAATTCAGTTTGCTAGTATTTTGTTGAGGACTTTTGCAACTATCTTCATCAGTAACACTGGCCTGTAATTTTCTGTGGTATCTTTGCTATTGGTATCAAGGTGATGGCAGGCTCATAGAATGAGTTTGGGAGAATTCTTTCCTCTGCAATTTTTTGGAATAGTTTCAGAAGGTAGGTGTTAACTCTTCTCTAAATGCTGGATAGAATTCACCTGTGAGTCCACCTGATCCTGGACTTCTGTTTGTTGGAAGATTTTTAATCACACTTTCAGTTCCTGTGATTAGCCTGTTCATATTTTCCATTTATTCATAGTTCAGTCTTATGGGATTGCACATTTGTAAGAATTTGTCCATTTTTTCTGTTTCCATTTTTTGTAATATAGTTACCTGTAGTAGTCTTTTATGATTTTTTGTATTTCTGTGGTGTCCACTGTAACTTCTTTTTCATTTCTAATTTTATTGAGTTGAACCCTCTCCCTAATTTCCCTGGCAAGTCTGGTTAAAGGTTTCTCAATTTTGTTTATCGCTTCAAAGAACCAACTTTCAGTTTCCTTGATCTTTTCTACTGTTTTCTTCCTATTTCGTTTATTTCTGCTCTGATCTTCACTATCCCTTTCCTTCTGCTAATTTTAGGCTTTGTTTGTTCTTCTTTCTCTATTTGCTTTAGGTATAAAGTTAGGTTGTTTATTTGTGATTGTATTGCTATCAACTTCCCTCTTAAAATGCCCATCCTGCATCCCATAAGTTTTGGATCATTGTGCTCTCTGTTGAGTGGGGCTACTGTGGCCTCTGGGAAGGTTCATGCCAATGAGTACTCCCAGAATGCTGCTGCCAACGTTTTTGTCCCCACACTGAGCCAAAGCCAGCCCCCATTTCTGCAGGAGACTCCTCAATACAAGCAGGTAGGTCTAACCTAGTCTGTATGAGATCACTGCTTTTTCCCCTGTGTCTTGGTACACATGGGTCCATGTGCACACCTTCCAAGAGCTGAGTTTCTGTTTCCCCCAGTCCTGTGTAATTCCTGCCACTTAGATTCAAAACCAGATTCTCCGGGTGCTCCTCCTCCCATTGCCAGACCCCTAGGCTGGGAAGCCTAACATAAGGCTCAGAACTTTCACACCAGTGGGAAAACTCCTGCCGTGTAACTATTGTGTAGTTTGTGAGTCACCCAACTGGCAGATATGGGATTTGATTTTATCATGATTGTGCCTCTCTTGCCATCTCACTGTGACTTCTTCCTTGTTTTTGGATGTAGGGTATCTTTTTGGCAAGTTCCAGAGTTTTGTCCATGGTTTTGGTGTTCTCATAAGAAATGCATGTCCTTCTACTCCACCATCTTGAGTTTTGTGTCTCTCTATTTGCATCTTGGAATTCCCTGGTGGCTCAGACGGTAAAGCGTCTGCCTACAATGCGGGAGACCCGGGTTCGATCTCTGGGTCAAGAAGATCTCCTGGAGAAGGAAATGGCAATCCACTCCAGTACTCTTGCCTGGAAAATTCCATGGATGGAGGAGCCTGGTAGGTACAGTCCATGGGGTCACAAAGAGTCGGACATGACTGAGCAACTTCAATGTCATGTCATTTGCATCTTATAGTAGCTTAAGATATTTTTAAAATCCTCTGTGGTAGGAAATGTTGGCCACAGTTGAGGGCACCTTTCTCTCTTGCAGCAATTAAGATTAGCTAGTAGGTCTTTGTTAATGGCCTGAATAGAAAAACAGAGTTAAGAGCAGGCAAGGTATTCACCTATAAAAGCTTCCCAGGAACCTCCTTTCAATGATCTCATAGAGCCCTACTTGAGCACAACAGGGAAAGAATCAAGCTTGCATGCTTTAAACTAGCCAGAGTGCAAACACTGCCATTCCAGATGGCATTTTAGCTACTTCTCCCTTGCTCTTTTCACTAAGTTCTGTCACTTATATATACATTTCTCAAAAAGTTATAGTAGGAAACAAAACCAAGTCAGTAAAAGAAAGACCTGGCCTCCTCGATGGCTCAGCAAGTAAAGAATCCACCTGCCAATGCAGGGGACACAGGAGACACAGTTTCAAACCTTGGGTCAGAAAGACCCCCTGGAGGAGGAAATGGCAACCTGCTCCAGTATTCTTGCCTGAAAAACCCCATGGACAGCAAACCCTGGTGGGCTACAGTCCATGGGGTCACAAAGAGTTGGACATGACTAAAGTGACTGAGCACACAAAAGAAAAACCTACTTGTTTATTAGAAGTACCAATCATTCAAACGGAAACTTACTTATTTGAAGATTTTAATGAATCTAGAAAGGTGCCTGACATGGGCTTGTGTGGGTTAAATCAACACCAAAATGATCCATACTAATGGCTGAGAAATAATCATGTGATTGTATGGGAGACACTGAGATGATCCAATTACTTTATCACCCTACCCTATTTAAGGGGGGCTTCCCAGGTGGCACTAGTGGTAAAGAACCCGCCTGCCAATGCAGGAGACATAAGAAACGCAGGTTCGATCCCTGGATCAGGAAGATCCCCTGGAGCTTTTCCGTTATAACTCTTGTGTCAGTAGTGGGAACAAGGGTTACAGTGAGATTTGTCCTACAGAACTTGGAAATGAAGTAAGAGACATTAAGACCAGCTCAGAATGGATCAGAACACAGAATGCTCTAGGGACCTCAAAAATATTCTATAAACAGTTCAGATTAAAAACAATTAACTTAGGATAACTCCTGCCATTAGTATACTTAGCTCCTGATAAAGTCTGAAAGGTTATTATTATTCTGCTGACAGGCACAGATATATCTTTCTGATCAAAAAGGAAAAATACAAGTCTTACAGCAGAGTGAAAAATGACTTGGAAGTGCTAATTTTATTTCCAATTCTCAATTCCCTGTTTCATTTGGCTAAATGGGTTTCAGGAGCAATGCTCACAATCTGGTAAGATTTTCATATTCAAGCAACAATATGAATCATCTTAAGGATCCTTTCTGTTGCTTCATTTTAGTTTAGTGAATGTTCAGATAAGCAGTGTTTGTGGAGCATCTCCTCTGGTTCTGAAGAAAAACAAACGAATTGTAATGGCCCATTTCTCCCAAGGAAACCACAATGTGCTACGTGACCTATGAATATCACCTTATAATGGAAATCAGTGGCTAAACTGAAGGGAGACTCTAATGGAATTTTCAGGCTCTGGTAGAGAACATATTTTGAATAAACAAATTCATTTCTGTTTCAGTTCTTTTTCTTAATAGCATGGGCACAGAGAAAAAAAGAAGAGACAGAGGTAACAGTATCCCTCTTACCTCTGCTGACAATCTCTACTATTAGTTTCTAAAAATATATCTTAAAATAATACAGAGTAGCATGTCACTGGATTTTTTGTTTAAAGTATATCTTTGAGGGCTTTCTAAATATTACTGTTGGAGGTGCTGTATTCTTTTAATAGCTATATAATCTCCCAGTGCATGTATATACTATAACATAATACTATAATTCATTTAAACAGATATCTAATGATTGCATCTACATATTGCTTTGATTCTTTTGCTGTTAAAAGCACTGTTGCAACTGGGGGGAGATGGGTAGAGAACAATAGTGGGTATTGCTCCAATGTCTTCTATTTCTGCTATAGATAATTTGTTGAACATCTAAAACTGGGCTCAGTTTTTTCATCATATTTTACCCAAATAATTTTTTCTAATTTTGAAAACTAGTAAAGTTACTAGAATATATAGCTATTTTGATTGTTTTGCATCAAAAATTTTTGGCACTTGAATCCTGGGTTCAAGGCTTCCTTTGGTTATGACAAATTTTCATAAATTGTGTCTTTAGTTTTTGTTGTTTTTTTTTTCCAGAAATAGTAAATATGTGCATGCTGATTCATTTTCTCTTCCATATTTATCACTTTTTAAAATCATTATAACTTTTGCTCCTCTTATTCTGCTTGCTTTCCTCAATGCTGTCACTTGTTATATTTTTAACCACAGTTTTCAAATGGCATTACTGAGTTACAACTGACATACAAAAGTTGTACACATTTAAGTATTCAACGTTTGAGTCTGCAGATAAGTATACACTCACAGAACCATCATCATAATCTATGCTTACATATTCATCACTTACAAAAGTTTCTTACCGCCCTCTCTATTTACTTTTATGATAAAAAATTTAAGATCTACCCTCTTAATAAACTTTTAAGTCTACAATCGAGTATTGTTAACTATAGACAAAATGCGGAATGACTGATCTCTAGGACTTACTCATCTTGTATAATGAAAATTTCGCCATTCATGGATCACAGACTTGTCATGGCAAAGGGGCTTGTGTAAATCAATGAAGCTACGAGCTGTGCCTTGCAGGGCCAAGATGAATGAGTCACAGTGCAGAATTCTGAGAAAACATGGCCCACTGGAGGAGGGAAGGAGAGCAATTACTGATAGCTCCAGAAAGAATAAAGCGGCTGGGCCAAAGTGGAAATGATCGACACATCAGTTGTGGATGTGTCTGGTGGTGAAAGCAAAGCCCAGTCCTGTAAAGAACAATACTGCATAGGAACCTGGAATGTCAGGTTCACGAATCAAGGCAAATTGGATGTGGTCAAGTAGGAAATGGCAAGAATGAATATAGGCATGTTAGGAATCAGTGAATTAAAATGGACGGGAATAGGTGTATTTAATCCAGATGACCATTATATCTACTACTGTGGGCAAGAATCCCTTTGAGGAAATGGAGTAGCCCTCACAGTCCAAAAAAAGAGCTTGAAATGCAGTACTTGGGTGAACCTCTAAAACGACAGAATGATCTCTGTTCGTTTCCAAGGCAAACCATTCAATATCACAGTAATCCAAGTCTATGCCCCAACCATTAACACTGAAGAAGTTGAAGTTCTAAGACCTAAAAGACCTTCTAGAACTAATACCAAAAAAAGATGTCCTTTTCATCATAGGAAATTGGAACAGGAATTGGAATTGAAAAGTAGGACGTCAAGAAATACCTGGAGTAACAGGCAAGTTTGGCCTTGGAGTACCTTGGAACAAGCCAAAGGCTAACAGGGTTTTGTCAAGAGAACACACTGCTCATAGCAAACACCCTTTTCCAACAACACAAGAGACAACTCTACATATGGACATCACCAGATGGTCAATACTGACATTAGATTGATTATATTCTTTGCAGCTGAAGGTGGAGAAGCTCTATACAGTCAGCAAAAACAAGACTTCGGGCTGACTGTGGCTCAGATCATGAGCTCCTCATTGCAAAATTCAGGCTTAAATTGAAGAAAGTAAGGGAAACCACTAGGCTATTCGAGTTTGACCAAAATCAAATCCCTTATATAGTACAGTAGAGGTGACAAATATATTCAAGGGATTAGACCT
Source organism: Cervus elaphus (assembly GCF_910594005.1). Taxonomy (NCBI): domain Eukaryota; kingdom Metazoa; phylum Chordata; class Mammalia; order Artiodactyla; family Cervidae; genus Cervus; species Cervus elaphus. Next base: position 37,128,629 of record NC_057828.1, on the reverse strand, counting down.
GGTAGACAAAGTGGCTGAAGAACTATGGGTGCAGGTTCATAAGGAGGCAGTGAACAAACCATCCCAAAGAAAAAGAAAGCGAAGTGGTTGTCTGCGGAGGCTTTAGAAACAACTCAGGAAAAAAGACAAGTGAAAAGCAAAGGAGAAGAGAAATATATGCCCAACTGAATGCAGAGTTCCAGAGAATAGCAAGGAGAGATAAGAAGGCCTTCTTCAGTGAACAGCACAAAGAAATAGAGAAAAGCAACAGAATGGGAAAGACTAGATATGAAGAAAGTGAAAGTCGCTCGGTTGTGTCTGACTCTTTGTGACCCCAAGGACTATACAGTCCATGGAATTCTCCAGGCCAGAATACTGGAGTGGGTAGCCATTCCCTTCTCCAGGAAATCTTTCCAACCCAGGGATCAAACCCAGGTCTCCACATTACAGGCAGGTTTTTTACCAGCTAAGCCACCAAAGGAAGTTCATTGATAAGAGATGGTAAGAATACATAGAAGAATGATACAAAAAAAGGTCTTAATGACCGAGGTAGCCATGATAGTGTGGGCATTCACCTACAGCCAGACATCCTAGAGTGTGAAGTGGGCCTTAGGAAACATTACTACAGACAAAGCTAGTGGAGGTGATAGAATGCCAGCTGAGCTATTTCAAATTACGAAAGATGATTCTGTTAAAGAACTGCAGTCAATATGCCAGCAAATTTGGAAAACACATCAGTGGCCACAGCACTGGAAAGGGTCATTTTCCATTCCAACTCAAAGAAAGGCAGGGCCAAAGAATGTTCAAACTGCCAGAGAATTGTGCTCATTTCTCATGCTAGTAATGTTATGCTCAAAATCCTTCAAGCTAGGCTTCAGTAATATGTGAACTGAGAACTTCCAGATGTACACAGCTGGGTTTAGAAAAGGCAGAGAAACCAGAGGTCAAACTGCCAACATTCGTTGGATCAAAGAAAAAGCAAGGAATTCCAGAAAAACACCTATTTCTGCTTTACTGACTGCACAAAAGCCTTCGACTGCATGGATCACAACAAATCATGGAAAAGTCTTAAACAGATGGGAATACCAGACCACTTTACCTGCCTCCTGAGAAACATGTAGGTGGGTCAAGAAGCAACAGTTAGAACCTAACATGAACAAGTGACTGGTTCAAAATCAGGAAGGAGAATGGCAAGGCTGTATATTGTTACCCTGTTTATTTAACTTAAATGCAGAATACATCATGCAAAATGCTCGGTTTGATGAATCACAAGCTAAAACCAAGACTGCTGGGAGAAATATCAATAATCTTAGATATGCAGATGATACCACTCTAATGGCAAAAAGTGAAGAGGAACTAAAGAGCCTCTTGATGAAGGTGAAAGAGGAGAGTGAAAAAGCTGGTTTAAAAGGAAAAAGTAGAACCAGTGACAGATTTCATTTGCTTGGGCTCCAAAATTTCTGCAGACAGTGACTGCAGCTTTGCCATTAAAAGATGCTTGCTCCTTGGAAGGAAAGCTATAACATCCTAGACAGCATATTAAAATGCAAAGACATCACTATGCCAACAAAAGTAAGAGTACAGTCAAAGTTATGGTTTTTCCATTAGTCATGTATGGATGTGAGAGTTGGACCATAAAAAAGGCTGAGCACCAAAGAATTGATACTTTAGAACTGTGGTGTTGGAGAAGATTCTTGAGGGTCCCGTGGACTGCAAGGAGATCAAACCAGTCAATCCTAAAGGAAATCAACCCTGAATATTCATTGGAAGGACTGATGCTGAAGTTGAAGTTCCAATACTTTGGCCACCTGATGCAAAGAGCTGACACACTAGCAAATACCCTGATGCTGGGAAAGATTGAAGGCAGGAAGCGAAGGGGATGACAGAGAATGAGATGGTTGGATAGCATCACCAACTCAATGAACATGAGTTTGAGCAAATTCCAGGAGATAGTGAAGAACAGAGAAGCCTGGTGTGCTGCAGTCTGTGGGGTCACAAAGAGTCAGACATGACTTACTGACTAAAAAACAAAACAAAAAATCTTCAATTATCTGGGATAAAAACGTCCAGGAATGCAAATTTTGGAAAGGTAGAATAATAGTTGCAAGTTTATTTTCTTAGGAACTTGTCAAATTATTTTCCAGCATGCCTATAGCAATTTGTACTCCCACCAGCAATGTATGAATCATCTAGTTTCTTTGCATTTTCCCCAGTATTTGCTGTTGCTACTATTTTCTTATTTTAGACATTTGAAGCTGTGTAGTTGCTTCTTATTGTTGGTTCTAAATTTCATTTCCCTTATAAGTATATGTTGAACATATTTTTATATACTTGTCATTTGTCCTGTGAAAAACTTCATTTCTTTTGCCATTTTTTAAACTGCATTGTTTGGTTTTCCAAAGACAGATCATGACAGCTCTTCATATATTCCTAGTAGTAGTCCTTTGTCAAATATATTGTTTGCAAATATTCTTTCCTAATCCATAGCTTGTCTTTTCATTCTCTTAACAGAGTATTTCAGAGAGCAAAAGCTTTTAATTTTGATGATGTCCACTTTTATTTTTTTCCTTTTATATTTTATGCTTTTAATATCTTTTGTTCAAACTTTTTTTTTCTTCAAACTCTTCCTTAACTCTTTATTTTGAAAGTTGCCTCCTAAGTTTTTCTTCAAAGCTTTATCAGTTTACTTTATATTTAAGCTCATAATCCATTTCAGTTAATTTCAGTATGGGAAACATGAGAGGCTGAGGTTCACTTTTCCTCACGAGTGTCCAATTACCCCATCACCTTTCGATGAAAATGCTACCTTTCCTCCTTCAAATTGTGCAATTTTGTCAAAAATCAGTTGGTCATATTTGTATGGGTCTGTTTCTGGTTACTCTATTCTGTTCCATTAATCTATGTATATGTCCCTCTTGACAATACCACACTATCTTGATTACTATACCTATATAATAAGTCTTAAAATTGAGAAGACTGACTCTTCCAACTTTATTTTTCTTTTCTGAAATTGTTTTAGCTATTCTAATTCTTCTGCTTTTCATTATAAATTTCAGAGCATTCTTCCCTATATTTATAAAAAAAATTTTTTGGCGTTTTAATAGAAATTATATTATACCTATATATCAATTCAGAGGAGAACCGACATTGTTAATATTTTGAGTCATCCAATCTATGAACATGGTATGTCTCTCCATTCATTTAAATCTTTGATTTATTAGATCAGCATTGCACAGTTTTCAGCATATATCTTGTTTCATTATGTTTATACATAACATTTCAATTTTATCTTTAGCAGTTGTAAATGGTATTGCATTTTTAATTTTGGTGTTCACAATTTTCACTGCTATGATAATAGAAATACAAGTGAGTTTAAGATTTGTATCATGTATCACATGACCTGGCTGAACTCCATAGTTCTAGGAGCTTTTTCATAGATACCCTGGAATTTTCCACATAATCAACCATGTCATCGGCAAACAGAAACCTCCTCCTTTCTAACTGAATGTCCTTTCCTTTTCTTGAGTTATTGTGCCAGCTAAAATTTTAAGCACTGTGGTGAATGAGGGTGGTGAGGTTAAACATCTTGGCCTTGTTCAGTTTTAGAGAGAACTCCTTTCTCTTCCAAGCTTTGATGTACTGTGCTTTCATTTTCATTCAGTTCTGTATTGTTTAACTATTTCCTATTTGCCTTCCTTTTTGACTCATCATTTATCTGGAACTATGTTGTTTAGTGGCCAAGTGTTTGGAGATTTTCCTATTATTATTTTGTTATTAATTTCTAATTTGTTTCCACCATGGTCAAAAAAACACACTATTTATGGGTTATATTATTTACAGTTTACAGAAAGGAGTTCTATGTCCTAAGATGTAGTCCATCTTGGCACTGTTCCATAAGGATTTGGAAATGTGTGTGTGTGTGTGTCTTCATATACATAATAAGATTGAAGGCAGGAGGAGAAGGGCATAACAGAGGATGAGATAGTTGGATGGCATCACCAACTCAATGGACATGAGCTGGCACAAGCTCCAGGAGATGGTGAAGGACAGGGAAGCCTGGCATGCTGTAGTCCATAGGGCTGCAAAGAGTCAGACATGACCAAGGGATTGAACAAAATATATATCTTACTTATAGAGTATTTTTAAAATATTGATTAGATCCTGCTGGTTGAAGGTGTTGCTCAGTTCTTCTACAACCTTGCTGTTTTTCTATCCAGTTGTTCCAACCCACTTTTGAGAGAGAATTGTTGAAGTCTCAAGCTAAACTGTAGATCTGTCTACTTCTCCTTTCAATGTTATGAGCTGTGCTTGAAATATTTTGCAACTACTTTTTGATGCATACATATTTCAGACTGCTATCTTTTTGCTAGATTGACATTTTTATCATTACATAATGTCCCCCTCTGTTTCTAGTAATTTTTGAACTTGAAGCCTAATTTATATAATATTAATATAGTCACCTATTGTTTCTTTTAATATTTGTATAAATTTTTCTACTCTTCACTTTCTATCTGTTTATTATTGTGTTTGAAGTCAGTTTCTTATAGAGAGCGTATAGTTGGGTCATGTTTTCAAATCCACTCTGCCAAACTCTGCTTTTACTGGTATACTGAGCAATATATTTTTAATGTAATGATTGACTGAAATGTTAGGTCTTAAGTCTGCCTTTGTAATTTTTTTCTATTCTGTTTTTTTGCATATGCTTTAGTTTTCCTGACTTCCTGTGGATTATTTGAATATTTTATAAAATTTCATTTTGATACCTTTACAGTCTTGTTAGGTGAATTTCTGTGAATAATCCTTTTTTGTTGCTTTAAGGTTTTACATTATAGACACATAATTTATCAAAATCTACTTGGGTATCATTATTTTACCAATTTGAGTGACATACAGAAAACTTAACTCACTTTATATATCTTTGTCCTCTCTTTTTTACAATATAGTTGCCTTAAATATTTCCTTCATATACACTTAGCCACATTAGACACAGTTGTAGTTTCTGCTTCAACTGTCAGATATAACACAGAAAACTCAAGAGGAGAAGAAAAATCACTGTATTTACCCATAGTTTCACTTAACATGTTCTTTGCTCCTTTCTGATATTTTACGATTCCATCTTTTATCACTTACTTTCTGTTTATTTTTTAACATTCCAATGCCAATTTATTTTTAAAAGGGTTCTATGTAATTCTATGGTTTCTTTGCCGCCCCCCCAACCTTTTTCATATAATTGTACAACCACTGAATATTACATAGGTTGTAATGACCTGGGTTGGGAAGATCCCCTGGAGAAGGGCATGACAACTCCCTTCAGAATTCTTGCCTGGAGAATCTCCATGTAGCCTGGCGGGCTACAGTCCATGGGGTCGCAAAGGGTCAGACACAACTGAGTGACTAAGCACAAGCACAGTGATCTAATGCTATCACCAGTCATCCAGGAAAAACTGTCCCCTAGCCCAACAACCATCCTGGGGGAATTAAAGCTCCTGAGAAGAGGCCAATTCAACATGGCCTCTACCCTGGTAGGAATGAAAAGATGAAAAAAAAGAAAAAAACAGAAATTGACTAAGAGGTATATGGCCACTGTCTCTTAGGAGTGAGGCTCTGGCTGTTGCCTGGGGCTGTGAAAGTCTGGAGCATGCAGTAGGGCAGACGCAAGACCTTGCAGCCACATCTTCCTCACACCAGTATGTCCATGTCCCAACCTAGGTGTCACAAAAATCCTTCAGCAGGGTTCTCCTCCACTGCTCTGTTATATGCATCTGGTCATAGTTGTCCACACGCTTCACCCTTTATGACAGGTTTTGGATCTCAACCTCCAGCTGAATCTACTGGTATTCAGTTTCTTCCTGAGTCCAGCCTCCACGTAGTATGCACACAGGTATGTGTCCTGCGGGGTATACATCAACACTTGGCCAAGAGCTGGCATCCTTCTGTAGGTACTACCTGTCGATCCATGTGTCCAGATTATTCATGACCCTCTCCTGAATCTTCTCATGAATCCGCTGGTATGTCTGTGCCTCTCTCAAAGTAGAACAAGAATGTCTTGAGGGGTTCCCTAGCCTGGGCTTGCTGTCTCTGATTGACAATGTCAGTGTTCTCCTTGTACTGACTTCATGACTCAGTACTCGCTCCAGTGGGTCTTCCAATCTCCTAGACATATCCAGCAAAAGTCATGTTACACTCGGAGCATTGCATGTAATTGCAGTCTTCATTCTTCTCAATGCAGATGTTGTGCCTGGGACAGTCTTTAGTGTGAGCACTAATGTAGTGGCTGACTCAGAGTCATCTGCACACTTTGAGATCCATTTCCAGATTGTGGCGCAGTCTGCGGAGGCATGATACGTCTGATGACACTTAACAGAAGGCTTCTTGCACCACTGGCACTGTACTTGGTGAGCTCATGGCTCCTGTACCCGGATAACCATGGGGCAGTCTGCACCAGGACACAGCTGGAGCTGGCAGTGACTCCACGAAGTCCCTGAAGAGGTAGTACCTGTATTTGTCTCTCGATTCTTCACTGAGCAGCAACGGAAACATGAAGTCCTCTGGTGTTCGAAGCGGGCAGTCCTGAGCCATGCAAGCGACACCCACACCCAGACCATCCTTGACAAGTACTGAGCAGTGCTTCTCCCAGCGGCTGTGGCAAAACTGGTGCTGACAGGCTACCGAGAGTGGGTTTTCCTTCCGCACAAACTGCATACGCACTGTGCAGTGGTGAGGGGATGGGCTGTGGGGACATGTTTCAATGAACGGACTGAACTCGAGTCTCAACGAGAAGCTGAGCAGATTGTATTAGTGCAGCATCTCTGTGACTTGCCAGTAGAAATTAATTAATGTAAGTTTAGCAACTCAATGAGGTACCTAATAAGCTGGTCATGTGCTCACCAAGGGCTCCCTTGGACTCCTTGAAGCTGCTCAGCTTCTCTTGACACTCCAGTTCAGCCTAGTCCATCAATTCAAACTAATTGCAGGTCCCTAAACACATCATCTTTTCTTTAAACTGCACTTTTTTTTTTTGCATACATTTTTTCTTCTTTCTGCCCTGTGGACCTTCTCCACCTCATAAATGCCCAATCATATTTCAAAATTTAGTCCCATTGTCCAGTTAACAGGAAATATTCCCTGATTCACAAGCTTGATTTATTTGTCTTCTGCTTTCCCTTAATAGCCTTTCCAGGCTTCTATCATAATACTCATCATGTCGTACAGTAACATCTAGTAACCCTCCTCAACAATTAGATTCTATACAACTCATCCAGTTTTATAGTTTCAGCTTCTATGGCACAGTAGTTGTTAAATAAGTGCTTAACAAAAGGGTGCCTATCTCACTTATTGACTGAACAAATATTTACAGAGTAACCTCAAAGCATATTTACAAAGCACATGGGTTCCTGAGTCCTTCTTCTAAGTGAAGGAAGCCTTCATCACACCTCATTTTTTCAGGTGCATCAGAGATCAAACAGACTCTCAAACAATCTGCTTAGACGGGAGGCGAGGAATGGCAGGGAAGATAACAGGGCTGAGGCATGACTGTGCCTGGTGCTACTTAAGTGAGGGGAGGAGCCATGGAGGCAAGGGGGAGCACAGAAGCACCTTCCACCCAGTGCACCCACATTGGAAGGGGGTGGTGTCATCACTTATCCAAACTCAGCAGGAATTCTCTCTCAAGGAATTTCTTATCTCACCAAGGAAGATATCATTAGAACATATGCAAAGGTTAAAGGAGCAGTGCATCTCAGTCTTCTATCTCAGTTTTTATGTTCTAGTTAATTGCAAATGGGGCTTCCCTGGTGGCTCAGAGGGTAAAGCATCTGCCTGCAATGCGGGAGACCCAGGTTCGATTCCTGGGTCAGGAAGATCCCCTGGAGAAGGAAATGGCAACCCACTCCAGTATTCTTGCCTGGAAAAGCCCATGGACAGAGAAGCCTGGTAGGCTACAGTCCATCGAGTCGCAAAGAGTCAGACACAACTGAGCAACTTCACTTAATTGCAAACACATATGAAAATCTCCCTTTAAAATCAAATGCTGGGGCTTCCCTGGTCCAATGGTTAAGAATCCGCCTTGCAAAGCAGTGGACACGTTTGATCACTGGTCCGGGAGGATCCCATATGCCGTGGAACAACTAAGCCAGGGTGTGGCAACTTCTGAGCCCACACGCTGCAACTACTGAAGCCCAAACAGCTAGAGCCCGTGTTCCACAACATGAGAAGCCATGGCAACGAGAAGCCTGTGCACCACAACTAGAGAAAGCCCGCATGCAGCAACAGAGACCCACCACATTCAATAAATACCTAAATCTTTTCAAAAAATCAAATGCCACATTAGCAAGTAGGGTTCATATGTACAAGTGTTTGTAAATGAGAAGTATGTATTTTAGGGAGCACATATGCAATAAAGTCTCACCCACAACTGCTATAGGCAAGATGATCAAGAGAAAAATAGCAGCAGCTGATGCCAAATGTGCAACTCAGATGGTTTGAAAATAAAGTAGCATTCCAAAGAACGTGGGCAAACTTCCCTCAGACACAGTCCACTAGCCAACAGATTAAATTTTTAAGATACATGAATAACTTCTCTAACAAACGCTTACCAAAAGATAGCAATGACTTAGAAAATTAGCATAGTAACACGAAATCCAAATACCTAAACATCTCTCCCATTATTCACTATCTCTGAGTGCAAAATAAAAATCTTCTGTTTCATTTTTTTTTATTTTTGCAAAGTAGAAAGGAAATTTTGGCCTCTTCTCAAGTTTGATTTATTTTAAAAAAAGAGAAGAAGAAAAACAAATGTTGTATATTAATATGTATATAGCTATACACATATACATATATATAGATCCAACCAGTCCATCCTAAAGGAAATCAGTCCTGAATGTTGATTGGAAGGACTGATGTTGAAGCTGAAACTCCAATACTTTGGCCACCTCATGCGAAGAACTGACTCACTGGAAAAGACCCTGATGCTGGGAAAGACCCTCATTGAAGGCAGGAGGAGAAGGAGATGACAGAGGATGAGACGGTTGGATGGCATCACCAACTCAATGGACATGAGTTTGAGTAGACTCCGGGAGTAGGTGATGGACAGGGAGGCCTGGCATGCTGCAGTCCATAGGGTCGCAAAAAGTCAGACACGACTGAGTGACTGAACTGAATTAAACTGAAAATATATATATATGTAATCTAGAAAAATGGTACTGATAAACCTATCTGCAGGGCAGGAATAGAGATGAAGACATAGAGAACAGACTTAAGCAGGAAAGGAAAGTCATAGCAGGAAAAAGGAGAGGGTGGGATGAACTGAGAGAGGAGCACTGACATACATACACTGTCGTGTGTAAATAGGTAGCTGATAGAAAGCTGCTACATGACACGGGGAGCTCAGTTCAGTGCTCTGTGACAACCTAAAGGGGTGGGATGGGAGCCAGGGAGGGAGGCTCCAGAGGAGGGGATATATGTCTACTTACAGCTGATTCACATTATTCTACAGCAGAAACCAACACACCATTGTAAAGCAATTATCCTCCAATTAAAAGCAAGTATTAAAGAAAGAGAATGCACTCTGTACTCAAGTGCACATGAACTGAACACCTCAGCATAAATTTATCAGAAGCAGGGGATGTGGGAGGAAGACAAAGAGGCTTTACAATTGATCTGGATTTTGATACCGGTTTTGTCACTTCATAGTCATGTGAGTCTGGATAAATTCTGTAAACTCTCCAAAGCTCAGTTTTCTCAACTGTCAATGGGAAATGAGTGTAGACGTTACATGCGTTGACTAGATGGATTTTAATAAATAAACTTATTTATAAATATGTGTATATGTGTGATCACTCCTTTTTAATGTGACTCCGTTTCAGTGACATTGGCACTGAAAAGGAGACCCGCACACATGTATGCAGTTTATCAGAATATAATGGTCATATGCAATGGCACAAGTAAAGTATCATACACCTGACCAAGTGTGCTATATGCACTCATGTTTCGTTTCCACTCACCCCACCTCTTTTCCCAGATTTCTACTGAGAACATGGCAAGGTAAATAAGGTACTTCCTTCCTTAACGAATTTAGACTGGCAAAGGGGTTAAAACGTACACAGATTATGCCAAATGAGAAATACACTTTGAAAGCAGAATAACCCACGTGTTAAGAGAACACAAGGGAGAAAGATTTGGGGCCAAGTTCCCCTGGACATCAGGGTCAGTTCATGCAAAGGCCATTTTAGATGGGCTTCACAGAATCATGGGGCGCTTTTGATGCATGGCTTAGAGTTAATAAGTCTCATAACTGAAATAACATGTTAACACAGAAAGAGAAGCTGAGGCAGATGGTTCTCCAATTAAGAACCCTAAAGAATTTCCACTGGTCACCAACTTGCAGAGCTGAACCAAGGATTGTGACTGGCCAAAACATGGTTTACTGCCTAAAATGGGACAGTGTTACCAGCTTGAGCAGAGATCAGACATTCCTTATTCTTCTAATGCCAGCTCAAGAATTCTCAGTATTCAAACCAATGTACCAGGAGCACTCCTTCTGTAGTGCAATCGATGAGAGAAATTGTCTTAGCTTCAACTTTAATCCATACTATTCTTTCCTCAGCTTTCTATAGAAATAACTCCTTAAAACAAGAGAGGATGTAAAAGGGATCACTAAAGACATAAAGCACTTCTTGAAAAGGTGTATGATTGCACAAAGCAAAATGCTATAAGGTGGCTTGTACGGCAAGGTCTGAAGAGCCCTGATAACAAGGCGACATCAGGGTTGTGGATTTTCATGTGCTTTGTCCATTTATTAGTCCATCAGAGAGACAAAGAGTGAGGATAGAAAAGGATCCCATTAATCCAACAGACCAGTTCAGGACTTAGGATCTGCTCATAGCACCACCAGTCCCGGTTGTGGGTGTGAGAAGACATTATAAGTGCTCAAGCCAAGAGTGGGTGGATCCATGGACAAGCCCATGCCCCTGCTTATAGCCAAATGCTTAATCTACACTGAACACTCCTCATTCTAGGGAAAATAAATCCATAATAACAGAGATGAGAGAGGGAGGACAGAGGAAATAAACCATGTATCCTAAAGAAACAGTATAGGGATAATCATCTTTAAAATGCAACAGTTGACCAGACCTCTTTAAAATTACTACACAAACCAGTAGATTTTAAGTAAGTTACAGTACATTCATATGATAAAATATTTTGCAGACATTAGACACATATTCTTAAATGATATTTAATGCACCAGAAAGTGCTTAAAACATAATTTAAAGTAAAAAGAGCTGATGTAAAATCTGTACATATGGTGTTTATCAACACCACGAAACTAAAAGTTTGGCATGTGTGTTAGTAGCCCAGTTGTGTCTGACTCTCTGTGACCCCATGGACTGTAGCCAGCCAGACTCCTCTGTCCATGGAATTCTCCAAGCAAGAATACAGGAGTGGGTTGCCATCTCTCCAGGGGATCTTCCCGACCCTGGGATCAAACCTGGGTTTTCTCCACTGCAGGCAGTTTCTTTACCATCTGAGTCACCAGGGAAGCCCTTAAATGTGTGGTAAATATATATTTATACACACACACACACACACACACACACAGTTCTTGCATCTTGGTGATATGATTATGTTAAGAATTTTAGTTCCTTTCTAAAATTTTTCTGTTGTCTTCCAAAATTTCTGTGAGGTTGCATTCATCATTTAAAGTTTGCTATATAATAAGAAAAATGTAAAGATAACAGAGGTTAAGGGAAAAAGTTTTCAAAGCAAAGACATGTCAGTAAGAAAGTAAAACCCAGGCTTCCCTGGTGACTCAGTGATAAGGAATCTGCCTGCCAGTGGAGGAGACACAGGTTCAATCCCTGGTCCAGGAAGATCCCACATGCTGTGGAGCAACTAAGCCCACGAGCCACAACTACTGAGTCTGTGCTCTAGAGCCCAGGAGCCGCAATTACAGAGCCCATGTGCTGCAAATACTGAAGTCCGAGTGCCCTAAATAGCCCCATGCTCTGCAACAAGAAAAGCCACAGCATTGAGAAGTCCATGCACCACAACTAGAAAGTAGGCACCAATTACCACAATTAGAGAAAAGCCTGCACAGCAAAGAAGACTCGGCAGAGTCAAAAACAAATACATAAATAAGTAAAATTATTTTTATAAAAGGAAAACAAAACCCATTTCCTGAGCAGCCAGAGCACTGGCATGTGGGTGAAGATAGCTGTGCTGAGGCAGAATATAGGGACTGGGGACAGGGCACAAAGGGCCCTGAAGACCACACTTAGGAGCAGGGATTTTCTTCTCTCCGCAGAGCATAATCTGAGTATCAGCAAAGGCTCAACTGAAACTGTGTTTCTGGAGATCACTCCAGCAAGTCGCATCCTGAATCAATTAGAAGTGAAAGACTATTTTAAGAGTTCAAGTGTCAGGCAATGACAGCTATGGCCTGGATGACAAAGGTGAGGATGTGCTAGAACTGAGTGTCTGGTTATAAGAATCAACCAATGGTTGGATACAAATGGTAGAGGGGAGGATTAAAGATGGCCTCAAGGACTCAATTCTGGGTGGCTAATTAGAGACCCATGTTATTCACAAAATTTGAGGTAAGAGTATGAGTATATTTTCAACAAGTTGAGTTTAAAGCATCCAAGGAGGTCAAACCAGTCAATCCTAAAGGTAATCAACCCTGAATATTCATTGAAAGAACTGGTGTTGAAACTGAAGCTCCAGTACTTTGGCCACCTGATGCGAAGCAACGACTCACTGGAAAAGACCCTGATGCCTGGAAAGATTGAGGGCAGGAGGAGAAGAGGGCAGCAGAGGATGAGATTGTTGGACGGCATCACCGACTCAATGAACATGAGTTTAAGCAAACTCCGGGAGATGGTGAAGGACAGGGGAGCCTGGCATGCTGCAGTCCATGGGGTCACAAAGAGTCAGACACGACTTAGCGACTGAACAACAACAAAGGAGTATCTTAAGAAGATTCCAATAGAGAATTAGAAATGTGCATTTGAAACTTGAGAGAGAATTCTGGGCTGGTTACATGGATTCAGGAATCAACTGTATAGACTTGAGTGGTGGTTGGATAATAGAAGAGAAGATGGGGAGATTAAGAGTAGGAGAGAGAGAGGAGAAGGGAGAAGGGACATAGAAAGAGTCAGACAGAGGACACAGGCAATAACATCAGAGAATCATACTTGGGAACAAAGGAAAGTAGATGCTGACAGAGCCAGGAAAAACAAACAGAAAGGGGAGCCCTTATTTCAGTACCATGGAAAAAAGGAGCTAAGAATGCTAAGTCACCCTCAATGGCAAACGTGGCACAAAATTCAGAGAGACTGAACACTGAGAACGGCTGCTGGAAATGGTGATGGGGGGGGGGGGCAGGGTGTCAAGTGACATTAAAATGTTTTCAGGTGAAAAATTAAACATAAAATCAACCAGTCTCAGAATAGACATTTCTCTGTAGTAACTGTCATGTTCAAAACACACCTGGAGAGCCAAACTCTAAGCATCACGTCATTTCTGCCTCACCCAAATGAGCTGAGACATTCACCTCTGGAATGTTACCAGCTTGAGGCCATCACCACAGCAACCAACAGAACAACTGTTGTTTTTTCCCTCTGCCCATCGCCAACTACATTGCAGGTTGTGAAATGCATAGAAATGAAGTTGTTCTTTCAAACCCTGTTGTGTGGGACTCAGCATGGTTGCAGGTGTCTGTGAACACTGCCTGACAGTGTATTTTCTTTAAAAACTCGAATGGTAAAATCTACCAAGCAGTTTGGTAGCAATTCCTAGCTTTGTGGACTAAAATATATTTATCAATTCAAATTGGATTCCATTGCTTTTTAAGACACAGTTTTAGCAATTCCTTAATCAAACTGATACTTTTCCATAATACTGAAGAGGAGATTTTTACACCTAAATATCCCTGCAAAAGCAAACCAAACATTGAAAGTGCTAGTCACTCAGCCATGTCCGACTATTTGTAACCTCAAGGACTGTAGCCCACCAGGCTCCTCTGTCCCTGGAATTCTCCAGGCAAGAATACAGGAGTGGGTTGCTGTTTCCTTCTCCAGAGGATCTTCCCAACCCAGGGACTGAACCTGGTTCTCCTGCATTGTAGTCAGACTCTTTACCGACTGAGACACTGGGGAAGACCTAAATCAAACACTGGGTCTTGCTTATATCTCTCCTTGTCCCAAAGGGCCAGCCTGGGAAAAGGACAAGAATCAGCTGTTCAGTCTGTTCTCCTTTACACATAAATTGATTTTTCTTTTATTCATTTTATTGGCATTTCTATGAGCCAAAGTAGATAATACGTGAAACTGTTTGAATCAATGCTACCAACAGGCTTCCCAGGTGGCTCCGTGGTAAAAGAATCTGCCTGCCAATGCAAGGAAACACAGGAGACACGGGTTCTATCCCTGGGTCAGGGAGATCCCCTGGAGGAAATGGCAACCCACTCCAGTATTCTTGCCTGGAAAATCCCACGGACAGAGGAGCCTGGTGGGCTACAGTCGATAGTGTCGCAACAAGTCAGACATGACTGAGCAACTGAGCACATACACATGCTACCTATCTAATTACTGTTAATAACAGTACTAAAACCACAAACAAAACATTCTTGAGAAGCAGTCCAGGGTAACTGACAGTTGAAGATCCTCATATTATGCTTCTTACAATTACTAGATTCAGTAGAAAAGTATCATTAATACAATAGAGAACTCTCCTAAATCCCAGTATGTCTGATGATGACCCTGTGGCATGAAAAATCTCCAGTCTTCGACATACGTAATGATAGGCTGAATGACCAATGAGCAAAGACAGAGAAGAATACTTCCAAGTATCAACTGATTGTTTAGAACTGGCTTCCCTGGTGGCCTAGTGGTAAAGAACCCACCTGCCAAACAGAAGACAGGGTTCAATCCCTGATCAGGAAGATCGAGTGAAGGAAATGGCAACCCATTCCAGTATTCTTGCCTGGGAAATCCCATGGACAGAGAAACCCAGTGGGCTACAGATCATGGGGTCACAAAAGAGTTGGACACAACTTAGCAACTGAATAACAAGGTTCCTAAGTTTACATTTACATCCAAACTTTCACAATTTTTGCTATTATTGTGACCCTCCTGTACTCTTACTTACTTAACTTTTGTTTATTTTTTTTGGGGGGAGGGGGGTGGGGGGGGGTTCAGGATGGGGAACACATGTAAATCCATGGCTGATTCATGTCAATGTATGGTAAAAAAAGAAACCATTTCATTCATTCACTGAAAAAAAAAAAAAAACCCACTTAAAAAAAAAAATTGAGAATTCAGTATAACTGTTACCTAATTTTATCAGCTAGAAAAATAAAGCACAATATAAACTGAAAAAAACCAAAATTAAATTAAAAAATTTAAAAAAATAATAACTTTTCTTTAAATCAATATTTTTAGGTGAACCTCTTTCAAAGGGGCCTTATAGTATAAACATGTAAACATTACTAGATAAAATACAGTTTAACAAATCACTGACAAGCTAATACCTCTGAGAACTCTGAATCTCAAAGATTCCATTTTCTTTGTTACATTCAAATAGCTTATGTACCCATATCTTAACGAATCTTTTCCCAGTGAAAGTGAAGTCGCTCAGTCGTGTCCGACTCTTCGTGACCCCGTGGATTGTAGCCTACCAGACTCCTCTTTCCATGGGATTTTCCAGGCAAGATACTGGAGTGGGTTGCCATTTCCTTCTCCAGAAGATCTTCCCGACCCAGGGATTGAACCCAGGTCTCTCGCATTGTAGACAGACGCTTTACCATCTGAGCCATTTAAGAGATAACTTCCCAGTGAAGCCCAGTCTTAATGTGAAATCCTTTTACAAATGATAGTATGATCTGTTCTAAGAGGAGAACTTTTTAAGGCACAAGTCATATCATAGATGTGAACCCCATTCATTCAACAAAGTCAGCAAAGAAGCAAATATGGACCCTATGCAACAGGCTGGCAGCAAGATCTAAGTCTAGGCAGAAGGGGCCTGGGAGTAGAGGGATAGCATGAGGGAATTAAAAATGTGAATCCCAGAGGAACGGCTTCTAGCTTGAGGTCTCAACTCTGACTAGAAAGAGGAAAACACATACCAGTGTACCAGAACAACTACAACCACAGTTCTTCATTTGACTCTTTCTGAGATTATATTACTTTAAAATTAAATATGCAGTATAATATAATTTGCATTTTTTTTCTTCAAGTCCCTGGCCCTCCAGGACTCCCTACGAAATTCAAATGTTACAAAGGCAACTCTGTCTCTACACAGATCCTCTCCCCTGCCCCAGCCCCTTTTGTTCAGCGCTCAATGAGACTCTAGTCCCTAGGAAGCTGTCAACCACCTTCAATGGGGAAGGAGTCAGCGTGTGTGTGCCAGGACTGAGGAAGGCCTGAGAACATCTACAGCTCTTGAGAAAGGGAGAAGGAACGAGCAGGCCTTGTCTAAACTTCTGATCTTCTACCAAACCTATACTCCTCCAACCTTCCCCAACTCTCTCTTTTTAAAAAATTAATTAGTTAATTAATTTAATTTAGGCTGCGCTGGGTCTTTGTAGGTGAGCAGGCTTTTCTCAAGCTGCAGAGGGCAGCGGCTCTTCTCTAGGGGTGATACATGGGTTTCTCACCGCAGTGGCGTCTCTTGTTGTCGAGCCTGGGCTCTAGGGCTCAAGGGCTTCAGTAGCTGCAGCACGTGGGCTCAGCAGCTGTGTCTCAAGGGCCTCCAGGGTGGGCTCAGCAGGTGTGCACACGCGCTCAGCTGCTCAACAGCCTGTGGGGTCGTCCCAGACCAGGGATCGAACACCCACGTCTCCTGCATTGGCAGGCGGGTTCTTTAGCACGGAGACACCAGGGAAGCCCCCACCTCTCTTAACAGTAATTTCACATTTCCAGTTGCTTGGGCCAAAAAAGTTTGAGTCATTCTTGACATGATGCTTTCTTTCACATCCCAATCAATCAACAAACTCTCTAAATCTCTACCTGACAAATACACCCAGAATCCTTCTCCTTCTCACCACCTCCACAGCCACCACTATGATCCAAACCACCTTCACCTCCTGCACGGATTACTGCAACAACCTCCTAACCAGTCTCCCTATTTCCCCTTCAGCCTATTACACAGCAGTCAGAGTAAACCTGCTTGGGTATAAATCAGAGCATATCACTCCTCTCCTCAGAACTCCAGGGGCTTTTCCATCTCCCTCACAGTAAAAACCACAATGCCCTTGAGGTAGCCCACATAGCCCTACATGTCCTGATCCTTGTCTCAAATTTGGCCTATCCTCTTTTCCTCTTCCTGCTGGTCCTTCCAGTCTGACCCCTCTGGTCTACTCAAGACCCCTGGCCTTTCAAGGCATCTTTTCTCCTCTAGGATCCTCCCTCTTGCTGCTCTTATTGCTTGGACATTCTTCCTCCGCTAGTACCACCTCATTTCTTTCACATCTGTACTTCAAGGGAAGCTTCTCAGCTAGGTTTTTTGCCCCCCTAGTCACCTGATTTAAAATTTAGTTTGCCCACCAGCAATCCATTTCTCTCCCTTATTCTTCTATGGCACTCATCACCAACTAAAATGATGTATTTCCCTTATTTCTTTTATTCATTGCCTCATGTCTTTAGATTGGACTTCCTTTGTGGCTCAGCTGGTAAAGAATCTGCCTGCAATGCAGGAGACCTGGGTTCAATCCCTGGGTTGGGAAGATCCCCTGGAGAAGGGAACGGCTACCCACTCTGGCATCCTGACCTGGAGAATTTCATGGACTGTACAGTCCATGGGGTCGCAAAGAGTCAGACACGACTGAGCGACTTTCACTCACTTCATGCCTTTAGAATGTGAACTCCATCAAGAAAGTGATTTGTGTATCTTTAATTAACTGCTGTAGTCCTAGAACCTAGATAGCTGTCTGGCTCATA
Organism: Cervus elaphus; assembly: GCF_910594005.1. Taxonomy (NCBI): domain Eukaryota; kingdom Metazoa; phylum Chordata; class Mammalia; order Artiodactyla; family Cervidae; genus Cervus; species Cervus elaphus. The sequence continues at coordinate 37,110,717 of NC_057828.1, read as the reverse complement.
GAATGTGTTCAATGAATGTTTATGGGATTAATGTGTAAAAGGAGGGATGGAAAGGACAGGTAAATTATGAGAATGAATCTCCAGAAGGATAGCAGCACCATTTTAGAACCAGATTAAGATGAGCGGACTCAATTCAGAGAGGACACAACAAGAATGTCCTACTAGTACAAGGAAAAGATAGGAATTTTTGTAACGAGGTATAGGAATAGTCCGTTTTCTTCATATGTAACTTGAACATGGCTTTGATTATTCAGCTCCACGAGGAGAAAAATCAGTAACAAACTCCGTGATTCTGAAAACCTCATTTCAGAAATTTAAGAATTCATTAGCAAATAAGAATGAAGCTGTCTCTAGGGACACCACCACTGGGAGAAAATTCAACAGCATAATTGGCCAATACCAGTAAAAACCACATGGGAAAGCTTGAGCTGCTTTGAAGTCTATAAAAGCCAGGGCTGAATTCTTGACATGTAAACAATTATAGTATTAAGCCATAGACAGTTTTGACTTCATAAATCCTTAAAGCCCCCATTAATCTCAACTTCAATAATGGGTTGATACAAGCAGTTTCAGATTTTCAGAGTGTCCTAATTCTGAGATGTTAAGTGTACAAGGTACCAAGAATCCTTTTCTGGGCTTCCCTGGTGGCTCAGATGGTAAAGAATCCTTTTCTAATGAACAGTATCAAAGAAAGAAAAATAAGTGACTCAAAGTGGCACCTACTTCAGTCTGAAGGTGCCTAATGAAATGGTGAAGAAACAACTGTAATGTTGCAAACTTTACTACAAGATTTAAACCAAACACTGAAACATGAGTTTGCTACTATTATATATGGTAAAGCAATATATTAAAGAAAGTCAACCAGAAAACCACTAAAATTATTTTATTAAGGGGAACTTGAGCAACACAGAAAAATTTTCAAGCCAAGTCTCATTCAATTCCCGTTGGATCCACATTAACTCACTCCCCTCAAAGGAGATGTTGGGTGGACAGTGACTAATGGGACATAGAAGAGGAATCATAAAATTATTCAATATCACTCAAATTCAGATGATAAAGAAAGAAACTTAACTTCCTGATTGTGGATTACTAGGGAAGACTAAGAAATGGATGATCACAAAAATAATCAGAAACCAGGAGAGGTTTCCCACACATCAAGCCAATGTTAAGTAACTTGAAGACCCTGATCAGGAAGCTTTTGTTATGTTTGAAAAGTTGAAATAAGGTCAGTTAATCCAAGTAGAGTCATTTGCCTGACTGACACCCACTCACTCTCTTGATCCCAGCTTCAACGTTACCACTTCAGGAAGATCTTCTCTCATCTCACTCCTCCGACTAACTCAGGTTTTTCCATATTCCCTGATGGCATATTTTACTGTTTCTTTATTTCACTCAGCACAGGCATCTACTCCCTTGTGTACTATTAAAGAGATGCTTAGGCTAAGTAGAAACCACGACCCATTTAGAGAATGTTCTGGTGCCTACAGAGGGTAGACTAGCAACTCACAAATACTTTTCCCCAAATAAGGCTTGTTCTTTTCTACGAATGTTAAACACTAAGCAGACAGTGGCACCAGTCAACAGGGAAACCATGTTAATTGGCAGTAGCAACACTGATAAAGGTCAGTTCTCTCAAAGTTTCCAGAAGTCCCATCATCTAATCGTCCGAGGATATCACAGAGTCGTGGAGAAAGAATTTAGGGTCCATTGTTTTCACTCCTTTCACATTTCTGGCAACCTTAAGACAAGCTTCTAGAAACGAAATACAAAAATAAATGTATTAAGGTCAACTGAGTTGTGCACAAGTCTGAGACATGTTCGCCACCACGTAGATCACAGATAAAGAACAAGAGGCAGCAAAACCAGACACCCAGGGGAACCCAGAGCTAGCTCTCAGATCTCTGCAGACATGACAAGTACTTCTCACTCCCCACTCTAATTTTAATTCCAGTGTGTACGATCTTAAACCTAGGATCAATCCCTAAGAAATAACAATATGTTTAAAGAGAAAGAAGGGCTAACAAATCTGAGCTAATAGAGTTCTGAAGACTCGAGCTGCCCCGTCCAGCCACTGACACTCCCAGATTTGTTGATAGTCTTCATATTCTCCAGAAAAGTCAGTGTTTCAATTATCCTGACTACTTGCTACACTAACCATTTCATATATGTCACTTAGATGACAGGCCCATATTTTAGGTCAAAAAAAAAAAAATACTACCATATTAGTTACTAAAATAAATGCAGAAAACTTATAATCAAAGAAATGTTTTGAAGATGAGATATGAAAAACCAACTGTCTTAAGCAACTCTTAAGACTTTTTTAGCAAATCTCTTTTCTGAAGGCTCTGTATATAAATTCCATCATCAGCTTTGGCTGCTATGGCAACTGGAATATTTAGGAAATGATTTGAAGCCAGTATCGCTACACATCTAGCATCTTTTGCAGAAACAGAAAAGACTATGAGGTCTAATCCACTCTAATTTTGAAACACAGCTTTGATTTTCATTTCTGAAATCTATTTACACTTATACTTGCAAATCAACAGATAACAACCTATTACAAAGATACGAGCATTATAGAGCAGCTTCTCATTTCATTCCTTAACTAGTCACATTAACACATTAAGGTACTCTCCTCTCAGTTTTAGTAGGCCTTCCTATCTTTTTCTAAAAATAGACTTTATTTTTTACAGTTTTAGGTTCACAGCAAAACAGAGTTGAAAATACAGAGAGCGCTCATATTCCACCCAACCCCCAAAGCACAACTGAAGTCGCTCAGTCATGTCCAACTCTTTGTGACCCCGTGGACTGTAGCCTACCAGGCTCCTCCCTCCATGGGATTCTCCAGGCAAGAATACTGGAGTGGGTTGCCATTTCCTTCTCCAGGGGATCTTCCCGACCCAGGGATCAAACCCTGGTCTCTTGTATTGCAGGCAGATGCTTTAACCTCTGAGCCACCAGGGAAGCCCAAAAAGCACAAAAAGCTTTCCCTATTATCAATCCACCACCAGAGGGGTACATTTGTTACTCCAATAACACTCACACATCATAACCATCCAAAGTCCATAGTTTACATTAGGGGTACACTTTTGGTATTGTAATTTCTTTCTGTGAGTTTTGAAAAATGTATAGTGACATGTAAATACCATTACAGGATCATATAGAGTAATTTCACTGCCCTAAGAACCCACTGTACTACACCTATTTATCCCTTGCTTCCTTGCTAATCCCTGGCAATTACCTGTCTTTTGACTGTCTCCATAGTTCTGCCTTTCTCAGAATGTGACATAGTTGGAATCATACGGTATGTAGCCTTTGCAGATTGACTTCCTTTACTTAGTAATATGCATTTAAGGTTCTTCCATGTCTTCTTACAGCTTAACAGCTCATTTCTTTTTAGTGCTGAATAATACTGCATTGTCTGGTTATACCACAGCTTATTTATCTATTAGCCCACTAGAGGACGTTGTGCTGCCTCCAACTTTTGGCAATTATGAATATAGTTACTATAAATATCCACGTGCAAGTTTTTGTGTGAATACAGTTTTCAATATCTTTGGATAAATAACAAAGAAAAGTGATTGCTGGACTGCAGCAAGACTATGCTTAATTGAGAAACTTCCAAACTGTCTTACAAAGTAACTATACAACCAAAAATGAAGAGTTCCTGTTAGCCCGATATTGCCACACCATTTGGTGCTATCAGTGTTCTGGATTTTCATCATTCTAATAGACAGGCATATAGTAGGGTCTTGTTGTTTTAATTTGCATTTCCCTAAGTTAGAATGCTCAAAAATGACAGAATGATCTCTGTTTTTCCAAGACAAATCATTCAATATCACAGTAATCCAAGTCTATGCCCCAAACAGTAATGCTGAAGAAGCGGAACTTGAACGGTTCTATGAAGACCTACAAGACCTTCTAGAATTAACACCTAAAAAAAGATGTCCTTATCATCAAAGGGAACTTGAATGCAAAAGTAGGAAGTCAAGGGATACCTGGAGCAACAGGCAAATTTGACCATAGAGTACAAAATGAAGCAGGTCAAAGGCTAACAGAGTTTTGCCAAGAGAAAGCACTGGTCATAACAAACACTCTCTTCCAACAACACAAGAGAAGACTACACATGGACATCACCAGACGGTCAATCCCGATTTGACTGCCAAATCCCAATTTGGCTGCAATTCTTTGCAGCCACAGGTGGAAAAGCTCTATACAGTCAGCAAAAACAAGACCAGAAACTAACTGTGGCTCAGATCATGAACTCCTAATTGTCAAATTCAGACTTAAACTTAAGAAAGTAGGGAAAACCACTAGACCATTCAGGCATGACCTAAATCAAATCCCTTAGGATTATACAGTGGAAGTGAAAATAGATTCAAGGGATTAGATCTGATAGAGTGCCTGAAGAACTATGGATGGAGGTTCATGACATTGTACAGGAGACAGGGATCAAGACCATCCCAAAGAAAAAGAAATGCAAAAGGACAAAACAGTTGTCTGAGGAGGCCTTACAAATAGCTGAGGAAAGAAGAGAAGCTAAAGGCAAAGGAGAAAAGAAAAGATATACCCATTTGAATGCAGAGTTCCAAAGAATAGCAAGGAGAGATAAGAAAGGCTTCTTCAGTGTTCAGTGCAAAGAAATAGAGGAAAACGATAGAGTGGGAAAGACCAGAGATTTCTTCAAGAAAATCAGAGATACCAAGTAAACATTTCATGCAAAGATGGGCTCAATAAAGGACAGAAATGGTATGGACTTAACAGAAGCAGAATATTAAGAAGATGTGGCAAGAATACCAAAGAACTATACAAAAAAGATTTTCAGGACCCAGATAGCCACAATGATGTGATCACTCACTTACAGCCAGACATCCTGGAATGGGAAGTCAAGTGGGCCTTAGGAAGCATCACTATGAACAAAACTAGTGGAGGTGATGGAATTCCAGTTGAGCTATTTCAAATCCTAAAAGATGATACTGTTAAAGTGCTGCACTCAATATGCCAGCAAATTTGGAAAACTCAGCAGTGACCACAGGACTAGAAAAGGTAAGTTTTCAACACAATCCCAAAGAAAGGCAATGCCAAAGAATGTTCAAACTACTGCACAATTGCACTCATCTCACACACTAGCAAAGTAATGCTTAAAATTCTCCAAGTCAGGCTTCAACAGTATGTGAACCGTGAACTTCCATATGTTCAGGCTGGATTTAGAAAAGGCAGAGGAATCAGAGATCAAATTCCAACATCCGCTGGATCACAGAAAAAGTAAGAATTCCAGAAAAATATCTACTTCTGCTTTATTGATCACACCAAAGCCTTTGACTGTGTACATTACAACAAACCATTGAAAATTCTTAAAGAGATGGGAATACCAGACCACTTCACCAGCCTCCTGAGAAATCTGGATGCAGGTCAAGAAGTACCAGTTAGAACTGGACAAGGAATAATGGACTGGTTCCAAATCAGGAAAGGAGTAGGTCAAGGCTGTATATTGTCACCCTGCTTATTTAACATCTATGCAGAGTACATCATGCAAAATGCCGGGCTGGATAAAGCATGGAATCAAGATTGCTGGGAGAAATATCAATAACCTCAGATATGCAGGTGACACCACCCTTATTGGAGAAAGCAAAGAACTAAAGAACCACCTGATGAAAGTGAAAGAGGAGAGTGAAAAAGCTGGCTTAAAACTCAACATTCAGAAAACTAAAATCATGGCATTCAGTCCCATCACTTCATGGCAAATAGATGGGGAAACAATGAAAACTGTGAGACTATATTTCTGGGGACTCCAAAATCACTGCAGATGGTGACATAGGATGAGACAGTTGGATAGCATCACCAACTCAATGGGCATGAGTTTCAGCAAGCTCTGGGAGTTGGTGATGGACAGGAAAGCCTGCTTTGCTGCAGGTTATGGGGTTGCAAAGAGTCAGACATGACTGAGTAACTGAACTGAACTGAAGATAGAGCTGCCCTGGTAGGTCTGCCTGCCATGAGGGAGATCTGGGCTCAATCTCTGGGTCAGGAAGATCCCCTGGAGAAGGGCATGACAACTCACTCCAGTATTCTTGCCTGGAGAATTCCATGGACAGAGGAGCCTGGTGGGCTACAGTCCATGGGGTCGCAAAGAGTGAACATGTCTGAGTGACTAACACCATACAAAGTAGAGCACCTTCACATATGCTTACTTTCTAAGCCTTTCTCCTTTTACTCAAGACCTGAGTGTCCCACTGAATACCATGCATCAGAATGAAAACCAAGCCCTTCAGTCATTAGCTGGTTGTGATTTAAGAAAAAAACCAACCATGGTTCTCACATTCTACACTGAAGAGCTCCTATTTCTGGGTCACTGAAATAGCTAACTTTGATAGTTAGGGAAAACAAATCTGTGCAGAAACGAAGAGGAAAAAAGGACAGCACAATTCAATATAGCAGTCAGGCCCATGCTTCCCAGGTGGCATGAGTGGTAAAAAAACCCACCTCCCAATGCAGGAGACATAAGAGACACTGGTTCGATCCCAGGGTTGGGAAGATCCCCTGGTTGCATGGCAACCCATTCCAGTATTCTTGACTACAGAATCCCATGGACAGAGGAGCCTGGCGGGCTACAGTCTATAAGATCCCAGAGAATCAGACATGACTGAAGTAACTTAGCACACACCCTAATAACACATATGAAAAAAATTCAGACAAGTTTTGGAGTTCTCTGCTTGGGCCATGGCATTAGGAATTTCACCTAGCATTATCACTGCTTGCTTGAGGTTCAAAAAATAAGGAGATTTGTTCTTCATTGGAGGTCTAACAAGATGTTCCCCTGAACATTTTGTGATGATGCTTATGGAGTGTCAACGTTAATCTACCTAGATGAATAAGTACTGGAAAAAAAGCAAGTTATCTAAGTATATGCTGCAAGATAATGGGGGAACAGTTGAGATGGGGGAGTTCTGATTCATGCAAATATGCTAAAATCCAAAAGAACCAGCTCCTAACTAAAAATCATTAACCCTCTAAAACAATGACCAAGACATTTTAGAAGTAAACTAATCAAACTGTCATTCTTTTTCCTCTTGAAGTTTACTTATTTTGTTTTGAAAATATGTCTTATGATCTCTTTGAATAAAGCTAGTGGAGATGATAGAATTCCACTTGAGCTATTTCGGATGCTAAAAAATGATGTTGTTAAAGTGCTGCATCAAATTTGCCAGCAAATTTGGAAAACTCAGCAGTGGACAAAGGACTGGAAAAGGTCAGTTTTCATTCTAATCCCAATGAAAGGCAAAGCCAAAGAATGTTCAAACTACTACGCAATTGCACTCATCTCACAAGCTAGCATAGTAATGCTCAAAATTCTTCAAGCCCAGCTTCAAAGTATGTGAACCATGAACTTCCAGATGTTCAAGCTGGATTTATAAAAGGCAGAGGAAACAGAGATCAAATTGCCAACATCCATTGAATCATAGAAAAAGCAAGAGAATTCCAGAAAAACACCTATTTCTACTTTGTTGATTATGCCAAAGCCTTTGACTGTATGGATTATAACAAACTGTGGAAAATTCTTTAGGAGATGGGAATACCAGACACTTTACCTGTCTCCTAAGAAATCTGTATGCAGGTCAAGAAGTAACAGTTAGAGACAGACAGGAACAATGAACCGAAACAATGGTTCCAAACTGGGAAAGGAGTACATCAAGGCTGTATAAGCCACCCTTCTTAATTAATGCAGAGTACACATGAGAAATCCCAGGCTGGATGAATCACAAGCTGGAATCAAGACTGCTGGGAGAAATATCAGTAACCTCAGATTTGCAGATGACACCACCCTTATGGCAGAAAGCAAAGAGGAACTAAAGAGCCTCTTGATGAAAGTGAAAGAGAAGAGTGAAAAAGCTGGCTTAAACTCAACATTCAGAAAACTAATATCATGGCATCCAGTCCCATCACTTCATAGCAAATAGATGGGGAAACAATGGAAACAGTTAAGAGATTTTATTTTTTGAGGCTCCAAAATCACTGCAGATGGTGACTGCAGCTATGAAATTAAAAGACACTTGCACCTTGGAAGAAAAACTACGACAAACCTAGACAGCATATTAAAAAGCAGAGGCATTACTTTCTCAACAAAGTTCTGTCTAGTCAAAGCTATGGTCTGTCCAGTAGTCATGTATGGGTGTGAAAGCTGGACCATAAAGAAAGCTAAGCACTGAAGAACTGATACTTTTGAACTGTGGTGTTGGAAAAGACTCTTGCGAATTCCTTGGACTGCAAGGAGATTAAATCAGTCAATCCTAAAGGAAATCAGTCCTGAATATTCATTGGAAGGACTGATGCTGAAGCTGAAGCTGCAATACTTGGGCCACCTGATGCGAAGAAGTGACTCATTAGAAAAGACCCTGATGCTGGGAAAGACTGAAGGCAGGAGGAGAAGGGGATGACAGAGGATGAGATGGTTGGATGGTATCACCGACTAATGGACATGAGTTTGAGAAAGTTCTGGGAGTTTGTGATGGACAGGGAAGCCTGGTGTGCTACAGTCCATGGGGTTGCAAAGAGTCAGACACGACTGAGTGACTGAACTGATGATGGAGTCTTTTATAAAAGGTTTCTACCTCTGCATTACTGGTGTAGAAACAAGCTAATACTGACCTTTTGAAGAGAATCTAAGACAATCTGTACTATTGTTATCAATATTAAGAAGTGTTTCCAGCAGCTGCAGCTTCCAGAAATATAAATCTTGTAGTCAGTGCAGGTAATATAGTGAGAACTGTCAAATAAAAGAGAAGAAAAATTCTGTGACATGCACAGATGTCACCTGCATTCACTCATTTTGTTCAACAAAAAATTGTTTGAGTAACCACTGCATTCCAGGCACTAGTCTTACTACTTAAATGTGTAGTTTATACTGATTTAAATATGTAAATAATATTATGTGTTAGAAAATGATAAGTTTTGGGCATCAAGAGTACTAGGCTGGAGCTGTGAGCAGAAAGGGGCCTTAAACAGGGCCCTTGTTAGGATGACAGCATCTTAGCAAAGGCTTGAAGAAAGTGAGGGAGGGTGTGAATTCTGTGATCATCTGGGAAAAGTATTCTGGGCAGAGACAGCACAAAGCCCAAGGAGAGACCAGGTTTAGCACATTAAAAGGTCAGCCGGTAGGCCAACAGCAGTGGAGCAGAGGGAAAGGAGGTTAAGTGTAGGCCTCTTAACCTTCTGTCCTCCTGTAGGCAGGACTTCAGCATCTACTCAGGAAGTCCTGGAGGATTTTAAGTAGAAAATACCACTTACTTTTTACAAACTATTCTAATTTAGAAAATATAAGACACATATAAGGTGGAGAAAAAAAAAGTATAAGAAACTCCAGTAAACTTGTGACTAAGTCTAAAACACTGTTTCATTTACACTCCCTACTCCACTTTCACCCCAGATCATTTTGAGGAAAACCTCAGACATCCTATCATTTCAACTATGTGAAATTTAGTTGTGGTTGTTGTTGCTTTGTCACTAAGTCATGTCCCACTCATTTTGCGACTACAGGCTCCTCTGTCCATGGGATTCTCCAGGTAAGAATACTGCACTGGATTGGTCATTTCCTTCTCCAGGGGATCTTCCCTACCCAGGGATCAAACCCATGTCTCCTGCATTGATAGGCAGATTACTGCTGAGCCACCACAGAAACCCATGTATTTTAGTAGAGACCTCCAAAATATAGGCAGTCTTTTTTAACACCACCGTAATATATCAATAATTATCACCTTCAGTGTGGGCTGAAGCAGTTCATACTGACTTGGCCAGTGAGCACTAGTGTGTATATCCCTTCCCATTTAGGGATCTCTGACCTCAAACAGATTACTTGAAATTGGCCATAAAGGGAGCACATACTTCACAGAAATCAACAAATATGAAAATCAGGGCTTTAATTTATGAAGATCCATTTGTTAAATATTTATCATCATATCTTAGATTCATGTTTGAAAAATTAACAATGCTTTATTAACATCAAGAGATGTCCAGTCAGTGGTCATATTTCCTTGGTAAATTTACAATATTCTTTAGTCTGTGTGTTTGAACAAGGATCAAAATAAGACCCATACTTTGCAATTGTTGCTTTTTCTTAAATTGCTTTTAATCTGCAGGGTCTCCAATATCTTTTTTTTTTTCTTGCATTTGTTTTTGCTATTATTGAAAAAAACAGGTTGTCTACTCCACAGAGTTTGCCACGGTCTGGATTTTGCTGACTACAGCCTTCTGACTTCACATAACATGATCCCCTGTCTCCTATAAATTGGCAGTAAGATCAAGGGGCTAGTGCAGACTCAGTTCCATTTTTTGTACAAATCTCCTTTATAGGTGAAGAAAGAGTATTTTTATTAGGAAGAACAGTAATATAGATTAAGTTTTATTTTATGGTAGTAAGAGCCTATTGATGATCATTCCAACATGATAACATTTTACATTATATCACCTATCCTTCACTTAATATTTGAATATGTCTATAAGAGAAATTTTCATTGATAAACCATCTGGTGAGTTTACATTTTAACAAGTCCACTCTGATTGCTGTGTAGAGGAAAGACCAGAGAGGCCAAGTGTAGAAGCAGAGATATGAGTTAGGTGTTTCATCCACCTGGGAGAGCCACCGTCATGCTTAATGGCAGGGTGTAACCACATCACCGATTCAATGGACATGAGTTTCAGCAACTCCCTGAGACAGTGAAGGACAGGGAAGCCTAGTGTGCTGCAGTCCATAGGATTGCAAAGAGTTAGACACAACTGAGTAACTGAACAACAACCATTAAGTGGTGGGAAGCATCAGATCCTAGATTTGTCTTGAAGTACATCTAACAGTGGCATCCAGTCCCATCACTTCATGGCAAATAGAAGGGGAAAAAGTGGAAGCAGTGATTGATTTTCTCTTCTTGGGCCCTAAAATCACTGCAGATAGTGACTGCAGCCATGAAATTAGAAGACACTTGCTTCTTGGAAAAGAAAGTTATGACAAACCTAGACGGTGTATTAAAAAGCAAAGGCATCACTTTGTCAACAAAGGTCTGCATAGTCAACGCTAAGGTTTTTCCAGTAGTCATGTACGGGTGTGAGAATTGGACCATAAGGAAATCAGAGCACCAAAGAATTGGTGCTTTTGAATCATGGTGTTGGAGAAGACTCTTGAGAGTCCCTTGGACTACAAGGAGATCAAACCAGTCAACCCTAAAGGAAATCAACCCTGAATACTGATTGGAAGGACTGATGCTGAAGCTGAAACTCCCAATACTTTGGTCGCCTGATGCGAAGAGCCAACTCACTGGGAAAGACCCTGATGCTAGGAAAGATTGAGGGCAAAAGGAGGAGAGGGCAGCAGAGGATGAGATGGTTGGATGGCATCACTGATTCAATGGACATGAATCTTGGGCAAACTCCAGGAGATAGTGAAGGACAGGGAGGTGTGGCATGCTGCAGTCCATGGGGTTGGACAGGACTTAGGGACTGAACGACAACATCCAACCAAAGTTCTCAATGGACTGGAGTTGTTCAGTTGTTGTTTTTGCTATTTGCAAGTGGCCCAGGAGTATCTGGTGCCAACTTCCCTGGTGGCTCAGACAGTAAAGAACCTGCCTGCAGCGCGGGAGGCCAAGGTTTGATCCTGGGTCGGGAAGGTCCCCTGGAGAAGGAAACGGCAACCCACTCTAGTATTCTTGCCTGGAAAATCCCCTGGATGGAGGAGCCTGGCAGGCTACAGTCCGTGAGGTCGCAAAGAGCCAGACGCAAAGAGCCAGACACGACTGAGCAACTTCACAGGAGGTATCTGATGATTAAAAGCATGTAACATGGCTCAGGCAGGACTTCAATTTCTAGGTGCCACAAGCTGTATAGAAAATCAAATCACTCAGCAAAGGGCTGAGAGGGTACTGGGGGAGGTGCCAGGAGATGCCAGGTAGAGAAACGGACTGACCATCCAGTTTTCCTGTGTTAACTAAGAAACATATAACTGGAGAAACAGGCATTAATATGAAGCCGATGCTCAATGCCACATTATTTTCAGCCTGTTTTCTAGATCAAGTTCCACCTTAGTGACTGCCATGCTCTCATAGGCTCAGACATGACCACGCTTGCTAAAAAGTATGTCAGGATAATAGAGAGTGTGTGCAAAGAACCTGGGTGGGCATTTTCCTCAGAGAGATTTATTAAAAGAATAAAATAATCTCTTAACTGGATGAACTTCAAAGGTCTTCTGACAAACTTTACTCTCCCACTCTTTTTTTATAGAAGGAAAAAAGATGTGAAGAGGTGAAGTAACTTCCTCCAAGGTAATTAACTTGCAACTAACCAGTAGAAATGAAGTTGGAAATAGTTCATGGTCTTGGAGGATGGAATGTAGACTAGAAAAGAAGAGAAATACTAATATATTTTCTAAGTAACTACAAGAAGACACCCTGCTCATTCTCTCTCTCTCTCTCTCTCACTCTCTCTCTCTCTCTCTCTCACACACACACACACACACACACACACACACACCTCTAGAAGCCTACTGTGGAGCAGAAGAGATTAACTGGCAAAATAACATCATATGACTGGTTTTACAGTGTTTCCTTTCATAGCACACTAACAATAATGTAACAAGGTAATGAAATGGTTTGTAAGGGAGAAAGGCTATACAAATGAAATCAAAGCCCCTGGCAGGCAAATGAGTATTTGTTCACCCACTGAGTGTTTTTTGCTAATTTGATTTTCATTGAAAGATTCTACTGTGTGTCTTGTGGTTTAGGTATCATTTTTTCAGCTTTATTATAGTACATTTTTAAATTTTTAATTGGAAGATAATTACTTTACAACGCTGTGTTGGTTTCTGCCTACAACAACACAAATCAGCCATAAGAGCACGCGTGTGTGTGTGTGTGTGTGTGTGTGTGTGTGTGTGTGTGTGTGTATCTCCTTCTTGAGCCTCCTCGGCTTTATTATGAATGTGACCATAGAAAAATGCTCTTCTTCCTTTCCAATCTTTACATGCAATCTATTGAATGAGATATTTATAGGAACACTTTGAGAACATCCAAAACACTCCAAGTGAGCCTGGAAGTGTGTACTCTCTCCTACATCCTAATGAATTTAAAAGTGGTTAAAGAGTGTTTTGCCTATGTTCTCCTCTAGGAGTTTTATAGTTTCTGGTCTTACATTTAGATCTTTAATCCATTTTGAGTTTATGTTCATCGCAGCACTGTTTATAATAGCCAGGACATGGAAGCAACCTAGATGCCCATCAGCAGATGAATGGATAAGGAAGCTGTGGTACATATACACCATGGAATATTACTCAGCTGTCAAAAAGAATTCATTTGAATCAGTCCTAATGAGATGGATGAAACTGGAGCCCATTATACAGAGTGAAGTAAGCCAGAAAGATAAAGAACATTACAGCATACTAACACATATATATGGAATTTAGAAAGATGGTAATGATAACCCTATATGCAAAACAGAAAAAGAGACACAGAAATACAGAACAGACTTTTGAACTCTGTGGGAGAATGTGAGGGTGGGATGTTTCAAAAGAACAGCATGTATACTATCTATGGTGAAACAGATCACCAGCCCAGGTGGGATGCATGAGACAAGTGCTCGGGCCTGGTGCACTGGGAAGACCCAGAGGAGTCGGGTGGAGAGGGAGGTGGGAGGGGGGATCGGGATGGGGAATAAGTGTAAATCTATGGCTGATTCATATCAATGTATGACAAAACCCACTGAAATGTTGTGAAGTAATTAGCCTCCAACTAATAAAAAAATTAAAAAAAAAAAAAAAATAAAAGTGGTTAAAGGAAAATTTACTAAATTCACTAATCTGTTAATAAGGCCACATTGAGGAAGAATCTAATAGAAATTGGTGTAACCAACTGCCAAAGGAGATAAACACCAAATGCATATTATATAAAAACAAACAACAGACTGTTTTGAATGCATCAATTATCTTGGTACTTCCCATTGAGCCAAGGCAGTGAACAGGCCTTTCAAAGACACTTCTATTAACTCCTCAATAGATCGCAACAAACTGCTAAGAGATTTAGTTATTCATTCAAACCAACTAAAAGACACAAGATTTTTCTAGGGAAATTGAAATTCAGGTAAGGAGATGATAGGTCACTTCTTCATCTTCACCAGAAAATGCTGGTCACTGATCATCCATTATATGAAAGGTCTTTTCCTAAGCCCTTTTCATAAGTCATATTAAGACATGAATGAGTATACATTGGAAAAGAAATTCGGTAACAGCAGGGGTCTTAATTTGTTCTGTGTTTCTGTTGTGCCTCCTGGCACCTGCAGAGTCTGACACACATAGATACTCAGTTAATATTCTTGGATGTTACTGAGGGCTTCCCAGGTGGCCCTAGAGGTAAAGAACCCACCTGCAATGAAGGAGACATAATGACACGTGGGTTAGATCCCTGGGTTGGGAAGATCCCCAGGAGAAGGAAAAGGCAACCCACTTCAGTATTCTTGCCTGGAGAATCCCATGGACAGAGGAGCCTGGCAGGCTACAGTCCATAGGGTCGTAAAGAGTCAGACATGACTGAAGCGACTTGGCAAGCATAAATACACAAACAACCGAATGAATGGAATGTCTTATCAAACAAGGCAGCTAGCAGAAGACAGCTTTGTTGACCCAAAGCTCCACAGCAGAGGGTATCCTTGGTGAAAGCCAAAGCTTCCCTTGACCTCAGGATACAGATATAGATAGCAACAGGAATATGTGTTCAATGAGAATTCCAGCTCTCTGTTGATACTGTTTTTCGCCCCATTCTGATATTTTTTTCACTCTTGTGATTTTATGCTTAAAATGTGCAGATGGATGCACACACATCCTTACCTCTTGGAAATTAGGAATAACTTTGGACACAATGATCTTTATCCTTTCTCAAGTGCTGTTTCAGGCACTGATGCCACTGCAGTTGCTAGGGAGATGAGGCAGGGGGCCACTTAGTGCTCTCTTCAGCCTGCAGCCCAGGGCACACTGACCAAAACGGAAAAACACCACCAGCCCAGCCCCCAGTCAAATCCCTTACAGTCCACTGAAGAGACAAACGGCTGGGATGCCATGTGGGTATTTAAAACAGGACCATAAAAGGACCAGCTTAAAAACTCAGCTATAGTATAATATTCCAGTTATGTTTAAGTAAAACCAAATCAACTTTACATTTTTACACTTAAGTGGATCAAGCACCTGAGTAAGTATCACACTTTAGACATTTGCTCTGTAATATGACAGCAACAAGCCTGATACAGGGTCAGAGCAAATAGTTTTTTATCAGCAGGTCTATTTCCTGAGAAGGTTTCCCTTGTGGCTCAGGGGTAAAGAATTCACCTGCCATGCAAGAGACACAAGAGATGTGGGTTTGATCCCTCAGTCAGGAAGATCCCTTGGATAAGGAAGTGACAACCCACTCCAGTATTCTTGCCTGGAAAACCCTATGGACAGAAGGGCCTGGTGGGCTGCAGTGAATGGGGTCGCAAAGAGTCAAACATCACTTAGCAACTAAACAACTGTTTCTTGAAAGACTTAGAAAGGGCTGTGCTCAGCTGTGTGAGTACTTTTAAGGCCTTGAGCCAGACTGTTGCTAAGTATTTTTAAAGTTTCTAACATAGCCAGGGTATACGTATCTGTAATCTAGTAGATCTGACCATGACTCTCGACTGCCTTTTACAGCATGCTTCCAGAATTAAACACTGATTCACACCACAGATACTTACAATGAGCCCACTGTTTGGGGGTCCTCCGAGCTTAACGCACACAAAAATTGTCAGCAAAAGAAAGAAAGCAGGATTTATTAAAAGAAAGCTAGCTAATGCAGATTTTTTAACTAAAAATGTAATTACTTAAATACTGGTTCTTATAACATCAGGTCTCCTTTGTTTTCCTCACAATCATCCTCTCTAAACCGAAGACAGCCATCACCTATGTCAGAGAGGCGTTAGTGACTGAGTACATGGACAAATGAGGAGCTCAAAACTGTTCACTTTATTTCACTCGCTTATCTTCCAATAATCTCTCCTGTAATATTCAAGACAGGCAAGCACTCAATAGAAAATGACAAGAATAAGCAACCCAAGGAGTCCATAATGAACAGAAATCATCCAATCATCTCGGTCATATTCCAAGCTGTTGTAAAGAAAGTTTGTTATCAAAAGAAATCATTCAAAAGTCATGGCATCTGGCAATAAAGCTGTAGGGATCTGACATTTGCCCCTGGAAACAGAAGATTTCAACAACAAAGTCATACAGTGAAGCATTACTAGAATGCAAAAGTGATAAAGGCAGTATAATAACAAAGATCTGAGGAATAGTGTGGTACAATGTTATGCATTACAGAGTTTTTTCCTATAAAAGATTCCTGATTCACTGAAAACTTAAGAAAAGAATACAGATTGTGACATTTAATTCTCTGGCAGAGGAGGCAAGGCAAAATGCAAATGTTAGAATTAATCTAAAATTACAATACTTCGTTTAACGTGAGAATTGAAATAGCACAGATTCATGAATCTGCATGATTGCCTCAGTTTAACCTCTCACCATACAGTGCTCAGCTTATTAATTTAAAATAATCCATTTTTCACACTGACATGAGTATCTTTAAGAACCCTAGTAAGTGGAGTTTAAATGCCGCAGACTCTGCTACTCACAAAAATATGCTAGCATTCCAGACCAAGATAGGAGATGTATCAGCCCAAAAATGCCATTAAAGCTGTCTTGTAAGTAATTCCATTATAAGTTAATAAGGCATATTTCCAAGGCACACAGCATGTTTGCTTCTTCCTGATGTCTGAAAGGTGGATTATTTTCAAAGGACTAACTTTCATTTTAAGGAGAACAAGAAACCAATACTCGCAGTCATTCTTCTCTTTATGAAAAAAATCAAGAACTTGAGAAACTGACTCCTGGCAGTAAATCCATCTTCTAATTTAGTCAAGTCAATCATGTTCCATTAAGTATGTTTATCTTAGTGTAAGTTAAGACCTGGATAAAGAAGTAATGTGTGTGTGTGTGAGAGAGAGAGAGAAAGATGAAAGACAGAAAGAAGCAGTCAACACAGGAAGACAGGAATGTGTTCTTTTTACCAATATACCATATGCTACTGTAAAGAAGGTTACCAAAACGGACGACAAAATCACAGCATCATAAAATTCCCAGGGAGGTAATGACTATTCATGAAAAGGGACTTATAGGAGCGACTGATGAGGAAACCATGCTGCCATAGCCTATAAATGCCTCCCTCACCCAATTTAAAATTGTTTTTCCTATTCCACTGTTGGGCTTTGCAGGTGACTCAGTGATAAAGAATTTGCCTGCCATGCAAGAGACACAGGTTTGATCCCTGGGTCGGGAAGATCTCCTGGAGAAGGAAATGGCAACCCACTCTAGTATTCTTGCCTGGGAAATCCCATGGACAGAGGACCCACGCTGGCTACAGTCCATGGAGTTGCAAAGAGTTGAATACTCTTAGCGACTAAACAATATTCTATTGTTATGTGAAACTTTAAAACCTTTAATATTCTTGTTGTTCTTTTTAAAATTCATTGTTCAATCAAAGGTATTCATTTGACTATCAGAAATATTTTTCCCACAGAGGAATATGGAATCCACAATCATGCACAAGACATTGATCAAAGAAATAAGCCAGCTTCCTCGCATCTTGGTCCTTGTAGTTGCTGAGGCAGAGAACTGCACTTAGAGACAGAGCCTTGGGTTTGACCATAGTTCTGACACTGACTGATTTTTGACTCTTGACAAGGTTCTCAACTCTCTCTCATGTTTTGATTCTTCATTTATATCTTCCTCAAAGAATCACTATGAAAATAAAAAATTGCATACCATTTTTATTATCCAATTTTGCTATTTTTGTTGTTGTGTTGTAACACAACATAGGTGTTCCTGAAAATTGTGCAGTACAAAAAATTGTGCAATAAAATCCACACAGCTTATGGGAGGGAAAATGTAGTTAGAAGCACAACACTCAAAATTTCACCCATGGGAATGTAAATTGATACAGCCACTGTGGCGACTCCTTAGAAAACTAAAAACAGAACTACCATATGACCCAGCAATCTCACTTCTGGGCATACATCCAAAGGAAACCATAAAAGGATACATGAACCCCAGTGTTCACTGCAGCACTATTTACAATAGCCAGGACATGTGAAGTGAGTAAAGTGAAAGTTGCTCAGTGGTGTCTGACTCTTTGGGACCTCACGGACCATACAGTGCATGGAATTCTCCAGGCCAGAATACTGGAGTGGGAAGCCTTTCCATTCTCCAGGGGATCTTCCCAACCCAGGGATTGAACCCAGGTTTCCTGCATTGCAGGCGATTCTTTACGAGCTGAGAGCCACAAGGGAAGCCCAAGAATACTGGAGTGGGTAGCCTATCCCTTCTCCAGTGGATCTTCCCGACCCAGGAACTGAAGCGAGGTCTCCTGCATTACAGGCAGATTCTTTACCAACTGAGCTATCAGGGAAGCCCAGCCAGGACATGGAACCAACCTAAATGTCCGTCAACATAAAAACAGATAAAGACGTGGTGACTAAGTGACTAAACAATAAACAATACCACCATATGGAGGTGAGCGTGGATCACGGCAAGGGTCTGAAATGTGAGGTAGTTTGTAGATGTTTATGAAATGTACATTTCATGCATTTTTATATGATTCAATTCAGTTAGGTACAGTTTTCTTCATTCACTCACAAGTGAACTTTGTATTATATGCAAACAGCTCCCTAATATATCAATTGTGTTGGAACAAATTTGTGATTTCAAATAGGTGCTATAGCCAAACTGACTGTACCATGGAATGTGTTCCCAAAATGGAAAATAAGGTCCCCAAATAATTTAAACTTATTCTCTTTGCCCCTGATACTTAAGAGGAATACATACACAGCAGCAGCAATAGGGCATTGCTCTGAGCCTCTCTTTTCATTAACAAATAGATGAATATTTGATTACTTTGAAATTTTAAAGCTTTCAAAAGTGAACTTCACCCAGGAGAAGGGAATGGCAACCCACTCCAGTATAACTGCCTGGAGAATCCCACAGACACAGGAGCCTGGTGGGCTACAGTCCATGGGGTCACAAAGAGTCAGACATAACGGAGCAGCTAAGCACGTCTGTCTCTTCTTAGCCATGTGACTGGAGGGTGACATGATCCATCTGAGCTCTTAGCTCAGTTCAATTCAGTTGCTCAGTTGTGTCCAACTCTTTGCGATCCCATGGACTACAGCACGCCATGCCTCCCTGTCCATCGCCAACTCCCAGAGTTTACTCAAACTCATGTCCATTGAGTCAGTGATGTCATCCAAACATCTCATCCTCTGTCGTCACCTTCTCCTCCCACCTTCAATCTTTCCCAGCATCAGGGTCTTTTCTAATGAGTCAGCTCTTCACATCAGGTGGCCAAAGTATTGGAGTTTCAGCTTCAGCATCAGTCCTTTCAATGAATATTCAGGACTGATTTCCTTTAGGATGGACTGGTTAGATCTCCTTGCAGTCCAAGGGATTCTCAAGAGTCTTCTCCAACACCACTGTTCAAAAACATCAATTCTTCAGCACTCAGCTTTCTTTATAGTCCAACTCTCACATCCATACATGACTACTGGAAAAACCATAGCTTTGATTAGATGGACCTGTTAGCAAAGTAATATCTCTGCTTTTTAATATGCTGTCTAGGTTGGTCATAACTTTTCTTCCAAGGAGCAAGTGTCTTAATTTCATGGCTGCAGTCACCATCTGTAGTGATTTTGGAGCCCCAAAAAAATAAAGTCTGCTACTGTTGCCACTGCTTCCCCATCTATTTGCCATGAAGTGATGGGACCAGATGCCATGATCTTTGTTTTCTGAATGTTGAGTTTTAAGCCAGCTTTTTCACTCTCCTCTTTCACTTTCATCAAGAGGCTCTTTAGTTGTTCTTTGCTTTCTGCCATAAGGGTGGTATCATCTGTGTATCTGAGGTTATTTCTATTTCTCCTGGCAATCTTGATTCCAGCTTGTGCTTCATCCAGCCCAGAGTTTCTCATGATGTATGCTGCATATAAGTTAAATAAGCAGGGTGACAATATACTGCCTTGACACACTCCTTTTCCTATTTGGAACCAGTCCGTTGCTTCATGTCCAGCTCTAATTAAGAGGGTTATAATGACACAATGCCATAATGAATGTAAAAAGATTGGCACATAATAAAAGGTATTACTATTAAAAAAAAGTGAACTTCACAGCAACTGGGACTTTCTTAGCATATTATTAACTTTAAGCCTCACAAAGGACATTTGATTAAGGAATTAATATCACTAGATTAAAAACCATAAGGAGCTTTCCCTTACTTTTTCCAATCACTCAACAAATGTTCATTCCTGATATTTATTCATTCAGTAACTATTTACTGAGCACCGACTATGTGTCAGACACTATTCTAGGCACTGAGGATACATCAGTGAATAAAACCTACAAAGGTACCTATTCTCATGGAGCTTACATTCTAGTGAGGGAAACAGACTAGGAACAAAAGCCTAATATACAAATTATATACAATGGAAGAAAGTGATAAATGCTATGAATAAGAGTAAAGGGGAAAGGGAAATAGAAATATCAGGGAAACAGCATTACTAAATTATGTGATCAAGAAGTCCTCATTGAAAAGCAGACAACAAACACTAAAAATCATATGTAATATAATAGCATATAATGATTAATGCTAAGAAGTACACCAGGGTGAAAAAGAAGAGAATAATGCAGGGAGTTCAAGAAAGTTGACACATGAGCTAAGCAAAATCAAGACTCCTGTGACTATCTGGGGAAGGGGAATTTCAGACAGAAGAACAGCAGGTATAAACTGCTCGCATTAGGATGAGCTTGGCACATTTGAAACCAATCCAGAGACCAATGCAATTGTAGCAAAGGACCAAGGACAGACCCTTGCCTTTCACAGATTTGGTGAAAGAAGCAGTCATAGTAATGACCACAGCAAATCCCACACGGATTTGTCATCTAAGACAAGGACCTACAAGTGCACTGTTCTGAGTGAGCCATGGCATAAGCTAATTAAAATGTTTAGTAGATCCATTTTGTCTGTACTGTGGAGAAAAAAATATAGCAATAGCCTATGTAAAAGATGATAATGGTAACTACGAAAATGACTTAATGTGGATGAAGTCATGACGTATTTCAAAGGTAGAGCTAAGGGAACTTGAGGTATGGACTATAACGTGAGGAAAAGGACAGGATCTGGGACTTCCCCAGCAGTCTAGCAGTTATTAAGACTTTGCCTTCCAACCCAGTGGGTGTGGGTTTGTTCCCTCGTTGGGGAGCTAAGATACCACATATCTTGTGACATAAAACAGAAGTAATATTGTAACAAATTCAATAAAGACATCAAAACACTATTCTTAAACAAAAATGAAAGAAAAGAAAAAGGACAGAATCAAGAATAGCTTCCAGATTTTTTACTTAAACATGGAAAGAATGGTAGTACCACTTTTTGAGATGCCAATGATGACAGAAATGAGGTTAGGGCCAGGGAGTAGAGGAGTACCAGAAATTAAGATCTACTTAATAGTACTCAGAGTTCAACCTAAGGAAAAGAGAAGCCTCATACAGAGTTATTTTAAACTGGATAGTGATCAGTCTCAAAATCAACTATTCCACTTTGTCTACCAAAGGAATTTTAAAGTTTTAACTTCATGTTTTTTTAATAATGAACTTATAGTGTTCCTCTTGAGTCCTGTATTTCTTCCAGCACAGTTATCCTGTTAACTCTCTGATGAAAATGGCTATGCCTTATTGTTGAAAAATTTCAGATTAGGAGTAAATAAATTTCTGGAATTTAATGGCTTAAAAAAATATATCAGTAACCAGCGAGTCACTTCCTTGTAGTACCAAAGATTTGAATGCATTCTCTAATACGAGTTCTTCTGATAATTTCAGCTGGCTTATGTTTTGAACAATACCAAAATTCCGACCTTACTAACTTTCCCACCCCTGAGCTGTGAAATGTCACATAGAAAAGACCCCAAAAAAAGAAGCAAGCAATTTAAGATCGCTATCCCATAAAGGATGCTAAACTCTCCTGTGGCTGATATTCATAAATAATTCTAATTCTAAATTCCTTGCTGCCCTTGAACAAAATAATGAAGGGGATAAAATTTCTCTGTGATTTCTGACTCCCCATTCTGAGTTTTTCACTGCCACAATATCCCTGACTCTCTAATCAATGAAGCAATACAATAAATTCAAGCACACTATAATGCTAATGACTAAAAAAGAATAACACGCCACTTCTCTTGGGAATGTTAACATTTTAAACAAACAGGAAGCTTTGAGTCTATGAAATAAATTTCTAATCAAGACGAAGGAGGAGAAAGGGCTTTTCCACAGATTCATAATCAGAGTTCAATAAACAAGCCCAATTTTGAAGGTCAAGGAGTAGGTGGTATTGCCATCAGCTTCTATTTTGGCAGCACTATGCTAATAAATGACAGAACCTGGCTCTCCAAAAATGTCTGTAAGTATAAACATAAGTTTATTATAAATTATACCGACATGGTAAAGAATCTGCCCACCAACGCAGAAGACATAAGAGACACGGGTTTGACCTGGGTTGGGAAGATCCCCTGGAGTTGGAAATGGCAACCCACTCCAGCATTCTTGCCTGGAAAATTTCATGGACAGAGGAGCATGGCAAAGAGTCTGCCAAAGAGTCAGACACAACTGAGCGACCGAGCACATGAACACACACACACACACACACATATACACACACACACACACGTACTGACAGAATGAGTGCCACACAATTAACCAAGAATAAAACACACATACTTCTATTGTAAATTCTATATAGTCAATTGATTCTCACAGGATGCTTTCATTGATTTCTACCCAACTGTCCTATCCACAGCCAACTATGGTTGGAATTCAACCATGATTTGACAAATGGAGTTGAATCTCAAGACTTAACTCCTTTCCAAAGAAAATTTTTGTTATAATTTTATATGTGGCAGGGATGCTGGTTGATATTTTTATTTTAACAAGTAAAACAAGGAAGATGACTATCAAAACTTAACTTGCTTATCAATGATGTGAGCAACTTTTTTATTCAGATAACAGTTTTTAAATATCAGAACACTTTTTTTTCTTTGCTGTTCACAATGTAACAGCTACAAACACAATGTATTATGTTTGCATCTTCATTGTTAATGTTTTCACCACCACTTTCTCAGATCTAGAATTTAATAAAAAACAGTCAAGTAAGCAACTCATTCATTGTGAAGTCACTCAGTCGTGTCTGACTCTTTGCGATACCGTGGACTGTAGCCCACCAGCCTCCTCCATCCATGGGATTCTCCAGGCAAGAATACTGGAGTGGGTTGCCATTTCCTTCTCCAGGGGATCTTCTGACCCAGGGATTGAACCCAGGTCTCCAGCATTGCAGGCAGACGCTTTAACCTCTGAGCCACCAAGGAAGCCCACATACTATTAGCTAATTTCTGTGGAGTAACAACCCCAATGTGGTTGATTTCAAGCTTCCAACGTATAATATATCTTCCCAGGTGGCACTAGTGGTAAAGAACCCACCTGCCAATGCAGGAGATATAAGAGATACAGGTTCAATCCCTAGGTCGGAAAGATCTGCTAGAGGAGGTCATGGCAACCCACTCCAGTATTCTTGCCTGGAGAATTGTGTGGACAGGGAGCCTGGGAGGCTACAGTCCACAGGGTCACAAAAAGTCAGACACGACTGAAGCGACTTAGCACACACATAACGTATAATATGGAACCCAGAGTTGGGAAGCGATAAGCAGTTTATTTACAAGATAAATAATTTTAAAAGCCCAGAAAATAATAAAATTTGGGAAAAAAAAATAGGAAATGATGAGCTTTTAGTATTTATTATCTTACTTAATATAATTTACAGAATTGTAAATTTATATTATTTATGGTTATGTTTAAAAACCAACAGAGAAACTTTCTGAGACTTTAACAATTGACTCTTTTTTCATTTTATTAAAGTATAGTTGACCTACAATATTGTGCCAATTTCTGCTGTATAGCAAAGTGATTCTGTTATATGCATCTATTATTTTTATATTCTTTTCCATTATGTTTATTATAGGATATTGAATACCATTCCCTCTGCTATACAGTAGAACTCTGTTATTTATTCTTTCTATGTATAATAAAAGAAAGTGAAAGTGAAGTCATTCACTTGTGTCCGACTCTGTGCAATCCCCTGGACTGTACCCTGCCAAGCTCTTCCGTCCATGAGATTCTCCAGGCAAGAATACTGGAGTGGGTTGCCACTTTCTTTTCCAGGGGATCTTCCCGACCCAGGGATCGAACCCAGGTCTCCCATATTGCAGGCAGACTCTTTACGCTCTGAGCCTCCGGGGCTCCCTTGCATCTACTAATTCCAAACTCCCTATCCATCCCTTCCCAACCCCTTCTCCCCCCCTGGCAATCATGAGTCTATTCTCTATGTCTGTGAGTCTGTTTTTATTTCATAGATAAGTTCATTTGTGTCATATTAGATTCCACATATATGTGGTATCCTATTGTATTTGTCTTTCTCTGACTTCACTTAGTATGATAATCTCTAGGTTCATTCATGTTGCTGCAAATGGCATTATTTGATTTTTTTATAGCTCAGTACTATTCCATTGTGTATATATACCACATCTTCTTTATCCATTTCTCTGTCAATGGACATTTAGCTTCCACATCTTGGCTATTGTAAGCAGTGTGGCTATGAACATAGGGGTGCACGTATCTTTTCAAATTAGAGTTTTATCTGGATATATGCCCAGAAGTGGGATTGCTGAATCATACGGTAACTCAATTTTTGTTTTTTTGAAGAGCCTTCACACTGTTCTCTATAGTGGCTGCACCAATTTACATTCCCACCAACAGTGTAGGTGGGCTCCCTTTTCTCCACACCTTCTCTAGCATGTCAGTTACAGACTTTTTGATAATGGCCATCCTGACCTGTGTGAGGTGATACTTCATTATAGTTTTGGTTTGCACTTCTCTAATAATTGGCAATGTGCAGCATCTTTTCATGTGCCTAATGGCCATCTGTGTTATTTCTTTGGAGAAATGTCTATTTAGGTCTCCTGTCCATTTTTTTATTGAGTTATTTTGTTTCTCGTTATTGAGTTGTATGAGCTGTTTAACAACTGACTTGTGAAACAACACAAGTCAGCTTTATAACTGCAGCTTGGTTTCCAGTAAGCAAGATGACCTGGAGCCAAATACAGGGAAAAGATTTGCCTCTTGCTTTCTGCATTCATCTTTTCGTGGGTCTCTCAATATGCCTAGAAGAAGCTGCCATCAACCCTTCAGCTGAATCAAACTCTGAACCTCTATCCAGGCTTTTTAAGATCTCATGTAGGAACTCACCATACTAAACCACACGCCTAGTCATCCATGATTCTGATGACAGGTTTTGAAAGGAGAGACCAGTGTGGTTGCCACATATCAAAGTATGCAACCTTTATAAAACATCACAGCATAAACATATAAATTATTTACACTATAGACGTATCTCTTTGGATTATCAAGATTTCACACATCTGTTTCTCAGCCACTCCTCAGTTGCTGTTGTTGGATGTATTTTTAGGTTCTGAATATATCTTAAAGGACAATAATATCATCATCTCCTTTGCCAAAGCAGAAGATAACATTGTGCAGTAAACAGTGATTCATATGCCATACCAGTTATTCTGAGATTTCCTTTCAGGGCCTTGGCTTCCTTACATAAACTAAATCCTTTCTTGCATATGCCACATGAAAGCTATCTCCTGCCATCTTGATGCTCCTGACCCATTTCACCTTCTCAATGAAGAATGAGCATGATATTTATTCCTTGTTTAATACACTTGCTTATGTATTACAGACATATCTCCTGCCACTCAGGAGCTTATAGCCAAAGAGTAAACATTCCGATAGAAAAGGCAAAATATGCACAGTAAGTTAAAGTTATTAAGTCAATATGGTAATCCAAACATCAAACACTATTGGAAATATCTCAGTTTTAACAATAAAATAGCAATAAAATTATACACATCTACAGTATTTCACACTAACTGTAAAACAATACTCGGCTGAAATATAGCAACTGGGTTATCTCTAAGAGCTTGCCACTTCTAAAAGTCGGTTCTTATATATGATAGCATTTTAAACTATTCTCAGGTATTAATACATGCATGTAATTGCCAGCATTTAAGTGTTCCTACTCTGAGGGCTTTCAACATAGGAGTGCTGTTTTACAAGTAAAAATAGTCAACATTTCTACTGTTTTTTTATTATAAAGCAATTGGTTATTCAATTCTCTGTATCCTTTAGAAAAGACTGTGTTGGCTCAACCCTTTAAATATGCATGGTACGTGACTCTAAAAAAAAAAAACCCAGAAGGTAGAAAGAAATGATCAAATGAAGAGCACTGATCCATAAATTACCTTAGGATTATCTGTGATTTTTCATGTAATTCATCAGACTGTTAAAATGACCACATGAACAACCAGAACTGCAGCAGGAAATCCACAGAAACATAACATCCCATGAGTACTTCTTATTTTCTAGGGATTATAGTCTGAATTCTTCTCGCAATGCTAACTTGGTTGACTGACAATATTTCATATGAAAAAACCTAACATTTTGTCTATGAATGCTAACTTTCTTCTCCTTTTCTAAAGTAAAAGGAGAATGGTTCAATGATTTATTGATCATTACATGATTTATTGATGAAATGATTTATTGATTGACTTCTCATGTTCTACACATCTAATGGAATTAGATATGAAATATACAAAAGAAAAAAACTACAAAAACACATCAATTATTATTGTTAATGATATCTGTTAAATGTTGATATCTTCAAAATCAGTAAGAAAATACACCAAAATATTAATGGCAGTAGGCTCTCTGAACAGAGGGGTTAAAGGAGGAGTTTCATTTTATTTTATTTTCTATGTAGTCCAAGTTTCCATAACAATCATGTATTACTATTGGGCTGAAGAATAAGTTTTATTTTTAATAAGGATAAATAAAAAGAAAGAGAACATTACCATCTCATTTTACTAATTGAATATCTTTAAGAAAATATTTTCGAACCTATGGACACCTTATCTTTGACAAAGGAGGCAAGGATATACAATGGAAAAAAGACAACCTCTTTAACAAGTGGTGCTGGGAAAACTGGTCAACCACTTGTAAAAGAATGAAACTAGAACACTTTCTAACACCATACACAAAAATAAACTCAAAATGGATTAAAGATCTAAATGTAAGACCAGAAACTATAAAACTCCTAGAGGAGAACATAGGCAAAACACTCTCTGACATAAATCACAGCAAGATCCTCTATGACCCACCTCCCAGAATATTGGAAATAAAAGCAAAACTAAACAAATGGGATCTAATGAAACTTAAAAGCTTTTGCACTACAAAGGAAACTATAAGTAAGGTGAAAAGACAGCCGTCAGACTGGGAGAAAATAATAGCAAATGAAGAAACAGACAAAGGATTAATCTCAAAAATATACAAGCAACTCCTGAAGCTCAATTCCAGAAAAATAAATGACCCAATCAAAAAATGGGCCAAAGAACTAAACAGACATTTCTCCAAAGAAGACATACAGATGGCTAACAAACACATGAAAAGGTGCTCAACATCACTCATTATTAGAGAAATGCAAATCAAAACCACAATGAGGTACCATTACACGCCAGTCAGGATGGCTGCTATCCAAAAGACTACAAGCAATAAATGCTGGAGAGGGTGTGGAGAAAAGGGAACCCTCTTACACTGTTGGTGGGAATGCAAACTAGTACAGCCACTATGGAGAACAGTGTGGAGATTCCTTAAAAAACTGGAAATAGAACTGCCATATGACCCAGCAATCCCACTTTTGGGCATACACACTGAGGAAACCAGATCTGAAAGAGACACGTGCACCCCAATGTTCATTGCAGCACTGTTTATAATAGCCAGGACATGGAAGCAACCTAGATGCCCATCAGCAGATGAATGGATAAGGAAGCTGTGGTACATATACACCATGGAATATTACTCAGCTGTCAAAAAGAATTCATTTGAATCAGTCCTAATGAGATGGATGAAACTGGAGCCCATTATACAGAGTGAAGTAAGCCAGAAAGATAAAGAACATTACAGCATACTAACACATATATATGGAATTTAGAAAGATGGTAATGATAACCCTATATGCAAAACAGAAAAAGAGACACAGAAATACAGAACAGACTTTTGAACTCTGTGGGAGAATGTGAGGGTGGGATGTTTCAAAAGAACAGCATGTATACTATCTATGGTGAAACAGATCACCAGCCCAGGTGGGATGCATGAGACAAGTGCTCGGGCCTGGTACACTGGGAAGACCCAGAGGAGTCGGGTGAAGAGGGAGGTGGGAGGGGGGATCGGGATGGGGAATAAGTGTAAATCTATGGCTGATTCATATCAATGTATGACAAAACCCACTGAAATGTTGTGAAGTAATTAGCCTCCAACTAATAAAAAAATTTAAAAAAAAAAAAAAAAAAAAAAGAAAATATTTTATAATTTCTTATCTAAGGTAAATGTCCAAAAGAAGCTAATTACTCTCCCAGGCTTTTCCCCAGCCATGCTGAAGTACTTGTAGTTCACTGAAGCATTATGCTGACTCCAACACTGCACCATCATAGATGCTATGGCCCTCAGATTGGGAGAAAATAATAGCAAATGAAGCAACAGACAAAGGATTAATCTCAAAAATATACAAGCAACTCCTGAAGCTCAATTCCAGAAAAATAAATGACCCAATCAAAAAATGGGCCAAAGAACTAAACAGACATTTCTCCAAAGAAGACATACAGATGGCTAACAAACACATGAAAAGATGCTCAACATCACTCATTATCAGAGAAATGCAAATCAAAACCACAATGAGGTACCATTACACGCCAGTCAGGATGGCTGCTATCCAAAAGACTACAAGCAATAAATGCTGGAGAGGGTGTGGAGAAAAGGGAACCCTCTTACACTGTTGGTGGGAATGCAAACTAGTACAGCCACTATGGAGAACAGTGTGGAGATTTCTTAAAAAACTGGAAATAGAACTGCCATATGACCCAGCAATCCCACTTCTGGGCATACACACCAAGGAAACCAGATCTGAAAGAGACACGTGCACCCCAATGTTCATCACAGCACTGTTTATAATAGCTATTCCTAATATCTTTTTTAATATACACTTTTATTTATTTATTTATTTGGCTCTGGTAGGTCTTAGCTGTGGCATGCTGGGTCTTTAGTTGCAGCAAGCAAACTCTTAAGTAGCATGTGAGATCTAATTCCTTGATCAGGGATTGAACCCAGGTCACCTTCATTGGGAGTGTGGAGTCTTAGCCACTGGACCACTAAGGAAATTCCTGTTCCTAAATCTTAAGTATCCTACCCTATGTTCTTAAAGTAACTAACTCCAATTTTCCTTCAAAACTCAGCATCACCTTCTCCAAGAAGACTTTTTGGGCTCTCAAGTGCAATACAAATGCTTATCCTTTGGACAGAACCCTCCATGTATTCATCAACAGTAAGGATTTATCATTCTGAAATAACTGCAGAAAGTGTTATTCCCAAGTGACTTAGCACAACACCTACTGAATAAAAAAAATAAATGAATGAACAACTTTGACATTCCCGTAAGTTAAATAAATGGTAAGCCTTTGTCCTTTCTTTCATTTAAACGATTGGCCCTTTGACTAGAACAGTTGAACCAACTAGGTGATCTGATGTCTTAAGAAAGGTTACAATTATTCCCATAAACTCAATCCATTAATTTAATTACTAGTATTTATTGACTGAGGCTTCCCAGGGGGTTCAGTGGTAAAGAATCTGCCTGCCAAGCAAGAGACTTGAGTTCAATCCCTGAGTCAGGAAGATCCCACAGAGAAAGAAATGGCAACCCACACCAGTATTCTTGCCTGGGAAACCCCATGGACAGAGGAGCCTGGTGGGCTACAGTCCTTGGGGTCACAAAGGCTTAGTGACTAAGCAGCAGCAACAGCATTTACTGACTAAACATCAGTTGATGGCGTTGTGTCAGGCACTGGAACACAGAAAGGAGAGACACTGCTACTTCTCTCAACAAACAGACCAGCAGAGACAGGAGGTACATCGGCAGTTACAGCAGAGGTTGCTGAGTGTTGTACTGAGGCAGGCCTTTCCGCAGCAGTAGCAAAAAGCGGGGGTGGGGTGGCTGGGGGGTGGGAACAAGACTTCTTTGTTCCAACAACACATAAAATTCAAATGCAGCTATGTCTACAATACAAAGCAAAATAGAAATTGGACTGGACAATTACCTGACTAACATCATCAGGGTAAACACTCAATGTTATATAACTTGACTGGACAGAGGAAACAGCAAAAACTCACTGTTACAAGCACTGGCCCACAGAGAAAGATTGGAAGACATGCTGTCACTCACTACAGGAAGTCTAGATCTGAAAAAGGGAATCTCATGAAGGTTTCATAAATATTTAAATCTGGCAACAATTTTATTATTTTCCAAACCTAGAGAATCCCATGGACAGAGGAGCCTGGTGGGCTACAGTCCAGAGGGTCGCAAAGAGTTGAACACGACTGAAATGACTTAGCATGAGCATGAGTATGATTCCTAGGTCCAAACTTGGGCAGGGTGGGGAGGAGACAATAAATTTCTCCTTAAACTGTACCACCACAGGGAGAAATTCTTTCAGATCAAATTATCGCAGAAGATCAGAGTCACTTTTGGCCATCTCATCTTTGAGCATTACTATCCTTTCTACCGACCAAAGAAATGAAGCTGTTTCTATATTTATAACCTAATAAGTTGACCCTGATGCTTGGAGGGATTGGGGGCAGGAGGAGGAGGGGACGACAGAGGATGAGACAGCTGGATGGCATCACCGACTTGATGGGCATGAGTTTGAGTAGACTCTGGGAGTTGGTGATGGACAGGGAGGCCGGGCATGCTGCAATTCATGGGGTCGCAAAGAATCGGACACGACTGAGCGACTGAACTGAACTGAAGCACGAATAGTCTTTTTATCTCCAACACTTTCTACTTCCAAGCAATTCAGAGTCCGCAAATGGATTGGAACCCTACATCTCTTTTACCTCAGCCAACATTCTTCCATGACATTCCACAAATATGAATTGAGTGGACACAGACTTAATTTCCAAGAAGTTAGTGAAAAACTTTCCACTTGATTCAGAATCAAAAGCCATACTTTTAACTAATTCAACATCAGTCAGTTCAGTCGCTCAGTCATGTCCAACTCTTTGCGACCCCATGGACAGTAGCACACCAGGCTTCCCTGTCCATCACCATCTCCTGCTCAAACTGATGTCCATCGAGTCGGTGATTCCATCCAACCATCTCATCCTCTGTCGTCCCCTTCTCCTCCTGCCTTCAACCTTTTCCAGCGTCAAGGTCTTTTCCAGTGAGTCAGCTCTTTGCATCAGGTGGCCAAAGTATTGGAGTTTCAGCTTCAACATCAGTCCTTCATGTTCAGTCCTGAACATTCAGGACTAATTTCCTTTAGGATGGACTGGTTTGACCTCCTTGCAGTCCAAGGGACTGTCAAGAGTCTTTTCCAACATCACAGTTCAAAAGCATCAATTATTCGCCATTCAGCCTTCTTTATGGTCCAAATCTCACATTCATACATGACTATTGGAAAAACCATAGCTTTGACTAGATGGACCTTTATTGGCAAAGTACTGTCTCTGCTTTCTAATATGCTGTCTAGTTTTCAAAATCAGACTGTTTCAAACATTTTTCCTAAAATTACTACTTTAAACCAAAGAATACTGTCATTTATACATAACAATGTGAAGACAGGAGGCTGTGGTTGCTTCAGTTCTGGAATTACCACATGTATCTGGAATTACCACATGGAATTACCACATGTATCAGATATTTACTCCAAAACTTAGAGAATAAAATATACCTAGAATTTATAACCATAATCCTAAATAATCTTTCTAGTATATCCCACACATAGTACCCAGATTAGACTTCTTAAAATATAGCTCAAAAATGTGTCCTTGATTTAAAGCATATAATTCCTGTTCATTATTTGTAGAACAAAGTCCAAACCTCAGGTCTAGAATTCAAGCTCTTCATAAGCTGGCTCCAACCTGCCTCCTTCACTGGTAAACCACATACCCTTTGTAAAAATCTATACTTCATCTCCAAAAGGTTTTGTGGTATTCTCGAAGCATTCAGAAAACTTGCCTTCACCCCTACATCTGTGCTCTCCTCTTTTTTTTTTTTCAATTGGACTAACATTCCTTCCATTCTGTCTGTCTAACAAACCCAACTCATCCAAACCTCTCCTCCATGAGTCTGCCCATATGATGGTAACATCTCTGTCCTCTACACCCTCAATCTTTTGGCTTATATCTCTCCTGACACCTCTAACATATCTTACTCATTTTTATGGCCTCTCACAGCAATGAGGACAGAGTAGGTATACAACTTCAGAACTATAAGTGAATGAATGGACCTTTTAAAATAATTATTCATAAGACATTCCAGGATTATTTTATTTTTCCACATAATCCACACATATCTACCACCATTCTTTAATAAATTCAGGTATTGTAAGATATTAGTCATTCTATGTCCACCCTATAACTGATATCAGAAGTTTGTTTTAGAAAATATACATAGTGGCTTATCTGCCACTTGTTTCTCTCTCATATCAAGAAAGTTAATGAAAAATAATCTGATGGTTGAATAACCTATTTATAAAAATGAAAGTAAAGAAGAGTTTATTATCTGCCACCCTGAATTGAACTATCAGCTGCCTGAATTGCCCTTTATGGGTGAACTAAACCTTGATACTAGGCAACCCCTCAGGTGTTCCTTAAGTTCCAACCTCAGAAAATTTGAAGGTCTCTATGGCATTAAATAATAAATACCAACAAGACTACTATTGATGGTGCTAGTTCTAGAAATCCTACTAGACAGTAGAGCAGCAAGTATTAGTTCTACACAGTCATAGTGTCAGTGGCCCTACTTTTTTCTAATAAACATTCTATGAAAGTAAGATAAAGACAGTCAGTCAGTTCAGTCCCTCAGTCGTGTCCAACTTCTTGCGACCCCACAGACTGCAGAACATCAGGCCTCTCCCTGTCCGTCACCAACTCCCAGAGTTTACTCAAACTCATGTCCATCGAGTTGGTGATACCACCCAACCATCTGATCCTCTGTCGTCCCCTTCTCCTCCTGCCTTCAGTCTTTCCCAGTATCAGGGTCTTTTCCAAGGACTCAGTTCTTTGCATCAGGTGGCCAAAGTATTGGAGCTTCAGTTTCAGCATAGTCAGGACTGATTTCCTTTAGGATGGACTGGTTGGATCTCTTTGCAGTCCAAGGGATTCTCAAGAGTATTCTCCAACACCACAGTTCAAAAGTATCAATTCTTTGGGGCTCAGCTTTCTTTATGGTCCAACTCTCACATCCATACATGACTACTGGAAAAACCATAGTTTTGACTAGACAGACCTTTGCCAGCAAAGTAATGTCTCTGCTTTTTAATATGCTGTTTAGATTGGTCACAGTTTTTCTTCCAAGGAGTAAGTATCTTTTGATTTCATTTCATGGCTGCTGTCACCATCTGCAGTGATTTTGGAGCCCAAGAAAATAAAGTCCCTCACTGTTTACATTGTTTCTTCATCAATTTGCCATGAAGTGATGGGACCCGATGCCATGATCCTCGTTTTTTGAATGCTGAGTTTTAAGCCAACTTTTTCACTCTCCTCTTTCACGTTCATCAAGAGGCTCTTTAGTTCTTCTCTTTCTGCCATAAGGGTGGGGTCATCTGCATATCTGAGGTTATTGATATTTCTCCCGACAATCGTGATTCCAGCTTGTGCTTCATCCAGCCTGGCCTTTTGCATGACGTACTCTGCATATAAGTTAAATAATCAGGGTGACAATATATAGCCTTGACGTACTCCTTTCCCAACATGGAACCAGTCCATTGTTCCATGTCTGGTTCTAACTGTTGCTTCTTGACCTGCATACAGGTTTCTCAGGAGGCAGGTCAGGTGGTCTGGTATTCCCATCTCTTTAAGCATTTTCCACAGTTTGTTGTGATCCACACAATCAAAGGCTTTGGCATAGTCAATAAAGCAGAATTAGATGTTTTTCTGGAACTCTCTTGCTTTTTCTATGATCCAGCAGATGTTGGCAATTAGATCCCTGGTTCCTCTGCCTTTTCTAAATCCAGCTTGACCATCTGGATGTTCTCAGTTCACGTAGCATTGAAGCCTCGCTTGGAGAATTTTAAGCATTACTTTGCTAGCTTGTGAGATAAGTGCAATTGTGCAGTAGTTTGAGCATTTTTTGGCATTGCCTTTCTTTGAGATTGGAACGAAAACTGACCTTTTCCATATAATTCCAATAATAAAGGTATTATAATCCATGAATTCCCACATGAGGAACAAACAAAAACATAATCACACGAATATTGCCCAGAACTTGAATTTTTATGCCCCAATCTTAGAATACTCCAAAGGACAGAAATCAGTTTGGTAGGGTTGGGAAATAAAATGATTTCTAAATT
Organism: Cervus elaphus; assembly: GCF_910594005.1. NCBI lineage: Eukaryota > Metazoa > Chordata > Mammalia > Artiodactyla > Cervidae > Cervus > Cervus elaphus. Next base: position 37,076,079 of record NC_057828.1, on the reverse strand, counting down.
CTTCTGACAGTTAAGAAACACAGACATAAATTTATCAAAGTAGAAAACAAAAACCAAGGAATGTTGATTTAACTTAATCATTTAAATATTTATTCTCACATGCTACAAACTACTCTGATATTTGTATCTGGAAATTAAAGAAGAAATAAAAAGTGAGGCATTTGATTCTGTGGTAATATAAAATTTCTTGATGTTTCTATGGCTATATTAAGTGTCAATTAATACATCAAGCTCTAGCTCATACACGGTGTAACCAATAGATGATATGACAATTTATTTTACTTAAATAGTGATGTATTTGCAACACACACCATTTACTTCTTCTAAACCAAAGAGCTACCTGTCAAAGCCTGTGTTACTGCTCACCTTCACAAAACGGGTAGGCCTAGGGGAGCACAGTCTTCTCCTTCTCCCAGATCCAGTTTTAAGAACAAAACTTTGGCTTTCATTGAAGGATAGTCAATGAACACACTAGGCATTGGCAAACCTACACCCCAATGTCAAAAGATAAATCAGGCAATCAGATTCTAAACTCAAAAACTTGGAATTAGAAATCAGAAGAGTGAGCCAATGTAATTTAATGTTATGAAGGAGGACAAAAGCTATAGGATGAAGTCTAACTAGTAGAGAAAAGGACAAATGAAGATGCCAAAACCTCCCTGGTAGCTTGGTGGTAAAGAATCCACCTGCCAATGCAGGAGACATAGGTTCAATCCCTGATGGAGGAAGATCCCACATGCTGCAGAGCAACTAAACCCATGCACCTCAACTACTGAGTGTGCAGTCTGGAGTCCAGGAGCAGCAACTGCTGAGCCCACTTGCCTCAATGAAACCCATGTGCCCTAGAGCCTGTGCTCCACCTGCAAGAGAAGCCACCACAATGAGAAGCCCAAGTACCACAATTAGAGTAGTCCCCGCTCGCTGCAACTACAGAAAAGCCCATGCATCAACAAAGACCCGGTACAACCAAAAATAAATAGAATTATTTTTCAAAGATGCCAGATCAAAGCAGCTGCCATTAGAGAGCTGTCTGAGGTCCTGATACCCTGAGAATCTGATTCCAGTCAACCCACTGGGTTACAACCACTCTGAAATTTAACCCAAACTACAACACAACAGATTCATAATATGCCCAAATAATTTGAGTAAAATTCTGGAAGCTCATAAATAAAAGAATTTAATCTTTTCTTGATAAACTGCTGCAGCAAAGAGGCACAAAGGCCTCTTTAGTGTCATTTTTTAAAGCCGAAGCTGCCTGAACCCAAAGCCCAGCTCTGCCACTTACTACCTATGTGGCCCTATGGCAGAAAGTGAAGAAGAACTAAAGAGCCTCTTGATGAAAGTGAAAGAGGAGAGTGAAAAAGTGGGCTTAAAACCCAATATTAAAAAAACTAAGATCATGGCATCCGGTCCTATCATTTCATGGCGAACAGATGGGTAAACAATGACAGACTTCATTTTCTTGGGCTCCAAAATCAGCAGATGGTGACTGCAGCCATGAAATTAAAAGACACTTGTACCTTGGAAGAAAAGCTATGACCAACCTAGACAGCATATTAAAAAGCAGAGACAATAAATAAATAAATAAAAAGCAGAGACATTACTCTGCCAGCAAAGGTCTGTCTAGTCAAAGCTATGGTTTTTCCAGTAGAAATGTATGGATGTGAGAGTTTTACCATAAGAAAACTGAGCGCCGAAGAATTGATGCTTTTGTTTGTTTTTTGTTTTTTTAAGAATTGATGCTTTTGAAGTATGGTGTTGGAGAAGGCTCCTGAGAGTCCCCTGGACTGCAAGGAGATTCAACCAGTCCATCCTAAAGGAAATTAGTCCTGAATATTCATTGGAAGGACTGATGCTGAGGCCGAGGCTCCAATACTCTGGCCACCTGATGCGAAGAACTGACTCACTGGAAAAGACTCTGATGCTGGGAAAGACTGAAGGCAAGAGGAGAAGGGGAGGACAGACGGTTGGTTGGATGGCATCACCAACTTGAAGGACATGTTTGAGCAAGCCCTGGGAGTTGGTGATGGACAGGGAAGCCCGGCATGCTGCAGTCCATGGGGTCACAAAGAGTCAGACACGACTGAGCAACTGAACTGAACTGAAGCTATTTAGTCTCTCTAAGCCTCGTGTATCTCATGTGTAAAATGGGTATAATAAGAGAGCCTCAAAGGGCTATTACAAGCAATAAGTGAAAATATGAACAATAGTGCTGAGCACAAATAGCCTTCAATGTTGCTAGATGATGATCACAATTGTGATAATGACAACAATAATGAGGATTTTCTATTCTACTCAATAGAGGAATAAATGAGCTTCAAATTTAACTCTCTACTTATCGCTATCTTATCACTTAAAATAGTTAGATATTATAGTGAGTATTTTAAACCTAGGATGCACTGTCATGGAGACAATTTGTAAAGGACAAGAATAGATGTGGAAGTAGAAACCCAGAACATTTTTTGCCTTATAACCTAGATGATGGTTGCTTTTACATCACTACCTACTGATGCTATATCTCATATATAACCAAGGCCCATTCCCCATTTTCTCTACAAACAGCACAACTGATGCCCTCATTACCCTCCTGGGGATATTATGAGGACCTCATCATTGAGTCTCCTGTCTTCTCACACATGCAATCTTTGTATTGCTTCAAAAGACCTCCTAATTCACAGTCATCTTCGATTAAAAATTCTCCTATAGAGCACCACCGTCTACTGCATAAAGGCTAACTTCTATTATAAATGATTACGATGACCTTTTACAAACTGATCTCATTTCTTGGCATCGTTCTCTACTGCTGCTCACCAACTTTTCACGGCTCATTCTCATATCTATGAATTTTCCCTGGCTAGCTACCTCTTCTAACTTATGTGTCTACATAAAAATCTGACCTATTTCAAGGCTCAGAATACTGCTCTTTCCTTTGAAATATATTTAATACTTATGTTCAGAATTTAAAATTCCCTTTTCTGTGGTCACAGCAATCTGTATTTCTACTATAACACTTCACATTCTATTATAAACTTATAATTATACATTTTCTTAAAAATCTGTAGCCACAGGACTTCCCTGGTAGTCCAGTGGTTAAGAATCTGCCTGCCAGTGCAGGGTACATGAGTTTGATCCCTGGGCCAGGAAGATCCCACATGCCCTGGAGCAACTAAGTCCGTACACGGACTTAGTACTAGAGCCCGAACTCTAGAGCCCACCTATGCACCACAATAGGGTAGCTCTGACTCGCCACAACCGGAGAAAGCCCGCTCGCAGCAACAAAAGACCAATGCAGCCAAACATAAATAAATAAATACAAGTTTTAAAAATCTGCAGCTACATTTCAAATGAAGAAGAATGGGGGAAAAATGAATGTAAAGTTCATAAACAAAGTAACCTCGATATGAGAAAAATACTGCAAATGTATTCAAAACTAGTTGACATAATATATTTCAACATCCACACTTCCCCATCAACACGCCCCCATCAACAGTCGGACTCTGAGGAGATTTAAAGGATTCTAATGACTGAAAACAAAACAATCATTTACACAACAAAGATTTTCTCTGTTTCAATGTGACAAACGTTTTACTCACTACAACCGCAGGCCTTCCTGGTGTTGTTAAGCACAACAACGTGAAACCAGACATGAAGGAGCTGCGCAACCCTTTTCACCGAATTCTTAGTGAGTGGTCACTCGGATCCAAGCTAGCAGGGGAGTCTCATATCTACCAGTTTCGTGGAAGTCATACAATCCTGAATGGGTCTTCTTCCAAAGAAGATATTCAGGTGGCCAGCACGTGCATGGAATTATTAAGACCATCAGAGCAGGACCACAGAGCAGGACGACAGGACGACAGTCACCTCACAACTGATGAAATGGCTGTCATCAGGGGGCTGAGGGATGGTCAGTGTTGGTGGGCGTGAGGGTGGGCCTCATGCACTCTTGGGGAGACTACAGACTGATGCAGTCATTGAGGACAACGGTGAAGAGGTTCCTCAGGGAACTAGCAACAGATCTTTTATATGGTGAAGTGGTTCACCTTCTAGATGTGTGTCTGAAGGAAACAGGAACACTATCCCCAGAAGATGTCTGCACCTCCATTTGCAATGATACTGGTGAACCATAAAGGCATTTATGAGAGCTTCCTGGGTGGTGCCAGTGGTAAAGAATCAGACTCCAGAGACACGGGTTCTATCCCTGAGTCGGGAAGATCCCTTGGAGAAAGAAATGGCAACCCACTCCAGTGTTCTTGCCGGGGAAATCCCATGGACAGAGGAGCCTGGTGGGCTACAGTCCATGGGGTTGCAAAGAGCTGGACACGACTGAGCACACACAAAATACCAAGAGCATTACTCAAGGAGAAGTGGGTCAGACAGAGAAAAACAAATACTATATGCTCTCACTTATATGTGGAATCTAAAAAAAAAAAAAAAACTTCTAATTAAAAAAAACAGATATGCAACAAGCAACAAAGATTTACTGTATAGCACAGGAAACTATAGTCAATATCCTTTAATAACCTATAATGAAAAAAAAACTATAATGAAAAATAATCTGAAAAATAACAGGTGTATTTGTATAATAGAATCATATTACTGTGTACCTGAAACACTGTGAGTCAACAATACTTCAATAAAATACATATATTAAGAAAATAAACAAATAAACCAAACTCATAGAAGCAGAAATCATATTTGTAGTTTCCAGAGATAAGAGAGGTGGGTGGGGTGGGTGAAGGTGGTCAAAAGGTACAAATTCTAGTTATAGATATAAGTTTTGGGGCTGTAATGTACAGCATGATGAGTAAAGTTAACAATATTGTATATTTGAGAGTTGCTATGAAAGTAGATCTTAAAAGTTCTCATCAAAAAAAAAAAATGTATAACTATGTGATGCATGTTAATTCGACTTAATGTGGTGATCATCTCACAATATATAGAAATATCAAATCATTATGTTGTACACTTGAAACTCAAACAATGTTATATGTCAATTATATCTCAATAAAACTGAAAAAAATTAAAAGACAAAAAAAATCATACAATAAGTACTACTGCACTCATCCACCTCCAGTAACTCCCATAAAGCTGTAAATACAAAACTGCATTATGGCTGCACAATGGTAAAAGGGATATTTATGCTGCTAACATGAGAGCTGGAATTAGGAGAAAATTAAAGTATCTGAATAGCTTCAAGACATCTTTCATGTATGCATAATCCCCTGTGAGACATAGGGACATAAACCTACTTGCTTCCCAAATAAATCTTGTTTGACATTCACTTCATTACTATAGGAGAGTAACAGGATATGCCTACTGGCAAGAGAAATGGTGATCCATTTGGGTCACTCCAATATTTCTTATAGAGATCACTTTTCAAACTACAAGGCATCAAGTACAGATTTTAGATCTGATATCTGTTGTGCATGTGTCTGTTGGGTTGTAGGATAACATGCTCAGAAGTTATTTACTTTTTTAATTAAATCCAAATCAAGTACTGAGACACAAAGAGAGGGTGAGGGAGAGAAAGAGAAAGGGGGAAGGAGAGAGAGGGAGGGAGGGAGGGAGGGAGGGAGGGAAGAAAGGAAGGAAAGAGGGGGGAATATCTCTAAGTTGATCAGAGGACAATGTAATTTTCCTCACTTCTCCAGGTAAACAGGATGACTTGGAACAACCATTAGCTTTGTATTCTTTTTTTTTTTTTTTTTTTTTTTGCTATATCACAAGTACTTTCTACTCTAGAGACTACACTGTTAAATAAACTCAAGTACAGGGTAACAGAATCTACTGATAAAACAATGGGACTCCTTTGCCACCTTTCCCAGCAAAGGTCAGCTTCCCCAGGGGCTATTAGCCTTCTCAGAAAAGTCATAACACTGTTCAAGCACTAATAACTTCAATTTTCCTCCCTCAGGATTCATATCCAGACAGAAGTACCCTTAAGAGCTACATCTCCAGTTTCACCATTAATGGAAAAAGACTAAGGGAAAGAAGAAATCCCTCGACATCCAACTTAGGGGACCCCAGTTGTGCTATGACGTCAACTCCTGAGTGAGGAGCAGAGGAAACCACTCTTGGTCTGGCTTTCTCTCAGGTCACTCCAGGAGGGATGGCTTATTGCCACAGACTGTCTGCTGCGCATATCTGGCCTCCTCATTTGCACCATCACTTATTCAGTGTAGAGAATCCTTCAGCTAACACCTTCCTTTCTCTTCAATCCCTCTGACAGTGTTTCTCTGTGTATGTGCTGGAAGAAAGTATGGAGAAGACAGGACTGCAGGTTGACTCTTGAGCTGCCTCTAGGCATTCAGAGACTCCCCACCTGGTCCCTATCCTTGGAGTACACATTCCATGCAGGGCTCTCCAGCAGGAGCCATTATGACAGATGCAGACTTCAGAGAGGAGTGTGGTGTTGAGACCATCTGAAATGAATGTACGACTGAATCCTATTGAGGCCTCCAGATAAATTTTCTTTCAGAGTTTCTCAAACTTAGCAGTATTATTATTTTTTACCAGGGTACAGTTGATATAACTAGATAAACTTTTAAGATTCTGGCCGGCAGGTGTGGAGACCTATTTGTCTTACAGTCACTCAAGGCAAGTCTCATATGTATGTTTCCTGCTTATTCCACCTACCACCTGGAATCTGGAATATTTACTGGAAGGACTGATGCTGAAAGTGAAGGTCCAATACTTAGGCCACCTAATGCAAACAGCGACTCGCTGGAAAAGACCCTGATGCTGGAAAAGATTGAAGGCAGGAGGAGAAGGGGGCAACAGAGGATGAGATGGTTGGATGGCATCATCGACTCAATGGACATGAGTTTAAACCAACTCCAGGAGATAGTGAAGGACAGGGAAGCCTGGCATGCTGCAGTCCATGGGGTCACAAAGAGTCAGACACAACTGAGCTACTGAACGACAACCACCTGGAACTGACAGTGTCTGCCTCTTCCATTTCCCCTTCCCCTTCCCCTCCATCTTTGGAGCAGGTTTCAGATTTCACCCAGAAAGCTCCTGAGGTTGTGAACCAACATTATCTGTAGGTCTGCCAACAAGAGCTATACCAAATTTTGCACATATTTATTGTTTGTATTTCATCTCATTCTTTAAAAAATGTATTTGAAGTTTTTATCTACATTATTCTTTATGTCATGCCTTATTTTTAAAAAATATATATAAAGTCAATTATGAAGATACATTAAATTTCAATGATTAGAAAATCTCAAGGAAGCAAAAATTACAGTAGAAAAAACAGAATCACACCATAAGCACTGTTAGGTAATTATAATACATGCCTCTCATCATTACACTCTATTCAAGGCAGGCCACAGATATGACCTCTAAACATACTAATGTTTGAGGGGGAATGCAATTGGTTATAGGATATATGGTATCATAAATAAACTTCATAACTGGCTTGGCATGGGTATTTTTCTATTATAATGTTAAAGGAGATGAACAAAACGGCCTGAAGAATAAAAATACATTTATATGAGATTCCTTAATAAGCAATATGTAGTAAGCAAGAAGAAAACACTGGAGCGTAAGTTTTCATAATTGAGCCTAGGAAATGGACATCAATTGTTTTCCGACTTTCACTATGTGAGTCAGTATTGCAATGACAGGAACAGCAGCATCAAGACTAGACACCCACGATAAAGCTGTCGTTCAACGGGAAATGTGACAAGAATGTCAAACAATGCTATGCTGATGATAGTGATGGTGATGGAAAGAAAAGAAAGGTTATTACTCTGGAGCAAAAGTCAGAAGTAATCAAGAATCAATCTGTTTTTATGTTTAGGTCATACAGTTAACATATATAGGTATTTTTAAAGTTCTTATTATTGAAATTCCTACAGGAAAAAATAACTATATAGAAATCTGAATCCCTTTAATTTCATTTTCCCAATAAAATAATTACACTAACTCAGGGGGCTTTTTTAGACACGATCATATTTACTATTTCAGTTCATTTCAGTCACTCAGTCGTGTATGACTCCTTGGGACTCCAAGGACTGCAGCCCAGGCTTCCCTGTCCATTACCAACTCCCAGAGTTTACTCAAACTCATGTCCATCAAGTTGATGATGCCATTCACCATCTCATCCTCTGTTGTCCCCTTCTCCTCCTGCCTTCAATTTCTCCCAGCATCAGGGTCTTTTCCAAGGAGTCAGTTCTTCACATCAGGTGGCCAAAGGATTGCAGCTTCAGCTTCAGCATCTGTCCTTCATATGAATATTCAGGACTTATTTCCTTTAGGATGGACTGGCTGAATCTCCTGGCAGTCCAAGGGATTCTCAAGAGTCTTCTCCAACACCACAGTTGAAAAGCATCAATTCTTCAGTGCTCAGCTTTCTTATACTCCAACTCTCACATCCATAGATGACTACTGGAAAAAACATAGCTTTGACTACAGACCTTTGTTGGCAAAGTAATGTCTCTTCATTTTAATATGCTGTCTAGGTTGGTCACAGCTTTTCTTCCAAGGAGCAAGTGTCTTTTAATTTCATGGCTGCAGTCACCATCTGCAGTGATTTTGGAGCCCAAGAAAATTAAGTCTCTCACTTCCATTGTTTCCCCATCTATTTGCCATGAAGTGATGGGACAGGATGTCATGATCTTCATATTTTTCTGAATGTTGAGTTTTAAACCAACATTTTCACTCTCCGCTTTCACTTTCATCAAGAGGCTCTTCAGTTCTTCTTCGCTTTCTCCCATAAGGGTGGTATCATCTCCATATCTGAGGTTATTAATGTTTCTCCTGGCAATCTTGATCCCAGTTTGTGCTTCATCCAGCCCAGAGTTTCTCATGATGTGCTCTGCATATAAGTTAAATAAGCAAGGTGACAATATATAGCCTTGACACACTCCTTTCCCCATTTGGAACCAGTCTATTGTTTCATGTCCAGTTCTAACTGTTGTTTTTTGACCTGCATACAGATTTCTCAGGAGGCAGGTAAGGTGGTCTGGTATTCCCATCACTTTAAGAATTTTCCACAGGTTGTTGTGATCCACACAGTCAAAGGCTTTGGCATAGTCAATAAAGAAGAATTCGATATTTTTCTGGAATTCTCTTGCTTTTCTGGTGATCCAGCGGATGTTGGCAATTTTATCTATGGTTCCTCTGCCTTTTCTAAATCCAGCTTGAAAATCTGGAAGTTCACGGTTCACATACTGTTGAAGCCTACTTGGAGAATTTGGGCATTACTTTGTTAGCATGTGAGATGAGCACAATTTTGCAGTAGTTTGAACATTCTTTGGCATTGCCTTTCTTTGGGATTGGAATGAAAACTGACCTTTTCCAGTCCTGTGGCCACTGCTGAGTTTTCCAAATTTGCTGGCATATTGAGTACAGCACTTTCACAGCATCATTTTTCAGGATTTGAAATAGCTCAACTGGAATTCCATCACCTCCACTAGCTTTGTTCGTCATGATGCTTCTTAAGGCCCACTTGACTTCGCATTCCAGGATGTCTGGCTCTAGGTGAGTGATCACACCATCGTGGTTATCTGGGTCACGAAGTTCTTTTTTGTATAGTTCTGTGTATTCTTGCCACCTCTTCTTAATACCTTCTGCTTCTGTTAGGTCCATACCATTTCTGTCCTTTATTGAGCCCATCTTTGCATGAAATGTTCCCTTGGTATCTCTAATTTCCTTGAAGAGATCTCCAGTCTTTCCCATCCTATTGTCTTCCTCTATTTCTTTGCACTGAACACTGAGGAAAGCTGTCTTATCTCTTGCTATTCTTTGGAACTCTGCATTCAAATGGGTATATCTTTCCTTTTCTTCTTTGCCTTTCATTTCTCTTCTTTTCTCAGCTATTTGTAAGGCCTCCTCAGACAACCATTTTGCTTTTTGCATTTCTTTTTCTTGGAGATGGTCTTGATCACTGCCTCCTATACATGTCACGAACATCCATCCATAGTTCTTCAGGCACTCTATCAGATCTAATCCATTGAATCTATTTTCACTTCCACTGTATAATCGTAAGGGATTTGATTTAGGTCATGCCTGAATGGTCTAGTGGTTTTCCCTACTTTCTCCAATTTCAGTCTGAATTTGGCAATAAGGATTTTTTGATCTGAGTCACAGTCAGCTCCCAGCCTTGTTTTTGCTGACTGTTTAGAGCTTCTCCATCTTTGGCTGCAAAGAATATAATCAGATTTTGGTATTGACCATTTGGTGATGTCCACATGTAGAGTCTTCTCTTGTGTTGTTGGAAGGGGCTGTTTATTATGACCAGTACGTTCTCTAGGCAAAACTCTGTTAGCCTTTGACCTACTTCATTTTGTACTCCAAAGTCAAACTTGCTTGTTACTCCAGGTATCTCTTGACTTCCTATGTTTGCATTCCAGTCCCCTATAATGAAAAGGACATCTTTTTTGGGCGTTAGTTCTAGAAGGTTTTGTAGGTCTTCATAGAACCATTCAGCTTCAGCTTCTTCAGCATTACTGGTCAGGACATAGACTTGGATTACTGTGATGCTGAATGATTTGCCTTGGAAACGAACAAAGATCATTTTGCCGTTTTTGAGATTGCATCCAAGTACTGCATTTCGGATTTATTATTTATTATTGAGTAAATGACAGCACAAAAACAAAAGTTCACCATTTTACCACATAAGCAACTAAATCAGTCATTAAATAATACAATTTAAATACAAAAATACACCTTTACACTGCTGTTTGTCATTTATGAAAAAGAAACCAAAAAAAAAAAAAATCTAGCAACCAACTAACTTAAAAGTTAAAGAATTCTTTCTGTGGCTAAAGTCTAACTCAGGGTTTTGATTTAAAATTGTTCCTAATGGTACAACTGTCACATTATAATACAGCTAAAGTGACCAAATTTTTCAAAATAGAAATAAGGAGATGTGACTTGAAAAAGGTATTGGATTTGGGGGGGGGGGGGGGCAGTATTTGTATAAAAGATTACAATATACATACATTTTAAATTTGATCTTCATTCTAATGGCTCTTTGAAAATTTTTATGATGTCAGAACTGCCACAGAAAAGTCTGGAATGTGTGTTTGGCTAAAAATGGATCCACTTACAAGCTGTTAAAAATGAAAGCCCAGGGGGGAAATAAGTGTAATCCTACCCCAGTTTTTCACAGAAGTCTCTTCATGTTACCATCTTTTGATATGTGGTAGGTGGCATGTTCACAGACTTATGGCCTCTAGCTAGCAACCCTGGACAAATGACTTAGCTTCTAGAAAATTTCATCTTCTCATATATAAACTAAAACTGTTGGACTACCTGGTCCATTGAATACCCAATATTTTGTCCCACTGTAGACTTTTGAAGAGCCCTGCTCACCAACTCCAAGCCAGGGTGTAGCTGTTTTAACTATCAGAAACTACAGGCCTGGGTCCACATCTAATATAGAATTAATATCTATCCTGGCAGGTTTTAAATCAAGTTTTCATGCCAGTGTGAGCTCATATAACCATACTCTGATGGCTAGCACTTTAATTTAGTTTTCAACATAGATTAATTTAACCTGTCTGAATTTCAAACCTTTCACCTGCTCTGGCCTCTAATTTCCATATGCCCCGCTGGCATCATGGCTATCTGATCTGATCTCTGACAGCTAAACTCCCCAGCATGCTTCTTCATCCCCTGTGTGTGTGCTTGCTTAGTTATACAGCCATGTCCAACTCTTTGTGACTCCATGGACTATTGCCCACCAGGTTCCTCTGTCCATGCAACTCTCCAGGCAAAAATACTGTAGTGGGTTGCCATTTCCTACTCCAGATGATCTTCCCAACCCAGAAATACAACCTGAGTCTCCTGTGTCTCCTGCGCTGGCAGGTGGATTCTTTACCACTGCACCCCTTGGAAGCCCTTTTCATCTCCTAGGTTTGGCGAATGTCTGGGATGCTTGCTTTAATACCTTATGACGTCTTCCTGCAACACTGTTTATTAAATCTTAGGTCTCTATAATAACATTTTAGAAAAGTCCATCTTATCTCTTGTTAAATACCCGAAAATAAATCTATAGTGGGGTGATTTCTTTTGTGGAAGCATCTTGAAAACAAAGCTGATGCTCAGGCAAGTGGTCTACCAAGGATACAAAGATTTTTTTCCTTCCTCCAGAACACAGACTCGCATCAAAAAATCAACAATAAATGTGAAATAGAGGCCAACATGACTTATCTTTGTAAACAATACTTTCTCTCATTTCCTTTATGGACAACATAAAGGAATGAAAAGAATCATTTTTGTTACGTAGTTGATATATTTCCATTTAATAAAAAAGCAATCTGTAAAATGTTAGTAGCAATGTCCATCCTCCCTCATTGGCCAACTTTGGGGCTGTCACTTTTCCCCTAAATTTCTCAGGGCAAATTTGACTATAACCCAGATCTATACCAAAACCTTCCATACCAAGGTCCACTGATGAGTTACATATATAATCAATAGGTATTAAAAGAATTGCACAATCATTTCCAATCTGACCTTGACAAGATACAAAGATAATATCATTAGAAAGTAGAGAACTTCCCTGGTGGCCCAGTAAAGAATCTGCCTGCCAATTCAGGGGACACGGGTTTGAGCCTCAGTCTGGGAAGATTCCATGAAGCCCATGTGCTGTAATTACTGAAGCCCACACACCTAGAGAATGCACTCTACAACAAGAGAAACCCCTGCAATGAGAAGCCTGTGCACTACCAGAGAGAAACCCTCACTCACCACAGTAGACAAAGCCTGCTTGTAGCAATGAAGACCCAGTGCAGTCATAAATAAATAAATAAACAATAAAATGTAAAAAGAGAGAGGCCTGATGCAAAGAGTTGACTCACTAGAAAAGACCCTGACACTGGGAAAGATTGAAGGCAGGAGAAGGGGGCGACAGAGGATGAAATGGTTGGATGGCATCACCAACTCAATAGACATGAGCAAATTCCAGGAGATCGTGAAGGACAGGGAAGCCTGGCTTGCTGCGGTGGATGCGGTTCCAAAGAGTTGGACATGACTTAGGGACTGAACAACAACAATGAAGATCAGAAAGCATATAAAATGCACTCAACTGCTTAAGGGTATTTAAATGTCCAAATGATTGTGAATCCAGTTACAGTTGCTTGGAACTGTTCACAGATGGTACGTCCATCACTAAAGCTGCAATATCAGTCTCTTTCCTGTATCATGCTACACAAAATGGTTCACAAGAGACTTTACGGTTGTGAAAATGCAATGAATCTTCTATACAAGGCTTGGTGAAATCAGCTGACCATACATTCCAACTAATGCTGTTCCGTAAGGCAGCTAAGTCAACAGCAACCACTTAAGGGGCAGACTCCCGTGGGTCCTTAATTGCCAAACAGTGTGATGCTGTCCTTCATACTTGATAAAATGACAACATTCTTTAGCTCGAGAAACTTAAGTGAAATCTTGGAAGATATATGAAAAAATTCCTAATGTGCTCCTGGTGAGTAATATATAGCTACAAGAAATATATGATGTTTTCAAATTAGAGTTTACAGAAAATACTGGTAAATGTATCAGTGAAAACTTGGTGGCAAATTGTTAACTAAAGTGAGGCTTCATGGCTCTGTCTTCTGATATGATCAGCTTTAAGTGGCCCATGTCACACATCTGATAATGAAATGGAATAGAATATACAATCTGTGAGACAAAAAAAAAACAAAACCCAACATGATGGAAAGCTGAATTGTGTTTAATAAAATGTAATTAGACAAATTTCAATGTAAAACCAGCATTTCGGTTTAAATAATCATCAATTAGAACTTGAAGAGGGCCTTGCTATATAATAGACTTCTCTGAAAAATACCTGGAGTCTTCCTTTGATTGCAAGTTCAATGTGAGCTAAACTGTAAGGGGGTTGACAAAACAAAGAGCTGTTGAAAACACTCATGCAAAAACAGAATTATAATGTCCAGAGCTCTCTATTAATCAAGATACCCTGTGGTTGAATTTTATTATGGAAACTATTTATTCACTGTAGAATCTAAATGCATACTCTTTCACACTACAAAACAAAATAAAACCCTGTTTCTATTTGGATGCAGTAAGTGTCTTCATCACTCATCATTGCATCCCTATTTAGTATAGGTTATACCAATCCCAAAGAAAGGCAGATGCCCAAGAATGCTCAAACTACTGCACAATTGCACTCATCTCACAAGCTAGTAAAGTAATGCTCAAAATTCTCCAAGGTAGGTTTCAGTAATACATGAACCGTGAACTTCCAGATGTTCAAGCTGGTTTTAGAAAAGGCAGAGGAACCAGAGATCAAATTGCCAACATCTGCTGGATCATCGAAAAAGCAAGAGAGTTCCAGAAAAACATCTATTTCTGCTTTACTGACTATGCCAAAGCCTTTGACTGTGTGGCTCACAATAAACTGAGGAAAATTCTGAAAGAGATGGGAATACCAGACCACCTGACCTGCCTCTTGAGAAACCTGTATGCAGGTCAGGAAGCAACAGTTAGAACTGGACATGGAACAACAGACTGGTTCCAAATAGGAAAAGGAGTATGTCAAGGCTGTATATTGTCACTTTGCTTATTTAACTTATATGCAGAGTACATCATAAGAAACGCTGGGCTGGAAGAAGCACAAGCTGGAATCAAGATTGCCAGGAGAAATATCAATAACCTCAGATATGGAGATGACACCACCCTTATGGCAGAAAGTGAAGAGGAACTAAAAAGCCTATTGATGACAGTGAAAGAGGAAAGTGAAGAAGTTGGCTTGAAGCTCAACATACAGAAAACTAAGATCATGGCATCAGGTCCCATCACTTCATGGGAAATAGATGGGGAAACAGTGGAAACAGTATCAGACTTTATTTTGGGGGGCTCCAAAATCACTGCAGATGGTGATTGCAGCCATGAAATTAAAAGATGCTTACTCCTTGGAAGGAAAGTCATGACCAAGCTAGATAGCATATTAAAAAGCAGAGACATTACTTTGCCAACAAAGGTCCATCAAGTCAAGGCTATGCTTTTTCCAGTGGTCATGTATGGATTTGAGAGTTGGACTGTGAAGAAAACTGAGCACCGAAGAACTGATGTTTTTGAACTGTGGTGTTGGAGAAGACTCTTGAGAGTCCCTTGGACTGCAAGAAGATCCAACCAGTCCATCCTAAAGGAGATCAGTCCTGGGTGTTCATTGGAAGGACTGATGCTGAAGCTGAAACTCCAATACTTTGGCCACCAGATGCGATGCTGGGAGGGATTGGCAGCAGGAGGAGAAGGGAATGACAGGATGAGATGGCTGGATGGCATCACCGACTCGATGGACATGAGTTTGAGTAAATTTCTGGAGTTGGTGATGGACAGGGAGGCCTGGCGTGCTGCGATCCATGGGGTCACAAAGAGTCGGACACGACTGAGCGACTGAACTGAACTGAACTGATATATAATTCCTATATTAATTCCCCTTTAGCGGATTTTTCCTTCAATTTTTTTAAACTGCTCTGTCAGATATCAAAAACCAACTAAAGAGGCACTTAAATATACATACTATTTTATTGCCAACTTCAGATCCTCTCTATCAAAAACGACAGAAAAACTCTAATTTTAGCAGGTATTATCACTTATCCGCTATGCTTTTGTTTACTGAACTTAAAGTCATCACTAAGGTTGCAAAACCACTTACCTTCACTTTGAGGGTGAAAAACTGTTAAAGAAACCTGATTGAGAATCTATTTAATTTACTGAATTATAATAACATAATAGTGGAAAGAACATTTTTTTTTAAAGTGGGCGTGAATCCTGGCTCTGCCAAATATAGCTTATGGGTAGAACTCTGGGTGATTTTATTAACCAGCTAGTAGTTTGCCCAGTGATGTTTGATAGAAATGCAAAATGAGAAATACAGCTTATATTCAGATATTCCAAGTTAGAGGGTCACATTGTATTTTTCATTCAAATACAAAGATATATGGTAAGGCGGAGATGAAAAGTGATTAGTATCATAAAAGAAACATCAATCAAATGTTGGAAAAGTTCAGCAGATAGAGGAGGAATTTTGTTGTTCCAGGAAGGTTAAAATTGTTAATAGACTGAGAGCACAGTCTAGTTTCCAAAACTGTTCTTGTATTTTTACAATGAATCTTCCTCTCACCCACTGTACCGTCAGCTTCCACTCCAGTCCTTTCATCTAGACATTTATTCCAAAAAGTACCATTCAAATTTAAAAAGTAATTTTTTACTTCATAAACTGCCAATGAAATATCAAAAAACAATGAGGCACTTCCCTTTTAGAGAAAACCTAGTTAACTGTGTAAATTCTTGAAAACTTGACTGTGGTTTATCTCCTGATTGCCTACTAGAAGCAAATGAGAAGCAGAAACTTATTGGCAACTTGACCTTCCTTAGAGAATTAAGTTGGAATGTGGATAAAATAAAGCCTTTGAATCCTCCCCACCAACTGACATGAACAGAAAAATTAACATTTTAACTTCTGAACCACATTCAGACATTATAGGAATGCAACAAATAGTCTTATTTCCCCACCAGCCTTTGTATTCACTGTTTCTTGCAAGGGGTGGAGAGTTTTTTTTTTCAAAATGGTGACTAGTCATGACTGAGTTTGTCTCAATTCACTCTCACCTGGGGAGAAAAGGCTAACAAAACAAGGTTTTATTTTGAAGAGTCTCTCACAGAGAGGAAATTCAGTATTTGGGAGTTTAGAAAGAGTTTCCAAACAGATCAATAGAGAGGCAGACCCAGTCACTCCTTAAAAGCATCAACCACTATAACACTGTCATTTGCCTCCCCTAGCTTTCTCCACCACTAACTTTTGAAGTCCTGCTAGGTTACTGGGGATTGACAGAAAAACACTCAGTTGCTGAGATGAGGTTACTGAGGTACAGCAACTTCATAAAGTCTGTTTATTCACAGGTGAAAATTTGCTGTGAGTAATCCAGTAGTGACTAGAAATATCTCAGCCAGATCATTCCAATCTTTACTTTGAGGCCATTATAACAGATGTGTTCAAAATGGCATCTAGATGACTAAGGAAAGATTTAGGTTAGAAGAAAGAGAACCACTTTGTGAGTTAGAAAACCCTGGTTTGTGTTCTCATATCTATAATCTTGGCTAAGACTATGACTGCACTTTCTCATCTGCCATACTCCATAAGGAAAATAACTTCCACAGGATAACTATGAGGACTAAAAAGAAATAGCATCTTTAAAAGTACTCTGTAAAGTTCAAAATACTGCTTAGATGTTAGCTATGGCAATCTTTCACTGAGCCTAATAGTCATGATTTGACTCCTTAAATTCACTAATTTAACAATGATTTAAAGGAATACACCATATTTTCCTTTTTATATTATTATATTTGTTCATTTATTTAATTTATTTTTGGCTGCTCTGGGTCTTTGGTTGCTGCTCAAGGGCTTTCTCTAGTTGCGGTGAGTGGGGGCTATTCTCTAGTTGCAGTGCGGGGGGATCTCTTTTCTTGTTGTGGTGTGGTGCACGGGCTTCTCACAGCATTGGCTTCTCTTCTTGCAGAGCATGGGCTCTAGGCACATGGGCTCCAATGGTTGTGGCTCACAGGCTCAGGAGTTGCAACATGTGGCACTAGAGTGTGGGCTCAGTAGTTGTGACACACAGGCTTAGTTGCTCCGAGGCATGTGGAATCTTCCCAGACCAGGAATTGAACCCATGTCCCTTGCATCAGCAGGTAGATTTTTATATGCTGTGCCACCGGGAAAGTCCTATAGTTTCTTACTTTTTGTTAAGACCATCAAAACTATTTGTATAGGTAGTATGATCTATTAGCAAGATCAAAAGGCCATTTTGACTTTTAGATTTCTTTATTAATATAAAAATGTTCTATTTATTTTACATCTGTGTTCTTATTTTTAGTAGAAAAAACAGTCCTTTGTATTTCTCTATTTTAATAAGTTTCTGTGAAAGTTCTACATAAATAGTAATTATAATATAATTTGTGAACACTGTTTGGTTTTATAACATTTAAGTAAAACAAAAGCCATAACCACAAGGGAACTTTCTCAGAAATCTATTAGCAGAATAATTCAATGTAATATATATCAAAAATGCTTTATTTCCTTCAAAAAAAGAGTAAACCAGAAATAAAATCATCTAGAATAAGCAAATGATGGAAGAGAAAAAGTAAAAGCTTTTCAGAATTCTCAGCTTCTAGACACTATGAACATGGTAGTTAGTTGGTAGCTTAAAATAGTTTTCCCTTTAAAAAGTAATTAAGGTTTCCACTAAGAACAAGGGCAATGGTTGAAATAGCAGAGTCCATTCTTAGTTAGAGATTGTCTGGGTCATAAAGATCTCTAAGATCATTCTAGACCATAGAATGCTGTAATAATCTCAATAACACCCAGTCTCACTGAACTAATGCACCTCTTAGAGAAAAAGACTTTCTATCCTGAAGGGACTCGTTCTCCAGTTGAATGACTGTTAGAAAGTTCTTTCATATTATCACAGGGCAATATAGTGAGGAGGGGGCAAACTAAACATTCCTCCCAAGAAGCAGGACCCACTCAGTTGACAAAAGTCTCCTTCTTTACCATAGTTCTTAAAAAGTAACATTAAGAAAGTCCATGGATTTTACTTTCTTGGGCTCCAAAATTACTGTGGATGGGTGTGAGAGTTGGACCACAGAGAAAGCTGAGAGCTGAAGAATTGATGCTTTTGAACTGTTGGAGAAGACTCTTGAGAGCCCCTTGGACTGCAAGGCGATCAAACTGGTCAATCCCAAATACTCATTGGAAGGACTGATTCTGAAGCTCCAAAACTGGCCACCTGATGCAAAGAGCTGACTCACTGGAAAAGACCCTGATTGTGGGAAAGACTGAAGGCAAAAGGAAATAGGGGGTGGCAGAGAATGAGACGGTTAGATAGCATCACCAACTCAACGGACATGAATTTGAACAAATTCCAGGAGACAGTGAAGGACAGGGGAGACTGGTGTGCGGCAGTCTGTGGGGTTGCAAAGAGTCAGACATGACCTAGCAACTGAACAACAACAACAACTGATTTTTCTGTTTTCTTTGAATATTGTGACCATTATTTTTTTTTTATAAAAAGAAGGAATTGCAATGAAAAAGGCCATGTCTTGGCAAAAAATCTTATCACTAGTCCTAGCTATAAAATCACTTCAAGAATAATCAGTTGAGATGAACGAAATCAAATATGAAACAAATAGATGGAGAAATATATAATGTTCATGGATCAGAAGAATTAATATAGTGAAAATGAGTATACTACCCAAAGCAATCTATAGATTCAATGCAATCCCTATCAAGCTACCAACAGTATTTTTCTCAGAACTAGAACAAATAATTTCACAATTTATATGGAAATACAAAAAAAACTCAAATAGCCAAAGCAATCTTAAGAAAGAAGAATGAAAGTGGAGGAATCAACCTGCGTGACTTCAGAGTGTACTACAAAGCTACAGTCATTAAGACAGTATGGTACTGGCACAAAGACAGAAGTATATATCAATGGAACAAAACTGAAAGCCCAGAGAGAAATCCATGCACCTATGGACACCTTATCTTTCACAAAGGAAGCAAAAATATACAATGGAGAAAAGACAATTTCTTTAACAAGTGGTGCTTGGAAAACTGTTCAACCACCTCTTAAAGAATGAAACTAGAACACTTTCTAACACCATACACAAAATAAACTCAAAACAGACTAAAGATCTAAATGTAAGACCAGAAACTATAAAACTCCTGGAGGAAGACATAGGCAAAACACTCTCTGACATAAATCACAGCAAGATCCTATATGACCCACCTCCCAGAGTAATGGAAATAAAAGCAAAAATAAACAATTGGGACCTAATTAAACTTAAAATGTTTTGCACAATTAAGGAAACTATAAGCAAGGTGAAAAGACAGCCTTCAGAATGAGAGAAAATAACAGCAAATGAAGCAATTGACAAAGAATTAATCTCAAAAATATACAAGCAGCTCATGTAGCTCAATTCCAGAAAAATAAATGACCCAATCAAAAAATGGGCCAAAGAACTAAACAGACATTTCTCCAAAGAAGACATACAGATGGTTAACAACCACATGAAAAGATGCTCAACATCACTCATTATCAGAGAAATGCAAATCAAAACCACAATGAGGTACCATCTTACGCTGGTCAGAATGGCTGCTATCCAAAAGTCTACAAATAATAAATGCTGGAGAGGGTGTGGATAAAAGGGAATCCTCTTACACTGTTGGTGGGAATGCAAACTAGTACAGTCACTATTGAGAACGGTGTGGCAATTCCTTAAAAACTGGAAATAGAACTGCCATACGACCCAGCAATCCCACTGCTGGGCACATACACTGAGCAAACCAGAATTGAAAAAGACACGTGTACCCCAATGTTTATCGTAGCACTGCTTACAATAGCTAGGACATGGAAGCAACATAGATGTCCATCAGCAGACAAATGGATAAGAAAGTTGTGGCACATATACACATTGGAATATTACTCAGCTATTAAAAAGAATGCATTTGAATCAGTTCCAATGAGGTAGATGAAACTGGAGCCTATAATACAGAGTGAAGTAAGTCAGAAAGAAAAACACCAATATAGTATGTTAATGCATATATATGGAATTTAGAAAGATGGTAATGATGACCCTATACGCGAGACAGCAAAAGAGACACAGATATAAAGAACAGCCTTTTGGACTCTGTGGGAGAAGGCGAGGGTAGGATGATTTGAGAGAATAGCACTGAAACATGTATATTAACATATGTGAAATAGATTATCAGTCCAAGTTCAATGCATGAAACAGGGCACTTAAAGCCAGTGCACTGAGACAACCCAGAGGGATGGGATGGGGAGGGAGGGAGGTGGGAGGGGGGTTCGGTATGGGGGACACATGTACACCCGTGGCCGACTCATGTCAGTGTATTGCAAAAACCACCACAATATTGCAATGTAATTAGTCTCCAATTAAAATTAATTAAGTAAAAAACAATAATCAGTTGATTATGCAAAGACTCTAATATACACAAACACAAAAGAAAGCAAACATTTATTTCATAAGCATTATTAAATTATGACATATTAGGAGTCATTAACAATCAGCAGGCAAGGACACTGGGTTTTGCTGGTCTAATGTTCCAAACAAACAAAAATAATATCCATGAAACAATTAATATCCTGCACATTGATTATTCCAATCTCCACACTAATAAGAAGGCCTAAACCAGATAAAGTGAAACAGTGCAACAAGAAACTAAAGACAGAGCTCACTCGTAAGGGGGAAATGGACTGGGAGATGGATTACACCTCTCAGGTTACTAGGAGAGTACAGAAAGTTACTCCGGCATCTTGAATCATACCTTGAAAGCTCCACACTGCTTGGAAAACATCTTTGCATCAGCTATGCCCCTCTGACATGCACCGATACATGCAAGTTCCACAAATCAAAGAATTAAGATTCAGACAGACTGTCAAAACCAAAAAGCCAGTAAAGGTGAGCAAAATCAGGACCAGGGACTTCACATCAGTCCAACGTACTTTCTACTTTGTGAAGGCTTAAATGGTTGTTTAAACAATCTTGGGGTTGAAGCATTAACACCACTGCTATCAATTCAACAACTTATACAGCAAACTGCAAAAGTGCTATTTTCATTTCAGTCTGTGGAATTACTTTTTAATAAAATTGTGGAAACAAATATATTGAATCTGTTGTAAAAATTTTAAACCACAATTCTCTTTCTTAATTTTGTCAAACAATTATTGTGTGTGTGCCTGTTTAATTGTGTCCAGCTATTTGCGACCACCTGGACTGTAGCCCGCCAGGCTCCTCTGCCCATGGAGATTCACCAGGCAAGAATACTGGAGTGGGTTGCCATGCCCTCCTCCAGGGGATCTTCCCAACTCAGGGATGGAACCCAGGGCTCCTGCATTGCAGGCAGATTCTTTACCAGCTGAGCTACCAGGGTAATATTAAATATTCACTAAATCTGCCAGGTGATATGTTAGTTTCCCTAAGGACACAAAGGGAAACCAGAACCAGATCCTCTTTCTAAATACCTAAAAAGATAAAACACACACACATACACACACACACACATACACACACACACACAAATAGGCACACACATGCACATGGGCACACACACACACAATGATGTCCTAGTAAATGTTTAACATTTCAGAAGAGGAAGAGGATAAAAGAACCCTGATTTTATAGCATTTGCCACTTCCCACCATGGCAGATATCAATCTGTACACAGATTGTATGTGAACATGGTTTTAGGGAGTGATGTGCACCAGGCTGGCTCCAGTGCATTACTACTATATTTATGTTTATATTTATATAAATTTTTATACACATGCATATATATATATATATATATATATATATAGTGTTAGTGTGTCAGTCATTCAGACGTCTTCTACTGTTTGTGACCCCATGGACTGTAGCCCTGCAGGCTCCTCTGTCCACGGTATTCCTCAGGCAAGAATACTGGAAAGGGCAGCCATTCCCTTCTCCAGAGGATCTTCCCAACCCAGGGATCGAACCAAGGTCTCCTGCACTGCAGGCAGATTCTTTACCAGCTGAGCTACCAGAGAAGCCCTGAAGGCATCACAAGATGTCATTTAGCACTAAGCTTTCCTGAGCTTCACCTTCATAACCACAGGACTTCCTATAACCTATAGACTATTTGTATAAAGCATGCCCCCCAACACACATCCTTAATCATTTTAAATAACCAGTCATACAATGATTAAGTCATACATCCTTAATCATTTCAAATATCCAGGGAAGTGGGAACAAGTCAAAAGGTGATCTCTAAAGCACAGGATACAGGCAAGAATATTATTGCTTCTGCTCAAGCCCCCAGAAGAGCTGCAGTGATATGCCATCCATTTAGTTTTGAGATTTATTTTCAACAGTGTCTGCAGCTGGAAACAATTGTTCCTCCTTCAGTTTACATAACATACAGAAGCACTGTGCTTTGGAACCAAACTTCCCAGAGACCTTCCTCTTTCTGTTTTCTAACTTGTGACTATATAATCTACTAAGCCTGTAATCTTAAAAAAAAAAAAAAAAAATATATATATATATATATGTATGTATATTTATAAACATTTTAATGAAAGTGTTACAAGTTTTGTGGAGAGAAAATAAGATGCTTTATTGCTTGCATAATGTTTAAGCATTTGCAAAGCACTTCTACGTGTGTTATCATATATAATTGTCACAATAATCCTCTGAGGTGGCTATGCCTAGCACCACTGTGTGTGAGGAAAGAGAGGCTCAGGCAGTTTAAAAGCTTCCCTAAATTGACAACATCACAGAAGTGTACCCCACTGCCTTCAAGACAAGGGCTACAGAGCACATGCTCCAAGTCAGTAGGGAAGAAGCACCCAACTGCTATGTTTTGGAAAACACACAATTTGGAATTATACAGACTTGATTTCAAATCCTGATGCTACCATTTTTGGTGTGATCTTGAGCCCAGTCTTCACCTTCTCTGGGCCTCATTTCCCTCATATGTAGAATGAGGGAATAGTATCTTCCTCATATGATTATTATGAAAATCAAATAAAATCACCCAAAGGAAACAGGAAATTTCTCAAAACATTCACCTTCCCTTGTTTACCCTTCTCTACTTCATTGTTCATCTCCTTTGCCTCCTTTCCTTGCACCCCTCTTAGTTGGAACACAGTTGCTTTTTTCTCGCCTGGACTGGGCAGGTCTCCCTAACTCAACAGTGAGGAGCTGAACAATCATTTGACACGGTGTGTTTCACACAGAGTATATTTCCATAGCAAGAATTAGCCCATTGTTAAATCAGGAAATTTTATCAAACCAACATAGAAGCCCCATGGGTTCATGCACAATTTTTCTTTGTTGTTGTTTAGTCATAAAGTCATATCTGACTCTCTGCAACCCCATGAACTGTAGCCTACCAAGCTCTTCAGTCCATGGGATTTCCCAGCTAAGAATACTGGAGTGGGTTGTCATTTCCTTCTCCAAGGGATCTTCCTGACCCAGGGATCGAACTCGTGTCTCCTGTTTCATAGGTAGATTCTTTACCACTAAGCCACCTGGGAAGCCTCACAATTTTTCTTAGCACATCACATTTTATGCCACCATGATACAGCAGCCAAACAGAAAGTACACACCCAAGTGGGTGCAGCAAGCTCTGGAGGAATGTAGCACTGCTCATATGACCCGTTCTTCCTCTTGGCTCAATCTGGCTAAATGTTAGGTGTCAAAAGGGTTTACTCCACATTTCTCTCAGAGATCTGTACAAAACAAACAAGCAAACACTAGATAACAGGCTAGGACTATTTCACGGTAAGCCTGTCACTATTTCTCCACCTGCTAATGCCCTCCTGTTCTCTTTTCCATAATTCAGCACACAATACTCCCCTATATACTCTTCCATCAAGCCACCCTCTTCCTTTCTTTCTAAAGGCAATGGCTTGTGTCACTGTATCATTGCTTTACTTATAAGGAAGTTAGCATGTTTTTATAGCTGTGCTAGAATTTTTAATAAGATTGTTTTGGTTATTGCTTAATTATAACATTAAATGTTTGGGGTGGTTAAAACATTTCACGTGATCTATTCCTATTCTATTTCCTTCAAAATGCCAGTTATTTTTAGCATGTGATTTTGCAGAGTGTGGGGCTTCTTTAATGGAATGTATTATGCCACAGCAGACATGTCCATATTTTGCTTTGTTGTGTGGGTATTTCTGATATACTCGGGCACCACAGATTAATGGAATAGCTGGTGTAAATAAATTGTTTTCATTGCACTTATTTGACTCTCTTTGTTAAAATTCAACTCAGGACCTCATCTACATGGTTAAGAATGCACAATTTCCAACAAAGACACTACCAAGAAGGAAAGTTCATACTATTTTTCACAAATAATTTCAACAAAATGCTACCAGACATTTCTGGAAAGCATAAGGTTCAAATATACTGTTCAAATAAATTTAAGCAGTACTGGCCTAGCTCCACAACTTTAAGTTTAACTTAAATAAAACTTGTGTTTTATTATGTAAAATGATTCTATGTCCAAATCAGTTAAACTTACAAGCAACAAAGGCACTCTAAGAACAACATCTTCAGCTATAAAAACTGTCCTATGAGTAACCAATTTGTAAGGTAAAGAAATAAATTCAAAATTTTATCAAGTTTTTCCTCTTATACCCCTGGGTTGAGAAGATCCCCTGGCAAAGGAAATGGTAACTCACTCCAGTAATCTTGCCTGGAGAATTCCACAGACAGAGGAGCCTGGCAGGGTCCATGGGGTCGCAAACAGTCAGACACGACTAAGCAACTAAGACACAAAATGAAACATATGGTTTTAATGTGCATTTTTTGACATGGGCGAGTAATATTTCTAGGCCTTAGTTTCCTCAAAAGAAAACAAGAGCTTTTTTTGTTAACTGAATAATCAATTTTATGATTATTTATCAATTTTATGAGGTTTTATAAATACACATATACATACATGAAATTAATTGTAAAAATGTTGATCCTCCTATCTTGGGATTGTAAAGTGCTCTGATAAAGAATATATTGTTGTCATCACTGATTCTTTATCCCCTGACACTTCTAGCAAATTAACTTGCACAAAATAACTGTTCAACAAATGTTTAATAAATTAAATTGAACCATTTACATAATTATGTGTCAGAATTTCCAAATTATATTGCTTAAAAGAAATTAGATTTATTCTCAGAAAACAAACAGATTTTTTTTTAAATAAAACAAGAAACATATATTTTTTTAAAAAAAGTTCTTCCCAATTACTATTTTACAGATTAAAAATAAAAGGTTTTGAATATAGCTGTTGAGTTGGTTAGAATTTGATTTGGCCGCAAGTTACAGAAAATTCAAACAATAATATCTAGAAGACATAAAGATGGAAATAAAAATACTCTGAGAGATATTATAATGATGGATACATTTTATATATTTGTTAAAACCACAGAATGTACAACATAAATAGTGAATCCTGGGGCTTCTCTAGTGGCTCAGTGGTGAAGAATCCGCCTGCCAATGCAGAAGACATGTGTTCAAATCCTGGTCCAGGAAGATCCCACATGCCTCGGAGCAACTAAGTCTATGCACCACATCTATTGAACCCGGGCTCTAGCGCCTGGGAGTTACAAGTACTGAAGTCCTCGAACCCTAGAGCCCATGCTCCAAAAAGGAAAAGCCACCTCAATGAGAAGCCCAAGCACTGCAATGGGAGAGTAGCCCCTGCTCACTGCAACTAGAGAAAAGCCCACACAGTAACGAAGACTCAGCACAATTAAAAATAAAATAAATAAAATTATTTTTTTATAAAAACAGCAAACCCTAAGGTAAAATATGAACTTTGGGTGCTTATAATGTGTCAATATAGGTACATCTTTGGCAAAAATCTACCACGCTGATGAATACTATTGATAATAAGGTTGGTTAAGTAGGGTAGGGAGTATATGGGAAATCTCTGTACTTTCCTCTCAATTTTTAGGCTTTTACCAGGCTTCCCTGGTAGCTCAGCTGTTAAAGAATCCACCTGCAATGCAGGACACCCCGGTTCAGTTCCTGGGTTGGGACGATACGCTGGAGAAGGGATAGGCTACCCACTCCAGTATTCTTGGGCTTCCCTGGTGGCTCAGTGGGTAAAGAATCCACCTGCATTGCAAGAGACCTGGGTTCAAACCCTGGGTTAGGAAGATCCCATGGAGAAGAGAAGGGCTACCCACTCCAGTACTCTGGCCTGGAGAATTCCATGGACTGGGGTCCATGGGGTCGCAAAGAGTCAGACACAACCAAGTGACTTTCAGCTTCCTCTCAATTTTGTTGTAAACCTAGAACTGCTCCAAAAAAAAAAAAAAATCTTAAAAAAACAGAAGACATAAGTTAATTTTTCTCTAATACAATTACACAGGCAGATCAAGTTGCTATGCTGCCTCTATAACCATCAAGGAACCAGACTCATTCCCTTTCACTCTGCTATCCACAACTCAGATTTCACCTCCTGGCTAAGATGACTGCTTGCCAGACAGGAAGAGCAAGAAAAGAAAAAAAGAAAGGTGTATTCCCTTTCTTTAAGGGCACTTCCCAGATACTATATACATCTCTTCTGTTTACATCTCACGGCCAGAATATATCACAGGGCTACACCTAGCTGCCTGGGAACCTGGGAAATGCAATCTTTATTCTAGAGGCCATATGCCTTGATGAAAATGCAGGGTGCTATTACTATGGAAGAAGAAAAGACATATCAATGACAGACAGGCTTACACAGTTTTATAAAGTGATAATGAGCTTTGAGTCAAACAAATCAATAAGGTACAAGTCAAACAAATCACAGTGTACAGCAAATTAATTAATTCTAGTAAACTTTCAGAGTAAGACAGTAATGAGGAATCCTGGAACACATTTCCAACAGATAAACAATTTTGATTGAAGCCACTGAAAGTCCCATCCCTTCATATCAGTTAATCAGTTCAAATCAGTTAAAAGAAATGTTATGAAAAGAATATATAACTGCATAAAAGCAAGGTTTAAGATGAAAGGAGAAATTCATTTGCAATTATCTTTCTACCCTAATCTAAATGAATAGTAATTTTTCTGGTTAAAATCAATTATATCTCTATCCTTACCTTAAGAATAGAGTGAATGCTCTAACACTGTCCTAGTACACTTAAATGTGCCAGGAATAAAAGCGTGGAGAGACTAAATAAAAGTTAAAGAAAGACAATAAATAATTTCAGAGAGTCTGGGATAGTCTTTCCAACATTTACAAGATTCTTCAAGAGATATGGACTGCCTGTCCCACCCCAATGCCCCAAAAGCAGTTATTTCATAGATTCAAAATAAACAAAAGTGAATTTATCTTTAAATGTGCTATTTTTAAATTTTTGTATTCATTAATTTTCATCCCTACCATCACCTGGAAGAGTCAAATATGGAAGCTACACTTTAACTGTATAAACTTGGAACCTAAGGATAGAAAGGACCTTGAAAATCGCCCCATTATTAAAAAGGTAGCTCAGAAATCCAAACAAAAATAACAGAATTCTGGTTAGACATATGATCATATAGTTCATATAACCATTCCTAGATGTGGACAAGCTAGTCTGTCTTTAAAAGTTCACAAATTCCCCAAAGAAGATATAAAAATAGCCAATTACGCACAAGAGAAGATGCTCAATTATTAGAGGAATGCAAATCAAAATCACAGAGAGATGCCACTTCATACCCATTAGGAAACTATTATCAAAAGTAACAAGTGTTGGTAAGAATGTGAAGAAGTTCAAATCTTTGTGCATTGCTAATGGGAATGTAAATTGTGATGCAGCCACTATGAAAAACAATATGGGCTTCCTTAAAAAGTTAGAAATGCAATAACCATATGATCCAGCAATTCGAATTCTGGGAATTAAAAGTAGGGTCTCCAGTGTTCACTGTAGCATGAAACACAATTGTCAAAAGAGAAAGTAACCCAAATGCCCGTTGATGTATGAAAGGATAAACAAAATGCGGTACATACATACAATGGAGCATTTTTCAGCCTTAGAAAGGAAGGAAATTCTGACACATGGGATAACATGGGTGAACTTTGAGGACGTTACACTAAGTTAAAAAAGCCAATCACAAAAGGATAAGTACTGCATAATTCCACTTAGATGAGGTACCAAGAGCAGTGAAATTCATAGAGTCAGGAAGTAGAAGGGTGACTGTCAGGGGCTGAGGGAGAGGAGAATGAAGAGTTATTTTTCAATGAGTACAGAGTTTCAGCTTAGGAAGATGAAAAAAGTTCTGGAGATGGATGGTGGTAATAGTTGCTGAACACTGTGAATGTACTTATGCCACTGAACTGTATACTTCAGTTCAATTCAGTTCAGTCACTCAGTCGTGTCCGACTCTCTGTGACCCCATCGACTGCGGCATGCCAGGCCTCCCTATCCATCACCAACTCCCAGAGCTTACTCAAACCCATGTCCATTGAGTCAGTGATGACATCCAACCATCTCATCCTCTGTCGTCCCCTTCTCCATCCGCCTTCAATCTTTCCCAGCATCAGGGTCTTTTCCAGTGAGTCAGTTTTTCACATCAGGTGGCTAAAGTATTGGAGTTTCAGCTTCAGTATCAGTCCTTCCAATGAATATTCAGGACTGATTTCCTTTAGGATGAACTGGTTGGATCTCTGTGCAGCCCAAGGGACTCTCAAAAGTCTTCTCCAACACCACAGTTCAAAAGCATCAATTCTTTGGTGCTCAGCTTTCTTTATAGTCCAACTCTCACATCCATACATGACTGCTGGAAAAACCACAGCTTTGACTAGACGGACCTTTGTTGGCAAAGTAACATCTCTGCTTTTTAATATGCTGTTAAGTTGGTCATAACTTTTCTTCCAAGGAGCAAGTGTCTTTTAACTTCATGGCTGCAGTCACCATCTGTAGTGATTTTGGAGCCCAAAAAAATTAAGTCTGTCACTGTTTCCACTGCTTCCCCATCTATTTGCCATGAAGTGATGGGACCAAATGCCATGATCTTAGTTTTCTGAATGTTGAGCTTTAAGTCAACTTTTTCACTCTCCTCTTTCACTTTCACCACTTTCATCAAGAGGCTCTTTAGATCGTCTTCACTTTCTGCCATAGGGTGGTGTCATCTGCATATCTGAAGTTATTGATATTTCTCCCGGCAATCTTGATTCCAGCTGTGCTTCATCCACTGTACACTTAAATATGCTTAAAATGGTAAATTTTATGTTACATGTATTTTACCAAAAAGAAACAGAAACACACTTCCCTGGTGGTCCAGTGGTAAAGAAGTGAAAGTCGCTCAATCGTGTCCAACTCTTTGCGACCCCATGGACTGTATAGTCCATGGAATTCTCCAGGCCAGAATACTGGAGTGGGTAGCCTTTCCCTTCTTCAGAGCATCTTCCCAACCCAGGGATCAAACCCAGGTATCCCACATTGCAGGCAGATTCTTTACTGAGCCACAAGAGAAGCCCAATGGAAAGGTTCCATTGGGAAAGGTTCCATTCCTGGTCAGGGAAGATCCTACAAGCTATGGAGCAACTAATCCCATGAGCCACAACTACTGAGCCCTCAAGCCTAGAGACTGTTAGCCACAACACAAAGACCCAGAGCAGCCAATAAATAAGTACATTAAAAAAGTTGTGTTTCTTTTTTTTTTTTTTTTTTGAAAAAAATGGAAAGAATGATAGACTGATTTGAGCAATATGAAAAAATTTAAAAGCTTATGGAGTAAAATATGTCATTATTTTAAGGATGCAGGACAAATAATAATCATTTTAGTTACCTTTATCTTCCTTAAAAGTACTTATACACACTAAAGAACTTGTATCTTAAGTCATATATTTTCTGAGATTTACTTCAAAACAACCAACTGGGGGAACTCCAAAGTGAGGAAATATAAATGAAAAAGGATTTACCAACAGTTAAGAACTGTTGACACGACATTATGGTCACATGAAGATTCTTTATATTATTTTTCTCCACTTCTGCACTTGTTTGCATTGTGCTATAATGAAAATTTTTAATATTGTTTATTGTACATTTACCATATGAAACAGCTTTAAACAAAATCATCAAGAGCCAATGAAGCACAGCAAGTTCTAAATTCTAAAATAAGCATAAGAAAGAAAAATTTTAAAGGGATATTTTCCTTATAAGGGGCTTCCTTGGTGGCACACATGGTGAAGAATCTGCCCGCAATGTGGGAGACCCAGCTTGGATCTCTGCGAAGGGAAGATTCCCCGGAGAAGGGAGTGAGTACCCACTCCAGTATTCTTGCCTGGAGAATTCCATACGTCATCTCTTCCACTTATAAAGAAACCCTTTTGGGGCAGCATTTATAAGTAACAGTTAACATATATTAAATGTTTCCTACTTATCCAAGCTTTACATATACTATTTATGTAATCCTTATAATAATCTATCATCATCATCATCATTATTACTACTATCTCCATTTTATAGATGAGGAAACTGGGACTCAAAGAGGCAAAATAATTTTATTCAAGTTCACAAGTATTGAGTAAATTTTAAGTCTGTGGAAGGAGAGATTTGATCTTCTATCATAATCTAGAAGGGATAAGATCAACACTCTTGCCTCATCTGTCTCTGTAAATCTCTGAAGACTTTCAACATTAGCTCAGCTCAATTTAGTTCATCTATTGAGCACTTACTAAGTGTCAGAAGCTGGGCACCGTGATAAGCACTCAGAACTGCAAACAGAAGACACAGATCAACATAATATTTATTTTAGAAACCAGATGATCCAATATAAATTTCTTTTCCTAACACTCGGTTCTTCCTTTTTCGTGGCAGTAATCACTCTACAATAAGTTATCTGACATCTGACCTCACCACTGTAAAGTAAGCTCAGTGAAGATTCAAACCCTATCTGTCTAGTTCACAACTCTATTCCCAAGGCCCAACACAAGGTCCAATCATAGCTAAGGCTCAATGTATGTATGGTGTACAGAACTGAATTTTGAACATGCTATTCATTCACTAATCCAAATGAAAGCAACACAGTGAAGAGGCAAGAATGCAGACGCTGGATCAAGCATTCATTCATTTGTGCAGTCATTCATTTGTTCACTCACTGATTCATGCGCTTAGGCACTCAATATTCAGAAACACCTACTAGGTACCATTTCTCCGGGTGCTGTGAACATAGCACTGAAGATAGGAGTCTCCACCCTCAAGGAGTTCACCAGCCCTGTTACTAATCCCTGAGCAATCCTGGGCAGCCACTTAGTTTGCATATGTCAGTTTCAGCTTTCTTATTAGAAAAACAGGATGGTAATAATCAGCATGCATCATATTTTAAGGAAATCAGATAATATACAAGAAGGCCTTGACACATGGTAAGCACTCAATAAATGACAACTATTCTAATTAACAATAAACTGAAAGTCAAAACCCCAAATACTAAATATAAAACTTGGAGCAAGTGACAAATAGCACTGATTTCCAGAAAAAAAAATGTATTTTAAAAAGTTTGGCAAGAGAAATATTAGTAGTAATATGTTCTATGTGATAATTTCCTTCAAAATGCTTTGGTCATTTTAAATACTAAAGTTGAACATTTTCCCTAGATTCTGTACTAAAGAAAAAACTTTCTACTGAACCAGTTTGCCTGACATTTCAAAAGGTTTTGTGTGGCCAAAGATCGTCATGTAGACATATATCAATCTGACAACTTCCATCAATGACCAACTGGGGGGGAAGCTGGGATTCTAAATGACCTAAGGCCACAGGGACACTCAGCAAGCTGGGAAGACTGGTCAAGGAGAGTTTTGCAAAGTTTATTCTTGCAAGGAACCTCAGTATCTTCCACAATTCCCAAAGAGTCTGTAGCATAACCTGTCAATCATTTTTAGTCAAACATTCTCACTTACACTTCATCTTTTCAATGATTCTGTAAAGTAGTCTCTAGGAGAAGTTAACAAACTTGTCCAGACTTATGCAGCCAATCGAGGCAGAGCAGGTGTTCACATCAAGCCCTTCTGACTTGGAGACTCTGTCACTTCATCATGAATTAACTACTTTCCCTAGACTACTGCCTTCCTTTCAACATTCTGAGGTATATGAAAAAGAAGTGAGCTTTAAAATAAATGGATTTCTTTATACCCCAATTTTAAATTCTCAACAAGGATTTCAACCATTTTAAATCCCTTTTACCCAGAGCTTCTGGTTTTCCCCTCAGTCTTAACAGGAACTGGAATGGCTACAATGCATGTCTGAGACTCCATAAGATACAGCAATTAATTAGAATGCTTTCGACATCAGTAAATCACCTGAGATGCTGCAAGTGCACTTCCTGGGATATTCATGGTGCATGCAGATTTTAGTCTTACTGCAAAACAACCTCTATCATCTGACCTTTGGAGGGCTACCCTCTGCAGACCACTTCCAGTTTCCATACGGTGGAAAAAAAACAAAACATAAACCTTTGGTGTAATTTATTACAATATCTCTTAATATTTCCTTAGCAGACCATGGTTCTCCTTTAAAACTTTACATCTGTACTATTATTTTTAAAAATTGTTTGCTGGACAATTTTTTTGTTGCAACGTTGTTGCAAGCACTGCACGCCAAGTCTCAAGCTAAGTATAGCTTTCTCTTTTATCTTTTCTCTTTGATACTGCTTTTTCAACGGGTTTTATTCCATAATCACTGTGCTATCAAATATAATAGCCACCAGCCACGGGGGACTATTTAAATTTAAATTATAATTAATTAAAATTAAATATAATTTACAATTCAAGTCCTTGGTCACATTAGCCACATTTCAAGTGTTCAACTGCCCTCTGTGGCTAGTGGCTACTATATTAGACAGTACATAGTATATTTCCATCATGATAGAAAGCTCTATTGGACAGTGTTGCCACAGAACATCAAATTCTGGGTTTTCATCAGCCTAGAACTTCCAGTCAGGATCAAATCAAGAACAGAACTACTACCAGAGTAGGTCAGACTAGTTCTCAATCTTATTTCCAGGACTCCAAATGCTAAATTATAGTTGAAGGGAAAAGAGAATCTAGTCATCTACTATAGTGGATGATTAAATATTCGAGAATAATCCATGGATGCCACAGCGTAACCAGGACACTGATTTCTTACTGAAACTAAACCATAAACACAGGCTTATTGCATTTATTTTAAGAGAAAGATAAAGAAACACACAAACCACAGAAAGACAAATAAATAAAGACCTGAATTCATCCTGTGTGACTTAGACAAATCATGTTACTCCTCTGATCTTAAATTTCATAATCTGCAAAATTAAAAAGTAGATAAATTCTTAGTTTCTTTTCACCTCTGAAAGTCCAGAAGCAAAGGCTTTATTTAGTTTATATAATATCTAAAGAACTGTGCAGACTTCAAACATATATTAGATAATAATTCAAAGGGTTTATTAAAATTAGAAGAAGCTAGTCATATAGAATGTAAGTTAGGACACTCACTGTGTCATAAAAATGGTATTACCATAGCATCCTACAGAATCTGCCTTTTTAACTACCAGAAAGACATGACTGGGAGTGGTTAAAATGTTCACATTTTTACCTTTATCAAGAAATATAGCAACATATTGGACCCTATGGCATATACAATGTGTTTCATTAAATAGTAATAGGGAAAGAATAATTATTAGAATTATAATATATAATGTAACTATGACATATTATACATTGTTATAATTATATTATTATTACAGCATTTATTGAGACATTTATTGAGGCTGTTTAACAGGCTAACTCATTTTATCATCAAACAGCTCTATGAAGGAAACTTTTTTTATTTTTTATCATTTTACATTTTACATGTAAGAAAACTGAAATGAAGGGAGTTAGGCTGCTAACCCACAGCTGCAGAGCTAAACAAGGGCAGTCATGATTTAAAACCAAAACCACTCAGTTGCAGCGCACATGCTTCTACTTCAGCACACTGACTCCTAAAGAGAATTTTACGTGCTAATCATCAGAAAGGACCTAAAATAAGAAGGCTCCTAGACTACTGTTAAGAACCTAGCTAATATCACAAAGCTCCCATTTTCCTATATATTTTTCCAGAAGACAGAACAACAACTTATTTCCCTGGATAGGCCCCTCAGCCAAAATTCTTTCTAGCCTAGGCCAAGCAGCACTTTTAATGGAACTGGAATCAAGATCATGATTGTCTATTAGAGTTCCAATGTCCTGAGACCTTTGTTAATTGAATTAGACACAAGACAAAGGGAATTAAAAGGAGGGTAAGTTAAATTTTCATATTGCCTTGGGCAAATGTCAGAGAAGTGGGTCTTTTTTTCCCTGAGGAACTGCGTACCCACTTTAACATTTACAATTATTTTATAATTAGATTGATATTTTGTAAGATAGAAGCCTCCATAACACTGACATTCAAATGCCTCCTTTGCACAGGGAGAGAGAGCGAGCAAGGGCCAATTACTTGTGCTGCAATATCATTTTCAAGGAGACTTAACATTCATTAAGTCACTAAATATCCAAATCCAAAATATTTTCATATTCTCTGCAGTGATCCCATTCCATCAACCATACTATCTAAATATACCCTGCTTCCATCACTCAACAAAGTCACAAAGGCTATTATAAGGCATTAAAAACCCCTACATACTTTCTCCTTTCTGCATCTGCACTTTAGTGTGATCAATTAAGATTTCAGTTAGGCTGGACGTGAGAAAGGAAGGAAATAAAATTCAAGCCACAAATCCTTATCTTACTCCCACAAATAGCACTGACAAGCAACAATTGGTGAGGAAAAAGCTCAATGGAAGGCTTCCTTGCTCCAAGCTCATGTTAACTATTATCCAAAATTCATTATTAAATTATTACTCATAAAACGTCTCTGTCTACTTCTCAGAAGTATCACAGATGATGGTTCTATTCTATCTCAGGGCGCATTAGTGTCACTGAGGGAAAAAATAGGTCTGCATCTGATTCAAACAGATTAAACTCATATTTATAGTAGACACATCCTTTAGTCTAGGAAGGAGCTTTCAAATCATATATATACAGAAGACACTTCATTCTGGAATTTTTTAGAAATGGCATAGATGCCTGCCTTCCATCTGAGCCCCTAGTTTAGAAATCTGAGGATCTAAATGCCTTTTGTGATTATCCATTTGCAAACATCCCTTTCTTTTCTAACAGGCCTTTCTCTTTTTATCACCTATAAATATTCTGCACTACATGCAGCAGCACCCTATACACAGAGAGATCAAGGTAACGAAGGTGCAAAAATGTCAAAGGCTATTTTTCACAAAGGAGCTTGAGGAAGGAGCAATGTGACACCTTCAAGATTGACCAGACTGGACAATCCTGAAAAGACAAACACACTGAGTTAATGCTGAAAATGTCAGCTCACTCGCCACTAAGAAACTAGTGATGTCTGTAACTCACTCTTTTCCAAAGAAGAAAACAAGTCACTCCCCTCTTGTGCAGATATATCTGTTTTCACAGAACAGACTGACCACAGCAAAAGCTTGCCAAGGTTATGTCTAGGTCAAAGCAATCAGCAGAGGTGATATTCTGACTGGGCTGAGAGATCCCCTACACCTTTGATGAAAGAAAGGCCAATTGTCCCATCTTACTCTTCAAAAATAGAGCCATCTTCGTCCTTCAATAAAGCATCACTACAAAGTTAGTGGAGGTGATGGAATTCCAGCTGAGCTATTTCAAATCCTAAAAGATGATGCTGTGAAAGTGCTGCACTCAATATGCCAGCAAATTTGGAAAACTCAGCAGGGGACACAGGACTGGAAAAGATCAGTTTTTGTTCCAATCCCAAAGAATGGCAATGCCAAAGAATGTTCAAACTACTGCACAATCGTACTCGTCTCACACGCTAGCAAAGTAATGCTCAAAATTCTCCAAGCTAGGCTTCAACAGTATGTGAAGGGAGAACTTCCAGATGTTCAATCTGGATTTAGGAAAGGCAGAAGAACCAGAGATCAAATTGCCAATCTCTGTTGGATCACAGAAAAAGCAACAGAATTCCAGAAAAACATCTACTCCTGCTTCATTGACTACGCTAATGCCTTTGACTGTGTGCATCACAAAAAACTGTGTAAAATTCTTAAAAGAGATGGGAATACCAGACCACCTTACCTGCCTCCTGAGAAACCTGTATGTAGGTCAAGAAGAAACAGCTAGAAACAGACACAGACCAAAAGACTGGTTCAAAATTGGGAAAGGTGTACATCAAGGCTGCATATTGTTACCCTGCTTATTTAACCTATATGAAGAATACATCATGTGAAAAGCCAGGCTGGATAAATCACAAGCTGGAATCAAGATTTCAGGGAGAAATATCAATATAACCTCAGATATGCAGATGACACCACCCTTATGGCAGAAAGCGAAGAGGAACTAAAGAGCCTCCTGATGAAAGTGAAAGAGTAGAGTGAAAAAGCTGGCTTAAAACTCAGTATTCAAAAAAAAGAAGATCATGGCATCTAGTCCCATTACTTCATGGCAAATAGATGGGGAAACAGTGGCAGACTTTATTTTCTTGGACTCCAAAATCACTGCAGATGGTGACTGCAGCCATGAAATTATAAAACGCTTGCTCCTTGGAAGAAAAATTATAACCAATCTAGACAGCATATTAAAAACAGAGACACAGCTGACAAAGGTCCATCTAATCAAACCTATGGTTTTTCCAACAGTCATGTATGGATGTGGAGTTGGACTATAAAGCAAGCTGAGCACCAAGGAATTGATGGTTTTGAACTGTAGTGTTAGAGAAGACTCTTGAGAGTCCCTTGGACTGCAAGGAGATCAAACAGGCAATCCTAAAGGAGATCAATCCTGAATATTCATTGGAAGGACTGATGCTGAAGCTGAAGCTGCAGTACTTTGGCCACCTGATGCTAAAAATGGACTCATTGGAAAAGACCCTGATGCTGGGAAAGATTGAAGGCAGGAGGAGAAAAGGACAAAAGAGGATGAGATAGTTGGATGGTATCACCAACTCAATGCACATACGTTTGAGCAAGCCCTGGGAGTTGGTGATGGACAGGAAAGCCTAGCGTGCTGCAGTCCACGAGGTCACAAAGAGTCAGACACAACTAAGCGACTGAACTAAACTGAGTCCTTCAAGACTAACCCTTTCCCACAACCACAATATGATACCAAGTTTAAAAGCATCCATCTGCGTGTCTATGCCCAAGAGGTACTCAAAACAAGGCTGGTACCTGCTCTCACCTCCAAAACATAATTTTCTGTTTCACAATTAAA
This sequence comes from Cervus elaphus, assembly GCF_910594005.1. Classification (NCBI taxonomy): domain Eukaryota; kingdom Metazoa; phylum Chordata; class Mammalia; order Artiodactyla; family Cervidae; genus Cervus; species Cervus elaphus. The sequence continues at coordinate 37,038,320 of NC_057828.1, read as the reverse complement.
ATATGCAGCATCTTAGGGAAAATGATATCTTCACCCTTAGGTCCTTCTTGAAAAGAAAAATTAAAAGGAAGAAACAAGTGGAAAGAGAGTGACTAGATGGACAATGAAGAGAGAGGAGGGGAAGAGAGAATGGGTGAGGAAAACAGTCAGGGCACTTGCAGGGGGGACAGGCATAGTGAACTTTATAGGTTTGCTATTTCCAAAAGATGTGTTTATTCCACTAAAACAGTGAATGAGAAAAATATTTTCCTTTTCTTTTCTGACAGCTGGAGCATAAATGGTTGTTGCAATAATACCAGAAATTATTGGTCATTCAGAACATTCTTGCTAGTATGAAGCCAGCATGCCAGCCAATTTGAAATACTGGTCCACAAGGTGCCCTAGATATTTTGTTTTTCAAATGCAGGAATGTCAGCTTCTGGACGAAAAATGATGTATGCTGTCTAGTGGGCAGCAGGCTGGCCAGACACCAAACTTAGAATGTGTCTCCCTATAATCTCAGGTCCTAACTCAGCAGTCCTTCACAGCCAGGGAATGAGAAGACCAAGAAAGAGAGCAGTGTTTGACACGTGAGTTGTCACCTCTACATATATTTTAAGAAGCTAGTCTGAGTCCAGGGTGAGTTGGAGCTAGGTGGGTCTCTTCTCTGGGAACTTGATTTATTTCTATTCCATTCTAGTTAAGGCCTACTGAAGGGAACTTAGGAAGCCCCACTACTAAAAGTGGTTAAGCCTCACATTTTATACATTTTTGAATGTTTTCAGATATATGAAATGATATAACTACTCTAGTTTCATCACTTGCTTGTGGAAAAAAGCAACATTATAAATTGAAAAATTGGTAAGGATAATATTTTATCCATATGTGTTTTTTAAAATGTACCTCTGCTATCAAAAGAAGCATACAGAGAGTCCTCACATTAAGTCAAAAAGGTACCAGCAAATATCCGGGACTGATTTGCAGGTACCAACCCTGATCATGAAGCAGTGTTGAGACAGGCTGGGCCTGAGACCTGGGACCCTTTGCTGCAATGCTTGCACCTGGACGAACATGTCCTCATCTGCTCATCTCAAGCAACAGAATATAAAGAAACTGTAAGACACTAAAAATAACTGCGTACATATGCAGTTGGGCAAATTATGAACAAGATACAAAAAGACCAAAAACCCAGCTGCCACTTCTGAGGCATCCTGGGTACTGAGCATGATCCCTGCACACAGCCCCACCAAGGGGGCTGGCAGACCACCCAAGGCATCGCTCCAGTCCAAACCACACATTCATCCTTACCCTCACCCCATTTAATGGGCCACCTTGCTCTGCCTCGGGGAGTAAGCAATAAAGCCTTAAAGCCAATAAAACCTTCCCTGAATTTCTCATCTGGAATCTTATCAATTTCTATTCATTAAGAAGTCCAGGAACCCTGGTCAGTAACAGTGTTAGTAATGCCTGTAGCTTTTACAATAGTAGCACTCACTCTACCTGGAAGATCATAGTTCTACCCATTGTACATTTTCCCCATAATATCACAAAGGAATTCTCCATGGAAAAAAGATTCCTGGAATTTTCCCATTATTTGCAGGAATCACAATAATCCATGTGAGGGCAATCATAAGGGAGTGGCATCAGACCAACACAAGAAATTCACAAACCCCAACTCTTTTCTGTGTATTCCACTTTGACAACCATTCACTGTTTCCTGTCCCACACAAGAACGTTCCTAAACCTCATGCGTAACTTATCAAGAGAACACGGAATTAGCACATGCATATCTTTGGTAGGTATAAGCCATCTGAATCCTGGGTGGCTTGCAGGGAGGGGAAATAGTGAGAATACCATGAACATTTCTAGTTCAGAGCCCACTTTAAAAGCTATGTTTCCACAATTAACCAGAAATGGAAAATTGGCATAAATCAATAAAACAACAATTTCTCCAAGCATTCTCCTCACTGATACTAAGCAAGGCACTGTGAGGTTGAAATTCTTTCCTTATCTTTGATTAAGCATTTGTAACATGTCACTTATTCTTTTATGCAAGTCCACCAGTTGAAATATTCTAATATATGAAGTTAACCTAAAACCCTCCTCTAACTACTCTGCTATTCTTCACATTAAAATTTTGTCTCTACCAAGAAGATATTAAATGTCAAAACCCACATAAGATACAAAAAAACAGAAGTAAAATGGTCACATGATGTCATGATGTATATCTGCCTACAGAGACAGACCAAGTGACTTGGTAACCAGCAAATGATAACCAAGAACAAACACTGTGCTTCTTTATATAAATTATCTTGTATTTATGTATTAATATTATTTTTTGTGTCACAAACAAAAAATATATACATTCAGAGAATAAAAGGATAGACAAGCAATCCATAATTAAGCATTATGAATAAAATTTACTGGAGTTACATTTTTCTAACAAGGATTTCTCAGGGAAATCTTTTCTAGAAATTAATTATATGTGTCACTACCCTAAACAAAGGAGGGCAAAAGAAGTAGCACAAGCAGTTCCAAGCTTACCCAACAGAACCGCAAGGCTTAAAAGAATGAGAAAGAATTACATTCTCTCCCAAGGCTATGAAGTCATAATAGCCTGTTCATTTTTAAGTAACCATAATGACAATTTGATACTAAACAACAACTTAGTGTTTCAAAATTAGCAGTATGAACCTTAGGTACACTAAATAATCCAGTAACTATCTATAAAACTCCTAGCCTCAGTGTTCACTTAGTCTCATGATAGTGACTAAATGAGACACACAGACTGATGTCATATTAAGTTTATTTCTAATCAAGATTAACTGTTAGGTGTCCAATCAATTTAGCCTCGGATCATTTATAGGGAAACGGAGAATACAATGTTTGACCTAACAAAAATAGCTAACTTGATAATTTTACAAAAGTCCAACTCTCAACACTGCACAAACCTATAAGACAGAATCTACAATTCTCATATCTTTCACATTACCATATTCAAAGTCATACAAAAAATAAGGAATATTACAACTTCTTTAAAAACACATAACTTGCCCCAAAATAGGTCTTCTCCTAACTGAATCTATATAGATTGGGCAAATATACAATAATTTCAATCAGCATAGGAACAGACTAGTAATAATTTAAGCTCAAGTGGATTATTTCCTTGATTTATCCAGTCGGGATGCTTTAAAACTAAAATAGGCTTTTTTTTTCCCTGTGAAGAAAAAGTTTTACTGTGCTGTCACACACACACACACATACACACACACATACCCCTGCATTCACAGGTACACAACATACTATAGTCTACAAGGCTAGCACAGCCAGCATATCCATGCATATTCACATCGAAATAATAACAAGATTTCCGCAAACACGTATCATCAGCACCTCTTAATGACACTGGGCCACACTGAAGGAAAGTTTGGATTTAGTACAGGTCAAGGTGGAAAGCGTTTCATCCTTCTCCATAACCAGTTCTGATCCCCTAGCAAACTCATCCTAGATTCTTCAGTGGGCTCACACTAATTAAAATCTTTAACAGTTTTCTTGGTTTCCAGGCCTAATTTCCTTTTTACCACTGCTAGTGTTAACTAAAGAAATCCTACCCCAATAAGCACTACAGATAATATGCTAAAGAAAAATAATCCCCCTTCTGTACCAGAATTTAAATGAAGAATGCTGCTTCCTTAATTTTAGTAAGATTATAGACTCTAACCAAAAAGAATTTACCTAAGCAATCACTCTGAAGCACAGACAATATTCAAATACATCTTTATTATGGTGGCTCAATATCTAGAAGTTTGGTGTTGACAGCATCGTTATAAAATGCATAAAGCTGTCAGATAAGTTTGGAGAAAAAAAAAAAACTTCTAAAATACAAAGATTTATTTAATGGGCATATGGCACTAGAACATAAATACCCATAAGTAAAATTATAAAAATAACACAAAGTAAAAAATATCTTAAGCTAAGATTTAAAAAAAAAAAACTGGAATGATTTAGTTAGAAGCAAAATTATTAAACAACCCATACATACATAGCCACATTCACTCTTGCCCCAGGAATGCAATGTAGTCTTCATTTATTTCTAAAATGTTATACATCTGTATGATCATTACAACCTAAATGCTTAGGAGGAGTATTAGAAAAAGCTTTTTAAAACTATTACAGATGCTATAAAATCCTGTATGTAACAAACAAAATATGCGGGATGTCCAAATTTGCTGCTGCTGCTGCTGATTGCAGCTTCATCCATGTAGGATCCACAGGGAAAGTGTGAGAACATAGTATCAGTAGCCTCATTTACTTCGCTATGTCTCTACACATATGCTTTACTTGAGAATGTCAACTCATCCTCAAGTATAGTGTGCAGTCATTGGGGATTTGGAGAATCCCTAAGGTCACAAAATTGATAGATACTCTGATCTGAGGGGGAAAAGAAAAATTCAAAGAAGCCAGAAGTTTCCCTTTTTCCAGGAAAGTGAAGAAATCCTTACCTTTCTGTACACCAGCATGTTGGGTGATTCATCTGCCACCCCATTGCTGGTCTGTCCATAATTATTCCCCTGGGCCATGTCACCACACACCCGTGGTCCACTCTCAGATACAGGAATTATCAGTCTACCCTGCAAGAGATAGAGAGACTTCAGTGAGTTCTTAATGGTAGTACTTAAGAAGCCTGACTCTTATTTTCCCAAACTTTTTACTTTGTATGGGAGTACAGCGGACTAACCATGTTGTGGTAGTTACAAGTGAACAGTGAAGCTATTCAGTCATATATATACTTGTATCCATTCTCCCCCAAGTACCCCTCCCATCCAGGCAGGCACATAACATTGAGCAGAGTTCCATGTGCTATACAGTAGGTCCTTGTTGATTATCCATTTTAAATACAGCAGTGTGTACATGACCATCCCAAACTTCCTAACTCTCCAAGAAGGTTGACTCTTGATTCATCTCCCCCATCCAACATTGGAGCATGCTTACATGCTGGGGCTGGCTTGTAGAAAGTAGCACAGAGACAGATTTAAAAAAAAAAAAAAAAAAAATTTACACCTACAGTATTCCCAGGAAATTGTAAGAAATGACAATCTTTTAGTTAAAATTGTCATTTGACTAGGGTTTTAATTGACTTGATTTTCTGGATACTCATTTTTTAAAAGTGTTTGAGGCTCACTGGGGAAAAAAAAAATCACGGTTACCGTTTCCATCCTACAGAGTTCTCTTCTCTCCCAATACTTGCATCTCCACCGGATGGTGTTCCCCCCCCTCCCTCCCCGAATGGCTAAAAAGGCAACACCCTGTAGCAGCACTTTCTCCCAGGTGTCTGTCTAGTTTCCCCGCATGCAAGCGCATCAGAGGCCCATTCCCGAGCCATTCTCCAGTCATGTGTTTCCTCTTCATTCCCCTAGGTCTCCCGCACAGAGTCAAGGCAGCTTCCTCGACTTTCACCTGCCTGCACTGCCCGGCCACTGCTTCCTCTCCCCTCGGCCCAACTCGGCTTCGGAAGTCGCGGCGTAACCCTGCCCAACCCCGGCCAGAACGCAGAGAAGGTGTCCTGGCAACAAGACCAGGTGGGAGGTCGGCCCTTCAGGCAATTACCTGGGTCACCGTGAGCAGCGCCAACTGCGGAAGCCGCGGAGCGACCAGGCGGAGAGAGGGGAAAACAAGCAAGCCCGGCTCGCCTGCGGCGGCAGCAAATGGCAGGCGAGCCCGAGCCGCGCACTGGAGCCGGGCCGGCGGCGGTGTCAGCCGCGCGGACCCGGGCGCGAGGCGCCGGGGCACCGCCTCCGACCTCCGCCCCCACCCCAGGCCACCCCCATCCCCGTGCCCAGCCTCGTACCTCCTCCTCAAGGTCGCGGCCCGAGGCGCCTGCTTCCCGGCGGCTGGGTGCGGCGGTGTTAGCGCGCGGCCAGCTTCATCACCTCCGCGCGGGCACAGGGCTCTGACGGCCCGCGCTCCACCGCTCCCTCCTTCGCTTGGCTCCCGGGCTCCGGGACCACGAGCGCGCGCGGGACCGAGACGCCCGGCCCGTGCGCGCGACTGGGGAGGGAGGAGGGGACTGTCACGTGGGACCCGGCTTCCCTAGGTGCCGGCTCGGGGAGGGGAGCCGGGCGGGGTTGGGGGCGCTCGGCTCCGCGCGGCCTCGCTGCCCCGTTCTGCCGCCCCACCGTCTCGGGCCGAGGCAGCGGCCGCCCTGCCCCCAAGCGCGTGCAACCCTTGCACACCCGACTCGCCGGTGTGCGCGCCGCTGAAGGCCTGGAGATGGGAGTGTTAAGCCGGAGAACAGAAAGGGCGATGGGTGGGTGGGTGGATGGATGGATGGAGGCATGCAGGAATGGAGGTAGCCCCTTGCGGCGGGCCGGTTTGGTCACGTGCCCGGTGATTGCGCTGACAGTGCGAGGGTAGCAGATGACTGATTATCGTTATGCTTTAAAAAACGGGAGTGGAGGGATATTGAGACATCCTAGGAGTGAAGGAAATGTCCAGGATCAAATGAGTCATTCAGCCCGTTTGCCTGCAAATTTCACAGCTTCCTTCTAAGTTAGAGAAATGCGAAACGATTCGGAGACTGCCAACTCGAAGTGCACATTTTGCCACCTGTTACAATGAAGGTATAGTCGCAATATCTGGTTTCTCTTTTAGACAGGAGATGCTCAGAGGACCTGTCACCGACTTAACTCTCACCCTCCAGCAGTTTTCAAAGAATGAGGGCGGGGTGATGATTTCCCCATAATTATTCCTCAGGTTGCGGTCACTAGTTCTTCTGTAAGGATTAGAGTGACATTAAGAAGAAAAATCACTTTTGTCCCAATTATAGTAAAGTTGTGTGTCTGGCTTTCAGGGGCAGGGTCGTGAAGTTAAAAATATCTGAAGTTTTCCTTCCACAGCTGGGCCAGGTGTGGGGGAGAAACAGAAAATAAGCTAGCCTCTTCCTAACATCCTAGATAAGAATGGAACTTACAGCTGGTCAGGAGAGCCCGTCAAAATAAACCTAGGGCGGTGTCCTCAAGTGCATTTCCTCAGTCCCACCTGGCTCCTGTCAGGTTTTAACCAGGGAACATGTATTTTTTCAACCTACCCTCTATTCTGAATAATACAGGGCAGAGATTCCTAGCCCAAACTATGTTACACACACCCTAGTCTGACCATCTCCCTCTCTTCCCCAGTTCCCAAAATCTTTCCATGGTGTGCTCTGGAAATTGTGATCTTTTTCAGCAAAATTGCCACTTTTTCAACTTCTTCTCTACATATGTCCTTAACTTTCTTACGGACATATTTCTTAACTTAAGGACATGTTTCTTAACTTTCTTAACTCTTTAGCAAGAGTCGGACACAGCGAAACCACCATACTACTATAAACTGAAAGTAAGTACCACTTAATCTCCCTCACCTGTTTCTCTCATTTCCCGAACCCCTTTTTATTTCTTTTCTACATTACTGGTTGCTGTTTCTCAGCCTCATTGCTTGTTCCTCTTTATCTTTTTCCCCTCTAAATTTTAGAATGCCTCATATCCCAATCTTTGGGCTACTCTACTTCTCTCATTTTATGAGTACTCCCTAGGTGAGATAAATCAGACTCAAACCTTTAAATGCTTCCTAAATACTAATAACTCCCAAATGTATTCCTTTCATGTAGACTCATGCTCTGAAATCCAGTCTGACAACTGCCTCCTTAACATCTCTATTTGAATGTCTAATTGGTGTCTGATCAGCTTCATGATAGGTGGGATACTGTCTGTTTATCTCATGCTGTGTAACATCCCAGGCATAGTACAGTTTCTGGCACACAGTAGATGCACGTTAACTAAATGAATTGATGCATCTAATAATAATAATATGATAAGTAATTTTTATATTTAGCAATACATTGTTTAGGTTATCTTATTTAATCCTTAGTAAAACCCTGCATACGTGCATGCATGCCAAGTCACTTCAGTCATGTCCAACTCTGTGCGACCCTATGGACTGTAGCCTGCCAGGCTCCTCTGTCCATGGGATTCTCCAGGCAAAGAATACTGGAGTGGATTGCCATGCCCTCCTCCAGGGCATCTTCCCAACCCAGGTATGGAACCCGTCTCTCTTTATGTTTCCTGCATTGGCAGGCAGGTTCTTTACCACTAGCGCCACATGAGAAGGTAGTTATAATTGTCATCTCTCTTACACTGATATACCAATGGGGAAGGGGAGGATTAGAAAGCTTACGTAAACTTCTGGATACAACCTACATAACCAATAAGTGGCTGTGTTGATTTGTACTGTGCCAGCTTGCTGAGCTAAAACTACACTTTTCAGCATTGCCTTCCCTGTATGCATGTGAGTGGAATTTGACAAAGGAGGAATTTGTGCAAAGGTAGGAAAACAGAGTGAGATAACACGTATTCTTCTCTGAGGAACTTTGTAGTGTGACTGCAGTGACACACTCAGAGTCCTGGAAAGTTCTAGCATGTCTGTGCTCTCACTTCACATTCAGCTACTCCTAATTCCCAACCCTTATGAGCAACAGTCGCCCCATGCACATATCAGGAGCCTGAATGGACTTCAGGAGCAATAGCCATGCAACAACCACAGCTTTCCACTGACTTCCTACCAGCTCCCTCAGGTACCTTCCAGTACCTGGCTATGTCTGGCTTCCCAGATATCCCTGGGAAGGGATAAGCTTCAACAAGTAAGCTTCAACTTACCCACTCACAAAATGGCTTCAGAGGTCTGGTAATGACTTTTCTCAGATATTTCAGTTGCTCCTTCTAGAAAGTAACTTCCCCAGCTTCCGTCACAATTGTGTAAACTATTGTTCCTATAGTACACCTCTTATTCCATTATACTCATACTGGTTCCATTTCCCTGAATGGCTTATTATTGTTCGTTGTTCTGTCAGTAAGTCATGACTTTGTGACCCCATGGACTGCAGCATGCCAGGCTTCCATGTCCTTCGCTATCTCCTGGAGCTTGCTCAAATTCAAACTGAGTGGCTGGCGGAGTTCAAATCCAAGTTTTCCTAGTGTTTTTCACTATTCTACTAGAAATCCAAGTTAGGGAGATAAAACCCTGAAACCAATAACTACGTGAAAGTGCAAAACTGGATGATCGAGGGTATGTGAACTGACTGAAGGAAATGGGGTGGCATTAAGCCTGAACTCTTCAAGGACTGACAGGATATCTCCATGTAGAGATGATGAGAGGGGAAGGGTTTCCAGTAAGACACAAACAAGTTCTGAAACACATTAGGAAAATTTCTATAATAAGACTAAAATTTACTGGATTCCTACCATATCTCTATTTATATATAGACATCATTTGTATCTATATTCCTTCTCAACATTTTTTAAAATTTCTGACAAAATTTATCCCACAAGCTATGTAAGGGAATGGGTTCAAGTTAGGAAACCTGACCGTGGTCATATACCTTCTATTAGAAACTGGATTCAAATACGCCTGTGTGTGTCTCCAAAGTCCTATGGAAAAAATGTGCAAAAATGCCTCTAGCAACAGTATGAGGCAAAAAAATTTTTAAAAATCCAGGGGTTTCCCACCAAGATGCCTTTCATTCTATTGTCTGTCTCATTTCTCATCTCACTGTCATCCCTCCATGTACCTGACTTACACCTGTCTCTCTGTACATTTATGACTCAAGAATACTTCTGACCACTTACCCTTACAAGGCAAATATCAAGGAGGAGGATTCAAGGAACAGCATGTTTCACTATTTCTTCTACCATTATTAATAAGCCTCATTAGGCAATTCATAATTTTTGCTACAGGGTACTGGAAACAAAATCATGTTCATCATCTTAACATTTCTAGGACTCACATTTTGCATATGTATACTGAGGGGATTAGATTAGATTATCCCTCAAAGTCCATCTGGATCTTATAACATGAGGCTTTATTATGTTCTTGTTGTATTTTTGGCCCATGTAATGACTTTTTATGTTGCAAGCACCAAAACAACATGGTTACTCTAGGATGTTTTTCTGTATCTTTCCAAAACCATGTAAATATGTGCTTCTCAGATATCATCATTCAAAATCACTTATCTTTTTCCTTATGGACCCTATATTTTGAGATATTTTTCTCAAAAAAATTAAATTGTAAGGTGTAATAATGTATCCATTTGTCCACGTCATAGAGAACATACAATGGAATTGACAAGTTTGTTGTCTCTCTCCCTCTGAAAGAATTTAAGTTCTGTGAGTTCAGGCATTTTTCCTCTCCTGTTCATTATATCCACAGGGTCTAGAACAGGATCTGATATATCGTGGTGTTGTTGTTTAGTTGCTAAGTCTTGTTCGAGTCTTTTGAAACCCCATGGACTATCCATGGGATTTCCCAGGCAAGAACACTGGAGTGGGTTGCCATTTCCTTCTGCAGGGGAACTTCCCAACCCAGGGATCTTGCTTGGCAGGCAGATTCTTTACCACTGAGCTACCAGGGAAACTTGACATATAGTGAGCACCCAGTAATTATTTCCTGATTTACTGAGTGAATAAATCCATGAACATGATTCTGTTTGAAAGACTAGGTGTGCTAGAAGACCATGGTCTATGAGTTTGAACAAAACTGAATTAACATCAAGTTTCAGAATATATCACTTCATGGAAAATAGATGGGGAGACAGTGGAAACAGTATCAGTGTCAGACTTTATCTTTTTGGACTCCAAAATCACTGCAGATGGTGATTGCAGCCATGAAAGTAAAAGACACTTACTCCTTGGAAGGAAAGTTATGACCAACCTAGATAGCATATTAAAAAGCAGAAATATTACTTTGCCAACAAAGGTCCATCTGGTAAAGACTATGGTTTTTCCAGTGGTCATGTATGGATGTGAGAGTTGGACTATGAAGAAAGCTGAGTGCCGAAAAATTGATGCTTTTGAGCTATGGTGTTGGAGAAGACTCTTGAGAGTCCCTTGGACTGCAAGGAGACCCAACCAGTCCATCCTAAAGGAGATCAGTCCTGGGTGTTCATTGGAAGGACTGATGCTGAAGCTGAAACTCCAATACTTTGGCCACCTCATGCGAAGAGTTGACTCATTGGAAAAGACCCTGATGCTGGGAGGGATTGGGGGCAGGAGGAGAAGGGGATGACAGAGGATGAGATGGCTGGATGGCATCACCAACTCGATGGGCATGAGTTTGAGTAAACTCCAGGAGTTGGTGATGGACAGGGAGGCCTGGCGTGCTGCGATTCACGGGGTCGCAAAGAGTCGGACACGACTGAGCGACTGAACTGAACTGAATTTCACAGTATATAGAGATGATTTGCTCTTCAAACATTGTTTCCTGTGTCATAAAGGGAAAGAATACTTCCTTTTCCCACTCCACAGAGAAATGCTTTGAGAATTAATTAAACAGTAACATGGAGAAAGCATTTTGAATTTCTAGAAGAAAGCACTTTATTAATTTGAGGCTTTTATTGTGTGAAGAAACTGTAAGTGACACAGGGGTAAGGATAAAGATGAGGACATGTTAAATGGATTATACTGCTCAGAATATTACATTGGCATTTCAAAGGATAATTGATTTGAGATTGATATAGGCAGAGTGAAAAACACAAAGCAGTTTAAGAAATCTTCTCCCAAATAACAGATTTTTTTTTTCAAATAACAGATTTTTAAGAAATACTTTCTTATTTGTAGTCAACTCTCAATTATTTATAGCACAATACTGTCATTAATGAATTATTCCCCACTTTACCATCCTTTATGTCTATTTTATGGGCATCTTCTTGCTAATTAGAACTCCCATACCAATGTCAGAGGGCTGGCATTAAAAAAAAAAAAAAAAGTTTAAACTAAAATTTGTCCTTGTCAGGAGTACACTCCTCTCCTCTTGTTTATTAGAGTCCAGCCATGAAGCCAGGTAAGAATCACAGAATTAGAGACATATGAATTGTAGCCAGTTCAATTCACAAATCACTAGGTATATGGCACAGAATAATTGCACAACACAAGTTAGTCAACATGGGGAGATGGAAGGGGGTAATGAAATGCCCCAAGGAGAAACCTGAGCAGGAGGAGTCTCAAGTTCAGCAGCAAGGCTCACCGCAAGTGACAAGTATGAGTGGAAAGTCATCGGAAGCTCTGAGGGAGCCCCCAGCGGTATCCCTGGAACAACTCTCACCAGCTCAGAATTGGGTCCTCCAGCAAAGAGCCTTACAGTTACTCAGCTCCATGGTCTCATTTTAAGAAGTGTGTCTGTCAGTAGGCATAACAGTTACATCCCAGGGGATCTTGTCTCTATCGGTTGCTGCTTCAGTTCCAGTGACATAAATCCTAATTTGCCTAGTAAATCGCTTATCTAAATTAGCACTGTTAGTCTATTACTCAAAGACACTTGCAGTCCTACAGCAGACATGTCAAATCAACTAATATGAAAGCACATTGGCCACTGTGACTCCATTTTGAACTACTTAGCATGGCTTAATATAGTATAAATCCTATAACTTTCACTCAGGATAAGTAGGAATCATCACACAAAAGAAATCATATCATAACCCTCCTTCTTGTTAAAATGTTTAAATTCTGATATAGATTACTTTCAAAATGACACAATTTTTAAATGTTATATACACTTTTAAATTAGTTGACCACATATTATGAGTGAGATGCTATATAAAGTTTGGGAAGGAATACAGAAAGTGTTGCAACTTTGTTCCTGCCCTTTTGGCATGTTGGAACAGGACTAGAGAGGGCATGAGAATGCTTGAGTTTTAACTGACTCCACTGCTTAAAATCTAGGTCACACCATTCTAAGCCTCAGTGTCCTTGACAATAAAACAAAACTCATATTATCTGCTTTGTTCTGCTGTGAAAATCTTTTTATTGAAAGGTAAATAAAGTATTTAGAATGACAATCTGATAGCAGTCATATTGCTCAGATCAGAAACCTATAAATAGACCCTCATTTCTGTTGGTCAGACACCAGGGGCAGATGTAACTACAGTAATCGAAACGGTTCATCCAACAGGCAAGGTATGATGTCCAGAAAGTATCGAAAACCAGATGACAAGATCAGAATGGTATAATGAGAGATAGAAGGCAGAGCCCCCAAAGGAGGTCTAAGCATGGCCAGAAGAGGCCAGGTCTGGAGCTTTCAGCAGGGCTGGTATTGGGATGCATGGGTGCAGAGTCCAGCAGCTGGACAGGGGTAAGTGGGGTCATGGCCTCAGGAGGTAGGAAAACACAGAGCAACTCACTTCCTATTTAGTTTCCAAATTCTCAGCCAAGAACAATCTTCAAGTTAGAAATGATAAAGATGTGATTAGAATATTAGAATATTAAAATAATAAAAATGGAAGGGATTGGGGCTTCCCTGGTGACTCAGTGGTGAAGAATCCACCTGCCAATGCAGGAGACATGGGTTCAATCTCGAGTCCTGGAAAATCCCACATGCCCCAGAGCAGCTAAGCCCTTGCACCACAACTGTTGAGCCTGAAGCTGCAACTACTGAGCCCACATGTGGCAACTATTAAAGACTGTGTACCCTAGAGCCTGTGCTCCACAAAAGAGGGGCCACCTCAATGAGAAGCCCATGCACTACAATGAAGAGTAGCCCCCGATCACCACAACTAGAGAAAAGCCGGCACAGCAAAGAAGACTCTGCGCAGTCAAAAATAAATAAATTTTTAAGATTATTTTTTTTAATGGAGGGGGTAACCCTCAAAAACCAAATGAGGAAACTGGGCTTCAGTTACTTGAACTTGCTTTCTCGAGGTCACACAGCTCAGCAGAGTAAGAGTCAGGACTTAAATCTTAAGTTTCCAAATCTAATGATTCTTACATTATGTGATACTGCCTTTAAGAGGCAACTGCCCTTCCCAGGATAAAGGAAGGAAAAAGGGGGCACTCAGTTGTCTTAAGGAATTTATCTCTAGAGTCAGAGAAGTTCTGGTCACTGGCACTGAGAGATTTGGAAATGAAATCCTCAGGAACTTACAAAGCATGATAGGAGAAAGATGATAGTAAAATAGAGCCAGTTTGCCCAAAATAAGGGGGAAAATGCACTGGCTGGTACCTAGAGCCTGCCCGTATCAAAGTTCTACAGTCGAATTCAACACATGTCTATTAAGTCCTTTACAACATACTAGACATTATGCTAGTCTCTGAAGATGAACAGACCTTTTCCAAAACACAGTCCAATAGAAGAGAGATGGGCAGACCACTATAATGTGATGTATTCAATGCATGTGTTGACAAAGTGGTAAGAAATCATAGAATTTAAAGGCAAAGACATTTTATCAGTCCCTAAAAGTGACAGAAATTTTCCGGCAGGTCAAAGGGGAGGAATAGCACAGCAGCATTTCAGTTGGGTGGAATGACATGTGCTGAATTACATAAATAAGAGACAAATGTTTGATGAACAGCAAGAAGTTTGATATGGATGGTTTCAAATACAAGGAATGACTTTGATGGAGATGAAGATGGTATATAAACTGGGGCCAGATTTTGAAGAACTTACAGCTCACGCTGGGATGTTTGGGATTTAAGCAATCAGAAAGTGGATGGGGTTTGAAAATTTGAAGAGAAGAGCAGGAATGACGAAGGGCCAAATGAGTGTACACCCACCACAAACTCAAGCAGACCAGCTACACTTCCTCTGTAGGTATGGTCTCTAGACTGGCAAATGAGGACTACATGAAGGTAAACTGTACTATTCAACAGGGCATTTGACAGTTTCTTTTGTGAGAGCTTTGTAAACATGAAGATTAAGTACGGACTTGAAGAACAGTTCATTGGATTCATAATAAACTGAATAAAATCAGAAAAAAGAGCTGATCAACATATCAGGACACACCAGAAAGGAAGACTTCATGGAGAAGATTCAGAGTTTTGACATTAGGATTTCCCTGTTCTAATTGGGCTTGTGCAATGACTCAAAAGTGTAAGTAGCCCATTTATTCAAATTTATAAATGGCGCAAAGCTATGAAGAATAGTTAATACACTGGATAATGGTGGCAAAACCCAGGGAGATCAAGGCAGGCTGGTTGAATCTGCATTGCTGGTTGAATCTTCATTGCTATAAACATAGTAACAGAGGAAGTATAGATGAAATGAATGGAGTTAGAAACAGGACCTGCCACAGCAGTGCTCTCTGTAGACACATACGATTCCACATAGCAAAGACATAGAACTCCACACTCTTATCATTTGTTAAAACTCTGCCTCCTCCTTTGCTATTTAAAATCCATGAGCACAGAGATTTTGTTCTGTTTTTACTACTTATTGCACTCTATTTTACACCCGGTGCCTACAACTGTGCCAGGCACATAGCAGGGAACAATATGTTGAAGGAGTGATGAAATGAATCTGGAGGTAAGTAATAAGGATGTGAAAGTGCTCAAAGCCACTCTGATGATGAGGAGAAACAGAGATACTTTGTCCGAAAAAGAAAAAGCATGGGTGATTTGTGATGACTGTCTTAAAACATTAAAGGACTCTCTTGTGGAAAAAGAATCAAACACAATCTTTCAAGCCCCAGAGGACAAATTTAAATCTAAAAGGTAGATGTTTCAGGCAGGTGGATTTCAGTTTGGTGCAAGGAAGTAATTTCTAACAATTAGGGCTGTTCAGAACGGCCTTACTGAGGAGGTGAGTTGCATGTCCCTGGAGGTGTCTGAGGACATGATGAATGGTCATTAGGGATTATTGTTTCACTGAGGCTCCTGGGGTAGGTGATCACAAGGGTCACTTCTAATCCATGTTGTCTAAACACAAAATGAGATGGCATAGGAGAAAATGATTTGAAACTTAACCCTGAAAGCTGAACACCATTTTCCTAGGAAGATTTAAAATAATTTTCATCTAAACTGAGGCAAGATTGACCTGAAATATTAAAAATGACAGACAAAGAATAATAAAACATCTCTTTGATTTTATCTGGGGCTTTCTTGGTGTCAGGGAAGACCTCATGCAGGAGAGGGGACTTGCTTAGCTTTAAACATTGGGTACAGAAGGGGTGGGCTGGTTGTTGCTGAAGTGTTACTATGAGAGAAGCTGCACACCCAGAAACATGTGTTATCTGATATCAAGAAGTTGGTCTTCACCACACAGTTGTCTTATATGTATCTTTTCATCAGCAGTTTGTAGTTTCTCAGAAGTTGCTAATTTATCACGCTCAGGACAAGGAGCACCTGTTCACCCCAAGATTCAAAACCTCATTTGTAATTCTCTTACTGTCCTTTTCTTTTATTCTCCATTTTCTCTACTTATAAATGTTTCCTAGCTCTTCTAACTAGTCAAGCATTACCACTACTGAATTTCTGCAGACCTAGAGGAGTCTTAAAGTGCTACAGTCCATGAGGTTGTAAAGAGTCAGACACGACTTAGCGACTGAACAACAGCAGCAAACTTGTTTTTAAGAAGGAACAGCAATAGGGAGAAAAAAGAGTGAACTGAAGACTTAATTAAATTACTTAATACACTTTTGTAATTTATAGAAAAGAATTTTTTAATCGATCAGATGACTTTAATATATGTATTTTATATGAACATGTATATACCCATTGGGCTTCCCAGGTGGCTTAGTGGTAAAGAATCTGCCTGCCAATGAAGTTGACCCTAAATTAGTTATGTTTATCAAATTCAAAAACTCTACAAAGAATAACGCTGTAATTGAAAGATGGCCAAGCAGTCTACAGCAAAGAACTTAGCACCAGTATTAAGATTCTCTCTGAGCTGTGTAACTTTTGCTCTCATGGTACATTAACCATAAGAGTTCTACTCTGCAGTTTTCAATCAGTTGACAATCCTTACGGCATTTTCCAACTCTCCTTAAATATTAGACCCCTAGAAAGAGTTATTTTTCTTTCTTATCATTGGTTACTCCAGTGATAATTTTTCAAGGTGCAAAAGTCAATGTTATTTGTTTTTAACTAATAAAGCCCAAATTTGGAAAAACAAGGTTTTTCTGAGTTTCCCAGTGTAGCCCATGGCCACCTGGGAGAGAAACGCCCTCAACAGCAGAGCAAGGCCCTGGGAGCCATTTCTTTTGCTCCTCTGGGGCTGCTAAACATGTTCTTGAGTGCCCCAAATACCGTAGTTCTTAAATCTAGCATCTGTCTATTCTTTGATTGGCAGTGAAGTTTTTGCTTAGATGCTTTGAGCTCTGCTCGATGAGAAAGAGGTGATCATTTGTGGGATCAGCAGAAAGAATGCTATGACTGATGAACAACCCTGCCCTGACCCAAGGGTGTGGCATCCCAGGCCTTCAGGAATGATCCTGGCTTAAGGGTCTCCCTCTCTTCCGAGACCCATTTGTGAAAAGCCCAGTTGAATTCAACTATCTGGCTGACGCAATTCTACACTGACCAAAAGCAGATCATTTATTCTAGATCTTTGAGGGAGGGTCTGAAGTTCTCTATCCAGCCACTACAGGTGGAGGAAAGCCCAGGAAGTCACTGTAACAGCTCCTGTGGATTCTTAAGCATCTCCCCCAGAAATAACTGTCTTTTCTGAATCATTAAATCTTTATTCATTAAGCACCTACACTGTGTCTGACAAGTTTCTAAATGAATATCACAGACCAAATAGATGGAGAATCATCCAGACCCAAATTAGGACTACCAGAGAGCTAGTAAGGTATCCTGGAGAATGTCTCTTCCCAGCTCACTTTCTTTGCTTGCCCCCAGTACTCTTTCTGGTGACCTCATACACTCACTGGCTACAAATGCCATCATGCTGATGACACTCCAATTTACATCCCAATCCTGATTTCTACCCCATCCCCCAGAACTCCAAACTCACATTTCCAACTATTTACATCTTCACTGTGACACTGTAGCCATTTCTGTTTAAAGAGGTCCAAGACAGAAATTCTATTTTCCCAACCTACATCCCAAGTTATTCCTTTTCCAGAATTGCCCATGTGAGTAAGTAGAATACTCTTTTCCCAAGTATACAAGCAAAAATCTAAGAATCATTCAAGGAAACCATAATCCTTCCCCTTTACTCATTCCTTTATACATTAGTAAGTCCTTTCAGTACATATCAAAATAAATATCATATCAATATAACTCTATTCTCCTACCTCCTCTGCCACCTCCTAGACTAAGCCACCATCATCTTCTACACAGACTACTCAAGAGCCTTCTGACTACTCTCTCTGCTTCTATCCTTAGCTATATTCACACATTCTTCAAATAAAGCCAGAGTGATATATTTAAAATATGTAATAGATCATGATGATATTTGGCAGCTTAAATCTTTCAATCACTTCCTAATTCCCTTAGAATAAAATTCAAGCATCTTACTGTGGCCTACAAAATCTTTAATCATTTGGCCCCTCATCACCTCTCCAAGTTCATCTTATGCTATATTTCTCCTTGCTCAAAATTCAAGAGATGATCATCTCTATCTTACACAAGCTGTTTCAAGAAATAGAAAAAGAGGAAAAGCCAGTCAATGTAGTGAAATCTAATGTCAAAACTGGACAAGGACAGGGTAAGAAGAACACACGATAGAATCATCTCACTTGTGATCCTAGAGTCAGGATATAGATAAAATAATTTTATTAAATGTAGTATATATCAAATAGGCCTTGTCAGTATACTATATCATAATCTGGGAGTTACCTCAAGAATGCAAGGATAAGTCAATATCAAAAAATCTTTTAACATTACCTTTCAAATACTTACAGAAGTGTAGATACTTTTAAAGAATGAATCAAGATATGCTTTGAAAACAAATATTGAAAAAAACTAGAAAATAGGCAAAATTTTGCATAATATAAAATACTAGAGTCTATTTCTAAAACAATATTGTATGAAATACATTATCAAAGTCTAAAAGCAATTTTAAGTCTTAATGTAGTGTCATAGTGTTGACCTTCCTATTTATCTAATTAAAATACAATTATGATGAGAAAAAAAAAACATTACCTTTCAATAAATATATGAAGAGAGAAAACAGTGTGATCAACTCGATAGAGGAATATATTATTCAGGACAGGCAGGCTATGCTGTGGTAACAGACAGATATCAAAATCTCTGTAGCTTAAAATAAGAGGGGCTTATTTCTTTCTCAAGAAAATTCCATCTTATTAAATTAAGTGTACCGGGTTCAGTCCCTGGTTTGGGAAGATCCCCTGGAGGAGGGCATGGCAACCCACTCCAGGATTCTCTTGCCTGGAGAATCCTCATGGACAGAAGAGCCTGGTGGGCTACAGTCCATAGGGTCACAAAGAGTCAGACATGACTGAAGTGATTGAGCACACACACTGTATATAAAATGCATCATTTATCAGATTAAATATAGAAAAATTATAAGCCATATATTATTTCATAGCCTTCAAGTAATTGCGGTGCCGTGGGATTGGTACTGGACTAAGCGTTGAGACTTACACTGCTAACTTTGGCCAGGTCACTTAACGTCCATGTAGCTCAAGTTTTTCATCTGAAAAAAATGGGTAGATTAGACTGAATGATCTGCTTTCTTACAGCTCTGACATCTCTGATAGATCAGCCTTAGCACCGTCAGTGGAGTTGACATGATATGGCCATCAGTTACCAGGCATATTTAGCTTATTTATTTTTTCTATTTTGGTCTAAGCTACTTCCAAATTCCTTTTCCTCCCATTTTCTGGACATGCATGCATAGTAACAGAAAGCACAACTTCACCACAAATGAGCCTTTTCTTTAATTGAAATATAGCTGATTTACAATATTATATTAATTTCAAGTATACAACATAGTGATTCAATATTTTTACAGGTTATACTCTATTTAAAGGATGTGAGAGTTGGTCTATAAAGAAAGCTGAGCGTCGAAGAATTGATGCTTTTGAACTGTGGTGTTGGAGAAGACTTTTGAGAGTCCCTTGAAGTGCAAAGACATCCAACCAGTTCATCCTAAAGGAAATCAGTCCTGAATATTCATTGGAAGGGCTGATGCTGAAGGTGAAGTTCCAAAACTCTGACCACCTGATGCAAAGGACTGACTCATTGGAAAAGACCCTAATGCTGGGAAAGATTGAAGTTGGGAGGAGAAGGGGACAACAGAGGATGAGATGGTTGGATGGCATCACCGGCTCAAGGGACATGAGTTCGAGTAAACTCCGGGAGTTGTTGATGGACAGGGAGGCCTGGCGTGCTGCAGTCCATGGGTTCACAAAGAGTAGGACATGACTGAGAAACTGAACTGAACTGAAATGAAAGTTATTAAAAAATAATGCTATATTTCTCTGTGTTGTACAATATATCCCTGTTGCTTCCACAAGTGAACATTCTTATTTTGAATTAATTTGCAGAGAGTGAAGTGGCCCCCAGCTGCCATTCATAAACAACCCTTGATAAAGCTAACTTGCAGTAGCCTTCTGTCTTGCTTAGCCTCTTCTGAGAAAAGTCCCATTTTCAGTGAACTTGGCTAGGATTGTGAGGTATAGCCCTTATCCTACAAAAGATGAAGGAATTGAAAACATCTTCTAAAACTTCATAGGAAAAAACACACACTTTGAAATATAATAGAAACGTAATTGTATGGAACACAAGGGATTTAGAGTCTCTTAGGCCAGGGAGACTCTAGACTACTTCCTTTGTATCCTGAGCACAGGCCCTTCATGCACCCTCCTTGGTGGTGGGATAGTGTATATGGAAGAGGAAGTTCAGGCTGTGGAGTTAAACTAGGATTCAGAGCTCTCTTCTGCAGTGTTAGAACCCTTAGTCTCCTCATCTGAAATAGGGGAAGATAATAAATGCTACCTCATAAGCCTGTGGTAGGACCAAATGTGGTAACATCTCTTGGTCATTTAGCATGGTCTCTGGCACATGACCTCTTGTGGCTCAGCTTGTTAAGAATCCACCTGCATTGCAGGAGGCTTGGGTTGGGAAGATCCCCTAGAGAAAGGAAAGGTTACCCACCCCAGTATGCTGGCCTGGAGAATTCCACGGACTACACAGTCCACGGGGTCGCAGAGTCGGACACAACTGAGTGACTTTCACTTTCTGGCACGTGAAGACCTACATAGAGGTTAGTTCCTTTCTTTCCTCAATTTCTTGATAAAATAGCTTTAGTTGGACTAGAGAAAATCTTGTCCTCTGAAACAACTAAATTAAAAAAAAACTAGAGAACACAATTAACTGAAAATGGCAAATTATCAGTGTTTTCTGTTAAGACTAGCGCCATGAAAACCCTGTGAATTTGGTACCACTTGCAAATAATGCAAAGATGATTCACAGTCACATTTATAAAGTGTTTTGACCTCCTTAGGAGAAAGATGTTAAATAGATAGAAGCAAAATTCTGTTCATATCATTCTTCACTGGAAATGCCATGCTTAACCACATTAAAACTCTGTAACATATTTTTCTTTTTTTTCTATGCTATGAACTCAGGTCATTATTTAGAAAATCTGTGTCTGTCACCAATAAGAATGATGACATAACATACAGGACAATTTAAAATAAAGAAGTGAGAAAGACTGGACAGATAGAGAACATTAGCTGCTCCCAGAAACAAATTTGAAAAGACATAGGACCGAGCTCTTAGAGAAAACTGCCTTAAAACACATGCTCATCTTTGCTCATGATTTAAATTTAGTTATGTTATAATTTCACTGCTTATTTGTTTGTCTAATGTGCTATCAAGAACAGTCAGAGCCATTTAGGAATTCACGGAGCTGTTTAGTGATCTAGAATTGATTAATGCCCATTGACATTGAGAGTCGGTTTGGAGTGAATGAAAATGCATCCTTTCAGCACTCCAGGGGAATAGAATAAGAGGTCTTCCTATTTGAAACAAAAGCTCTCAAACACCTGTGTTTATAAGCTAATTCCTAGCATAGTGGAGAGAACAGCAAAACCACTGACCACTGACCCCTGGTCACTATGTTGATGTTCCTTATCTCTCCATCATTGGACATAACGTGGTTGACATTGGATATATGGCCTTGAAACATCTGGGAGCTATTTTTCTCACTAACCAAGACATAGCTATACACCTAAGCCTTTTTCTTCCAAGGATCATGACTTGGCTAAACTTAAGACATTCAAATTACAGTCAGAAAACTGAAAAATACAAAGAACCATAAATCATTGCTAGCCCATACCAGGTAAGGGGAAGATAAGAGAAAAATAACATACACAGAACTAAGGGGAAATTCCTTCAAAACAGAAAGAGGGCAAGAATTCCACAAATTCTCTCCATGGACAGCAATGAAATAAAACATCTGAAGAAAAAGACACTAATTAAAAAACCACTAATAATAAATTGATGTGTCCTGTGAAACAACTTTCTTCAGAGTATGAGTTGTCTAGCCATTTTGATGAAAAGTCATTTTGGAATTTTCAATTCATGGACATAATAATAAATACACTTGATCTTCTGAGGAAAGAGAGAAAAGAATAGGCTTTCCCTTGAAAATTGAAATATGGGCCTGGTTATTTAAATCAGAATTATCCTGGGGCTTCCCTATTGGCTCAGTGGTAAAGAATCCACCTGCCAACGCAGGAGACACAGGTTCAATCCCTGATCCAGGAAGATCCCACATGCCACGGAGCAACTAAGCCCACGCACCTCAACTACTGAGCCTGTTCTCTAGAGCAGGGGAGCTGCAACTACTGAGCCCACGGGTCGCAACCACTGAAGCCCTTGTGCCCTAGAGACCATGCTCCACAACAAGAAAAGCCACTGCAATGAGAAGCCTACCTATATGCCAGTGTAGCTATGAAATATGCCCATCCCTCTCATCTTGTTCTCAAACATAATTTGAGTATTATAAGAATAGAACTGGAACTGACACTCAAACAAGAAAAGAGTCAGATATGAGCTCTTATTTCAGAAAAAGAAATACAAATTGACTTTAAAATATGAAAAATATGTTCTCCTGATTCATAAGATAAATGTAATTTAAAACTACACTGACAATGCATTCAATGCAAGCCTTATAGAAATGTCTGCCTTTTTTTGAGAAATGTATAAGCTGATTCTAAAAATCATATAAAAATTCAAAATATCTATAATATCCAAAATAATCTTGAAAAAGGAGGGAAAAATTGGAGAATCACACTTCCATACTTCCAAACTTATTACAAAACTATGGAAATAAAGATAGTCTGGCATTGACATAAGGATAGACACATAGATCAAAGAAATATAATTGAGTCCAAAATAAAACCCATATATCTATGGCCAGCCGTTTTTGATAAGGATGCCAAGACCATTCAACGGGGAAAGAATAGCTTCCCAATAATGTGTTGGGACAACTAGCACCCACACACAAAAGAAAGAAATTGGATTTCTACTCATACCACTTACAAAAAAATAACTCAAAATGGATAACAGACCTAAATGTCAACTGTAAAACTGTAAGAAAAAATTAGGAATAAATCTTCATGGTCTTGAGTTAGGGGAAAAAATTCAGGTATGACAGCAAAAGCACAAGTAACAAAGGAAAAAAAGGATATAAATAGAGTCCATTAAAGTTAAAAACATTTGTGTTTCAAAGGGTGCCATCAAAAAACTGAAAAGATAAATCACAGATTGGAAGAAAATATTTTGATATTATATATCTGATAAGGAGCTTATGTCCAGAACATATGTACTGTGTGCTAAGTCGCTTCAGTCATGTCCAACTCTGTGCAACCCTGCGGGCTGTGGTCAGGCTCCTCTGTCCATGGGATTCTCCAGACATGAATACTGGAGCAGGTTGCCATTTCCTTCTCCAGGGGATCTTTCCAACCCAGGGATTGAACTACATCTCTTATGTCTAGCGACACTTCTGTGTGTGTGTGTGGGTGTGGGTGTGTGTGGGTGTGTGTATGTACTTAGTTGCTCAGTTGTATCTGACTCTTTTTGATCCCATGGACTGCAGCCCATCAGGCTCCTCTGTCCATGGGGATTCTCCAGGCAAGAATACTGGAGTGGGTTGCCATTTCTTCCTCCAGGGGATCTTCCAGACCTAGAGATCAAACCCGTGTCTCCTATATCTCTTGCATTGGCAGGCCGGTTCTTTACCACTAGCACCACCTGGAAAGTCTCCAGAATGTATAAACAACTCTTAAAATTCAACAATGTAATATAAAGATGAAAACCCAGTTTAAAAATGGACAAAAGATTTTTTCCAGTATATCATAGAGAAGATAGACCTATGACCAACGAACACATGAAAAGATTCTCAACACCATTAGTCATCAGGAAAATGCAAATTGAATTCACAATGGCAGCTATTTTGTTACTGAGGGCAATTATTAATCCCAGTTTCAAACTGAGAGACTGACAATTTGGGCTTTTCCCAGGCAGGGGACCATAGCTGGAGGACAGAAACCAGAAAACACTATGTAAATCTCACAGGGCTAGGGAGACAACATTGTAAATGAGGAGGCAACATTTCAGTAAGTAAAGAAGAATGAAAGTGAATCTGGTGGGGGACCATTCTGCCTTCTAGGAATTTGCCTATTTCTAAAGCTGAATGTCTTGGGAAGATATAAACCTGAGCAGAAATCTGAAATTCATAGCAGTGGTTTTTGTAGTCTCACTGTAATATTAATATAAAAATTAGAGTTCAGGATTTGCTAGGGGGAAGGCTCCCGGTGAACATATCAGGCTATCAGAAATGTGAAAAAGTAATAAACAGAAACCTCAATTAAATAAAGCTCAGAAACCAGAAAGGGAGCTCCCATGCCCTAGGACAAAAGCAGAATCCAACAAGAAAAGGTTTCCTCTTCTTTCCTGGTAAGGAGTCAGCCAGTGAAAAGCCATGGACTGTGCTTATTGTAGCCCTCCCAAGTTCTTCTTCCTCTCCATAAAAGCATCCTCCTTCTCTTGCCATGTGGAGACTTGCATGTGGCTCACCATTGTACAATTCCCTGCTCATCCTGAATAAACCCATCTTGGCTGGAGAAATATCTAGCAGTCTCTTTATTTCAGATCAACATTTTGGTGGCATGTGTGGGGACCAGAGACGACCCCCACAGCTCAGTGGCTGGTAAGCAAATAGGTGCGATATCCACAGCTGAGCCCATTGTCATTCACTGCTTTTCTCCCTGTCCCTGGCACTTGAAAGTACATCTTTCTCCTGGGTCCAGGCTCACACCCGCTTTGCATCTGAAGCTCTCTAGGTTTTATTTGGGGCTTCCCTGATGGCTTGGCTGGTAAAGAATCTGCCTGCTAAGCAGGAGATACAGGTGAAATACCTGGGTCAGGAAGATCCCCTGGAGGAAGAAATGGCAACCAACTCCAGTATTCTTGCCTGGAGAATCCCCTAGACACAGCCTGCTGGGCTACGGTCCATCCGGTCAAGAGTCAGACACAGCAACTGAGCACAGGCTTCACTTGGAATCTATTTAAAGGTTTCATCCTTCTGGTTAGGCCTTGTTCTGTGTGAAGTCTGTGGATGTTCAACCAAAGCTGGCTAAGAATACCTTCAGCTCAATTCCATTGGGAAGGGGCTGCTTCCAAATGAAACTGCTGGTTTTTCAGCTCACAGTCCGTCCCTTTAAAAGAGCTGTCTTCTGGAGACCTGGCTCCTCCCAGACCAAGTTATCTTCTTAGGCTTGCAAGCTGTTTGAATTGAGCCATTTGTACGGTCAGCTGTTTAAGTTGTTTGAAAATTGTTCTTTAGAGGAAAAAAGACCTCTGGAAAATGGGATTCCAGTTATCTAAGTGTTTTGAGGATGCCCCCCTCACAGGAACTCCAATTGATTTTATGTTTAAACATCACAACCTGGGAATTTTTTGGTAGTCCAGTGGTTAAGACTCTGTGCTTCCACTGCTATAACCTGGATTCATTACTGGGTCAAGGAACTAAGATCTTGCAAGCCACGCAGCACAACTGAAAAAAAAAAAATACAGTCTTTCCTCATATGCATTTCTAATTAAATGGACTGATCTGATCAAAGGCAATTTGGAAGATAAATAGCCTTTATGGGGAACTTTTGGAATCCCCAAACTTTATTCTCTTAAAACAGAATTAGACTACAATAAGTTTTTCAGAATACTGCGGAATGCTTATTTCAATTAGTATTCTGAAGCTTCCTAATGTTGTCAGGAGTCTGAAATTGCCTCACTAAAGAATAATATTTTGAGATTAACTGAGGCAAACAAATGATCAAAGAGAGATAAAATGGCTCCCAGAGCCCCTTCATTTTTGGCTCCTCTGTTTCAGGCTCTGCCTCCAGTACCATCTTGTCTACCTCAACTCCTTGTGGTCGGACTTTGCCTCCTTCCCTTCTATGCCATCTATGCCTCCATAGTAGCCTCAATTTTCTGATACTAAGTATCCTGCCAAACTTCTCCCTTTCTCTGAAAATCTTTCCACTCCATCTTCCTCTGAACTGGTCAGAACCTGTCCCTTTAAAATTAAGCCATCTGAGAATCCAAAGGTTAAACTTAATTTCATATACTCCTTGGGCTAAAACTACAAGCCATAGTCAAAGATGTTCCCAAACTAACTGAAGTTCCTCACAGATTTGCTGAAGAATTTAATGTAGTCATTCAGATTTATCAACCTAGCAGTTCCTAGGACTTTTCTGAAGCTTATTGATTGAAACAAAATTCAGTCTTGCAATACAAAAATCTGAAAAAACCTATTCATGATTATTACAAGCACCTTTGTAAATTGTCTTTAAAGGAAATTCTGGTCTTTCTTCAGATATTGATTCTACTCTGGTAGCTTTTGGTAACAGTAAGTAAAGTGTTATTTTTTCAGTCCTGTCTGACTCTGCAACTCCATAGATTTAGCCCACTGGGTTCTTCTGTCCATGGGATTTCCCAGGAAGAATACTGGAGTGGGTTGCCATGCCCTTCTCCAGGGGATCTTCCTGACCCAGGGATCAAACTCTGGTCTCCTGCATTGCAGGCAGATTCTTTACTGCCTGAGCCACCAGGGAAACTCAATAGCTTTTAACTCTATGTTTATTAATTTGCTGAACCAGGACCTTTTTCTTTCAGTAAAAAAGAACAGAATAGGATGGAAATTATGTCCACTTGTAATTTAGCTAATCTGGCAATCAGCTCTTAATCTACACTCCATCAAATGAAAGCTCCTTATCAAAACCAAAACTCTCCTATTTCTGGTGTTATTGCAAACAGCCAGGACATTGGAAAAGAGATTGTTACAAATTGAAATGACAGTTCTCTAACCAACCTTTCTAACTTACTCCCAATTCTCCAAAAGGGGGCTCCAAGGAATTGCAGGGGATCTTCCCCATCTTCTCTTTTAATTGGCTTGGAGAAACTTTTCTCCAGACTGGGGATGAATCTCTTCCAATCCTTAAAGACACCAGGGCCACATTCTTGGTGTTCAACACCATTATTATAAAGCAGCCCCTGCCTCAGAATACTAAAACACTTCCAATGCTGGGCATCTCTAATAGACCTCAAGAGGTTCCTCTCTCTGAACTCATTCCCTTTTGTTTAGCCCTTTGAGAGATACTCACCCTTTTCTCCTTAGTTCTTCCATACTCACTGAAAAAATAACTTAGCCACACTCATGAAATAATGACCAAAATTGAACACATTATTAAAGATTTTGTCATGAAGAAATACAGATCTAGATGGTCTTATTAATGAATCATTCCAAATATTGAAAGAGGAGGTAATACCAATGTTAAACAAACTCTCTCAGAAATTAGAAAGGGAAGGAACATTTCCCAATTTGTTTCTTTTTTGGTTTTTTTTTTTGCTATTGATTATTTTTTTAATTGAAGTATAGTTAAACACAATGTTTAAGCTATACAGCAAGGTAATTCAGTTACACAATTACATATACAGGTATATATATATAGAGAGAGAATATATATAAGAATATATTTATATTCTAATGAATATTTTTATTCATAAATTTTATTCATGGTTTTTTATTCAAGTTTTTTATTCATGATTTATTAAAGGATATTGTATATAGTTTCCTATGCTATATGATAAAAGCTTCTTGTCTATTTTATATATAGTATTGTGTATATGTTAATCTCAAATCCCTAAATTATCCTTTCCCCCACTCCCTTTCCCCTTTGGTAAACATAAATTTGTTTTCTATGTCTGCAAATCTTTTTCTGTTTTGTAAATAAGTTCATTTGTATTTTAGATTACACATACAAGTGATATATTTGTCTTTGACTCACTTCACTTATTAGTATGATAATCTCTAGATCCATCCATGTTGCTGCAAATGGCATTTTCATTTTTTATGGCTGAGAAATATTCCATTGCAGATATATACCACATCTTTATCCATTTGTCAATGAACATTTAGGTTTCTTCCATGTCTTAGCTATTGTAAACAGTGCTGCTATGAATATTGGAGTGCCTGTATCTTTTCAAATTAGAGTTTTAGTCTTTTCCAGATATATGCCTAGGAGTAGAATTGCTGGATCAAATGGCAACTCTAGCTTTAGTTTTTTAATGAACCTCCATACTGTTCTCCATAGTGGCTGCACAAATCTACATTCCGATCAATAGTGTATAAGGGTTTCCTTTTTGCTACATCCTCTCCAGCACTTATTATTTGTATTTTATATTATAGACTTGTTAATGATGGCCAATCTGAGCAGTGTGAGATACCTCATTGGAGGTTTGATTTGCATTTCTCTGATAATTACCAATGTTGAGCATCTTTTCATGTGCCTATTAGCCATCTGTGTATCTTCTTTAGAGAAATGTCTATTTAGGTCTTCTGTCCATTTTTTGATTCAATTATTTTTGTTGTTGTTGAACTGTATAAGCTGTTCATACATTTTGGAAATTAATCTCTTGGTTGCATCATTTGCAGATATTTTTTCCCATTCCATGGGTTGTCTTTTCATTTTATTGATGATTTCCTTTGCTGTGCCAAATCTTTTAAGTTTAATTAGGTCCCCTTTTTTTTTCTTTTGCTTCTGTTTCCATTATGTTAGGAGATGGATCCCAAAAAATATTACTGTAGCTTTTGTCAAAGACTATATTTTTCCTCTATATGGTGTTAGAGAATGTTCTAGTTTCATTCTTTTAGATATAGCTGTCTCATTTTCTGAACACCACTTAATGAAAAGTCTGTCTTTTTTCCACTGTATATTCTTGCCTTCTCTGTTCCATAAGAACATGGAATTATTTCTAGGCCTTATACCTGTTTCATTAATCTATGTGCCTGTTTTCTGTGCCAGTGCCATACTGTTTTGATGACTGTAATTTTGCAGTATACTCTGAAATCAAGGCACATGATTCCTCCAGCTCTGTGCTTCTTTCTGAAAATTGTTTTGGCTATTCAGAGTATTTTGTATTTTTATATAAGTTTTTAAAATTTTTGCACTAGTTCAGTGGAAAGGGGTCTTCCCTAATGGCTCAGACAGTAAAGAATCTGCCTGCAATGCAGGAAACCTGGGTTTGATCCCTGGGTCAGGAAGATCCCCCTGGAGAAGGGAATGGCTACCCACTCCAGTACTGTTGCATGCAGAATTCCATGGACTGAGGAGTCTGACAGGCTACAGTCCATAGGTTGCAGAGTTGGACATGACTGAGCAACTAACACTTTCTGTGAAAAATTCCACTGATAATATGATAGGAATTGCATTGAGTGTGTAGAGTGCTTTGGGTAATATGGTCTTTTAGCAATATTGATTCTTCCACCCAATTCATTTTGAAGATAGTATTAACAAAATACCAAGATGTGACAAAGACATTACTAGAAAGGAAAGTTAAGATCAATGTTTCTCATGGAAAGATGTCAAATCTTAAGCTAAAAAAGCAAATAAAATCCAGTGATACAAAACAGGAATACATCACAAAAATATTGATTTTATTCCACTAACATGTTAACATTTAAGAACAATGAAGGTAATTCACCACATTAACAAAAGAAGACAAATCATGTTAATAAATTCAGAAAAAAGTTTAAAAATTTAACATCAATAAATAATAATAAAGAAAACTCTTAGCAAACTTGGGCGACAATGGAACTTTCTTAACCTAGGCATAGATACCTACAAAAAAATCAATAGCAAACATCACATTTAATTGTGAAACTTTGAAATATTTTCCTGTGATCAAGGATGAGATAAAGATGTTAGCAGTGTGAGAAAGGTGAAGTGTTAAGCCAAATTAATAGGACAACAAAAGGAAATAAAAGATAATGAGAACTGGAAGGAGGTAATATGACTCTCCATTTTTATACAGGAAAGGTGATTTTATGCAAAGAATCTGCAGATATACTGTTAGAATTAATAAATGCACTTAGCAACATATAAGTAACACATATGTCTACTTGCCTTCTGAGATTTAATATTATATTTGGCCTCTGACTTTCTAGAACCCCATCATACCCATTGTTAAAAGGGAATGTAGTATTTTAATCATAGCTCTGCCAATAACTTTATCTAGAGGCCTGTTGCCATTTTTGTCTTCTCTGAAATTTTTGTTGCCAAGAAAGGCAGGATTTCATTTTTTTCCTTCCAGATTGACTTGGTGTAGTGTATTCTTGGTTATCAAAATACTCAAAACTTTGGGACTTTGAAATGGTAAATATTCATGATCTGTGAAACAGCATGATGCATAACTGTATGATCTTAATTATAGAAAAATGGATTCTTAGTTGTAAAAATATACAAATGAGACCTAGAAGTACACATCAAACGGTAAACTTCTTTTGATTATGAATGACTGTTTTATGCTCCTTGTGTTTTTTGGTTTCCTATTATGCACTAGCTAACTTTTAAGATAAATGTTATTTTTAAAACCTTTTAAAAAAAGACAGGGGAGTCCAGTTCCATGGTAGCATTACCCTTCTGTCAACCCTCAGAATAGAATGCTACCAAGCCTCTTAAAGATTCTGGTCCTTCTTGATTGCCTTGGTGAAGCAACCATCTCCTCCTGACTACTCCTGCGGCAGCACTGCCAAGTGATGGCTTCAGGGTTTTACATGCAAATCCCCTGAGCATGTGACCCCTTCCTCAATCTTGGGCCAAGGAAATTTTGTCCTCTATATTTTATCTCTTTGAGGCCATTGTCATGTCTAGGCTTCAAGGAGTCATCCCAGCAAAATATAAGAATCAGTTTTAGGCAAGTGTTTTTGTTTGAAAACTTCATCAATGTGTCAGTCCCTTGAAATTGACATACTTAGCACACATATGTCTTTTCAGGAAAGAAGATTAAATCCCAAGTCATGAGTGACTTTGCCCCATGTCAGTTAATTCTTTCCTATTCATCCTATGCCAGTTTGCTCCATACCACAATATAATACCCTAAATATCTCCGTTCACAAATATTTTCCCCTTTCCTACTGGTACATAGTGGTCATGCCCTTTGATTACTTTGATATGTTTGGCTAGGAAACAGAGGCTCGTTTCCCTGCTCAGACTGTGCTGATGTCTGGCCCTATTTCTTGGCCTGAAGCCAATTAGGAGCAGATAGGATGAAAGTAACTTCACTCAGATGAGGTTTTTGTACAATTTCCAGGCAAGTAAAATTTTTCTTCTCAGCAATGGAAAAAAAGGTTATACATATACATACATATAAGATGCTCAGATTAGTCCAACCAAAATGTCTTCATCCCAGATCGCAAGGTCTACTGTTTCCCTGTAAAGGCCCTGACTTTGATGTAGAAAACCTATCAGTCTATACATCAAGCCTTGTTTGTAACTCAACTGCACTTATAATTCGATCCTTGACTTGATATTCCAGCAGAGCATGACCTGAGGCTATAGTTGAATCTCTTTTTCAAAATTGCCACAAAGGTAACCTAACTGTCACAGTATTCCTTAAGATGGCAATTACCTACTCTGGACTTATTTATACTTCTTGCAAGATTTTTAGTGCTCTCAAAAAGTACTTACTTCATAGCACAACTTGCAATTATTCTTGCCCTTATACCAATCTAGAGACTACTTGATCTCTTTTCTTCTTCCCTTCCACCTGCATTTTGTGCTAATTAAATGCATGTGATGGCTTTAGTATTTACGTTCTATGTGCCAGAGGGGTTTTGCCATCACACTTGCTCCAGCAGTAACTTCTTATTGAGTTCAGAGAGGCGAGAGAAACACTGTCAAAACCTCATGCCGCATGTCTGCTTTCTAGAGCCACTTCTTATACCAACTGTTGTAACCCAAGCTCCTCAATGGCTCAGCGGTAAAGAAACCATCAGCAATGCAGGAGATGCAGGCTCAATCCCTGGGTCAGGAAGATTCCCTGGAGAGGGAAATGGCAACTAGCTCCAGTGTTCTTGCCTGAAAAAGTGGACAGAGTACACTGGCGAGCTAGAGTCCAAAGAGTCTCATAGATCAGATACAACTGAGTGACTGAGCATGCACGCCCTGGAAAACAGAGGCAAAGGCAAAACTTACAAGCTAATATTAGTACTTTATTCAGGGAAGAAGTACAATCCAGGAAATCAAGAGTGAGAGGAAAAGAAAAAGAGAAAACGAATACAATGTGGTACATGGCCAAGTTGCTACAGCCTCCAAATAAGCACCATTACTTTCCTTTTCTACAGGGGATGTCTCCAGATAAGATGTTGGAACTATTGTGCCATGAAACAGTTGTCATGGGAAAGTAGGAAGGACAAGGTTACCTGCTGGCTCTCTCTGTCTTTTGTCTCTTGTAAGTCAGATTTCATCACCTGGAACATTTATTTTCTGTACTTCCAGGCTGTGGGAAGCTGTTGAGAAACCAACCTCCCAGGGTAGTACTTCATCTATACCCAGAGTGGTAAGAGAAATCAACACCTCTGATCCTTTCAGGCTAGGTTTGGAGGCCAGAACTGCAGAGGCTCCCACAGTCCTGGGGACAGTGGAGACTGTGAGAGCCTGGCCTTCCCCAGCAGTGACTGGAACTACCAGCAATGTTGACAGTCAAAGTGGCAACAGTCCAAGTTCTCCACTGAGCATGTGTTCAAGTGCTTGGAAAGCAGGAGAAGCCAAGAAAATCTTGAGACATGTAAAAATTGGGACTAAGATGTATAACATTTGGTCTTCCCTGGTGGTTCAGACTGTAAAGAATCCTCCTGCAATGTGGGAGACATGGATTGGAAAGATTCCCCTGGAGGAGGGCATGGTAACCCATTACAATATTCTAGCCTGAAGAATCCCCATGGACAGAGGAGCCTGATGGGCTACAGTCCATGGGGTTGCAAAGAGTCGGACATAACTGAGCACAGCACAGGTAACATTTAGATATCTACTGAACATCTTCACAGGAATAGAGGTACAATTGATGTGTTCAAAACTGAACTTGTTATCTGTACTCAAGCTTATCTTGTCTCCTCTTGTGCTCCCTACCTAAGTGAATAGCACCACCATTTATTCACTGACCAAGAGGCAAAGCAGGATGTCATTTATCTCCACTCTCTCTCCCCTGCAAATCAATCTAACTTCTACCTTCTTAATGTTGTAATCTACTCCCTTCTACAGTGTTACTCCTATTTTAATTCAACTGTGTATCACTTCTTGCCTAGGGAATTACATTAGTCTCTTAACTGGTCTCATTTTCTTCATTCTTGATTCTATCAAATCCGTTCTCCAAATCACAGTTGGGGAAGTTGTGTAACTACAGTAGGGATGAAAAGCACACACTCTGTTGTCAGACTGTTAACTTTGAACCTGGCTCTTTTACTTATTGACTGAGTGACCTTGGACAAGTTAATTAACCTTCATTTTCTTCAGCTCCCTGTTGCTTTTAACACTCAGCCATGGGCATGTAAACAGGATCTCTACAGTGAAAGCATGTGAGCCATATCAGATTGTTGTGGGGTCACTGAGAAGCAAAGTGTTTTAGGGATAGAAATCTACTTTTGCATTGTTTTAGCTTTGTCACTCCCATAATGAAGAGCTATTGGTCACAGTTTTGTCTTGCAGAAGTTTAAGTAAGGAAGGCCATTTACATGGGCTTTCTCTATCCTGCATTTCATAGCCTTTAGCCTTTTTAAGGTTATTGATATGATTATCTACTTCTGGGAGTCAGTTCTCTCCAGAACCTAATCATTACTGACATAGCCGATTGAAAAGTGACAAATTCAGGCAAACAGAAATGTTAGCATTAATTTTTGATGCTGTCATCTGTGCTAAAATTGTCTGTATTAGGAAGTGAAGAGATCACAAGGACAAATGAAGAGTATTTTCAAAACTGAATTCATTTTAGATTATATTTAAGAGACTTGTAGAAGAAAAGCCACACTAAATATATACATACATACATATATATATACATATATATATAATCTAGACAAATAGGTACTGATGAACTTATCTACATGGCAGCAATGGAGATGCCAACATATAGAACAGACTTTTGGACTTAATGGGAGAGAGAGAAGGTGGGATGATTTGAGAGAGTAGCATCAAAACATATACTTTACCATACATCTAGTAGATAGCCAGTGGAAATTTGCTGCATGACTCAGGGAACCAAAGCTGGTGCTCTGTGACAATCTAGAGAGTGGAATGGGGAGGGAGGTGGGAGGAAATTTTAAGAGGGAGAGGACATATGTACACCTATGGCTAATTCATGTTGGTATATGGCAGAAACCATTACAATATTGTAAAGCAATTATCCTCCAATTGAAAATAAAATTAAAAAATTTTAAAAAGGTGTAGTGAAGGATCTGAGTAACTGCGATGTAAAATGGCTGATGCTAAGGTTATGCTAGGGAAGGGCAAGATTTAGGATCATACACTGCAAAGATGTGGGGGATTCTAGAGGTCATTTAAAACAAACTCCTCATTTTATAGAGGAAGAAAAGTTGGTGCCAATGGTTCCCAGTTTAGGTCTGTTTCTGTTATATCACAGATCAGTTTCCTAGGGATGACATAATTACACAAATTTGCTGGCTTAAGGCCCCAGAAATTTACTCTTGCACAGTTCTGGAGCACAGAACTCTGAAATCAAAGTACCAGAAGAGCCACATTTTCTCGGAAGATTTTAGGGAAGAATCCTACCTTGCTTATTCTGGTTTCTGGTGGCTCCAGGCATTCCTTGGCTTGTGACCACATCAATCCAATCTCAGCCTCTGTTTTCACATGGACTTTCCTTCTGTGTGTGTGTCACTTTGGTGTCCTCCACTCATCTTCTAATGACATGTCTTTGGATTTGGGGCCCACCCTAAACCCAGGATAATTTTATCTTAAGATCTTTAGCTAATTTGAACTATAAAGACCCTGTTCCCAAAGAAGATTATATTCAAAGTTTTGGCTAGACATGAATTTTGGTGGGAACACCATTCAACCCACTGTATACCATGTTTCCCCTTAACATAAAGAGATCTTTCCTGGATCTAAGAGAGAAGGCTCTGTACTCTGCACATCTAAAGTTTTAAGCCATAATTCCCACATAGATGTTGACAGTCAGACTACCTAGATTCAAATCACACTGACCCTAGACTAGTAAATTCATTCGAAGCCTCAATTTCCTAGGATACAAAATGGAGACACTAGTCCTCCCCTTCTCACAGGAACCCCACACAGTTACAGCGAGGATAAAATGAGATAACCCACATGACCCATGGGAAGGGCTCGATAAATATTAGCTGCCATTAATCAAAGCCAGCACTGATGCTTTGGAGGTTTTGCATAATATACAAACTAAAACATATTCAGCCCCAGGGCGTGTGAGAAGGGTGCCATCTGGCAACTAGCTAGCTATTCCCAACCAGATCACTTGTTCTTCTGACCCTATGATGGGAAAAGGCCTGACCTCCATGCAAATACGTTCAGTAGAGCTTGTTTTGTTGATTCCTACCTGATTGTCTGGCTAGTGTCAAACTAGGCAGTTTTTTCATGCTGACTTGTGCCAAGTGCATGTTTGGAAATTAAACTCAAGTATGTGGAGTAAAGCAGGGATGAGCAGAAACATGCAAAGACCCTCAAGACAGCTCCAGGATCTAGGCTTTCCAAGGTGGTAGCTCTCAGGAACTTCTCAAAGATAGTCTCTGACTTGAGTGACTGGGTCTTACCTAAAAGGCATGCTGTCACCTCAGGTAAGGAAGCTGAAACTGGGGCCAGGAAGACAGGCGATTCCTAGAGTGGACTCCAACGGTGGCAACTCAAAGTGCCAACTATAATGTCTTAAGGAAACACACAGTGAGACTCTGGGGAGGAGAGTTAAGGTGAAGAGGCACTTTCTGAGTCACGGGATTGGGGCTTTACCTACTCTAGTGGATACTGTGGGCCCCTACCTAGGCCCCCTTTCACAACGGAAGCACTCATTCTGCCATCCCTGAAGCATGTCAGTCTTGGGTAATCTGCTTAAGCTAAAGAGAGACCCCTAGAACAAGGTCATAAGCTCCCCACTGGAAACAACCCATATCCAATGTCAGGTCCACAGGGTGGGGGGTATAAAAACCTGGCCCCTTGCCTCAAGCAGGACAACTCTTAAGTGTCCTCTTAGCTCCAGAGCTCCTATAGGATCAGCTGAGGTTTCTGCTGCAATAGCCCTCAGCTTCTTGCTCAGCCCAGACTTGCTTTCTTTGCTCCCCACCAGGTGGTGATCTTGAAAATAGCCCAATAAAACTCTTGCATGCAAATTATTATTTCATTATGTTTGCAAAGGAAACAAACCCAGACACCTACCTCCACAAAATTCCAGGAACACCAGGCTTTTTATCAGTTTCATTTTTCAGATGAGAAAATTGAGTCATAGACAGAGAAAGTAACTTCCCCAAAGACATAGAGCTGGTAAGCAGCCAAGTCCTGGTATTAAGCCCAAGTATGTGCAGCCCCAAAGTCTTTGGTCCTCTCACTCCAATCTCTACCTTCAGCAAACCAGCAGTAGTAAAATAGAGATTAAATATTCTCAGGATGGGCAAATGGGAAGCTAATCACGTTGCTATATGGGGAGGATTCCCTTTATGCTCTCCCTGGCTTGCAGTTCTTTATTATTATGGCTGCAGTTCTTTTTCTTGTTATCTCATCCAACACTGGTTAGTAAATGTTTGTTTTCTTTATTAGTCCAGTGTATGCTTAGAAAAGGCTCCAGTTTCCTAGTAGTGTTTGCGTAGCTCCTTGTAAGCTTGAGCCATCTGTTCCTCTCGAGGTGAATGACATTTTCCCCCAGAGATTTTCCTACTTTTTCTTTTATAAGGGAAGCCAGACTAGGTGATTCACTGTCATCATCCTCATTTTTATCCTCCTTCTCTGCCTCTTCATTATCATATGAAAACACTAAGAAAAAAATCTTAGGAAACACGTTGAAAATTATGTCATATTATATCAGCAGCAAATTTATCATATTTGGATTTAGAACTACAATCAAAGTAAAGCAGTAGACCATTGTAATTAATCAAAAAGGATTTTTGAAAAAATATCTGAGTTTCGTTTTCTGTTTCAATTCATACTAGTTACATAACCTTGAGTAAATTACTAAATAGCTACATACAATCTTCTTATCTGTAAAATACAGCTGACAATAGTAAATATTTTGTGTGTATGAGAGATAGAATTTGCTGATATATATATAAAGGGTTGAGCACTGTGCTGTAAACATAGCAAATGCATTGTCAAACTTAACCTATTGTGTAGAAGCTAGGGGTGAATAAATTTGAGCTACTCAGTAAAAAAAAATACTATGTGATATTTAGAGAAATTCACTAAAGGGATAAGTTGAGAGTAGACAGCTCTTTAAAAAAACCTTGGAAGAATGCTTATTGATACTGGAGTTTAAAGATAAATTATTGATAAATAATTTAAGGACAAATTATTGGCCTCTGATGCAGACAACTGGTTGTTCAGTTCCATGGGACTGACTAAGACTATACCACATGCTTTCAGGATGTTTGTCCAAGTGAGATAAAAAGAGAACCCATTAACCCCTCAACTTTTGTCCCTGCTGGTCAAATTTTTATGCTAAAAAGTAATACAACTCCCTACACTTACAGGCTGCTTATGTAAGGACACACTGCAGTATTAAAAGAGATGTTCTGGGTCTGGATGCAAATTCAAAATGTATAGAGAAATCCTATACATGAATAAGCAAACATCAAACAACCCTATAGAAAATTGGACAAGATGCCTCATCAAGTACTTCACAAAAGAGGATGTTCAAGGGCTGGTAAGCATATGAAAACATGTTTATAACTGTTAATCATTATAAGAATGGAAACCAAAAGCACAAAGAGATAATGATGACACAACCATCAGAATGGCCAAAATTTTGAAAACTGAAGAAAAACATGTTCATGTGTTGCAAAGTAATTGGAACTCACCTACACTGGTGGTGGGGATGTAAATTGGTAAATTCCTGTGGATAAACTGTAAATAAAATAAATTATAAATCCCTTCAGAACACTTGTCACACATTCTAAAGCTGAGCATATGCCTACCCTCAGTTCAGTTCAGTCACTTAGTTGTGTCCAACTCTTTGCGACCTCATGGACTGCAGCATGCCAGCCTTCCCTGTCCTTTACCATCTCGCAGAGTTGCTCAAATTCATGTCCATTGAGTCAGTGATGTCATCCAACCATCTTATTCTCTGTCGCCCCTTTGCACTCAATCTTTCCCAGCATTAGGATTTTTCCAAGTGTTTACCAAAGAGAAATGCAATATAAATTCACCAAAAGACCCACACAATTAGAGTTCATCTTTGTGCTACTGTGATAATTCTAAGAACGCTCTGGCTTCTCTTTCACGTGAAGGCACTAATCTCATTCGTGAGGGCTCCACTCTCAAGACCTAATCACCTCCCAAAGGCCCCGCATCCTAGGATCATCACTTCAGGCATTAGGTTTCAGGGGGACACAGACATCCAGTCTATACATCCAGTCTATAGTATATGTATTTTTCTTTTTTTTTTCAAGTGGTTCAATATTTGGATAGAGGTGAAAAACAACAGATTTGTACAACATCTACTGGTTTTGGCCAGAAATCTGAGAATCAGACCAAAATAACATGTGGTGAGTCTTTAGCCGAGGCTAGGGAACAGGAATTTAGGTGTGGGCTTTGGCAAGCACACAGCTTGAAATGAAATTCTTGGGTAATAGCGTAGGCACATGCTTAGCTTTAGAAAGTATGAACAGTTTTCTGAAAGGATTTATAACTTATTTTTTTCAATTTATACAAAGGGATTTACCAATTCACATTCCCACCACCAGTGTAGGAGAGTTCCGATTACTTTACATCCATATGAACATTTTTTTTTTTTTTTTTTTTAGTTTTTAAAATACTGAAATAGAGAGACCATTCTGAGCCATGGGGCTGTGTCTTAACGACTGCGCCTTTATGTAGTTTTTAGCTGTTATCACCAAGGCATGTGCCTTTGGGCCTGAGACTCAGCCATGTTGGGTTTTTCACCTTAGAGGTTCACATGAGCTTATGGCAACTTTGCCACAGTGAACTGCTGTTTCTATGGAGACAAAGCTGCAGGCACCAGCACGCTGGAAAATAGTGCAAAATGTCAGCATGCAGTGAGGCGCCAGCCTCCACAGGCTGACCTTGGACTAGAAGGCTTAATTTCTCTGAGTACTTGTAGCTGAGGTAAAGATTCAACTTTCAGACAAAGAGAATCTCTCTATTACCTTTTAGGTATTGTTGAGCAGAAAGTTTTGCTTTTAAATTTCAAGGCAATGACATTCCAAGTACTGTAAGGACACTGGGGAGAATTTGACTTTAAATTATTAACTTAAAGACTAGGTGGAAAGTGCTAGAGTCACTGCCCAAACTCCAATCTATTCTCAGGGTGAAGGAGCAAACTCTGAACGGATAGCCTTGAAGAGAGGTAGCTTTTTGAAAGGCTGGGGTTTCCCTGGTAGCTCAGTGGTAAAGAATCTGCCTGCAGTGCAGGAGATGCAGGTGAGATTCCTGGTCAGAAAGATCCTCTGGAGGAGGAAATGACAACCCACTCCAGTATTCCTGCCTGAAAAAATCCCACAGACAGGACCCTGGTGGGTCACAGTCCATGGGGTCGCAAAGAGTCCAACACAACTGAAGCGACTGACCATGCACGCATCAAAAGGCTGAACTTTTTTTTTTTTTAGGCTGAACATTTTAAAATACTTCCAGAATAGCTGAATGAACTTCAGGGACATGTAAGGCCTGAAGCCAAGAGGGCCCTGCAAGTTT
Organism: Cervus elaphus; assembly: GCF_910594005.1. Classification (NCBI taxonomy): domain Eukaryota; kingdom Metazoa; phylum Chordata; class Mammalia; order Artiodactyla; family Cervidae; genus Cervus; species Cervus elaphus. Next base: position 36,998,392 of record NC_057828.1, on the reverse strand, counting down.
TAGAGAAAGAAAAGAATGAATAAAATCAACAAATTAAACACAACCTATCAGTTCTAAAAAGTGCAACCGCAGAGCTGTATCCCACACCTGCAGAAAAGGTGGAGCAGAAGGAATTGTGCTTAGAGGCTAAAATCTGGAGGAAACACAGGGGAAATTTTCTATCCCCACTGGGCTCCAAAGCTTCAAAATCATCCACAGAAGCTGCTGACTCTCCAGTGGAGACAAAAGTGGAGAAGAGGAAAAGCTGTTCCACAGGAGGTGGGTTTCACGGCTCAAATAACTGCACAGAAAGAGAAGTGGCAGTAGCCATCTGACGTGTGGCCAAAAGACAGCCCAAAGAGACAGCGGAGCCCGTGGAGCAGAGCCTGCCTTCAGGTTAGCATTCCGTCAAGAGCCAAGGACTTCCAAGATGAAATTAAAACGAAGACCTATGAAGTATGTGGAATAGTTAAAAGCACTTCAGATAAGATCTGTCACTTGGTTGTAACCATGACAAACCACTCAACTTTGCATAAATGTAGCAATCCCAGGGACAGAGGAGCCTGGTGGGCTGCTGTCTACAGGGTCACACAGAGCTGCAAACAACTGAAGTGACTTAGCAGCAGCAGCAGCAATGCCCTCAAATACTACTCTCTCTCAGAGAACAACATGGTATGCAGGACGGATTTCTTGCCCCAACCCCAGTCAGAGTATACGCATGGTGCCAAAATTAACCACTTGGTAGGTAATTTCGCTAATAAACTGATACTATAAAAAAAGACTGGCAGCTAAAATATTATTGCTTGCCATCTGGTTGTGGAGGAAAGCAGTCACTAGCCCCTGCAGTCGCTGACCTTCCACACACTCTGAAAGGAGTTCAAGGCTGAGATCAGGAAAGGCTCACTCTGTGCTCTGGGGAAACCAGAAGACAGTTTTATGAGCCCAGTTTCTTGCATCTCCTCATATCTAAAAAAGCACTAAAACTGCTAAAGAAGATATCTGTTCCTCGAGACTAGCAGCAACCTTCTGCCAAAATGCGTGCTTGATTACACTTATCCCCCTTCAGCAGAATCCACCTTGCAATGCAGAGGACAAGGGTTGGTTCGATCCCTGGTCTGGGAAGATCCCACATGCCTCACATGGGGCAGCTGAGGCCGTGTGCCAAATTAATGAGCTCTTGCTCTGGAGTCTGTGAGCTGCAACTACCGAGCCCATGTGCAGCAACTACTGAAGCCCGGGCTCCCTAACAAAAGAAGCTACTGCAATGAGAAATATACACCACAACTAGAGAGTAGCCCCCAATTGCCACAACTAGAGAAAAGTCTGCACAGCAAAGAAGATCCAGATAGCCAAAAATAAATAAATAAATAAAATATATAAAAGGTTCTCTGAAGGGTCAAAAAGATCTCTAGAATTCATTTACTCCCTTTTTATATGTATTTTGTCTATATTTTCTAAAGAAAATACCCTCTTCAAACATAGTTTTCATCAGCTCAAAACCATTCATGTGACCAGAGCAATTTCTTGACACCCCAGGGCCCCAGAGGACAAATACTTTGTTATTCTTTTGTGCTTCTCTGGACCTATTTCATGGCCTCCACATCTTATTTCTGTAACTTGTCAGATATCAGGAAAAAAAATGAAAATAAAGTCCTGATTAGTGCCTGGAATTGAGAGAGAATCACCTCAAACTCCCTTTATAATGTTCTAGCCTTGAAAATATTCCTCACCCTTTAACATTTCTGACAAGTTTGGATGCTTCTTATTTGTTTTAGGAAATGCTGACCATATGTTGAAGTTATCCTGAAAGCTTTTAAAAAGTATCCATTCCCCAGCCCCAGTCTCAGAAATTTAGAACAAGGTCTCTGACATTCTGTTAGAAGTCTCCAAGTGAACCCAATGACAGTGAGCTTTGAAAGCCAATGAGCTAATTCCTCTGGCTGTTCTTTAGATTTCATCATCTCCTGCCTCAAATTTGTTCTGCTCCATGAATCCTCTCACAGTCCCTTAGGAACTTACTCTCTATGGCTGTACCTTGCGTATATGGAAATATATTCAGTTCTTTCCCACTTGGAATAAGACAAACAGTAACCAAGCAAACTAACAAACAAAAAGTTAGCCTCTGCCCTGAGAATTTCTCTAGTTATCATCCTTTTCTCTGTAATAGCCAAACTTTTGGGAAAAAGCAAAAATATGAGACCTTCCCAGACCGGGGATCGAACCCATGTCCCCTATATTGGCAAGTGGATTCTTAACCACTGGATCACCAAGAGAGTCACCTAACTTCTTGTTTTCAATTCCCTGTTATAAATAAACATATATTTCTTCCAGTTTCCTGAGTTTCAGACCCACACATTGAATTGCTTTCTGGCATGTATAATATCAGGCTACTACTTCAAACTGAGTATCTTCAAGGTGGAATTCATTATCTTCCCCTCCTCACACCACCCACCAATCTTCTGTTCCTTTCTTTGCTTCAGTTAATGGCACCACTAATCACCAAGACGCCAAAGGGCAAAGCCCAAGGATCATTTCAACCTTTATTTGTGGACTTGTCTCATTTCAATTAATTCTACTTCTCGAATATCTCTTAAAATTTCCCTCCACTGCTCATCCCTTAGGCCAAACCCTAAACTCAAAAATTAATTTATATCTCTAATTGGTCTTCCTTCTTCCTATCTCCAGCTTTCTCCAATCCATTTCCACATCAATGCTAGAATTATCTTCATAACATAGGAATTAGATTACACTACTACCCTAATGGAAAGACTTCAAATGCTCCTCATTTTTACAATGTACAATTCATTTATTCAGGGGTTTTGGGGATATAGTTTTCCTTTCTCCTTATTTTCACCTTCTGTCCCTCTCCCAGGCACATTGAACTTCTAAACAAGCCGTGTCTTCATATCTCAGCACTAATTATTTATTATTCTATTGCTAGGAATGCCACTAACAATCTTTCATCTGACAAATTCTTCCTCATCTTTTAAAGATGGTAAGGTATGTGAGGGCTTTCTTATCTCCTTGTAACCTCATCCCTCTGCATAGCATCTGAACAGGGTAAGTGATCAAGGACTGCTTATTGTGTGCAACCTTCCCTGCCCACCCACACCCTACTCAGGCAGAGCTGGATCTGGTAGCTATGGTCTCTTAGCATCACATACATAGAGGTGAGATAGCATTCACCCCACTAGACTGTGACTATTTGCCCATTTGTCTAAATCTTCTAATGAACTATGAACTCTTTGAGGGAAGAAAATATCTCATTGCTATATGCTGTAGCATACAATGCTGATTTTTTAATGAGATTTGTTGATTTCTTCACAAAAGGGATGAAATGGATTGATCGAATTGATAAATTAAAAAAAAAAATGAATGTGCAGCTTTCAAAAAGAGAAGAGTCAAATATTAAACTGTGTTTGTAGTTTAGTATATATTTGCCATTACCATGCCAAGCTTGAGAAGGAAGCCAAAATAAAGAAAACTAGATGAGAAATGGAAAAGATTGTATCCAGAGATGGCTCTATTTATGTTCCTAGATCAGGCTGTACAGACAAATATTCCCCTTGCTTTTTTAATTATGTGAGTCAATAGATTCTTTTTGTCAAAGCCAGTCTGAATGAGATTATTCTATCACTTGTATTCAACAGTCCTACTGATATAAAAGTCTTAACTATCTTATGGGATTTAACTTGAAAGATGTGTTCTTGCTACTGCCTTTAAAATTCAACATATATCAGCTGAACCATTTAGAGACTAATCAATCAGTTGAAATATGATATATGATGCTTTGAGGCTTTCATCTTATTTTCCTAAATGTAATGTAGGCCAAATTTAATGCATAGTGATTTAGTTAAATAACGGTAAACACTTTCATTTTCTAGAGGAGGGAAGGCAACCCACTCCAGTATTCTTGCCTGGGAAATCCCATGGACAGAGGAGCCTGGCAGACTGCAGTCCTTGGGGTTGCAAAGAGTGGGACATGACTGAGTGGCTAAACAACAACTTTCATTTTAATAACTGTGAAGATATTTTGAGAATTAAACATTTTCATTGTTTAAAAATATTTAAAAAGCATTTTAATGTTTTAATGTTTTTTAAAAATGTTTTAAAAACCTAGGCCATTACAAAACAGAAGTTAGCTAATAATCTAGACTGTAGGTTAACATGCATATGTCTATAAAGTTAAAGAAAATAACATAAAAGAATAAAGCATGCCTGGTAAATATTAAGAAGTGTGTGGAGACTGTGGCAAATTGGATATAAAATAGCCAATTAGTGTCATTTAGAAACAAAGACCAACAATCCAATATTTTCTTTTTTTTTCAAAAGAAGACACATTCAGATTAAGTGAAAATCTCTTGGTTTTTAAATATTAATAAAACATGTATTTATTTATTTTTGAGAAATTTATTTATTTATGAGAAAGTAAAACAATGACCCTATTGACAACCAAACCACAATATTCCCCCCAAATTATAATACTCAAAACAAATAAGGCAACTTCAAGACCATGTTCAGAACAAGTCAGATGAGGTTACCCCATGACAGAAAGATGGCTAAAATCTCTCCTCTTTTGGCTAACATCACCTATTTCTGAATGGATACTGCGTCTTTAACCAGTCTTTAGCTTCTTTTAATGCTCCCACCTCTTAGGTACAAATTATTAAGATACTCAATGTCTGAATTTTCCTAGCTTCTTGGTAGCCTGAAATCCAGAACTGGTCTCTACTTCCCAATTCTTCCTCAAAATCTAACACACAAGACCAACCTCTAAAAGAAAACTCTTTCAACAACCCTTTACCAGAAACTCCCCAGGGGTTTCCCCAGAGTACAATCACCCTTGTGGCAACAATATAAGGAAATATAATGTCCTTAACTACAGATGTAAGATCCTGATGTTGGGAAAGATTGAGGGGGAGGAGAAGGGGACGACAGAGGATGAGATGGCTGGATGGCATCACTGACTCAATGGACATGAGTTTGGGTTAACTCCGGGAGTTGGTAATGGACAGGGAGGCCTGGCGTGCTGCAGTTCATGGGGTCGCAAAGAGTCGGACATGACTGAGCGACTGAACTGAACTGAAATGATTCTTAACAGTCTCTGATCCACTGGCTTAACAAGTGCTTAGAAAATCTCTTAAAATATTGGGCCAAACAAAGCTGGTGTATGAGCCAGGTCTGACCAGTAAACCACGATGACCTTATAATCTCTGTTAAAAGTAATACTGGAAGCAAAAGGAGAGACAGGCAGATTTCCTCATTATTTTATGCCATTTCTTGTTTGCTTTATCAGTATGTTAAAAGGAGATGCATAATCACAACATCTAGTACATGCTTCTTGAAGATTACGATTGATTTTATTCATGCAAGAAGTGAAGATTTTATTCTGCTTGATTTGAGCAAATCCATTACAAGTGCTTTCAATTTCAGGCCTTCCAAGTTAAGGTCTGCTTGGAGTTTGAAAGACTGCTATCTCTTATAGAGTTTTTTCCTTTGTAATTGCTTAAAAATGCAGGAACAGAAATCAGGAAAAATTAGAGAGACCAATGAAATCATTCAGATGCTTATTATATAGGTAACTAAGATGTAATCACTTTTCATGACTAGAATTCAGTTATATATTCATTAGACAAGGAGACGCTATGCCTAAGATCACATCTCATGAAATTAGTGGGGAAAAAATATATATTAAAAGCAAATAAATGTCTTCCCATGGAATTAGAGGTCAAACAGGATTAACTGAGGGTGGCTTGGAGGCCTGAATGATAGCTCCCCTTGCCTACCTAGCCCCAGCCTTCCTCAGGAAAAGCTAGACGCTAGAAAGAGCAAACCCAGACAACTCCCCTAAACAGCCAGCACAAAACCTAAACCCAGCCTCTTTAGTCCCGTGAATGACTGTTCTCATGCTTAAACTATAAAAAGACAGAAGAGCAGAAGACCCATGTAGGTACTAGCAAAGCTTGATGCAATGTCCGTGGACCCAGGCAGGGTAACCCTGTTTGAGGCAGGCCCAAGCCTGGCAGGCTACAGTCCATAGCATAGCAAAGCGTTGGCCATGACTGAGCGACTAACACTTTCACTTCACTTCAGACATGATATTTAGCCTGAAGATTCGTTTCTTTTACCTACTGATCTCTTGGCTCTTGCAAGTCCTCTATTCCATAACGTAATGGCCATGCTTTGAGGTAATTTACAATGTAATAGGCTTTAGTGGTGTGATAACAAGTGTAATGTGATCTTAGTTAATTAGCATTTGACTGAGGAAAACGCTTAGGGAACTGTGTAAAAGAAAAGTCCTAAGGTACTGATCTACTAAATCTTCAGCCTTGCCGACACTCTCCTTATCTGTTGTCTCAGTTTGGTAAGATATGTTTATTTTAAAAACTTATTTTTAAAATATAGGCTTCTCAGTGAATTTAGAATGCAGGCTACAGATAAAGAATACCTCTCCCATCTCTGCTTACAAATTAGCTAACTCTAGTCTGAGTACAGACCTCTCCTTCAGAAAAAAAAAAAAATGTATAACCATATGCCAGGATTCTGAATTTCTCCTACTACTTATGCTAATGGCAAAGCTGCCAAGGCACATGGTCTGTATTCCGAACAGCAGGTGGCAATCTGACCAAATGTTTTTCCACCACGTAATGAGGGTCACCAGATTTGTAGCCTGAAATATCTGAGTCCCCACTGACCAAAGTCCCACCTCTTTCACTCAGCCAATTCCACATTTTAGAATCTTACTTGCAGCATCCCCTTCCAGAAAGAAATTCCTATTTCAGGTGAAATGAATTCAGCTGCAGCTACTGAATAAATCAGCAGGAAAATGGTTGCCTACCACCCTACTCACAGAAGCAGCTCTGGAGACAGATTTGCCACTAGTAATAGTGTTTCTTACACTCTAGTTATGTCAATTTCCTTGAAGAGCAGCTTAAATGCATAATATAATTTATTCCTCAAAATAAGGCAGTGAGTGGTAAGTTAGTATTCCCATTTCACTGATGAGTAAATTGAGGCTCAGAGCCTAGATAACTTTCTCAGTTTTACCCATTTGCTAAGTATGGAGCTGGGATTTGAATCTAGATTTGAGTGGTGCAAAAAATGGTGCTTCTTAGCATTTGATCATTTTAATCATCAAATCTGTCTTCAGGGTATAAGTACATCACAGAAGAAGAAAAGAAGAACTACAATGCAGGTCAGTTTGCCTGCAGCCACGTGAGGCACTTTGTGGAAAGCCCAGAACGGAGCCTGCACTCCCGTCCCGAGCTGCATTCGCACATGGACACCACCACACAATGGATGATATTTTTAATCTGAGGACACTGCTCAGGATGAAAACATTATCAGAAAATAATGAGTCAGGCTTTGCCAAGCATATGCTTCATTCCTGAGCCAAGTGTATGTAATCACTGCCAAAAGCTCCTTTAGGCCACTAAATCACCAAAATAAGACCCCAGATTCAGGGCACAATACCCAGGCACCTGAACCAGATGCCTGAGAGTCTCCAGGAGTAAGCCTGTGTGTTTTCTCACTTTTCCCACCAGCCTTGGGGGCCATCCAGCAATGCCTTCTGCGGGGGCCTGAAAGACAGAGTCCTCTCAACTGTGACTCTTGCTCCCTTCGGAAATAAGATATGCTTTCTTGGTTTGAATTGTTATTGCTTCTCATATCCTACAACTCCCTTTGATCAGAAGATAGCATGGCAGCTGTTGCCCTCCTGGGCACCAAGAGAGACATGAGCTGCCTTCTAGGGCTCCAGGGGTGATCACAAGCTGCCGCTGCTGCCAGGAACCCGGGAGTGGACACCAGCCACTGCATCTGCACCCCCCATCAAGGGAGTAATGGCCAGTACAAGCTGAGGAAAGAGGCAGAAAGCATCCATACTAAAAACAGCCCTCGTGCCAAAAATATCAAACCCACACAAGCTACACAGGGCTGCTTGCAAATATAAATAGCCCTCCAAGACCACAGTAGATAATTGTTTCCCCTAAACTCACAGAGCAAAAGAAATAGAAGTAAAATGAAGAAGCAGAGGAACCACTCCCAGTTAAAAAACCAAGAGAATTCCTCTCAAAGAATAAACAATGAAACAGATCTCCAGTCTATTAGATCCCAGGTTCAATAAAGGAGGTAATAAAAATACTGAAGGAATTAAGAAAGGCTATTGACAGAAATGCAGAGTACCATACAAAGGATCTAGAAACTATAAAGAAGAGCCAAGGAAAATCAGAAAACACATTTGTAGAGAGAAAACAGACCTTAAAGCAATGAATAGCATAATGAATAATACAGAAGAATGAATAAGTAATTGGGAAGATAGAACAATGGAAATCATCAAATCAGAACAGCAAGCAGAAAGTCAAATTTAAAAAATGAAAGCAATATAAGAGACCTATGGGATAATATAAAGCATGACAATTTACGCTTAATAGGGATCCTGGAAGAGGAAGAAAGAGAAAAGGGGGCCAAAAATATACTTGAAGAAATTATGGCTGAAAACTTCCCAAACCTGAATAAGGAAACAGAAATCCAGATACAGGAAGCACATAGGGTTCCAAACAAGATAAATCCAAATAGACCTACACCAAAACATTATAATAAAAATGGCAAGAGTTAAAGAGAAGATTCTAAAGCCAGCAAGAGGAAAAACAAACAGTTAATTAAAAGGGAACCCTCATATGGCTATCAGCTGATTTGTGTACAGAAACATTGTAGGACAGAAGGGAGAGACAAAATATATTCAAACTCCTGAAATAGAAAAAAATGGCAACCCAGAATACTCTACCCACAAGATTATCATTTATAATAGAAGGAGAGATAAAGAAATTCTTAGACATGTAAAAGTTAAAAGAATATAGCAATAGCAATCTTTCCTAAAAGAAAGATTGGAAGGTCTTCTCTAAAGAGAAAAGAAGCAAGAATATATAGGAAAGAGAAAAATTACACTTGAAAAGTAAATCATTTAAACTAGTAAACAGATTTTTTTTAAAAAATCAAAACATTTTTGTGAAAATGATAACCACAATGAGTAGTAAAGGATAAACAAAAAGATGTAAGAGGACATCAAAATTATGAAATGTGGAGGAATGTAAGAAAAAATAGATTTTAAAAAATTATTTTTAAAGAATACGTTTGAGTCTACATGACTATCAGTCTAAAACAAGTAGATACAGGAAGAGGTTAACCCACTCAAAAAAACAAGGTAGCCACAAATAAAAACACATACTGTAAATTAAAAAAAAAAAATCACAAGGAAAAAATAAAAAGAAATCATCAAACCACACAAACAAGAAACACAAAATCAACTGGAAAACTAGTTTAAGATGCCAGTGAATACATATATGTAAAGACTTACCTTAAATATCAATGGACAAAATACTCCAATCAAAAGACACAGAGTGGCAGATTGGACAATAAAACAAGAACCCACAATATGCTACCTGCAAGAGATCCACTGTAAGGCACAGCACACATGCATAGATTGAAAGCGAGGGGATGGAAAAAGATACTTCATGTAAATGGAAATAATAAGAAAGCAGGAGTTGCAATACTCAGATCAAACACTCAGACAAAATAAAAGTTTTAACAAAGGCCTAGAAAGATAGGAGAAGGCAACGGCAACCCACTCCAGTACTCTTGCCTGGAAAATCCCATGGACGGAGGAGCCTGGTAGGCTGCAATCCACGGGGTCGCAAAGAGTTGGACACGACTGAGCGACTTCACTTTCACTTTTCACTTTCATGCATTGGAGAAGGAAATGGCAACCCACTCCAGTGTTCTTGCCTGGAGAATCCCAGGGACAGAGGAGCCTGGTGGACTGCTGTCTATGGGGTCGCACAGAGTCCGACACAACTGAAGCGACTTAGCAGCAGCAGCAGCAGCAAAGAAAGATAAAGAGGGACACTAATGATAAAAGGATCAATATAGAAAGAGGACTTTACACTCATCAACATATATGCACCTAACATAGGAGCACCCAAATACATAAATACCCAAATACATAAAAGAAATACACAGATATAAAGGGATAAATTGATAGGAATACAATGATAGTAGGAAACATTGACACCCCACCCATATAAATAGGCATATCTTATAGACAGAAAATCAATAAAGCAACAGAGATCCTAAATGATCAAAGAGAACAGTTAGACTTAATTGATTTTTAAGGACATTACATCCAAAACCAAAAACAGAATACACATTCTTTACAAGTGCACATGGAACATTCTATAGGATTGACCACATACTAGGGCTCAATACAAGGTTAAAAAAATTTAAGAGTATAGAAATTATTTTAAGCATCTTTTCTGACCAAAACAGCTTGAACTAGAAATCAACAACTAGAAAATGAGAGAGGAAAAATTGATTACATGGAGACTAAATACTGTGTCACTAAAAACCAATAGTCAACAATGAAGTCAAACAGGAAGTAAAAAATACCTTGAGACAAATGACAATGAAAACACAACCATACAAAATCTATCAGATGCAGCAAAAGAAGTCCTTAAAGGGAAGATCATAGCAATATAGACCTTCCTCAAAAACCAGGAAAAATCTCAAACAAACAACCTAACCTAATCTCAATCGATTCTGCTAATACTTAAAAGAATTAGAAAGAACAAATGAAACATAAAGTCAGCAGAAGGAAGAAAATAATAAAGATCAGAAAGCAAATAAGATTTGCAAAAAACAAAAAAAAGAGGTGGGAACACTCCCAAAAACATTCTATGAAGGCACCATCACCCTGATATCAAAAAAAGAAAAAGAAAAACAAAAACAGAAAAAGATACCACCAAAAAAGAAAATTATGGACCAATATTCTTTCATAAATATATTAATAGATGCAGGCTTCCCTAGTGGCTGAGACAGTAAAGAATCTGCCTGTAATGTGGGAGATCCAGGTTCAGCTCCTGGGTTGAGAAGATCCCCTGGAGAAAGGAAAGACAACCTACTCCAGTATTCTTGCCTGGAGAATCCCACGGACAGAGGAGCCAGGTGGGCTACAGTCCATAGGGTCACAAAGAGTCAGACACAACTGAACGACTAACACTTTCACTTCATTAACAGAGGCAAAAATTCTCAACAACACATCAGCAAACCAAATCCAACAACACATAAAAAAAGATCATACACCACAACCAAGTGGGATTCATCCCAGGTTCACAAGGGTGGTTCAACATGCACAAACCAATCAATGTAATGTACCATATCAAAAAAAAAAAAAAAGACAAAAACTGCATGATCATCTCAATAGATGCAGAAAAGAATTTGATAAAATTCAATATCTACTCATGATAAACTTTTACCAAAGTGGGTATATCTACATAATAAAAGATATTTATTATTGATACAAACCTGGTGCCAACATAATACACAATGATGAAAAGTTAAAAGCCTTCCCACTAAAATCTGGAACAAGACAAGGATGTCCACTCTCACTACCTCTATTTAACATAGTGTTGAAAGTCCTAGCCACAGCAATCAAATGAACAAAAAGAAATAAAAAGTATCCAAAGTGGAAGAAAAGTGGTAAAACTCATTATATGCAGTTGATATGATGTTATATATAGAAAATCCTAAAGACTCCACACAAAACTACTAGAATTAAAAAATGAATTCAGCAAGATAGCAGGATACAAGATTAACATACAGAAATTAGTTGCATTTCCTTACACTAACAATAAAATATAAGAAATGGAATGTAAAAAATCAAAATTTTTAAAATTGTAAGCCCCCAAATTAAATACTGACCCAAGGAGGTGAAAGACTTATACATAAGAATTATACATTAATACAGGAAATGGAAGATGAGTCAAGGAAATAGAAAGATACCTCCTGCTTTTAGATTGAAAGAATTAATATTGTTAAAATGGCCATACTACCCAAAACAATCTACAGATTTAATGTAGATCCCCTGGAGAAGGGAATGGCTACTCACTCCTGTATCTTATCTGGAGAATTCCATGGACAGAGGAGCCTCTTGGGCTACAGTATAGGGGGTCGCAAAGTGAGCAACTAACACTTTGACTTTTTCAATATCAATTACCCATGATATTTTTCACAGAACTAGAACAAATAGGAGAAGGAAATGGCAACCCACTCCAGTGTTCTTGCCTGGAAAAGTCCATGGACAGAGGAGCCTGGCAGGCTGCAGTCCATGGGGTTACATGACTGGGCATGTGTGCACGAGGGTGGAGGGAGATGGGTTGGTAGCAATAAAGTGGTAGAACTAAAAAAAAAGAGAACTAGAACAAATAATCCTAAAATTTATATGGAACCATGAAAGACCCAGAATTGCCAAAGAAATCCTGGGGGAAAAGAACAAAGAAAGAAGCATAACCCTACCAGACTTCAAACAATATTACAAAGCTACAATAATCAAAACAGTATGGTACTGGCAAAACCAGACATAAGGATAAATGGCAAAGAATACAGAGTTTAGAAGTAAACCCACACACCTATGGTAAAGCATTCTTCCACAAAGGAAGCAACAATATACAATGAGAGAAACATAGTCTCTTCAGCATATGGTGTTGGGAAAGTTGGACAGCTGCATATAAATCAATGAAGTTGGAACAGTCTCAAACCATATACAAAAACAAACTTAAAATAGCTTAAAGACTTAAATATAAGACATGACACTGTAAAACTCCTAGAAGAGAACATAACCAAAACATTCTCTGACATAAATCGTACCAATGTTTTCTTAGGTTAATCTGCCAAGGCAATGGAAATAAAAACAAAAACAAACAAATGGGACCTAATAAAACTTAGAAGTTTTAATACAGCAAAGGTAACCTTAAGCAAAATGAAAAGACGACCTACAGAATGAGAGAAAACATTTGCAAATGATGCAACCAACAAGAGCTTAATTTCCAAGATACATGAGTAGTTCATACAACTGAACAACAAAAAAACCAAAAAACTCAATCAACAAATGCGCAGGAGATCTAAATATACATTTCTCCAAAGGAGATATACAAATGGCCAATAAGCACGTGAAAAGAGGCTCAACATTGCTAATTATCAGAGAAAAGCAAATCAAAACTACAGTGAGGTACCACCACACACTAGTCAAAAATGTCTACAAATAGCCACCAACAAAAGTACAAAATAATGCCATTTGCAGCAACATGGAAGCAACTAGAGATCATCAAACCAAGTGAAGTAAGTCAGAAAGAGTAAGACAAACACTAAATGATATCTCTTATTTGTGGAATCTAAAATGTGACACAGATGAAACTATCTATGATGCAGAAACAGACTCACAGATATAGAGAACAGATTTTTGGTTGCCAAGGGGGAGAGGGGTGGTAGAGGGAAGAATTGCAAGTTTGGGATCAGTGGATGCAAACTAGTATATATAGGATGGAAAAACAACAAGGTCCTAATGTATAGCAAAGGGAACTATATTCAATATTCATAAGCCATAAAGGCAAAGAATATTTTTTAAAATAATATATATATATATACATATATATGTATAACTGAATCACTTTGCTGTACAACAGAAATTAAGAAAGCATTGTAAATCAACTGTACTCCAATCTTTTAAAAAGGTAGTGTATGGCACACATTGGATGAATTCCATTGACATACTGTGGGCATTTCATGGCCTCTCACAACCTGGGCATCCTGGCCCTGGGATTAGCAGTCCATGGGAAGGACATTTGGCCATGAGCTATACACTGGTTACCAGTTGCCTGGAGCCAAATATGGTAAAAAGCCAGACCCAGAGGCACCAGCCCCTAGAAGACTAGGCCTGCCTACAGTTCTTTCAGAAGAGAGCTAGGCAGGGTTGTTTTTCTCAAAATGAAGTGAAAACATGAAAAAGAATGAGGAATGTTTATGTCTTGACTCTACTGAATAAAGTAGTTTGAGGTGTGCTCTCAGCTTGCATGTAAAGGATGCAGAGTGTTCTAGGCACAAGCTCCCCTGCCTGCCCTGGGTCTTCCATCGCTGGTAGCAGAAGTTGATTTTCAGGGACTGGATCACATGTTGGGTTTCTCTCTCTTCAGTAGTGATAAACTCGACGAAGAAACAGTCATGGGGTATGTGTGTGCATGTGTGTGGTTACTCCCCATAGCTTCTAGTGTAGCAATGACTACCTTGCCATTTGACTTGTTGAATGCCCTGAAATGTGATATACTAAAGAGAAGAAAAGACTGACAACAATACTTTCCTTTTGAAGCTATCTTTATGACTAGATTCCAGAATGGGCTAGAATTAGAAATGGAAAGATTTTCTTGCAAAATGTAGTTATCTTTCACAGAAATTTTTATGCTGGATGAGTAGAATGATAGATGGCTATATAGATAGTTGATAGGTAGACAGATGATAGATAGATAGGTAGAGTATGTGTGTGCGTGCGCTCAGTCAGTCATGTCTGACTCTTTGTGACCCTATGGACTGTAGCCCACCGGGTTCCTTTGTCCATGGGATTTCCCAGGCAAGAATACTACAGTGGGTTGCCATTTCCTCCTCCAGGGGAACTTCCCAACCCAGGGATCGAACCTGCATCTCTCAGCCCTCCTTCATCGCAGGCAGATTCTTCACTGCTGAGCCATTGGGGATTTCCAGATAGACAAATCTGGTAAATGTGGTAGAATACAACAGTACTATATATATCATATGGTTATGTTTACCAAAAGTGCAGTTTTTTTAAAAAAAAAATACACATACATACACTAACAGGAACACAAATAGAAAATAGAAAAGGCATTTTAAAAATACAATATCATTTAAAAGCTTTCCCTGAGGTAGTAGGGAACTGGAAAAATACCATCTCCTTTTCCCTTCTACTTGGTCTGCTCTTCAGCAAATGACAGGAGCATTCCTCCTTCCCTCCTTCCTTCCCTTCCTCCCTTTGGTGTAAATAACAGCCTTCAGTTTCTATGATACAGACTTCTATCTTCATGGAATCCCCAGTTCCAATACTGTTATCTTTTCCCTTCACAGAAAATTAATAGGAATTATTACTGTTGCCAAGGTAAAACTATATCTCTCTATATATGTAACACTTGTCTGCCTAAAGAGTAGTATGTCAACTATGAATATTTAATGCATTTTATCATAGTTTCAAACGCATTAGAGGGGGCTTCCCTGGTAGTGGCTCAGTAATCTGCCTGCCAACGCAGGAGACATGGGTTTGATTTGTGATCTAGGAAGATCCCACATGCCACAGAGCAACTAAGCCCATGCACCACAACTAAGCCTGTGCTCTAGAACTTGGGAGCCACAACTACTGAGCCCACACATTTACAGCCTGTGCTCCACAACAAGAGAAACCACTTCAATGAAAAGCCTGCACACCACAGCTAGAGAGTAGCCATGGCTCGCCACAACTTGAGAAAAGCCCTTGCAACAGTGAAGATCAAGTATAGCCAAAAATAGATAAATAAATAAAATAAATTGCATCAGAAGAGCTTGCCTCTTAAAGAAATTAGTTATGAGACTTTTGGTAAAATAAACAATTAGTAACTAACAATTAAATTTAGACCTGTGAGTACTGGATTTATTTACAAATCTTTGAAATATAACATATAAGGCATTCCTTCAAGTCTGAGTCCCAATAGTGATTTTTTTAAATTACTAGTTGTGTATTGAAAGCAGTAAGAAGATTCACCACACCAAATAAACCAGTGTTGAGATTTCCCCCAACATAAAGTTTAACAGCTCCAACTTCTTCAGTTTTTATCAAAATGCAAAAGAACAAAGTAGAGGTTATCATTTTTGACGGTCAATCTGACCCTTGTAGGCTGAGGGAGTGAGAGCATATGTAGATGGGGGCTCTGAGGGGCTGTGGCTCAAGAATGACCATCCGCACCTAGTTGATGAGACCCCAGAGAGCCTGGAGCAGGCTAGCAAGGGGACTGCAGGGCTCCTGCTCCAACCAGAGCATTCCAACTGAAGTGTCCATGCTGATCCAAGGAAAGGCCGAGGTTCCTCCAAGGTCTGAGAGTGATGGCTGCAGCCTCCACCCCGTCTTCTGGGCAGCCATGTAAGCACAAATACCAGCAAAGTACTATGGGGTGTGGAATGACCCGAGACAGAGCATATCACATGGTGACCCTATTGTGACCTTGCAGAGTGGATCATGGCTGGTTCTACCCTGTTTCATTTCCCCAACAGGAAACAGACCACCAGTAGACTGGACTCAGGCCATTACTGCAGAACCTACACTAGGTATATCTCTCCTTTCTGTGTGTTCAAGTATCCTCCTTACCTTGTATTTGTTAACTATTTTTTAAAATGCACTGAATTTGGGTTAAAGACTAACCACCAAAATGGATCTCAACACAGATCTAAAGCCCGGGGGAGGAGCAACAGGCTCATCTGACGCGGCCATTCCTGGATGACCCGTGTGCCTAAAATCCCTTCTCAGTACTAAACAGTGGGTTGATTTTCTTTTTACAATTAAAAAAAAATGAGTAATATTGCATAAGAGTACCAGAAACTGCCTCATTGGAAACAAAAACTGTTTACATTAAATAAAAATGCAGTTGCAGGCTGCATCTGCACATTTATAGCATGGTGAAGCACACGGTGACATCGTGCAGAGAGCTTCTGGCACTCACTCCACAGGGATAGGAAGAAGGGGGGAGAGGGAAGGAGCAGAGAGTACAGCTCATTTCCGGTTCCAGAGCTGACTGGACAGCCAGTCCAGTCCCGCATAGAGCCCGTCCCCACTGGTGGCACAGCTGGCCTGAATGTACCAGTTCCCAGGGCGCAGAGTGTAGACCCAGCTTGTCTGTGATCTCGGCTGCATTCTTGGCATTGGGGACGTCCTATTAGCAAACATGAGCAGAAAAGGAGTCCCAGGGTTCATCTTCTGCCAGCATCCTCATGTGCACCTCACAGGCCTCATTCACACACGGTCATTGCAGTCAACCACAAAGATGAGACCTTATATGATCTGAAATTAGTGGCACCATAGATGCCAGATCTTGTCCTGGCCACCCATGTCCCATAGAGTGAAACTGATGTTCTTGTATTCCACCGTCTCCATGATGAAGCCTATAGCGATCACGATTTCACCCAGCTTCACTTTGTACAGGGTGAGGGTCTTTCCCACAGCATCTAGGCCCACAATGAGAATGCACATTTCTTTTTTGACAAAAAGGCCCTTGAAGAGATTTGCAAAGATATCCCCTGGCGCAGCTGCTGCTCAGAGGCAGACATTGGTTTCACTCCAACACGATTCCAATAATGATTTTACAAGACCAGAATAAGCAAGGAAGGTCATCAAGAGTGTAAGGTGACTGGGCTATAAAGTAGCTAGCAAGAATTTCTAACATCTCGTGTGACCCACTCCTTAATACTTGTGCAGGCAGAAGAGTTCTTCTTGGTCTCAGTCATAATATTAGAAAATGCTTTTAATAATGGTCCCATAACAAAGTTTCCACTGGAATGAAAGCCACTAGCTTTCACACTGCTGGAGCTCAGAGGGTTTGTCAGCCCATGTTCATATTTCAATTTCCAGCCTGGGGCTTTGAATTTTCTCTCTTTTTTATATTCTTTTCCATTATGTTTTATCCCAGGACATTGAACATAGTTCCCTGTGCTATACAGAAGGACGTTGTTGTCCATCCACTCTTTTTTTAAAAAATTTATTTATTATAATTGGAGGCTAATTACTTTACAATATTGTGGTGGGTTTTGCCATACATTCTATATGAAATAGTTTGCATCTACTAACCCCAAAGTCCCAATCCAGCCCTCCACCACCCTCCTCTCTCCCTTGGCAACCATGGGTCTGTTCTCTATGTCTGTAAATCTGTTTCTACATCATAGACAGGTTCATTTGTGTCATATTTTAGATTCTATATGTAAGTGATACCATACGGCACATCTTTCTCTTTCTGACTTACTTCACTTAGTATGATCATCTACAGTTGCATCCATGTTGCTGCAAATGGCATTATTTCATTCTTTTTATGACTGAGTAATATTCTATTGTATATATGCACCACATCTTCATCTATTTATCTTTCAATGGACATTTAGGTTGTTTCCATGTCTTGGTTATTGTAAACAGTGCTGCTGTGAACACTGGGATGCATATAACTTTTTCAATTACAGCTTTGTCTGGAATGAATTGCTGGGTCTTATTGTAAGTGGATCTTTAGTTTTCTGAGGAACCTCCATACTGTTTTCCATACTGCCTTCACCAACATTCCCATCAACAGTGTAGAACGGCTCCCTTTTCTCCACACCCTCTTCAGCATTTATTATTTGTAGACTTTTTAATAGTGGCTATTCTGACCTGTGTGAAGTGGTACTTCATTGTAGTTCTGATCTGTATCTCTCTAATAATTAGCATCTTTTTAAATGCTTATTGGCCATTTGTATGTCTCCTTTGGAGACATGTCTGTTTAAGACTTCTGCCCATTTTTTGATTGGATTGCTTGATTTTGTTGTTGAGCTACATGAGCTCTTTGTATATCTTGGAAATTAAGACCTTGTTGGTTTCCTCATTTGCAAATATTTTCTCTCATTCTGACGGTTGTCTTTCCATCTTGCTTATGGTTTTCTTTGCTATGTTAAAGTTTGTAAATTTAATTAAGTCACATTTGTTTGTTATTATTCTTATTGCTTTGGGAGACTGACCTAAGAAAACATTGGTATGATTTATGTCAAGAGAATGCTTTGCCTATGTTCTCTTCTAGGAGTTTTATGATGACTTATGTTTAAATCTTTAAGCCATGTTTAGTTTATTTTTGTGTATGGTGTGAGGGTATGTTCCAACTTCACTGACGTAGCTGTCCAACTTTCCCAACACCATGTGCTAGAAACTTTCTCCCACTGTATATGCTTGCTTTCTTTGTCAAAGAATAATTGACCACAGGTATGTGGGCTTATTTCTAGATTATTCTTTGCCAGTTATCCATATGTCTGTTTTTGTGCCAGTACCACACTGTTTTGATTACTGTAGCTTTGTAGTACTGTCTGAAGTCTGGGAGGGTTACTGGTGCTTTGAATTTAAATGGTCCTTTGCAAATGTGTTTTTAATTTATATTTAATACATATAAATACAACTGAAGCTTCAGATGAGAGGGAAAGGAGTATGAAAAAATACAAATGGTTATTTGAGAGTAGGAATATCTCCTGTCTCACATTCTAAATTCTAAGTTGGGGAAGAGAGAAGTCATAAAAACAAAGGAGGATGACAGAGCATATTCTCACATTTATTTGGAAAGCTCTTCTATTCATCTTGTCCTGGATTCTTTAAGGGAACTAGGCAAAAAAGAAAGAAAAACAGAATATGAAAGAATCAATTAAGAGGTATTAAAAGAATTTAGTGTAGCTACTGGCATATATTCAAAAAACTTGAAAAAAAAATATGAATTGTGCCCAAAGTCTTGTGGTTTTTTTGTCACTTACATTGAAATTTAAAGTTTTATGTATACCTGAGAATAAGATCTTTCAGGGAAAATTCAATTTCTGAAACTGACATCTTTTTACAAAATGGAGAAAAGAAAGATGCACATCAAAGAGATCAAACTTGGAAATAAGCCTGATGTTATAAATTGAGATTCTTAAATCACAGACCATGCTTTTCTTTTCTGGACCCCATGGCTCTTACACTTCATTACTGTTAACACTGACTTGCAGCCAGCTCTTCTCAGTGGCTTATCTTAGTCTAATGAAATGCAGATTTGCTATGATTTTGATCTTGTTAAGTAAGATCCAGTCATAACCTATATAAATAAGCTATGATAAATGCACAATGATAAATTAGACATTTAAGCTATCTCAGTCTATTTCCAACTGAGCACTCTTTTAAGCTTAAATCAATCACTTTTATATTCAAACACTTCAATGGGTCCCTATTTCAAAAAACATAAAGAAAAAGCCCTTCCAAAAACCTTTGAGTACCATCTCGTATTCCTCTCCTTCCCTCTCCCCGACTCCAATATTGCTCACTCTGCTTCAGTCACATAAGTGTCTTTGGAAATTCTCCTACCATCCAGTTGCTCTCTTGACTCCTTCAAGTCTTAGCTCAAATGTCATACCCTCAATCTCTGCTGTTTGAAAATGTGAACCTCCGTCCAAACCACGTACCATGTGATTCCCCTTATCTTGCTCTATTTCTTTTCTCCAGTTTATTTAGATGTTTGAATATACTATAAAATTTCTTATTTATTATTGTACTTATTGCTTATTTTCTACCCCTGACCCACCAGGATGTAAACTGTACAAGGACTTTTGTCATTTTATTTCATTGATGTATCCAAAATACTTAGAACACTGCCTGACATAGAATTATCCAATAAGTATTTTTGGAATAAAGGGAAGAATATGTTCAGTATTCATTATCATATATTAAGTGGTATTGGAAAATAATGTGAAACTCAAACTTCATTATATATGATTCTGTAAACATTTGGCCATATGTCCTTAAATAGATGTTCAACTGAGACACTGAGAGGGAATGGAAAGAAATAGGCACAGGGATCAAATCATAATTCAGTCATTTACCAGCTATGGAAAAGTAAATTTCTGTGAACTTTAGTTATCCCCTTTGTGAAATGACTGTGATGAAGACATTAAGTGAGCAACTAGATCAGTTCCTGGTATAGTAGGCACATGATAAATGTGAGTTTCTCCATTTTTTTCCAACTTCTCAGTAGACTCCACATGGCAGGGGGCAAAAGGAAAAATCTAAGGCACCTGCAGAGATCTACAGTGTGTCCACAGAAACTCATCATAAGAAACTGTGCAGGAAATTGGAAGAAAGGTGAAAAGGCAGTTATCAGATCTTTTCTAGTCCTTCTTCAATGGAAGGCCTCGTCAATGGGGACACTGAGAATGAGGATAGACAAGAGTGCATCTTACTCATGACTGTGGAGGAAGAAATTGGTGACCTAAATGGTGAATGAAAGTGCTGGCCATGCAGAGCCAAAGCAACCTGACCAAACATATTATCAAAGCAATACAGTCACTGACCAAGTGCTAAGTCAAAGGGTCGGAGAGGTAAAGGGGTCAAAATAAGGCTTAATAGACATTTTTCCAAAGAGGACATACATACAGCCAATAGGCACATGAACAGATACTCATCATCACTAAATAATAGAGAAATGCAAATCAAAACTACAATGAGGTATCACCTCACACAGGTCAGAATCAGTTCAGTTCAGTTCAGTTCAGTCGCTCAGTCGTGTCTGACTCTTTGCGACCCCATGAATCACAGCACGCCAGGCCTCCCTGTCCATCACAAGCTCCCGGAGTCTACTCAAACTCATGCCCATTGATGCCATCCAATAGCCATCATTAAAAAGTCTACAAACAACAAATGCTGGAGAGGGTATGGAGAAAAGGAAACCCTCCTACACTCTTGGTGGGAATGTAAGTTGGTGCAGCCTGTATTGAAAACAGTATGGAAGCTCATAAAAAACTAAAAATAAAAATAAAGTTTTCATATGATCTAGCAATCCCACTCCTAAGCATACACCCAGATAAAACTATAATTCAAAAAGATACTTAACCCTGTGTTCATAGCAGCATTATTATTATAGCCAAAACATGGAAACAATCTAAATCAACAGATGAATGGATAAATAAGATGTGGTACATATATACAAAGAAATACTACTCAGCCATTAAAACCAGTAAAATAATGCCATCTGCAGCAACAAATGGCTGCATTTGTTGCTGCAGATGGATGGACCTCAAGATTATTATATTAAGTGAAGTCAGTCAGAAAGAGAAAGACAAATACAATATGATATCACTTATATATGTGGAATCTAAAATACGACACAGACAAACATATATAGAAAAAAAAGACTTATAGAATACAAAGAACAGATGTGTGGTTGCCAAGGGGAAGGAGATTTGGTATTAGCAGAGGCAAACTATTACATATAGGATGGATAAACAACAAGTCTTACTGTATAACACAGGAAACTACATTCAGTGTCCTGGGATAAATATAATGGAGAAGAATATGAAAAAGAATACACACACACACACACACACACATATGTATAACTGAGTCACTTTGCTCTACATTGGAAATTAAACACATTATAAGTCAACTATACTTCAATAAAAATTTTTTAAAAAGAATAAGAAGGTTGAGAGTGGCTATAGGAAATATTGACTCAGTGAATGTCATTGCAAAAGGCCATGTCCTGCAGCCAGATTGAGAGGCCTGGATGAATAAGGGCATGAGATAGCGCAGTCCTTTAGAAAGTCTTGCACAGTATGGACAGCAACCTTTTTGACAGTCTAGGAATCTGTCTTCACTGATACTCATCTGACATTTCTAAATAAGGCTTTCATTCAGGAAACTAGAAAAAGGCAGGACTGAGAAATAGCATTCCGCTTCTTCATGTCAGAGGGAGGAGTACTTCATACTCTGAAGTCAGAAAGAAAATTAAAGTGAAAATATATTTTTAATAAATAGAGTAAGTTTTAACAAATGCTCATGGACTCAATGAACGATCAATGGCAAGTCAGTAAACGAGTGGATCAGTAAATGTGGCTGTCCAGTTGTTCTTGCAGATTGAGCACATTTCTAGGACTTTCATCCTGAGGGGGACAACTGGGGAAACTTTCCCCAATAAAACAATGTTTTATTGTACAAGAGAAGATATTGAAACTCAGAAAAGTAAATTGATTTACTCAAAGTCACACAATTATTACTGGCTACATTAAAACTAAACACTGATTTACAAAACAAAATTCCAGTTTCCACTGGAAGCTATTTTTTCAGTGACCAAGATACTTGTATTGGTGCCTGATTCCTTTCAAGTTGGAAAGTGTTTCCATATAGAGTAAATAATCAGACATTTGAAACAGTAAAAACATTTCATTAGACTGTTGTGTAGTCTGTATAGTTTTTCCTATTTTACTCTGTAGTCACCTTTCCTAGGGACCGAAATTCTTGCATCTCTCAGATATGGTGTTGTTTTTTCTTAGTTGTAATATACACATATTAAAGAAAATTAAAATTAAAAGAGTATATGTATGTGTACATGTATACTTCATACATATATATAATATATATAAGGTTATCAAATATATATATATTCTTTAATTTTCTTTGTATATTATTTAATTTTCCTTGAGTATATATACCGCAATACTTATATACTGCTACCACTTGAGGCATAACATCATTAACAGTTTTATAAATTATCTTACATTAGTCATTATTAGTGTTGATAAATAACATTCAGTTTAGCTCTTGTTTACTGAGCTCCTGCTTTTTGACAGGCCCAATAACAGGTGTGGAGATTTCAGAAAATGAGGGGTTTTTTTGGTTTTTTAGGTTTTTTTTTTTTTTTTGATAAATATTTTAGAGATTCTCCCATGTCTTTAATGAGCTTTTGAAACCTTCCATAATCTTATTCCTTATGCTGGCTACACAAAGTTACCTCTATGGAGAGTTAATACGTTTAATTTGTGTTGGCTTTACTGACATTGTACTCAAATTCTAGAAGTTCAGACAGTTCAGGGCCTGATCATACCTAGGGATATCAATCTTTTGGCTCTAACCATTGCCCCAAAATAAAGACCTTATAAGGTCTGTGAATGCAGTATCTCATATATCCCATTATGGGTGATTCTTTTTTCAGAGTAAGCATGGAAAAAAAGACATTCTAAAACAGCTCCTCATCCTCTTACTCCTCTTGAGATTTTCAAATAGGTGAAGCTTAGAATTATGACTGGCTACTTCACCTGAGTACCTTACCCTTTGATGGAGAAATTCACCTATTCTGTTTCTATATAAAATAAATCAGTTTTACAAACTGAGATCTTGTTGCCATTCAGAGTATGGCACTGAATTAGTCTCTGCTGGACTTCACCTGAGGGGGCTAGTTACTTTTTTAAAAACATAATTATCTTACCACATTGCAAAGTATTTTGCTTCATCAATTACATGTTTTGAGAAGGTAAAATCTCCCATTATCTGTAAGAAACCTCTACTATCAATAGATAAAAAGACGATCTACAGAGAGCTATAAAACAGAATGTTTCTAAGTTCATACCATTGACAATAATAAACATTCTGCGAAAAAGAACAGAAAGCACCAAATTTAAAAACAATGACATGACTGTCTGATTCAATCAATCAGAAACTGGAGGGGAGAAAAAATAATACAGTAAGCATCAACACAAAATCCTGCATATAACTGATGTACAATCAAAATTTGTTCAACTGAATTGACAATTCATGGTTTAATTATCTGATAAGATGCTTGAGGATTGACACTGTTTAAAGAGACAGATAAACTTTAGACACCAGAGGAGTGGAAAACTGTTTATGTTTTATTAATTTTGATTTAATATTAACTTTCCAAATACTTTATTATAAAAATATTCAAAAATAAAAATCAAATTAAAAACTAAACAATAAAAATAAGATAAAATAATTTTAAAAAGAAAAATATTTAAAGATAAAAAGATTCCCTGTTGCCTCCTCTGTCAGCGCCCTTGCCCCTACGGTGAGATGCAGCGCACCCCCACCTCCCCATTAGACCTCCAACACTTTTAGGTAGGTCTTAGACCCTGGAGCCCAGCGGGCTGAGGAGATGCTGGCCAAGTTCCGCTCCAATCCCCCATCCCCCGGAAGGCTCCTCTCCATCCCGGCCAATCTCCTCCTGGTGAGTGGGCTCCTGGGAGCATGGGAGCGTCTCCCCTCCCCAGGAACCCCTTGTGCCGCCTCTACTTTTCCTTTCTCCCGCCCTCCCTCTCATGTCTTACCTGGCCCTGCGGGGATTCCTGCCATCCCCCCAGGTGTCCGAGTTCACCCGCCAGCGCCTAGGAGAGGCCCTCGTTGTGAGCAGACGGAACTCTGCATTCTCTTTCTCCGCCATCTTCCCCCACCCCCTATACTTACTCTTTCTTGCCTTTCCAGAGCCTAGGGCAAAGGCTGACACATACAAGTAAAAGTAAAGTGTTAGTTACTCAGTTGTGTCCCGCTTTTTGTGACCCCATGGACTGTAGCCCACTACGTTCCCCTGTCCATGGGATTTCCCAGGTAAGAATACTGGAGTGGTTTGCCATTGCCTTCTCCAGGGAATCTTTCCCACCCAGGGATATAACTGAGGTCTCCTGTATTGCAGGCGGATTCTTTACTGTTTGAGCCAGTAGGGAAACGCAATAAACATTTGTATTGAATGTGAAATATATATTATGCTTGAAGAGATATTTTAGATGACTGGAAGGGTTTATTTGAACATTTCAAAGGTTTACCCTTTACTCTGAAAATTGTAAAATTTTCTGTTCTAAGTTGAAACATGGAAATGACAATTGCTTGAAAATTCCTTACAAATCTGTGGTCTGTATAAGCCATGGAGGTCAACATTGAAAGGGTGGCAAATAGGGTCCAAAGATTCATTCAGTAATACTATTTTGAAAGATACTCTGCAATGAGAAGCCCTGGGTTTTCGATTTCCCAATAACCCATTAAAGAAAATTCCCTGGTTATATCTTTTTATTAAAAAAACAACAACACTGATTCCTTTTTTTTTTTTGGCTGCAGTGCATGGCTGTGGTGTCTAAATTTCCCCACCAGGAATCAAACCTGGGCCCCCAACAGTGAAAGCATGGACTCCCACTGGATCGCCAGGGAATTTCTTGATTTTAGCATCTTTGAAACCAGGAAAACTAATCTTCAAACCCATCTGCTAACCAACTAACCATGGGCAAGTTACATTCCTTCTCTGAGCATTAGATGATTTTTTTTGCCTCTCTTGTAAAACATAGATTCAGCACGTTAACCATTCCTTATGAGCATTAATCAGATAGCATATATGAACACTTGCAACACATAGGAGACTCTCAATAAATGTTAAGAACCTTTTCCTTCATTATAGTATATAAATCACCTACCCAGAATGTAAATTAGAGATACCTGCAACATTCACCTAACTTTCAAGAAAGTCATTAAAGACTTTTTTGCAACATATATATATATATATATATATATATATATATATATATATTTATGTCCTTATTTTTATATGGATATACTATGCTATATGCATTTGCAGGACTGCAGTTTGAGCCTGAAACACCTCTGTTTGCTGAAACAGCAAACATATAAAGGAACGAGCCATCATAGTTTATGATACTATATCAGATAGTATTTGCTATAAAACAAACAAAATTTTGTGGTTTAAAATAAACATTTACTTAGTTCACGATTTTGTCGGTCAGCAATTTGGGTTGTTTGGGTCTTCTGATGATCTCAGATGGGCTTGCTAGTGTATCTAAAGTATAATTCTGGTTAGCTAGGAAGCTTTGCTTCTGGGGAAAATGTGCATAACCAGGACATATGTATCTCATCACTCAGCTGGATAGCCCAGGCTCACTCACATAATAACCCAGGAAACTAAGAACAGCCAAATAGCAAGCTCAATGTGCATATACTTTGCTAGTCTTTGTGTCATGTTTGCTGATATCCTGTTGGTGGTGGTGATAGTTTAGTCACTAAGTTGTGTCCGACTCTTGCAACCACATGGACAGTAGCCCACCAGGCTCCTCTGTCCATGGGATTTCTCAGGCAAGAATACTGGAGTGGGTTGCCATTTCCTTCTCCAATATCCCATTAGCCAAAAACAACTCACATGGCCAATACAGACTCAAAGATTAGAGAAAGAGATTCCACTGCTTGAAGTGAGGGGAGCAAGTGGTGCTCATTTTTGTAATCTACCATATATAAAAATTAAGATAACGTTGAAGCCACAACTACACAGAGGCTTGGAGGTTGTGATATCACTGACCAGCAGAACACTTCTTTCCCTTACCCCTCTACTTGCACCTTGGCAAATGCCTTATTTGAATCTCCCAGAAGTCTGAGAAGGTGAATCTTACACAGTGATTTTTTTGTGGAAGTGCTCTCAAAAGGAACCTATTTAAAAAAAAAAAAGTTGAGAGATACAGGAGTGGGCGAAGAAAGAAGTTAAGCAAAGACACAGCTTTGTCTAATCCCACAGAGAGCTCAGGAGCATGAATGGCAGCAGGCTTGTCCCAACGTTAAGCAGCAATGCCAATCGTCTATTCCCCATCAGCACCAGCACTGTCTCAGGCAGGGACTGCTGGCTTTCCCGAGGTCTCTCAAGGTAAGGTTGCCATTGCCAGGCTTGGCAGCTCTCTCAGGTTGAGAAAAATGTTCTGGAGACCTAACACATGTGACCTGTTAGCATCTCAGTCTTTGTTTATGGACTGAACTTTTGTGTCTCTCCAAAACTCAGCTTAAAGCCCTACCTCCAACGTAATGGTATTAGGAGGTGGGGCCTTTGGAAAGTGGTTAGAACTAGATGAGGTCACGGGGACTCCACTCTCCTGAATGGGATTAGTGCCCCTATGAGAGTCTCCTAAGAGCTTGCTTCTCCTCTCTGCTCTCCTCCCTGTGAGGATACGAGAAACTGGCAGTCTGCAGCCTGGAAAAGCACTCCCTCCAAAACAGAACCATGCTGGCACCCTGATCTCTGACTCCCAGCCTCCAGAGCTTAAGTAAATTTCTGTGGTTTATGAGCCACCCAGTCTGTGGTACCTTGTTCGAACAGCCCCAGCTGATTAAGATAGTCCTGGAAATTAAAATATATGCATGCCTTAGCCTCAGGTTTAGACTTCTCCCCACCTGAATATTTATATCCCAAGGCCCAGCCCTAGAGACCTTCAGTTCTGATTTTTCATTGAGAAATGGTCCTTTCACAGTGCATTTGCCACTCAGAACAGTTTTGATTTTTCCAAGTATTTTCCTAAAATAGACAATAGACTTTTCCAGCCTTTTATACTGGTTTGGATTGTTTTTTGTAGCAACTATGTTCTCTTATGATTAATTACCAAAAAAGTTTAGATTAATATTAGCAATGCATGCATTCATACCAAGTTGCTTCAGTTGTGTCTGACTCTTGCAACCCTATGGACGGTAGCCTTCCGGGCTCCTCTGTCCATGGGGATTCTCCAGGAAAGAATAATGGAGTGGGGTACCATGCCCTCCTCCAGGGGAT
Source organism: Cervus elaphus (assembly GCF_910594005.1). NCBI lineage: Eukaryota > Metazoa > Chordata > Mammalia > Artiodactyla > Cervidae > Cervus > Cervus elaphus. Next base: position 36,970,439 of record NC_057828.1, on the reverse strand, counting down.
CTTCCCTACCCAGGCATTGAACCTGTGTCTCTTATGTCTCCTGCATTGGCGAGTGGCTTCTTTACCACTAGCGCCACCTGGGAAGCCCAATATTAGTAATAGAAAATACAATTTATAGGATAAGCTAAGGCAGGCTAGAGATCTTTTGTAGATGGATACATTATTTGGGGAATTTGAAATAGAGGAGAGGAAAAAATGTGAGGAGTTTATGGTCTACGGTGACTAAGTGGGAAGTTAACAGTAAGGGAGTGATCAAAAAAGAGAGATGTGGCCACTGCCATGTGGAGATCAACTTTAGATACAGACTAGAAGTGAAATATTTTGTGCAATGTCCTTCTTTAGTTTCCTCCTTCAGATTTCCATAGAGCATTTCCAATACCTTGACAACACATTGAAAATTAGGGAGTGGAGTTGAGAGGTGGGCAGTCAAGATGGGACAGCTGTTAAAACTTTGCATGGACTTCCCTGGAGGTCCAGTGGCTAGGAATCTGCCTGTCAATACAGGGGAGGCAGATTAGATACCTGGTGCAGGAAGATCTCACCTGCCCTGGGGCATCTAAGCCTGAATGCTGCAACTCCTGAACCCAAGCTCTAGAGTCCTCAAGCCACGACTACTGAAGCCCAGTTGCCCTAGAGCCTGTGTTCCACAAAAAGAGAAGCCCACGCAATGAGAAGCCCACACACTGCAACTAGGGAGTAGCCCCTGCTCACTGAAACTGGAGAAAGCCTGCATATAGCAAAAAAGACCCAACACAGGCAAAAAAATAAAAAGCTTCGTGTGTGTCAGGTCCTGGAAAGGACAAGGGCAAGTGTAAACGCAAGGAGAGCAGGCATATCTGGGTTACATACACACAGGAGGAATCCTCAAATCACCCTTGCTCATAGACTCAGAGCTCTCCACCCCCATTCTGACTTATATGCTTCCTAATTTATTTCACTTTAAACAGGAAATAAGAAGTGGTAGCACAAAGGATCCTGATGAGAGTAAAACATAGTCTCAAAAAGGGAGTGTCCATCATCTTTACTCCCCATTAGTGCCGCTGGCACCTCCAGAACCCCAAAGCAGATTCCCTGGGCTGACCTCTGAAAAGCTCTTTGTTCTAACTTAATAAGTAGGACAGCCCGATAAAGCCATAGGTAAGTTGGTTAGGAAAGCCACAAATCAAATCATCCTCACAGAAAGGTGCAAAGCTAACTACTCCAGAAGAAAATGAGGTTTGGGGGTCTTTAGGGGACAGGCGTTATTTCTGTTTGGTTTTCTAGAGTCGCTGAGTCAACTACCCAGAGGCACTTGAACAGGGTTCTCATTTTGTGTCCAGAGTACTCAGACTCTCAGCAAGAGATGTATAAACTACCACACATGCTTCTGCATGATTCTGAGCCACCACGTCCAGAGCATATTTTTCATTTCCACTCACTTCTTAATAGCCACATCCTCAGAGAAACCTCCATGGCACACCAGTATGGCCCTTGCTTTTAGACTTTAAAATCAATAGCTACCAACCACATGACAGGCACGATGTTGGGCATCTGACAGTCTTCTTTACTTCTCATAGCACCTTAAATTGCCTAAACGGATACCCTCCCCTTATGCAGATGAGTTTTGCCCAGTGGTACCAGGGAGTAAGTGGCCAGGGAGGACGCAACCTCAGATCTGTCTGAACCCAAAGCCCATGCTATTTCACTATACATTATGAGTTAAGAAAAAGATTGTCTTGTCAGTGCCCCTGACTCCACCTCCTAGATGGGGAGAGAGAGGAAAGAAAGAAAGAAAAAGAGAGGAAGTAGAGGTTGGAGGGAGGGAGAGGAAGGAAAGAAAGAAAGAAAGAAAATTGAGAGAGAAAACAGGATGTGAGGGCGATCTGGTTGTGACATCTGTCACCCCATTGATCGCCAGGGTTGATTCGGCTGATCTGGCTGGCTAGGCGGGTGTCCCCTTCCCCCCCCCCCCACTGCTCCACATGCGTCCCTCCTGAAGCTGCGCACTCACAGAGGACGGCCATCCCCAATAGAGGAGGACCGGTCTTCGGTCAAGGGTATACAAGTAGTTGCGCTCCCCTGCTAGAACCTCCAAACAAGCTCTCAAAATTGAGAGAGAAAACACCTCCAAGGGAGTTTTAAAAAAATAGTGTCTCCAATAAGGAAAAAATTAGAGCTGAGAGTCTTGTACTAGGTAAGGGGAAGCGCTTTCTAAGATTCATTACTCCCCTATGGCAAAGGGGTGTTCAACGGCATTAATCACATGAGCTTAGCATCATTTCAGCCTTGTTTTTAGCCCAGGCCTAACTGAAGGCTAATAGTAGTAAGCAGTTATAATACAAAGACCAAAGATTTGGAGTCCGAGCTGGATTCAGATCCATGCTCCAGCACTTCATGCACGGTAGTGCCTGGGCAGATTACTCAGTCTCTTTGAGAGTCAGGTAACCTTTTAAAAATGTTATCTACATCATAAGAGTGTTGCTGGTACACAATGAAGTCTTATTTTGTATGAAGCACCCCACATACAGCGAGGAACATAGTATGTCTCCATATGTATTTTTTTCCTCCACCATTTTTCTTCACAGGATGAAATAAGAAATGATATGCCTTCTGGGAAACTTCAGTCTGGGAAACCTGAGGTGTTTTGCTTTCTGGATATACTGCCTTACTCCTGGCAAACCTGTACTGATTAAACGTTTCACAGAGGAGGAAAAATCTAACTTGGAAGGGGTAATCAAGACTTCCCATACTCTCAAAGGGATAATTTCCTGACTGTGTGTAGAACCAATAAAACTCTATCCTGAAGACAAAAGTTAGTTTATGAAATTGTGTGATGTTTTCCAGAGGAAATGGGAAATTTCACAGAGCCTGCTGGGTGTCACAGCTGTGCAGTGGTGCCACGCAACCCAGAATTTGTGTTATCGAAGAATAGCAGGATTTTCTGCTAAAGAAATATGATCTGATTTAAATTCTTAAAATATGTGCATAGTAATCATTCATAGTACTTAAAATCACTGCAGGTATCTGACTCCAGCAAAAGCTCCTTCTTCCCGCTGTACTGTGAAAACCATAGGAGCCTCTTTCTTCTGTTCTGGCTCTGTTTCTCCTCTGAGCTCAGGTCCTCCTGTTTTGTCTCCATATCGTAGTTGATATCTCCTCCCACTTTCTATTCTTTTCTCTACCTTAATCCACATCTTTTCTTTCCTTGTGAATATCATACTCAGTGTTCCTCTTTCCTGTGGAAATTGTTACTCTTGCCACCAGAAACAATGTGCTCCCTGAATATGTATGTGAGAGCTCAATCGCTTCAGTCATGCCTGACCCTTGGAGACTTCATGGACTGTAGCCCGTCAGGCTCCTCTGTCCATTGCATTCTCTAGGCAAGAATACTACAGTGGTTTGCTATGCCCTCCTCCAGGGGATCTTCCCGACCCAGGGATCGAACTCACATCTCCTGCATGTCCTGCATTGCAGGTGGATTCTTACCCACTGAGCCACCACCACAGGAAACAATGTGCTCAGTGAGTAACCTCTTCCAAGTAGGCTTATATTCAGCTCCCTATTCCCCACGATCTCTTTCTGCCTCTAGCACCTTAACTTACAAGATGACTCTCCAAGATAATGAGGAGAATCTGGTGTTCTGGAGCTGAACTGGACTTTCTCTCTGTGAAAAGTTGGGTAGCCATCTGAGGTTTAAATGCCAGTTGCCGGTTTGAAAGTCTCAGGTGATAAGCCTGGAGGCAGCGTACCTGTCAAAAATATTTGCTGGCACACAGCCACTAAGAAAAGATACCTCCAAGCACAACCTCTGCCATGGAACAGACCTCAGCACATATGTAGGACAGGTGATCCACCTTCACCCCTGGCCTTACAGATTGGACTAGGGGCAGGCACTTTATCCATGGACAGCCAGTTCGTGGGTTGACCACCACGCTCCAAAAGGAGACCTGACCAAATGATAGTCATTCTCCAAGAAGTTTGAGTAAGAAAAAGAAAAATCAGTGAAGTAGCCTTAGGAGATAAAGTGAAAGTTTTTTTTTTTTTTGGAGGGGGGGCGGCGGAGAGGGAATAAGTAAAAGCAGAATCTTCTCCTGACCCAGAAAGCTTCTTCACAAATTGCTAGAGAAAGAAAAAACTTTTGCTCATGAATAAGCATTAAACCAGGAGGTGATGAGCACCACAGGCAATCTGCTCAGAGACTGCAAAGACAGAAAGAAACCCCATCATTTTACATAGCCAAGCAGACACAACCAGATATGTGCATGTGCTCAAAATAAACAATCACTAGTCTTCAATACAAGAACTTGACAGGACCATTTGTCACTCGCAATTCCTTCTAACTTTACTTGGTAGTTGGGTCAACCATCTGTGTTAGCCAATTGGCTTTATCCAAAGGAAAATAAAGCCTGGAGGTAGTTTAACAACCCAACGAAAACTTCTGCCCTGCTGCAGAAACTAGAAGGCAAGGTCACTAGCTTCTCTGATGGTTGCATTTCAGAAAGATGGCTCCTGGGTCTTTAAGAAAGACATACCTCATAATAAAGCTGACCTAAGACCTATCTAGCATTCAAAAGGATTTATATACATTTCAGAGAAGAGAAAGCATTTATAATTAGATATTTTCTACAGTAAATGCTCAAAGAAAAAGGAGGAGAGGGAAATCTCTTTCCTTATATCTTTGTGTGTGTCCTTACAAAGACTGTGATGTAGAGGTAGTCTGGGGTGGGTTGGCGGAGGGTGTCATTGTGGACCTGTGTGAGCCAAAGTGATGTGGTAACAGAAAAATGAGTAAGCAGATGCTCTGAAGTAGATAGAAGACACCTTCTTCAATATTCATATTTATATCAATATCTATAATTGAGAGTTCGTAGAGATAAGAGAGGGCTTTGGCTTCCCAGGTAGTGCTAGTGGTAAAGAACTTGCCTGCCAATGCAGGTAAACCTAAGAGATGTGGTATCGATCCCCGGGTTGGGAAGATCCCCTAGAGAAGAGCATGACAACCCACTCCAATATTCTTGTCTGGAGAATCCCATGGACAGAGGAGCCTCGTGGGCTACAGTCCATGGAGTTGTGAAAGAGTCAGACACGACTAAAATGACTTAGCACATGTGCACGCGCGCGCACACACACACACACACAGATAAGAGAAACAGATGTGTGGCATGTAGCTAGACTACCTGAGTGAATCCACTATTTTTTGCTGTTGCAGCTGCCTTTCATCCAGAACTACCATTTTCCTGAGGCCAACTGTCCAGGTTCCCCTGCATTCTCCTGCATATATGCCATTACAATAACCACCACACTCTTCCTCCGTACACATGCCATTACTAGAAGTAGCATGAGAGAGTCTTTGTTTCTTGGGTTAAAAGTGCTTGCTTAAAATATACAACTAGTAAGAACCTACTGTATATCACAGGGAATTCTACTCAATACTCTGTATTGCCATATGAGAAAAGAATCTAAAATAAGTTATACATATGTATATATATAACTGATACTCTTTGCTGGGTAGCAGAAACTAACATAACATTGCAAATTAACTACACTCCAATCAAATTTTTTTAAAAAAACATGATAGAAAGATTTTTTTCCTGAGGAACTATCCTGGGACTCTTGGGTGCAGAACAGTCTATTATCTGGATACAATTCACTCCTCTTAGGAAAACTTGACATCTGAAGCATGTGAAAGTCGTTCTATGAATTCAGTCAGTCAGACAACTCTAGCCAAGGGTCCACAAGGCTTTGTGGATATGTAAATTAATGCCCTCAAGTGAATGGAGGATCAGAAGCACTGGAGCTCTGGTCTGTGAAAGGCAAACCTTTGGTTTCCTTGAATGTAACAACTCTCCCTTGGCAGGAATCTAACAGAATCAGCCTTTGTGCAAAATATTTACAGAGCAAGATATGCACCTGTTTGTTCATTGTTTTGCTTATTCATTAAATCAATTAACAGTTAAAGGTTGAAGAAGGGTTCTGTGAATGGGAGATACAACAGACCAGGGCACTGTGTCAAGTTGGTTACATTCCAGCTGGAGACCAAAGAGCACAGAAGCAGGTGAAGATATTGTATCAGGGCCACAGTTGAGGGATGTGTAAAGCACAAAGAGTTGGTACTACAGAGAGTTTAAATAGGTGGTCAGGAGGATCATACATATTTTATTATCATTCTGGTATTTCTGTTATATCTGCCTTGTATTATAATTTGATGAGAGTGGATTGTTATTTTTAAAAAACGGCTAAAGCTGGGAAGTTTTCTAGCGATTCTTAGGGGTAAAGGTTTGAGGTCCTTGGAATGAGAAGCTTGATAAAACAATTGCTCCCCTCATTGGCTTTCCAGAGTCCTGAGCTTCAGGATTCATATTCCTGCTCCTGAGTTTGTACGGTGAGCCCTGGAGACTTTTGTCCAGGATCCTTGCTGACAAGACACAGCTTATTTAGGCTCATACTCCCTCTGGGAAAAGACACGACTCTAGGCTTCTCAGGCTTCTCATTCTATCTCACTCCACATCCAGGGACTAATTCACTCTGGCCACTTGGCAATGAGAGCTCTGACAAAGCAGATCTTGTATGCTGAGGACACCTGCAAAACTAAGCCCAATTGCATTGTTTTGAATGTGTAGATGGCTAGAGCAAGAGTGTGTATTGTTCATATTAAAATGAACTCACAGAATCACTGGAAGTTAGCAAAAAGCACTCAAGTAAAGTGATGAATATTAAATTGAGGCATGCTCATCCCCAAATAAGAGTACAGTCCGTGATATACAAGCTCTACTCCCCACCCCACCCCCAAAATAAATCTATGTTGAACCATGCCAAAGAGGCAGTCCTCCATGGCATCAAGTAATAAAAACAGATATTCTCTATCAAGAGAAATGGGCTTGAAGTGGACTTGGACCCAGTTCATTCAAACAACTACAGTAGTTAGAGTGCTAACATCTCTCGCCCTTTTTAGGGTCTGAGGAGGGTTCTCTTCTGAGACAGGTGGGTCTTTCTGTGTATATGTATGGATGAGGGGAAGGTGAGGGAGGTGGTAATTGTAGGCTTCTAGCTGAGCACACATCACAGAATATCACGATCAGAGGCAGATCAAGAGGCAGTGGATGACTGGGAAGGCATGTGGAGTTAGAAGACGAGAGTTGAGACTCGAATGTCTTTTCCTGGATTGTTTGATGGGCACCTTACCAAGACACAGTGGGCCTTAGTTATTTCATCCACACAGTCCATATAGAGTTCGGTTCAGTTCAGTTACTCAGTCGTGTCCGACTCTTTGCGACCCCATGAACCACAGCTCGCCAGGCCACTCTGTCCATCACCAACTGCCAGAGTCTACCCAAACCCATGTCCATTGAGTTGGTGATGCCGTCCAATCATTTCATTTTCTGTTGTCACCTTCTCCTCGTGCCCTCAATCTTTCCCAGCATCAGGGTCTTTTCAAATGAGTCAGCTCTTCACATCAGGTGACCAAAGTATTGGAGTTTCAGCTTCAACATCAGTCCTTCCAATGAATATTCAGGACTGATTTCCTTTAGGATGGACTGGTTGGATCTCCTTGTAGTCCAAGGGATTCTCAAGAGTCTTCTCAAACACCACAGTTCAAAGGCCTCAATTCTTTGGCACAGCTTTCTTTATGGTCCAACTCTCTCCTCCATACATGACTACTGGTAAAACCATAGCCTTGACTAGATGGACCTTTGTTGACAAAGTAATGTCTCTGCTCTTTAATATGCTATCTAGGTTGGTCATAACTTTCCTTCCAAGGAGTAAGAGTCTTTTAATTTCATGGCTGCAATCACCATCTTCAGTGATTTTGGAGCCCCCCAAAATAAAGTCAGCCACTGTTGCTACTGTTTCCCCATCTATTTGCCATGAAGTGATGGGACCAGATGCCATGATCTTTGTTTTCTGAATGTTGAGCTTTAAGCCAACTTTTTCACTCTTCTCCTTCAGTTTCATCAAGAGGCTCTTTAGTTCTTCTTCACTTTCTGCCATAAGGGTGGTGTCATCTGCATATCTGAGGTTATTGATATTTCTCCCAGCAATCTGGATTCAGCTGTGCTTCCTCCAGCCCAGCGTTTCTCATGATGTACTCTGCATATAAGTTAAATAAGCAGGGTGACAATATACAGCCTTGATGTACTCCTTTTCTTATTTGGAACCAGTCTATTGTTCCATGTCCAGTTCTAACTGTTGCTTCCTGACCTGCATACAGGTTTCTCAAGAAGCAGGTCAGGTGGTCTGATATTCCCATCTCCTTCGGAATTTTCCACAGTTTATTGTGATCCACACAGTCAAGGCTTTGGCATAGTCAATAAAGCAAAAATAGATGTTTTCTGAAACTCTCTTGCTTTTTTGATGATCCAGTGGATGTTGGCAATTTGATAGAGTAATTATCTAGAAAAGTGGATTAATCAAGATTACATTCTGAGGTGTACAAGACATTCTATTAGGGTATAAGGAGAACCTAGAACTTCTATTTGCATGTATCTTTATCTTAGTCTCTTTTAAACTGTCTATTTTGTGTGTTTTTAATGCACACTGTCACAAACTAGTACATGTGCTCAGTAAATCAGTCATGTTTGACCCTTTGTGATCCCAGGGACTGTAGCACATCAGGCTCCTCAGTCCATGGGATTTCCCAGGCAAGAATACTGGAGTGGGTTGCCATTTCCTTCTCCAGGGGATCTTCCCAACCCAGGGGTAGAACTCACGTGTCCTGCCTCTCTTTGCATTGGCAGGTGGATTTTTTTTTTTTTTTTACCACTGAGCCACCTGGGAAGCCCCCATAGTAGTACATAGATAAGTTTAAAGTTACATGGCCAAACTTGCATGAACGCTGATGATTTAGAATGCCGTGAGTCAGAAAAACTTGGAGTTAGAAAAGGGAGAATCTTCACTTGGCCACTTTCTAGTTGCCTGACCCTAGGCAATTTCCTTAGTTTTTCTGAGCCTAACTTCCAATCTGTGTATTACCAGGATAATAATAGCACTTACGTCATAAGATTGTTGTGAGGATTAAAGGAGTGCTTAGCATGGTGCCTGGCAAGAAATGTGTGAAATAGATAATAGCTCTTATTACTCATCAACAAAATGGAGATAATTTCTTTCTTGCCAAATTGTTGTGAAATTTAATGACATGGTATATTTAAAAGTGCTCTGTAAAGCTTAAATTCTAGAGAACTGTAAGGTAATGTTTTTAATGCTTATTGAATGCTGGAATTTTAATTCTGTCAAGTGCCAGAGTCTGAGGCCATATCAGTTTAATCCTTCTTTTATGGGATATCTAAATTTTCTTCATATCTTGGAGTTATCATAGGAAAGCCTGGGAGAAGGTGCTCATAGGATTGGTACCCTGAGATTTTTCTCTATAAACAGAGAATTTGGGCATTACTTAACCTCAGATATGCAGATGACACCACCTTTTTGGAAGAAAGCAAAGAGAAACTAAAGAGCCTCTTGATGAAAGTGAAAGCAGAGAGTGAAAAAGCTGGCTTAAAACTCAACATTCAAAAAATGAAGATCATGGCATCCTGTCCCATCACTTCATGGCAACTAGATGGGGAACAATGGAAAAAGTGGCAAACTTTATTTTCTTGGGCTTCAAAATCCCTGCAGATGGTGACTGCAGCCATGAAATCAAAAGACATTTGCTCCTTGGAAGAAAAGTTATGACCAACCTAGATAGCATATTAAAAAACAGAGACATTACATTCCCAAAAAAGGTCCATCTAGTCAAAGCTATGGTTTTTCCAGTAGTCATGTATGGAGGAGAGAGTTAGACCATAAAGAAAACTGTGCCAAAGAATTGAGGCCTTTGAACTGTGGTGTTTGAGAAGACTCTTGAGAATCCCTTGGACTACAAGGAGATCCAACCAGTCCATCCTAAAGGAAATCAGTCCTGAATATTCATTGGAAGGACTGAGGTTGAAGCTGAAACTCCAATACTTTGGCCACCTGATGTGAAGAACTGACTTATTGGAAAAGACCCTGATGCTGGGACAGATTGGAGGCAGGAGGAGAAGGGGACGACAGAGGATCAGATGGCTGGATGGCATCACCAACTCAATGGACATGAGTTTGAGCAAGCTCCGGGAGTTGGTGATGGACAGGGAAGCCTGGTGTGCTGCAGTCCATGGGGTCTTAAAGAGTCAGACATGACTAAGCCACTGAACTGAACTGAACTAGGTGGCTGGGTGTGGCCTCTCTAAAGCCATTCTTCTATGTCCATCCTTTAAATGTTAGAATTTTGTAGATAAAACCAATATGGCCCTATTGTCCCCCAAAGTTCTTATCTCTTAAAAATTAGGGTGCGAATTTGAGGTGCTTTGTTCATATAAAGCAGTGCTTTAGAAAACACAAGATTTATGTATTTAATAAAATCTATAGAATCCTGGGCATCACTGCCAAAGAGGATTTAGGAAACAGTTAGCTCCCTGAGTAAGCTATTTAAAATGAAGAAAGCATAAGCAACTTAACTCCCACTCTTGGGAGGGGTAGTTAAAAATTTATAATTGAAATCATTGCTGATTTAGCTCTAATAATATCATATCACTCTGGTTGGCAGAGCAATGAAAAAAATCAGACATTTATTTTGACTTTCTCCATTGAATTACCTTTTAATTTCTTTCAATGACCCAAAGGAAAGGTAGCAAAGTGAGATTCAAGAATCTGTGAGCTGGATGGCAGATGGAGACCCATTGCCTCTCTAAGTCCTGCACTGCATGTGGTAGAAGGAAGGCCGGCTGAGCGGTGGCTCCACAGCTGCTATTTTACAGTCATGAAAATGGTGCAAAGCCTCACCGGGACCAAACTCCTATGGATTAACAGTGTGGAGCTTTACCTGAGCCCAGTGATCCTGGACAACAATGATGGGCAATAATCCTCCCCCGTTTTGTGTTTTAGGAGACAGCTGGCTGCAGAAAGCCCTCTGCCCCATGTGACTCAGACAGGACTCATGGGTGGCTCCTGTGTACCCATGGCAAGGCAGACAAAAGTTCTCCGTGTTCTGATTCTCTAACTCATGAATGATTAGCTGAATCGTTGGTCCCCACTGACCAATCTGAAAACTGTCCACTAACTTAACTCATTTAAATTTTACCAGGCTTCTTTCCCTCCCCCAGGTGGCAGAAGCTTGTCTTGTCCATAAGCTTAAGTTAGCTTGCTGCTAAGTTAGCTTAAGCAAGCACTAAAATGCAGAATATCTTCCCCTTAAAGGCCCTTTCCTGTTTGAAGTGCCTGTTCACATCACCTACTCATTCCACTCCTGCATACACAGTTCTCTTTAAACTTCATTAGTCTTCCTTAAAAGAGAAAAAACCTTTTCTACCTGAACTTTGAGACACTTGTACATGTTATGCCTTCTCCCTACTATGATGGCATCTGGTCCCATCACGTCATGGCAGATAGATGGGAAAACAGTGAAAACAGTGACAGACTTTATTTTCGGGGGCTCCAAAATCACTGCAGATGGTGACTGCATCCATGAAACTAAAAGACACTTGCTCCTTGGAAGAAAAGTTTTGATCAACCTAGGCAGCATATTAAAAGGCAGAGACGTTACTTTGCTGACAAAGGTCCGTCTAGTCAAGGCTATGGTTTTTCCGGTAGTCATGTATGGATGTGAGAGTTGGACTATAAAGAAAACTGAGCACTGAAGAACTGATGCTTTTGAACTGTGGTGTTGGAGAAGACTCTTGAGAGTCCCTTGGATAGTAAGGAGATCCAGCCCGTCCATCCTAAAGGAAATCAGTCCTGAATATTCATTGGAAGGACTGATGCCGAAGCTGAAACTCCAACACTTTGGCCACCTGATGTGAAGAACTGACTCATTGGAAAAGACCCTGATGCTGGGACAGATTGAAGGCAGGAGGAGAAGGGGATGACAGAGGATGAGATGGTTGGATGGCATCACCGACTCGATGGACATGAGTTTGAGCAAGCTCAGGGAGTTGGTGATGGACAGGAAAGCCTGGCGTGCTGCAGTCCGTGGGTCACAAAGAGTCGGACGTGACTGAGCAACTGAACTGAACTACAATAGACACCCTCCCACTGTTGTAATAGTCCTCCAACTCCATTGCAATGGTCTCTCTACCCCTATTGCAATGATCCTTATAAATAGTTTTTCCATATCTGCTTTTTATTTGACAGGAGAAAACTAGATTTTCTCTTCTACCGCTAGTCTTTTAAATGTGCTTTTTCTTGTTTGCATCTAGTAAACAAATATATATATGTATCTAGATATATAAATCTATAGCTACATATATTGAGTTCATTCTTGATGCTACAGATAAAGACAACAAACTCCTTCTCTCGTGCCTATTGGAGTGGTTGAGAGACAGATAAGAAAAAACACACATTAAATGATATGAAGTGTTTTGGAGATAAAACTAGGTAAGTGAGAGAATGTCTTGCTTGGAGATGAGTCAAAACTGTATCTATAGTGTGTGTGTGTGTGTGTGCTCAGTCGTGTCGGATTTTTTGCGATCCCAGGGACTGTAGCCCACCAGGTTCCTCTGACCATGGGATTTCCCAGCCAGAAATACTGGAGTGCCATTTCCTACTCTAGGGGATCTTCCTGACCCAGGGATCAAATTCCTGTCCCTTGTGTCTCCTGCTTGGCAGACAGATTCTTTACTGCTGTGCCACTTGGGAAGCCCTTTATATCTGCGGTTGTCAGATAAAATTTCACATATACAAATAGTCCTAAGAGAAATGAGAAAAAGGGCTAACAAGCAAAGATCCTGAGATGAGCGGACAAACATTTTAAAAGAACTACTCTGGGTTCTAAGTGGCGAACAGGCTGGGGAGAGGGCAATGATAGAAGCATGGAGGACATCTAGGAATCTACGGCAAAAATACCTGCATTAGAAGCTGGTGGGCTGAACAAAGGTGGTGATGACTATGGTTTGGGAAGGCAAGATATGAGGGACTGGAATCAGAACCTGAGTTTGGAGCATGTTATGTTTTAATGTTTATTACTCATAAATGGAAAGTTCTAATTGAAAATTATATATTGAATATATCGATATGAGTCATGATTTCAGGAGAGAGATCTTTACAGATCTTGATATCTATGAAAGGAATATTATTAATTTAAATAATTAAGACAATGATTTAAGTCAAATGATTATTTTACTATTTAGTGTATTTAAGTCAAATACACTCATTTAGCTGTATTTACTCAATCTATCTACTTTGCTTAATATGCTAAGTATGTTTTTGCCTCAAGCCTTTGTCCTTTCTTTTGTCTGTCTACCAGGGTTACTCAAAGTGCAACAAGATAAAAAGCCAGAGATAATGAGCCAGGGTGCAAACTGACACACTGCTTTCTTCATCAAGAATGTCTTACAATATGAAAGAAAAATGTTAGCAGGACTGAAAAGCGTTTCGTGACGTAGTTGGTTTGCATTCTAGGATTTTCTCCTTGTCTTACCATCAATCAGAAATAGACATTTCATATACCATGCTGTTCTAGACCACTGAAGTACCCCCAAATAACTACTCCATGGCTCCTCATTTCATTCAGGTCCTGGAACAAATGTCACTTCCTCAGAGAAACCTTCTCCTCTATAATGCTGCTTCTCTCACTGTCCCCTTTTTCCTTGCTTTAGTTCCTATGTAGCATTTATCATTATTTCACTTTATATTATGTAATTATTTGTTTAGATTGTGTCCCCCCTACAAAGCAAGCTCAAGTAGGACATGAGCTTTGTTTTATTCAGTTGTATCTCCTGTGCCTAGGAAATTACCTGGCTGGCACATACAGGGTTGCATAAAAAGGAAAATCAATGAATAGGAATATAATAAACACATCAATATCCTTGCTTTCCTATATTGTATAATAAATCTTTGCACTTCTTTTTTAATGTTCATTTTCCTTATTTTAGGTATATTCCTTGTAAACGATATTGTTGGGGAGGGGAAATTTTCCACCTCTACTTCCCTTGAGTTCTTGTGGCTGGATTAGCCATAAAATTGACACAAGACAGATTAGCTGCAGAAAAAAAGAAATCGTTTTTCTTATTTTTTTAAATTGATTTTTATTGGCTTACAGTTGCTTTACAATGCTGTTTTAGTTTCTGCTGTTTAGCAAAGTGAATCAGCCTTTCATAAACATATACCCCCTCTTTTCAGGATTTCTTTTCCATTTAGGTCATCACAGAGCACTGAGGAGCGTTTACTGTTATCAGGTAGCAGGTTCTCAGTTATCTACTTTATACACAGTATTATATGTATATGTCAGTCCCAACCTCGCAATTCATCACACCCGCTTTTTCCCCCTTGGTAACCATCACTTTGTTCCCTACATCTGTGTCTGTTTCTGCTTTGCATATTAGTTCATCGCTAACATTCTTCTAGATTCCACATACCAGCGATATTATGCAGTATTTGTTTTTCTCTTTCTGACTTACTTCACTCTGTATGACAATCTCTAGGTCCATCCACATCTCTGCAAACGGCACTGTTTCATTCCTTTATATGGCTGAGTAATATTCTATTGTATATATGAACCACATCTTCTTTATCCATCCTCTGTTGATGGATATTTAGATTGCTTCCATGTCTTAGCTATTTTAAATAGTGCTGCAAAGAATATCGCAGGCATACATCCTTTCAAAATATGGTTTTCTCCAGACAGATGGCTAGGTGTGGGATTGCTGGGTCATATGGTAAGTCTAATTTTAGTTTTTTCAGGAACTTCCATACTATTCTCCATAGTGGCTGTACCAATTTATATTTCCACCAATAGTGCAGGAGGGTTCCCTTTTCTTCACACCCTCTCCAGCATGTATTATTTGTAGATTTTTTTATGACGGATGTGAAGTGATACCTCATTGTAGTTTTGGTTTGCATTTCTCTAATAATGAGCGATGTTGAACATCTTTTCACGTGTTTGTTGGCCGTCTGTATGTCTTCTTTGGAGAAATGTCTGTTTATGTCTTTGGCCCGTTCGACTCCAGCCAGAAAGGGATAAGGCAGCCACAACTGGGGAGCCCATACTCACTCTGATGGGATCCCCCTCTAGTGCCCTTGGATGCAGGGGGTGGCAGGAAGCTGAGTCAGATTGGGGTGTGCTCGCTCTAGTGGGAGTCTCTCCTAGTGGCTGCAGAGGCAAGGGCTGGCATATGGGGAGAGAGTCCATGATGGTGGCCCCACCTTTTGCATGCCTTTCAATAGTGGTGCCTCATTTCCAAGGCAAATCTGTTTCCTTCAGGATCATTCCCGGCTAGGGAACTCCTCACTTCTGTCCCTCCGGCCATCTCTGTGAAACCAACAGCAGCCCTCTCCCCGGTCCACTCTCCACACTTTAGCATCCTGCTCCCTCCAGCATGGGCAAGACACTTACCTCAGCCTGGGGTGCCCAGTGCCAACTCCCCAGGAGGCTTTGGCAGAGGTGGTGCATGGGTCCCTGGAGCTTGTGTGAGCCAGAGAGGACTTGGCTTAAGGGGCAGGTGGGCCCGCTCAGACGAGCAACCCTCCCAGTGCCCACGGAGGCAGGGACCTGTGGGTGGGGAGGGGGGTTGCAATGGCCATCCCACCCCTTCCATGCCACTCAATAGCTGCACCTTTCTTCTATGGTGACCAACGTTTCACCCACAAACTTTCCTGGTCATGGAGCTCCTTACTCCTGTCCCTTCAGGCTGTCTCTTCACATCCAACAGCTGTCCTCTCCCAGAGTTCACTCTCCAAACCCCATTTTCCAGCACGCAGCCCCCCTCCACACCAGGAGACACATGTCTCAGGCTGGGGTGCATGGGGCTGCCACATGGACCGTGAGCGCAGATCTTACTCTGTCCTGCCTTCCACTGACCAGTTGCTGTGTTCCCCTCTGATCTCCCAAAGCTCCCTCTCTGTCCCAGCTGATTTTCCCACTGTGAGGGGGCTTCTCTGACTGCAGGAACCTCACCTCACCTTCAGCTCCCCTCAGGGGTGCTGGTCCCTTCTCATTTCTTCTTCTTCTTTTTTTTTTTTTCTTTCTTTAGTCCTACCCATTTGTGTGGGGATTTTTCTTGTCCTTTTAGGTGTCCAAGATCCTCCAATAATATTCAGCAGGTACTCTGTGAGATTTGTTCCACTTGTAGATATATTCTTGATGTATTTGTGAAGAGAGGTGAATTCCATGTCCTTTTATTCCGCCATCTTGACTCCAGAAATAAATTTTAATTCATGTACTTAGAGGTCCCATAGAAATAGGACCACAGGGGCTTTCCTGGTAGTTCAGTGGATAAGAATCCACCTGCCAATGCAGGAGACATGAGTTTGAACCCTAATCCAGGAAGATCCCAAATGCCAGGAAACAACTAAGCCCCTGCACCCACTATTGAACTTGTTCTCTAGAGCTCAGGAGCCACAACTACTAGGTCCCTAGAGCCGATGTCTGCAACAAGAGAAGCTTCTGCAGTGATAAGCCTGTGCACGGGACTAAAGAGTCGTCACCACTCACCGCAACTAGAGAAAAAGCCCTTACCGCAACAAAGACCCAGGACAGCCAAAAATAAATAAAAATAAATTAAAAAAAAAAAAGAAATAGGACCTCAGAAGTGACCAAAGTAGGCAGGTTTTATACTTTTTAAACAAAAAAACAATGCATGTGTGAGGAATTGATAGGACAAAGAAAGTTAGGGTTTGGGTGCTCAACTGGTGAAGAATCTAAACAGAGTTTGGACTTGGGGTAGTAACTTGAAGTAACAAGGTTTGTTTGTACGGACTTCTTAGCCTGAACTTCCTAACTTTAGTGATGTGTGTCCTACCTCCTGAAGCAGGGAGCATACCTTTCACTTGGGAGATTTATTTCATGCTTTACAGGGAAACAAAGGAGAGTCAGTGTCCCCCTTGTTTTGGCCACTAAGTAAGTTTAATTCAGAATAACCAATGTGCCATTGAGGCACATTTTGGTGTGACCTCCTCTGGGCTCCAACAATATATATTAGGGATTTCGGGTTGTTTTGTTTTTCTTTTAAACCGATCTGAAGTTTTTACTCTTTAATCGGGGATTTTAATCCATTTACATTTTCAAACATATTGATATGCTTAACATATCAAATATCATACTTTCTTTCATTTCAAAAATTTCTATTCTCTTCTTGAGTTTTCCTATTCAGCTATATGAACTGTGTTTGAAAAGTTATCTTCCCCCAAAGTGTTCTGTACCTTTCTCTAATTCTTACATAAGGCAAGAAAGACTAACTTGATTTCTCCCAGCCTCCCTATCATTTATTATTATTAATTGTTAACTTTTTCTTTTCCTATGCCCTCTCCTAACCACCTTAGGTTTTCAATATATAATTTTTTCACCTCCATATAATCTTTCTGTTCTAAAGTTGACTTCACTTCACAAATACTTACGATAAAATCATATGTATACAATGAACTAACAATTTCACTAGAAGTTAGAATTTCCTTCTCAATCAGGCAGAAAATCCACTTCAGAAGAAGGCAATGGATGTAATTATTTTTGAGTGATCCATTTT
Organism: Cervus elaphus; assembly: GCF_910594005.1. Classification (NCBI taxonomy): domain Eukaryota; kingdom Metazoa; phylum Chordata; class Mammalia; order Artiodactyla; family Cervidae; genus Cervus; species Cervus elaphus. The sequence continues at coordinate 36,952,992 of NC_057828.1, read as the reverse complement.
ATGTGAACTGCAGTGTATTTTCATACATCCTACAATATTTCAGTTAACTCATCTCATTGTGAATTTTTGAGCCAAGCAGAAATAGGATGAATATTTTTTTATCTCATTCCACACATTTTAAAGAAAAGCTTACAGTTATAAACCACTGTCATGATCTAACAATCTAGGGCATGGAAAGGGAACATAAATCATAGATTTTTGCCTAATGAACATTTCTCTATACAATCATTATTGTTTGTTCACTAGAGAGAAGTCTCCTGCCACCTCTCTCCTCATAGTCTCACAAGAGTAAGGAGCAAACCACAGCGGACTTTAGTTTTCTACTTTATAGGCTGATACAAGAATGATCATGTGGACCTTTGAATTTATGGTGGAATACAAGTCCTACTGGTGGGAAAAGGCAAGAAGGAGTTATTGCTTCAGTTCTTGAGCTTTATACTTTGCTAGAAGAATTCTTCTAGGGCTCTGTATTTACTTTCTCTAGTGTATGGATGATATCCATGTCTAGTTTTTAGTTATTTTAAAATATATTTGTATGCTTTGCTGTTAATTTAAATAGTAATTTGGGAGCAGGAATAAAAATGTCTTTTTCTCATGCCACCATCTTGCTCAAAAGCATTTTCTTTGTATTTTGCTCAGTAGCAACCATGTTAGCAAAAGTCGGAGAAATAGTTTAGGTAGCCAGTTTACTAGTTGGTCAGCTAATATTTATTGAATGCTGTTACCAAGTCAATTTTGATTGTTATGAACTCACAAATATAACAATTTCTATACTTATACAAATCTAAGAAGTAATTATTGATATAGATTAGGTGATGAAGAAGAAAGAAGGGAGAAGTAAGTGATCATTTTTTTATTCTGCTTAACCTGTGAAGAGAATGAGAGATGTGAAAAGAGAAATAAGGGCTTTTCTTAAGATCTATTATCCTCCAAACATCTAGATAACCAATAAACACAGAATGTATCGAAGGAGGAAACAGAACAGGCTCCATCTTGAAAGCAGGACTCCATCTTGGGCCAGACTGTGAACTTTGAGCTAAAAGCCCAGTAACTATGGAAACGACATACCAACTGGAAAACCAGACTCCCACCCCGCCATGGAAGAGACCCAGGGCTCGTACCTAGACTCTCCATCACCTAAAAAAATACCCTAATTATCTGTGTAACCAAATAGAATCCTAAATTCTATTATGCTTACTGGGGTATGACCACAGGCCTACTGACAATTGTCCACTGTTAACTACGTAGGCTTAAAGCATATGAATCACGGGTTCAAGACATATGAATCATGGGTTAACTTTGATTGTATCTTTCTTTTCCTTTGTTCTGATTAGTTTAAAAGAATTTGGGGAGGTGAGTTTGAGCATGTACACTTAGGGTATGTAAGATTTTCACAAAACCTGGTCGGGGTCCTTGGCTAAGAGGAGACTCTGCCTTGGGCCTGTCGGTGTAATAAACTACATTCCACTCTCTGCATTGTCCTTCTGAGTGAGTTTGTTTCCCAGAATGCATAGCTACAACAGTATGAAAATAATATCAATAAGCTGAAGAAGTCAAATCTGTATATCTATTCTCAAGTTCTGATTTAAAAACTGTTGGCTTTTAATTTTAATTGTCCTAAACCTTCCCTTCTGATTCCTATTCATTACATTACTCATCTTTCTTTCTGACCAGAACCATCAGGAGACAGGTGCTCAAGGAAATTATCAGCAGTTTTCTGTCACACAGACAGCTTTTGGCTTACAGAAGAGAGTGAAGTGGTTGATTTACATAGATACCTCTGGCCACTTAATTAATAGATTTAAGCACGACTCAAGCAGCTAATGCCCTTGTGGCATTAATTTGAAAGAACAATAGTTCATTACCATAATAAAACAACACTATCATTAACAAATAGTGTATTTATGTTATTAAACCCATGTCAATGCAGGCAAATAGCAAAGATTAGCACCCTTTCTGAATTTGTTAATTTGCTCACAAATCACAACTACAAGAAATATAAAATCCACAATTTCATAGTCATCCCTAAAAGAGGCTCTCTAGCTTTTGATATGAGCTATGACATTTGGGATGTTGTTCACAGACTTGCAGGGAGTGTTTGGAAGGATAGAGTCTGCAGTCTAGAGTGACCTTAGGAAGTGAAGGTAATTTGCACAGTATAGATTTAAATGCAGAAACTTGAGCTGTGGGAGATGCCTGGAGAAGCGGCCTGGGAACAATACTCAGTGACAATGGTGGTGGGGTAGGCAGAAGGATATTGGGAACGCACGGGGTGAGCAAACAGATGGAGAGTTGGAGGGTATCTTGGAGATTTAGCTAATTTCCCTTTACTTCTAAGTATAAATCAGAGGCAAATCAAATCTGAAACGTTTTATTTTCAAAAACTAAAAACTTCTTCATTTTTATTCATATGAAAGCCCAAGGTGGTGCCAAATATATAAAATGTGTGATCGCATACTCCAAGTCCTGTGATTCTGCTGCTGTTTCCTCGCTAAGCTTGGCTACTTCTTGCTCACAACTATTACTAAGTGCATTTTCTATTTGGAAACAACCCAGGTACTTCACAGGGAGAGAAGAACAATTCAATTTCATTTATATCACTCTGTCCCTTTGACTGTCTTGTTCTGCTGATTTCAGAGAGATAGCAGTGAGCAGCAGCTGGAAGCAAGATCAGACACTGATCACGACAGTTAAGAATGCCAAATCCTAGCCAAGAGACCACGAGGGCCAGCGACTAAAGTTTGGGTCCCAGTTCTTGCCTGCCTTGAAAAAAAAATGTTTTTTGAACAGGAGACAGAAGGTAGAGAGAAAAGTAAGGCGTTTATTACAAAAGCAGAGTACATGCATGGGCAGGCTCAGATAAAAGTCGTGCCTTTGGGAAGCATAAGTCATGTATAAGGGGGTGATCTTCTGGGTATTTGTTTTCCTCTGGCCACTCTTGCTTTGTTCTTTGACTCAGGGCCCTCCCTTTTTGAGTGGGAGGTGCCTTTCTACCATATGCGTAGTTAAGGTCTCACTGACCCCAAGGATGAGAAATATGTCTCTTGATCTTTTAACCAAGCAGTATTTAGCCTCCTTGTTCCCCTGCCATTACTGCTATCTCAGAGTATCCACCACATACAAAGGTCAGCTATTTATCCTGTTCCTGTTGTTATTTCTACCTGGAAGTGTAAACAGGAAGCTGGCTGTAAATGTCTAGCCTATCTCACTACCAAGTGACCTAGATTCAAATGTTGAGTTAGCAAGAACGTTAAGGATCTTTTAACTTCTTCCATTTTATAGATGATGAAACCAGGGATCAGAAAAAGTAATGGACGTGGCCACAGTCAATACATAATTCATGACAGCACCAACGTCAGAATCTGGTCTCCTAGATCTTTGAATCAGCTCTCTTTAAGATTAGAAAGAAAATCTAAGAGGCTACAAAGTAATAGCTACCACATTTTACTGAATTTCAAGATCTCAAAAATGTTATGTATCACTGAGAAAAAAACAATTAACCAATTATAATATGCCATCAATTATAAGATATATTCAATTTTAGAGATGTAGCTCTAAAAACTTCTTTAAACAATCTTAGAATTGCTAAATATGGTAATACATTGCTGTTCCCTTCAAATTAGAAACTCATCCAGGTAGTAGTATATGCTATTCTTACTCCCCAGGTGAAAACAAAGCATAGAACCACACTCAACAGCTTCGATTAGTTTTTGTTTTTTTTTTTAACAGCTTCGATTAGTTTTGTTTGTTGCTTTCTCTATAGTAAGTCTTCTCTAGTAAGCTTATTCTATATTAAGTATTCTATAGTATATATATTTGATTCTATAGTATTTGTTTCATAAAAATCCATTTATATTCTGTACACTTTTGCATATTTTTAATTAACTTAGCAAAAAGTACGTTTGCTGTGATTGATAAACCATATTGATAAACAATATATTGATATGTTATTATTAACTGAAGTTCATATTTCCCATTAGAGTTTATTATTTGTGTTGTATAGTTCTGCAGGTTTTGACAAATGCATAGCGTCATGTATGTATCATTATAGCTTCGTACAGAATAGTTTCACTGCTCTAAAATTGTTCATGTTACCTCTGATAACAGCTCATTTTTTGCTGTTTCTGTAGTTTTATCTTTCCCAGAATATCATATGGTATCCAGCCTTTTTAGACTGGTTTTCCTTACTTTCATTTAGCACCTTTCACTAAATGTGCATTTACGTTTCTTCCATGTCTTGTCATGGCTTGATAGCTCATTTCTTTTTATCATTGAATACTATTCCACTGTATGGATACACCAGACTAATTTTTGGAAACTATGAGTAAAGCAGTGCATGTTTATGTGTGGACATAAGGTTTCAACTCGTTTTTGTAAACAACAAACAGAGCAAATTATACAGAACAATTGCTAGTTTTATGTAAGTGTAGCTTTGTAAGAAAGTGTCAAAGTGTCCTCCAAAATGGCTGTACCATTTTGCATTCTCACCAGCAATGAGTGTGAATTCCTGGTGTTCCACATTCTCTCTGGTACTTGGCGTTACCAGGGTTTGATATTTTCACCATTCGAATAGGTGGTAATTGTATCTCATCATTATGATTGCAATTCCCTACTGACAATGATGGGCTTCCCTGGTAGCTCTGCTGGTAAAGAATCTGCCTGCAATGCAGGAGACACCAGTTTGATTTCTAGGTTGGGAAGATCCCCTGGAGGAGGGCAAGGCAACCCACTCCAGTATTTGTGCCTGGAGAATCCTGTGAACAGAGGAGCCTGGTGGACTATAGTCCATGGGGTCGCAAAGAGTCAGACACACACTGAGTGACTAAGCATAGCACAGTGACAATGATGTATGATGTTGGGCATCTTTTCATACACTCATTTTCCATTTGTATATCTTCTTTGTTGAGGATATTCTGCTCAGATTCTTAGCCCGCTTTTTAATTGGGTTGTTTGTTTATTGTTAAATTTTAAAAGTTCTTTGTATATTTTGCTTCTTTAATTTTTCAAAATAAAACATTTTACATAATTCACAAGTAAAATGATCTAAATAATTAACAAATTAAAAAAGCATGAGTAGTTTTCATCCGAAATTTTCATTAGCAATTAAAAGTAACCTCTAAATAAAATAATAAATTTAGTTATATGTGCTGTTTAAAATATGTTGTTTTTGAGAAGATTTTTTTTAAGCACCAAGAAAACTTCTTATAATGTTAAGTTGCTAACATCAGATAAATAGTTTTCCTCCTTCCAACCCTGATCAATAATGAAAGATTGACTATTAATTGGCTAATAGTCAGAATCAAGCAAAATAACTTTTGCTCATTCAACAATCAATTTACTGACAAGAAAGAAAGGAATTTGGAGAAATACATACAGGTAAGCAGACAGAAAGTCTCAGCTTATATATCATCATTGCATCTACAAAAGGCAAAAACAATTTGCAGGTTTGGTCAATTTTGGGAAAACCAATTAAACATTAGTTCTGATCACCAGAACTGGATCAAATGGTCAGTTCTCTCTAAATATCCTGTGTTAGGGGATCTTTTTCAATCTCTTTGTATACAATTTGGGTTTCCCTGGTGACTCAGATGGTAAAGAATCTGCCTGCAATGCGGGAGACTCGGGTTGGATCCCTGGAGTGGGAAGATCCCTTGAAGAAGGAAGGGCATGGCAACCCACTCCAGTATTCTTGCCTGGAGGATTCCATGGACAGGGGAGCCTGGCGGGCTACAGTCAATGGGATCACAAAGAGTTGGACACAACTGAGTGACTAACAATTAACATGTATAAAATTTATGTAAAACAGGATTAACAGTATTTTAAATAACACTTCCATGAGAACTTCTTTTGTTTCTAAAACTCTTTAATACTTTAAAATGTTAATTATGATGAAATAGAAAAACCAAGGTAAATCAATGCCTGAAGAACACAGAAACCATATCTCTTAATCCACTTACTAAAATGGTACAACAAAATAGTACCCAAAATAAGATCATTTCAAAGGTAATGTTCCCGCAGTCATCTGACCTAACTAATCTGTAGATATGAGGTTAGGAAGTTCGACTTCCTCTTTTATGGAGAAAAACTGAGGCCATAAGGTACATATACCTCTTCCTCCTCACTGTCATACCTGTAGCTGTGGATGGAGATCAGCAATGAGCTAAGGTTTAGTTTTACATGTATTTCTAGGTTATAAAATGAAACTAAAGGCAATTTATTTCTTTACTAGGATGCTTCAAGTGTTGAATCAAAATGCTGTGTATCAAATATATGTATAAATTAGCAATGCTGTTTGAGAAAATAATAGTAATTTTAAACTACTTAAAAGTAAGGCCTATGAGGGGAAGTAAAAGAATAGAAATTATCATATTTTATTATTTAATGTTCTTTTTAAAAATAGTCTTTTTTAGAGTAGTTTTAAGTTCCCAGCATAACTGAGAGGAAAATACTAAGAGTCTCCATATGCCTTTTTTCCCACACATGCATAGCCTCCTCCATTATCCACTCCCCCACCAGAGTGGTACTTTTATTATTATAATTACTGAATCTGCATCGACACATCATTGTCACCCAAAGTCTATAGTTAAAGTTCACTAATCTTTTTTAAAAAATGAAATTCAAATAAATGATGACAGGCCCTGGCCCTCAGTCTGTGACAACTGCCTTACTGGCTTCTCTCTGCCCACATGTGCCAAGCTATCTGCTAGAGATATTTTCCCATCACTGTCTGCCATGATGCCCTGAGCAGACCTCTGTCTTTCAGGTCAAGACTACCTCATTTATCTTTTAAAACTTAGATCCAATAAAACCAAAGATGTAGTCAATGTTAAACATCAACTGTTGAAAAATGTTAAATGGCATGGAATATCCATGCCAGTTTCTTTGAGCTTGAATTTGTTTTTTTAAAAAAGGAGACAAGTTACAACATTTACCATTCAGACCTTGGCTATCATCACATCCCTGAACATCCAGCTCGGAGGTGCATTGAAAAACAAAGTCAATACTACTTGATGTTCCACTTGTAATTCATTTTCCCCGAAAACCCTAAAGGCTCAATATTGTGTTATATTTATAACTAGGAAAACAACCTGTTTTAATTCTTACAGAACTATTTGATCTATTTATCATGTTGAAAAAAAAGCTCTTCTGTTTAGATTTTTCAACAGTATGCAATGTTTTGCTAATTTACCAACATTTGGTTGTTTATCTCCTCTGTATGAAAGTTTATCAGAGCCTTGTTACTATGAGTTTCATGCTTAATAAGGAACCAAAGCAGATAGTCTGTAGGTGTGTTCCAGCTTTGTTTTTAGTGGGGTATAACAGGGCATAAGAGGACACATCAAGGCTTACATTCATTCTATCTAGTAATTGAATGCAGTCTTTCTGTAGGTTAATCTGCTCAAACCCCATTATCACGCTGATGAAAAGAAAATTGAATGATGAGCTATAGTCCTGGAGTCCTGAAACCCAGGACTTCATGGACAGGCAGATAGCATGATAATAGCATGAAAGTTGGTGAGTGGAGCTGGGTTCCCTTCCTTCTATTTACCTGGGGCCAAACTATGGTGGAGATAATGAAGATAATGGCAACCTCCTTCAAAAGATCCCATGTGTGTACTGCTACACTCACTGCTCCCACCCCTGCAGCAGGCCACCACCAATCTACGCCTCTACTGGAGACTCAAGACACTCCCAGGCAAGTCTGGGTCAGTCTTTTGTGGGATCACTGCTCCTTTCTCCTGGGTCCTGGTGAACACAAGGTTCTGTTTGTGCCCTCCAAGCGTCTATTTCCCAGTCCTGTGTAAGTTCTAGCAGCTCTGTGGTGGAGTTAATGGCGACCTCCTCGAAAGGGGCTTATGCCATACCCAGGTCTGCTGCACCCAGAGCCCCTGTCCCTGCAGCAGTCCACTGCTGACCTGTACCTCCACAGGAGAAGCTCAAACACAGTTTCTGCTGATCATACAGTCAAAGGCTTTCAGTTTAACTCAGTTGCTCAGTAGTGTCTGACTCTTTGTGACCCCATGGACTGCAGCACACCAGGCCTCCCTGTCCATCACCAACTCCCGGAGTTTACCCAAACTCATGTCCACTGAGTCAGTGATGCCGTCCAACCATCTTGTCCTCTGTCATCCCCTTCTCCTCATGCCCTCAATCTTTCCCAGCATCAGGGTCTTTTCAAATGAGTCAGCTCTTCACATCAGGTGGCCAAATTATTGGAGTTTCAGCTTCAACATCAGTCCTTCCAATGAACATTCAAGACTGATTTCTTTTAGGGTGGACTGGTTGGATCTCCTTACAGTCCAAGGGACTCTCAAGAGTCTTCTCCAACACCACTGTTCAAAAGCATCAATTCTTTGGCGCTCAGCTTTCTTTATAGTCCAACTCTCACATCCATATATAGCTACAGGAAAAACCATAACCTTGACTAGATGAACCTTTGTTGGCAAAGGTCTCTGCTTTTTAACATACTGTCTAGGTTGGTCATAACTTTTCATCCAAGGAGTAAGCGTTTTTTAATTTCATGGCTGCAGTCACCATCTGCAGTGGTTTTGGAGTCCAAAAAATAATCTGCCAGTTTCCACTGTTTTTCCATCTATTTGCCATGAAGTGATGGGAGCAGATGCCATGATCTTTGTTTTCTGAATGTTGAGCTTTAAGCCAACTTTTTCACTCTCTTCTTTCACTTTCATCAAGAGGCTCTTTAGTTCTTCGCATTCTGCCATAAGGGTAGTGTCACCTGCATATCTGAGGTTATTGATATTTTTCCCGGCAATCTTGATTCCAGCTTGTGCTACCTCCAGCCCAGCATTTCTCATTATGTACTCTGCATATAAGTTTAATAAGCAGGGTGACAATATATAGCCTTGACGTACTCCTTCAATAAAGCAGAAATAGATGTTTTTCTGGAACTCTCTCTTGCTTTTTTGATAATCTAATGGATGTTAGCAATTTGATCTCTGGTTCCTTTGCTTTTTCTAAAACCAGCTTGAACATCTGGAAGTTCATGGTTCATGTACTGTTGAGCATGGTTTGGAGAATTTTGAGCATTATTTTACTAGCACGTGAGATGAGTACAATTGTGCAGTAGTTTGAGCATTCTTTGGCATTGCCTTTCTTTGGGATTGGAATGAAAACTGACCTTTTCCAGTCCTGTGGACACTGCTGAATTTTCCAAATTTCCTGGCATATTGATTACAGCACATTCACAGCATCATCTTTTAGGGTCTGAATTAGCGCAGCTGGAATTCCACCACCTCCACAAGCTTTGTTCATCGTGATGCTTCTTAAGGCCCACTTGACTTCACATTCCAGGACGTCTGGCTCTTGGTGAGTGATCATACGGGTGATCATAATTATCTGGGTCGTGAAGATCTTTTTTGTATAGTTCTTCTGTGTATTCTTGCCACCTCTTCTTAATATCTTCTGCTTCTGTTAGATCCATACCATTTCAGTCCTTTATTGAGCCCATCTTTGCATGAAATGTTCCCTTGGTATCTCTAATTTTCTTGAAGAGATCTCTAGTCTTTCCCAGTCCAATGTTTTCCTCTATTTCTTTGCACTGAACACTGAGGAAGGCTTTTTTTATCTCTCCTTGCTATTCTTTGGAACTCTGCATTCAAATGGATATATCTTTCCTTTTCTCCTTTGCTTTTCACAGCTATTTGTAGGGCCTCCTCAGACAGCCATTTTGCTTTTTTATATTTCTTTTTCTTGGGGATGATCTTGATCCCTGTTTCCTGTACAATGTCAAGAATCTCCATCCATAGTTCATCAGGCACTGTATCAGATCTAATCCCTTGAATCTGTTTCTCACTTCCACTGTATAATCATAAGGGATTTGATTTAGGTCATGCCTGAATGGTCTAGTGGTTTCCCCTACTTTCTTCAATTTCAGTCTGAATTTGGCAATAAGAAGTTCATGATCTGAGCCACAGTCAGCTCCCGGTCTTGTTTTTGCTGACTGTATAGAGCTTCTCCATCTTTGGCTGCAAAGAATATAATCAATATGATTTCAGTATTGACCATGTGTAGAGTAGTCTGTGTTGTTGGAAGAGGATGTTTGCTATGACCAGGGCATGCTCTTGGCAGAACTCTATTAGCCTTTGCCCCACTTCATTCTGTACTCCAAGGCCAAATTTGCCTATTACTCCAGGTGTTTCTTGACTTCCTACTTTTTCATTCCAGTCCCCTATAATGAAAAGGACATCTTTTTTGGGTGTTAGTTCTAGAAGGTCTTGTAGGTCTTCATAGAATCGTTCAACTTCAGCTTCTTCAGCCTTACTGGCCGGGGCATAGACTTGGATTACCATGATATTGAATGGTTTGCCTTGGAAACTAACAGAGATCATTCTGTCGGTTTTTGAGATTGCATCCAAGTACTGCATTTCAGACTCTTTTGTTGACTATGATGGCTACTCCATTTCTTCTAGGGATTCCTGCCCACAGTAATAGATATAGTGGTCATCTGAGTTAAATTCACCCATTCCAGTCCATTTTAGTTCACTGATTCCTAAAATGTCGATGTTCATTCTTGCCATCTCCTGTTTGACCACTTCCAATTGCCTTGATTCATGGACCTGACATTCCAGGTTCCTATGCAATATTGCTCTTTACAGCATTGGACTTTGCTTCTATCACCAGTCGCATCTGCAACTGGGTGTTGTATTTGCTTTGACTCCATCTCTTCATTCTTTCTGGAGTTTTTTCTCCACTGATCTCCAGTAGCATGTTGGGCACCTATCAACCTGGGGAGTTCACCTTTCAGTGTCCTATCATTCGGCCTTTTCATACTGTTCATGGGGTTCTCAAGGCAAGAATACTGAATTGCTTTGCCATTCCCTTCTCCAGTGGACCACATTTTGTCAGAACTCTCCACTACAACTCGTCCGTCTTGGGTGGCCCTACATGGCATGGCTCATGTTTCATTGAGTTAGGACAGGCTGTAGCCAATGTGATCAGATTGTTTTGGTTTTCTGTGATTGTGGTTTTCAGTTTGCCTGCCCTCTGATGGAGAAGGATAAGAGGCTTATGGAAGCTTCCTAATGGGAGAGACTGACTGAGGGGGAAACTGGGTCTTGTTCTGGTGGGCGGGGCCATGCTCAGTAAATCTTTAAAAACTGTGGAAAATTCTTAAAGAGATGAGAATACCACACCAGCAGACATGCCTCTTGAGAAATCTGTATGCAGGTCAGGAAGCAACAGTTAGAACTGGACATGGAACAACAGACTGGTTCCAAAGAGGAAAAGGAGTACGTCAAGGCTGTATATTGTCACCCTGCTTATTAAACTTATATGCAGAGAACATCATGAGAAATGCTGGGCTGGATGAAGCATAAGATGGAATCGAGATTGCCGGGAGAAATATCAATATCAAGATATGCAGATGACACCACCCTTATGGCAGAAAGTGGAGAGCTAAAGAGCCTCTTGATGAAACTGAAAGAGGAGAGTGAAAAAGTTGGCTTAAAACTCCACATTCAGAAAACAAAGATCATGGCATCCGTTCTCATCACTTCATGGCAAATAGATGGGGAACAGTGGAAATAGTGACAGACTTTATATTTTTGGGCTCCAAAATCACTGCAGATGGTGACTGCACCCATGAAATTAAAAGACTTACTCCTTGGAAGAAAAGTTATGACCAACCTAGACAGCATATTAAAAAGCAGAGACATTACTTTGCCAACAAAGGTTCATCTAGTCAAGGCTATGGTTTTTCCAGTAGTCGTGTATGGATGTGAGAGTTGGACTACAAAGAAAGCTGAGCACCGAAGAACTGATGCTTTTGAACTGTGGTGTTGAAGACTCTTGAGAGTCCCTTGGACTGCAAGGAGATCCAACCAGTCTATCCTAAAGGAGAGCAGTCTTGAATGTTCATTGGAAGGACTGATGTTGAAGCTGAAACTCCAATAATTTGGCCACCTGATGTGAAGAGCTGACTTATTTGAAAAGACCCTGATGCTGGGAAATATTGAGGGCAGTAGGAGAAGGGGACAACAGAAGATGAGATGGTTGGATGGCATCATCGACTCAAGACATTTGTTTGAGTAAACTCTGGGAGTTGGTACTGGAAAGGGAGGCCTGGCGTGCTGCAGTCCATGGGGTCACAAAGAGTCGGACACGACTGAGCGACTGAACTGAACTGAGGGTGAAAGTGAGAGTGAAAGTGGAAGTCGTGTCTGGCTCTTTGTGACCCCACGGACTGCATGGAATTCTCCAGGCCAGCATACTTGAGTGGGTTGCCGTTCCCTTCTCCAGGGGATCTTCCCAACCCAGGGATGGAACCCAGATCTCCCGCATTGCAGGTGGATTCTTTACCATCTGAGCCTTGATAGTAGGGTAAATGAGCAATTATAGACTAGGAAATCTACTTTAAAATAAATTTGCTTTTAATATGTGGGTAATAATTCCAACTTTAAAGCTAAAACAGATTCTTCTCATTGTGTAGATTTCTTCCCATATCCTGCCACCCCACCTCCACAATGGTAATGGATTTGTGACTAAGACTGGTGTCACCATAATGTTCTTGGGACAGAATGATAGTCCAGTGACTCATCAGGCGCTAGAAAGGGAAAATATTCAAGAAATCTAACATCACTGGCATTTGAAATATTTCAGTACTGTGAATCTCTTCCTAAAAATAAGGACAACAAAATAACTTTATGCACTGATAAAAGCCACAAGTCAAAACAACTGTGACAAAGCACAGAACAAATTATAAATTACTTAAAAAAAATCATCATGGTTACTCATAAAAATCTCAACATTTGCCAACCAATTTTTCTTGTCAAAATACATTGCTTCTTCTGGGGTTTATAACCTCAATTTGTCCAATTTCTCTCCATAAATGCTCTTTTTGATGGCCGAGACACACAATAGTATTCAGATTCTAAAGACTTCTTTCTGTAGGAACAACATTTGAGAAGCAGATGAGTACCTTTCAAAGGCAATTGTAGTTGAGATTGTGGATGAGAATGATAGGGAAAATGAAAAAAAGTTATCTGAGGACTCTGGCCTATGACACAAAATAATTGAGTAGAGCAGGAGCTTTGAAACACAGCTCAGGTAACTAAATGGCAGGCAGCTCTCAGATTGTTGGCATCTCATTTTCTCCTTTCTAGCCCTATTTATCCCTGGTCTTCGTTGCTTTACTCAACCCGTGCGCCTGTTACTTCTCTTCCCCTACTCCCTCTCCTCCATTCTTCTTCTCCTGTGGTTCTCTCTGTGCATATTGGCCTCCTAAGATCTTTACTTCAGAGAAAACTGGCCTGTGAGACCTGCAAAAATGGATATGCAGCCCTTTCTGGTTGCTTCTAGGAAATACTAACCATACTCAAGATATGATTAATTTCCTAATATCTTACCACCAGTAAGATATTCAAATTCATTAAAAGTTAAAATTTTTTTTTTTTAATTATTAAGAACATTTAAAATTTTGTGGTTGTGGTTCAGTTGCCAAGACGTGGACGACCGTTTGTGACTCTGTGGACTGCCGCACACCAGGCTCCCCTGTCCTTCACCATCTCCTGGAATTTGCTCAGATGCATGTCCACTGAGTTGGTGATGCTAACAATCTCATCCTCTGCCTCCCCTTCTGTTGCCTTCAATCTTTCACAACATCAGGGTCTTTTCTAATGAGTTGGCTCTTCTCATCAGTTGGCCAAAGTATTGGAGCTTCAGCCTCAGCATTAGTCTTTCCGATAAATATTCAGGGTTGATTTCCTTTCGGATTGATTGGTTTGCTCTCCTGGCACTTCAAAGGACTCTCAAGAGTCTTTTCTGGCACCACAATTCAAAAGCATCAGTTCTTCGGCACTCAGGCTTCTTTACGGTTCAAGTCGCACATCTGTACATGACTACTGGCAAAACCATAGCTTTGATTATATGGACCTTTGTTGGCAAAGTAATGTCTCTGCTTTTTATATGGTGTATAGGTTTCTCAGAGTTTTCTTTCCAAGGAACAAGTGTTTCTTAATTTCATGGCAGCAGTCACCCTCCACAATGATTTTGGAGCCCAAGAAAAGAAAATTTGTCACTACTTCACTTTTTTCCCTATTTGTCACAAAGTAATGGGACCAGATGCCATGATCTTAGTATTTTGAATGCTGAGTTTTAAGCCAGCTTTTTCACTCTCCTCTTTCACTCTAATCAAGAGGCTCTTGAACAGAGAGTGGATAATAATGGGGAAATTGCTGAAATTTGAGAAAAAGGGTTATAGTTTAGTTGATAAAACTGTATCAAGGCCAATTTCCTGTTCTTGATCGTTGTATTATGGTTATGTAAGATGATAACATTAGGGGAAGCAGGGTGTGAGACGTAAAGGAACTTTTTTTCATATTATTTTTTCAACTTTTCTGTAAGTCTATAACAGTTCAAAATAATATTTCAATAAAATAAGGTAAAATAAGAATAGTGGGTAGTCAGTGAGGCAGACACTAGGATGCTGGTCAAAAATCTAGAAAACTTAGATGATGGGAAGATTTTGATCCTATTTTTCAGTTAAAATGATTGAAAAATAGAGAAGTTCTTTGATTTAACCACAGTAAACTATAGGCAAATACCATCGTCTTCAGCTCGGGTTTGACTATTATGATTCTGTGACAAGGAGAGTTATATAGAATGAAAAATATGTGATATTTATTTTCTTCATAAAGTTAGGATGATTTTTTGGAATGCATGTTCATTTATGATTGGGGAGTATTGAAAGCGATAGTGAGGAATCTCAATAAAATAACATCTAACAATCATGAAAGTATAAAGTTACATTTTACTTATGTTAAAATCAGAATAGCAGTAGATGATACGTGCTACGTATGCATGTGTGGGTGGGGGAAATTTTTATTTTGGGAAAGTGTCACAACATTCCAAGAAACTGTGATTTTACTATTCTCACCAAAAGGCTGTTAGTAATACAGAAAAACTGCTTTTGAAAAATGTTTTATTATTAAGATAAAATGGCAATGAAAATATCCTATCTTGAAGTCTGTACCTTGGTGTAAATGATGTGTTAAAGTCCCCCACTATTATTGTGTAACTGTCGATTTACCCTTTCATCGATGTTAGCGTTTGCCTTATATATTGGAGTACCCTGTGTTGGGTGCACGTATACTTACAATTGTTATATCTTCTTCTTGGATTGATCCCTTGATCATCACGTAGTGTTCTGCCTTATCTCTTGTCACAGTCTTTATTTTAAAGTCTATTTTGTCTGATATGAGTATTGGTACTCCAGCCATCTTTTATTTCCATTTGCATGGAATATCTTTTTCTATCCCCTCACTTTCAGTCTGGATGTGTCCCTAGGTCTGAAGTGGATCTCTTGTAGACAGCATATATATTGGTCTTGTTTTGGTATCCATTCAGCCAGTTTATGCCTTTTGATTGGAGGATTTAATTCATTTATATTTAAGGTAATTACCGATATGTATGTTCCTATTGGGCATCCCAGGTAGCTCAGAGAGTAAAGAATCTGTCTGCAATGCAGGAGACCTGAGTTCGATCCCTGGGTCAGGAAGATTCCCTGGAGAAGGGAATGGCTACCCACTTCAGTATTCTTGCTTGGGAAATCCCATGGACCGAGGAGCCTGGTGGCCTACAGCCCATGGGGTTGCGAAGATTAGGACACAACTGAGTGACTGAGCACACACACACTCAAGGATTCAACGGGTTAAAAATTAGAGGCCTTTCTTTAGTTTTCCAGAAGGTGGTGCTATGGCACAAGTGTTTGGTTTCTTTTGCCTGCACTACTTATGTTTGAAAAGCAGCATTTTCCACCCACTGTCTCTGCTTAGAGTTGATGTCCAGCATCCTCATGGTCGCTGCTTCTGCTCCGGGGTCACCCGTGCCTTGCTGCTGCTGTTTGCTCTGTCATCACTGCCAGGGGTACCAGGACGTTGGGCACTTAAGTCACCACAAGGAGTGGAGGGCTGGGGGTGCCTGGGTTGTGGCCCCTTCTGCCACGTCAGGTTCATGGGCTGCACTGGTGTGGGAAAGCAGCCGGGCACCAGATTCTTGGAGGCACCAGCTTCACTTCCACTGCTGCCCCACTATCTATCTGACTGTGGGCGCTCCTGTGGCTGGGAGGCCAGAGTTGTGTGTGCAGTTTCCCTTGCTGCTACCAGGTTCTCTGGGATGGCAGGCCGAGCTGCTGCAATCAGAGGGCCACCATTGCAGGCACTGCCTCTGCTGTCCCCAGGTTCCACCTCCCCTGTGAGTTCCAGTTTACCCACCTTTAGATATACAGGTATGTGGAATTCTGCAGGGTCCCACGCGTTGGGCAGAGAAACCTTCGTTGTCAGTGCTTTGCTGGTTGTAGATTGAAGGGGAGAGAGAGTGTCTCACCCAGTCATGATGCTGATGCTAACTCTGCTTCTCTCACTTTTAATGTTCAGGTAATAGTTTAAAAAATTTTGCCTTTTAATGTATACATATACACCCGTGTTTTTGGCATTTTGGGGGAAAATCTTCAAAATTAAGTTTTGAGAAGCACAATTAATAGACCCACCAACATGATAAAAAAAATTTGGTCAATAAAAGTTTTAATTATACAATTTTAATTATTTTAGCACCTTCTTTGGTACTGGAACACAGAATTCTCCAGCTTGGATAATATTATAACTTATGTGGTTGAGCAGTCTTCCTGAAGGAAAAAATGGCCAATCCAATTTTACCTCTAAAATCTGTTAGGTATTTAGTAATTTTGTCCATTCTCTTCAGGGAGTGGGTGCAGACTGAAAAAGATAATTGAGTCAGGGATTGCACTTGGTACTTTGTAAGTATGCAATGTTATCGGTAACTCCATTTTAAGGATAAGGAAATGGGTTTATAAAGTGATGGCCAGGAACATGACTAGTATGCAGCAGAGGTGAAACTGAACTCCACTGGATTTACCAGCTTCCCCCTTCTCCTGCCTGAGTATCTATGAGCCACTCCAATTTAACCTCCATTACCACATCCATCTCCTTCAGCGGTTACTTCTCATTTTCCTTCTGCCTCTTCCTTGGCCATTCTCTTTTATAGCTTCAGATTTCCTTTGTTTAAATGTCTTGATATGAATAGCCTCAAATTATTGATGAAAATGAGTAGTTTACATTGAAAATTCTTCATTCTAAATCCCTTTC
The DNA here is from genome assembly GCF_910594005.1 of Cervus elaphus. Lineage (NCBI taxonomy): Eukaryota > Metazoa > Chordata > Mammalia > Artiodactyla > Cervidae > Cervus > Cervus elaphus. The sequence continues at coordinate 36,935,872 of NC_057828.1, read as the reverse complement.
TCATCTGATGCAGGCAAAAAATAAGCAGACTTGACCACAAATTCTTAGAGAAGTCTCACCTATTAGAGTAGGGCTTTATATAGGAAACATATTTCATTATCTTCTACCCCTTAATCTTAAAGACAGAGGTCTTCTCAATCCTGGATCCCATAGGTTTATCAATGAGTATGTCTGATGCTGGGGCTTCCCAGGTGGTTCAGTGGTAAAGAATCTGCCTGCCAATGCAGGAGACACTGGTTTGATCCCTGGGTCAGGAAGATCCCCTGGAGGAGGAAATGGCAACCCACTCCAGTATTCTTGCCTGGGAAATCCCATGGACAGAGGCGCTTGGTGGGCTACAGTCCATGGGGTCACAAGAGTCAGACACAACTTATCGACTAAACAACACATTTGATGCTAATACAGCAAATAGATTTTAATGAGCTCTTTTGGTACCCAGCACCCTGCCCTGTGGCTGGATAGCCATAATTGCCTGTGGAAGCTCTGAAGAACAGGGTCAAGCGTCAGCCGATATCTCAGGTTAACCAGAAGATACCAAGACAATGTCCTCAACTGCCTGGCTTCACACAGTTGTGTTGTGGTCTCGACTCTTTGCTTCTTGGCATCACAAATGGCAGACAGCAATCAGCAGCTTCTTTTATCTCACTCAGATTCCAGATGGAAGTAGCTCTAGGTTAGTTGCTCAAAGACAGTTGCTAAATGGCCAATTTAATGAATTTGCTTAAAAAAAAACAAAAACCTAAATCATTTTACCTTATCAAGAAGTTTTAATCTTTTTAATATCTTTAAAAAAAACATTAAACTTGTCTCTCAAATATTGCTTGCTGCTATAGGACAAAAGAACAGTGCAAGACAAATAACATAGCCATAATGAAGCATGATCTTTAAAATATACTTGGGTATGAAATATTCTCGTAAGTTCTTATGAAAGCATGTTTTTTCTGTCAACCAAACAAAACAGTTAAATGAGTAAATCTGGCCTGTGGCTTTCTATGAACTTCTGTTTTGTGTCTGCATGGCAAGTTTGGTGTAGTTTCAGTCTGGCCATTTCTTAAGTCCCATGACTTTTTTCCTTTGAAATTTGTTTGCCTGTCATTCTCTATATCTGCTAACCAGGGTCAATGGATTGATTTTGTCTCCACCTTAAAACGTATTCATCTGGCATTTTTGCAAATTCTTGACTACCACCCCCCGCCCCCATCATCATGGTTAACCAGCACAAATTTTTGGACACCCTGCTGGGAGTAGGTCATCCCAAGGAGTGAGCACTGTGATCAGTTAATGGTTCATTAACACTTTCCTGTTCATGCTCACATCTGAGATACCTCAGGGTTTCAATTAATAAAGTCTCTGCAATGCCAAGATATACACATACACAAGCAGTGAAGCCTAACTGAATGGTGAGCATCTCCAGAAATAATAGCTCTGGGGTTCAAGTTTCTCAGTTTCACCACTACTGACATCTGGGGAGTGGAAAGTCCCTTGGGGATTTTGAGGGTTGTCCAGTGTATTACAGGATGGTCAGCAGCATCTCTAACTTTCACCTACTAGATACCAGTAGCACCTTTTCTCAGTTGTAACCAAAAATTTCTCTGGACACTGCCAAATGTCTTGTGAGACAACTGTCCCGAGTGTACAAATCCTGAAGTTGATTTTCAGCACAACCCTCTCACGGAGCATTCTAAAACCCTTATTTTGCATTTCATCAGAAAGTCCAGTGTTTTAAACTTCACTAACATCACACAAAGGTTTCAGCTCAAAGGTTTCAATGATGGCTCATAATATGCTAGCATATAGTAGACAGCCAAACAGAGACTGTTGGAAGCTACAAACTTGATCTGCTGTTATCTTTATTACATAAGTGGTTATGTTTCTCATTGAGCCCTCAAATACCAGCCTGTTTACATTGAGGATGCCTGCTAAGGCAAAATAGCATTCAGTTGCCAGTCTGGTTGTTGAGTTATGGGTACAATCTGATTTTGTTTTATTTTTTTCCAATAAAAATCTTTCAACAAAATAGGCTGTAGGAAATCAAACTGTACAAGCATCACATCATCACCACCATGTGAAAAACACTGCTGGGAACAATGCTGCATGGGCTAAAAGTAGAATCTACCAGCTCAACACTTCCATTAAATGGTTTGAAATCCCTTTCACAGTAATGAAAAGCATACCCACTCAGGCCTAAGAAATTAGTTATAAGAATGTAATTTCATTTTTTCATCACAATGCTTCTACAACTTTTGAAAACTGAGATACAATTGACATATTAACATTAGAATTTTAATTATGCTTTTAAATGCCATCTATGCTATCCTCTAAATACCACTGGGCAGTTGGTGTTAATAAGACTATTTTTCCAAGAAATACATATCAAGGGTAAGTATCCATTGTTTTTTAAAGATATTTGATAGAATACTACTTACAGACAAGATGCTTTAAGTAGTGGGTCTTCGTAATTCTGTATACATGTGTGTGTACTTAGTTGCTCAGTCATGTCTGACTCTTTCTGACCCCATGGACTGTAGCCCACCAGGTTCCTCTGTCCATGGAATTCTACAGGCAAGAATACTCAAGTGGGCTGCTGTGCCCTCCTCCAGGGAATCTTCCCAACCCAGGGATTGAACCCAAGACTCTATACATGTAGGAGGGGGAAAAAAAAAACCAAATTGCTCCAACTCCCTACATTAATTGAGGTTGGGTCTATTTTAAATGAAGCCTTCAGTTTCAAGCTTAAATCAACTTAACCTGGATCTCCCTAGAATTGCTAATTCAAAATTCCCTGAGGTTAAAGCTACCTGTGGAAAAATCCTCGCGCTGTTGCAGAGAGATAATGGGCAAGGCTCTCTTTCATGACAGCCTCCCTTTCTTTCCAAACTTCCTGCTTGCACCCCTTGTCCTTCCTAATCTAATCCATGTCCTACAGTTTTTGACTCATAGTCTTTTCAGTCTTTCTATGATAATTCAAATAAGAACAGGAGGTGTGTGTGTAGCTGTGCAATTAGCACACAGGTATATGTCTTAATTTTGTTAATCTAGCCTGTTACCATATATATGTATGTATATAAATACTCTATATATATGCATGCACATGCACACACACACATACACTCACATTCTCACTTACGAGGGCAGAAGCTTGGTCAGCTTATGCTCCCAAATTACAAGAAAATAAAAGATGTTTGAAGACATAACTTGGGAATGAGTTCACAGGTACTTTTTTAACTATAGGAACATTTGTTTAAAACAACACCAACTAAAAAAATGAAAACTCTAAAAATTCATATGCCTCTTACAAAACATCTGAAATGGTAAACACCCATACACAAAAATCACAGATTCAACTATGTCAACTAGATAAAAGAAAAACAAGTCTGTTTTCCTTTTGATTTTATACAATTTAGTGATTTTATTTGACACTTAAAATCCACTTTGGACCTAGTATGTCCTGGGGTTTTATACAGTGACCAAACTGCTCTGCTAGAGATAGTCAAGTTCAATAGCAATTTTCTTTCACATTTATCCATTTTTGTTTAAGAAATATAAGGAGTCTGTATCAATTTTTATTTTATATGACATAATCATTTTTATTATAAATTTATTTAAATCACTTTGGACCCAGCATGTCCTTTGGTTTTACCCACTCATCAAACTGCTCTGCAGTAAGATAGCCAAGTTCAATAGCAGTTGCCTTTAAGGTTGATCCATTTTTGTGTGCAGTCTTAGCAATCTTGGCGGCTTTGTCATACCCTGAAGAAAAATTAAAAGGTGACACAGGAGTTAGTAGTGAAACTTGGGTTTTCTAAAGCAAGAGGTAATCATTATCATTTATTTGATGCTACCAACCTCTTAAGTAAACATTTTTTAATCTTAAAAATATTTAGCAGTGGGTTATCTTGATAGCTGTCATTTCTTAAACAGAATAAAACCTTTCTTTACTTTTCTTAAGAACACGTACCTAACATTCTGTAAGATGTGACCCTAAATTGAAATGTTCATTAATCCAGATATTTTCATAAGGGGGAAAATATATACACATAGACATCTCTCTCTACACACACACACACACACGTGGCACCAAGACATTAAAAACATGTATCTGGGTAGTATAAATGTGCTGTTTCAACAGTATGTTTAACCCAAAATAATTATCTTTCTACAAAGCATTAATAAGCTCAAGGCTGCAGCAGCATGAAAAATACAGGACTGCATGACCAGGAACTGTGGTAAAGGTAAAGGGCTCTAAGAGGGAAAAGAGAGGAGAGTCCTCTCACAATGAGGGAGGAGCAGGCAGGGCTCTGAGGAGAGACACACCTTCAGAGCTTCCAACATCTCTTTCTGTTCTGCACTCTTTTCAGACATTACACAGTACAAGTAGGGAAGTTTCAGTACAAACATATACTTGAGCAAGAGATCACAGGTCTACTGTTTACATCAAAGTTATTTGCTTTTAAAATTAATAAAGATAGAAGCAGGGTAATTCTGGTTATCTTGATTTAATGTAATTTCTTAAAAAGGAAAAAACCAGAAAGAGAAATTAACAAAAATGAAACCAAGGAAGGAGAAAAAAAAAACAAGATTAGAGGGGTATGAACAAAGAGAAGTCTGCAATGATTATCCACTAAGTAAGATGTGCAGCCAAATAAATAAATATTTTTTAAAAATGTTATGTGTCATGTGCAATTATTAACCACCTACAAAATGTTATGTGTCATGTGTGATTATCAACCACATATAAGATGTTATGCATAGTATCAATTAATCTACCTATAAAACATTATGGACATAGTTAATATAAAATTAACATTGAATGCTAAACATGTTGAAATGGGTATTTATTGATCAAACTAACTTCAAAAGAATTCTCATGTTAAACCTTTGGGGTTAATATTAGACATTCCATACTTTAACATTAATAATGACATTAAAGTCTATGCATCATGCTAACCCTTTCAGTTTTCATTCAAGTCCCACAAACATGACTACCGATCACCTGTTACACATAATGAGCACAATCAGAACCCATGATGTGGATGGAGTTGTAAGGCTCATGCTTTGTCACCAGTCAGGTGTGCTTTTGCCCACTTATCCTTGAACGGCCTTTACCTCACATTAAACTGACTCTAAGAAAGCTATCAATCATTCTGCTTTAGGAGTATCTCTAATTTAAACATTTTAGTAACAAATTCTGGAGTATAAACATGATGAAACATTTCTCCCATGAGCCTTTGGGTTCCTCTGTACATCTCTCCAGCTGAATGCTGAGGTACAATCATTTCAAAAGAATCCAGTATTAATGCCAATTTTCATACTATTCCAAAAACAGACAGCATATTGGGCTCACAGCTAACTGAAGCAGTCATGAGCTCTAACTTTATAAGACTGCAATTATAGCTTGACATGAAGCCAAGAATATAAAATCAGCCTTGAAAGTATAGGATTACTGAAGACTATTTTAAAACAGTAATCATATCACACCAAAAGACTGCATCATAACTTGTTCTAATGTACAAAACCAAAGAGTACATTAATAACTTCAGCTCAGCAGTAAAGAAATGGTGAGAAAAGGCTTTTAACACATTAAAACATAAAGCAATGAGTGCCTCAAAATCTATGAGTTAAAATATTGTATTTAACAGAGATCATTATGGTCGATATATAATCCAAGTTAACAAGTTTGAATCTATATAATGAAATATTTATAAATCTGGAAAAGGCTTGCAACACAAAAGCCACAGTTTTAGACAAAATATTTCCCCCCTTTCCTTATAAGAAATGCATACATAACCCTTTTTTAAAAATTTAATCCATTTCTGAGTTGAATAAAACAACAACAAAAAAGTATAGTAGCATCTAGAGAAGGTAGAAAAATGAGTTCATTCAGTGTTGTTAGTCAGCAAGTCCCAACAAGTGATCTTACTGAGGACATATAGTATCTGAATTTAATGTCCCATAGTATCTAAATTCTATTAAGATTAAAATAAGCTTTAAATTCTACTTCTGAACTTGCCACATTTCAAATAAAATGAAGTATAATCAATCAAGTTTTTGAAAGAAATATTACACCATAAAGGTTATAAATAATACACATATAGCATCTTTCAACACAATTCCAAATGTCTTAAGACAATGTTCAAAAGAAATTTGTTGTTCACTAACACTGATCCAGTAGTCTTAGTCTTTTAAAACTTTCTCAGCTTTTAAACCGTGTATTCAAAATGACACTATTCTTCTTTAAACACATACCTATGTGAGGATTAAGAGCTGTCACCAACATTAGAGACTCATTCATCAGCTTGCTAATCCTTTCTGTGTTGGCCTGGATTCCCACCACGCAGTTTTCTGTGAAGGAAACTGATGCATCTCCCAGCAGTCGGGCTGAGTGTAACACATTTTTAATCTGAGAGAGAGACAGACTTTATTAAGCCTAGCTTTTTTCTTTGTCCAATAACGTATTTGCTGGTTCATAAATGAATATAGTTCAATTAATATATAGCACTCTTCCAAGCTACAAGGAATCAAACCCAAAAAAATATGAAAGAAACTATAAACATTTGAGGACAAAGAAGTGCTCTTTTAAGAGGTGAAAAGGCATAAACACAAATAACTAAAGCATGAGATAGTGTGTGGTGGTATAAAATATAGGGATGAAATGTTAAAGAACGCAGAGGAAGAAAAACAAATTCCAGTTGTAGGAGTGGATGAAGATCTATTTGATGGAGAGAACTGAAACAGCCGCAGATGGAAACAGAATCTCCCAAGCAAAGAAAGAAACAAATATGCAGAGGCTAGAAAGCTCAGCCTGTGTGTGAGGCCGTCAGTGAAGCCAGGGCTTCTCCGTTCTTAACGATCAGCAAGTTTTTTCACACTTCATAATACAAATATTCCATGGTCACTTGAAAATAATCTTGCACACAATATTTTAACAGTATTAAGTCAATTAGTTTGTCTTGGCATTTTTTTGTGACCTTTCCAACATATATTAAAATAAATATATATCCACATCCTAATCTCTCTGGTCTAAAATCCCAGGGTCTAAAAACAGAACTTCCAAACAGTGGACTCTAGAAGACACAGAACTTCCAAGGTTTAATTTGATACTAACGACTTTATTATATGGTAAATGCTGATTATCTCGACTTACTTTCTATTAAAAACAAAATAGATCTTTTAAAAAAAAAAGTGCAAGACATTTAATGTTATGCACATATTATCTGCCAGGCAGCTGGTGTTAACCGTTTAGAATCTGACCTGAAAGCAAAAGCTTTTTGATATGAGATGTGCTTTGGTCTGTCTTCTATTTTCCACTAGAATGCACACTGCTGCTGCTGCTGCGCACATTACATAAGGGCAAAAAAATCTGTTTTGTTCATTGCTCTAGGACAGTGCCTGACATAGACTAGTACTCAACCAATATTTAACGAATACAGTGAATGAATAAACTTAATATTTGTCATTTGCATGTTCTTATCAAATTAAAATCAGACTTTACACCAGATACAAACTGGAAATAAGCCATTAATATATATTTAGATATAACACTGCACACAAATAAGGACTCTAAATGATAATAGTTCCATTATCGGAAGTTGGGGAAACTGGATAAAAGATGCCATTTTGCTCCATCTTCACAAAGATGAAGGAAAAAGAACAGACTGAGCAGACACGATGTTTCCAAGGCATGTGGAAGAGGAAAACCGATGAAAGCCTTGAGAGAGAAAGGGACAAGAGCTAGAGAGAAATTACTGAATAAACCAAGGACAAAAGTGTTTCAAGGGACGAGCCTAGGTCAGATGGCAGTTAAGAGCCGTGGCATGTCTGTTGGACTCAACTGTGCTACAAGAACAATTCAAATACAAGTGCAAGTGTGGAAGCCAAAGTGCAGTGCTGTGAGAGTGGGCATTCCTTTAAAACAGCTAAATGTGGAGAGGAAGAAAGCAGCAGTATGAGAAGGAGACAGGAAGGAGGCAGTTTCTTTCTTTCCTCTGTATTAACTGAGGAACTAGAACTTACTTCTAGCAGTTGGCATCCCCAGTGGCTAGGAACAAGAAAGAAACCTATACCCCACTTCCAGAATTTTTCTTCCTATTATAAAAAGCAAACCATCTAGCAAACTTAAGCTAAAAGTCACCTAATTAAATATCCAGGATTAATCCTCTAACATTAATATATGCTTGACTTCCAATTGCTACTCATATTATCTTAGTACCTAATGAACTTTAAGAAATCTTTATGAAAGACAAAAACCAAGACAACTAGCTTTGGGTCAAAGACATTAAAAATCAAAAACTTACCATCATTGGCTTGAAAACATTCAACTCAAAATGTCCATTGCTTCCTCCAACAGTAACAGCGACATGATTCCCCATGACTTGGGCTGCAACCATGGTCATTGCTTCACACTGGGTGGGGTTCACCTTTCCTTCAAGAAAACCACCAAAGATACCACATCAAACACACCGATGGCTTCAAGTATGAGTTAAAACAAAAGAAGGAAAGACAAAGCAAGACATATAATAAAGGAAGTCCCCAATCGTATCTGCGTAGCCTCCCATACCTAACTGGCCAAAGTGCAAAGCAAAGAATGACATAAGAGACATGTGATATAATTCTTTTTATTCAACCTGTTAAGATCACTTTAACAGCCTGTTCTAGAATACTACCTGCTTTGGATTGTGAAAGACAGAACTATTTACACATTTTCTAATGTGGAAATCAAAATACACAATACTAACTAAAATTGTTTTATCCTATATTGTTGGTGATGCTCCCAGATGTTCTGATCAAAGGTAGCCCTAAACATATTCTGAAACAAGTGTGTAACACATGTCCCCATCTACTTACAGATCATGTTAAACGAAAGAAGACATGCTTTGTAGATGAGAATGCCTGGGTTCTAATCAAGTTCTAGCCCTAACATTTATCAGCTATGCAATGATTATTGTTGTTTAGTTACCAAGTCATGTCAAACTAGTTGCGACCCCACAGGCTACAGTCCACCAGGGTCATCTATCCATGGTATTTTCCAGGCAAGAATACTGAAGTGGGTGGCCATTTTCTTCTCCAGGGGATCTTTCTGACCCAGGGATCGAACCCGCATCTCCTGCTTGGCAGGTGGATTGTTTACCACTGAGCCACCTGGGAAGCCAGCTGCATGATTACCTGGCATGATACTGCTTCCTGGTTCATTTTCAGGCAAAATCAGTTCTCCCAGTCCCGAGCGAGGACCAGAACCCAGAAAACGAATATCATTTGCGATCTTCATCAGACTGCAAGCAGTAGTATTCATGGCTCCACTGAGTTCAACCAAAGCATCATGAGCAGCCAGAGCTTCAAACTTATTTGGAGCTGTGACAAAAGGTAAGCCTGAAGAAAAAAATCAATAACCTGTATGAGTTAACAGGTAAAACTAAACATTTTTCTAATATCAGCAAGTTAAACAGAAACTGTCTGTATATGAACATAAGCAAAAACAGAATAAAAATTCAATTTCAGAAAGAAATGCTTAAGACTCAAGCTTTCTCTACATTTCTTCAAGATGTCCTGAGGAGTAGAAGGAATCTAATGATACTAGCACATTTAAAAGATAAAACAAGTACAATAAATGTTGAAAGAAATATAAAATACTAAATGAAAAAGCATTCTGCTGATGCAAACACATGTGTATGATGCCGTGAGTAAAGATGAAAAGTAGGTAAAATTCACTCCGCTCAATTCCAAATTCCTTTCCTAGTGCAATTTTCCCCCCATTTTAGGCATCCTATTCTCTTCTCTGGGCTTCTCAGGTGGCGCTAGTGGTAAAAACACGCCTGCCAATGCAGGAGATGTAAGAACCGCAGATTTGATCCCTGGGTCAAGAAGATCCTCTGGAGGAAGGCATGACAAACCACTCCAGTATTCTTGCCTGGGAAATCCCATGGACAGAGAAGCCTGGTGGGCTGGAGTCCACGGACTCGCAAAAGACACAACTGAAGCGGCTGAGCACACATGCATTCTCTTCTCTAGCCAGGACCTACTAGCTCCTCTGAGAGATTAGGAAGTCAAAATGAACTAGACATTCTCAGTCGCTCCCATGTTCAACTTTTTAAAGATCTACATATTCTAGACCCCATATTACAATTCTCACTGATTGAAATTTAATTAAAAGTCAAATCTCTGCTAGTAAGCAATAATAAGAAATGTAGAATTATCTGTGCTCTAACTCTGTTAAGATTTTCATGTTAATAAGAGTTTTCTGGAGACAATAGGTCTAGTAACAGTTACCATTATTGAGACCTTCAAAAAGGTCATTAATTCAAAGAAATGTCACAGTATGCCATAGGGAAAAAAGAAATTAAGCCAGTCAATCTCTAACATATTTGTCATTCAAATGATTTCTCACCAATCATTTGATTCTTCCTGCTTTGAAAATGAGTATTCAAAACAGCTTTGGTGGTGATTTAGTTGCTAAGTCATGTGACTCTTGTGACCCTATGGACTGTAACCCACCAGGATCCTCTGTCCATGGGATTTCCCAGGCAAGATTACTGGAGTGGGTTGCCACTTCCTTCTCCAGGAGATCTTCCCAACCCAGGAATCAAACCCAGGTCTCCTACATTGCAGGCAGGTTCTTTACCAACTGAGCCACCATGGAAGCCTAAAATAGCTTTAAATGGAAAATAATTGAATACTACCAGATAGTAAATGAAGTTAGCACTAACAGATTTTAAAAATTACATGCTGTATGAACTTACAGATGGAAAACTTTTAAAAAATACAAGGATTAATATCACAACTTCTAAAACAGACACAAAGTAGATATCTGATGGGGAAGTATTATTTCTAACTTTAAATCTGTAAGAATTCAAAGCAGAAACACCCAGAAAAGCACAGACTGGTCTAATGGTAATGAGTAGTAAGCCATGTTATCACCTACCTGTGAGTGCAGCCACTTTTGCAGCAACCTTTTCTGCAAAGCCAATTCTAGTATTTAAACCAGTGCCAACAGCAGTGCCCCCAGCAGCGAGCTCATAAATTCTTGGCATGGCAGCTTTTATTCTTGTTGTTGCATATTTCACTTGTTGAACATAACCGCTAAATTCCTGAAAAAAGAAAGAAATTAAGGTGAGAGTATACAATTTCCTAATGGCATGTTAAGTCACTCTAACTGCATTAAATAGAAGTTTTTAAAAAACACATCTCAGGTACAAAATTAGAAGCTACTCAAGTGGTAATAATATTAATTTATATGACAAGCAATGTACAAGGGTAAAAGGGCATTTATAAGCCCATTAGGTAGGCAATGCCACTGATAACAACATGCAACCTACTTATAGACTACTCTTTTAACAGAAAACAAAGAAAACCAACACAGGAAATAAACATAAAAAAAAAAAAACAACTTTATTAGATTAAATTATTGGTTTATTTGAAAATGATTTATTTTGTTGGTGTATCTCAAATAACTTGAAGAAAGAAAAAAACTGAATCTCTGCAAGAAAAATGCAAACATAGAAATATCCATCTGTACCACTACAATATTGTAATTAGCCTCCAACTAATAAAAATAATTGGGAGAAAAAAAAAAGAAGTATCCTCCAAACAATTTCAGTTAAAAAACCTGACGTGGAATTTGAGGGTTATTTTAAAGGGTCTCAAGAAGCTAAGTGACTTACTAGAGTAAGACTCTGGGTAGCTTCATGATGCATTTTAATTCTGCTATGAATGCCACACTGGTTCCCAAAGTACTACATATTTTAAGTAAAGTAACCACAGAAATCATCATGTTTAGAACACAGCAAGGGCCCTATTAAGAACTATGCAAGGACAGAGGGCATAAACTAGAACTCAACTGAGCAAGCCAGGATATATGGTTACACTCAATCTATCTTTTCTTTCCCCTGTCTAAAAACACTGAAAAACCATGAATACTTTGATTGGTACTGAGATTTCACACATTTTTTTAGAAGATACAACTTCTTTCCATCTGATCTAATATCACTTACATATATACCAGGTGGATTCACTTAAGGAATATATTTTTATTGGAGAAAAAATTACACTAAAAAAACTCAAAAGACAATTTCAATAAAAGCAAGTATAAATGCCTCTGGTAAGATAAACAGAAAAATGTTGTTTTCTGTCACAAAGAATGGTGATTTTTACATAGGAAGCTGAGTCATGGCCCAAATGGACTTTTAGCATATAATGGTTTTCCTACATGTAACATACACAAAAAATAGGAAAAAAAACTAGAAACCAGAGGGATACTCAAAAGTTTCAAAAACAGATACTGTATCTCCTTAGAACTTACGTGTGGTACTAAGAGCCAATGATGTAAAGAGAAATAAGATACAGCTTAAGGAGCAACTTAATTTAGTAAGCTTAATTTAGTCACATCATCTGTACTTCAATTAATCATTTCCAGTTTTCCTCATTCCTGCTGTCATAAACTTAAGGTAAATGATGTTTTTTTCCAGTGTTTGCTATAAGATGAACAAAACTACAAATTAAGTATTTCTAAATAACCAGCAGCCAAACTCTCACACTAACCTGAATTTCTACAAAAATACTGTTACTGATACTTGATATAGAATTTGCGTATGTCCTACCTCAAAGTGGAGTGAGCTTACTGAGACAAAACCTGTTCCTTGTATTTCCTCTGCAATGTGTACTATTAGATATTCTTTAAAGTATCACTGAAAGTGAAAGTGAAGTCACTCAGTAGTCTCCGACTCTGCGATCCCACTGACTGTAGCCTACCAGGCTTCTACATCCATTGGATTTTCCAGGCAAGAGTACCAGAGTGGGTTGCCATTTCCTTTTCCAAGGGATCTTCCTGACCCAGGGATCAAACCCAGGTCTCCTGCATTGCAGGCAGATGCTTTACCCTCTGAGCTATCATAAAGAAACGTAAAAATGCTTTCTGTATTTTGGAAAAGAGTAATACCTCTTTTACATGTGGCCAAAACATTTAACCACTTTAAAATTAATTTTTAAAGAACTTACTAATTTAGAATAAGAGAGACAAAGGAAGAAATTATGATAATGATACTGATGAAGATGATGACAGCTAACACCAATATGTGCTTACAATGCGTCAGAAATAGTTCTAAGTATTCTACATGAATTAGCTTATTTGAACCTCATAACTATTTTATGAAAGAGATATTATTTTCTTTGTTTTACAGCTAGAAAAACTGACGCAGAGAAAAACTAAGCTTCCTAAGGTCCAACAGCTTGCATATAGCAAATCTAAGATTTAAACTCAAGTGGACTGATGTCTGGCTCATAACCAGTATGCCCTGCTCTTCTCCTGAGTGGATGCCAATAAAAATCACTGACAGGTTAATGCAGAATCATCTCTGTTGCTGAACTTAACTGTTATAAGCTTGGCAATTTAAACCAGTGTGATTTAGAGGGTAATATATAGGCCATATGCACCAAGCCCACAACAGAACCAAATTTAATCACACTCAATATACCTGCCCAAGAGTAAGTGGAACAGCATCCTGCGTATGAGTACGCCCAATTTTGATGATCTGGTCAAACTCTTTGGATTTTGCTTCGAGAGCATCATGCAGCTTCTGTAGTCCTGGGAGCAGCACTTCATGAACTTCTATTGCAGCAGCAATGTGCATTGCTGTGGGAAAAGTATCATTTGAGCTCTGTCGGAAAGTTTTCAAAAGAAACAGAAAATGTTAAATCATAGGCAAAAAAACCAAACTTGAATGTCTCAGTTAAAAATCTCACTAAGTGACTACTCAAAACTTGGCATATTTAGTACTCAATTATACTTATGTGTGCCAAGTCACTTAGGATCAAATAAGAAGCAACCTGATCTCCTTTGTAGAAGGTATTTAGGACTGTATTACACAGACCACCTACAATGAATGTATTACATATTACTGTATCTACCTGCTAATAAATAACAGCAAGACACAAAGAAATACACCTAGCAGATATAAGGATAGCAGTAACAAAACATCTTACAGTTAAATAGCACATACAGTCTTCCACAAACATTTCTTCCTTCACTAAACTTGAGGAAAATTCTGTGAGGTAGGTCACCACTTTAAAAATAGAACAGAATCTGTCAAAGAAATTATGTGCCATGCCGAAGTATTTAGAGTTGGCAGAACTGGGACCTGACCAGGTAGTCTAAACGACGTGCTCTTGTGTCAAATGTAAACCTGTACTTTTAAATTACGATGTTATCTTTAACTACACCTCAGTCCTCTACCTGACCATACACACTAGGTTATTCTGAAGTAGACTTCAGACTTCAGTATACATAAAAGATAAACTCATATTTAAATGCAAGTCCTGGGTTTGCAAAATCCTTACCACCAAGCATTTATGTGAAAAAAATAAATAAACTTCCTTATACTTTAAACTACACTCAGTATCCAGATCCTGATTTTTAAATATCACTTCCCAATTAGATCCTCCAAAAGGTCTTTGGAAAAATGACTGCTTAGGGGGACAGAGAGCCTGATGAACTATGGATGGAGGTTTGTGACATTGTACAGGAGACAGGGATCCAGACCATCCCCATGGAAAAGAAATGCAAAAAGGCAAAATGCCTTACAAATAGCTGTGAAATGAAGAGAAGCGAAAAGCAAAGGAGAAAAGGAAAGATATTCCCATTTGAATGCAGAGTTCCAAAGAATAGCCAGGAGAGATAAGAAAGCCTTCCTCAGCGATCAATGCAAAGAAATAGAGGAAAACAACAGAATGGGAAAGACTAGAGCTCTCTTCAAGAAAATAAGAGATACCAAGGGAACATTTCACGCAAAGATGGGTTCGATAAAGTACAGAAATGGCATGGACCTAACAGAAGCAGAAGATATTAAGAAGAGGTGGCAAGAATACACAGAGGAACTGTACAAAAAAGATCTTCACGACCCAGATAATCACAATGGTGTGATCACTCACCTAGAGCCAGACATCCTGGAATGTGAAGTCAGGTGGGCCTTAGAAAGCATCACTACGAACAAAGCTAGTGGAGGTGATGGAATTCCAGTTGAGCTATTTCAAATCCTGAAAGATGATGCTGTGAAAGTGCTGCACTCAATATGCCAGCAAATTTGGAAAACTCAGCAGTGGCCACAGGACTGGAAAAGGTCAGTTTTCATTCCAGTCCCTAAGAAAGGCAATCCCAAAGAATGCTCAAACTACCACACAATTGCACTCATCTCACACTCTAGTAAGGTAATGCTCAAAATTTTCCAAGCCAGGCTTCAGCAATATGTGAACTGAGAACTTCCAGATATTCAAGCTGGTTTTAGAAAAGGCAGAGGAACCAGAGATCAAATTGCCAACATCCACTGGATCATCAAAAAAGCAAGAGAGTTCCAGAAAAACATCTATTTCTGCTTTATTGACTATGCCAAAGCCTTCGACTGTGTGGATCACAATAAACTGTGGAAAATTCTGAAAGAGATGGGAATACCAGACCACCTGACCTGCCTCTTGAGAAACCTGTATGCAGGTCAGGAAGCAATAGTTAGAACTGGACATGGAACAATAGACTGGTTCCAAATAAGAAAAGGAGTACATCAAGGCTGTATATTGTCACACTGCTTATTTAACTTATATGCAGAGAATATCATGAGAAACGCTGGGCTGGAAGAAGCACAGCTGGAATCAAGATTGCCAGGAGAAATATCAATAACCTCAGATATGCAGATGACACCACCCTTATGGCAGAAAGTGAAGAGGAAATAAAAAGCCTCTTGAAGAAAGTGAAAGAGGAGAGTAAAAAAGCTGGCTTAAAGCTTAACATTCAGAAAACTAAGATCATGGCATCTGGTCCCATCACCTCATGGCAGATAGATGGGGAAACAGTGGAAACAGTGTCAGACTTTCTTTTTCTGGGCTCCAAAATCACTGCAGATGGTGACTGCAGCCATGAAATTAAAAGACGCTTACTCCTTGGAAGGAAAGTCATGACCAACCTAGATAGCATATTAAAAAGCAGAGACATTACTTTGCCAACAAACGTCCGTCTAGTCAAGGCTATGGTTTTTCCAGTGGTCGTGTATGGATGTGAGAGTTGGGCTGTGAAGAAAGCTGAGTGCTGAAAAATTGATGCTTTTGAACTGTGGTGCTGGAGAAGACTCTTGAGAGTCCCTTGGACTGCAAGGAGATCCAACCAGTCCATCCTAAAGGTGATCAGTCCTGGGTGTTCTTTGGAAGGACTGATGCTGAAGCTGAAATTCAGTACTTTGGCCACCTGATGCGAAGAGTTGACTCACTGGAAAAGACCCTGATGCTTGGAGGGATTGGGGGCAGGAGGAGAAGGGGACTACAGAGGATGAGATGGCTGGATGGCATCACCGACTCGATGGACATGCGTTTGAGTAAACTCCGCAAGTTGGTGATGGACAGGGAGGCCTGGTGTGCTGCGATTCATGGGGTCGTGAAGAGTCGGGCACAACTGAGCGACTGAACTGAACTGAACTGAACTGAGGGGGGTTAAGTGAAAGTGAAAGTGAAGTCACTCAGTCGGGTGCGACTCTTCGCGACCCCGTGGACTGTAGCCTACCAGGCTCCTCCATCCATGGGATTCTCCAGTCAAGAATACTAGAGTGGGTTGCCATAAAATATATGATGATAAGCCTGGAGCATCTTGTAGTGGAAAAAATAAGTGCCTTAAAAAAAAAAAAAAGGGATGGTGGCATGTCCAAAGGACACAGGAGCCAACATGCTGTGGTTTTATGGAACGATATGAGTAGCAATATAAAGAACAAAAATACTGGATTATAACCTTAAGAAAAAATATTAATGAATTCATGCTTACACACATGATTAAATAAATAAATAAATGTGAGGGGAGAGAGAAGACAAATATTCCCTACAGAAAAATTTCAATTAATAAATGGATAAAGAAAGGGGGGAAAAGAAAATTACTACTAAAACATCACAGCAGTAATTGCTATTGGCAAGATCCTCTGATGAATGTTAAAAATTAATAGGCAAAAGTTTAGGGAGAAAGAGGCTGTTTCCACAGCCTCAAAGTTCTCTACTAATTTCGTGGTTATTTTAATACGTGTCCAAAAATTTCTTGACATTCCTCCCTGTATGAAATAGAGCTTACATGCAGTAGCTGGAGTATAGGCTATTGGAAAATGAAGACACCATCTTAACCAAGTGATTCGAGTTAACATCACCAGTACCAACTTGTGTTATTATCATGTACCCCTGATGTGATGCAAGAAGAGCCCTTCATTTCTTAACAATCTTCCCCAAAATCCACAGTCTCAGCCTAATCATGAGAAAACAACAGACAAACCTATACTGAGGGACATTTCATGAAATATCTGACGACTGCTTTCAAAAGTCACAAAGACAAAAGACAAACTCTCAGATTAGAGGAGACTAAGGGGATGTGATGACAATACAATGCGGAGCATGGACTGGATCCTGGTTAAAAGTAGAAGGACATCAATAGAAAACTAATAAAGCCTGCTTAAGAGTATTGTACCAATCTCAATTGCTTCATGTGACAAATGTACCAGGGTTATGTAAAATATTTAATATTAAAGTTAGTTGGGTAAAGGGTACATAGAAACTCTGAAATATCTTTGCAATTCTTATAAATAAGTTTATATTCCAAAAGAAAGAGTTTTTAAAATATAAATCAATGCAAATATACACATATACTAAATTCAAGTATCCTAAAAGTGATTTTTTCCCCTAAAGGTGCTTTTCATGAAATTCAAGACATAGACTCAAGATTCCCAAAATAAATAAGAAGAACATAAAAGAAGTCCTTTCCATTAAAGAATATAAGCAGAATTAATCCTCCCTGTCAAAAGTTAATGCCTGTTTTACAAGGAAAATCTCAGGATTCTTTTCAGTTTATATAAGGAAAAGAAGAAGTCGTATACTGACCTGGCTTTTATTAACGTGATCGTTGGGATGTACAGGTTTCTTGCTTCCAAGTTCACCTCCCAGAATTTCAATTGCTCGATTGCTAATGACTTCATTTACATTCATATTTGTCTGGGTTCCTGATCCAGTCTGCCATACCACGAGTGGAAAATGATCATTTAATTTACCTTCAGCTACCTGCAGAACAAAATGTTTTAAAATGTTTTAAAAAATAAGAAAAATTCTATATTCATTAAGCTGTTTGAATCAAATGATTGTAGGCATTGTTTATAGTACTATTTTAAAAACACTCACTTTTTCACGTGCTACTATAGTTCCTGGTTGTCCAGCAAATTGAAGCTTCTGCAGTCTAACCACTGCTACTTTAAAAGTGAAAGATAATCTATTGTGAATGGTATAAAAATTTCACTGATTCCAAATGAAAACTGAATTAAAGATATCTTTCTTCTATTTCTCCAACTGCCCTCTGTAATATTCAGACAGGGCCACTTGCTAATGCTGGCAAATGTGTTAAGTCTCTAGATAAATTTACTGTTGGTACTCAACAGGAATATCCAACAGATGTTATAGCCAGAGTCAGCATTATAACCAACAAGTGACTTAACAGTGTGAGTTCACTAGTAGCTACTGCATCCCACAAATGTCCCATGAGTAGCAACCTCCAAGCACAGACATAAGCATGTCTAGATTTGTCTCTATTTTTGTCATATTTTTGTATTCTGAGTTACTTTTTTAATTTTAAGTTCTCTGGGAGAGTGAGTACTTAACTTCATCTTCTGGAATGATTTTAGTTTTAAGCTAAGAAAATCAGCGTCATTAGAAATCTATTACCTTAAAAAACTGGTTCATTTAAAAGTAAAACTTTTTTCCTAACTGAATAAAAATAATAGGTGATTAGTGTAAAAAATTCTGAGAACTAAGAAAAGTATAATAGTCATCACAGTTCTACCCTCAGAAATAAAGATGATTAGAACTTTGGCATCTAGTCTCTACTTCAAGTGATGGGAGTATATATGCAGAAAAACATGTTTTCTATTCACTTTTTCTAAACAAAATTGGGATCATAAAATACATGCATTTTGCAATCTTTCCTCCCCACTTCTTATATGGTAGGCTTTGTTCTATGACATTCTTTAAAAAACTCAATTTCTATGGCTTCACAATCTAACTTGTTTAAACAGCTGCTATAATAAATAGTACTGCAATGAACATTATATCTAGAGCTTTTAAACTGTTATCTCTGCTTATCTTTAATTGTACACGAAATTATGTTATTGGTGGAAGAATGAAATTACAAGAAATCAAATATATAAGCTCAGAGAGTGCCTCTTCAAAAACTTATCTTTAAACTATATAAATTACAAGGAAAAGTAAAGAGAATTAGAAATGAAAGGTATCAAATCATCCAGAAAATTTGCCACAATATATATTTGAAGCATCATATTAATATCCTCACCAAATAATAACATTGTCATCCTATGCTAAAACACAGTAACTCAAGAATTCAGCGCCCCTTTCCTCAGGCCAGAGCTTATCATTATCCGGAAGATAATAGGG
Source organism: Cervus elaphus (assembly GCF_910594005.1). Lineage (NCBI taxonomy): Eukaryota > Metazoa > Chordata > Mammalia > Artiodactyla > Cervidae > Cervus > Cervus elaphus. Next base: position 36,916,438 of record NC_057828.1, on the reverse strand, counting down.
ATCTAATGCCAATAAGTAAACACTCTTATCACCTCTTACCTCATCTGCTGCCTTCATTATTGCATTAGCAATCTTTGGATCAAGACCATAATCCTGGTTTACTTCAGCAGCTGCTCGCTTCAAGATGCCAAATGCTTTAATAACTGGGATCTAAAAATTTTAATCAGAAAAATATCTCAATTTGCAATTTAAGCATGAAAATTTAAGATTACTATCTTATGCAGATACAAACATTGTACAGAAAACAATAACCTACATAATATTATGACACTAAAATGTTTAGGATATAGAGAAAGATTAGACATAGGCATATAAAAACCAAGAACCATCATTTATGTATTTGTACAGGCAACCGAACAAAAGCAAATACAATGACTTTTCACAGATATGTATGTATGCCTTGCACACACATACACACATATTCACACAGATGTACAATATACTATTTGTACAATATACCATTTGTCCTATTTTTTATAAGATATTACAACACACGTGATTTTACGTCACATATTTAAAAACAAACGATACTCAACCATTTCACCAGCCTACACCATTACTTCCTGGAGAAAGAAATGGCAACCCACTCCAGTATTCCTGCCTGGAGAATTCCACGGACAGAGGAGCCTGGTTGGCTACAGTCCATAGGGTCACAAAGAGTCAGACACAACTGAGTAGCTTTCACTCATACCATTATTTGGGCTTCCCTGGTGGCTCAGTAGTAAAGAACCCACCTGCCAATACAGGGGCTTCAATCCTTGTTTTGGGAAATCCCCTGGAGAAGGAAATGGCTGCCCACTCCAGTATTCTTACCTGAAAAATCCCATGGACAGAGAAGCCTGGTGGGCTACAATCCATGGGGTCTCAAAAGAGTTGGACACCACTTAGCGACTGAACAACAACATTATTTCCCCTCACTGGATTCCATGCTACATAATAAATTTTTCCTTCTCTTTAGAAAAGAATAAAATAACAAGTAAAATAAAGGTAGCAAAATGGTGCTGTGAAGGCTGGAGAGCCACATGCAAAAGAATGAGAATGGACCACCATCTCACTCCACACACAGACGTGAACTCAAAAGAGATTAAAGGCTTGAATGTCAGACATGAAACCAGAAAACTCTTGAAGACAGAGGCGGCAAGCTTCTTGATATCAGTCTCAGCAATGATTTTCTGGAGGAGTCCAGAAGAAAAAGCAACAAAAGCAAAAATAAATAAACTGGACTATGTCAAACTAAAAAGCCTCTTCACAGTGAACCGTCAAGAGAATGAAAATGCGGTGGCTGGAGGATGTGAGGGGTGAGGGGCCACAGGTAGGGCCTGGGCGTTGGTGAGGGACCAGGAACCAGAATGCCACGGTGCACCATCCCCCTCTTCCCGCATAGCTGGTAGCACTAATCTGTTTCAGAGTATTTCCTGCTAAATCCAGGAAATTAAAATTAAAACATTACAGGTGTTTTACCCAAATGAAATGGAGATATATGGCACATAGGATTACACATGAAAACAAATGAGAATTTCATTTTCTACAGGAACACTGCAGTGGGTCAAACCAATGCTGAAGTCACAACCAAATGCCAATCAACTCTGGCTGCCAAAATGGAGTGACTGACCCCACAGTGTTTGTGGACGCATAAAAATAAAACAAAGTCACAGTACAGAGTTTCACTGTGCACTACTAAAACAAAATGGTAAATATATGACTGGAGATGAAAGGGTCTCATTCTTCTTTACTCAGATTAGCAGTCCGTGAATTTTTTTTGGTTTTGTTTTCCTAAGGACCTCAGGTACAAAGAGTCTGCTTTATATTTTACGTAGTTCAGAAAATTATTCCAGATGAAGCCAAATATGTAAAAATTGATAACCCATGTATCCATCTTTCACAGACACCTGTCCAGATCCAAACAACTGCTCTGTCTCTAGTATGGCGGCGGCGGCAGCAATCACGCCAACCCAGAACCACACATCTTGCTAGTTCAAGCAGGAAAATCAAAACATCAGCCATGCTTACTTCAATTAATATTGGTTAAGACTGATCTTTTTAACCGCAGGAGTTGAACTATGTGAGAATATTTAGGATCAGCTGCTACGTTCTCTCTCCCAACCATGTAGTCTGGCCCTCACCATTAGACTGGCTGTGGGTTGACAATTACAGAGATATTTTTCTAAGAAGATTCCACTGCCTCTTGGAAAGGTGTATGAACCTGTCAAGATTCAGTCTTGAAGTCTTAGTAACGAGCTAAAATATGGAAGTTAAAATTATTGTTTAGATAAAAAGTATATTTAAAAGATAAAGGTAGCAGTCTCTCACCAGATGAGGCCTGGGGACTTCTAGGCTTACTAGCCTATCCTGCATTCTTGTGCTGACTATTTTTCATACTCTAGTTGGGCTCCAGTAGGATATGTAATATACTTCATCAATTCTTTTCATACTTTAACATCTCTGAAATCAAGATGTATCTTAAAATCAATGACATGACACAACTTTAACTGGCAGACTTTTTCTTTCTTAGTAGTACATATCAGGTCTAACTGAAGATTAGTTCTAATGTAAGGGTTTAATGAAATACGGTTTTCATATATATTTGTAAGAAATATTTGTTTTCATACAAATAAAGTTTTCTCATCATTAAATCATTCATGTATCACTGAACAAATACTTATATATTGTTATATGCCAGACATCATGACAAATAGTATTTTTATGAATTAGTATACACTTTTTTACAAACTGAAGCCAAGATAGAAAGTATAATATTAAAGAAAAATTGGATGGGAGGGGAGTTTGGGGGAGAATGGATACACGTATGTGTATGGCTAAGACCCTTTGCTCTTCACCTGAAACTATCACAGCATTCTTTATTAATCATATTAATGTATTAATCTTTATTCATCTTTAATTAATCATATAAATATATTGCAGCTATACCACAATACAAAATAAAAAGTTTTTTAAAAAAGTTTACTTTTAAATCAGTTTCTTAAAAGCTTTACATCAATTAAAAAGAATCAAAATTTAAAATGTTTACAAACTACAACATTCTAGTAAAAATATGAAAAGATCCAAGCAAGAATGAAAGACAAATCACTTAGTTCTATCAAATAAAAAATCCAAAAGACTCAAAGTCATAGCTCAAAACACTAGCATACTAAACCTGAAAAAGTTTAACGAGAGAGAAACACTTTATTACTCACAAAGCTAGTTCTCAAAATGACTTTACATTTTAATTCCGTAAAATATTTACAAGGTAGGGTGACTCATAATATTGAATAATGCCTAGTTCATCTAAAATAAGTCAACATTTCCACAAAAGCCACTTACTGGCATGCGTTCTGTCATGCCTCCAATCTTAAAGTTCATTGTAGATCTCACAGTCTGGGCACCATAATACTTATCATTTGGGACCTTGAGTTCACCAAAGGTATCATATTCTATCCGAAAAGAATCTTGGCTTGCCTAAAAATAAAGATAAGACACTGTTACAGCTTGAAGAGAAAACAAGTATGAGGAGAAATAACATCATATACAGGAAATACACAGGAAATTATTGGAAATACTTGGAAATTATTTAATATTAGAAATATAAATTTAATTTATAATTCCAAAATAATTGGAAATATATGTTTCCAATATACAGGAAACATCATATCTGGGAAAAGAAATCCTTAAGTACCACAAAGACAAAAAAATTCCACTTTGATTCTCATTGTTCTCCCCCACTTCCAGTTTTTTTCTTGAAAATTTTAGTCACACAAATTAATACAGATGTTAACGATGGATTCTAGGATTCATATACTATGCACATGATAAATACAAAGAAAGCCTTTGAAGTCAAAAGAGTAATCTTTTCCAATTCAGGAACATGCTTATTATTGGTCAAGCTTTGATCTACTATTTTACTAGGAACTTTGGAAAATAACCTAAGAACAATACTTTAATATTATCATATTTAACCAAAGCTCAACCACTGTCTACAAATATTATGCATGAGAGAGAGCTTAGTGCAACACGAAATATTCCAGGCTTTGCAGTGAGATGGCCCACCACCTGGTAGCTGTGTCATCTTCAGCAAGGCAGCTTTTCTCATCTATAATTACAGCAAATGGTGTAATTTACAGAGACATGGGCCAGATCAGTTCCTAACCTTTTTCAGGGTATTGGAACCTTTTGAGAATATGAGGAAAGCTATGATCATCTCTCTAGAAAAATTAACATATGTAAAATCTTACATACGATTTTAAGGAGTTTATACCTTGAGGTCAACTCATTCCCCAGGAAACAAACCCATGACCCCAAATCCCTTTTATGGAGAACCTAAGGTTCTACCAAGTACATCAACTTATACTAATTAAAAAATCAAAAATAGACATTTGGAATCTACATATATTTATTTTAAAGAGAGTTCAAAGAGATACTCAGAATTTTAATTAATGTTCACCTTGCATTAATTATAAAATAAACATGATCAGATGATTCAAAAGATTTAAAAACACCTAGCAAAGTAATCTTATTTTAGTAACTAGTCCTCTGAATAGGAAAAAATTAATTTTGTAGTTTCCCTTGGGACTAGAAAGATGGAACAACAACAACAAAAAACTTTGTATGTTATAAAACTTTTTAAATTGTATGAAAAGAAAAATATCCTTGTATCTAGTTACAAATATAGGAGTATGATGAACGAGGTACATTTTTTTCTTCTGCCTAAAAGTCTGCAGAGGAGAGCAGTGGTTAAGGTGGCAGAGTAGGAAGACTCTGAGCTCATTTCCTCTCACGGGCACACCAAAATTACGATTATTTACAGAGCAATTATTGATGAGTAAAGCTGAAAAATTAGCAGAAAATAGCTTCTACACCTGTAAATATATAGGTACCATGGCAAAATAGGTAGGAGGGGTGAAGACATAGTAAAGTCAAGACCTATACTCCCCTGGGGGGTGGTGACCCACAAACTGGAGGATAATTACAATTGCAGAGATTCTCCCCCAGGAGAAAGAGGTCCAGGTCCAGTGTCAGGGTCCCTAGCCTAGAGGTCCCGCACTGAGAAGAGCCCCTTGAAACTTTGGCTTTGGAGGTCACAGGCCTCACTTTTGGCCAGAGGTCTGTGGGAAATAGAAACTCCACTCCTAAAGGGTGCACACAAAATTTCACCCTCTGGGACCCAGGGCCGAAGCAGTAATTTGAAAAGAGCCTGGCTCTTTACAGTGACCTATAGAAGAAAAAACCTTTATATTATACATAAACACACATGTATATACACACAAGCCTGAAACAAAAGTTTTGCAAAACAATCTATCCTGCTCTCATATTTTCTATTCTATGCTATTCAGTCAAAAAACCAATGCTGTTAACTGTCCACTACATTGATTGCTCCACCCACTAATGAGTCCACCTGAAGTTTGAAAAACCTTCTTACATTATCTCTTCCCAGTGGCTTAGGCAAGAAGGGGAGGACTGCTCAACTAAATTAATGAAAAAAATTATCAGTGCTTTTAATGAAAAAGTGAGGTCATGATGGCATCTATTAAATATAAATAAGTTTTTAATTCTTATAATCCATTATTATAAAAAATTGTGTGTTTTTTTAAAAATCATGTCTTTATATCCCATAATTCAGAGAGCAGAATTTCTGGGAGAAGTTTAAAGAGTCTAACCAGCTAGGCATAGGGCAGGCACAAACTGCAATTTCCCAGTGTCCTGGGAGATGCATCTTTATTCACAATTGCTTCCCCTCCTGGAGAAGCATGAAAGGATAACATGGCCAGTGTGCACTGCAGTGTGATTGCTATTTGGTCCTAGAAATAACAAGTACTATTACCATCCACTAACCTCAGTAACCTGGAATTGATGAGCATGCTATCTAAATCAGAGTCTCAGTTCAGTTCAGTTGCTCAGTCATGTCTGACTCTTTGTGACCCCATGGACTGCAGCACGCCAGGCTTCCCTGTCCATCACCAGCTCCTGGAGCTTGCTCAAACTCATGTCCATCAAGTCAGTGATGCCATCCAACAATCTCATCCTCTGTCATCCCCTTCTCCTCCCGCCTTCAATCTTTCCCAGCATTAGGGTCTTTTCCAATGAGTCAGGAGGCCAAAGTATTAGAGTTTCAGCTTGAGCATCAGTCCTTCCAATGAATATTCTGGACTGATTGCCTTTAGGATTGGATCTCCTTGCAATCCAAGGGACTCTCAAGAGTCTTCTCCAACACCACAGTTCGAAAGCATCAATTCTTCAGCACTCAGCTTTATGGTCCAACTCTCACATCCATATATGACTACTGGAAAAACCATAGCTTTGACTAGACAGGCCTTTGTCAGGAAAGTAATGTCTCTGTTTCTTAATATGCTGTCTAGGTTTGTCATAGCTTTTCTCCCAATGAGCAAGCATCTTTTAATTTCATGGCTGCAGTCATAACCTGCAGTGATTTTGGAGCCTCCAAAAATAAAGACTGTCAGTTTCCATTGTTTCCCCACCTATTTGCCATGACGTGATGGGACCGGATACCATGATCTTTGTTTTTGAATGTTGAGTTTTAAGCCAGCTTTTTCACTCTCCTTTTTAACCTCATCAACAGACTCTTTAGTTCTTCTTTGCTTTCTGGCATAAAAGTGGTGTCTTCTGCATATCTGAAGTTATTGATATTTCTCCCTGCAACCTTAATTCCAGCTTGTGCTTCATCCAGCCAAGCATTTCTCATGATGTACTCTGCAGAGCAGTTAAATAAGCAGGGTGACAATATACAGCCCTGATGTACTCCTTTCCCAATTTGGAACTAGTCCATTGTTCCACGTCTGGTTCTAACTGTTGCTTCTTGACTTGCACACAGGTTTCTCAGGAAGCAGGTAAGGTGGCCTGGTATTCCCATCTCTTTAAGAATTTGCCACAATTGCTGTGATCTGCATAGTCAATAAAGCAGAAATAGATGTTTTTCTGGAACTCTCTTGCTTTTTCTGTGATCCAACAGATGTTGGCAGTTTGATCTCTGGTTCCTCTGCCTTTTCTAAATCCAGCTTGAACATCTGAAAGTTCCCAGTTCACATACTGCTGAAGCATGGCTTGGAGAATTATCAGAGTCTAAAGAGTCTGCTGCTGCTCCTGGTTAAGTCGCTTCAGTCGTGTCCGACTCTGTGCGACCCCATTGCCGGCAGCCCCAGGCTCCCCCATCCCTGGGATTCTCCAGGCAAGAACCCTGGAGTGGGTTGCCATTTCCTTCTCCAAGGCATGAAAGTGAAAAGTGAAAGTGAAGTCGCTCAGTTGTGTCTGACTCTTAGCAACCCCATGGACTGCAGCCTACCAGGCTCCTCCGTCCATGGGATTTCCAGGCAAGAGTACTGGAGTGGGGTGCCATTGCCTTCTCCTCTGAAGAGTCTAAAGGCTAGTAAAAAGGTACAGGCCTTAGGCCTATAATATATCCCCAAGCTAACCATTAACTAAACCATGATATCTCTTAAAGAAAATGTAAAATGGCTTTCACATTCTCAGCCTTAGGTGGTTTCAAAGAATATTTCAGAATTCAAGAAAATCCAAACCATTTCTTAAGCAGAAAGACTATCTCAAGAGGTTAAAAATCCCAAATGTGATTTCACTGTGTTTGGGTTTCCAGTTTCTCTAAAAAGACTTCTTAAAGTCTTTCAGTTCCCAAAGTACAGGGTGACCACCAAGTCTTAAAATATTGACAAATATGTAACAAATGGTTTATTGATACTGTACTGCAATATAGAATAAGATATTATCCATGTTTTCAGACTTTATGGCCATCTTGAAGATAAAGTAACTTTAAAAAATGTAGAACTTCTTTGTCTACCATGCTACCAAGGCAGTATCATATAGCAGGTCTCCAGTGTGTATTCGCTATTTTTCTCCTCAGTATCACATTTTAATTAACTGTGCATGATTTCTTTGCTTATTTATTAATAACTGCTTTATCTACTTAACATGCCTTAGTAGTCCCTAAGGTCTTCCCAGGTGGCGCAGTGGTAAAGAATCTGCCTGCCAATGCAGGAGAAATGAGTTTGACTCCTGGGTTGGGAAGATCCCTTGAAAAGGGGATGGCAACCCCCACAGACACAGGAGCCTGGCAGGCTGCCGTCCATGGGGTTGCAAAGAGCTGGACAAGACCGAGCAGGGATGCACGCACGCAAGTAGTCTAAACTCTGTGCCCACAGTGACTGTTTCACACACAGGGCATATTCAACATAATCTTCCTATCTGATGAATTTGTATTCTTAACTGAGATGAAAGGTAATTTAGGGCATTTAGGGTTATTTGAAGTTCTTTTTGTAAAAAGTTTTTTGAAGTATAACTGATTTATAGTATTGTGTTAAAAATCTTCTGTACAGCAAACTGACTCAGTTAGACATATATATTTTTTCATATTCTTTTACATTATGGTTTGTCACTGGGTATTGAATATAGTTTATTTCTTAACACTAGCAACAAGAAAAACTTAGATCAACTTGGAGAATTTGGAGGTGAGAAGATTAGAGGGCAAAAGATGTACATAGAATTATGGGGAAAAAAGTGTCTACCCTCACCTGATGTTAGCGAACACTACAACACTAAAAGCAAGATAGTGCTTTTTTTTTTTTTTGACATTGACAGCAGGATAGATTTAGTTCTTCAGTCTTTCATTCCTTTTTTACAAAACACTAAATAAGTGAAAAATAACTTTTTAAAAGGCTTTAAAGTGCACTAAAATTATTCGAGCAGGGAGTTGCAGAAATATAAAGCATCCTTGATTTCTAGTTTCAGATATAGTGATGTCATCAAATTATCTTAAAATGTATAGTCCAGAAAATGTCTTGGGCCTTTGAAATCCCCTAGATGGAAGCATTCATTTAATAAAGCACTCACCATGTCCCAAATTCAAAGTATTTCCACAGGGAAAACATTGCTGAGTATCTGTAATTATTTTCATGTATTACATAATATACACAATACTGTATTACAGTATTACCTGACCAAAATCCCAACTCTGAGTAACAGAATAGGGTCTGAAGTCACATCTCTCTGAATAAAAGCTCAAATCACAAATCAGAGTGAATACGGCAAAATAGTAAGCCTTCCTAAACTAGCATTTATCTCTCAAACTTTTCCTGATAATACACATGGGAGCATACCTATTCAATGTTTACTAAAGCCCAAATTTCCGGAGGTTACTTTCTAAAGTGAAAAGGGGCTCGTGTAAGTTGGGGTATCCAACCTGAAACTGGACGTTTAATGCCTTGGGGGGGGGTGTGCCTCAATTAAAAGTGCTGATTCAGCAATAGTTAGGTTCCCATGCAATTTCCTCCAACTTACTTTACTACATTCTGCCCGTTTCATATTTCTGGGTTTTACAAAAGTTACGTGGGGAAAAACAGTCTCACAAACTAAATGGCCTATTTCATCAGAAGTAAAACCTCTTAGGTTCACGAGACCCTTCCAACTACGCCTGGAAACCGACTAGCAGCACAGCTGCGACCCCAGAAGCTAGCTCCGAGGGGCTGGATTCTACCGGGCCACCGGGCCCACCAAGGGCAGGGGCGGAGCTGCCCCTTCCCGGCACTGTCCCACCGCGTGGCCGCCCCCTTCTCACACAGTCCACCTCAGCATCCTCGCAAGGGCAGTCGCCGCAGAAGTGAGCGCGGTAGGGGCAGGGTCCGGGAGGCCCGGCGTGACTCTAGCCCACAGCTGCAGCCCCTCCTGAGCGCTCCTCCAGCCGAGGAAGCGCCCCGGGCCCGCAGCGAAGCTCCAACACACGGGCCAGTATCAAGACCCTAGGGCCAGCGGGCGGGAGGCCTGAAGGTCACCGCGGGGCGGCCGGGACGGTCGGGCAGCACGAGCTCACCATTCGAGCGGAGTTCGGAGGCCGGAGCAGGAGGACTGCTGGGCCACCCGGGCCAAGGCCAGGGCTGGGGGCGGAACCTGGATTCCGCGAGAGTAAACGCGAACGCACGAGGAGCCGGAGCGCGCGATCCATAGCGCCGCGGCCTGGGTAGAGCTTCCGGGCGTTATGGCCACGCCTCCACACAGGCTGTCAGAACCCCCACGGTCCCTACTTGTATCCAATCAACAACCTCAAACCGAGCTGGCGGGACCAGTGGCCAATGACCAGGGAAGCGTGAGGGGGCGGGCTTAACTGCCTCCTCTTAGGCCCTAGGATTCCTGGGAAACTTAAGGGAAAGGAATGATGGGAAAGAGAGTTCGTGGTGTTTTGAACCAGTAGTTTCTTTGTTCAAAGAAGGCTGGAGTAATTTTCCTCTGTTACTGTGACTAACAGTGGACTAATAGCTAGTGAGTCTGTATTTAGTTGGTGGCCTAGAGTAGAGAGAAGAATTTACTTATTCGTTTATGTGGGACTTCCCTGGTGGCTCAGATAGGAAAGAATCTGCCTGCAATGTGGAGACCCGGGTTCGATCCCTGGGTCATTTATCTACCATGTAATCACTCAATACATGTTCTATTTGCTCTATTTTCACCTGTTCCAGGTTACATCTTCCGTATAGAAATTTTAGAAAACGAAGTATAGAGAATGAAATAATAATTATGTATAAAAAACCAACACTGATTACTCAGGTCGTCTAACTTGTCTTGTACAGTTTCCTTTCTCTTCTGAATAGGTACTCTAAGAACTCTAATTTTAAATATAGTGTTGAAGATGTCCATAGTCATAGGTGATTTCAGAATTTTTATTGTTTACATTCAGGCTCTTCTAGTCTTTTGCATTGATAACATATGTTTTCAAATTAAAGGTGTGTCATTGTTATAGATCATGATAGAAGAGTAGGAACAGATATAAAATTGCATTGAAACCACAATTTTTTTCTTTTTTTGTCTCTTTGAATTGCTTGAAACCAGGTGACAGTTAATCAAGAAAGAGAACCCTTGGATGATGTCCAGGAGTCAAAGGTTCAGAACCTGCAAAGCCAAGCTTACTAGAGTTAGTCTCGTCTCTATCAAACCTCTTGGTAACACTGTTTATGTTATTTTGTTGCTTATGAACTTGATTGGTACATATTTAAAATTTGAAAATTTAAATGAGCGAGGGTAATAGTTGAACTACCATCTAAACATTGAAACGTTGCAGAAGCCCACCACCACCAACTTTTTGTGTTTCAGTATCTTCTCCTTCCTTCAAATAGATGAAGATTTATTTAGAAGTTAGAAGGTCAGGATAAAAGATAGTGGAATGGTTTTAGAAAACAATGAACCATCCACCCCATATGTTTATGCTTTCCACCATACTAAACAAAAAGACAACACACCAAAGTTTAGTATGAGGAGAGTGTTGTTAGTTTTGTCATCCGTTTGACGAAAGCTACAGAAATAAGCACTTAAAGTTACTATCCTTCCCTAGGAAATGCTAACATTTTGATGTTAATTCATACTCTTTGTAAAATAAAATAAATTACAAATAGTGGAGTGGCATTTTCTTCCACATCTCCGGAGAAACTATTCTTATTTTGATGTCATACTCACCAGTGTATTTTTTTGGTTTGCATATTGGTATGCAAACAAAGCTTTTAAAAATTTAACCTGAATATACCTGTTCTATACCTGAATTCTATTTTTAACATCTAGCCATTATCTTTTTACTTAATAGTATTCCATGCCTTGTATTTAGCACATATTATCACAATTTCTTAATAATCTTTTTAACAATATTTCATTGAATGAATATAAAGCTTTTTATGCAGTTCCTTAATGAACAGTAATTTTTTGCTACTATATACAATGCTTCAATGATTTCTTTATAGGTTGTCTCTCTTCATTGGGTAGCATCACTATTTCTGTTACCTGTTATTTAGAATTTTTTTAAAATATTGATTTCTATGCCAGTTTTATATTACTTATTATTTGCCTGATATATGTTTCTCATTTTATTTTAGATAATTCTTTTTTATTTTGAGGATATCTTCTGTTTCCATGATACAGTTTGACTTAATGTTAACTGACAGATGTTTTGTAAATGGGCTGTTTTAATCTCTTTTAGACTTCACTTTCACTTTTCACTTTCATGCACTGGAGAAGGCAATGGCAACCCACTCCAGTGTTCTTGCCTGGAGAATCCCAGGGACGGCGGAGCCTGGTGGGCTGCCGTCTATGGGGTCGCACAGAGTGGGACACAGACTGACGTGACTTAGCAGCAGCAGCAGCAATCACCTACTGATACATGTTATGATTTAGAAAATTTTCTAGATGTTATATGTTATAAAATCTTTTAACACTCAGAACAACCTTATGAGGTAGGTCCTATTATTATTCATACTTATAGAAAAGAAAATTGTTGCCCAAGATCATCCAACTAGCCCACAATCTTTATTATTTTGCACACACATTGTGGGGTTTGTTTTTTGTATCATTATTAATATTCCTCAGGAAATGGAACACGACACTGAAGAATGATTAAAAATAATTTTAAAAATGTGTATGGCAAAGTTTATTTTCCAACAACAATATCTGCCATCCCATTTGCTTTTTCTCAGTGTGACTTTTTCACACGTGAGTCTAAATGGTATTGTCTCCTTCAATAGGCAGGTCTTATGACTCACTGATAGCCAATAGAATCTGAGAAAAGTGACTGCTGAAAGTAGGTCAGAAAAGCCTGTGCTACTTCCCTGTGATTCTCTTGAGACAACTACTCCGTGCTAAGTCATTCACCAGTAAAAACTGTGACTGCCCTGAAACAGTTGTGCTATACAAGCAGGCATTCTAGTCAACAGCTTAGCAGAGCTCCCAGCTGACACTTACCATCAATTCTCAGCCATGTGAGTGAGCATTCTTGGATATCCACCCCAGATGAACTCACATAACTGTAAAACTTTTACCAAAGCAAACTTGGGTCTGCTTGCCTGTGCACAATAAAGCCAACCTACTGACACTCTTCTTCCTACATCATCACTTTTGTTACAGGGAAGAACTGACTTCATGTCGGATCTGTTTCTTTTACTTTAACCTTGCTTCCCATTGCTTTTGATCTCTAAAAAGACACTGTTCATACCTAATGGCCGGCCTTGGGGAACCCTGCTCCTCTGCCTGAATGTTTAACCAAAATGCCTTTGTTCAGGACCGTGTCCACCTATTGCTGTCTCCCAGAAAGGAAGAAATTAACTCATCTCCTCCCTGAGGCTTGCCATTCCAGGAGATATTTGTAAGATTAATGGCCTTTTACACTCTACCTCCTCACCTCACCTCCTTCCTCGCCCCCATCTCTGTTCTATAAAAGAACCTGTCATCTATACCGCAATAAGATGGTTATTTTGAGACATTAGTCTGCAATCTTCTTGGTCAGCTGGCTTTCTGAATAAAGTCCTATTTCTTGCCTCAACACCTGGTCTCTCAGATTTATTCGCCTGTAGAGTAGCAAGCAGAGGGGACTGGGATTTGGTAACAGTTTATCTCTCTTTCTTGAACCATTGCCGTAAATGAATACTGTAAATTTTCTGTATTATCTCCCATGTTTAAAAACAAAGCAAAACGAAACTGCCTCAACTTTGCATTCTGCTTCAACTACCTCTCCATTCCTAGGGCATATTCGCTCACCATCTTCATTCTTCTCCTCTCATTTTCTCATCAGTTTACTACAGTCTACCTTCAGTTCCAACCAGTCCATCTTAAAGGAGATCAGTCTTGGGTGTTCATTGGAAGGATTGATGCTGAAGCTGAAACTCCAATACTTTGGCCACCTCGTGCGAAGAGTTGATTCGTTGGAAAAGACCCTGATGCTGGGAGGGATTGGGGGCAGGAGGAGAAGGGGACGACAGAGGATGAGATGGGTGGATGGCATCACCGACTCGATGGGCATGAGTTTGAGCAAACTCCGGGAGTTTGTGATGGACAGCGAGGACTGGCGTGCTGCGATTCATGGGGTGCAAAGAGTCGGACACAACTGAGCGACTGAACTGACTGACTGACCTTCAGTTCACGTTACCCCACTGATACTGCTCTTGTTAGGTTCACCAAGGACCACCAAGTTACAAATGCTGTCAAAACCCTGACTCCCTGTCCATTGATGCTGAATAGAAATAAGCAGACAGAGTTTGACAGAAATAGAAAGTGTGGCTTTATTCCTTTTGCCAGGCAAGTGGGAGAACACAGGAGACTAACAGTTCAAGAACTCTGCCCCACTCACCTAGGGGGATTAAAAGAGGCTATATAGACTGGGACTCATTGGGGTAGATTAATGATAAGACTCAAACTAATGAAGGTCTTACATCCTTCTTTCTGCATTGTTTCAAAACAGTCTCAGCTGGCGTCAGCTGTGTTCATTTGTCTCTGGATTATTGACCTGCAACCCTCTTTCTGAAATACAAACAGCTATAAGGTTTGTTTTTTTGTTGTTGTTGCAAAAGAGTTCAGGGAGAATAAACACCAGGTGCAGGATATAATTTACACAGTGTGGCGGGGGGTGATAGGGTAACTTTGTGAAGGACAAATCTAGTTACCGACACTGCAGATTAGTAAGTTGAAAAACTAAGATTGATCAACTCTTTCAGGCTCATTTTTCCTGTTCTTTGTTCTCTTTACTTGTTCTCAAGAGAGGAAAAACTTCATTTCTTTTTTGCTGCAACACAAATCCGATAGACAATATCCTATATTTTCTGCATCAGTGATTCCATTGACTCGCCTCCCCTTTGGAAATCTCTTTCCTGATCTTGCAACATTGAATCTCCCTCTAGTTATTCCTTCATAACTATTCTTTGTTAGCTCTTCACTGGAAGATGAGGAAGTGCCTCAGAGCTCTGTCTTAGATGATCTTTCCTTTTTCTCCTGTTTTAAAAAAAAAGTCTTTTTAGCGACCTCAAGTAGAAAGTATTGAGTTAACCACACACCTACATTTATGGCACTTTATAGAGTATTAGATCCATTCTTAATTTAATATTTATTTCCGTTTCTATTCATCCCTGGGCTTCCCCAGTGGCTCAGTGGTAAAGAATCTGCTTGCAATGCTGGAGACACGGGTTCGATCCCTGTGTCAGGAAGATCCCCTGGAGTGGCTATCCACTCCAGTAATCTTGCCTAAAGAATTCCATGGAGAGAGGAGCCTGGCAGTTACCGTCCACTGGGTCACAAAGAGTCGGACACGACTGTAGTGACTAAGCACATTCATTCCCTACACCTTTTTTCTTTTTGGACCTAAACACTCAGAGCCAGCCCTGCAAAGATAACAGAAAACAGAGCTGCAAGTGCCAAAGACCTGGTGAAATGAATAAACAATTATTGAGCAAGCAGAGTTCATCAAACAAAGTGAGACCATATTCTTTCAACTTCAACAGTTTAGCAATGATGAAAACAACAGAGCGAATATTGTACTAATTAATCTCTACTAAATTTTAATTTTTATAAACTTTTATTACTCCCAATAATGCAGATTTTAAAAAACTTAAATGTAGAGAAACATGAAAATATTCAGTGTCTCCTGTAAAGTAAACATACTTTACAGTATGCCCCTCTTGGAGCCATTCTGTTGGAAAAGGACCTGATTAAAGGATTAACAAATAATCAAATCCCAATGAGGGTGAAATGCAGCTGCTCCTGACACAATAGTTACCCCATAAATTCCTTATCCCACAGCCTCACATTCTTCAGGCTCAGAGGAGGAGGAAAACAAATTTATTAATTTCTTTTTTTCCTCAAAAAAATCTTCCAGAGAAAAGGAATGTGGTCATCTTTAACTTTCCTGAAGCCCCTCTGAAGCAACTCTTTTTTTTTTTCATTTATTTTTATTAGTTGGAGGCTAATTACTTTACAATATTGTAGTGGTTTTTGCCATACATTGACATGAATCAGCCATGGATTTACATGTGTTCCCCATTCTGATCCCCGTTCCCTGAAGCAACTCTTTCTACTAGATTTTTAGGAAGACTAGAAAGACAAGTAGCCAAGGTTGAAATTGTAGCTTTGTAATAGTTAAACTTTTTACAAGCTTTTGGTGCCCTTTCTCTCACAGACACCCAGGGACCTCATGCTATCCTTCAATTTATAAAGTTATTGACTATGTTATTCTACTCAGATCTGTTTTCTCCTGTCAAACCTAATACAAAAAGTTAATTTTCTCTTTCAATCTCCTCCAACCCAAAGAACATCAAATCCACATTATTCAGGTCTTATAAAATGTAGCTACTTTATAATTCAAATTTCATTTAGATTTGTATTTTCAAAAAAAGAAAAGGAAAGGCAAGATGAGTCTTGAAAATTGTCACCTAATTGGAGAAACAGTAATATTGATTCTCCCTGATATGGGGACTGAGGAAATTCCTGGGAGGCAATAATACAAAATAGTTTTACCTATTCTACTGAGAGTGAACTGAAATAAGACCAGAATCTTGCCAGTACAGTAATTAAAGTAATAATGATCATTGCCTATCAGTCCACTAGCCTTTGTTGTAGATTGCATAGAACCACATGATTCATTATTAATCTCTTACATAATCTACTTTCTTGATGTATGGTTCTTTGGCTCAGACCTGGTAAGTTTGATCCACTCATAATGTTGATCCTCATAGTCAATCTTAATGTGTTAACACATTGTTTTAACTAGATCATTTGTGGAGTGGGTCAACAATGTCATATATAGAGTCAGGGTTTGAAATTTTTAAAAACTTTTTAAAAATAACTGAAGCAGACAGAATGTTACTCGGGTAATAATATCCTATCAGATATTTTTGAGTAGAAGAGAAAAAGTTTGCAGTTATCAAGCAGACAATTATATGTAAATTTCAGGCTATTTTATCTGTGACTAAACTGCCAATGAATACTTCCATAGGATTTGTCTTTCAGATAAATAACATTCAAAATAAGCACATGACATGTTATGGAAAAAAGTTATTCAATTCCTAGGCTGAAAGAGAGCATAAAGATGAAGATCACTTGTTTAGTGTCATATGGGACATGCAGACACCAATGGAACAACCATTTTAGAAACAGACAGACCTTGCTAATTCTACACACCAAATGAGTGTGAAATCATCTACAGGCACAAGGCAGAAGCAAAAATAAAAACCGTCTAAGTTAATGTACTGCTAGCTTAAGCCTCAAACTACTGCAGTCTTTTTTCTTTTTTTCAAGTCATTTCTTTTTTTTTTTGAAGTATAACCATTTACAATGTAATGTTAGTTTCTAGTGTATAGCAAAGTGATTCAGTTATACATATGTCTATTACTTTTTGTACTATTTTCCACTACTGGATTTTTATAGGATATTGCAAATAGTTCCCTGTGCTACACAGTAGGAACTTACTGTTTATCTATTTTATATATAGTAGTTTGTATTTGCTAACTTTCTGGCCAACCCATTATGAGCTGTTTGAATGTTTTGGAAATTAAGCCCTTGTTGGTCACATTGTTTGCAAATACTTTCTCATATTCCCTATCGCTTCATTTCCTTTGCCGTGCAAAAGCTCTAAAGTTTGGTTTGATCACGTTCCTTTATTTTTGTGTTTCATTTCTATTGTCTTGGGAAACTGACTTTCTCTTCCAGTAGAAGAGCCACTGGGTATCCCTTCACAGGAGCTGTCCCCCATGAAGTGTACACTATGGTGTCATCTGTCACCCATTGTGCGGGCTCGCAAAGTACACGGTTGGTTTTTGACACTGCCCTCAGACCCATCTCTATCAGGGGAATGCAGGTGATTGGCCTGGGTGTCCTTCAGGCACTGTGCTCACAAAGTGGCCAGTGCAGATTCATCAGTACAGATTCCCTGTAGTCATGCTTTGGGACCACTATAGTTGTGCACTTACATCTGCTATGGGGACTACGGAATCATTTCAGTCCCAGCCCCGCCTCTGCAGGTGCCCACCCACAAAGACCGCAGCTGCTACCATGGGACCCACCCCAGCTGTGGGAGCACTAATAACCCACTCGGAAGTTCATCAGATACTGAGCTCCCAAATTGGCCACTGATGGTGTAAATCTGGATCACAGCTTCTGGGCCATGGCTCAGATTTCAGTCAGTCCTTCTTCCTAAATTATGCAGCCCCTGGGCGTAGGCTCAGATTTCAGCCCCGCCTCCGCTTGTGGACAACCCACCATTGCCTGCACACTGGAGCCTTGCTTTCAGTGAGCATGCTGAAAGTGAGGCTGTTATGGTGGGGCCATGTCCCTCCTTTTATGCTTGTGTTAACGATAGGGCTTCTCTGATGGACCAGGGCCTGGCCCGTCTACACCCTTGGTTGCTTCTTGGACTATACTCCAGCCCCTTGAAGCTGTTTCCATGGAGCAATCCCCAGTCCTCTCCCCTGGTCTGTCTGCTGAAGCTCAGATTTTAGCACCCAGCTCAAGCACACCAGCAGACTTGCACCTCGGACTGGGGAGCGCAGCGGGGTGGCCAGGACTGTGCTTGTCTTTCTCCTTTCTGCCTGTGACAGTCTGGCGGCTACGCTCTGCTCTGAGCCTCTGAAGCTCCCAATCTATCCTGTCATCTCAGCCTCTGAAGGGTGTTCCTAAGGTAAGGGAAACTTCCCTCTTTCACAGCTCCCCTTTGGGGATGCTGGTTCCCTACCAATCCTTTGCTTCTTTCTTTCATCCTACCTAGTTACACTGTAACCTGTCTTGTAGCTTTGGTTGTATGAGCTCCTCTGCCAGCATTCAGTAGGGATTCTGTGAGAATTGTTCCACATGTAGATGTATTTTTGATGCTTTCGTGGGAAGTGATAAGATCTACATCCTTCTGTTATGCCTTCTTGATTTCCCTCCCACAGTTTTTTTTTTTTTAATATAGTTTTGAGCACTCAGTTTAAAATAGTCATACGTAAATTAGGTAACATGACTTCCTAAACCCAAATAAATAACCATCAAAACAAACCTATAAAGGAAAAGGTTGGTACATTTGATATGCTAAAATTCAGAATATCTTTCATCAAAAGGCATCACTAAGAAAGCAAAAAGGCAAGCCAGAGAGTGGAAGAAGTTATTTGCAATATATATAAAGAATAAAACTCATATCCAGTGTCAGTTAAAAAAAAAGACAACCCAAATGAAAATTGAGCAGTACACAGAGGAAGAAAAGCAAATGTGAATGAGGTGCCCACCTTTATTTATAATCAAAGAATGCAAATGAAAATGATAGTGGGATAGAGTACACATCCACCAGCAAGTACTGGATGTACCAACAATATACATGTTGATGAGGAGGTAGCAGAAGAGAAATTTCTGTACACTGTCAAGTAAAAGTAAAATGCTTTGGAACATAACTTTCTTTCAGAAAGTTAAAAATAAGCATAACCAGTATATAGTTCCTATACATGCTCATATGTGTGTGCGCTACACTGTACTAATATACAAGCTCATATGTATGCACACTACAGTGTACTAATATCCAAGCTCATATGTATGCACACTACAGTGTACTAATATACAAGCTCATATGTATGCACACTATGTTGTACTAAAATACATGCTCATATATATGTGAACTACTTTGTACTAATATACAAGCTCATATGTATGCACACTACACTGTACTAATATACATGCTCATGTGTATGCACACTACACTGTACTAATATACAAGTTCATATGTGTGCACACTACATTGTGTTAAAATACATGCTCATGTGTATGTGCACTACCCTGTGCTAATATACATGCTCATGGGTGTGTACTACAGTGTACTAATATACATGCTCATGTGTGTGTACTACAGTGTACTAATATACATGCTCATGTGTGTGTACTACAGTGTACTAATATACATGCTCATGTGTGTGTACTACAGTGTACTAATATATACGCTCATGTGTGTGTGTACTACCGTGTACTAATATAGTTGCTCATGTGTGTGTACTACAGTGTACTAATATACATGCTCATGTGTGTGTGTACTACAGTGTACTAATATACATGCTCATGTGTGTGTGTACTACCGTGTACTAATATACATGCTCATGTGTGTGTACTACAGTGTACTAATATAGTTGCTCATGTGTGTGTACTACAGTGTACTAATATACATGCTCATGTGTGTGTGTACTACAGTGTACTAATATACATGCTCATGTGTGTGTACTACAGTGTACTAATATACATGCTCATGTGTGTGTGTACTACAGTGTACTAATATACATGCTCATGTGTGTGTACTACAGTGTACTAATATACATGCTCATGTGTGTGTGTACTACAGTGTACTAATATACATGCTCATGTGTGTGTACTACAGTGTACTAATATACATGCTCATGTGTGTGTATACTACAGTGTACTAATATACATGCTCATGTGTGTGTATACTACAGTGTACTAATATACATGCTCATGTGTGTGTGTACTACAGTGTACTAATATACAAGCTCATATGTATGCACACTACACTGTACTAATATACATGCTCATGTGTATGCACACTACACTGTACTAATATACAAGTTCATATGTGTGCACACTACGTTGTGTTAAAATACATGCTCATGTGTATGTGCACTACCCTGTGCTAATATACATGCTCATGTGTGTGTACTACAGTGTACTAATATAGTTGCTCATGTGTGTGTACTACAGTGTACTAATATACATGCTCATGTGTGTGTGTACTACAGTGTACTAATATATACGCTCATGTGTGTGTGTACTACAGTGTACTAATATACATGCTCACGTGTGTGTACTACAGTGTACTAATATAGTTGCTCATGTGTGTGTACTACAGTGTACTAATATACATGCTCATGTGTGTGTGTACTACAGTGTACTAATATACATGCTCATGTGTGTGTGTACTACAGTGTACTAATATACATGCTCATGTGTGTGTACTACAGTGTACTAATATACATGCTCATGTGTGTGTGTACTACAGTGTACTAATATACATGCTCATGTGTGTGTACTACAGTGTACTAATATACATGCTCATGTGTGTGTACTACAGTGTACTAATATACATGCTCATGTGTGTGTACTACAGTGTACTAATATACATGCTCATGTGTGTGTGTACTACAGTGTACTAATATACATGCTCATGTGTGTGTACTACAGTGTACTAATATACATGCTCATGTGTGTGTGTACTACAGTGTACTAATATACATGCTCATGTGTGTGTACTACAGTGTACTAATATAGTTGCTCATGTGTGTGTACTACAGTGTACTAATATACATGTTCTTATGTATGTGCACCACATTGTACTAATATATCCAAGGTTGATCATAGCAGCATTATTCAAAATATTGGGTTGGCCATAAAGTTCGTTTGGGTTTTTCTGTAACGACTTATGGAAAAGCCCTAATAAGTTTTCTGGCCACCCAATATTGAAAAACTGGGAACACCCAAATGTCCATCAGCAATAGAATGGATAAATGAAAACAAGTGAATTAGAACACCTTGGAATAACAGATTAGTAAAATATTGAGGAAAAGAAGCAAATTTCAAAGAAAAAAAAAAACAGCATAAATTCATTACAGTAAAGCTTAAAAAGAGGCAAAGAGGCAAAACGAAACTAACGTTTATTTATTTATTTTTGGCTGCCCTGGGTCTTTGTTGCTGTGCACGGACTTTTCTCTAGTTGCAGTGAGCAGGGGCTACTTTCTGGTTGCCGTGTACATGCTTCTCATTGCGGTGGCTTCTCCTGTTGCAGATCACAGGCTCTAGGGCGTGCAGGCTTCAGTAGTTGCAGCGTGTGGCCTCAGTAGTTGCGGCTAGTGGGCTCTAGAGTGCAGACTCAGTAGCTGTGGTACATGGGCTTAGTTGCCCTGAGGCATGTGGAATCTTCCCGGACCGGGGATTGAACCCGTGTCCCCTGCA
This sequence comes from Cervus elaphus, assembly GCF_910594005.1. NCBI lineage: Eukaryota > Metazoa > Chordata > Mammalia > Artiodactyla > Cervidae > Cervus > Cervus elaphus. The sequence continues at coordinate 36,894,715 of NC_057828.1, read as the reverse complement.
TGGCAGGCAGATTCTTAACCTCTGAACCACCAGGGAAGTCCAAAACTAAAGGATTATAAGGTTGCTTGTATGAACGGCGATTACCTCTGTGAAGAGACTTTTGGCAATGGACATGTGTAGACTTTTGGGGCCCTGGCAATTTTTTTTTTTTCATAGCCTGAGTGGTAAATACATGAGTACTTGCTTTACAATAAGTTATTGGACTGTATACTTGGGTTTTACGTGCTTTAGTTTTTGGTGTTGTATTCCACAATGTTAAAAAACAAATGAAACAGTTCTCTGTATACTGACATTAAATAATTCTTGAGTTTATGTTGTAAATGAAAACCTGGAGTGTGGAAAAGTGTATAAAATTGGCTACTATTTATGAAAAAAAAGGAAGGAGGTATGAGGGAGGGACAGAGAGAGAGAGAAAGCAGGTATTCATAAAAGAAGAGGGAATAAAAAACAGTGGTTATCTCAGGAAAAATAGGTGGCCAAGGGACAAGATTAGAAGAAAAACGTCTATTCATTGTATACCCTTTTGTACTTTTTGTAATTCACACCATGTAAATGTATTAGCTATACTGTGTGTGTGTGTGTGTGCTCAGTCATGTCTCACTCTTTGTGACCCATGGACTCTATCCTGCCACTCTTTGCAACCCCATGGACTGTATCCTGCCTGGGTCCTCTGTTCATGGAATTTTCCAGGCAAGAATACTGGAGTGGGTTGCCATTTCCTACTCTAGGGGATCTTCCCAACCCAGGGATCAAACTCCTGTTTTCTATATCTCCTGCATTGCAGGCGGATTCTTTACCACTGCCACATGGGAAGCTCATTAACTATTTTAAATAAATAAATAAAAATTCCTAAAAAAAAAAGAAAAAAAATTCCCAACAACAACACTGATTATACTTATCCACAAGAGGTCACTATCGAATGATGGTGAACTCTAGTTCCTCATCAGAGAAAAACCAGTCTGAAGTCTCCCTGCTCTCACCAGGAAGTTAAGCAGCATCTTCATTTACATTCTTACTTTATTTTACCTGTCATGTTCTGTTTTTTTAAAAAACCCTCCAATTCAAAAATATGCACAGAAATTTAAAATATACATTTAAAACAGAGCGAAAGAAAACAAAGAACTGAAGAGACAGTATGAAGCAATGAATGAATTTACAAAAAGCATAATATTAACCATTTCCCCTAGGATTAATACACAAATTAGATTCTAACGTTTCTAGCATTTGATACAAAAAAGGAAGTATTGTCAGTTTTGTAATTCAAAATCTTGCTCAGGAGAATATTCAGAGTATGAAAAATGTTTTCCGTGGTAGAGTCAGTTAAAGACAATCCTTTAGGTAAAATTCCTGACCAGTCTTAATAACAAGAATAATCCACAGAACAATTGGGAAACCACGCCATACTCTGGGACACCAGATCCGGGAAGTTTCATTCATGGGTTAGTCATGGTTGAAAATGAAACTAAGAATACATACTATAAAAAAGGAAGAAGAAAAGCCACAAAACTTGTGCTTTAAAAATTCTGTCTTACACATAGGAGAGTGTTCAGTCTTCACGTGGCTGGATTTTTCAAAATTTAGCTATTGCAACGAATTCCCTTTTTCCTAAAGTTGAGCTGATTGTCCTTCCGGCAACTAATGGGTTAAATGCTACCTTCTAAGTTCAAGGAGAAACAGCCCTGCTCAAATGCTGTTGCTGGCTCACAAATGCAGGGCTTCAGGCAAAGACCGACCAAGGGAAGTCAGCGTATAGGAGACAGTTTTCTCTACGACAAGAGCTGCAACAGCTATGAAAAACACTTCAGCAGTGATGGATTCTTCTGATATTCAAAGGAAAAATATAGCTGTCATTGGTGGTGGCTTGGTAAGAATCTATTTGGATATATTATTCCTGGTAGTGGTATTATATTATCATTACTTTTTTGCTTTTTTATCAGAGATTAATTGCTTTTATTAATATTTTTTCTATCAATTTTACTGCGGTATTATTGACATAGAGCACTCCATAAGTTTCAAGTGTACAGCATAATGATTTCACTTACATACATTATAAGATGATTCCCACAATAAGTTTAGTGAGTACTTCTCATTGCAGACAGATATAAAATAGCAGAAAAAGAAAACATATTTTTTCCTTGTAATGGGAACTATAAGGATTTACTCTTTTAACAACTTTCATATACAACATACAGTGGCGTTAATTACATGTTACATCTGCGGTGCTTATTTATATTACAACTGTTAGTTTCTACTTTTTGACCACCTTTGTTGTCGTATAAAGATATTATACCTCTAATCTTCCTCACCTATTTCACTTATCTTGATATTATTAATCACTTGTAAGGATTGTTCACTTTCTTTTGAAACTTTTCTGATATTTAAATACACCTTTTTAAAATGTGGTGTTAGTTTAGTTTGCTCTTTCCTAAAAGAGCTATCTTATTTCCATTAAAAACAAAGGTGTCCATTTTCCCTTGTTTTTTCTGTACAGCATTTTTCAAAATAGAAAATAAAGCAAATTGAATTTGATTAATCCCCAAATAGACTATGTGTTAAAAAAAATATTAATGTAAATAGTCATTTTAATCAAAACATTTGCCGCTTTGGTTAATAACTCAGTTTGTACTGTCTAGTAAGAATAAAAGTGACAAGAAACATGAAGTTAATGCAGCATTATCACATTGAATGTTCACCAGTTATTTGAGTAAGTGGGAGTAATACTTATTCAGTCACCCTATCTGGCTGGTCCAGTGGAGCTGGTCCTAAGTTGGTGGAGTGAGGCATAGAGCAGGTGAGATGAATGGGCTGAGATGGCCCCACATCTAACAAGAAGAGGGGAGGGGGTGTCTCCTCTCTGCTTCCACTGTTATTATATGAAAGCTAGTTCTACTTAACGTGGGGCTGCCTCAGTGAAACTGTATTTCCCCCTCCCTTAGCAGAACAACTATTTTGGAATCAAAATATCCCCATTAGTTAAAGTTTAATCATTTTGGCTTTGCCTTTGGCTTAATCATGTGCATGCTTTTAGATCATAGGTATTCATTTATTTCATTTACTCTGCGAAAATTTGCTGAGGGCCTAATGATGTGCCAGACACTGTTCTAGGTTGTATGTAGATGAGTACATTTTGTAGCACACATAGAGTTTTACAGTTTGTGCTAATTCTGACTTGGGTGTTGCCTTCCTTTTTGTGTTTTCCCTAAAGTTTGATGACAGTTCTAACATTTCTGGTTTGCTATTGTTGTAGCCATGTGTTTCGGGAAACAAACTCATTCAGAAGGACAATGCAGATAGTGGAATGCAGTTTCTTACACCAGCGGGCCCAAGGGAGAGTCTCCTCTTAGCCAAGGACCCTGGCCAGTTTTTGTGAAAACCTTATATACACTAAGTGTATGTACACAAACCTACCTCCCCAAATTCCCTGACAATCAGTTAACCCGTGATTCATATGCCTTAAGCCTAGGTAGTTAACAGTGGATAATTATCAATAGGCCTGTGGTCATGCCTCAATAAGCATAATAGAATGTACGATTCTATTTGGTTACAACAGATAGTTATGGTATTCTTTTAGCGAGAAGGAGGCCTGGTTTTCCAGTTGGTATGTCGTTTCCATAGATACTGGGCGTATAGCTCAGAGTCCACAGTCCAGCCCAAGATGGAGTCCTGCTTTCAAGATGGAACCTGTTCTGATTCCTCCTTCACTATCACATGCTGTGTTGGCCAATGCATGTGACATATGTCCTCATTTCTTCATACTTTGTACCTGGCTTCAATCCAATCATTCCTATCAAAATTTTGCATAAAATGTGAATTCATGGAGTCAACAAAATCCTGTTGGGTGCCAGCTATGTGCCAACATTGTTTTAGGTATTAGGAATATAGTGATGAGCATTTAGGGAGGAGAAAGACGATGGAGAATAAAAGTAAGTTCAGTGAGGCCTAAGCACTACACAAAGAAATTCAAGCAGGGTAATGCTGTAGGGTCTTGAGGGTATCCATTTATAGAGTGTGGTCAGGGACAGCTTTTCTGAGGAGATAAATGACCTGAAAAATGAGAAGGAGGCCATCGTGTGAAGGGCTACAGAAAGAGCATTTGGGGTAGATGAAGGACTGTGGAGAAACAACGAGGAGATAAAGAGCTGAGCACTTTTCTTGAAGCAGACAGAAAGGCACAAAGAATGAGACTGGAAAGGAGTAAACACTGAGGCTAGGGAGAGTGAAAGAGCCAGAGGTCCTAGGATCTTAGCGTGCAAGGCAGACAGATTTTATCCTAGACACAATGGAAAGCCATTGGAAGATTTTAAGTAGGAAAGCAAGCCGTGATTTTAAGATTCCTTAGGCTGTTATATAGAGAAGAAGTGGGAAAATTTCAAGACCAGGTAGACCTGTTAAGAGGCTGTTGTGTTTGTCTAAGACTTGGACTAGGGTGGCAGCAGTGACATCTCTTACAATGGCTCTTAGATATCCAAGTGACAGTGAATGTCACTCAGTCGTGTCCAACTCTTTGTGACCCCTGGATTCTCCAGGCCAGAATACTGAAGTGGGTAGCCTTTCCCTTCTCCAGGAGATCTTCCCAATCCAGGGATTGAAACCAGATCACCTGCATTGCAGGTGGATTTTTTTTTTTTTTTTTTTACCAGCTGAGCCATAAGAGAAGCCCAAGAATACTGGAGTGGGTAGTCTTTCCCTTCTCCAGGAGATCTTCCCCACCCAGGAATCAAACCGGGGTCTTCTGCATTGCAGGTGGATTCTTTGTCAACTGAGCTAGGGGAGACAACAAATATGTGATTGGATATATGATTTTGGAAGGCATAAAAATGTGGGTGTCATCCACAGGTTTCTCCCTGAATAACACTTGAACTCTTCATCATCGAACCACTTCATTATCTGGGCACACATACATGTGCTAGAAAATGGGAGACATGAACTAATACACATATATTAAGAAGCAACTAAAATTCCTCTGCAAAGGAATTCTATTCACCTTATTGCTCAGGTCCATACTTAGGAATCATGTCTGATTCTTTTTTTTCATTTTACGAAAATCCCCATTCCTCTTTCATTCTACCAATAAGCCTTGGTGGCTCTATAATGAAAATATATTTCAATTCTGGTCATTGCTACCATGCTAGTTAGGGCCATCATCATTCTTTATCCATACTCCTGCAGCCTCCTCCTAAATGATCTCCCAGCTTCTACTCTTATCCATAGGCAGTCACACAACAGCCAGAATCAACCTTTTAAATCATTAGTGTGATAATTACCATTCATTGCTTAAAACCTTCCACTACAAATAAAGTAAAATCTAAACTCCTTACCAAAGGCCCTATAGGAACTGAGTCTGTCTACCTGCCTGGCCTCATCTTTTCCATGTTTTTGTTTTTTATATTACCTATCAGCACCTGAAATCATATACTTTATTTGTTTGGGGTAAGTAGGTAAGCTATTTATTATGCATCTATTCCTACAAGGATATAGCCTCTCATGGCTGGAACCACACCTAATATTGCTTAATGGCATTATTTAGTATTTGACAGATAAATGAATGAAAGGAATGAAAAACTCTTCTTAATGATAAGAAGGTAAAGGAAATTTCATAATTGGATGAAAGACTGAATATTGAGGAAATTAAAAAAAATATTGATTACATAGAGTGATTCAAGAAGGTTAAATTCAATACATAAAGGACAAAATTATTTTCTTGCCCATCTACTTTCTTGTGTGTGTGTGTCTGTATGTGTGTGTATGTTTCACCATTCCCCTTATCTTACTCCCCATGGACTGATCCTAGTCCCTTAGACTAGAATCTCTGATTATTAAAGGCTGATACACTAAAGGCTCTCTCTGGGCCCCAAGGGGGAAATTGCAACAGAGCCGAGAACCTTTACTCAGAAGTCCAAATAATATAGTGAACTGATTTTTTTCCCCAGTGATACCTTGCCTAGTGAAAGATTACTCTTAAGAATTTGTCTTTGCTTTAATGTAGTGATCATCTGATTCTGTGATTAACCAATTGATTTCTGTTCTTTGAAGACATGTTAAGTCAAAGAGGTCAGAAAGAACCAATAGATCAATGAAGGAGTCTTTGAGAAACTAAACGTGAAAGAAATTGTAAACCATGGTCATAAACTGGTTAAAGTTTATCTATTAAAGAGTGAGAAAAGACGTTAAAACAGTTTTTCAAGAATGTTAATCTATTTACAAAAATCACTATACTTACTTAGTTATTTTACTTCCTGTGTGAAACACTGCTCCCAATCCCTTCCAGGATTACCTCCTGGAAGCTGGGAGTGGAACTTCTCCTGTGAATGCACACAGGACTTTGCTTGCCTTTATCACAGACTGCATTCTGTTAAAGTTATAGATGTAATAATTGTAAGGAGATAATTGTTTAGTCGCTGAATCATGTCTGACTCTTTTGTGACCCAATGGACTGCAGCCAGCCAAGCTCCTCCATCCATGGGATTTCCCAGGGAAGAATACTGGAGTGGGGTGCCACTTTCTTCTACAGGGGATCTTCCCAACCTAAGGATCGAAACCGTGTCTCTTGCATCTCCTACACCAGCAGGTGGATTCTTTACCACTGAGCCACCCAAATTTGTAGATATGCATAGTTTATTCCCCATAGAAGCTTTTATAACTTCATGAGTCTAAATATTTTCTTATCTTTGGGTCCTGCCCTCTTTTCTTTTATAATGGTTATCCCAGTGCCTTGTACTGTCAAACACACTAAAATATCTTGTGTGCATGAGTTTGCTTTCAGAACAAAGTGGAGGATCGTGCTCTTAGAAATTATGGGCAAGTAAAACAAAGACAAGGTTTTTCAGAGTGGAGTCATAATGAATGCAATACTGTGAAGGACTAATATTAAAAAAAAGAAGAAGGTTTAAAAAACAATCTCTACTTTTCAGGCTGAAAAGAGTTTTGTTATTGTTTAGTCACTCAGTCGTGTCTTACTCTTTGCAACCCCATGGACTATATAGCCCACTAGGCTCCTCTGTTCTTCAGATTCTCCAGGCAGAAATACTGGAGTGGGTTGCCATTTGGAAGGAGTTTTACAGTTTTCCAATTCTAACTTAACTCAACCTAAGGGTAAAAAACTGCCACATGAGTTTATGTTAGAGTGAGACTTGTTTTCTTCACTAAATGACAATCCAGAGAAGTAAAAAGAAAGGCCATTGCACCTGTGTCCTGAAGATGTGTATGTATTCAGGTTCTTGGTATCTGGAAATGCTGCTGCTGAGGTGACTGTTTTCAATGTTTACAAATATGGTGGAAATGATCAGAGTTTTCAGTGACAGTTACAGCTACTGATCTCTCATTTTTTGACTGAAGTTTAGAGTTTCAGCTGTAAGGATTATTGAGAATAGCAGCCTTAGCTGTTGCCTGCTATTATAGTGTGTGTCCATTGTTCTAGCACACACTTTGAAGATGTATTTTAGGGCAATATTGAAGCATTTCTTTTGTCTCCTTAGCTGACAAGCAACTCCTTTTCCCCACTGTTTGACCCACCAAAATTCTCCATCAAGAGCTTATTTAAAGGGTAAAGTTCAAAACATCAGGTCAAGGAGACGTATTTTCCATGAATTACCATTGTTAATTATGCCCTGTCCCCCAGTACTCAAGTTGTTAGTGGCCTCTACTGGTGAAATTGGGGCTTCCCGAGTGGCTCAGTGGTAAAGAATCTGATTGTCAACACAGGAGGCACAGAAGACGCAGGTTCAATCCCTGGGTTGGGAAGATTCCCTGAAGAAGGGAATGGCAACTCACTCCAGTATTCTTGCTGGGAAAATTCCATGGACAGAGGAGCCTGGCGATGAAACTGATGAAACTGCCTTTGAAACTGCTTGACCTTGATGCTATGAGAGGTTATATCTCACGTCTATAGATGTTAAATTCAGTCACAAATGTATAGGCTCAAAATGAACCTGATGCCAAACTGACCCTAGACACTGTTTTCTGCCCTGTCTCCCTAGGGTCCTTACGCCTCACACCTCACTCTTCACTCAGTTCAGTTGGATGGAAGCAGCAAAAGACAGTGAGGAGAAGCACAGGAAAGGCTGCAATCTGCCGGAAGTGCAGGAAGTCTTACCCTTTCTGGGTCTTGGTTTCTTCATCATGGGCTGAGACTAGGTCCCCAAGTCTTTTAACTCTAGTTTTGCTGCTTCTTTTTCATACTTCCTTCCTCACAGGTCACTAGCTTTGTTCTCAATCTAGTCTTTATAAACATAGAAATCAAATGTCACCCGGAATTTTCACTTTCTCTAAAATAAATATTCTAGACATGTATAAACCATCAAATGTTTCATAATTTTTGGTTAAGGTCTATATATAGTTCTCTATATAGTAGATGCTGGGAAAGATTGAAGGCAAGAGAAGGGGATGTTGGTTGGAGATGACATGGTTGGATGGCATCACCGACTCAATGGACATGAGTTTGAGTAAACTCTGGGAGCTGGCGATGGACAGGGAGGCCTGGTGTGCTGCAGTCCATGGAGTTGAAAAGAGTCGGACATGACTGAGCGACTGAACTGAACTGAACTGATAGTTGGTTCAAGTGTATACTTTTTACTTTATGCAAATATTGATGAGACAAAACATGCAAATAGCTTAAGAACTATTATTATTTTATTTCATTAATATTAAAATAAATAAAACTCTATTTACTTCACTCTTGTTTTCCACTGCTCAGGCACAAAAACCTATGTATGATAAACCTGTATTACCATCCTGATTTCTAGCACCTTGAACAAACAGAAGTGAAGTCAATTTCTTTGTGACCACGGATGTCATCTTGAATTTGCTCAATAGCTAGAGACAAGTTTTCATCTCACTTGACTAGCTTTCCTCAATTTCTTTTGTAGTTTTGCTTATGTTCCAATTCCTCTCATCAAACAAGTTTTCTTTCAGCTATCTCACTCATGTATCTGTATTTCTCTAACAGGCCTGACTAACATTTTGAGTATTTTTTGCTACCCTGATAGATAAGGTACCTCATAAACCCTGTTCTCACCTACATAAAACAGATGTCCTTGCTCAGAGTTTAGTTCATTTGCTGCCTAATGAATAGTATCTGAAATGGAACCAATAACTTTAGACAGATCAGTTTTGTTAACTGCCTGCCAAGAAAGTGTTCTGCTTTCCTTTTTATTGGTTCCAAAATACTCTGTTTGTCCATCTGTCCATACACATTTCTTCATTCAGCTATTCATCTATCTGTCAATTCAAAGAGAAAAGAACACTCCTCCACTGGTGATGATAATCTCAGTTGGTACTTTTTTCTTGAAGACAGTTTGAAAAAAATATATGCTGATAGTCTTAAAAATATGGAGGAATTGAAGAAAGCAGCATCCTCCTTCTCTCTCTGAAAGTCAGCTTCAGCAATACCTTGCCTTTAGAGGAAAGATTGTCCTGTAATCTGAGGGGAGTTAAAAGCATTAGAATCTTTAATATAGCCTCTCAAATACACCAGATCTGGAGTATGTACAAAACCTGTAACAAAACCTTCTAAAAATCTTGCTTACTCTCAACCTCTTCCACGTCTTTTGCAGTTATTCCAAAAACAAAGCCAAAGAAGATACAACTAACTCCTGCCACACTCCAAGCCATCAAAACCCTCTCCTCAACTCATTTCAGACTCTCTTTTACTCCTTTCTCATTACCTTGTTTATAATTAAACAATATAAATTCCTCCATTCCTCCTGATACTAAGGCCCAAGAACCAATGGGGCAGACAGAAAGAGGATATGGATCTCAGAAGTTTCTGGGAGTTTGGTCCCTGTCACTAAGACCTGTGCTTTGATGGACCATTTCATTATTGTGATTTTACCAAAAGACCTCAATAGGCACCATGCGATTGTTTATAACTCTAAAAATTTAAAATAACTCCAATGTACAAATATAAGGGCATTGCATACAACAAAATGTAAGGCAATTCTTAAGTATTATGATTTAAAATATCTTATGACCTGGAAATACATTCACAGTATACTATTCCTTTTTAAAAGATAATTATATAGTAAAATATATATCCTACTACCATTTTAAGAAGAAATATCATTTGCTTTATATACATAGGAAATGTTAATACTGGTTCTCCCTGATGATAAAGTTGTAGAAGATTACGTTTTCTTTCAAATACTTTCTAAATTTTTTACAAACTGTTGAGTCTTTTACTAAATATCAGGTTTGTACCAGAAATAGAAAGATGGAAAAAATACAAGCCATACACATATCATTAATCCCTGGGCATTCACAGCTTAGTGGGAAAGTCAGTCAGGAATGTAAATAAATAATTCAGCTAATTATGAAAGATATTAAAACACATATATACATCCATGGAATTAAAGAAGAAAAGACAAGTCTTTGGAGTTGGAGAGATACTGAGAGAAATTATACAGAGGATATGATTCTTGAATGAAAGCTAAAGGAGGAAAAAACAGCCCAGGCAAAGGAAACATTAGATTTAAATGCACATAAGTATAAAAGTGCAAGGCATATTCAGGAAATACACGGTGACTTTGGTCTACCTCTTACAGATAATATATAAGAATAGTAAAAAAAAAAAAAAATGAGCTTGAGAGGCTGGGATCAAATGTAAGAATCTTTTATGCCATGTTGAAAACTTGGGACTTTTTCTTAAAGACTTATGAGGAGCCAAAAAAGGATTTTAAGAAAGGAACTGCACCATTCAATTTCTGTTTTAGACAATAGCCAGATCTTCTGGAAGTATGACTTAAATAGGTAGACACTGGGTCGGAGGGGGAAATATTATTAGAAAACTTGTAGTTGTTCAGGTGACAGGCAATGGGAGCCCCATATAGGAACAGTGGAAGGTATGGGAAGGAGATCTATTTTCAGAGATTCGAAAGGTGCAATAAATAGGACTTGTTACCTCATTAAATATATATTTGTATGTAGAGAGGGCATTAACTATTCTCTGAGTTATCCTGGTTGGGTGAAATAGTAGGTAGAGTTGTCATTCACTAAGAGAAAGAATTCAGAGGAGGAGAAGGGTCTGAAGATTGAGGAGGGGAATAAGTTGAATGTGAGGTATGTTGAGATGAAGATTCCTGTAAGACACCCAGGAAGAGAGGTTCAGTAGTCAGAGATGGTGTTCTGGAGGAGTATCTAGGCTAGAGAAAAAGTCATGGACAAACTTTCTTAAGAGCCCCAACTTGAAAGTGTGTGGGGCATTCATCTTATCATCACCAAAGGAAGGAAAATCACGTCTGTTGCTTGACTTTAGAGACCAAATTCAGATGATACAGGTAAGAGAGTTCAGAGTAAGATCTAAATAATAAAACATTTGACATAACATTCACAATTTTAGAGCCCTTGGATGGTTCAAATGGTAAGAACCTGCCTGCAATGCCGGAGACCCAGGTTCGATCCCTGGGTTGGGAAGATCCCCTGGAGAGGGGAATGGCAACCCACTCCAGTATTCTTGCCTGGAGAGTCCTATGAACAGAGGAGTCTGGTGGGCTACTGTCCATGGTTGCAAAGAGTCAGACATGACTGAGAGACTAACACTTTCACTTTCTCAATTCTAGCAGATGTAATAGTTACAAAGTATGAAGACATTTTTATTTGCTTATTTCAGAGTAAGTGCAATTAACAATCTGGGTCTTCTCATTACATTGCTACATTCAAAGATCAAATTCTTCAAAGACCAAGCTGTAGTTCCATGAGTAGGAGGTTATTAACAGGCTTTACTAAAGTCTGTTTGGTGATAGACTCAGAAACAAACAATCTCCATGACTCTTAGGGAAAGTTTTATGTGCTTCAGTAGGTCAAAAATAGTTGACACATGTTTAACATTACATTAGTTCCATGAGTTGGAATAGGAAATGACAACCCACTCCAGTACTCTTGCCTGGAGAAGCCCATGGACAGAGGAGCCTGTCAGGCTACAGTCCATGGGGTCGCCAAGAGCTGGGCAGGACTGAAGTGATGGAGCATCAGTTCCATGAGCAGGAGGTTATTAATAGGCTTTGCTAAAGTTTGTTTGGTGACAGACTCAGAAACAAGCAATCTCTGTGACTCTTAGGGAGAGTTTTATATGCTTCATGAGGTCAAAATTAGTTGGCTGATGTTTAAAAATACATTACCAGATTGATTTCAAATATACTCTATTAAAAGACATAGAAAGTATGACATTTTAAAAATCATGATGACTCTTCCTGTTAAGGTCAGCATTTATATTGGATTCGCCCAAAAGTTTGTTCAGGTTTTCCTGATGTTATAGAAAACCTGAATGAATTTTGGGCCAACCCAATCAATTAAAAGTAAAGTTTTCTCATGATCATTGGATACTTGAACAATCCTTGCTGCCAAGGTCACCTGGGAATCAGCAGAAAGGTAGGAAATCCTACTGCAAAAAGCCACACTGGCTGAATGCCTGAGAAGCATAACTCCACATTTATATAAAAGAAATTTTCAAATTATCTTTTAAATTAGTAAGTTAGGCATCAGTATAATGGCCCACATTATATTGAGGCGGGGCGGGGGTGGGGGGGTGCAAGCACATGACCCTTGAAGAAAGAAGTTAGAAGAGAGAAATGGAAGAGCAGTAAGTTGGGTAAATCCATGATTATGTAACCAAGGAATCTCCTCAGAGTCTGCTGAAGCATAGACAGGTTAAGCCAGTTGTTAATAAAACATTAGCTTTTCAGATTTTTTTTAATCAAAACTGTTTACTACTGTGAACTATTGATGCTGCAAAACAAATATGGAGATTTTTCATAATAGTCTATGTCCAGGCTTAACTCTGTCTGGGCTTCCCTCATAGCTCAGTTGGTAAAGAATCTGCCTGCACTCAAGAGACCCTGGTTCGATTCCTGGGTTGGGAAAATTTGCTGCAAAAAGGATAGACTATCCTCTCCAGTATTCTTGGGCTTTCCTTGTGGCTCAACTGGTAAAGAATCCGCCCACAATGTGGGAGACCTGGGTTTGATCCCTGAGTTGGGAAGATGCCCTGGAGAAGGGAAAGGCTACCCACTCCAGTATTCTGTCCTGGAAAATTCCATGGACTGTATAGTCCATGGGGTCGCAAAGAGTTGGGCAAGACTGAGTGACTTCACTTTCAGGCTTTACTCTAAGAACTGGCATGAAAACTACTAATAGCTCCTAGGAGTCTAGCCCTGTAGAGTTTCTTCTCTCGTCTTACCAGACTCCCTCCTTACTGATGCACAGGAAGCAGCTGGCCCTTACCCAAGAGTATGTGGTGGGCTCAGCATGATATACACATACTTTCCTTTCCATTTATATCTTTGGGTCTTCCTAGCATTTTTGTCTGTGTAGCAACTAAAGAGTCCCTAGTGGCTCAGATGGTGAAGCATCTCCCCATGATACAGGAGACTCAGATTCAATCCCTGGGGCAGGAAGATCCCCTGGAGGAGGTCATGGCAACCCACCCCAGTACTTTTGCCTGGAGAGTCCCATGGACAGAGGAGCATGGTGGGCTACAGTCCAATTCCTGACTAAGAACATTTTACATAGAAGTGAGAAGGAGAAATAAAGTTAGAGTGAGTCTAAAAAGTACTTTATAAGCCATCTTACTAATCCTTTGAGCTGAATTTATATAATATCTACAAATAATTTTTCCTTTTAGTTTTATTCAAACCTTAGTAATGCTTGGACACCTTATTATGACTGGTCTTAGAGAAAGCATTGTTGTTTATTCTTTTGTGTTTATTAATAATAAGAAATAGCAGCAGTACCTTTGAACTCACCATTCAGCTGGAATTGATGCATTGCCGTGACTTTTAACAGGGCTTCCGAGGTAAAGAACCACCTGCCAACTAATAAAAAAAAATTAAAAAAAAAAAAAAAAAAGAACCACCTGCCAATGCAGAAGTCAAAGGAGATGAGGGTTTGATCCCCGGGGGAAGGCATGGCAACCCACTCCAGTATTCTTGCCTGGAGAATCCTATTGACAGAGGAGGTTGGTAGGCTACAGTACATAGGGTTGCAAAGAGTCGGACACAACTCAAGCAACTGAGCAGGCATTGACTTACAATAACCTTTGTGCTTCTCTGCCACCCATTACATTGCCCTAAATCTTGCTTCTCTTGCTTACATAAATATATGTAAATGTTTTATGATATATACATGATATACACTGATCACATATGTATATATCTATATACACACATGTAAATAACAAATATACTTCTAAAACTTATGTATATACACATACATGTGGTTTAGTTGTAGTTGTCTTTATGAGTATCAGGCAGTTTGAAGTCATCTGGGACTTTTTTTACTCATAGTGTTACTCATATAATCATTATACTATTTTATCATGTAAATATACTATAATTTATTTGTCCTTACCTCTGTTATGGCTATTTAGACTGTTTCCAGAATTTTATTTATTTTTAATTATGAAAACTGTGGCTCTGGATAGTCTGGCATGTGTCTCCGGGAGTTTCTCTTGGGTATATGCCTTGAAGAGGAATTGCTGATTTGTCAGATATGTGAAAACTCAACTTGAAATCACTGCAAGCAATGCATAAGAGATCCTACTAACCCTCATCCTCTCTAGCACTTAATATTTTTATGAAACAAGATTATACTTAATCCTATTGTGTCCATATCATGTGATATTCCTTCTTTCCCTTCTGCCTCATAAGGAACTATTTATGCAGGCTTGATTGGCAAACATAGAGGAAGTGTTGAAGAGGTAGGGATCAACACTTGCCAACTTTAGAAAGATTTGAAGCGTATCTTCACCTGAGTCAGCTTTGTCTCCCCAGATCCTGGAATCAAATTTTGGTCAAAGAAAAGTAACATAACAAACCCATGAGAGTAGGTCATTGGCTTGGAAATGAACCCCTTCTGAGCCCAATCACTGACTCTTCTTAATATTTGTACATCATTTGTTCTAACTCATTTATTCCATAATTCAAGGTGAATTCCCTGGAAATGAATGTTCTTGCTTCTGAATCTCAGTTTCTCCACTTTTCTATTATTCCCACTAAAGGCAAGTTGGTGTGCCTGACACACAGTGAGGCTAAATGAAGCAAAATGTCTGTGTGGAGCAGAGGAAGGTTTATTGTAGGGCCATGCAAGGAGACTGGTGGCTCATGTCAAAAAAAAACGTGAACTCCCTGAAGAGTTTCACCAGAGCATTTTAAAAGGCCAGGTGAGGTGGAGAGGGTGGGTGGTGGTCACAGGGTATGTGATCAGCTCATGTACAATTCTCTGGTTGGTTGATAGTGAAGGAAAGGGTGGTGTTGCAGGGGTTAACATTCAGTCCTCAGGCTCAAGGAGGTCTGGGGCTATGTGCTCATGATCATCAAGTAGCTAACATCTTCCATTTGGTGTGGAGTTTTCACATCTGCTAAAACAAGACTCAGGAAATGTGCATCGGATACTGTTATATAGGTACTTGAGAGAGGAGCTAAAGCAGAAGATATGGGGGAATGGACTCCCCTGGGAAGGCCCCATATGGTCCTGCCCAGTTACATCATTTCACTGTATTAAGTTCACTGATCTTTTGCTGTTTAGATTGTGGTTTTCGTGTCCTACTGTCTTTCTTCCTGGACTGTTTTCCCAGTATATACAATAGAATATTACTCAGCCATAAAAAGGAATGACATTGGGCCATTTGTAGAGATGTAGATGGGACTAGAGTCTGTCATACACAGTGAAGTAAGTCAGGAAGAGAAAAACAAACATTGTATAATAACACACACATGTGGAGCCTCTAAAAATGGTACAGATGAACCTATTCGCAGGGCAGGAATAGAGACGCAGACATAAAGAATGCATGTGTGCAAACAGGGAGGGGGGTGGGCTGGGATGAGTAGGAGGTTGAAATTGACATATATACCCTGTCATGTGTGAAATAGACAGCTGGTGGGAACCTGCTTACAGCACAGGGAGCTCAGCCCAGGGCTCTCTGCCGACCTAGTGGAAGGGATGAGGGGTAGGAGGAAGGTTTAAGAGGGAGGGGATATATGTACACAGGTGGCTGGTTCACTTCCTTGTACAGCATAAACTAACACAACATCATGAAGCAACTATACCCCAGTAAATAAGAAAATAAGAAAAAACTAATTTCTAAATTACTTCCTCTACCCTCACTTCAACTTTCCTGACCCTTTTGGTCTCCTGATCAATATCTTCCTCCTGTCCTGATTTCCATAAGCATGAAAGCAGCAGTTATGATCACGGACTGTGTGTGTGTGTTAGTTGCTCAGTCGTGTACGACTCTTTGCGACCCCACAGACGGTAGCCTGCCAGGCTTCTCTGTCCATGGAATTCTCCAGGCAAGAACACTAGAGTGGATTGCCATTCCTTTCTCCAATGATCATAACACTGTGAAAGAAAGAGGAGTTTCACAAACCTTTCTTTTTTCTTCAGTGAGACTTACTCAATCTAGCTTTTAACCCCTTCTATTTTTTTTTTCTAATGCAACAGAGCAATTTAGCCATTTGAAGAAACTTATTTTATTGTATGAACTTTACTGTTAGCTTACAGTTTTTCTTTCCTTGATACAACTTACTACTATTGCCCTTACTAGATATTACTTTCTTAAAATTAGAGTATAATTGCTTTACAATGCTTTGTTAGTTTCTGCTGTACAATGAAGTATATCAGCCACATATATACACATATTCCACGCAACCCCCCTCCTCCACTGCTTGGACCTCCCTCCCATCCCCCCACCTCATATACCTCTGGCCCCATTATCAACCTCCCCTACCAGAGTGATATGTTATTGTTATTATTTAATCACTAAGTCGTGTCCAATTCTTTTGTGACCCCCATGGGCTGTAATCCACCAGGCTCCTTGGTTCATGGGATTTCCCAGGCAAGAATACTGGAGTGGGCTGCCATTTCCTGCTCCAGGGGATCTTCCCAACGCAGGGATTAAACCCGCATCTCCTGCATTGTCGGGTGGGTTCTTTACCAGCGCACCACCTGGGAAGCTCTTGTGTACTACTACTGTACTAATAGGTCCCCTACACACTGCCCAGGTGCAAAGCCCTCTCCTTATTCCCACATCCACCGGCGGCTGCTGTGAACCCGCCAGCCTCACATCTCAGAGCTTCTCTAGTTTTGTATTCACCCTCATCCAGGTCTGTGAATCAATCCTATCTCCCTGCTGGCTTCTTTGCTACTGTTCCTTCTAAAATCTTGTACGGAGTCCACTGGATCTGTTTTTTGGTATGCAAAACTTCCAGTGTTTTCTCTTTACTTACTGCATGGCCCCTCAGACCCCTGACCTTAGTGTAAACCTGAGGACAGCAATGGTCTTACAGCCTTCTCCCACAGCACAAGCATCTCAGGATTGGGAGTTGCCATGGTATCCTTACTCTACACTGCAACTTCCAGCCTGCAACTTCTGTCTCCATTTTTCCCTGTAAACCCTTTGAGGCTACTTACCCTACTTTATCACCTCTGTCCCCTCACTATTGTCATCAATCAACCTCTAGGCCATTTCCACCCAATACTGAAGACTTCACACCTAATCTTTTTTCTATATCCCAGCCCTGCCATTGCCTTGAGTGACTATCAAAGTTTGCATTATTGTCCTAGCCAATCCCCTAGCCTCTCAGTTCCTTGGATTCTGTGCTTTCAACCCCTTCCACCTCCACTGTACTTCAGCCTCCGAGCCACATGATGACATCCTGGACGTTGACATTGTCTTTCCACAGAGCTGCCTCATCTACAATAATAATGTTGGATATAGGGCTCTCTGTTCAAAACCTCCTGACTTCCTAACTCTCTCGTTCAGTTGCTTGTGCTACATCTGTTCTTCACAGGGACCTCCTGCCCCCCTCGTTCATAAGCCTTTTCTGTTTTCCTTCCTTCCCATCCGGCTTAATTGCTATTGTCCATCAATCCAACTAATACTTCAACTCCTTGCTTTCTATTCCAACCACAAGGCTGAATCCCACTCTGCTTGATTCCAGTGGTTTTCTTCCTCTCCATAGATATACATAGCTGGCTTGATTTGGTTACAAATTTTACTTAAAAATGTAATCTCTACTATTCATTTATAAATTCAACACATATCAATCAGGTATTTATTATGTTGCAAACACAATGCTCTTGGCCAGGGATAAAATGGTGAGCAAAAACAGTTTGCAGCTCAGTGGGGTAAATAGATATTGATTACAGGATTACCTTAAGGATGTAAGCTTTCAATTGTGATAAGCACTTTCTATTAGTTTCCTAGGGCTGCCATAACCAAGTACCACAAGCAGGTGATTTAACAAAAGATATTTATCATTTCACAGTTCTGGAAGCTAGAGGTCTAGAATCAGGATGTCAAAAGAGTTGGCTCCTTCTCAGGGCTATGAAAGAAAGATCTGTTCCAGGGCTTTCTCCTTGGCTTGTAGATGGCTGTCTTCTCCCTGTGTCTCTTTACATCATCTTCCCTCTGAGAGTGTCTCAGTGTCCAAATTTCCCCTTTTTTATAAATATGCCCATCATATTGGATTTAGGGGCACTCTAGTGACCTCATGTTACCTTAATTAATTCTGCAAAGACTTTGTCTCCAAATAAGGTCATACTTTGAGGTACTGGGATTAGGGCTTCAGCATATGAATTTCATGTTCATTCTTGTGCTCGGTTGCTCAGTCATATCTGATGCCTTTCGATGCTATGGATGGTAGCCTTCCCTTCTAGACTCCTCTGTCCATGGAATTTCTCAGGCAAGAATACTGGAGTGGGTTGTCATTCCTCCTCTAGGGGATCTTCCCAACCCAGGGATAGAACTCACATCTCCTCAGTCTCCTGCATTGCAGGTTTTTTTTTTTTTTTTTACCACTGAGCCACCAGGGAAGCCCTATATGAATTTGGGGAACCACAGTTCAACCCTTAATGCTTCTCAAAGGAAAAGTCTGTAGCGCTATGAGAACTCATAAGCAGGGGGTTTGAGGTCATTACAATAGCTAAAGGAGGCTTCCTTAAGGAAGTAAAGCTGAGTGGAAACTTGAGGATGAATAGGCATTTACTAGAAAGAGAAAAGAGAAGATTGTTCACCACTGAAATCTTTTGGTGCGGGAGAGCATGATGAGAACAAGCAGCTGAAAGAAAGCTGGCAAAGCTGAGGTGGGAAACTGACATGATCTCCATAATTTAAAAACATTACAGAGAAAATCTTAGACCTACAGTGATGTCGTGTTTCTCTGGGAGGACTATATTTGCTGCTATCAGATGCTTGTGGTTACCAGCAATCCCAGATGGACACAATCCAATCAGTGCTAGAGAAGATTCTTAGACCTACTTTGGTCCCTTTGATCATTGATTTATTTCCAGTTGACCTTACTTCTTAGATACTTATTGAGAGTCCTAACCCAAAGCCTGGGCATTTAGTAAACCCTCCTGAGCAGGATGTCGGGGTATGTGTCCTAAACTCCAGATTTTGTACTTGTAGCATCATGGGTCTATCAAAAATTCTGTTGAAATTCTTTGCCTCCTGTGCAATCAGTAGATAACCCTAGGTGTGGCTCCAAATGCCAAGTTCACTTGTTTGGGCTTTCTTTTTCTCTTAGCAGAAGAGTTCATTCAAATGACCTATTTCACCATTACACCAAATGACTGCTTGTAGAGAGTCAGTGGTCAAGAAGTCAGATAAATGCTAATAGAATAGAAGCAAATGACATTAATCAAGCAGAATGATTATGATAACTAGCAGCAGAATGGTGAAAATGAGAAGAGATGGATAGATTGAGAAAAATTACAGGGTAGAATTGGCAGAACTTAGAATGGATTGGATGTGGAGAATGAAGAAGTGCCACAGATGACTCTTAGATTTCTAGCTTGAGCAACAGAATGGATGAGATGCCATTCTCTGAGATATACCATCCATTCCATGTGAAGAGAACTGACATGATTTGGAGCAAGGATCACAAGTTTCAATTTGTATTTGTTGATTTGTCAAATGTGCTTTGAGACATTTAAAAAGCTACATCAGTTAAATATCTACATGTGGTTGTGTTGGTATTCAGTCACTAAGTCATGTCTGACTCTTTGTGACCCCATGGACTATAGCCTGCCAAGCTTCTCTGACCATGGGATTTCCCAGACAAGAATACTGGAGTGGTTTGCCATCTCCTTCTCTAGGGGATCTTCCTGACCCAAGGATTGAACCCACATCTCCCTGTTAGCAGGCAGAGTCTTTACCAATGAGCCATGTGGGAAGCCCTTAAACATTTATATGCATGAGCTCAAAAAAATAGATCTGAGTGGGAGATGTAAGTTTCTGCATCACCATGGATGTAGAAGATGGACCACTATGGATGCTTAAGAAATCCCAACACTTCGGTGGGCATGAAAACTGATACAGCCATTATGGAAAAAAGTATTGAGGTTCCTTAAAAAACTAGGAATAAATTTACCATATGACCCAGCAATCCCACTGCTGGGCACATACCCTGAGAAAACCACAATTCTAAAAGACATATGTACCCCAATGTTCATTGCAGCAATGTTTACGATAGCCAGGACATGAAAGCAACCTAGATGTCCATTGACAGATGTGGTACATATATACAATGGAATATTACTCAGCCATAAAAAGAAATGAATTTGAGTCAATTGTAGTGAGGTAGATGAAACTAGAGTCTCTTATACAGAGTGAAATATCAGGAAGAGAAAAACAAGTACTGTATATTAACAAATATATATGGAATATAGAAAAATGGTATTGATGAACCTAGTAGAGAATGGACTGTGGACACAGTGGAGGAAGGTGAGGGTGGGATGAATTGAGAAAGTAGCATTGATATATAAACACTATCATATATAAAATAGTTAGTGGGAAGTTGCTAAATAGCACAGGAAGCCCAGCCTGGTGCTATGTGGTGACATGGAGAGGTGGAATGGTGGGAGGGGAGGGAAGGGAGGGAGGGAAGGGATATATATACAAACATACATACATACATGTATTTATATATGTGTGTGTGTGTGTATATATATATATATATATACATAATTTGACTGATTCAAGTTGTTGTACAGCAGAAACTAACACAAAATTGTAAAATAATTTTCCACCAATTAAAAAAAAAAAGAAACCCCAACATTTGATTGTCCTACTTTGCATGGGTAAAAGAGAAAAAGAGGAAATGGCTAGAGATGCATAAAAAAACAACAGAAAATGAAGGAAGTTTAGTGTTTCAAGAAGAAAGGTTAGTTAGCAGTATTGAACGCTGCTGAAAGTTTGTGATAATTAAATGTGGATGGGTGTTATTAAATTCAAGTTGCTCAGTAGTGATAAATTAAACAAATCACTGCAATCTGTATAAAGCTATTTAGGAGAGCAACACACTAAAGCTTCAAGAAGACAATAAACAAAAATGTCTTCATAATCTCAAAGTAGGGAAAGATTTCTTAAGCAGTATATCAAATGCATTAACAGTAGTATAAAAGATTGATAAATGTTACTACACAAAAATAAAGAGATTCTCATCATTAAAGACACTATAGAATGTAAAAAACAAGCCACAGAATGGAAGAAGTTATTTGCAACGTTTTAAAATGACAGACCCTGTATTTAGATCTCTGTATAACTTTAAAGATCAATAGAAAAACACAGACAACCCAATAGAATATGGGCCAGAAAGACACTTTACGGAAGAGAAGATCCAAATAGGGAATCAACACATGAAAAAATGTTCAATCGCTTTAGAAATAGGTCTATTTATTTATGTAAATTAAAACCACACTTCTCCTCATCTTACCCAACCAATACTACATTTGAGAGTTTGAGAACACGTTGCTGTTTAGTCACCAAGTCATGTTCAACTCTTTGGGGCCCCATTCCCTGTCCATCACCATCTCCCAGAGTTTGCCCAAGTTCATATCCATTGAATCAGTGATGCCATCCAACCATTTCGTCCTCTGTCATCCTGTTTTCCTTCTGCTTCAATCTCTCCTAGCATCAGGGTCTTTTCCAATGAGTCAGCTGTTTGAATCAGATGGCCAAAGTATTGGAGTGTCAGCTTCAGCATCTACATCAGTCCTTCCAATGAAAATGCAGGGTTGATTTCCTTTAGGATTGACTGGTTTCATCTCCTTGCAGTCCAAGGGTATCTCAAAAGTCTCCAGCACCACAGTTCAAAAACATCAGTTCTTTGGCACTCTGCCTTCTTTATTGTCCAGCTCTCACATCCGTATATGACTATTGGAAAGACCATAGCCTTGACTATATGGACCTTTGTCAGCAAAGTGATGTCTTTGCTTTTTAACATACTGTCTAGGTTTCTCATAGCTTTTCCCGCCAAGAAGCAATCATCTTCTAATTTCATGGCTGCAGTCACCATCCACAGTGATTGTAGAGCCGAAGAAGAGGAAATCTGTCACTTCTTCCACATTTTCCCCTTCTATTTGCCACGAAGTGATGGGACCAGATGCCATGATCTTAGTTTTTTTAAAAAACATTGAGTTTTAAGCCAGCTTTTTTACTCTCTTCCTTCACCTTCATCAATAGGCTCTTTAGTTCCTCTTTGCTTTCTGGCATTAGAGTGGTATCATCTGCATATCTGAGGTTATTGATATTTCTCCTGGCAAACTTCATTACAGGTTGTAACTCATCCAGGCTGACATTTCTCATGATGTGCTCTGCATATAAGTTAAATAAGCAGGGTGACAATAAGTAGCCTTGTCATACTCCATTTTCAATCCTGAATCAGACACTTGTTCCATACAGAGTTCTAACTGTTGCTTCTTGACCCTCGTCCTGGTTTCTCAGGAGACAGGTAAGATAGGTAAGGTAGTTCCATCTCTCTAATATTTTACCACAGTTTTTTATTATCCACACAGTCAAAAGGCTTTAGTGTAGCCAGTGAAACAGAGGTAGATATTTTTCTGAAATTCCCTTGCTTTCTCTATGATCCAGTGAATGTTGGCAATTTGATCTATGGTTCCTCTGCCTTTTCTAAACCCAGCATGAACATCTGGCAAATATAAGCTCTCAGAGGCTGCTGGTGGGAAAACACATTAGTACAAAATTTTGAAAAACAGTTTGGCATAATAAAGTTGAAGATACATAAACCTTTGACCAGAGATTCCACTTCTGTGAATAAAACTCTAAAGAAAAATCATGCACACGTGTACCAGGATACATGTATGGAAGTGTTCTTTGCAGCTTGTTAATATTCTCAGGCCATCTTTTCACAATATTCACACACATCAAACCCTTATTCTATATATCTCTAAACTTGTATAATCTATATACCAATTATATCTGAACAAAACTGGAAAAATAATATTGTCAGGCCAGAAACAACTCTAATGTCCTTCAACAGGAAAATGGTTAAATCAGTTCAGTTGAGTTCAGTCGCTCAGTCATGTCCAACTCTTTTCGATCCCATGGACTGTAGCACGCCAGACTTCCCTGTCCATCACCAACTCCAGAGCTTGCTCAAACTCATGTCCTTTGAGTCGGTGATGACATCCAACCACCTCATCCTCTGTCATCCCCTTCTCCTCCTGCCCTCAATCTTAACCAGCATCAGGGCCTGTCCCAATGAGTCAGTTCTTTGCATC
Source organism: Cervus elaphus (assembly GCF_910594005.1). Taxonomy (NCBI): domain Eukaryota; kingdom Metazoa; phylum Chordata; class Mammalia; order Artiodactyla; family Cervidae; genus Cervus; species Cervus elaphus. Next base: position 36,871,204 of record NC_057828.1, on the reverse strand, counting down.
AGGTGGCCAAAGTATTGGAGTTTCAGCTTCAGCATCAGTTCTTCCAATAATTATTCCGGACTTATTTCCTTTAGGATGGACTGGTTGGATCTTCTTGCAGTTCAAGGGACTCTCAAGAGTCTTCTCCAGCACCACAGTTCAAAAGCATCAATTCTTTGGCACTCAGCTTTCTTTATAGTCCAACTCTCACATCCATACATGACTAGTAGAAAAACCATAGCTTTGACTAGACAGACCTTTGTTGGCAAAGTAATGTCTCTGCGGTCTAGGTTAGTCATAGCTTTTCTTCCAAGGATCAAACGTCTTTTAATTTCATGGCTGCAGTAACCATCTGCAGTAGTCTGTGAGATTTCATACAATGAAGAATCAAACAGAAAAAAATAAGAATCAACCAATAATGAAATGGATGGCCTGGAGTTTATGTGGGATCATACGGATGATCTCACCAGCATATGAGTGAGTTAAAGAAGCAGATGCAAAAAAATACATAAGTATCAAAAGCATGCAAATTAAATTTTGTTGCCTAGGGATGTATACCTAAGTGGAAAAACTATAAAGAAGCCAAGTTTGGTTATCACAGAAGTCAGAATGTTTACCTTTAGGAGAAAGTTTGAGGATTGTAACTAGGGGGAAGTTGGGGGAGCTATAGGAGATTGGCAATGTTCTACCTTTTTTGATCAGAGTCAATAAATGGGTGTTTGTTTTTTCTAATTATTCTGTAAACCATACTCATGGTTTGTGATCATTCTGTATGAAAGCTATATCTCATGATACGAAAGTTAAAAAAGAAGAAAAAAAAAAGAAGAAGAAAAAACCTAAAACTTCCTTGAAAACTATACAGTTTAAACTTCAGTTAATCCTATTATTCTTGCAAATGGCATTTTCCACTAGTGACTGGGTTAATCAATATGATGACTAAGGCTATGGCCACACATTATGTTGCACTTCAGTTCACTTCAGTCACTCAGTCATGTCCGACTCTTTGTGACCCCATGAACTGCAGCACGCCAGGCCTCCCTGTCCATCACCAACTCCCGGAGTTTACCCAAACTCATGTCCATTGAGTCAGTGATGCCATCCAACCATCTCATCCTCTGTCATCCCCTTCTCCTCCTGCCTTCAATCTTTCCCAGCATGAGGGTCTTTTCAACTGAGTCAGCTCTTTGCATCAGGTGGCCAAAGTATTGGAGTTTCAGCTTCAACACTTAGTCAGCAAAAATTCTCTATATTTGTGAAATCAGATAAAAATATGAAAAAATTTTGCTTTGATTTCCTAGGTTGGATCATTAAATGCATGCTTCCTTGCCAAGAGGAATTTCCAAGTTAATGTATATGAAGCTAGAGAAGGTGAGACAATGCTGAACAATGTGAGATGTGGTTCTGATTCTTTGACTTCTTACTCCTTTAGAGTTTAAAAAGAAAAAAAAAATTTTAAGGTAAACCGTTAGACTTCATTAAAACCCACAACAATCTAAATTTAATTTAATGCAAATTTATTACTATCCATATTTTCTTTAAAAGAGTTAACAAAATCTTTTAATTTGGTCCAGATGGCACCCATTTTTCAGGTATATGTGCTCACCCTATCTTAGGATATAAGAATTGTGTGTAACATGAGGTCTACTTCCAATGTCTTAGATATCCGAGTGACTAAATCTGCACGTGGAAGAAGCATTAATTTGGCCCTTTCTTGTAGAGGACGACAAGCCTTGAAAGCCATTGGCCTGGAAGATCAGGTACCTTGTGAATGCATTTTCCTTACAGAAGATAATACCTGTTGTTTTTCAACAATTGCACGGTCTTGATTTCTCTAAGTTCAAAGCAGCACTCAATGCCACAAAAATCGCTGCATGAGAACTGTTTTACAGAGGTTTTCAAACTTCTAAATTCACAACAGGGCGGACATTTCACACTTGAGGCACCTGACTGGGGAGGGGGCAGAGCACGTTGTGGGGCAGGTGGAAGTTGTACCAGGTGGAGACCTGATTATCACTTCTGACACTGGGCCATCAACAAGATGGTTAATCTTTGCCTTTTATTTGTGTGTGACCTGGGATGGCATCTGGAGTGAGAGGAGGCAGGCAACATCCATTCTTTTGACTACATAGGTCCATAATCTCTTATCACAATTCTGTACTCCATAAAGCTCTGGGACTAGGAAGCTTTTTCATCACCCATTCAGCAGCAAACGACCTGATGCAGACTTTATATAGCCTCTAAAAGAAATCGCTTTTTAGTGTGGATATGTTTTGCTAAAGAAATATTATGTTATGGGGTGGTGTCCTAGACTAGTCTGTGTGTCATGAACTATCCACATATGCACTCATTACCTGTCTAAACTCTGAAAAGTTCTGAATTCTGAAACCAACGAACTTTCAGTGTTTGGATAAAGATTGTGGGCCTGTTACAGATTTTCCTCATATAGACTCAAGATTGCCAAACTTCTCACTATCATGTATCTTGGAAATGTAAAGAGAAATAGTATATTTTTATTGACAGTATTTTTGTGAGAGTGTGTCTTTGAAATGATAAGTTTACATAAATGTTATTTGCATTTCCACATTTTTCTTAGGCATGAGTAGGAAAACACTTTGCACTGCATTTCAGGAATCCTGTGATTTACTCCTCATGCTTTATTCTTTTGTAATCATAAAAAAGAACTTAATCTCTGACAATGAACTATTTCCTCACTTGTAATATTTGTTTTAGGGCCAGATAAACTTTTAAGTCTATTTTAGAATCTAAAGTTAAAAAAGACCCTAAAAACTAAACTTTGTAGGAGCATACTTTTTATTAAATTTCTATCATACTGTGTTCCCATGGTCTTTTACATTATTTTTTTATTTTTGGAAAATTTTTGAATAATCACATTTTAGAGTCAATATCTATTTTATTGGCATGATGCTACGTTATGGAAATTGAAATAGACATCTCTGATTTTATTTCAGGTTGTATCCCGTGGTATCCCCATGAGAGCAAGAATGATTCACTCTCTTTCAGGAAAAAAGTCTGCTATTCCCTATGGGACAAAGTCACAAGTAGGTTTACCTGGTGATACTTTTTTTGTAAAATGGTAATAGCTGAGTCTAATATCTTGAACCAGCTACTTGCTTGTTGACCTTGCCTTTCTTCTCTAGCCCTGTTTTGACATTGTTTGCTTGTTTAGAATTCAAAAATACATACTGGTTAATTTATAGGAGATGCTTAGAAATGGCCCAGTCCCTAATAAGCATTCAATGGACTTTCCCCATGGTTCAGCTGTAAAGAATCCACCTGCAGTGTAGGAGTCTCAGGAGATGCAGGTTCAATCCCTAAGTCAGGAAGATCTCAGTTCAGTTCAGTTCAGTTGCTCAGTTGTGTCCGACTCTTTGTGACCCCATGAACTGCCGCATGCCAAGTCTCCCTGTCCATCACCAACTCCCAGAGTTTCCTCAAACTCATGTCCATTGAGTCAGTGATGCCATCCAACCATCTCATCCTCTGTCGTCCCCTTCTCCTCCTGCCCTCAATCTTTCCCAGCATCAGGCTCTTTTCAACTGAGTCAGCTCTTCATATCAGGTGGCCAAAGTATTGGAGTTTCAGCTTCAACATCAGTCCTTCCAATGAATACCCAGAACTGATCTCCTTTAGGATGGACTGGTTGGCTCTCCTTGCAGTCCAAGGGACTCTCAAGAGTCTTCCCCAACACCACAATTTCAAAACATCAATTCTTCGGCGCTCAGATTTCTTTATAGTCCAACTCTCACATCCATACACGACCACTGGAAAAACCATAGCCTTGACCAGACGGACCTTTGCTAGCAAAGTAATGTCTCTGCTTTTCAATATGCTATCTATGTTGGTCATAACTTTCCTTCCAAGGAGTAAGCATCTTTTAATTTCATGGCTGCAGTCACCAACTACAGTGATTTTAGAGCCCCCCAAAATAAAGTTACCTACTGTTTCCACTGTTTCTCCATCTATTTGCCATGAAGTGATGTGACCAGATGCCATGATCTTAGTTTTCTGAATGTTGAGCTTTAAGCCAACTTTTTCACTCTCCTCTTTCACTTTCATCAAGAGGCTCTTAACTTTTTCTTCACTTTCTGCCATAAGGGTAATGTCATCTGCATATCTGAGGTTATTGATATTTCTCCCGGCAATGTTGATTCTAGCTTGTGCTTCTTCCAGCCCAGCATTTCTCACAATGTACTCTGCATATAAGTTAAATAAGCAGGGTAACAATATACAGCCTTGACATACTCCTTTTCCTATTTCCAGTCTGTTGTTCCATGCCCAGTTCTAACTGTGGCTTCCTGACCTGCATACAGGTTTCTCAAGAGGCAGGTCAGGTGGTCTGGTATTCCCATCTCTTTCAGAATTTTCCACAGTTTATTGTGATCCACACAGTCAAAGGCTTTGGCATAGTCAATAAAGCAGAAATAGATGTTTTTCTGGAACTCTCTTGCTTTTTCAATGATCCAGCAGATGTTGGCGATTTGATCTCTGGTTCCTCTGCCTTTTCTAAAACCAGCTTGAACATCTGGAAGTTCATGGTGCACATATTGCTGCAGCCTGGCTTGGAGAATTTTGAGCATTACTTTACTAGCATGGGAGATTAGTGCAATTGTGTGGTAGTTTGAGCATTCTTTGGCATTGCCTTTCTTTGGGAAATGAAAATCCCCTAGAGGAGGGCATCTCAGCCCACTCCAGTATTCTTGCCTAGAGAATCCCATGAACAGAGGAGCCTGGTGGATGGGCTAGTCATTGGTGTCTCCAAGAGTTGGACATGACATGATTTACACATGCAAGTCAAGAACAGACTACACTAACTAAATGTACCTTTTCTATAAACAGTAATTGTCTTCCTGTGGGCGAGTTGCTGAGGAACTTGCAACCTGGGGACAACAGGCAGTAGTCCTATGAAAAGTTCTCTATGTTCACTATGAAAAGAACTCAGCCAAGCAATGGTAGGAGCACTCAGCTCTTATGTTCAGAGAGGGAGGAAATCTTTCACTTTCAGAGAAGGAAAAGCAAGGCTTGAAACAGATAGTTTGTTTAAATCTTCAATTGGCAACAAAATAGCATCATTCCAATCAAATAACAGTTTTTTTTATGGGGAGAATTGGGTGAGACCAAATTTCTAAAAAGCATAAATTTTTAAGTGTCAGGTGTGCATTGGATGAGAGCTTGCAAATGCACTTTGAGATAACAGAATCTCACAGCCGTCAGCAGCTTTAGATGCATGGACTCCAACCACCTTGCTTTACAGATAAAGAAACAGGCTGCATGACTATAGGAGGTCAACATTAAGGGAGAAACTGGACAAGTTTCCTTACAGACAACAACCAGTGAGCATGGTGTAGGAGGCCCTCACAGGCATGCTGGAAGTGCTGCTTAGCTACACTATTTCTTTTTTCTAAAATGAGAGTGATATTCTTCCCATAATAGGCATAATAGTCATTCCGCCTTTCTTTTGGATTAACACTGATTGTGCTGAGGAAATTCAATTCCTCATATCCATCTCTTCCCTGGAGATTGGACCAATACAGTATGAATAGATCAAGGAGTAAGATATGATTCAAAATAGCAGGGAAAGTGGATGAGAAGAGTGACTTGGACCTGAGACTAAAACTGACTTCCTGACTTTTACCAAGTGAGAAAGAGAGAGGGGTGAGGGAGAAACAGTTCCATCACCAGTGACTCCCCAAGAAGGTGAAAGTGTTGGTGCAAGTTTTCATTTCAAGGCCTTTAATACAGAAGAAGGAAATGATCCTTCTGCACTGAGGAATCCTGCCATTCCTCGATTCTTAAGAACTGGGTTAATGCTAAATTTATAGGTTTGCATCATTATTTTTATACTGGAGTCGAAAATGCGCCCTCCTTATCTTTTAAGAACTGTGTAAATTTGCTTTGAATTGGTCAATTCTATAACCTGTGGAAGGGCAAAGTCATCCCCATCACCCCAAGATTTCTTCCAGCATCCAGGGAGTGTGCGTATTGGCCTCTGCTGCCTCTTGATGTCCATTCCTTCTCCTCTAGTTTTGGTTATGTACCATGATAACCATACATGAAACTCATGATTTTTATCCATTTCCACACTCAAAATACATATTAATAGGCTTCCTCCTGGAACACAAACAAGATTTCAAGGGCAGAAGCAGCCATATTTGCCCATGAGGTTACTTTGCAGAAGGAAGCTACATGCCAAAGATGGTGGAGCAGAAAGGAGGAGGACACTGATGAACTTGTGGATGTCCCTGAGATACCTCTAGACTTTTTTTTTAAGTTAGAAAAAAAAGACAACTGTAGTGTATATAAGCTACTGTGGTCAGGTCTCTGTGCAAACAGCTAAAAATAATCCCTGACTCATTACTGCATGTAAAGCTCATGGTAATTTGCACAGTGCTAAATAAATTATATTTGAGGAAAAAAATACACATGAATATACTGAAGACCTGGGGGGTCATGGAAGGCACACGTTGTACAGTGCACAGCAAACAATTCATAAGTTCCTACTGTATACAATTTGACTTCTGAAATCTTTTCTATATCCCTTTCTCTGAGCCTTCCTCCCCTAGCTGTTATTTTCTCTGCCCTCTCTCCTTTGCTATGACCGTCTTGCTGGTTCCTCTCATTTCCCTCCCCAGTTGCCAAATATCAAAATATTCTCTAACATACAGAGCAGGCCAGAGTTCCCCCAATTCCTATTCCTAAACTCCTGTACCCAAAATAAAGAAATGACACCCCCTTACTAGAAAACATTCTCATTTGAAGTCTATCAGGACAACAATGTAAACACTTTTTCCTAGCATATTTGAAAAAGTCAGCCCTGCAACTATTGTCTTACAAATCTCCGAAGAAGATTATCCTATTTCCTTTAGGTTTTCTTAGTGGGTTTTTTGGTTACAAGAGTCACTTTACAGCTCTTCACTTGTTTGTTCTTGTTCTTACTTATTCTTCACAAGGTAAGCTGTTTAGAATATGTATTGGAGAAGTGAAGCTTGATGTCAGTGACTCTAAGTTATGGTTAATTTAGGAAACTGCCCAAAGATATGGAGCAGAATAGACCAGGACTCTCCCTAGTGTTCTGCAGGACCAACATGTCTATTGGTTCCCAGATGATCAGCCCCCAGTTTATCTCATCTAAGGGATCAGCTGACAAGGAGAGAATATTTTCCTTATGTTAATAAGACTTCATAATTTGCATGTTTCCTAGTATACTTAGAATAACAAGTGTGGTTTCTGTTGAAATGCAAACATTAATAATGTAGAAGACTGGAAAACAGAACCATAAGGCAGAGAATTACAAAGTTCCTGTTAATTTTAATTTATGACAAAGACACAGGAAGCTCCTCCTCAGTCTACTATTGTCTCTTTAGCATGACCAAGTTATTTTTACACCAAGTATAGATTTAGATGTTAATTTTATATGCCTATATTTGAATGGGATCAAGATGAATAAAAGACCATATTTGTGTTAAATGTTGTAATGTCCCATAATTTTGAAATTTACATGCTTTAAATTTTTAAAGCAATAAACTTGTCCTGAATTGCAATACTGCATTATGACCTTCATGAGCCCTAAGTGAGTAAGAGTAGTGAAGTCACTCAGTTGTGTCCGACTCTTTGCGACCCCATGGACTGTAGCCCACCACACTTCTCTGTCCATGGGATTCTCCAGGCAAGAATACTGGAGTGGGTTGCCATTTCCTTCTCCAGGGGATCTTCCCAACTCAGGGATTGAACCTGGGTCTCCTGCATTGAAGGCAGACGCTTTAACCTCTGAGCCACCAGGGAAGCAGATAGACACTTTTGCTTTGTGGGACCCTATAAATCAATAAATATTAAAAATTAGACTATATGAGCACACTGATATAAAGATTACATTAAGCTTTAATATAATCCAGACTGGATTTATTCTTATCTTTTTAAGAATTAATGTGTATTATATTCTTATATTCATATTCTTATATTTATTTTTTCTTATGATTTTGAAATAAACTAAAATTATTTTCATGAACCCCTAAAAGTATCATAGGCCCTATGCACTGTTTGACTGGGTCTCATGGAAAAATCGGCCCTGTGAAGTCAGAAACAACCACTGCATGTCCCATGTACTGGAGCCTACCTATTCCTACCAACCCTCACCCTAACACAACCACACCACACACTCACACAGCCTTTCAAATTGAAATGAAAATTTCAAAGTAGTTTCTTTGGAAAATAATACATTTATTCTAGTAATGTTGTCATTTCTGAAGTTTTTTTTTCACAGCTTGATTTGGAGACCTAAGATGAATATTTGAGATTTATGTTTGATAGTTAAAACAACTTAGTGAAAATGATATTTTTGGTACCAAAAAAAGATTTATTTTTATATAGTATCAAACTTTGAAAAAGCCTAAGTTTAAATTTGAACATTGTATTGCATGTATTTGATTAAAGTGTTTATAGAAAAAAGGCTCCTTACTTAAATGGTTGTAAAGCTGAGCTTGCAACCTTCTGATAAATAATTAGTATTTTCTATCGCTAAGTGAATAACATAGAAGCATATTTGCCCATTCTCCAGAAACAAACAGTATCTACTATATTTTTCTTGTAGTATATTCTTTCTATAAGCAGAGAAGATCTAAACAAGGATCTACTGACAGGTAAGTCCAATGCTTTATTCACCAGCCCTCATTTTCAGCAAAGCACGTGAGACTAATCTCGTCACATAATTAATTGAAACTTGTTTACCACTCCTTCTTAGGGGTTATTAAGAGCAAGACTATGTACAATACAAAGTGTTTCTTTAAAAATACTGGTGGTACATCTTCCAGCATCTCTTTTTCATCTTATCAATGGTCTAAGTAAAAATTGTTTGTTCAGCATGTATTGAATCCCTATTATCTTCTAGGCACTGGGTTGAATGAGTGCCTCAGTTAAGAACTCACAATCTAGTGGAAAAACAGATATGCATATATAACCATTTTCAAAGAGACACAAGCAGATTTTTTTTATCAGAAATATGAAAAGCAATAGTGTGAAGACTGATAGAGGGCTGCAATTTTTTTAAGTATTATGAAAATCGCTGTGTGCAAAAGCAAGAGTCTGGACTAAAGCTACAGCCAAGTGGTTGGGAAGAGGTATAGATTCAAGATATCTGTAAGAGACAAAATTAGATGCAGGGTGTAGGAAGTTGAGGAAGAGGAAGGTGTACATAAGCCTGAAGATTCTCATGTGCCTAACTAAGAAGACCTAGACCTATCCCTTAATTGAAAAGCCCCTGGACTGCAAATTAAATTTGTATCCTGGATAATCAGTCCAATCACATTCCATGTAACCCTTGATCATAGTACATATGAATTTGTACTAAACAAATTCATTCCATGCAAAGCATGCCATTAGTAGTTCTACTATCTTTTAAATCAATCAATCCCTCTCAACGCATCCTAGCAGCCTCTGACTTTTGGAGAGCAGAGCTTCCAGTTATTTATCTGTGTTTCTCCACATTCCCCTACCTAGGGTGAGTTTGTAACGTGTCTGTTGAATTGAACTGATCTGAACTGAACTGGGAGGAGGAGTGAAGGGGAAGGTCACTCTAGTTGATTCACGAGGGCTCAGAAATAGGGTTTAGTATTTGTCTTAATTCCATTTCTTTACTTGTATTTGTAAGACTGACTTTTGGATGAGTAGATAAACGGCTAGGTTGCTTTATATATTCATGCTGATCTTAAGAAACTACCAAACAGCTTTTAAAAATAATGGAAAATATTCTTTGATGTCTTAAGCAGTATGATAATAACTGCTTTATATTGCATCAATTTTTCCAAACAACTCTGTGAAGTAAGAATTGTGTTTACCTCAGTTTTGTACCTGGTAAAGGAAGCTTAGAGAGGACCACAGTGCAGCAGGTTACACTGTTAATAAGTAGTAGAATCTGGATTGAACTTGAGTCTGTCTATTCCAAAGTCCATCCTTTTGACTATTAGTCACTGCCTCCAGTAATATATAGGAAACACTGATAATATGGAGCTAAAACATGGGGAATATCCACCTTGCATGCTCCCTTGTTTTTCATTAGGTACACATTGCACAGCATACAACTTCATAAATGGCATAAATATGTTAATAAAAAGAACACTGAACCTCTTGATTTCTAAACTGTTTGGCACACAAAGTTCTTTTACACAGCTCTTATTCCTTTACCTGGCATCAGATTGTGAGCCGCCTATTCCACAGATAAATGCTCATTCCTTCTGATAGAACAGCCTCCCCTCTGAAAGTACTGTAACTACATCATTTTCCTGCATCAGCTTTTCATGTGGGGTTGTTTCATGGTTTACTGTCCTGTGGGATGTTAATAACTGTTAAGTAAAACAAACAAAAACAATATGTGATCAGGTAAATTTGATAAACTTAAAACCTGCATTGGGCTTCCCAGGTGGCCCTAGAGATAAAGAACTCATCTGTTAATGCAGGAGATATAAGAAATGTGGGTTCAATCCCTGGGTCAGGAGGATCCCCTGGAGGAGGGCATGGCAACCCACTGCAGTATTCTTTCCTGAAGAATCCTATGGACAGAGGAGCCTCATGGGCTACAGTCCTTGGAGTCGCAACAAGTTGAACACAACTGCAGTGACTTAGCACACACACAAGAAAAAGCTAAAGCTAAGTCACTTCAGTCGTGTCCGACTCTGTGCGACCCCATAGACGGCAGCCCACCAGGCTCCCACGTCCCTGGGATTCTCCAGGCAAGAACACTGGAGTGGGTTGCCATTTCCTTCTGCAATGTGTGAAAGTGAAAAGTGAAAGTGAAGTAGCTCAGTCGTGTTCGACTCTTAGCAACTCCATGGACCGCAGCCTACCAGGCTCCTCCATCCATGGGATTTTCCAGGCAAGAGTACTGGAGTGGGGTGCCATTGCCTTCTCCAACACACAAGCAAACAGGCATCAAATTAGTTTTAAAAGTTCTAGGACCTCCCTGGTGACCCAGTGGCTAAGACTCCATGCTCCCAATGCAGGGGGCCCAGGTTAAATCTCTTGTCAGGGAACTAGATCCCACCTGCCACAACCAAGAGATCCCACATGCTGCAATGAAGACCCAGTGAGACAAATAAATACATAAATAACTATTAAAAGCCTTTTCTTACAGTACTTTCAGGGCCTTTATTCTACTAGTCTGCAGTGTAGATTTTCTAGGGCAATGCTGTCTAAGATATGACCACAAATGCCAGCCATATGCATAATTTAAAACCTTATATTAATCAAAATAGAAAACCTACAAAGAAATTGGTGAAATTAATTTTAATAGTATATTTAACCTAATATATCCAAAATATTATTATTTCAATGTATAATCTATGTAAGAAAGCTACTCCTGAGACATTTTATTCTTTTCTTTTTTTTTTGACTAAGTTGTCAAAACCCAGTGGTTGCATCCCATCTCCATTCAGAACAGCCACATTTTAAGCACTCAAGAGCCACATGTATCTGGGGACCAAGAAGGCACAGTCAGAGGGTCAGAGTATGAGCATTTCTGTAATGACTATGACACAGAACAATTATTTCAGTTATCACAGGACTAGTGTTCCATGGAAAATTCTTTGAGCTGCATAAATTCCTCTACATTTAATTTGAAAAAAATATTTATAAAAAGGTTGATTCCACAAACACATTTTGTGTTTGTCAAAGATACCCATAGTGGTTCGAGTAAACTCTGCTTTCTCTAAGTTATTTGTCAAAAGATTTCTTAAACATAGATAAGTCTTTGGCTTATCTCCAATTTCAATATCCTAAAGCTTCCAATCCTGTGTTCAAGAATCTTAAAGTCTGCAAACCCCAAATCAAACTCAAGCAAAGCAGAACAACAACAACAAAAAAACAAAAACCTGAGATGAAAAGGAGAGATGGGTACAGATGGGTACAGAAGTCAGACTTCTGGCTTATTTTTCCTAAATTCTTTACTTTGTGTGATCTTAGTCATCTTACTTTTCCCTCCAGAAGCTCAGTTACTTCATTTATGAAATGAAGAGTTTTGAAATAAACTATCTCTGAGGTCTACACCAGCTCTAACGTCTACATTCTGATTTGTGGCTCTAGGAACAATAAATAGCCCCTAATTATAGATCTCCTGCTCATGAGAAAAACTAGGAACAAAAATAATGTTTTACTACAGCGATAAGAACATAATTAATAGTTCAGAAAATGAAATTCACTATAGATTTTTAGCAGGCCAAAAAAGCACTAAAATAATTTTATTCTATTTATTAAGAGGTTTCTAATCTTCTTACTCACTTTCCCCTAACTATTTCAGTGTTTGATTACAAAAAGATCTATATTTATATATAAATCATCTATATTTACAACAAATTGAGTCAGAAGTCTAGAGGACTTGCTAAAAAGAGATACAGAGTCAGACATAGTATGAAAAAAGAAGTTTGACTGACTATTTCCAATCACAAACTAAGCCTTAATTTGGGGGTAACTTTAAAATATGTGATGATTACTTCTTTCCTAGGGTGCCAACAATTACAATGATGCAAGAATATAAATAGTTAGATTTTTTTTTTGATGGAGACAATTAATTTTTATTTATCTCTTTTACTACCATATTATCCTAGAACATTTGCCAAACAGTTGTCAAATCACATTTTAACTGATTCGTGTTTACACTGTTAAGTATCTCTACCACACTGTTCTCAGAAAATGATTAATTCAATTTAAGTGAACTAAGAATTGGAATTTCAATTCCATTAGTTTTCTCTCTTTGTTTCCTCAGCTGTTGAGAAATACTCCAATGCAAAAGTGCACTTTGGCCACAGGCTGGTGAAATGTGATCCTGAGAAAGGAGTGATCACAGTGCTTGGGTAATCACCGGTCAGCCCTTTGACTTCAGAGGTGAAGGGCTGAAGTGGAGAACTGTGCCTGTAAACTTTGCTCTTGACTTCTTTCAAAGAGTTAAATGATTACTAACAGGGTAATTCAAGTAGTTTCTACAGTCAAGTAATTTTGTGTTGATCATTAGCACCAGTATTTTTCCTGATTCTCCTGCTCACTCATCTTCTTAACAGTATTCTAGACTGGTAACCATACTCTGCTTCTAACACTCTCCTAACTTGAAACAGATAACTGCACTGCTCTGCTCCTCTCCTCTTTCTGAATACTATTGTCTGCCTCCCCTTGGCTGAGCCCATTTCCTCTAAAGTTCCAAGCCTCATATCCCACTTGGGGGATATATCTTGGATTCACAGTTTGTTCAACAACTACTTGTAAATTCACATTTCTATTTGTAATAATAATAATAATAACCCTTATTTCAATCTTAATATTAATTTCCCTTTAAACACCTTTGCAAGTACTTCTTGCCATAATCTCACATGTATCTAAAATTTTGAACATCTGTTTGTCCTGCTCCTAACTTCCCTAGTTTGTTATTGTTGCTGTCTAGATGCTCAGTCAAGTCCAACTCTTTGTGACCCTGTGAACCATAGACCACCAGGCTCCTCTGTCCATGGGATTCTCCAGGCAAGACTACTGGAGTGGGCTGCCATTTCCTTCTCTAGGGGCTCTTCCCCACCCAGGGATCAAACCTGTGTCTCCTGCATTGGCAGGCAGATTCTTTACCACTGAGTCACCTGGGAAGCTGACTTACCTAGTACTTTTAACCAAATAATCAGAATCATTCTTGATGTACCCCTTTCCTTATTTTCTCCTATTTGACCTGAAAACATTTCCCAGTGTCTCATGCTTCCTGTCTGCCTCAGAGCCTATGTTGTCCTTTCTCCTGAGCACCACAATCCTTGGGATCTCACCCCTACACGTGTAGGCTACTATAGTGGCTTTGTCTCCATTTCCTCTCCCTTCTGCACTGTGGCTCCACTGCAGTGTTTCTACTCCTAAGTAAGCTGTCTTAAATTACTACTCTTCATAACACCACCTGCCCAATGGAAATATATTGTTTTCTCCCAGTGGCCAGAAGAATGTATTTAAACCTTGCATCTTAACATTCAAAATTCTCTTCTCCTCCCTCCCCAATTGTATTCTTTTCTTAAATTCCTCTTCTGATCTCCTCTAAGACAAATGTGCTGCTCCTAGAAGATCTTGGTCACGTCCCTGTGGTTGTTCATACGCTTTCTCCATTTGAAAGACTTTTCCTTCTTTTCAAGGTTCTCTTCCTTCATGCAGGGAACTCAGCTCTTAGGCTTCTGTGGCCTAGCATGTCTTTAGGAATCAGTATGACTCTGTGTTACCCTCATTCTCATAAGCAAACCCATGACTTGGACAAATGTTGTCTTCGTTTTATAGCTATCGACTCAAAGCTCTAAATCAGATATGTAAAAGTGAGGAGTGGCCCCATTATTAAGTCACTACTTTTTATACCCAACAGAGGTACTTCATCATTTTCACCACTAGACTTTTTTTTCTTTATGGTTTATTTTATTTTTCAGACAGGACAAAGTTCCCAAAGATGTCACCTGTGACCTCATTGTAGGATGTGATGGAGCCTTTTCCACTGTTAGAACTCACCTCATGAAGAAACCCCGCTTTGATTACAGTCAACAATACATTCCTCATGGGTACATGGAGCTGAGTATTCCACCTAAGAATGGGGATGTAAGTCCTTCCCTTTCTTTTCTCCTTCCTACAACTCTCCCCCTCCCATGCCCCATATTAGTAGAGAAGTGTATTCCAGTGCATTTGTTCTCAGCAGCATGTTAAGGTCTGCCAAAGTACTACGTATTCAATAATGCATAATAAATTGGATGTACAGGTGTCCTTTTAATAATATCACTCTCACTCCCTTATCTTTCAATATGTTTTCTTGAATACGGAAGAAAGGAAAGAAATTACAACTACCTTTTTCTATTATATCTTGGGAAAAAATTAAAAAAAAAAAAAACAAGTTGGGAATCAACTTTGTGTACTGACAGTCCAGAGTTCTTATACTCATGATTAAATAAAAAAAGTTATTAAATAAAGTGAACACTGAGTTGTTGCAAAGAGACTTGCATTGCATGTTTCTTATTTCCTGGAGTCTGTATTAAAGCATACATGGCCGGAGGCAAATACGTAGTATGTGTATTGTGTGTTGAGGAAATTTAAAATACCAACAGAAGAAATCAGGATCTTGGATTATAAGTAATAAAAGGTACACAGCATTAGTTAAATACTTGATTTGCATGTAAAACATACATTTTAAGGTACTGATTTAACCTATCCTATTTGAAATTCAAACGTTTAGTCTGTTTGGGATAGCAATATTATATACCACTTTTATGGGCTTCCCAGGTGACTCAGTGGTAAGGAATCTGCCAATGCAGGAGATACGGGTTTGATCCCTGGGAGGGGAAGATCCTCTGGAGGAGGAAATGACAACCCACTCCAGTATCCTTGACAAGACAATTCTATGGACAGAGGAGCCTGGTGGGCTACAGTCTATGAGGTCGCAAAGAGTCTGACATGACTGAATGACTAACACTTCTAACACCCGGGGAATTAAGTGGGAGCTCATCTTTAAGCAATTTTTTCACAGCAAGCAAACTGTCTTTGCTTAAACTTTATGTTTGGAGAGACTTGCAGTGATCTAAATTGCTGTGGAAACAAGTATAACATAAACAGAGTCATTGTGCCTTATTTGTTAATGCAGATGAGCTGCATTAATTCACTAATTGTATATATGTATTTTCCCCTGCAGTATGCCATGGAACCTAATTATCTACATATTTGGCCTAGAGATACCTTTATGATGATTGCACTTCCTAACACGGTAGTGTAAAATTTTTTATTAACTGTCATTTTGCCTATATGATTAATGTTTTTTGTTACTTACTTTTATATGCTATATGCCTGTATGTAGTCAACTTCATCATTGTCTAGTCTGTTTAATGATTACATCTGAAACTTTGGGGATATTGAAGAAAAACCTGAAGGAATACAAGTTATTTACTTTGGAAAGGATATTTAACATATATAAATGACTAACGGGGGGCTGTGTGTGGTGGTACCTGACCTCCACCTCCCACAAGGCAGTGCAGGAGGAAACTGCCCCCAAATAAAGCCAAAGATATTTAGGTTATATATTAGGAAGTATTTCTCATCCTTTAAGGTCTGTAGGGCATTTGAATATTCATTATCAAAAAGGAGCATGGCTGTTCTTTCATTAGACCTTAGAGACTTTTTTGCTATCAGTCCTGGGTGTTCATTGGAGGGACTGATGTTGAAGCTGAAACTCCAATACTTTGGCCACCTGATATGAAGAGCTGACTCATTGGAAAAGACCCTGATGCTGGGAAAGATTGAAGGCGGGAGGAAAAGGGGACAACAGAGGATGAGATGGTTGGATGGCATCACCAACTCAATGGACATGGGTTTGGTTGGACTCCGGGAGTTGGTGATGGACAGGGAGGCCTGGCGTGCTGAGGTTCATGGGGTTGCAACAAGTTGGACATGACTGAGCGACTGAACTGAACTGAACTGAACTGAACAGAATATATACATATATAGAGATTCCCATGTGGCTCAGTGGTGAAGAATCCAACTGCAGTGCAAGAGATGCAAATTCAATCCCTGGGTCAGGAAGATCCCCTGGGGAAGGAAATGGCAATCCACTCCAGTATTCTTGCCTGGGAAATCTCATGGACAGAGGAACCTGGCAGGCTATAGTCCATGGGGTCACTAAAGACTTGGACATGACTTAGTGACTAAACAACAATCTCTATATATAATATAGACATATATACCTATTTACATTTCTCTGGTTGGTCTTTTATTTACCCTTTTTTTTTTCTTTCTCTTGTCAAGAATCCTGGGGTCCAAGGCCCTAATGTCATAGAGTCTTAAATGGAATAACAGTAAAGAAAAAAAAGAGGAGAATTCAAATCCAATGCACCTATTAATAGTATAAGGAGTGCAGTGTTTGCTTGGTGAAAATATCTGGAGTTTACAGTATAGAAAGTTTCCTAATAACCAAGAAGCAGGGGTGCACCTGGGGACCCCGGACCGAGCTTTTCCTGGGGAGTGAGGGAAGAAAGTGAGGGTGCCTTTCCTGTCTGCTTGGACACTCCTCCCAGAGTCCCCTGAGCCACAGCAAACACTCTGAGATTGAGGGATCTATCTTAGGGCAGCATCGCCTGACCCCCAATCTCTCACACACTGTTCCCCTTCTCATCACAGAACAAATCTTTCACGTGTACTTTGTTCATGCCTTTTGAAGAGTTTGAAAAACTGCTAACTGGTAGTGATGTGCTGGACTTCTTCCAGAAGTACTTTCCGGATTCCATCCCTCTAATTGGAAAGTAAGTTTCAAGATGTCCAATTGTGCCTTTTGCCCCCTTGGTTTGAAGTATTCAAAATTCAGATAAAGAGCACCTTATTTCAGCTTTTGTTAAAAATGACCTGTAATGCAGTGACCTGGGCGGGAAGCCTGCATGTGTGCTAATTCACTTCCCTCATGTCTGACTCTGCGATCCCATTGACTGTGGCCCGCCAGGCTCCTCTCTCCACAGGGTTTCTCCAGGCGAGAATACTGGAGTGGGTTGCCATGCCCTCCTCCAGGGGATCTTCCCGACCATACAGTAACCTGGATGGGAAACCTAGATTACAGCAAAAGTCCAAGAGGATCTTACGCTGCAAACAGGAATTCTGAAAAAACCCAGGCCTGGCCGGTTTCTCTGGGAAAGACAAGCCTCCAGTGTCCATGGGCCTTTTATGTTCTCTGTGCAGGTGCTCGGGCCCCATAGGTCTCGGTGTAACACAGAGCTTGGCTGTGCTCCCTCCTGCTGGTGGGAACACAAATATGTATGATGGACCCTCAAGTCTCAGGTCCACCAGTTGCTAACTATATAAGTATTCCTATGTCTCATACCCTTCACAGTAAAATGCTGATGATGGTTGTACCTGCCCCAAAGGGTTGTTGTGCGGAGTAAAGGGAATAATGCCTATAAACCATTCAGCACAGGGCCAGGCATGTATAAATTTTCCCAAACTGATAGCTAATTGTCCCAGCTGCCTGGTTTCTGAGTCTTAGCTCCTCTGGCCCATTTCAACATCACCACCACATGGACCTTGTCATTTGGTCTCACTCACTGCCTCTCTCTCCTGTCCCTCTGTCCTAGAACCTAACTCACATTCCACCTCCACTGACATCTTCATGATGGCAGCACAATGCTGCAGAAAGAGCAAGGTTTTAACACTACTCTTGTCCCTGACTTCCTTGGGGCTCAGATTTTTCATCACTAAAATAGACATCAGGATGCCTTACTTTTAGGGCAATTTTGAAAATTAAATGAGTTAATTATGTAAAAGGGATATCCCACTGCCAAGTCATAGCAGATCTTTTTGAAAATTGTCAGTTCTCATCCTTTCCTGCATATCAATTCCATTGCTATGTTGGTTTCTCCTTCTCTGGCATTGAAGGGAAATCTCTGCATGCCAAAATTTAGCCCTTAGATACTTTTGGAACTTGTTCTGTGGCTATTTCTTGGCTCTCTCACTAGATGTAAGATCATCTAGTGTATGTACATAGGATTCCCAGATGGCTCAGTGGTAAAGAATCCACCTATCAATGCAGGAGATGCAAGAGACATGGGTTTAATCACTGGGTTGGGAAGATCCCCTGGAGGAGGAAATGGCAACCCACTCCAGTATTCTTGCCTGGAAAATTCCACAGACAGAAGAGTCTGGCAGGCTATAGTCCATAGAGTCACCAAGAGTCAGACACAGCTGAGCAAGTACACATGATAAATGTAGATAGTACTTCTCTACCTATAGCGCCCACAAAACCTCTGTAGATGCTTGAGTGATACTAGCTTGATTCCAATTGTTTATTTCCAGATACACATGGACTCACTTAACTTAATTTTGGTTTGTTGGGTGTTAATGAAATACACAACTGCATCTTATTTTTTTCCAAGGAAACCTGAAACATACCAACGTAGCTGAAAATTGTGTGATTTATGTGCTAGATAATGAAAGGTTCCTGACATATAACACAGGCATATTTCAAATTATTCAAATTCAGCTACTCTTGTTCTTTTTGGATGATTAACATTGTTTCAAATTAAGAATGTAGCTAGAACAATGGAATTTGGGGACTAGAAGAAACTTCAACTCTCTAGCTCCTGTCTTCTTCCTGGCATTCTCATGTATATTTCAATGAAATATTATGTTGACAAAGCCAGTAAATCTGAAAGAATTATGCAGTATTTAATACCCAGCTTAACATTTTTACATTTTGGTTGTTTTCTTCCGAAGGCAAGCCCTGGTACAAGATTTCTTTCTGTTGCCCGCCCAGGCCATGATATCTGTTAAGTGCTCTGCTTTTCACTTTAAATCACACTGTTTGTTGATGGGAGATGCTGCCCATGCCATAGTGCCCTTTTTTGGGCAAGGAATGAATGCGGTAAGTTCTTTTTCAGTAGGTAAGTCCCTCAAACTTTTCTGGGCCCATCTCAACTAAAATAGCTTAAGGAAAAAAGAAAAGGTTAAAACTATCCCCACATAATCTCTGTGAAAGCAATCAATTCAACAACCCCACCAGCTATTTAACTAGATTGATCTCTGTGTGTAGTCAATTCTTGGATTCTTGATCCAGACATTTAATGCATAAAAAATCATAAAGCGTAAGATAGTTTTCTGTTCAGTTAGAAAATGTATTGATAATTTGAAATTTAGGAACTTGACTGTCAGAAATTCAAGGCTTAATTTTTAAAAGTATTTATTTCTTTGGCTGTGCCAGGTCTTAGTTGTGAAATGCAAATTCTTAGTCACGGCATGGCATGTGAGATCTAGTTTCCTAAACAGGGATCTAACCCAAGCCTGGGAGCACGTTGGGAGCATGGAGTCTCAGCCACTGGACCACGGAAGTCTCCAAGACTTCATTTTTAAAGTATATTTTTTTTCTTGAAATTATAATGTTAGTATCAAAAAAGAAAAATATCCCAGGGACATCCCTGATGGTCCAGTGGTTAAGACTCCACCTTCCAATGCAGAGGGGGCATGAGCTTGATCCCTGGTCCAAGAACTAAGGTCCCACAAATGATGAGGTGCAGCCAAAAATTAAAAAAGAAGAGAGAAAAATATCCCAAATTATCTTTTCTTTCTTCTCATGCTTTTTCATCCCACAGGAAAGGAAAACACAATTAATAGAGTTAAATAAAATGATAAAACGGACTAGACGTTGAATACTATTGCTTTCATGGAAATTTTACCATTCTGGCTAGAACAATGTATCAGAAAAGGAATACTGTTCAAATATTGAATGTTAATTTTAAGGAATTCTAAAATAATTGTCTAGACAAACAATCATTTTAAGTGCATGTGTGTTTGATTACTAATATTATAGTTTTATAACCATAGTCTTATATTGCTTTGATTTATGGAATATATTCCAAGAATAAATAACTTGTGAATATAATCAATTATATTTTCATCTAATTAGTGGTAAATATTTTGTTTTACAAAACATAATGGGAGGTGGGATCAAGTTAGAGTAGGAGGACCCTGAGCTTACTTCCTCCCTTGGGCAGTGACTGCCATTGAGCCAAGGAGAAGCCCTGGCTGCACCTGAATCTGGCTTTAGTCCCTCTGAAACCAGTCCTGTCTCTCACCAAGGAGGTGGTGGCCAGCACACCCTAGGGGAAAGTGTGGCCCATGCTCACTTTAGATATACTCTCCCACCAAAGTCACTAGGCACATGCAGACTGAATAGGACATCACAGAACATACCTTCAAGACCAGGACAGGTAACTTTCACATAATTTCATAGAGATGGTGAAAGCTGGAGAAGACTCTTGAGAGTCCCTGGGACAACAAGGAGATCCAACCAGTCAATTCTAAAGAAAATCAACCCTGAATATTCATTGGAAGGACTGATGTTGAAATTGAAGTTCCAATACTTTGGCCACCTGATGTGAAGAACTGACTCATTGGAAAAGACCCTGATCCTCAGACAGATTGAGGGAGGAGAAGTGGGCGACAGAGGATGAGATAGTTGGATGGCATCATCAACTCAATGGACATGAGTTTGAGCAAACTCCGGGAGATAGTGAAAGACAGGGAAGGATATTGTTACAGTCCATGGGGTCGCAAAGAGTGAAACACGACTGAACAACAACAAGAGAAAGTTAAACAAAATTGTAGGAAACCATCAACAAATGGAAAATGCAACCTACTGAATGGGAGACCTTAATCAAATCCAAAAAGAACAAAATTAGCTGCATTTGAATAACTTGGTCTTTGCAAATGTAATGTCTGATAAAGTGTTGATATCCAAAAATATATTAAACTCATATAACTCAATGTCAAGGAAACAAACAACTGGATCTCAAAAGTGGACAGAAGAACTGAATAGGAATTTTTCCAGAGAAGGCATAAAGATAGCCACAGGCATATGAAAAAATGTTCATCATCACATTTGCATTAGGGAAATGCAAATCAAAACCACCATGAGATATCACCTCATATTTGCTAGAATGGCTATCATTAAAAAGACAACAACAAACATGTGTGTCAAGGATATAGAGAAAAGGGAATTCTAGTACCCTGTTTGTGGGAATGTAAATTGGTGCAACTACTATGGCAAACAGTATGGAGGTTCCTCAAAAAATTAAAACCTGAACTACCACACGTTCCAGTATATATATCCAAAGAAAATGAAAATGGTATATATCCAAAGAAAATGAAAATGCTACTTCGAAAAGATATATGCCACCCCATGTTCATAGCAGTATTATTTACAGTAGCCAAGATGTGGAAACAATCAAAGTATCCATTAACAAATGAATGGATAAAAAAGTAGTGGTATGTATATACGATGGAGTATTCAGTTCACTTCAGTTCAGTTCAGTCACTCAGTCATGTCTGACTCTTTGCAACCCCATGAATCACAGCGCACCAGGCCTCCCTGTTCATCACCAACTCCTGGAGTTTACTCAAACCCATGTCCGTCGAGTCGGTGATGCCAGCCAGCCATCTCATCCTCTGTTGTCCCCTTCTCCTCCTGCCCCCAATCCCTCCAAGCATCAGGGTCTTTTCCAATGAGTCAGCTCCTCGCATCAGGTGGCCAAAGTACTGGAGTTTCAGCTTCAACATCAGTCCTTCCAATGAACACCCAGGACTGATCTCCTTTAGGATGGACTGGTTGGATCTCCTTGCAGTCCAAGGGACTCTCAAGAGTCTTCTCCAACAGCACAGTTCAAAAACATCAATTTTTCAAGGCTCAGCTTTCTTCACAGTCCAACTCTCACATCCATACATGACCACTGGAAAAACCATAGCCTTGACCAGATGGACCTTTGTTGGCGAAGTAATGGCTCTGCTTTTTAATATGCTAATTAGGTTGGTCATAACTTTCCTTCCAAGGAGTAAGCATCTTTTAATTTCATGGCTGCAGTCACCATCTGTTTTGGAGCCCCAAAACATAAAGTCAGCCACTGTTTCCACTGTCTCCCCATCTATTTCCGATGAAGTGATGGGACCAGATGCCATGATCTTAGTTTTCTGAATGTTGAGCTTTAAGCCAACTTTTTCACTCTCCTCTTTCATTTTCATCAACAGGCTCTTTAGTTCTTCTTCACTTTCTGCATAAGGGTGGTGTCCTCTGCATATCTGAGGTTATCGATATTTCTCCCGGCAATCTTGATTCCAGCTTGTGCTTCTTCCAGCCCAGGGTTTCTCATGATATACTCTGCATATAAGTTAAATAAGCAGGGTGACAACATACAGCCTTGGCGTACTCCTTTTCCTATTTGGAACCAGTCTGTTGTTCCATGTCCAGTTCTAACTGTTGCTTCCTGACCTGCCAACCATAAGAAAGAACGAAAATTTGCCACTTGCAACAACATGGATGAACCTGTA
This sequence comes from Cervus elaphus, assembly GCF_910594005.1. NCBI lineage: Eukaryota > Metazoa > Chordata > Mammalia > Artiodactyla > Cervidae > Cervus > Cervus elaphus. Next base: position 36,848,383 of record NC_057828.1, on the reverse strand, counting down.
TAGTATTATGGTTAGTGAAATAAGTCAGACAAAGAAAGACAAATTCTGTTTGTTTTCATTTATATGTGGAATCTAAAATATAAAGCAAATAAACGAATATAACAAAACAAACAGACTCACAGATACAGAGAACAAACTAGTGGTTACCAGTGGGTAGAAGGGGAGTGGGAGAGGCAAGAAAGAAAAAGGGGATACAAACTGTACAAACTGTAATATACAGTACATAGTATATAGTACATAGTATATAGCCTATATTTTATAACTTTGTATGGAGTATAATCTATAAAAATATCAAATCACTAAGTTGTATATCTGAAACAAATAAAATATTGTAAGTCAGCTATACTCCAACTTTTTTAAAATTAAAAAACACATCAATTTTAGCTTGGATACATGTGTGGACTCTGGCATTAGAACTCCTTTGTTCAAAGCCTAGCTTCATGATTATTAGAATATGTTCCCACACAACTAATTTTACTTCTTATCTGTAAAATTCAGAACTTTTATTTTTAATACTTTTTGCTTTATTATTTCTTGGTTTTTTTTTAACAAGTTTTTTGGGGGGGCAATAATTGCTTTACAATACTGTGGTGGTCAACACAAATCAGCCATAATTACATATATATTCCTTTCTTCTTGAGCCTCCCTCCCCCCAAAATTCAGATTTTAATAGGACCTATCTTATAGGAATTCTCCAGGAATAAATGAATTAATTAAAGAATTTAAGAGTATTATCTCATCACTATATTATATCTCTTATCTCTATATTCCTATAGCATTAACAGGCTATATAATCAACAAATTTATTTGCCTCAGGTATAATACTGATATGCATAACTAATATAGAAATATTTTATTTCTTAACCTTTACATATTTCTATATGATCTTAAAACCATAGTTTGATTTCCTAGAATGCAGGAAACATAGCTTTCTATTTTCTTCTCCCTACTGCACTTAGCAGAGTACCTTACTAATTTTGTGGATTTGTTGATTAGAAATTTGCTTTAATTTTGACTTATGGGGAATGAGTTCATATGCAAGTTCTATGCTGTCATTAAATTGCTCTAAATGTGAATCTTAATTCCCTAAATAGTTTAAATATTATTCTAATGCTCATGGTAGAACAATATAATTGTTTTTGCTTCTTTAAGAAGCAATAGAATTGTCAAAATTACAAGTTAATCTAAAATGTTGATATTCTAAATTTATATCTATATCTACATATACTACCACACAATTGCACTCATCTCACATGCTAGCAAAGTAATACTAAAAATCCTCCAAGCCAGGCTTCAACAGTATGTGAACCATGAACTTCCAACTGGATTTAGAAAAGGCAGAGGAACCAGAGATCAAATTGCCAACATCCGCTGGATCTTTGAAAAAGCAAAAGAGTTCCAGAAAACATCTACTTCTGCTTTATTGATTATGCCAAAGCCTTTGACTGTGTGGATCACAATAAACTGTGGAAAATTCTTAAAGAGATGGGAATACCAGACCACCTGACCTGCCTCTTGAGAAATCTGTATGCAGGTCAAGAAGCAAGAGTTAGAACTGGACATGGAACAACATGGTTCCAAGTTGGGAAAGGAGTCGTCAAGGCTGTATATTGTCACCCTGCTTATTTAACTTATATGCAGAGTACATCATGAGAAATGCTGGGCTGAATGAAGCACAAGCTGGAATCAAGATTGCCAGGAGAAATATCAATAACCTCAGATATGCAGATAATACCACCCTTATGGCAGAAAGCAAAGAAGAACTAAAGAGCCTGTTGATGAAAATGAAAGAGGAGAGTGAAAAAGTTGGCTTAAAACTCAACATTCAGTAAACTAAGATCATGGCATCCAGTCCTGTCACTTCATGGCAAATAAATGGAGAAACAGTGAGAGACTGTTTTTTTGGACTCCAAATCACTGAAGATAGTGACTGCAGCCATGATTTTAAAAGACACTTGCTACTTGGAAGAAAAGCTATGACCAACCTAGACAACTTTCTAAAAGGCAGAGACATTACTTTACGAACAAAGGTCCATCTAATCAAAGCTACGGTTTTTCCAGTAGTCATGTATGGATCTGAGAGTAGGACTATAAAGAAAGCTGAGAGCTGAAGAATTGATGTTTTTGAGCTGTGGTGTTGGAGAAGACTCTTGAGAGTCCCTTGGACAGCAAGGAGATCCATCCAGTCCATCCTAAAGGAAATCAGTACTGAATATTCATTGGAAGGACTGATGCTGAAGCTGAAGTTCCAGTACTTTGGCCACTGGAGGCGAAAAACTGACTCATTGGAAAAGACCCTGGTACTGGGAAAGATTGAAGGCAGGAGGAGACGAGGACTACAGAGGATGAGATGGTTGGATGGCATCACCAGCTCGATGGGCGTGAGTTTGAGTAAACTCTGAGTGTTGGTGATGAACAGGGAGGCCTGGCGTGATGCAGTCCATGGGATCACAAAGAGTCAGACATGACTGAGAGACTGAACTGAACTGAACTGATATATATAAATGAATAAATTGGGCAAAGACAAAACCATCAAACATGCAGTTAATGGCATTTTAAATCAGAATTCAATACCAAGTGTGATTATTCAGCTGTTACATACTAGTTTAGCATACAAATATCCTGTGAGTTATCCCACCAGTGAAAATTCTATTCAAAATTGCTAAAACAAGCATTTATTATTTCCAGTTTATTTTTTCCCATTTTTTCTTGTTTTAGGGCTTTGAAGACTGCTTGGTATTTGATGAATTAATGGATAAATTCAATAATGACCTTAGTAAGTAAAATTTCTCAATGGGACATGGTTTAGTCTTGCTGATTAATTGTACACCTATTTCTGATCGTGGAAGATTTCAAATCATGAATTAGATTTCCTAATCAGAATTATAATTTTTTCTTTTAATGCTCTATGCCACTGTTGTTGCTCATTGCAGACAAGAAACACCCAGAGAGGAAAAGATAGTTTCTTTTAAGTTTTTTTTTTTTCTTTTAAGTTTTTACATGGAGGTCTGTACCAAGAAAAAAAGTTCTGAGTACCAAAGTTTGGTGAAGGTATACTCCTTTCTGGGCTTCCCTGATGGCTCAGATGGCAAAAAATCCACCTGCAATGCAGGAGACCCTGGTTTGATCCCTGAGTCAGGAAGATCCTGGAGAAGGGAATGGCTACTCACTCCAGCATTCTTGCCTGGAGAACTCTATGGACAGAAGAGCCTGGCAAGGCTACAGTCCATGGGGTCACACACAACTGAAACTACCTAGCACACACACACACCCCTTTATCTCCCTCTCAGTCTAGTTAAAGCCCATGCCTATATCCCCTACAGCTTGCCCTCAGAACACCTTTGGAAGCTCCAGCATTTTTTTGTTTTTTGCTTTGTCAAAGTTTGCATACAATACTTCCATTTGCCTTTTGATTAAAATGAATTTTACAAATAATTTTACAAGTATTGAAGTTTTAAATTTTTATATATAACTCTGAAAATAAGTTAAATGTACATAATTTTCATCTGTAAAAGAAATTGAAAACAATAGAACTGGATAACTTTTACTGCTTCTCAGCTTCAAAGGTCACCTCTGAAATTAAACCAGTGGCAGATAAGAGACTACTTAGAGAACCATTTTTAATCTACACCCATATTCCAGCCTTTTTTCTTTTAATTTCTTTTTTTATTAAACGATCGTTGCTTTACAGAGTTCTGTTGTTTTCTGTCAAACCTCAACATGAATCAGCCATAGATATACATATATCCCCTCCGTTTTGAGCCTCCCTCCCATCTCCCTCCCCACCCCACCCCTCTAGATTGATACAGAGCCCCCGTCTGAGTTTCCTGAGCCATCCAGCAAATTCCCATTGGCTGTCTATTTTATGTATGGTAATGTAAGTTTCCATGTTATTCTTTCCATACATCTCACCCTCTCCTCCCCTCTCCCCATGTCCATAAGTCTATTCTCCATGTCTGTTTCTCCACTGCTGTCCTGTTAATAAATTCTTCAGTACCATTTTTCTAGGTTCTGTATATATGTTAGAATACGATATTTATTTCTCTTTCTGACTCACTTCACTCTGTATAATAGGTTCCAGGTTCATCCACCTCATCAGAACTGACTCAAATATGTTCCTTTTTATGGCTGAGTAATACCCTATTGTGTATATGTACCACAAGTTCTTTATCCATTCATCTGTCAATGGACATCTAGGTTGCTTCCATGTTCTGGCTATTGTAAATGGTGCTGCATTGAACAATGGGATACATGTGTCTTTTTCGATTTTGGTTTCCTCAGGGTATTTGGCTAGGGGGTGGGATTGCTGGATCATAAGGTGGTTTCCTCCTAGTTTTTTTTAAGCAATCGCCATTCTGTCTTCCATAGTGCCTGTATCAATTTACATTCCCACCAACAGTGCAAAAGCATTCTCTTTTCTCCACACCCTCTCCAGCATTTAATGTTTGTAGACTTTGATGATGGCCATTCTGACTGGAGTGACGATACCTCATTGTAGCTTTGCTTTGCGTTTATCTAATAGTAAGTGATGTTGAGCATCTTTTCATGTGTTTGTTTGTCATCTATATGTCTTCTTTGGAAAAATGTCTGTTTAGGTCTTTCTCCCACTTTTTGATTGGGTTGTTTGTTTTTCTGGCATTGAGTTGTATGAGTTGCTTGTATATTTTGGAAATTAATCCTTTGTCAGTTGTTTCATTTGCTATTTATTATTTTCTCTCATTTGGAGGGTTGTCTTTTCACCTTGCTTAAGGTTTCCTTTGCTTTGCAAAAGCCTTGAAGTTTAATCAGGTCCCACTTGTTTACTTTTTTTTTTATTTCCACTACTCTAGGAGGTGGGTCATAGAGAATCTTGCTTTGATTTATATCATCAAGTGTTCTGCCTATGTTTTCCTCTAAGAGTTCTATAGTTTCTGGTCTTACATTTAGGTCTTTAATCCATTTTGAGTTTACCTTTGTGTTTGGTGTTAGGAAGTTTCCTAATTTCATTATATTACATGTATCTGTCCAGTTTTCTCAGAACCATTTATTGAAGAGGCTGTCTTTGCCCCATTGTATATTCTCGCCTCCTTTGTCAAAAATAAGGTACCCAAAGGTGCATGGGTTTATTTATTGCTTTTCTATCTTGTTTCATTGATCTATGTTTCTGTTTTTGTGCCAGTACCATACTGTCTTGATGATGGTAGCTTTGCAGTATAATCTGAAGTCAGGAAGGTTGATTCCTCCAGCTCCATTCTTTTTTCTCAAGACTGCTTTGGCTATTCAGGGTTTTTTGTGTTTCCATATGAATTGTGAAATTTTTTGTTCTAGTTTGGTGAAAAATGTCATTGGTAATTTGGTAGGAATCAGATTGAATCTGTAGATTGAATTTGGTGGTATCATCATTTTCACAATATTTATTCTTCCTACCCAGGAACATGGAATATCTCTGCATCTGTGTATGTCCTCTTTTATTTCTTTCATTAAGAGTCTTATAATTTTCTGTGTACAGTTCTTTTGTCTCCTTAGGTAAGTTTATTCCTAGATATTTAATTCTTTAAGTTGCAGTGGTGAATGGGGTTGATTCCTTAATTTCTCTTTCTGATTTTTCATTGTTAGTATATAGAAACATAAATGATTTCTGTGTATTGATTTTGTATCCTGCAACTTTGCTAAATTCACTGATTAGCTCTAGTAATTTTCTGATACTATCTTTAGGGTTTTCTATGTACAGCATCATGTCATCTGCAAACAGTGAGAGCTTTACTTCTTTTCCAATCTGAATTCCTTTTATTTCTTTTTCTTCTCTGATGGAGGTAGCTATGACTTCCAGAACTATGTTGAATAATAGCAATGAAAGTGGACACCCTTGTCTTGTTCCTGATCTTAGGGGAAATGCTTTCAGTTTTTCACCATTGAGAATAATTTTTGCTGTAGATTTATCATATATGGCCTTTACTATGTTGAGGTAGGTTCCTTCTATGCTCATTTTTTTGAAGAGTTTTAATGCATGCTGAATTTTGTCAAAGTCTTTCTTCTGCATCTCTTGAGATTATCATATAGTTTTTATCTTTCAATTTGTTAACATGGTATACCGCATGGATTGCTTTGCATATATTGAAGAATCCTTGCATCCCTGGAATAAACCCAACTTGATCATGGTGTATGAGCTTTTTGATGTGTTGCTAAATTCTGTTTGCTAAGATTTTGTTGAGGATTTTTTTTTATGTATGTTCATCAGTGATATTGGCCTGTAGTTTTCTTTTTGTGTGTTGTCTTTGTCTGGTTTCAGTATCAGGGTGATGGTGGCCTCGTGGAATGAGTTTGGAAGTGTTCCTCCCTCTGCAATTTTTGGAAAGAGTTTTAGAAGGATAGGCATTAGCTCTTCTATAAATGTTTGATAGAATTCTCCTGTGAAGCCATCTGGTCCTGGGCTTTTGTTTTTTTGGTAGATTTTTTTATTACAGCTTCCATTTCGGTGCTTGCAATTGAGTTTTTCATAGTTTCTATTTCTTCCTGGTTCAGTTGTGGAAGATTGAACTTTTCTAAGAATCTGTCCATTTCTTCCAGGTTATCCATTTTGTTGCCATATAGTTATTCCTAATTGTCTCTTATAATCTTTTGTATTTCTGCATTGTCTGTTGTAACCTCTCCTTTTTCATTTCCAATTTTGTTGATTTGATTCTTCTCTCTTTTTTTTCTTGATGAGTCTGGCTAAACGCTTGTCAATTTTGTTTATCTTCTCAAAGAACCAGCTTTCAGTTTTATCAATTTTTACTATTGTTTCTTTCATTTCTTTTTCATTTATTTCTGCATGGATCTTTATGATTTCTTTCCTTCTACTAATTTTGGTTTTTTTTTTAATTCTTCTTTTTCCACTTGTTTTAGGTGTAAAGTTAGGTTGTCCATTCAATGCTTTTCTTGTTTCTTGAGGTAGGATTGTATTGCTATACTTCCCTCTTAGAACTGCTTTTGCTGCATCCCATAGGTTTTGAGTTGTCATGTTTTCATTGTCATTTGTTTCTAGGAATTTTTTTATTTCCCTTTTGATTTCTTCAGTAACCTGTTGGTTATTTAGAAATGTGTTGTTTAATCTCTATGTGTTTGTGTTTCTTACAGTTTTTTCCTTGTAGTTAATATCTAGTCTCATAGCATTGTGATCAGAGAAGATGCTTGATACGACTTCAATTTTCTTAAATTTACTGAGGTTTGGTTTGTGACCCAAGATGTGGTCTGTACTGGCGAATGCTCCATGTGCACTTAAGAAGAAGGTATAGCCTTCTGCATTTGGATGGAATGTCCTAAAGATATAAATGAGATCCATCTCACCTAATGTATCATTTAAGACTTGTGTTTCCTTATTAATTTTCTGTTTTGTTGGTTTGTCCATTGGTGTGAGTAGGGTGTTAAAGTCTCCTGCTAATATTGTGTTACTATCAATTTCTCTTTTTATGTCTGTTAGTGTTTGTCTTATGTATTGAGGTGCTCCTATGTTGGCTGCTTAGATATTTACAATTGTTACATCTTTCCCTTGGATTGATCCCCTGATCATTATGTAGTGTCCTTCCTTATCTCTTGTAATCTTCCTTATTTTAAGATCTATTTTGTCTGATATGAGGACTGCTACTCCAGGTTTCTTTTGCTTCCCTTTTGCATGGAATATATTTTTCCATCCTTTCACTTTCAGTCTATATGTGTTTTTAGGTCTGAAGTGAGTTTCTTGTAGACAGCACATATATGGGTCTTGTTTTTGTATCCATTCAGCCATTCAGTCTTTTCATTGAAGCATTTAATCCATTTACATTTAAACTAATTATTGATATATGTGTTCCTATTGCCATTTTCTTGTTTTGGGTTTATTTTGTAGATCTTTTTTCTTCTCTTGTATTTCTTGACTGTATAAGTCCCTTTAACATTTGTTGTAAAGCTGGTTTGGTGGTACTGAATTCTCTTAACTTTTGCTTGTCTGAAAAGCTTTTTATTTCTCCATCAATTCTGAATAAGATCCTTGCTGGGTACTGTAATCTTGGTTGTAGGTTTTTCCCTTTCAATACTTTAAATATATCCTGCCATTCCCTTCTGGCCTGCAGAGTTTCTGCTGAAAGATCAGCTGTTAAGTGTATGGGGTTTCCCTTGTATGTTACTTGTTGCTTCTCCTATGTTGCTTTTAATATACTTTCTTTGTGTTTAGTCTTGTTAGTTTGATGAGTATGTGCCTGGGGTGTTTCTCCTCAGGTTTATCCTGTATGTGGGACTCTTTGTGCCTCTTGGACTTGATTGGCTATTTCCTTTGTCATGTTGGGGAAATTTTCAACTAAAATCTCTTAAAAAATTTTCTCATACTCTTTCTTGTTCTCTTCTTCTTCTGGGACCCCTGTAATTCAAATGTTGGTGTGTTTGATATTGTCCCAGAGGTCTCTGAGACTATCTTCAGTTCTTTTCATTCTTTTTACTTTATTCTTCTCTTCAGAAGTTATTTCCACTATTTCATCTTCCAACTCACTGATTCATTCTTCTGCTTCAGATATTCTGCTTTTGATTCCTTCTAGAGTATTTTTCATTTCTGTAATTGTGTTGTTTGTCTCTGTATGTTTATTATTTAATTCTTCTAGGTCTTTGTTAATTGATTCTTGCATTTTCTCCATTTTGTTTTCAAGGTTTTTGATCATCTTTACTGTCATTATTCGGAATTCTTTTCCAGGTAGTTTGCCTATTTCCTCTTCATTTATTTGGACTTCTGTGTTTCTAGTTTGTTTCTTCATTTGTGTTGTATTTCTCTGCCATTTCATTATTATTTTTAATGTATTGTGTTTGAGGTCTCCTTTTCCCAGGTTTCAAGGTTGAATTCTTTCTTCCTTTTGGTTTCTGCCTTCCTAAGGTTGATCCAGTGGTTTGTGTAAGCTTTGTATAGGGTGAGATTTGTGCTGAGTTTTTCTTTGTTTGTTTGCTTTTCCTCTGATGGGCAAGGCTGAGTGAGCTGGTAATCCTGTCTGCTGATGACTGGGTGTGTACTTTCGTTTTGTTTGTTGTTTAGATGAGGCATCCTGCACAGGGTGTTCTTGGTGGTTGGGTGATGCTGGGTAGTGTATTCAAGTGGTTTCCTTTGTGTGAGTTCTCACTATTTGATACTTCCTAGGGTTAGTTTCAGAGAAGGCAATGGCACCCCACTCCAGTACTCTTGCCTGGAATATCCCATGAACAGAGGAGCCTGGTAGGCTGCAGTCCATGAGGTCGCTAAGAATTGGACATGACTGAGCAACTTCACTTTCACTTTTCACTTTCATGCATTGGAGAAGAAAATGGCAACACACTCCAATGTTCTTGCCTGGAGAATCCCAGGGACGTGGGAGCCTGGTGGGCTGCCGTCTATGGGGTCGCACAGAGTCGGACACGACTGAAGCGACTTAGCAGCAGCAGCAGCAGCAGCAGCAGGGTTAGTTCTCTGGTAGTCTAGGGTCTTGAAGTCAGTGCTCCCACTCCAAAGGCTCAACGCTTGATCTCTGGTCAGGATTAAAGATTCCACAAGTGGTTTGTTATGGCATTAAGTGAGATTAAAGCAAATATCCGAAAATGAGAAACCAAAGATGAACTCCAGACAAATGGCAGTTACAAAATCAGGCAAATAATAATTAACATAATAGAATATACACATATACATATATACTCATAAGCAAAGTCAAAACAGTTCAACAAAAATAGAGTAGATTGACCCGGCAAACAAAGGAAATAAAAAATTATATCTACAAGAAGAAAACTAACTAAAGCACAAACTGGAAAACAAAACTAAAGCAAGGGCCAATTGGGAAATAAAGCAATAAAAATAAAACTAGCAAATATGTTGAGAGGAAAGGAAAGAAAGAAAAGAAAGAAAGAATAGATATGCAAAGTAAAATAGAGGTAGATAAAGAAGATTTATATACATTCAAGATTAACTGCAAGGGGAAAAAGACAATAGGAAAAGCAAACAAAGGAATAAATGTAGAAAAAATAATAATAGATTTAAAAAATTAAAAAGAGGAGAAAAGAAAAAAAGGAGGGGGGGGACTCCACAGAACTGCAAAAGCCCAATGTAGAGGTAGAGGTTTATAACAATAAAAAATGTGACTGAGAAAAAGAAAAAACAAAAAAACTCAAAAGCTTAATTAGATTTCATAGTGCCAGTTAAATTGACAACTACAACAGTTGTTGTAGTTGTACAGCAGGCGGGGGGGGAGGAAAAACAAAAAAGATCCAAAAGAATCTATGGAGCAAGTCAAAACATAAGAACAATAAATGATAAGAATAACAAATGTTTTTCTTGAGTCACTGCTGTCCTTTCCCTCAATGGGAGTCACAGTCCACCTTACCTCCCTAGGATGGCCTCCAAAACTGTGCTGATCTCTGGACCTGCTGTGGGGACAGCTCAGATTCTAATCTGGTTCTACTCCTATGTGTTCTTGCCTCCAATGTCCACAGCTATCAGAACTAGTGCATTTTCTTTTGTGGGAGCTCTCGCTGACCATTTATGTATTCCATAGACACAGAGTCTGCCTAGTTGATCGTGTGGATTGAATCTGCAGCTTGTACAGCTGGTGGGAAGGTTTTGGGTCTTCTTCTTTAGCCACACTGCCCCTGGTTCAATTGTGGTTTTATTTCCACCTCTGCATATGGGTCACTCACTGGGGTTTGCTCCTGAGGCTTCCCTGGAAGACTTGGGTTTGCCCCTGTGAGGGCCAGGTGTGGAGGTGGTGCAGCTGCTTGGGTCACTGGGGTTCTGGCAGCATCAGGTACTCAGGGGAGTTGGCGGCCAGGGCAGCAGGAAATATACTGCTCGAGAAGGGTATGGCAACCAGTATTGGCCAATACGCTCCAGTATTCCCTGGAGAACCCCACTCCCTGACAGAGAAGCCTGGCAGGCCACAGTCTACAGGGTCGCAAAGAGTCAGACACAACCAAAGCGACCCTGCGCCCATAGACACAAGACTTTTTGCCTGTGGCAGCTCTGCCCTAGTGAGAGTTGAGCATGAAGTTGGCACAGCTGTTTGGCTTGTGAGGACCCTAGTGGCGCCAAGTGTGCGGGGACATGGACTGCCCCCACTGCAGGAGTTATGGCCCTAACAGAGTCTTGTTTCGAGCCTCTGGTAGCCAACGATCAGTAGGCCTCTTTGGCCAGTCTTTCTCTGTAGCTCTGTCCGTTCAGGAACTTAGAGGGCTCCCTTGCCTGGGGTCCTTCTCTGTTGTTCCATGCATCAGGCACATAGAGGGGACCCCTGGCTGGGATCCTACTCTCTAGATCAGCAGCGCATCAGTCACTCAAAGGGCACCCTGGGTGGGGTCCTACTCTGTAGTTCAGTGCGGTCAGGCGTTTGAAGGGCAAGCCTGTCTATTGTTCAGCTGCGGGTGCTGGCGTGTGGGGAGAGAGAGGCTGTGGTGATGGCTCCACACCCTACGTGTGACTCAGCAGTATCGCCTGGCTTCCATGGCTGCCTAACTTTCCTCTACAGGCATTTCCCACCACACAGGCATTTCTCCTCCCTCACGTCTCTATCCATCTCTTCAGAGTCAACAGCAGCCCTTACCCTGGGATTGCTCCACAATCCCTAAACTCCAGCTCCCAGCCACTGCGCCTTGCAGGAGACCTGTGTCCCTGTCCGGGGTATGTATGGCTGCAGCAAGGACTGTCTGATTCTCATTCCATTTAGGCTGCCACAGATCAGCTGTTTCACTCTCAGCCTTAAATGTTTCTCCTCTGACTCAGACAATTGCCCCGATGTGGGGATCGGACTCCTGCTTCAGTGCCCCCACCCACTGAGGGCAGGTCCAGTCCTACTAACACTCCTGCTTTTTCCCCTAGTTCCTTCATCTACCAAGTCTTGCGTGATTCTATATATTCTTATCCTCTGGTCAGGTACTCCTGTCCGCTCTCAGATGGTATTCTGCATGCACTTCTGTGTCTGAAGGTACATTCCTGATGTATCCATGGAGAGAGTTGTACTCCATGTCCACCTACTCCTCCGCCTTCTTCTTTTCTCCAGTTTCCAGTCTTGACTTGCCAGCTTATTAGCCCTGTGACCTTGAACAAGTCATTTTATCTTTTTAAAGTCTCATTTTTTCCCCATCAATAAAGTGGGGATAATACCAGCTTCAGAAAGCTGTGAAGGTTAAATCAAATGACTTGTGTAAAGTGTGTGTTTTTTATTTCAAGCCTGATTCACAGACACAAACTAGTGATTACTAGTGGGTAAAAGGGTAAGGTGAGGGGCAAACTATGAGGGATAAAGTAAATAAGCTACAAGGATATACCGTACAACACAGGGAATATAACCAATATTTTATAATAACTATAAGTGAAGTATAACCTTTAAAAATTGTGAATCACTGTGTTGTACCCCTGTAACTCATATAGTGTGACTGTGACTGTTTGTGTGGGCTCAGCAGTGTTCAACTCTTTCGCAACCCCAAGGACTGTAGCCTGCCAGGCTCCTTTGTCCGTGGACTTTCAAAGTGGGTTACCACTTCCTACTCCCAGGCTCCTCCCAACCCAGGGATCAAACTCCAATCTCTAGGGTCTCCAGCAATGGCAGGTGGATTCTTTACCATTGCACCTGCTGGGATATCATACATCAGCTATACCTCAAAAAAAAAAAAAAAGTTTAAAAAAAGGCTGGAATAAAGTAAGCTCTGAGTAAAAAAAATGTTAAGTGTTATAGGGTGTCAGTGAACAGTATGGTACTGAACCTGAAAAGATTATGGATTCTAGGGTAAATTTCTTCTGGATTTCTTACTTCCTTTCTCAGTTATTTCATGCAGATGCTCAGGATCCAGAGGTATTCCGTTTCCTCCCTTCTTAGCCATTGTGTGATTGGTTAGCATGTGATGACAATAGTGGAGATAGACTGAAAGCTTATATAGCAGAACATACTGTCAATACTGGTTTTAGTTATAAGAGATTGAAGACAAAACTAATTATCACAACAATAACTAACATCACTGAACATATAATATGTGTTGGGGATCTTGCAATGTTTTTTTAATGTATTATCTCATGAAAAACGTGGGACATAGGTACTATTCTCGTCCCTGGTTTACAACTGAGGAAATTTAAGCTTAGAGTTTACAACTTAGGAAATGTAAGCTTAAGTAACTTGCCCAAAGCCCAGTAGCTAGTAAGTGATGAAGCTGGGACTTGTACTCATGCGCACTCTCTGACTTTAGAAATGGCTTCCCCAAAATGGGAGCTGTTTGGCCCTGTGAAGTTACATTAATCATTACTTTATCAAATACTTATTCAGTATTTACCATATACCAGTTTAAGTTTTCAAACATGAGTAAAACATGGAGCCTTCCTCTGGGAGACAAGAGAATAATGGAGGAGCTGATGTTTAAGCTAACAAAGTGAGCTGAGGTGAGTGTTAGTTGCTCAGTCATGTCTGACTTTTTGTGACCCCATAACTGTAGCCCTCCAAGCTCCTCTGTCCATGGGATTTCCCAGGTAAGAATACTGACGCAGATAGCCATTCCCTTCTCCAGGGGATCTTCCTGACCCAGGGATCAAGCCCAGATCTCCTGCATTGCAGGCAGACTCTTTACTGCCTGAGCCACCAGGGAAGCCAGAAGAGAAGTCTGTTTCTGCCTGGTTTAGAATCAGGGACATTTCACATGTGAGGCGAATGTTATAACCACTACACTACAGAAACAGGTGACTTAAGTTCAAATGAAACAAATTTACATGGGGTAGCAAGGAAGAACAAAAAGGAGAGTAGCAACATCTAAGGATTTGGAATCACTTTAAAGTCATTTATATGAACTGCTTTCCATTTGTGAAGTAAAAAATAATGATTTACTAATCTAGTATATTTCATAGTCTTTATCATAAGCTTTATTAAACTAGGTGATGGGAAACGTCCATGTGTTATTGCTCAGTATTCATAGATTGTTGGTCATACAGCTTTGTTGTCCGTAGTTTTATAAGGTTAGAGAGAAAACTGGTAGACAATACACCATTTAATTTAAAGTGTATAGAGTTCAGCCCATTTTTTTACAGACTGTTTTGGGAAAGATATCTTATTTAACTTGGATTCTAGGTATGTGTCTTCCAGAATTCTCAAGATTTAGAATTCCAGATGACCATGCAATTTCAGACCTATCCATGTACAATTACATAGAGGTAAGTGAGAAGGTTTTGTTATTTTCAATAAGATCACGCACTGATATTCTAATAAAGGTTCTTTAATTTTTCTTTGTTCCAGCCCCATCTCACGCATGCTGTGTAAGAATAGGTGCCAAAAGAAAACACACACACACAGGGCATTCCTTTTTACATGGTTGAGATATGAAGCCAGAGACAGTGATAATGACCCCACACACCATCTTCATCTATATTTCAGGGACATTTAGGAGGTAACAAAAACAAAAAAGTGTCTAGTTTCAATATCTGATCATTCATAAGCTCAAGCCTTAGACATTTAGTAGAGTTAGTAATACACTGTTTAATGAAAAAATATTTTTGATATGAGTTAATATATTTGGAAAATTTTAGAGACATTGATTAACCTTTCCATTCTTAACATTATAAGCTGTAAACTTAAAGTAGCATTAAATAGTCTTTGAGGGGTTTTGTACTAAAAGAAATATGTAACACCAAAGAAATTCACAGTCAGTAGATTAATACTCAGAAGAAAACCACAATTCCATTTTGAGCCAGTCACATGAAAACTCACAGTGAATGACTATGGTTATAGTTTTTCAATCAAATGAAAAAAATTTACAAGATAAATTTTTAGAAAGAGTGTAGCTATTTTCCATCTCTCCTGAAGACAGAAAGAAATAAAGTAGACTTCAACTTGAGCGGAATTTTTTCATATGTGGTGAAGGTAAGCTTCTGTAAGCTTCTGGAATTCTCATTGAGATATCTTGCCTTGTCTTAAAAACAAGACAATTATAACATAAGATTTAACCTCAATATGGAATAAACCTAGAGGCATAGCTTTAAACAGATCTCTTCTTGCCAAAATAATGTTGCAAACTGACCAGGAAATAACAGAAACTAATCAAATCTTTGGGCTCACAGACAACTCACAGATTCATGCAAACACTTGCTGAAATAGAATCGACCCTGGAGCAAAATAGAGTTCTAACAGGGTTTGCATAATTGCTGTACCTTTTCAAGTTACTGTCCTCTGACAATGGCCGAAAAGGAAATGGCTGAAATGGATAGGAAGCAAGAGTTTATTTGACTACTTTGAGTCTGGCTTTGTGGTGAATGGGAATGAAGAGTGACACTAAGTTGTAAGCAATTAAAAGGTACTTTTTAAAAGATATTCTTTGAGACTCCTTACATTATTACAGATGCGAGCACACGTCAATTCAAGGTGGTTCATCTTCCAAAAGAACATAGAGAGATTTCTTCATGCTATTATGCCATCTACCTTTATTCCTCTTTATACCATGGTAAGGTCTGGATTCAAGACTTTTCCTCATTTTAATCTTCTGTTTAGCCATTATAGAATACTTAAGAATACTTTTTAAACTTTTACAGGTCACCTTTTCCAGAATAAGATACCATGAAGCAGTGCTGCGTTGGCACTGGCAGAAAAAGGTGGGAACAAGTTACACTTACTTGTAATTTGATATGTTGAAGTTCACAGTGTTATGGTTATGTTTACCTCAGACAAATACAGAAATAACAAAACAGACACCAAGTGTTTGCCTTCCGATAAAAAATGTCCTGGCTACACAGGTGACAGAATGCCTAATGAACAAAATTACAAAGAAGAGGCAACTCTTGAAGAGAAGAAAATTCAAAAAAGAAACTGATGCTAATATTTCTAAACTTTTTACTTTATTTTAGTAGCATGACCTTTTACTGTTATTTAGCAGTTGACTTTCTTCATGCAATACTCCTATGGGTTTAATTTATAAAATTGGGCAAAATCCTTTAGGATTGACTGGTTTGAATATTCTTTCGAAGGCCTGTTGCTGAAGCTAGAGCTCCAATACTTTGGCCACCTGATGCGAAAAGTTGACTCATTAGAAAAGACCCTGATGCTGAAAAAGATTGAGGGTAGGAGAAGAGGGTGACAGAGGGTGAGATGGTTGGATGGCATCACTGACTCAACGGACTTCAGTTTGAGCAAACTCTGGGAGATAGTGCAGGACAGGGAAGCCTGGCGTGCTGCAGTCCATGGGGTCGCAAAGAGTCAGGCACAACTTAGCAACTGAACAACAAGTACAAATAATTCTATTTCTGAAAAAGACAAAACCGGTAATACAAAATTATGTTTGTTCTTTGAGAAAAACATCTAAGTATTGTAGTGATTGTCAATGACTTAAGATGGGAATGCAATGAGATTCCTTCCAATGCTGAGATTTCTAGGATTTTAACATAAAAAAATTGGACAAGGTCAAATCACTTATAAAACACAATCTAATTCCAATGTAATGCTATGCCACATTAATTTTGGGCAGTCGACTCACAGATGCCATTAAATGGAGATTCAGATTCCTGATCTTCCCCTGTGGAAATGTTACAACTTTATTCAGTAAATAAATAGTTCTATTTAGTATGTAGACACTGAGCTAGGCATGCGGATGAACATGAGGCAGTCCCTACCCTTGGCATAGCTCAGAGACTGGTACGGGAAGTGGAGACCTGAGGTGGAGAGGCACTGCCCTGGAGGACGATGGTCATAGACCTGGGGAAGGAGGGTGGAAGTTGAAAAACCCTCTCAGACATTCAGAGCAGCAAGTATTTGGTGGAGCAGGAGGAAGCTCATATGTGTGAGAACGACAAGAGAAGGAGCTGGAATAGCAAGTAGGACCTGAGACGTCATGAATATTATTTTAAGGAAAATCGGAAGACAAAGGAGACCTGTAGCCTCAGGTGTGGATTTTAGAAAGATTACTTTGCTGTATAGAGACTAGATTGGGATGAATAGAGATTTATTCATACAGAGATGAATAAAATAAGGTTCCTGGCCCTCAAAAAGCTAAAAGTCCAAAGGGGAAAGAGATAGCAATAGGCAGTTAAATGTAGGACCAAGGGTGTAATGTCAGAGGCCAGGATTATAAGGGAATGCACACAACCCGGGCTGGACTCCTCGGCTTGTATGGTTGATGGACTGTAGATGGTGAAGGTGCCTAAGTCTTTGAATGTGCATCTTCCAAGTCACAGAGGTTCACTGGACCCATCACTCTTCTTAGGGACACTTCGTGCAGGGTTTGAGCAGTGACGGAATCACCTGTGGCTTCTTCCAAGACAGAGTTCATAGTTCTTTTTTTTTTTTTTCAACTGTGGATTTCTTTGTGGCTGGACAAAGACTGAATGCTAACAATTCTTTATACAGAACATGTGGATTCAGGAATTTCTGGGAAGAGAGAGGAGAGAGAGGAAGGCAGGAAGCTTCAAATTACCAGCCATTGCAGGACTTCACCTAGTGGTCATGCAATGAAATCTCTGTTTCACACTAAAGAACAAATAGAAAAGTGAAATAATGTTGTTTAAGAATGAAGTCTATTTTCAAGATTTTAATCTCTGAACAAATAAAAGGAAAGTTCTTACTCTTTTTGCAGGTGATAAATAGAGGACTTTTTCTCTTTGGAACGCTGATAGCTGTCAGTTGTACCTACCTACTTATGCGCTACAGATCGCCCAGACCCCTGGACTACTTGAGAAGACCATCAGAGTGGGTCACTTACTTCCAGAATACAGGACATGTTTCCCTGTAAATTCCTTGGAGTCACTAGAACAAATTCCTAATGTCATTAGCAAGTGATAAAAAGATCCTGAAGTAGCAAATATTTGATTTCTCTGAAACCAAAAGAGGAAAAAATCATGTTTCCATTACCATTTAATTCACTAATGGAAGATATTTATCAGCTTATAATCAAATCCAATGTAGAATTTCTCTGCAAGTTTATTGTAATTATTGAAAAAATAACCCATCACTTTCAGTTGTAAAATGCAGTTTTCCCACAGCACTATTGTTAGGTCAGATCATTCTAAATATAAAAGCACAATGACTAAGATCTCTTTCACTTCTCAAAAAGTAAGACCCTAAAGACCTCAAGAAGTCACAATCATACTTTTCTTTAAAGCACTTAATAGAAATCATGATAGGATTGACTTAACACCTGGGACTAAAAGTCATAATTTGCCTAATGGATTAGTACTAATTGTACTTTTCATCACTTGGATGAAACTTACTCAAACACAGGGCTCAGATTTTCTTGCTAAAACTAGAAGTATATAAGCAAAGGGGGCTTTCTCAAGAGTTCAAAATGAATCAGTTTTATTTCCCAGTCTTCAAATGCCAGTATTACCTTCTGAGGATTTTTTAAATTTATTTTTTAATTTAAAAAAATTTGTGGTTAAAAAAAAAAAAAAAAATTTGTGGTAAAAGTCATAATATAAAACATACTATTTTAATCATATTTAAGGCTATTAAAGCCATACTAAGTGAAGGGTAGAAAGAGTCTTATTTATAAATTAAATATCTATATATATAAAGGTAGAAAGGAAACAGTTTCACAGAAAGATGAAGCCATGTTTATTCCATTTCAGAAGCAACTTATTAACATTCTTAAACTATATGTTGCAAACCCAGGGGTAAACTTGATGTTTAAAAGTTCATTTAGAACACTAGATTGTGAATCAGAAAAGCAAAGCTCTGGTCCAAGATTCAATATAAACTAAATGTGTGACATTGGACATATTTTTAACATCTCTGGGCCTCTGTATTATTTCTGAATCATTGGATATACTTTGTTAAATGCATTAATTATCTTACAGGAAATCATTATTCTTCCAAATCATGCGATTTTACATTTCTTTTAAGAATGTCAGTAATTTTCACAGAAATACTAAAGTTTCAGAATCATTGATAAGGCCTGGAAAAGTTTTTTTTTCCTCCTAAAATCTCCACCGAATACCTTCAAACTATATTACTCAATTTTAAAGAAATGTATGAAATCAGACAACTTAAATTTTTACGTGGAGAACTTCTGTCTTTTCTAGATTATATAGACATGCTTATTTGCACTGACAGTTGGAATTTGTTTTTGTTGTTATACATGATCTTATGTTGTCATAACTTAGAGTATTAACTTAAATATGATTTAGAAATACAGGAATAAAGAACAATTCAGAGAAAACAAAAAATAAATCTGTTTCTTCAGAAACAAAGCAAAAAAGTTCATTTAGTGAATACTCTTTCTTTGGTTCTTCCTTCTTCAATAGGCCAACTGAATCATTTAGCAGTCTTTCAAATGTGATTAATTATGAAGATGCAACACCAGTAGAATAGTCATGTAAGAAATGAAAATTAGGAAATAAAATGATTCACTTTCCTATATTGTCAAAGAAATCCTTGAGTCCTCACAATCCATGTTTAGTCTAAATAACGACTCATGAAAAAATGGCCTCTTCAGTAGCTTTGACCACTATTTATGCAGTGGATTTATTGAAAAGCAATGAAGATTAAATAACACGTTTCGTGAATACAGTTCTACACTTACTTTCATTCTCCTTTAAATGTAGCTTTGTTTGGTTTTTGCTGGAACTTTTTTCCTAAATCTAGAATTCTTGGAAAATTATGAGAAATCACTAGGAGTAGAGACTAATCCTACCATGTTCATATTTGAAATAAAATAGATGGAGACATCTATCTTCCATCAACACCGGCTTCACCATGTACATCCATTGCTAATGTATGATTAGCTATAAATCTTGATCACCTTGAAATTCACCATTTTTGTGTGTGTGTATTGCTTTTAACCATCTGAGCCACCGGTGAAGCCCTTGTGTGTTGCTTTGCAATGGTACCTTCTAGAGCTTGCTCAGCAACACTTTGGCTGAAGCTCCTCTTTATCATGTTACACATACAGCAACAGTCTTTGGTTTCACATAAAATTAAGGAATTGATTTTCTTTTTCATCCTAGAATTGTCTGTTTGATAAATTTGATTGAACAAACATTTGACATGACACTAAATAGGACCCAACACTACTAGAAAATTCGAGATTTTCTAGCTATTTCACACATGTGTATGAAACAAAGTTATTTTAACTGCTAAGGATGTCTTTTTTTTAATTTCTTGAGAAATACATTATGTGCTTTGGAAAATTCAGTCATTTAAAAATATGAAGTGAAAATTTCTGACATGTTAGAAGTTGATGGTGCCTGATACAAAGCTTGCGCCACAAGTGATTTTCCATTGTATAAAGCAACCACTGAATTGAAAGAATCTGTCTTGCTCAATTACTCCCTGAGGTCAAAGAGTCCAAGAGCAATTCAGATTTCCTTCTGAATCACAGAAGTTCTGTTAATATTACACAGAATGGGGAATTCCAAAATGGTCCTTTTAATGATAGTCTAAATGGCGTCTGATTTAAGTCCCATTGTTCATTACCGTTATTCATTCCTGTAAAGGATAAACCTGGATCACATCAACCTTTGACCCATTGGTTCTGTCACTGTTACCCACTGATAATGATTCATCATTAGTTATAAAAATGATGGAAGAAGAGTTAAAAGTCACTTTTTGCTTTGGCTTGTCCCTTTCTTTCTTTGACATCACAATGGATCTTAAACACATTTCTCTCCCAAATGCAGATATATCTTTAGCTGGTGTCTGGCATCTCAGCAGTTAGAAATGTAAGAGCTGCAAGAGGGCTCTTTAAAACTGGGTAGGGAGAAAATAAAGTTGAATATTAAGTAAAAGCTTGGCCCTTAATCTGGATTGACATTTAGGAAAATTGGATTAATTTAATTTGGGTTGTTCTTTTTTACTTATTAGCTGATGTGGAGTTAGGTGGTAATGCTCAATCTACTTAATTAAGCCTGGAATTTAATGTCTTTTATTTATTATAATCCTTATTAACTTTACTACATAAGTCTCTTTCAATGCGGTATAATATCCATAGATTCAAATTGCATGAACCTTCCATGAAGGCAGCTAGATGTGTTTCTTTAAGGCATTTTGGACATTAATTCATTCCACAAATATTCGATGAGCCCTTATGAGCTGAGGCAACTTGTGTTACAATCTGGGGATATGTGGGCAGCAGAGACAGACAAGACCCTTCCTAGCAGAGTTTCAGCTTGGTATACTTACTAACGTCCCTTTAATTAGGTTGAGTTTTTTTCCTTGTATCAAGATTACATATCAGTTGGTGAAAATATACAACAGCAAAACAAGTTCAAATCCAGGCACCAAAGTGTCCTGAAGCAAGCAAATTTTAACTCCTTTGAACCTAGCTCATAAATCCATAAATAAAATAATATTAGTATCTATTTCATGGAGTTTTGTAAAGATAATGGATGTAATCTGCATAGTGCAGTAAGAATTTTAAATAAATTATTAACTTTGTATTTCTTATCATTACTAAATATAAAATGTTTTCTGATGTATTAAACTCTGATTTTAATAAAATTTTACCTAACAAGTGCAAACCTCTATTGGTAGGTCTTAGAATTGTTATTGTATTCAATGGGAATATCTACACATCCCATCCCAGAGTCTGGCTGAAACCAGGAAATATTTGCAACTTATGGCCTTTTGGGGCTTCCCAGGTGGTACTAGTGGTAAAGAACTCGCCTGCCAATGCAGGAGACATAAGAGACGTGGTTTCAATCCCTGGGCTGGGAAGATCCCTTGGAGGAGGGCATGGCAATTCACTCCAGTATTCTTGTTTGGAGAATTCCGGGGACAGAGGAGCCTGATGGGCTACAGTCCATAGGGTTGCAAAGAGTTGAATACGACTGAAGTGACTTCACACACACACACACACACACACACACACACACACGTCCTTTTTACTTTACCTCCTCATACCCCCACTCTTTGTTCTATAAAAGAAGCTAGCATCCCGACCCCAGCAAGATGGTTCTCTAGGACATTAGTATGCCATCTTCTGGGACTCCTGGCTTTCAAAATAAAGTCATTAATTCCTCATCCCAAAACCTTGTCTCCCAATTTATTGACATGTCATGTGGCTTGCAGAACAATCTTGGACTCGGTAACAGAAGTTCCTCCTGTTAGTATGATAAATGTGTGGTGGCTGCAATTGCTGGTGACTGACATCCTTGTGTTGCAGGAAGGGGGACCCCTTCCAGGGCCTGAGAGTGGGCTCTTGTTTAACACTCAGAAATGAATTGTCCACAGAGACATGGGCTGACAAAGCAAGAGATTTTATTAGGAAGGGAAGCCCAGGCAGAGAGCAGCAAGGTAGAAGAACACAGGAGAACTGCTCTGTCACATGCCTTGCAGTTTTGGTGACGGGATTACTTTCCCGGTTGACTCTGGCCAATCACTCTGACTTGGGGTCATTCCTGGGGGTGCCTACACTGCCCAGCCAAGATGAACTTCAGCGAGGAGGATTCTGGGAGGTGGTAGGACATGTGGCATCTCCTTTTGACCTTTCCCAAATTCTTCCGATTGGTAGTGGCTTGTTAGTTCCATGCTCCTTATTGGGACCTCCTGTCATAAAATAACTGATGGAAATGGTTACTTTGGTGCCTGGTCAAAGTGGGCAGTTTCTGTCAGCGTGTTTCCCCTAACACTTGTTTACCAATTTGGCAGCAGAGACCTGGTCACACCTCTTTGTAGTTCCACCACTTCTCCTTCCTATGCCCTCTGTAACTCTTTCCAAAAATAGTTGCTTGTCCCTACTGCATGTATGTAGAAATAAATAAGACCGGGTCTCTCCTCTTGAGAAGTTCACTATTCGGTGAGGGTGACAAGTACATAAATATACTGCTGCCAAAGGTGATACATGCCATGAGGGAGGTGACTGGTGAGGGCTATGGGAATATACAGGAGAGATAACCAATTCGGAGGTAGGTAATAGCAAGTAGATCCTGATCTCAGTCCTTCTGAGGCGAGGAGACATTTAGACAAGCAGGAGAGACAAAATGTTTCAAGGAAAGGAAATGGGCTAAGACAAAGAGGTAAAATAACATGTCAATTTCTGGGGACAAGAAATACTACAGTTCCCTGGAGCCTGAGGTGGCTAAAGGGACGGTGTGTGGGGAAAATGAGACTGGATGAGACTGGTGTGTGAAAAATGATATGGCCATACAGGACCTGAGAGTCAGCTCAGGGGCCTTATTTTTCAGTATGAAAGCAATGGAACCTTAAAAGACTTATTCTGGGTAGTGACACGAGAAAATTTGCCCTTGAGAACAATTAATCTGGTGGCAGTATAAAGTGAATGGATTAAGAGGAAAGCAAGAATAAAGAGGTCCAAGGGAAAGAAGCCCTCGAATGAGACAAGAAGATGGGGCCAGAGAGTCAGTAACAAAAATGGCAGAGAAAGGGGTCCTAGAAACATTGAGAGCAGAAACTCACAATTAAGTGGGAGCTGTCAACAATGTCACAAGTGTCAATGCCACAGATGCCACGAAAAAAAAAACCTGACAAGTGTCCATTGGCTCTAACATGTGGGAGACCATCAGTGACCTTAATGAGTGCTGTTTCTATGAGAGTGTGGTAGAAGAAGGAATCACCAATTTGCAATGGGTTGAGGAACAAATATGTGAATTTACTTTAGTAAATGGCAGGTTTTCTGAGGCTGTGGCTCAATCTTATTCACTGTGTAGCCTCAGTGATTAGTAATTGTCTTTGCTTGGGCTTCCATAACACATTACTGAGTGGCTTAAACAATAGAAACTCATTTCTCACAGACTTGGAGATTGGGAAGTCTAAGATCAAGTTGTCAGCAAGGTTTTCATTCTGAGGCCTCTTTTCTTGGCCTGTAGATGGGCACATTCTCTCTATATTCTCCTGTTAGTGGAGAGAGAGAATGAGGTGGTTTCTCTTTGTCTTCTTATAAGGGTACTTATAACCACACGAGGGCCCCACCCTCATGACCCCATTCTCATATGTCCCTATTTACCTACCAAAGGCCCCATCTCCTACACCATCACACTGAATATCTGATATTCAGATATTCAGCCCATAACAGCAAGCAATTGGTACATTTTAGATGTTTAATAATTATTGGTCAACCAAATGCTTATTGAGTGATGATGTGGCATCAATTTTCTTTAAGTTAACAGTGATAAGGAGTAGAATAAAGTGATAAGCTAGAGGGAGTTGAGAATATATTTTGAATTAAATTTGCACAGTTATATGCTAGAGTTTGGAGAAGGGAATGGCAACCCACTCCAGTATTCCTGCCTGGAGAATCCCATGGACAGAGGAGCCTGGCATGGGGTCACAAGAGTCAGACACGACTTAGTGACTAAACCACCACCACCACGCTAGAGATATTGAGCCAGTAGTAAGGGAGAAATTGAGGATATAAGTAAAAGAGAAAATTATTACTTGAGAGAGGTCCCTGAAGCAGAGAATGGGGGTGGGGAAAAAACAAGAATCTAGGATCAGATTGGTCCTGAGAGATCTCTCCCATTACTTTGCAACTAAAGAGTGAAGTCTGAGTTAGAACATGGAGGCAAGGAGTTGAGGAGTTTCATGATAATAACTTTATTTTTCCCGACAAATAAGAAGCAAGATTGTTGATAAAAATGAGGTTGGGGCATAGTAGGACAAGAGAGTAAGATGAGAACTGATGATTTGTAATAGCAATAGCAACTGAGTAGAGAGTAGACTGGGCTTCCCAGGTTGTGCTAGTATTAAAGAATTTGCCAGCCAGTGCAGGAGACATAGAGGTTTGGGTTTAATCCCTGGGTCAGGAAGATCTCCTGGAGGAGGGTATGGCAATCCACTCCAGTATTCTTGCCTTGGAAATCCCTCAGACAGAAGAGCCTGAGGGGCTACAGTTCATGGGGTCACCAAGAGTTAGACACCACTGAAGTGACTTAACGCACACAGACACACACAGAGTGGATCATCCAGAGATCCAAAGATTACTAGACAACAATAACAGAATGTTTCACTCCTCACTGAGTATAGATGCTGGGAATCCTATGTGGTTTTTCTCCAGCTTATCTTATTGACTACAGTCATAGAGAAAACACATAGCTGGATTGAATCAGGGATTTGATTTTGTTTTCAGAACAAATGTGCACGAAAAATGTTGGAACATGAAAGTTGAGAATGATAGGTCGTGATTTAAAATAATACAAGTGACTAAGTGATTTTAAAGAGGTGAAAGCTAGAGGGGGTTGGCAGATTGAGCAAGAGACTAGAGAAGTTTGGTGAGAG
The DNA here is from genome assembly GCF_910594005.1 of Cervus elaphus. Lineage (NCBI taxonomy): Eukaryota > Metazoa > Chordata > Mammalia > Artiodactyla > Cervidae > Cervus > Cervus elaphus. The sequence continues at coordinate 36,823,262 of NC_057828.1, read as the reverse complement.
AGGAGAAAAGAGTAGAAAAAGGCAATGAGTAAGGAAAACATACATGACTGAAGTTAGAAACTGGAATATGAAGCATTCTCCAGTCTGTTACTTTAGACTTCCTTCTTGTTAGCACTTAACACGAAACCTGCCATCGTCAGTTCTTGTCTTTTATGACTCAAAAAGTGATTTCCAGACAAAGTATCTGTACCATTTTTCAGAGCAGATTCGGCTAATTAAATTATGGGAAGTGCGAAATCCCCTTTATGAGGTTTTTCAATTCTAAGAGTGCTTGAGAACGTAGGGTTTTGAGGGTTGTCGTTGATTGGGTCCGTCCAGAACACTTTTGCTTCCTTTTTCTGGTTTAGAGATTGATGTAGAGAGTAAATTCCTCATGCATTTTTTTTTTAGACAGTGACTCACCATGCAAAATTTAATCAAGCTGGAAGTCCCTGAGAGCTGCACCAGCTGTGGGGGAAGAGTATGATTCTTTTCTGAGGGAAACTGTCTACCCAGAACAGTTTGAGGGAGGGGTGTTCATAGTCTTTGACTCACATTTTGAATGGAAAAGAGAATATGGCCTTGACAATGAGCAATGACACCATCAGGCAGCCAAGAAACAAGAAAAGCACAAAGGACGAGTGGCTGGTGTCCTTGGATGGCCAGTCTCCAGTGCAGCCTGGTCCATGCATGTCCAGGATGTGGTTGTTCCAGCCCAGGAGAGATGCTCCTGACCACACTATTGAGGACAGCCAGATGCAAGGAATGCTCCTCCAGGCCTGGGGAAAATGGATCATTCTGACATGGATCACGCAAATATAACACTCATACACCAGCCTGGTTAGGGTGATGATGGAAACAATCCCTGCAAGAAGAGAAAGTGGGACAGCATAGCAGGGCACGGTGAGGGTGCAGGGGAATGGGGGAAGACCGAACAGGAACAACAAAGTGCTCCAAAAGCCAAAATATATTAAGAGAAATAATGCCTCACAGTCCGCAGGAAATTCAACTGGAGATACATTTACTCAGAAACAGTGGAGTGGAAAATGGCATGTGTTCTTTAGTCACCCAGTCATATCTGACACTTTTGCAACCCTATGAACTGTAGCCCAACAGGCTCCTCTGTCCATGGGACTTCCCAGGCAAGAATGCTGGAGTGGGTTGCCATTTCCTTCTTCAGGACGTCTTTCCAACCCAGGGATTGAATCTGAGTCTCCTGCATTGGTAGGCAGATTCTTTACCACTGAGCCACCAGGGAAGCCCCTGTGAACTACAGCAGGACAGAAATAAAAGCTCTAAAATCAGCTCTGGCCTAATGGTGCAGCTGTTGTGTTACGTTTTCTGAGACAGAAAAACTCCAGAGAGAAACTCTGCAGTGCTTCAGGAAGAGTCACTAAAACAGTCATCTTTTGGTTTTCACTTCTCTCAACTGTCTCACTCAGCTATAGAGATGATGTCAAAGTAGGTTTCACAGGTGTGAACTGACCAAAGTGATGGTAAAATTGCACAGGAGCTGTGTTAACCTACCTACTAGCACTGTCAGCTCATGAACTTTCACATGCGTGACTGCTGACAAGGGATGGAAGTCTGTGAGACTGTGTCTTCATCTATGCCTCTATTTTGCAGCAATTAGGCTTTAACAATATTTTTCTTTTATTTCTCTGCCCCTCCTGAGAGAGTGATTTATTCATGCATTAAGCTCCTTTTGAGTATCTACTGTGTGCTGGGCACTGGGCTGACACTGGCAACTCAATGACGATGGAAACTCAGAAATCTAGATTTTTAGAGGGGAAGTAGATGAGTTAAGCAACTGTAAAAACCATACAGGAAGTAAAAGTTACAATTCTAATACAATATATTGTAGGAATCACAGAAAAAGGCACTTGTGAATAAGGCAAGAGAAGTGTATTCCAGGAAGAATGAAGAATTATATACTGGAACATGGAGGCAATAAACGACAGAAAATGGTCTAAGAATGAGCAGAGGATTCTAAGATACTGGGTCTCAGAGAATAACTAGAAAGGAAAGATAACGTCACAAGGAACAGATAGGGTCTTACTAAGAAAGGCTCTTAATTTCTTGCTAGAGTTTTCATTTGGTTGTTTGTTCCTATTTTTCTTTTCCTTTTTGACCTTTTCCTGCTTAGAATAGTAAATTATAAATCCATTACATCATCATGCTTTTTAAGCATAGAAGTGACAATAGTTAAGTTCTCCTTTTCTTCCTCTGTCTTTTTCCTCTGAAAAAACAGTCACTGAAGCAGCTGTATAGAATCGGAAACACAGTCCAGTGCATGGAGACCATCTAGCAGGCTTTTGCAATAGTCCAGGCAAGATATGATGGAGCCTGAATTAGGATATTTTTATAGGTATGAACAGTGAAGTCTGTATTCCAGAGACATTCAGCAATTAATATCATCAGAATCCTCCAACTTCTTGAATGTGAAGAGAGAGGAGAGTGGAGTCAGAATTACTTGGAGGTTTCTGACCTGCTTGATGAGTAAAGACAGTGGTTAATGAAGACAAAAATCTACTACAAAAATGTATGGATAGATAGTGAAATGTTGCGGCTGTGACCTGTGAACCACACAAGGATTCTTGGCCTCCAGAGGAGAGGATTTCCATCTGGGGCCAAAGAGGAGGCTTGGGGGCAGAGAGGAGGCTTGGTTACTTGGAGATTTTATGTAGCAAAGTTTTATTTAAGTATAAAAGGGAAAGAGAAAGCTTCTGACATAGACATCAGAAGGGGGCAGAAAAGACACTCCCTTGCCAGTTTTTAGCAAGGCATCTTATACTTGTTAGCAAGCTGTTGATTACAGATAAAGGAAACACCTCAAGGCTGAGAGCATTGCACCTGGGTTTCTCTCCCACAGCACACATATCTGTACAAGGGGCAACACTGGGGAAGAGTTGTCTCTGGGCAAGATATATTGTATCCATAAAACAATTGACATGCCTTGAAGGAAAATAGATCTCCAAGCAAGATACATAGTTTCATTAACATAGTTTAAGAAAAACATTGTCTTGAGTAAGATGTATTTTTTGGGCAATTAGCAGCTCAAGGTTTGGGGAAAAGTTACTTTAAGAAGGTTATCATTTTATAAAAATAAATTAAAAAAAAAAAGAAGATTATCATTTTGGCATAGCAACACTGGATCAAAAGGAGCCTCCTGTGGCTCAAGGAACGGGGTGGGGTGGGGTGGAGCTGGGTAGTCGGCTGCTTGGCTTGTCATTTGTTTCCTCCTGCCGCTTGGGAACCTTCCTACCTGACTGCTAACCCTTTCAATATGAGGGAGAAAATGAAATTGTGAGATCCCTAGAACACAGCGGCATAAACATCTGTTGAATTCATGGATCAAGAGTGGTTCTAGGAGGGCTTCCCTGGGGACTCAGTGATAAAGAATCCGCCTGCCAATGCAGGAGACACAGGTTCAACCCCTGATCTGTGATGATCCCATATGCCAAGGAGCAACTAAGCCTGTGCGCCACAGCTATTGAATCTGTGCTCTGGAGCACAGGGGTCACACTGCTGAAGCCTACAGAGAAGCCTATGCGCCGCAGCTAGAGAGTAGCCCCCGCTTGCCCCAACCAGGACTGAAGACCCAGCACAGCCAAAAATAAATAATTTAAATTATAAAAAAAAAAGTGCTTTGAATCATTTAAAGTGCTTTAAAAAAAAAAGAGCAGTTCTAGGAAAAGTGATTCTGATGGGGGATGAAAATAAAACTGGTGTCATGATAACCAGTAGGAGTGTGGAGACTAAGTTATACCATGATAAATTTTTACTACAAGGACAGTATTACTCCCAGTGTCTGATACATGTGCTAGTCAATAAACACTCACTGAATAAATGACTATTTAGTAAATATATAAGTGACTGAAAGATTGAGTTTTGGAATATGGTAGAAGGAAATAATTCAGAAAATAGTGATAATGATAGTAAAGGATGGATTTAAATTTAAGGATAATAGGAAATTTTGGAGACCAAATAATATCCAATTAGATATGCTATCTTCAGAACTAGTAATCTATTTCCCCCTTTTACATTTATTTCTGAAAGACTGATATTATCTTCTTTAACTGAGTATATTCATAGAAGAAAATCTAAAAATAGTGACACAATAAATTGACTCTAATGAAATACTGTTGGTTTTATTTAATTTACAAACTTTCTTGTTAGTATAATGGCATTTAATTATGTATTAATACTTGATGTTGAAGCATAGCTTGACCTTGAACTTCAGTATGATTTAATCCTTTACTGGCAAAGAAGTTTAGTGCAAATAATTATGTTGTAGGTTAACAAATCTCAGTGTACTTTACAGACCAATAAATGTGTTCTTATGGTTAAAATAATAAATTAGTATAATTTTAACTTTCATATATTCACTCATTTATTCATTAAGTACACGTGTCAATCATTGTGCTAGAAACTCAGCATGAAGTGGTGAGTGAAGCAAGCATTTTGTGGAACTTGCCACAGTCCAGAGGGTAGAAGAGAAGAGATAAAAACAACCCAGAAAGTAAAACAGGTAAACTACTGAAGCGCTATGAAAAGGCGAGATACCGCAGAGATAGAAAATAAGGTGAGGTGAGATGAGAGAAATCATAAAGGCAAGGTGCACAAGGTGTCAGTAAAAGCCTCGCTGTGCTCAGAACTAAAATAGGGAGTCCAGTTTTGTGATGTCAGAATGCAGGAGTTGACTACATTTTCCCTTATTATTATTTCGGTCGAAGAAAATTTTTTTCTTTATGTATTATTTGTCTGCATTGGGTCTTAGTTGCAGCCAGAGGGATCATCCTTGCAGTGCACAGGCTTCTTCCCAGCTGTGACATTCGGTCTCCAGAGTACACAGGTTTATTAGTTGCCCCGCAGTATGTGGGATCCCAATTCCACGACCAGGGATCGAGCCTACATCCCCTGCATTGGAAGGTGGATTCTTAACCACTGGACCACAAGGGAAGTCCCAAGACTTTTAAAATATTATATAATCTTTGACTATGCCTCTGTCTTAACAAGCACAATGGGCTTCAAGTCCTGAATTAAATTACTATTATTCTGTTCCATGACCAGTTAGTAGAGACCTAGAGAGAGCCAACCTTGCATTGCTTAGGGATAGCAATAAGTCCTCCCAATAGCATGGGTGTATATAAGCAGCAGGCCTAGTCACACAGATTTAGTCTTCCAGTGTGGCCCATTTAAACAGAACTAAACTACATCCCTTTCTTGCAAAATATATATATCAGCCTCCCCCCCCCCACCCCTTAATACTTTATTTACTAATGGATTTCAATCCTGAGTCCTAATTGCTTGTTATATTCTAGTTGATTCCCAGAACACATCCCGGGAGGATGAAAATGCATGGACTGTATTACAACTGTGTTACACATACTTTTTAACTGATGTTAAGCCTAAATCTCTATTTCCTTTGATACTATGGACAGGAAAGGGGAAGGTGACTATTGCAAACTGGGCATCTATTGTGAAACAAGCCCCAAGGCAATCATTCTGTGGGAGATGTCCCACACCCCTTTTTTTTTTTTTTAAAAAAAGAGGTCTGTGGCTCAAAAAGGGTAAGAAATGGTGAAGATAGTTTAACAACCCAGGACTGGACTGGCTGATTTCAAAACTCGTGATTTTTTTTGTTACACAACCCATCGTACTATAGGGGAACTTTTATTACCTCGTAGGGGAAGTGTGATGACCCTGCTTACCCTGGAAAGATGTGAATTGATCACGTACATATTAAGTGCCTCTTAGTCCGCTGAGTGGGCTCAGTGGTAAAGAATCCACTAGCCAATGCAGGAGATGCAGTTTAATCCCTGGTGGGGGGAAGATCCCCTGGAGAAGGAACTGGCAAACCACTCCAGTATTCTTGCCTGGGAAGTCTCGTGGACAGAGGACCCTGGTGGGCTAAAGTCCATGGGGTCGCAACGAGTCAGAAATGAGTTAGCAACTAAACAACAACAACAGTCTGCTGAGTACGTCTTGCAGGAGAAACCAGAGACACGTGGTTCCTCAAGGAGATTACAGTACTCTTATAAAGCCAGGAGCAACTCATAAGTGTAAGGTGGGCAGTGTAAGATGATACGTAACCATAAATTTATTGTGCAACAATAAACCAGAAAAATTAAATCCCAATGGCTTCATGAAGCAATGAAAAATAAGTTGGATCTTAAAAGATGAGCTCAGTGTTAAGAAACAGAAAGTATTAGGGTGTGCATTTCTGACTGAAAGGAGAACTTCTACAAAGGTAAAGCAATCCTCTTTGAGTTCTTTTAAGAACCTCTTAGACTCCAGATATGCGGAGAAGTAGAAATAATAGTCATTACCAGCCTTGTACAAGTCTGACCATGACTTTTGTGGTTGTCCATGGTCTACAGTAGGGGTCTTCAATTTTTTTTCTAGTATTTTTCCTAATAGAATTTTGAAAAACTATATATACTCCCATATTTGTAAAGATATATATGTAAACTTTTTTGTCACAAGTTTAGAGTTGTGTGAAAGGTCGGGGCATGCCCCTGGAAAAGTGCCGCAAGGCAAATTCTGGAGGCTGGCTAACTTCCGGGACTGACCCCCTGCAGCCTGGTCCAATCAGGTACCGACCTGGAGCCCTCGGACACTGACCGCCGCTGTAGCCCGCGCTTTCTTCCTTATATGAAAAGACCTGGCCTGGACAGCGGCCCTGGCTATAAAACCCCTCCCCACCCCTCATACCTCGCAGACTCCCTTTGTCTCCTCACTCACTCGCCCCCGGGAGTTCTGCCCCAGAGCGACCGCTCAATAAAGGCCTTTACCACCGGTCTTTAGAGGCGGTTTTTTTCCTCCCGCGGCGTTTTTCTAACATTGTGTAATGTAAATATGACTGTACTAGGGAAGAAACCTTGTACTCTATTACAAGTTAATCACTAAAGGGATGTTACCTATAAGCTTAAACTGTACATTATATATAGTTTAACTATACATAATGTATAGAGACCCATCTCTGGGAATGCTGACTCCCAGGTAATGAAGTTTAAACAAAAATAACTAAACATTAAATTAATATAACTTTGTTTATCTCCAGAAACATTCTGACCAGGCCCACCTGTGAAAGACTGTAGGAAAGAAGAAATGAACATATCTCTTCTGGAGGCTGACTGGAATCAGTGTTTGACTTTACTGCCTTTTCTTTCAGTATAAAAGAGGCATGAATTCAAATTCAGGGAAGATGGTTCTTTTCCTTGCCCCAATAACTCATCTTTGACTTATTGGCCTATTGTTCAGTGAGCAATATGAGCTTGGATTCAGTAACATAAACATTAAAAGATACATTACTTTACTCTTTAAACATATCCAATGATTCATAAATGTTAGTAATTCCATATACACATTTGTATCTAATTTGTGTATTTATTCTTAGACATGTATACATAAAAACACACACACGTAAATGATTAACCATTTAGACTCATGTTTCCCTTCTGCGTTCCCCCTAAATTGTCTTTAAACTTTTTATTTTGTGTTGATCCGTAGCCGATTAACAAACAATGCTGTGAGAGTCTCAGGGGAACAGCAAAGGCACTCAGCCGTAGGTGTAAGTCCATTCCTCTCCCGCCACTAAATGAAATAGGCCTCTGCTATGCTTAGTCGCTCAGCTGTGTCCAACCCTTTGCGACGCTATGACTCCCCTGTAGCCCACCAGACTCCTCTGTCCATGGAATTCTCCAGGCCAGAATACTGAAGTGGGTGCCATTCCCTTTTCCAGGAGATCTTCCCAACCCAGGGATTGAACCCAGGTCTCCTACCTTACAGGCTGATTCTTTACCAGCGGAGCCATCAGGGAAGCCCGAGAATACTGGAGTGGGTCGCCTATCTCTTCTCCAGGGGATCTTCCCTGCCCAGAAATCGAACCAGGTCTCCTGCATTGCAGCAGATTCTTTACCAGCTGAGCTACCAGGGAGGGCCCAAAGACAAATATCATATGATATTACTTATGTGTGGAATCTAAAAAATAATGATACAAATGAAATGATACAGAAGTAAACTCACAGATATAGGAAACAAACCTATGGTTACCCACAGGGAAGGGTGGGGAGGGATAGATCAGGAGTTTGGGATCAACAAATATACACTAAGTGAACCAAAGTGAAGTTGCTTAGTCTTGTCTGACTCTTTGCGACCCCATGGACTGTAGCCTACCAGACTCCTCTGTCCATGGGATTTTCCAGGCAAGAGTACTGGAGTGGGTTGTCGTTTCCTTCTCCAGGAGATCTTCCCGACCCAGGAATAGAATCCAGATCTCCCACATTGTAGGCAGACGCTTTACTGTCTGAGCCACCCCAGGGAAGTCATATATACATATATATACTACTATATGTAAAATAGATAACAAACAAGAACCTACAGTATAGCACAGGGAACTATATTCAACATTTTATAATAACCTATAACAAAAAAGAATCTGAAAAAATACATATGTGTATATATGTATAATGAATCACTTTGTTGTAAACTTGAAATTAGCACATTATATATCAACTATATTTCAATAAAAATTTAAAAATGCACCAAAAATTCTCAAAGCCAAACCCTAACCAAAACAAAAGTCAGTTGCTTTCATATTGCTATTCCCTCTGCCTGCAGATATGACAAAGATCTCACAGACACGTGAGAAGACAGACATGTAAACAAATAATTATAGGCATGTGATAAGTACTAAAACTGAGCTGTGTTTAGGGACCTGGAGAATGCAATAAAGGAAGTACTTAACTCTTTGCTGGTGAAGATTTTAAGAGAAACCAATATTTATTACTTTCCTACCTGAATACAAATAAATTGGAAATAAAAAATTATTACCAAAGAAAAGCATTTTAAAAATTAGAGGATAGTGTAATTTTCTTCTCATTCTTTTTTTAAAAAAGATTTATTTTTTGATGTGGACCATGTGAAGGGAGTTTATCAAGTTGAAAAAGATATTTCAAGGATATAGTGCATACAAAAGCGTGGACACGAAAAGAGGCATTCAAATGTTAACTCCATGTATTAGTTTGAGTCCAGTAAAGTTCTTTGTGATATAGCTTGATGATCATGCACTATTTATAGCATTGATCAATAAACATACATCATGCACACATAATAGGCCAGGATATGTGCTAGACAATGGAAAAACAAAGATGAATTATAAACGGGAATAAATGATTATGAAACAATTTGATAAATTCTATGACAGAGGAATGCTTTTGAGGCCAAAGTCCTGAGTTCCATTCCAATTTCTATACATAACTACCATGTCTCTGGGAAAATTAATTAACATTTCTGAACCTTAATTTGCTCACCAGTAACATAGGAATAATTGTACCAAAATGCTGTCTTATTGTGTGTATTTGTGTATGTATTAAATGAGAATATAAACATAGTTAGTAAAATGGTAATATAGAAGGTATTATTATTATTGAGTAATTGAGTAGCTGGGTGCCAAAATTGCTTTAAGTGGTAGAAAGTTAGCAAAGGCACAGGAGTGGGTGGAACTCGGGAGCTTAAATACAAGTCTATTAATGCTTGCTCCTTGGAAGAAAAGCTATGACAAACCTAGATAGCATGTTAAAAGGCAGAGACATTACTTTGCCAATAAAGATCCGTCTAGTCAAAACTATGGTTTTGCCAGTAGTCATGTATGGATGTGAGAGCACGCCTATAAAGAATGCTGAGCACCGAAGAATTGATGTTTTTGAACTGTGGTGTTGGAGAAGACTCTTGAGAGTCACTTGGACTGCAAGGAGATCAAACTAACCAATCCTAAAGGAAATAAATCCTGAATTTTCATTGGAAGAACTGATGCTTAAGTTGAAGCTCCAGTACTTTGGCCTCCTGATGCGAAGAACTGTTTCATTGGAAAAGACCCTGATGTTGGGAAAGATTGAAGGTGGGAGGAGAAGGGGACGACAGAGGACGATATGGTTGGGTGGCATCACCGACTCAATGAACATGAGTTTGAGCAAACTCCAGGAGTTGGTGAAGGACAGGGAAGCCTGGCATGCTGTGGTCTATAAGGTTGCAGAGTTGGACACTGAGTGACCAAATAACAAGCTTGAGAACCAAGTCATTTCCCCTATTTGGCCACTAGATGTCCCTGTGGAACTTAACAAAACCCTGCTTTTTTTGGCTTGAATAATAGAAAGGAAAGAACTAAAGAGCCTCTTGATGAAAATGAAAGAGGAGAGTGAAAAAGTTGGCTTAAAACTCAACATTCAGAAAACTAAGATCATGGCATCCAGTCCCATCACTTCATGTCAAATAGATGGGGAAACAATGAAAACAGTGAAAGACTTTATTTTCTTGGGTTCCAAAATGACTGCAGATGGTGACTGCAGCCATGAAGTTAAAAGATGCTTACTCCTTGGAAGGAAAGACAGTTTTTTAAAAAGTAGAGACATTACTTTGCCAACAAAGGTCTGTCTAGTCAAAGCTATGGTTTTTCCAGTGGTCATGTATGGATGTGAGAGTTGGACTATAAAGCAAGCTGAGCGCCAAAGAATTGATGCTTTTGAGCTGTGGTGTTGGAGAAGACTCTTGAGAGTCCCTTGGACAGCAAGGAGATCCAACCAGTCCATCCTAAAGGAGATCAGTCCTGAATATTCATTGGAAGGACTGGTGCTGAAGCTGAAACGCCAGTACTTTGGCCACCTGATGCGAAGAACTAACTCCTCTGAAAAGACCCTGATGCTGGGAAAGATTGAAGGCAGGAGGAAAAGGGGACAACAGAGGATGAGGCTGTTGGATGGCATCACTGACGCGATGGATGTGAGTTTGAGTAAACTCCAGGAGCTGGCAATGGACAGGGAGGCCTGGCATGTTGCATTGCATGGGGTTGCAAAGAGTAGGACACAACTGAGCGACCGAACTGAACTGAACTGACCAATCTGACCTTAGTCCACCAACCCCAAAGCCCTCAACCCATGGACTGTAATGAGCCTCAGGCCCTGACCCTGTCTGTTGCACTCTGCCTTAACCTCCCTTTGTGACTCCTTGAGGTGTGCCATGTCCTTCCTCCAGGGCTGTGAGTGATAAACTCTATTTCATTTTCTCTCATGGTCTGTTATTGAAACATCAGCTCACCATCAAAAAAAACAACAACAAACAGCTCCTGCCTGGAGGTGAGAAATCAGGTCCTTGAGGGCACCAAGGGTTAAGGGAAAGTAAGGAGGTAGAGAAAATGTTGGAAAGATGTTGAAGATATAGGAGAATTTGCTGCTTGTGAGAGGATGCTCTGAGTGCACATGGTGGGAGCTCAGGACTGGACCATATCAAGAAATAACACTGAGCCATAAAGAGATCATAAGGGAAATCCTAAGGAAATCAACCCTGAATATTCCTTGGAAGGACTGATGCTGAAGCTGAAGCTCCAATGCTTTGGGCCACCTGAAGCAAAGAGTGGACTTATTGGAAAAGACCCTGAGGCTGGGAAAGATTGAGGGCAGAAGAGAAAGGGGGCAACAGAGGATGAGATGGTTGGATGGCATCACTGACTCAATGGACATGAGTTTGAGCAAGCTCTGGGAGAACCATCTCCAGGACAGGGAAGCTTGGCAGGCTGCAGTACAAGGGGTCGCAAAGAGTCAGACATGACTTAGCAAATGAACAACAACATAAACAGATGTGAGTGCGGTCATGGCCAATGAAAGGCTTTCCCTTTTGATGAAGACTGACCTCAGCAGGGCTGTAAGGTAGGACCATATTTGTTCTCCTCATCTTTTGGGAGGTCAGGAGAAGGTAAAATGTGTTTCCAGAGGCTGGGCCCTGAATGATTTGCTCAGTGGCACATTCGTTTCTGGAACATGTGCTCCCTCAGATGTCAAACTGTGGGTCTCTGGATTATTTGAAATCTTTCACTCTTCTAACAGTGCTATGAGAAGACATAGCACAACACAGGGCCCTAGGTTCAGGTTCCATATCCTCCACTTTTTATGTGACCTTGAAAAAGTCAATCTCCTGGTGCATTAATTTCTTTATAAAATTGGGTAACAGTATATTATCTAGCTACCTTGCAGAATTGGGATGAAGATAGAGTTAATGAATATGCATAAAGTAGTTATAACAGTACCTGGCATAGGGTACACATTTAACAAGTGTTAGCCATAGGTATTATAATCTATTAGCTATATATTTACACACATCCATGATTACTTCGTTAGGATAAATTTTTGGCAATATAATTGTTAGGTGAGAAAGTGTACAAAATTTTAATGCCTTCAGTACAACTCTCTAAACTATCCACCAGAAGATAAACTAAGTCCCTACTACCGTATCATAAGATACTTGCTTTAATGTCATTTGCATGACAACCCACCACCCATGCAGCAATCAACTACAACTGCTCTCTGTATACTCACTCACCCAGAATGTAAGAGTGGTACCTGGTAATCTGTGTTTTAAAGACATTCTCATTTGAATCATATGAACTCTTCAATTTAAAACAATAGCTCTATAATTTTATCAATTGACCCATCAATTGCTATTAATAAAACATTTGCAGCATCAACACTTTAGACCAGGCTCTTTTTAAAATTCACCTTGGTTTCTACAACCTCCGACTCATCTCCTGTTTCTATGCCAGTGTTGTATTTCCAATAGAAACATAATGTGAGTCACATAAATTAAGGACCCAAAATATATCACTAGGATTATGATTCTCCCCTCCCATCACTGGTTTGGTTGTTCTCTATTTGATCTAACTCTCAGACAGACTCTGGTAATCAAGGTACTGGCATCCTCTGATTCATATCCTTGAAGTTCAACAAGTCCAGGAGGGAAAAAAGAAAAAAAAGTGTATATTTTGGAATCCTAGAAGGGAATTTTCCTAATCCAGGACAATCCAGAGGTCATTGCATTAAACTGGGCAGGGCATCATGTTTGCATTCATAACAGGTCCCTATCCACTAGCTCTTCCTCTATTGTTTCCTGGTTTCTCTTCCTTTCCTCTCACATTTAAATATAGCTTTCACATTTAATCAATCACTAGCTCAGGTGGGGTGGGCGAGGGGTGGTGGTGGGGCTTTCCTGATGACTCAGCAGTAAAGAATATGCATGCCAATACAGGAGATTCCTGGGCCGGGAAGATCTCCTGAAGAAGGAAATGGCAACCCATTCCAATAGTCTTGCCTGAGAGATCCCATGGACAGAGGAGCCTGGCAGGTTACAGTTCATGGGGTTGCAAAAGAATCAGACATGATTTAGTAACTAAACAATAATAAAATGTCAAACTGTTGCAGGAAGGGGGACCCCTTCCAGGGCCCGAAACTGGGCTCTTGTCTAACACTCGGAAATGAATTGTCCGAGGAGACACATGCTGACAAAGCAAGAGATTTTATTGGGAAAGGGCACCCGGGTGGAGAGCAGTAGGTAAGGGAACCCAGGAGAACTGCTCTGCCGCGTGGCTCTCAGTCTTGGGTTTTATGGTGATGGGATTAGTTTCCGGGTAGTCTTTGGCCAATCATTTTAATTCAGAGTCTTTCCTGGTGGCACACGCATCGCTCAGCCAAGATGGATGCTAGCAAGAGGGATTCTGGGAAGTGGGTAGACACGCGGTGTTTCCTTTTGACCTTTCCCGAACTCTTTCGGTTGGTGGTGGCTTATTAGTTCCATATTCCTTATCAGGATCTCCTGTCATAAAACAACTCATGCAAATGGTTACTATGGTGCCTGGCCAGGGTGGGCGGTTTCAATCAGTGTGCTTCCCCTAACAAAACTGCTCTACTATTTCATTGCCTGATGAACCATCTGTGTGAATATGATTCAATTATGGATGGTTTATTTAGTCTTGTATTGGCTTCTCTGAAACTCGTGGGATATTATTATATACATATAATTTGATTCATTTGCCCATAGCCTGTCAGGTAAATAATACCCCTCCAAAAAAAGTATGCTAAAATACTTTTACATTGATTTGAGGTAGCTGTTTGCAGTGTGTAGAGAGAAACATATTTTTAAAAAAATATTTAAAAGATAATAAGAGAACACAACAAAAAAAACTAAAACAAAAACAATACAAAAATATCACCCTTTCATTTCTATAACTGCTTTGCAGAGTTATTCTATTCCTGAATGAGATGAATGATTTTTTTCTAAAACCCCCCAATATCTCTAGTCTGTATCTGACAATTGGGGCAGGATGAGATATTTTCACTCTATCTATGAATCTTGTTTTGGAGTTTATCATGAACCTTCGGGTGGAAGCCTTTGCTAATCTGGGAGGGAACAGAGATGAAGGAGTACAGGGATGGTATGTAAGGGGGCAACAGACAGCAGTCTCTACCAACAGTGACCCTGATGAAAAAGCAGGGAGGGAGTCTGAAGATGTTGAGGAAGAAAGGCTAAAGTGGGGTGCATAAAAGAAACTTTGACTCGAATTCAGTTTCTCCAACTTGGCAGTGTGGATATTTGGGGCTGAATAATTCTTGTGGGGAGGCTATCTTGGGCATCCTAGGATGTATAGCAGGACTTCTGCCCACTAGATGCCTACAGCAGCCCCTTCCAAGTTTTTATAACCAAAAATGTCTCCAGACATTGTCAAGTGTCCCCTGAAGAGCTAAGTTACCCTGGTTTGAGAACCACTGCCTTCATGGGAGGAAATTAGTAAAATGATTAGATGAAACATTTCATAGATTATTGAAATGTTCCCTATTTTTAAGTAGCTTTATTCATTCCCATAGGTTTACCCTAAAACTAATTACCTGTGCTAATAATACAAAGATCCAGGACTATGGTTTTTGATACATTTTCCCAGACTGTTCCCAGTGGTACTCTGTTCCTTGGTTTGAAACTAGAAGAAAAGAGGTGCTGGAAACCGCTAGTTGGCATTCCATTTTGCAAAAACTTTTTGCATGTCTGTGAAGTGCAAGGCATTGTAGGGAATACACACAGACTTTGTTTTAAAAGACATTACGATCTCATGACAGACAATTTCCCGTGCAGTTCTCTTTTGCTTTTTCCTTTTAATAAACACCTGGTTTATACTTGTTTCAGCAACAGAGAGCATTGCAAATAATGGTATGTAGTCATAAAATAGAATTGTTAAAGGAACAAAAAGACATACAGTTCTTTGTAATACTTCACTTAAATCATTTTTGGAACTTTAACAACTACATTAATTAGCTAAAAACAAGATTCCCTGCTTCTTCCCTGCTTCTTCCTCGGCAGTCCATTCCCCCAAATGTCTTCATTACTGAAATTTAGTCTTCCAACCACATGGATGGTTTATTTAGTACAAAGTCTTTGTACCGATCAATTAAATTTAAAGATAAACACATATAATGAAATTATAATGAAGTAAAATTAATACTTCCTCACACTGATTCATAATATTTCGGTTCTTATTTTTATATGTATGAGATTGTAGACTTAAAAAAATATCCACAACTTAAAAGTTGAGAGTTATGTTTTATTTGGTGAGGATTTTTAGGACTTCGAGCCTGGGAGACAGCATCTCAAACAACCCTGAGAGATCTGCTCCAAGGAGGCAACGAGAGGAGCCAGGTTACACGAAGTTTTGCAATAAAGTGCAGGTAGTCAGGAACAGCAAAAGATTATTGTTAAAGAAAACCAGATATCCAAAGTAGTGGGACTTAGCACTTTTCTATGTATGGGAAGATGCAAGAGTCTGGACTCACTGAAATAATTCCTTGGATAGGCACCTCAGCTCTCTGGGGCCACTATCTTGTTTTCACATCCTGAGCTTCCTCAGGGCTCATGGAAGGGAGTGACTGCCTTGCTGTCTGATGGCTGTCAGATGGCAGGTATTCTTTCCTTCCCGAGTTCCCTCAGGGCTCACCAGCTCACCATCTGTGATGGCTGGTGTTCCTGGTCACAACATCCTTGTTCACTGATATGGCAGGAAATATTCCATTTCTCAAGATGAATGAATGAACAAGTAAAAGTCTCAAACAAACAGAAATGTGATGCCCAGGGGCATTAATTTTATGACCTATAATCAAAAGAATTGACATAAACCCCACTACACTGCTATCCCCTAGGATTCCTATTTCTTTAAAACTGTAAAATGCCTAAATATGTATTTCCTTCTGACTGAATTACAAACACATATTTATCTTCCTACTACACTTTGTCAACCTTGCACCTTCAAATCCAAAGTCATGTCTTTTCCTCTGATATCTATCCCTTTATTCATGTACTAAGGGTTAAAAACCTATATAACAAGCAAATGTCAAAACTATAGGATATCAACAGAAACAAATAAAAATACTATATTATAGAAATGAAGCTCTTGACATAAAAACCAGGAGAAACAGTTTGCTTTGATTTCAGGTGTGAGCTTAAACTCCCTTCTCCTTCTTCCAATTCTAGTTGACCCAGTTTAATTACACAAATTGTAATTTACAAGATGATTTATTTATTGAAAAATAAATGTACTCTAAAATTCTAGAAACAACCACTTATAAAATAGTGATGTGCTGTGCCTTTTTACATGCAATAAATAACCAGCTTGAGATGAAAGCAAAGCAGAAGCTACATCTCAATTCTACTTAACGGATCTGAATATTTACTAGGAGAGAGTCCAGGCAGATCAAGTCACTTAATTATTCCAAGTCTTATCTGTAAAACGGATATAAATATCTGCCCTATCTTACCTTACACAGTTGTCCTGAAGTTCATATAAAAAATCTAATTGTTAGGAGAAAAAATCCTGCAAATGCTGTAGCAGAACTGTTAATACTCATGTTAAATTCTTTCCGTTGAATCACTCAGCATCTTTGTTCATGCCTTACAGAAAGCTGGAGGTACTGTGCCCCCTGCTGTTGAAATGTGAATATACATATATTGAAGTCACTCAGTTGTGTCTGACTCTCTGTGACCCCATGATTCGTACCAGGCTCCTCTGTCCATTGGATTTTCCAGGCAACGGTACTGGAGTGGGTTGCTATTTCCTTCTTCAGGGCATCTTCCCAACCCAGGGATCGAACCTAGGTCTCCCGCATCGCAGGCCTAACCATCTGAGCCACCAGGGAAGCCCTTGGTTAAGCCCTCCTTCCCTGAGCCACCAGGGAAGCCCAGGGAAACCATCTATATGTGGTTGTTGGCTAAAAGAGTAAGAATTATACTGGAAACAATGCCTCTTTATGAGAGTAAAAATGCTGAAATAAAAAAGTTTAAATCTTCATAGAGGAAGCAACTACCCTAATGCAATAAAACCATGACTTCCAAATTTCCTGCCAAGACCAAGGTAGGTAGAACTAATCCTAATCAGATTTTTTTTTGGTTTTGAAACTTTATGATTTGCTTCTCTCATTTTGATTTCTTTGTACTTCTACTCCCTGAACTCTTAACACTTTGGGCTTCTGGGACCGAAACCAATCTTTTGTACTGTCTCTTCACTCCATTCCCCAGGAAGGCCAGAAAGCTTCTGATTAATGGCAGAAACTCCTTAATTAACTGAATGTTAACTGAAAAATATTTCAGAAAGTATTAACTGATCTACTTTTTAACTTTTATTAAGCTACTTGTTTCCAACTGCATAATAAAAGAGTTTGGTACCCCCTGGTACATGCATCACAAATCACATTTTTGTTTTTCCTTTTCTTCTGGGGTGGAGGGAGAGAGAGATGGTTACAATAGGGAGTGTGATCGATAGAAAAATTAAGATAAAATAAAACATACATCCTCTAATGGATTGGTACTCAGCTACAGGGAATCTGTCACTTATTTTCCTATTTCTAATCCCTAGAACAATGCAAATTCATAACCCACAATTGAGGTTCAGTTTGTTTGAATTAAATCACCTTGATTTGTATTTCTCAGATTGATAAGAGTCTGCCAGCATCCTCAGTACCCTGAGATCTGCCCCTAGCACCAGTCTCCCTGAAAACGCTTCTCAGGCCCAGACTTGGCCACTACTGCTGACTTAAAAAATATCTACAACCTAAAAATTGAGAGTTATGATTTATTCAGCAAGACATCTTAGGACTTCAAGCCTGTGAGACAGCATCTCAAGTAACTCTGATAGAACTGCTCCGAGGAGGCGAGGGGAGGAGCCAGGTTATATAGAAGCTTTGTAACAAAGAGCAGGTAGCATGAACATCAAAAGATTATTATTAATTAAAGAAAACCAGAAATACTAAGTTAAGGAATTTAGTGCTTTTCTATGCGTGGGAAGATGCAAGAATCTGGGCTCACTGCTATCCAGGGCAGTAGCCGGTGTTTCCACATCCTGAGCTTCCTTCCCTCAGGGGTCACCATAGAGATTGTGGTCCGATGGCTGCTGTCCTTCCTAAGTGTCCATGGGGCTCACCAGCTCACATTGGTGAACTACAATCGCTGATGACTGTGACATCCTTGTTTACTGATATGGTAGGAAATATTTCATTTCTCACTGCCAGTCCAAACCCAACGTTCATTCCCCTGGCCTCCAAGACTCCAAAATGAAGTTTGTTTTTGGATTTGGGGTGATACTTTTAATTAGTGTGGGGCTTCCCTTGTGGTTCAGCTGGTTAAGAATCCGCCTGCAATGTGGAAGACCTGGGTTCGAGCCCTTGGTTGGGAAGATCCAGAGAAGGTAAAGAAGGGAACAGCTACCCACTCCAGTATTCTGGCCTGGAGAATTCCATGGATTGTACAGTCCGTGGGGTCACAAAGAGTTGGATACAACTGAGTGACTTTCACACACTTTAATGTGTGAATACAATATGTAAATTGTGTGAATGTGTGAATACAATGTGTGTTTAATAAAATGGCTTCATGCTGATGTCCTGGAATGTATTAATATCATTTCTATTATTTCCACCTCTGGTTCTGAGGTTCCCATTGGGGGGAAAAAAAAAGTCTATCTATAGTCAAAGTATACCTTAATGCTGGGCAATTAAGAAAAGATACAAAAAACACAAAATCCATCTTGACCACAAGAGTTGGAAAACTTTCTGTCCATGCTTTTGAAGATTATCTTTTGACACTAACATTTAAATATATATTTTTAATTTAAAGGAGAATTTTAAAAGTTTCCAAGAAATCAAAAATATTGTCTCCAATTCAGTAAACCATTTTATCAATTAATCTTTTATTTTTTATTTCACACATCAATATTTTATAGAAAAAAAGAGCCTCTTAATATTAAACTCTAATTACAATGCTTTATTCTGATTCTTTCCAAAGTAGAGACCTCAATTTTTACACAATCAGTAAATACAATAACTTAACACTTTCGAGGCTCATTTAAACATTTCCCATACAGTTTTACATATATCAATACTATTAATGGCTATATAACAGTCTATGAAAGCAATAGCAATACGTGAAAATTTACTTATCCAGTTCCCAATTACAGGGCTCTTTTAAAAATTCAAATGAATGCACTCACTAGAAATATCTTTATACAAATAGCCTTTTTTCCTTTTAAAATATTTTCCTGGGCATATGCTACTCAGAGTGAGTTAGATCTATCAAAAGACAGACTGGTTATAGGGTTCTTATTATATTTTTCTAAATAGTTCTTCAAAAAACTAATATAATAATGCTACTGGTATGAGGATACATGCAATTAAAATTGTTTTGCATGAACTATGTCAAAGTTGCTTAGTTTGCATTTTTGATATTAGGAAATCTGAATACCATTCTAAGAATTGACTTCTATTTGTTATCTTCTTGTTTGAACTTAATTCTTTCATAAAATTTGCCTAGTAAGCCTTATGGATTTGCATTTACCTTTTAAAAAATAGAGTACTTTATCCTTGTATAATGCAGGTAGGTTTTACCCCATATCTTGAAATGCAAGAATCCCTTTTTCCTCCTAAGTTAAAAAGACATATCTTTGCTTGCTTATTAGCCTAAATTATCATAATTCTGTCAAATTATATAAATCATCCATCCATCCATGTTAAGTGGAAGTGTAGCAAATTTACATAGTAACTTCACCTTATTGCCAGTTCTTTGGACATAATTTCATTTACATTAATCCTCACAATAATTCTGAAAATATTATCTCTACTTTATAGATGATGAAATGAAAAGTAGGCATGATTTTCCCATAATTATACAACTGTAAGTAGTAAAGTGAGGACTACAATTTTGGTTTTCAGATTTCCTATTTACTTCCCTTCCATTATACTAGAATGTAGTTCCTTCAATCTGCTTCTACATAAGCATCTTTCTTAATTTATCCCAACATAGTTGTGTAACTTTCTTTAAATGGCTTGCATATACTAATACCCAAACACTTTAAATTGTTGGAATCTAGAAATAAGATTATTTTTTAAACGTTATATATCCTGCAATTTTCTGAATTAGTCTTTTATGTTTATGATACTACAGGTTTCACTAGTTTAAAAGTCATACTAATAGAAAATATTTGTGCTTATCTTTCTCATTTACCTATGCTTATTAAGGATTTATTACAATGATGAGTTTTCTTCAACTATATATAAAAAATAGTGCCCAGATTATTTAATTTCTGGTTGAGAATTGCTTCTTATTTTTCCCTAACAGGAATGATATAAGTTCTTGGTTTTAATAATTACTTATCACAATGAGAAACCAACAAAGTCATTAACAGAGATAAATAAATATTTTTATTAATATTTTTAAAGCTACCTGTAGTTAATACTTTGAATTTTTACTTTGTTCTGTTGATATTGATTTAATGGTTATTCTGTTGAACACTAATCGCATAATTCTGAGTGACAGTAAATAACTATTTTTCATTTGCTAATATTTTGCATTTGTTCAGATGAGACCTTTTTCAAAATGTTTTCCTCCTAGTACTGAGGCCATATTAACTTCAAAATGCAAGTGTTAGTATATCATCTTTCTGGTACATAGATATTATTTATTCTTTGAACATTTGAAAAAGTTCACCAATAAGCCCATAACAGTAAAATGGCTTTGTCAGAAAATTATACTAGGTTGGGACTTCCCTAGTGATCCAGCGGTTAAGACTTTCCTTCCAATGCAGGAGGTGTGAGTTCAATTTCTGGTTGGGGAGCTAAGATCCCACTTGTATGCCTCACAGCCAAAAAACCAAAAAATAAAAAGGAAGCAATATTGTAACAAATTCAGTAAGGCTTTAAAAAAATGGTCCACATCAAAAAATTAAATAAATCTTTAAAATAAAGATTTTAAAATAAAATAAATCTTAAAAAAAAAAAGAATGAAAAGAAAATTATACTCTCCTCTAATTTTTAAAATGCTTTTATTTGGTAGTAATTTTTTATTTCCAATTTATCTGTATTCAAGTAGGAAAGTAATAATACGTTCATTTGTTAGTTTTTAAAACCCTTATTTTATCTAATCTAACATTTTCCTGTTTCTATTACTGTGGTTCTATCATCTTTTGCAACATCTCATTGATATTCTCAAATTCTTATGAATAAAAATATTCCTCATATTGAAATTAAAATATTTTCAATAGGTCTGGATTACTTTCACTTCCATTTAATTTAACATCTCAAATTCTTTTGCATTTCAATAACTAATTTTTCAGTCTATTTCAGACATTTCAGTTGTTTTGATAAGTATAAGCCTAGAAGCCAACCAATAACATATTTGCAATAACAGATTCAAAATATATAAATATCAATTCATGACTTCTCTACTTCAGTAAGTTGAAATTTACTTAAATTGTTCTTGTTTCATTTTCCTCACATATAGAAGAGCAACAAAAGTCTATTTAGAGCATATTTTGCTCTAGTAACATGTTACTTTTTATAACATCATAATCAAAAGATAAATTAAAAAGGATAATTGTGTTAAAGCTTAGACAAATTCTACGTCAGTGAGATCCATAGCTCTAAGTTACATGTATTTTTAATTAATCTTTACTTTCCTATTTCTCTGACTCAGTAATAAGCTGAGATGTCTGCCTACTTTGCTTCACTAGCAATGCTGGACTCGTTCTCATGAGCCAGTAATCTTTTCTTTCTCCTTCAGTGCCTACACTCTTCTAATAGTTAATATTAGTTGAAAGATTTTGAAATCATGAAAGCCTGGATTTCAATGTTGGCTCTGCCACAGACCCAACTCAGAGTGAATTATTGTCTTTATTTCCTCTCTGAAAATGTATTATCACAGAGTTGTTGAGAAACTATAATGAGAGAGTACAATAAGTGCATAGCACATAGTAAATGCTCTGTTCCAGGGCAAAATATTGTAATTAAAGGGCTTATTTCCTATAGGATTATCATTCTCTGTCTGAGGAATGAAAATGGTGACTTAGGAAGGAAGTTTACTTCTTCTGACAGTTCCACAAGCTTGCCCTGCTAGAACATAAGCAGCTTTATAACTTCTGGTGGTTCTGGAAAAAAAATGTTTCTATCTTCTAGATAACAGCTAAGAGGCAGGAGCTGATTATGAAGGCGTGCACCTTGTTACTTGCTGGGACACAGCCAAAGGGACATGGTAAAGCTTCCTCCGATTGGCTTCTAACAACTGCAGTGTTACTAATTAAAGTGGTGGGGCCAACAAGATGGTGTGCTTCACTTTCATTGAGAAATCCTGGGAAATCTACTCACAGATGGACTTTTAAAACCATCTGTAATCCTAGGTTAAAAATGCTTCACTCAGTTTCCCCTTAGCAATTTCAGAACAGGCATTCTGAAATATCTTTTCCTGGAGCAGTTTATTTTTTCTTTAGCCTGAATTACTTAGAAGTTCTTTTCTTTTAGGTGCCAGAGCAGTGCTCTGCAGAAATTTTCTAAAGTATTGAACCAGAACTAATCTTTCCCCCTAGATTTTCTCTGGACCAAACCTCCCAAGAATGAGCTTTGCAACTATTAACTGAACTCTCTGACTCTTTCCAACAATGTATAAGACTGGGGTGACATCACTACCTCATTGATTACAAGGGTCAAGCAAGAGAATTAAACTGCAAGATGCATTCTAAACATCACCTTCACAAATAAAAGATCATGCAAAACTATTCTTCCAACAATTACAAACATATTTTATCACATTGGCACTTGCATTAGTTGCTATTGCTGCTACCATATCTATATGTTTATATTATAAACAAAAGACCCACATAATTTCCCCTGTGTGTGTTTCACTACTCAGAGGTGGTAGCAACTGTAATAGCTGTAAAAATAATTAAAATATTCTTTAGATATCACCATTCTGTAGACAATAGTGAAATTTGAAGATAATCAGCAGATTTAATATCATTTTCCTTTAAGCACCACTGCTAACATGGAACTCTCACATATATACCCAGTACTAAAATAAACCTAATTCTGGGTTATGGAGACCTTTCTGAAACAAAAGCAAGTCCAATAACCAATAAATCAGTTACTGATAGGTTAACAAAGGCATCCAATGACTGGAAGTCACAAAGAGAATTATAAACAACATCTGCATGGCATTCATCATATAACCACATCTAATTACTCATACAGGAAACTGTCCTTTAAATGAGAATATTCTGATGCCAGGACGAAGACCCAAAGCAGCATTTCCAGTTTGTTTTTTTTCTTTCTAGTTTTGAAGGTGCTTCCCTGAACTTTCTAGGTTTTTGCTCCCTTCAGAGGATTCTAGTTTGGCCATTATTATATTATTGGTTCCAAGAGGCTCTGCTGGCTTTTCATCACTGTCGAAGAAAATGTCTTCCGGATTTGGAGGCGGGGGGCAGAATTCTTCACTTGGAAAGATCTCGTGGAAGAGTGTTTCAGCTTGCTTGACGGCATGCTCACTTCCGAGTCCACAGTCAGGCCCAGTGCAGACATAAACGTTGGAAGGCAAGCCACTATAAGAGCTTCGGCTGACTCCCGAGGAATCTCTCATGTTAAAATAAAGAGCCCACAAGAGTTCTGGCTTTGGAAGTTCTTCCTGGTCTACTTCTGTCTCAGAATACGGGGTAAATAATTTCTTCACCACTGATTCTAAGTCTTCTCTTGCTGTTTTGGAAGATGAACAGGTCAGATGCACCAGGTAGGTGTCTTTCATGCATGTCATGGTTGAAGAACACAATTCAGTGATTCGGACAGCATGCGCTCCTGGTTCCACCGGAGGTACTGTCAAAATGGAAATCTGCTGATCTGAATCTGTCTTTAGGACAGACTGATCCGTAATGAGCACTGCCCTGGAGATCTGCTTGTACTGCACACTCGAACATGTTTCCTTAGACAGGTAACTATCCTCCACAATGAAGTATTTAGCATTGATCCTTTGACCAAGGTGATCTATAATTGCTTTACATCTTCCAGATTCTCTGTCAACTACAAGGCATTGTACTTTATGGCGAAGACAATATATTCCACCGAAAACTGCACACATCCTGCAGAAACACTGGGGAATTTCGCCTTGGCCATATAAGGGAAATAAAAAGGGAGTGTTGCCAAACCGTCCAAGACACTGAAGAAAGTTTTTTGTTGCTTTAAGGCCATCTACTGTAGTGCAAGATGATTCTGACGTCATGGCAATCGAGTGAAGTATAAAATGTTGGAGGCTGGGGGTTAATTTTTTGGTTTTCAAATACTCTGAAAATGAGCATTGTGTGAAAGCTTGGTATTCCTCTGGATGTTGTTCATAATCTAAACAAAATGTAAGAAATTTCATTAGCATCCTCTTTTCAACCATACTGAGCTCTTTGCTATTAAAGACATCTGCTCTGGAACAAGGCACCTGCTCTACTTTTCCTTCTCGAAATGCAAGAATCCTAGTGACATTTTTAAATTCTGCGTAACGACTAACATTTGATTTGATTAACAGATCAATTAACAGTCCTTGAGAATAAAGCAGCTTCGATGACAGATCAATATTAAACCTCCTGCCTTCTTTAACTATTTGAGAGTAAGTAATCCTCTTTCTCTTTGGTGGCACACTGATGTCTTCCAATGCAGGTTTGATTTCATCTTTAATGCCATCTGAAACTGTGTGTTTATAAGTATTATACACACAATATTCTTCTTTCACAGAAGTTTCTGCTGTATCAGTTATTTCTTCATTGTTTTTTGGAGTGTCTTGTGTAGGCACTTCATAGCTAGTAACATGTGATGAGTGTGTTTCCTCAGACAAGCATGCAGAATTCAGAGGTTTTATGAGGGTACTAGATGCTACACAAGAAGGATTTTTCTGCAGAGCATCAAGCTCTTCAATATTGCCATCCATGCCCTGAGTGGCATAACAAAAAACTTCAGCATGTTGAATGGTTTCATCCTTCTTGCAAAGAGGGATGGCTTCTTCTGTTTCATGGATCATGTCTTGCCATGCAGCAGGGCTTTCTTCCCCAGTGTCACTGTTTTGCCGATGTTCCTTCAACCAGGACAGCAATCCTGGAAAGCTGAAACTAGCCCAGTTTCCCCCATAGTAACTTTTTGAATCGAGATGCAGAACCCTTTGACCACTTCTGGAACATGCAGCGGCAAGGATGGATTCAGGCAGACCTGTCCCCATCACTATCACATCAAACTCTGTTGGGAGACTGTTGGCCATCCTGGAAAAGTGTCTGGTGACAACTTCTAATGAAGAAAATGTGCATGAATCTGGGCTGAGGGTTCAGAGAAGGTGTGAATATGCTGTAATAAAATCTCTCCTTGTGATATTCCAGATCATCCCAGAAATACTGAAGTTGCAGGTCCCAGGTATTCAACTGATACCCTTTTTTAGTATTATTTTCTTATAGGTCAGTAGCATAAAACCATGATAAAGTACATCTAATATCTGAGAATAATAAAACAAGTATACGGTGTTCATTTCTGTGTTTCATCTTAGCAGCGAATGTCAAAATGTATCACATATGCATTTGTGAATGGAATTCTGCTCTGAAAGGAGAAAATTCAAGAAAGAATACAATTATAAACAATACTAAGAGAATAATAATTTCAAGCATCAATAATTATAATCCTATGGAGCACGACTTGATATCAGGACATAAAATTCTACTAAATCAAGTCATTACATGCTTTCTCACATGTTTTCTAACTTCTTGAAAATAAGCAAAAGATATAGACTCCTCCAAGTCAGGCAATTCAACAATGAAGAATGGATATAACAACATCCCACAAAAATAAAGAATTAGCGTAATACAATTCTATAACTTTTGGTTTTAAGTATTTGAATAAATGGTACACAACTAGGAGATTAAATTGCAAGTAACATGTGGCTCCACTGTGTTTATGGAAACATACTATATACTATGTGCATGCTGCTGTGATTATGCATATTTCTGTGGCCCATACAGTCTGTGGATGCTTCTAAGACAAATGAATAGAAGACTTTCTCATGCCCCACCCACCCTTAGGCTCTTATGGGAACAACATGAGACTATTTCAATTGAATGGGCCACTGCTATAATCAGAAGAGGATTAATTCAATAAAATAACTAGCATATTAAAATGTTTAGGTATATAAAAGAATCAGTCTACTGAAAACGTATTTGTAAGAAATCCTTATATAAATGTGCATACGCACAGGTGTGTTTTTTAGGTGTAAGTTAAAAAGGAAAAGTCCTGGGTCCATATGTTAAAACACTGCAATATAAAATAACATCTACTTCATTGGAAGGACTGATGCTG
This sequence comes from Cervus elaphus, assembly GCF_910594005.1. Taxonomy (NCBI): domain Eukaryota; kingdom Metazoa; phylum Chordata; class Mammalia; order Artiodactyla; family Cervidae; genus Cervus; species Cervus elaphus. The sequence continues at coordinate 36,796,797 of NC_057828.1, read as the reverse complement.
AAGTTGAAGCTCCAATACTTTGGCCACCTGAGACAAAGAGCTGACTCACTGGAAAAGATCTTGATGCTGGGAAAGATTGAGGGCAGGAGGAGAAGGGGACAACAGAGGATGAGATGGTTGGATGGCATCATTGACTTAATGGACATGAGTGAGCAAATTCTGGGAAATAGCGAAGGACAGGGAAGCCTGGTGTGCTGCAGTGCACGGGGTCACAAGGAGTCGGACACAACTGAGTGACTGAAGTACAGCTTCTAAAACCCATGTCAACATAGGGTGACGTGTATTTTGTGAGACCCTCGCTCTGAGACTGAATCTCTTCATCTCAAGATGAAGGTCTGTCTAAACGTTCTCTGCCACGATTAGCATGTTGTTTGTTGCTCTTATTTTTGAAGGGGTAGGAGGTGGTAGTAAAGAAAGTCTCTCCTGTTAATCTGCAGCATCATTCTGGTTGTACTCCATGTGCAGAACACCTGCATGGTGGGAGGTGTTGCCAGAGGTGCAATAGCCAAAGGGCTGAAAGGCATACTCACCTGGAAGTTCTTAGGTTGAAGTATTACACGCACCACATGCATGGTGGCCTTTCTATCACTCATCATTGCATGGTAAGAGTGAGTTTCTTGAGCTCTGATTTTTCCTACTGCTACACTTACTGAAACCTGGATCAGTGCATACTGGACCTGCCTAGGCTGAGATGACTAATTATCCTGGATACCCATATAACAAGCCATTCAATTGGAACTTAAAGTGACTAATTCACTGAATTGACAGTTCAGTTTAAGTGAGATGGCAATCTTCATTGTCTTGTCTGATCAAAGCCTCTGACTGAAGAATATTAGGGATTCCACTTGCTTTCAGCATTCCCTAAGAAACAGCATTCCCTAAGAAACCAGGAATTGAGCACAGAATGAAGTGGTTGCCTGGCCTACTCATATATATATGTGAATTACTTATTCTGCTTTCTTCCTGCAGGGTATGGAGAGGAAGACAGAACCCATGAGGGTATGTGAAGAAGCGTAACCATAGTATGTACCTATTTTGGGCTTAGAAGGGGATATAGCAGAGGGTTGGGAGTAAGAGAGAGGATATAAGCCGTAAGTGCTGAAACCAGCCACCTCCTAACCTACAGGTATCAAAGGAATTCTTGTAATATAAGGCAGGACAGGACAACCTTAAAGAACATTGAGCTCAATTACCCTGTAACCCCAGGTAAGAGAACTGATGGCTGGAGAGATTAAGTGACTGGGAGAGTCCACATGATGGGTTAGCCACAGGATTGAGTGGGACCCATGCTCACACCATCAGGCCAGTGGTCTTTCCACTTGACAGAGAAGCCTCTCTAGAAGCCTCTGAAGTAAGCAGTCACTTTTGATATTTTAGAATGTCCTGCCCTTCACTACTCCAGGGTTAGTTCTTGCTTAGGGCTAACAATGAGGAAAGCACCCTCCCTCTCTTTATCTTTAACTCTTACCTAGAAGCACAATGTTTGGAATTTACTCCAGAATCTGCCTGTCAATGCAGGAGACACAGGTTCCATCCCTGGGTTGAGAAGATCCCCGGGGACTGTGGCAACCCACTCCAGTATTCTTGCCTGGGAAATCCCATAGACAGAGAAGCCTGGTGGGCTACAGTCCATGGGGTCACAAAGAGTCAAACACAACTTAGCAATTAAACAACAAAAATGTTTTCAGCTCTATCATAATCCACTATTGATCTGTCTCCCAGGGCTTGAACAAAACTCAGAAGGTTCTGTCCCAGCATTTCCACCTCTAACTTAAAAGCAGGTTAAAGTCACTGTTGAAAGCACTAACTAAATGCCCAGAAAAAGAGAGTAGTGGTCAGGCAAAATAGTGTGTAGTGAACATTTCTAGCAGTCTTAGAAAATCCTTTCAGACTGGGGTGGGAATGGAGCAGGGATGAAGAGGGAGGAAAAGGATGGAAGAGAAAAGGAGATACAGTAGGTTGAGGCCACAAGATAGAAGGGATGAGGAAGAAAGCAAATGCTGGTACTAATAAAAAACTCAACATACCCCTGTTTCCAAACTCCCAGGCACTGAGTTAGAATAGAAACTGAATTTCCCAGCACAGAAAATGCACTTCTTGAAGATAAGAACTTTAAGTGTTTATTGGGGAAGGGGTAGGTAGTAGTAGAATATTAGAATCATTGAGACAATCAAATAAAATTATGATTTCTATGACATTTTCTTGTGTCCCTCAACATATAAAAAAGGAATCATAACAAATATAATATCAGGGTTTGTCATCACATAGAAGGTTGGTGAATAAGAAAATACTCTTGATAATGCTGCTGTTAAGTCACTTCAGTCGTGTCCGACTCTGTGCGACCCCATAGACCGCAGCCCACCAGGCTCCCTTGTCCCTGGGATTCTCCAGGCAAGAACACTGGAGTGGGTTGCCATTTCCTTCTCCAATGCATGAAAGTGAAAAGTGAAAGTGAAGTCGCTCAGTCATGTCCAACTCTTAGCGACCCCATGGACTGCAGCCTACCAGGCTCCTCTGCCCATGGGATTTTCCAGGCAAGAGTACTGGAGTGGGGTGCCATTGATAATGCTACAAAGATCTTATTCTTGTAAACTTGCCAAGACGAAAGCAGTAATGAATTATCAATGAATTTCAGGATTTTTTTTTTAAAGGAAATTTAAGACCTGAGAAATATACATTTCTATTTCAAACTTTTGTACAAATGAAATTTCTGGAGCACATACAAAATGATAATTTCTTTTCCAACCTTAGAAAATAATGTCTTCAATGAGATGCTGGGTGGTTCATCCCTCAAAATGCCAAGTGTCAGTGAGACTTAAATCTTGCATCTGGATTAAGAGTACTGTATTATCAAGTTCTATTTTAATGAAACCTACTGGTTTCACAGCTAATTATATGTTCATTTTGAGTTGGGATTCTCTCATCCATTTGCAATCTCACCTGAGACTTTCGTGTGCTGGAAACTATAAGGAAGAAAACACAGAAAAAATAGCTAATAGGGTATATGCCAATGTGCATTCTGAGGACCTGAACAAAACTATCTCACTTCCTAGGAAGCAGTCAAAGGTTTACAACTGCTGATGGGCACATTTTTAAAAAGAATTTACACATCGTGACTATGTTAGGTTTATACCTCTCATTTTAGAAAATTAATATAGGGATTAGATCTCATCACCATCTCCCAACTTTCACAAGTCAATCACTTTTGCCCTTGAATCTCTTAACCCCACGGCCCTTAATTTCTTTCCTCAAAGTGTATAAGCTATTGTCTCGTGCCCTGTTGAATTAAATGAGGAGACAGAAAGCAGAGAAGCAGAGGAGCAGGACAGCGACCAGAGATGGGGTATGGAGGAACTGGGGCCCCTGAGGAGCGGGGGCTGCAGACAGGCTGGGGTTTGGGTGGGCGTGGGGCCTGGTGAGCACTGGGAAAGAGTGAGCGCGTGAGGAAGAGGTCAGCGGGGGAGGAGAGGTGGGCGGAGGGGGTGAGATGGGGGGAAGGTGAGATCACCAGAGAGAAGTCGGGGCTGGGCAGGAGGGGAGGTCAGAGGAATAGAGGTCAGTGAGGAGGTGAAGTCAGGGGAGCCCCGCCGCGAGGCTGAGACCCGAAGCGGGAGGGGGCGGGGCCGGGAGCAGGAGCGGGAGGGAGGTCCACCCGGATCACTCACCTCACAGGCTGTTGCTGAAGCCCACTCGCCGATCGTGGTGCTCCCCACCCTGCTGCCCCTCAGGGCGAAGGAGAAAGCCAGCGCGGCCCGGAGGACGGGCGGTAGCAGATCGCCGAGGCTGACGTGGAGCAGGAGGAGGCGGGCGGGGTTGCGGAGCCGCGGTAACTTGAGGTAGATGACGAGCACTAGCAGGTTGCTTCCCACGCCCGGAAGCCCCACGGAGCCAAGCAAAAGCACCGTGCTGACAGGCGCCCTCGCTGACAGGCGGGGTGAGGCTTGACTACCCCGCCCTTCCGGCTGCCGCCGCCGCACCTCCCCGCTGGCACGACCTGCGCCGGCGCGCTTGCTTCTGGGCGGGGCGCAGGGCGCCCTGTGGCACTAGATGGTTTTAGATGCGACTCCACGGCTTTGCCCCGCCCCCGGCGCACCTCTAATCCCGCCCCCTGTCGCAGTCTTGACTGAGTCCGCGCGCTCTCGGCCCTTCTCTCCCGCCCCAACCTGTATTCCGGCTCCAACTATCCCAGTCCGTGAGAGCCGGAAGGGAGATCGACCTCGGTGGCTCCTCACTTCGCATCCCCACCCCTACCCCAGCCCAACCGGAAGACCTCTTGGCGTTCACCGTTCACTCACTCGTTCAGGAACATTTATGGGTTTCTGGCCCACCACGTGCTCACGAGGGGGTTATACGAGCGACCCCTAGCCTTGGCTTCTCCCCTTCCATGAAGCTGTTAGGAACCGCTGCCAAATGGTGTCGCACATTTAATGCAAACCCAGGCAGCACCCCAGGCCTGCTCATATTGTCCTTCATGTTCTCCCTGCAGTAGAAATGGATACACCCCGTCACTAAGGCCCTCGCTGCGTCCACCTTCCAGCTCCGCACCACATCTAGCGGGTGAAGAGGTGGTCTCTGTGTTTGAAGCAGAACACTTACTCTGACCTTTTATACTGTGAAAATAGATGGCAAGTTAAACACAGGTCTGTGAACCAATCTGTCATTACAGGGCTGCGCCACTGCCTCTACGCAAACCCCAAAAGGGCCCAAGGAGGATGCAGTCACTATCCAGACCCGCAGACTGTCCTGAGCACCGCTGGCCTGCACAGTGTCTGCGCAAGGACAAAGGACCTGCCCTCCACGAAGGTGTGTGCCTCCTCCCACCTCTACTCAAAGGATCGGTTGAGAATGAGTAGGGTCAGTGAACTCCCATTACAAGTGTTTTGGAGGTAAGGTCTAACCGTCAGGGCAGGGTTGCTCTCCATCATGGTGCATTGAGCAATAGCTGAGGGGCAGTGTGCTCTGCCCTCGAAATCTTGATTTGTCCTTAAGGCTTCCAGTCTGGACTTACCTGTGAGATTAACCTACTCACTTCTTAAAAAAAAAAAAAAAAAAACATATAATTTTGTATTTTAGATTTATGCAACCATTTAACAAGTTCTATATATTTAATGTTGACTATGTTTACTGCCTAGTCTACAGTAAGGTCTCAATAAATATTAGTTGAATGAATGAAGAAGGACTCATATTTTTCCCTAAAGCATTCATTCATTCATTGGTGCTGAGTCCCTGCTCATAAACTTTACATTGTGGTGGTGTTGGGAGAACAGACAATTATCAACTAAGTACATATATAGTGTTGTGAAATGTGGCATTAAGAAAAATAAGGCAGGGCTTTCCTGGTAGCTCAGTGGTGCCAATGCAGGAGACAAGGGTTGGATCCCTGGTGGGGGAAGATCCCTCATGCCTCAGCAAGTAACACTGTGTGCCACAGCTATTGAGCCCTTGCTTTAGAGCCTGGGAACCACAACTACTGAGCCCTGCAGCTACAGAGCAGCCCCTGCTCACACCGCAGTGAAGACCCAGCACAGCCAAAAACAAATAAATACATAAAAATTTTAAAAGATAAATAAGGCAGATAATTCCTAATTATCTTTAATTCCTAAAGGAAATCAGTCCTGAATATTCATTGGAAGGACTGATGCTGAAGCTGAAGCTCCAATACTTTGGTCACCTGGTGCGAAGAACTCACTCATTGGGAAAGGCCCTGATGCTGAGAAAGATTGAAGGCAGGAGAAGGGGATGACAGAGGATGAGATGGTTGGATGGCATCACTGACACAATGGACATGAGTTTGAGTAAGCTCCAAGTGTTGGTGATGGACAGGGAAGCCTGGCGTGCTCCAGTCCCTGGGGTCACAAAGAGTCGTACATGACTGAGTGACTGAACTGAAGGCAGATAAAGGGTATTTGGGAGGGAGGGCAGAGTTTGTTATTTTGTATAGCATGGTTACACATAGCCACCCTGAGTATAACAGGCACAGGGTAGATGTAATGGAATGGGTCCATGCTTGACATATTGGAGGAAACATAAAGAAGCCAATGTGGCTGGCTGGAATGAGAATTGCAAAATAAGGGCAGGGAAGTAGGTGAGCAGTGATTGGCCTCAGGTTCTTGGCTATTTTAATAAAATGACTTTGGCTTTAAAGTCCAAGGCAATGCCTATGTAAGAGGAATAATAGTGAAGGAAAAAAAGAATAAGAGGCTTTTGGCAAATGTTTAAGAATTTTGGTAGATTTGTTTTTATAATACTATGAATTGTTAAGGTTATCTATTATACTTGGGGTTTCTCAGATGGCACTAGTTGTAAAGAATCCAATTCCTAATGCAGAAGATGAAAGAGACACAGGTTTGATCCCTGGGTAGGGAAGATTCCAAGGAGAAGGAAATGGCAACCATGGAAGGAAATGGACTATAGCATGCCAGGCTTCTTTGTCCTCCACTGTCTCCTGAAGTTTTCTCAAATTCACGTCCATTGAGTCAGTGATGCTAGCTAGCCATTTCACATCCTCTGCCACCTCCTTCTCCTTTTGCCTTCAGTCTTTCCCATCATCAGTGTCTTTTTCAATGAGTTGACTCTTTGCATCAGGTGGTCAAAGTATTGGAGCTTCAGCATCAGTCCTTCCAGTGAATATTCAGGGTTGATTTCCTTTAGGATTGACTGGTGTGATCTCCTTGCTGTCCAAGGGACTCTCAAGAGTCTTCTCCAGCACCACAATTTGAAAGCATCAGTTCTGTGCTTAGTCTTCTTGATGGTCGCATCCATATAGGACTACTGGAAAAACCATAGCTTTGACAACATAGATCTTTGTCACAAAGTGATGTCTCTGCTTTTTAATTTGCTGTCTAGGTTTATTATAGCTTTTCTTCCTGGGAGCATCTTTTAATTAAAATTTAAATAAAATTTAAAATAAAGGGTCTTTAGTTGTTAGAAAAATGCAAATCAAAACCACAATGAAATACCACTTCAGACCTACTAGGATGGCTATTATCAAAAACTAAAAACAGCAACAAAAAGGAAACTAAAAAGCATTGAAAGAATGTGGAGGAGTTAGAACCCTGCTGTGCCACTACTGAGAATGAAAAATGGTGTAGCCACTGTGGAAACAGTTTGGCAGTTCCTCTGAAAGTTAAGCATGTTTATCAGTGATCCAGTAATTCTGCTCCTAGAAGTATAGCCAAAAGAATTGAAAGCAGGGACTGGAACATGTATTTGTACACAAGTGTTCATAGCAGTATTATTCACAACAGCCAAAAGGTGGAAATAAAGCAAATGTCCATTAATAGACAAATGAATAAAAAATGTGGTATGTACATACCATGAAATATTACTCAGTAATGGAAATAAATGAAATTCCAACACATGCTACAACATAGATGAACCTTGAAAACCTTAGGCTGAGTGAAGTAAGCCTGACACAAAAGGACAAATATTATAGATTCCACTTAGAAGAGGTACTTAGAATAGACAAATCCATAGTAACAGAGAGTAGAGTAGTAGTCACCAGAGGGGAGGAAGAAATGGGGAATTAGTGGTCAATGGGTACAGGACCTCAGTTTGGGGTGATGCAGATGTTCTGGAAATGGATAGTAGAGATGGTTGCACAAAATTGTGAATTACTTAATGCCACTGAATTGTACATTTAAAATGATTGAAATGGTAAATTTTATTGATGTATATTCTAATGCAATAAAAAGCATATGCTAATTATGCCTGCATCTCACTCCCCCAAAGTAGGAAAAGTATATGCAAATGTAACCAATTTACTGAGTGAGCTAAGTCCTGTTCCACTCTTTTGACCCCATGGAGCCTGCCAGGCTCCTTTGTCCAGCACAGTGCAAGCAAAAAGTAATTTTATTCTCTTTGGTACTACTCATTTCAAATATTGTCTTTCCACCTATTCTTCACTGCCCTTGGTTGACATTTTATCAGTTCTCAAAGCCTTTCTAATCAGTTTCAAGTAATATAAAGTCTGGAATATTGTAATACTGACACATTAAAACTCATAGAAAACTCATCTGTCAATCCTCTAAAACAGAGCGTGCTGTAGCCTGGAGAACTTTTGAGGGGTGGGGAGGTAGGAGTGGAGGGAGCAACAGCCAGCTTCTCCCATTTCCTTAAGCACCACCTTTGATGCTGCTCTGGGCCCCTCTGGGATTTTGAGGAAAATCCTCCTTGATTGGTAAAGTTGTCATCTGATATTGGTGCCTTCTGCTTATGCAAATTTTCAGTCTGCGTTTTTCTCTCCTGGGGTGATCTGTGGAGTCTCTAGAGGACCTGAGGTCACTGGAGATATTTTCCCCACAACTCTGTTGACAGGGGCAGTGACTCTCTGTCAGCTGGAGCCTTAGTTCTCCCTCTATGACCCTGATTAGGGTACCCTAGACCCTCCAGGCAGTCTTCTCCAATAGGGCTCCTCCCAAAGTTATGGACACATGACTACTCTAAAAATTTTCTCTGGAGGTGTTCATTAAGGGTCTCCTCAACCTCGTCATCAGAGAAGACAATGGCAACCCACTCCAGTATTCTTGCCTGGAAAATCCCATGGGCAGAGGAGCCTGGTAGGCTGCAGTCTATGGGGTCTCGAAGAGTCGGACACGACTGAGCAACTTCACTTTCACTTTTAACTTTCATGCATTGGAGAAGGAAATGGCAACCCACCCCAGTGTTCTTGCCTGGAGAATCCCAGGGATGGGGAGCCTGGTGGGCTGCCGTCTGTGGGATTGCACAGAGTTGGACACGACTGAAGTGACTTAGCAGCAGCAGCAGCAGCAACCTCGTAATGAACCTGCCTTCTCTTAAGCCTTCTGAAGAAGAGAATAGACTAGTGTGTGAAGAATTGGTTTCTCAGTGCCTCTGTACATCATCCTTCATGGGCTGTATAGCCCTTTTTCTTTAAAAAAAAAATGGGGGAATTCTTCAAGCCTATTGTACCATGGAACCTCTGGCAAGACAGAAAGCAGCCTATTTTAGTATCCTCCCACACTGGAGCATTAATTCATTACAACCTCTATATTTCAAACAAATCTTTTCCAAAATATGACAGTGTCAATGGAAACAGGCTTTTGGAGGGTTTTTGTTTTTAATTTAATTTGTTTATTTTGCTTCATTGGAGCTGGATCTTTAGTCACGGCATGTGGGATCTTCCCTGGCCAGGAATTGAACCTGGGCCCCTTGCATTGGGATCATTGAGTCTTAGCCACTGGACCACCAGGGAAGTCCCCAAGAAGACAGGTTTTATCTGCCACTCTTGTTTGGAATCACTGATAATCCTTAGCCTTCTGTGTCATGCATATGACAGCTAAGAGAAACTTCGACCCTTACTCAACCAAGTAATCTGTCTCCAAGGAGCACATCTTTCCCAGGCCTGTCTAAACTTTGATCCCCAGTGAGAAGAGAAAGATGCCTTGAAGAAATTCTGGGCAAATATATCTAAACCATTTCCTGTCTTAGGAAACATCAGTTAGTGAATGTAATTGAACTTTTTTTAAAGGAAAATCTGGCATACCTTCAAGTTCTGAATGTCAGTTCTCTTTGCACCTACAGCTGAATTTCTTTATTGAGTAAACTATTAGTCTTTCCAACATCTTCTTCCTTTTCAAAACACTTTCTCCTCTTGGTTTCTGAAATACTCCTTTCTCTTGACTCTTCTACTTCACTGGCCACTCCTACTTAGTTTCCATCAGTGGTTCTTCCTGATCACTCTGACCTCTGAACAGTGGGATGCTCAAGGTTTGGTCCTCAGTTTTTTTGTTTCTTCAAGGAGATCTCATCTAGTCCAATGGCTTTGAATACCACCGAAGTGCTGATGGTGGCTTCCCGGGGGTCCAGTGGTAAAGAATCCACCTACCAATGTAGGAAACTTGAGTTCAATCCCTGGGTAGGGAAGATCCCCTGGAGTAGGAAATACCAGCCCACGTCAGTATTCTTGCCTAGCAAATTCCATGGAGGAGCCTTACAGGCTACAGTCCATGGGTTGCAAAGAGTTGGACATGACTGAGCAACTAAACACAGCAGAGCAAGTGCTGATGATTTTTAAGCTCTCCCCTGAACCCTAGATTGTTACATCTGACTATTCAATATCCACAATTGTTTATCTAATAGATTTCTCAAACTTAACACATCCCAAATTGAACTCTTAATTCTCTCCTCAAAATCTCCTTCTCCCACTGACTTCCTCCCCAGAAGTGAGTAACTATTCTGTCCTCCAAGAATCCCTGGAATTATTCTTGATTGTTCTCTTGCTATCATATTCCCATCTAATCTATCAGCAAATTCTATCATATCTATCTTCATACAGCCTGACATCTTAGACCTATCTTCATCTAAACCACTATCATCTCTTACTTGGATTACTGAAATTGCCACCTAGTTGGTTCTCCTGCTTCTACTCTTTCTCTCCTTCAACTTATCTCTACTAAGCAGTTGAATGGAGAAGGAAACGGCAACCCACTCCAGTACTCTTGCCTGAGAAATCCCATGGACAGAGGAGCCCAGTGGGCTACAGTTCACGGGGTTGCAAAGATTCAGACATGACTAAGCAACTAACAAGCAGTTGAAACAATCCTTTTCAATTGTGAATCAGATATTAGCATTCTACTCAATAGCAGATTAGTGATTACTGTATAGACTGTTCTTCAACAGATTTGGCTCCATGTCTGACTCTCTGATGTTATCTCCCCACCTTCTCTTCACATACCACATCACCCCAGTCACATGACTGCTTTGTTGTTTCTCAGACATATTAAGCACAGTTTGATATCAGGATTTTATGCATGCTTTTCTTGGAATACCTTTCTACCATTTGTCCACATGGCTTGCTACCTTACTTCTCTCTGGTTTGTGTCCAGGAGTCTTTTTATTAATGAGTCCTTTTCTGATCCCTCATCCATGTCCTTTGACTTATCCCCCAACCCAACATACTTTTACTCTTTTTCTTTAGAGTACTTATCACCTTCTGGCATATTATTTACTTATTTGCTTGTTTGTGTGTCTTCTCCATTAGACTGAAAGCTCAATAAGCTCTTTTGTTCAGTGTTGTTTCCTCAGTGCCTAAAATAGTATCTAACATGAAGCAGGTGTTCAGTGAATATCTGCTGAATGAATGGATGGATGAAAATGAGAATACATGAGAATGGTAGGAAAAGTGGTCCTTCGTGTGTCACTACCTATACTTTGAAAGCTTTAAAGGGGAAAGAGAAGGAACAAAAGAAATTAGGAGATTTTTTTCCTACATAAAAGTTTTATTTTGTCCTTCTTTTAGTAGCCAGAGATGAATATTAAGGAGACAGTGTTACAACTGGAGGTACCCAGTTGTACCTGATTCACTTCTGAATGCAAGGTCTTGCAGATGTTTTTAAAGATGGACTTCAGCTAACTCATCTAAAGCATAGGCAGTTAGCTCATGGTGGGTAAGATATTAGACAATCTCTCCTTCCCATAAAGAGTTAAATATTGGAAAACTTGATTCAATAGCAATTGCACTAAATAGTATTGGAGTATTGGAGCTTGCAATTAGAGGAAAGGAGACAAAGAGAAAGCTTCTTCTCATTCAACTAATGATACCTTGGAAGAACTTTCTTCTCAGTCAGGAACTACCTCTTCCTCATACTGACTTGCTTTATTTTAATTGAAGGACTATACATAAAGGAAGAAAAAGTATTTTTATTCTCTATGACCTCAAAAACTATCTTCATTTGTCATAGAAAGGTCAGATACTGAAATACATTTTCATCTTTAGAAGTTCAGGTATCCAATCAAGTATGGCTGCAAGAATGAATGTGAATTTTACTCTCCAGGGCGTATCCTGAGGAAGGCAAAATGAGGTGGAAAGAGATATATGGGGGAGAAGGTAATGCCCAGTTTCCATACTTGGCCTTTATCCATTTTTCTTTCCTCTTAGGCAGTGTATACACACACCCCACATCCCACCCCCCCCCCCACCCGCCACACACATACATACACACAAGTTTGTGGAGAAAGAAATCTCTATTTCCTCTTTATGAAGGAAGAAGGATGTTACAAAGGTATTATGATGCAATAAGGACCATATGAAGGACACTGGTAACATTATGAGGTCAGGAGTTTTACTGAAGTGTTTGCCTATGTGAAATGCATTAGACCTAAGTCAGTGTTTTCCCTGCTATACTCCTACCCACAGTATGGGATGTTAAGATCAAAGGAATGAGACCTAGGACAAAAATTGAGGCAGCAGGGAGGCATTGCAACAACTGGGAGGTTTTCCAAGTTGGCAAATTTACATTGTTATTTCTGGACAGAAATAAAAGATTCCCTATGTTCTTATGGATATCAAGGAGGAAAAACATATCAACACTGCACTGCAGGTTAGCAGTTTCAGGACAGCCTTGAAAGGGTTTGAAAGATTGGTTGAACACCTAGCGGCCCAGAAAAGAGATGAAAGAGCCGGCTTGTTTACCCAAAAAGAAGGTAAGATCAGTGAACATGGGGCAGTCCAGTTGGGTCTGTTGATTAGAACTGGGAATACTATCAAACATAAAGATGATAGAATTTAATAATTACAAATTACTTTAATAAATATAATTTAATTACTTCTTGTAACAGGGAGAGGCAACATAGCTGAATAGCAAAGACATTGAATGGGAGGGTGGTGTCCAGTTCCTCATCTGATTCTGTCCTTGAATAGCTAAGTGGACTTGAGGAAGCTCTTTTCACTTCTCTGAATGTTAGCTCTTCAAATGTAAAATTAGCGGGAAAAAAAAAAAAGAAAAAAAAAATTAGCGGGGGTGGGTTAATTGACATCTAAGACTTCTTCTGTGGAATCTACCATTTGACGTCTTACTGGTTGCTTTGGGACTCTGAATAGGGCATTGCAGGCACGCTTAGTCGCTTAGTTGTGTCCAATTCTTTGTGACCCCATGGACTGCAGACTGCCAGGCTCCTCTGTCCATGGAATTCTCCAGGAAAGAATACTGGAGTGGGTAGCCATTCCATTCTCCAGGGGACCTTCTAGACCCAGGGATCAAACCCAGGTTTCCTGTCTTGCAGGCAGATTCATTACCACTTGAGTGACTAGTGCATACTGATCATTAGTAAGCCACATGAACCACCTGCCATCACTTTGCCTAAGGGTATCACAAGATCATAAAGAATTTTTTAAGTAAGGCAAAGTTTCCTGCCTCACCGTGATTCACTCTCTGGGCCTCTCCTCATGTCTCTAGGCTGGAATAATTTCAAGCATGCCAAGGTAAGGAGATGGTGGTGAGCAGTGATCTGCCAGGATTACTAGAATCAGATACCAACACAGAACTGAATGTATAGCTCCACGGTCAAGGTTGAAGGGGAGTGGTGTAGTGTGTAGCTTCAGATCATTGAGGATAGCGGTGAAGAGTAAGGCTTAATGGTAGAGTAAAATTCTAACAGAACAAATCCTGCTGTTGTCAGGAAAGTAGTGGGGCCCACATAACTGCTAGAGGGTCAGCTGGGCCAGCCTCTTAATATGCCAGGCTGGAGCAGGAAATGGCAACTCACTCCAGTATTTTTGCCTGGGAAATCCTATGGATAGAGGAGCCTGCTGGGCTACAGTCCCTGGGGCTGCAAAGAGAAGGACATGACTGAGTGACTGAACAACATTGACAACAACATAGCCATAAATAAGTGAAAATGTTGACTTTGGGTGTTCAAACCCAAACCAGTATTATTTGAATAGTCTTGTTGACTTAAAAAAGATATACAACTTGAGAGTTGCGAGTTAAATTTTATTGGAGGCAAAATGGGGACTGCAGTCTGGGAGACTGCACCTCAGATACCTCTGAGAGACTGCTTCAAGAGGTAGTGGGGGAAGGTCAATATATGAGATTTTGGTGAAATGGAAGTTCATGCAATCAAGCACTTATCTTACAAAAGATTTTCTGATAGTCACAAGGAGCTGATGTCACCATTAAGGGATTAAGGACTTTTCTAGATATGAGGAGAGTGCAAGGGATGGGGTCGTTAAATCAGTTCCTGAAAATATCTAACTATCTAAAAACCTGTTCCACCATTTTTCCTGGAGCTTGTGCCTGTGTGCTAAGTCACTTCAGTCCTGTCTTATTCTTTGCGGCCGATGGACTAAAGCCCACCAGACTCCTCTGTCTATGAGATTCTCCAGGCAAGAACACTAGAGTGGGTTGCCATGGCCTCCTCCAGGAGATCTTCCCGACCCAGGGATCAAACCCAAGTCTCTTACAACTCCTGTATTGTGAAGTGGGTTCCTTACCACTAGTGCCACCTAGGAACCCCTGCTCTCCACCCTGAACTCCCTTCGGGGAGTGTCAAAGGTCAGCTGCTATAGCAGCACAGATTCAATCCCAGCAAAGGCAGATGGCAAATGCCCTTGGCAACTGCCAATTTGTAGTCGATAGTATTTAAGAATTTACAAATCATTTTAATAAATACAATTTAATTACTTCTCATAACAATTCTAAAAGGCAAATATTACTGTCATTGCTATTTTTGTTGTTGTTGAGTTGCTAAGTCATGTCCAACTCTTTTGCCACCCCATGGATGTCTAGTCAAAGCCATGCTTTGTCTAGTAGTCATGTATAGATGTGAGAGTTGGACCACAAAGAAAGCTGAGTGCCAAAGAATTGATGCTTTTGAACTGTGTTGTTGGAGAAGACTCTTGAAAGTCCCTTAGACAGCAAGGAGACCAAACCAGCCAATCCTAAAGGAAATCAGTCCTGAATTTTCATTGGAAGGACTGATGCTGAAGCTGAAGCTCCAATACTTTGGATACCTGATGCGAAGAACTGACTTATTGGAAAAGACCCTGATGCTGGGAAAGATTAAAGGCGGGAGGAGAAGGGGATGACAGAGGATGAGATGGTTGGGTGACATCACCGACTCAATTGACATGAGTTTGAGTAAACTCTGGGAGTTGGTGATGGATAGGGAGGCCTGGCGTGCTGCAGTCCATGGGGTCACAAAGAGTTGGACATGGCTGAGTGACTGAACTGAATTGGACTCTAGTCTGCTAGGCTCCTTATTGCTATTAACTCCGTTTTATTTGTTAACAAATGAGAGATACGTAAAAATCATCCGTTCAGGTCACTCAATTCCTAAGTGTTAGAGCTGACTCAGACCTTTTATTAATAGATATGCTCTTGTTAAGTGATTGAGAACTTGGCTGTGCTTTCTAAACTACTCAGTAAGGTTTCATGTTTTCCTAGTCCCCTTGTCAGTTTAACTCTCTCTGTAACTGATTTTCCAAACCCTTGCACTTTTTCTGAGTCCTCAATAGGATCTCACCTCCTCTCAGTCAAGCTTCCAACATCATAAGTGAAAGCAAAGCCAACAGATAAGAATTCTCTCAAACTCTCTTTCTTCCACTTCCAAAGTACCTGAAGCGATACCTGTCCTTTCTTCCATGCCTCCTCCCCTCCAGAGCTGTTGCTACCTTGCTGCAACAACTGCAAAAGCCTCCTTTTCCACTGGTTTTGTCCTCTAAAACTAAAATTATGATGACAATCCTTACCTTGACTTTCTCTTCCTTTTAAGCTTGTATGTGTTTCTTTTGCTTCTCTGCTAAATTTCCCCATAGTGTCACCACTTCATTTTCAATCAAGTATGGCTTCCTTCATCACTTTGCTGAAAAATCCTCTTACCACGGTATTCGATCACCTAATATGCCTGCCAAATTCAACAATTTGTTTATATTTTCCAGCTTACTTGGCCATTTCACTGCATAAACAGTTAGCTGCTACTGCTTCTAGAAATTCTCTTCTGTGTCACCTATGAACACCACTCTCCTCTTATTTTTTTTTCTTCTCATTCTTTCTTTGCGTCTTTTTCTCTTGAGCTTTGCTTGCATTCTCTCTCAGTCTTACAGCATAGACATCAACTACCTAGTCTCCTAAGCCAGGTGTCTTGGTATAAATTTTGACTCTCTATTTCACGGCATCTCACTCTTGGGTTATTATAACAGCTTCTTTATATAATGGTCTTCTTGCCAAGAGTGATTCCTTTCTGTATACTTCTGCTGGGAGATTTTCCTTTAAAAATCTGTGTAGAATTTCCACATTCCTAGTATATTCAGTTCAGTTCAGTTCAATCACTCAGTCGTGTCAGACTCTTTGCGACCCCGTGGACTGTAGCCTACCAGGCTCCTCCATCCATGGGATTTTCCAGGCAAGAGTGCTGGAGTGGGTTGCCATTTCCTTCTCCAGGGGATCTTCCCGACCCAGGGACCGAACCCGGGTCTCCCACATTGTAGACAGACACTTCACCATGTCAGCCACCAGGGAAGTCCTAGTATGTTAGAGCACCTTTAAAATCCATATATGTTAACTTGACATCATCCCCTAGCCTACTCCAGTTGTAGCTCTTTGCAATTGCCCTGCCTGCACCTTCTGTCCTAACATGAACTTCTCAGCATTTCCAAACCTGGCATACTGTTGACTACTCTGATTTTGCACGAGTCATCCCTGCAAAGTGGTGTACATTTCCTCCCTTTTGGAGGGTCTATGAATACTTCCTCATTTTTCAAGATCCAAATCAAATGTCACTTCTTTACAAAAATGTCCAAACTTTTCCTGAGCAAAGCCACCCTTAGAAATTTTGATGCACTTTATTGCCATCTCAAGGAATTTACTGCTGATCTTAACTTGTTGAAATTGATATACGTGTGTGTATTCCTGCCCTTTCTTTCCAGCATTGAACTGTGAGTGCTTTGAAGACTTGGTAACCTCGGGGTTAGCCCAGAGTCTGAAGCCAGGAAGTGCTCCTTCAATGTGTGCTAAACAAATAAACCTTGCTTAAATATACAAGCTTGCAATTACAAAGCCACACTGCAAATTTCTTTCTCTAATATATATGTTTATATGCACACACATATACATATATATATATTTATGTTTAGAGAGAGAACACATATATATTATAGACATATCTACATTTTTATAGTACATTATACTATAACTAAAGTGTAATGTACTAGTGAGTGTAGTTTATAGTTATATATGTATATATATGTGTATTAGATTTGATCTAAACTAAGTACGGCTAGATAAATTACCTTTATGACAGGGACTAAACTAAAAGATTGAGAAGGGAGAAATGTAATCTGAATTTTTATCAGACTGCTAATACTGGCATACATTCATTTTTGTTGTTGTTGTTATTAACTTGCTTAGTTGTGTCTGACTCTTTTGAGATACCACAGACGGTAGCCCACCAGGCCCCTCTGTCCATGGGAATTCCCAGGCAAGAATACTGGAGTGGGTTGTCATTTCTTTCTCCAGGTGATCTTCCCAACCCTAGAGATCGAACCTGTGTCTCCTCCCTGGCAGGTGGATTCTTTACCAGTGGGTCACTTGGGAAGCCCCAAATCGGGTCTACCTCTCATCATAGGCAAGACAGGCAAGAAGCTG
This sequence comes from Cervus elaphus, assembly GCF_910594005.1. NCBI lineage: Eukaryota > Metazoa > Chordata > Mammalia > Artiodactyla > Cervidae > Cervus > Cervus elaphus. Next base: position 36,779,413 of record NC_057828.1, on the reverse strand, counting down.
AGAACTAGAGAGAATGTTTCTTAACGGCACCGTTGTTTACCTCAAAAACTATATCAAGTATATTGTAGGAGTTCATCTGTGCAATATTGCTCTTAAATCTTCTTGATAATTACCCAATAGACTTAAAATCATTTGAGGAAAGAAAAGTCTTACATTCCTTATCCAGTGGCATTTAGAATGAGACATCTATATGTACTAGTTGGTATGAATTTAAAACAGCTAAGCTATTTGGATCTCTCATATGAATTCAAACTTAATATTACCAAGATTGAATGGTTTATTTTTCTCAAGAAATATGACTCTTACTCATTTGCCCCTGTTTTGGTAAATAGTACCAATATCTGTTCAGTTTTGAAATCAGAAACGTGAGTGTCGTTCTAGAACAAGCTTTCTTAACCTTGATACTGCTGACATTTGGGGCTTGATAATTCTTTGTTCTGTCTGCATGTGTATTCTATGAGTATGTGTGTGAGGCCAGGAGTGGGGGCGGGCTATCTTATGCACTGCAGAATATTTAGTGTCATCTCTGGCTTCTACCCACCAGATGTCAGAAGCATCCTCATCCCTCATTGTAACGATCAAAAATGTCTGCAGACATTGCCAAATGGCCTATGAGAGAGGTAGGGCAAACCCTCCCAATAACAACCATTACTCTAGAATCCAGCCTGTCCTTCACTCACAAATTCTGTCCCCCAAACTTACAAGCTATTAGCAAGTCTTTGCAATTCTCCTTCCAGCCATATCTCACCATCTCAGTGATCTCTCTTTGGTACCTGTGTGTGTATGTGTGTATGAGTTGCTCAGTCATGTCCGACTCTGGGTGACCGCATGGACTGTAGCCCCCCAGGCTTCTCTGTCCATTGAATTCTCCAGGCAAGAATACTGGAGTGGGTTGTCATTTCCTTCTCCAGGGATCTTCCCAAGCCCGGAATTGAACCCAGGTCTCCTGCATTGCAGGCAGATTATTTACCATCGTGCCTATACCACTTATCACCCAGCCGAGGACACTTTCAAGAATGAAAGGTGTTGTTATTAATAATTAAGTGGACAAAATAGGTGGGCTTCCCAAGTGGATCAGTGGTACAGAATCCACCTGCCAATGCAGGAGATGTGAGTTCAATCCTTTAGTCAGGAAGATCCCCTGGAAGAGGAAATGGCAACTCACTCCGGTATGCTTGCCTGGGAATTCCCATGGACAGAGGAGCCTGGCAGGCTACAGTTCATGAGGTGGCAAAGAGTCAGACAGGATTGAGCAACTGAGCACACACGCACAGAGAAAAGAGGCATAAATGTATCATCTTGACCTAAGCCTCCACATCTGAAACCTGAACTAAATGCTCAAACCCCTCACTAACTTTATAGTTTTTATCCTTGTCTCCTCATAGCAACCAGGGTCTTTCAAACACGCTAGTGATAGCTCACCATTATGCTTCGAATAAAATACAAACTTCTAACTCTAACTTGGCCCTTCTTCTTCTCTGATCTCACCTCATGATAACTTTCCCCAGTCCTCACTATACTTCATATCACTGACCTTTCTTTCCAGAATACACCAAGCTCTTTCCTGCCTTAGCATCTTCGTGTTTGTCAGCCTCTACCTAAAATGCTCTTCTCAAGCTTTAGCATGTGTCTGACTCCTTTTGCTTATCGGGTCTCAGCTTTGTTGCTTTTTACCTGTCCTTAGAAAGGGATTCTCTCAGGTCCACCCTCACCCACCAGCACAGGATAATTCTGTTAGTATCACATCTCCCTATTGATTTCCTTCTGAGCATTTATCTCCTTCTCAACTTAATGATTCTCACATTGCTACTAAGCTATGACCTACTTACAGTAAAACACAGAAAGTGCACTGCTTTTAAGTGTATAACTCAATACATTTGGACATATGTAAACTTACCTGTAGGTGTCAACTAGGTCAAGACAGAATATCTCTACCATTCCAGAATGTTCTCTCAGGCCCTGTTATGCAGATAACCACTAATCCAATGTCCATCTCTAGTAATTAGTCTTGCCTGTCATAGCCTGTAAATATTTTGTTCACTTGATTTTCTGTTTATCCCATTAGAATATAAACTACCAGAAGAAGGGGTCTTGGCTACCTAGTTTTCCATTCTATGACCACTGTCTAGCTCAGCTCTGACACATAAGTTGCTTAATGTATATTTGTGTCTAACTCCTTGTTGTCCTGTAACTCAATAGCTATGCCTCAGTGAATCACGAAATCTGTCAAAATCAACATTCAGTCAATGGTGTGGGTTGTGTACCTGTGTGGTTACAGTGTCAAATAGTCAACAGTTGTTCTTCATAGTGATTGTAATTATGCCCATTTAATAGGTGGGAAAGTAGAAAGTTAGAAGTATTGAATTACTAGTATGGCTCACAAAAAAATCAATAATTAACAAAGCTCAGCTCAGTTCAGTTCAGTCACTCAGTCATGTCCGACTCTTTGTGACCCCATGAACTGTAGCACGCCAGGCCTCCCTGTCCATCATCAACTCCTGGAGTTTACCCAAACCCATGTCCATTCAGTCGGTGATGCCATCCAACCATCTCATCCTCTGTCATCCCCTTCTCCTCCTGCCCTCAATCTTTCCCAGCATCAGGGTCTTTTCAAATGAATCAGCTCTACACATCAGGTGGCCAAAGTACTGGAGTTTCAGCTTCAACATCAATCCTTCCAGTGATCACCCAGGACTGATCTTCTTCAGGATGAACTGGTTGGATCTCTTGCAGTCCAAGGGACTCTCAAGAGTCTTCTCCAACACCACAGTTCAAAAGCATCAATTCTTCAGTGCTCAGCTTTCTTCACAGTCCAACTCTCACATCCATACATGACCACTGGAAAAACCATAGCCTTGACTAGATGGACCTTTGTTGGCAAAGTAATGTCTCTGCTTTTTAATATGCTGTCTAGGTTAGTCAAAACTTTCCTTCCAAGGAGTAAGCATCTTTTAATTTCATGGCTGCAATCACCATCCGCAGTGATTTTGGAGCCCTGAAAAATAAAGTCAGCCACTGTTTCCACTGTTTCCCCATCTATCTGCCATGAAGTGACGGGACTGGATGCCATGATCTTAGTTTTCTAAATGTTGAGCTTTTAAGCCAACTTTTTCACTCTCCTCTTTCACTTTCATCAAGAGGCTCTTTAGTTCTCTTCACTTTCTGCATAAGGGTGGTGTCCTCTGCATATCTGAGGTTATTGATATTTCTCCCGGCAATCTTGATTCCAGCTTGTGCTTCTTCCAGCCTAGTGTTTCTCATGATGTACTCTGCATATAAGTTAAATAAGCAGGGTGACAATATACAGCCTTGATGTACTCCTTTTCCTATTTGGAACCAGTCTGTTGTTCCACGTCCAGTTCTAACTGTTGCTTCCTGACCTGCATACAGCTAGAGTACAGATTTTTTTTTTTTTTCACTTTGTCTAGCATGTGGCAAGTTAGTGATAAAAAGTCAGGAAAAATCAGATGTTATCCAAGACTTTAGGAAACTTGACATTAGTAAAAATTATTTCAAGGAGAGAGGTTTTAGAAGAGAGAGTGCAAAACAGATTGGAGCCTTTCAACAATTACAGAACAACTGCAAATGGTAAAGAGAAAGAGGGAAGTTACACAAATAATGACAGTAGATATGAAGAACATTATTGAATGTGCTCTGCATGTAAAGGATTGGGATAAACTGTGAAAAGTAATGCATTACAAGGGTTAGGGGCAGGAGAATTCTGGGAACCAAGGAACCTGCAGGTAGGTTGTTACCACACGCACTTCCAGTAACAATCTCTTTGCTGAGACCTAAGAGGATTAAGGGGCAAGTGAGGGCTCAGGATCTGTGGGAGTTCCATTGAAAGGTGGTATGGAGACCTGTCTTTCATGTGTTGAATAAATTCACTTCTCTTTCCCTTAACATGTATCAGAACTTTATTATGAGCTGAACTCTCTCATCACATACTCCTCTTCCCATTCTTCTTTCTTTCACAGGAGTTCCCCCCACCCCCAGTAAATTTCTTGCAATTCTGCATCTGTCTTGGGGTTTGCTTCTTAGAGAATCCAAAATGAAACACCCTTACTTTACATCACATGTTAAAATATGCTGAGATGAACTAATGACATAATGAAAAAAATAAAACAATTTTGGTGAGAAAAAAACAAAGCAAAACAAAAGAAGACATGCTCTTTGCTCACTTTTATCGTCTACCCAAGATTAGTTTGAGGAAATACTCCTCTTAGTAAAACTTCTTCCTAATAGGAAAGAAGTAATTCACTTTCTTACCTTTGTATTCCTGAACAAGACTTCTAAAACAATTGAAATAAAATCTGGAGGAGATACTAAACACCAAAATAAATTATTTCTTTCTGACTATGTAATATTCTAGCCAAGAGCTTGGTTATGTTCCCATGGAAAGATCTTTAAACTTTAGAAGTTTTTATAGGTTGAAATAAGGAAATAGACTGGGCTTCCCAGGTTGCTCAGTAGTAAAGAATCCACCTGCCAATGCAGGAAACATGGGTTCGATCCTTGAGTTGGGAAGATCCCCTGGAGGACGGCATGGCAACCCACTCCAGTATTCTTGCCTGGAGAATCCCCTTGGACAGAGGAGCCTGGTGAACTACAACCCATAGGATCACAAAGAGTCAGATACGACTTAGCAACTAAATCATCACCACCAGGAAATAAATTAGAAAATAGAAAAAAGCAACTAAAAATGCATTATAGTCCTTTGAATTTTATGACAATATTCTTGTGCTTTGTTACAATGCAGATGCAATTGATTATGACAAGTTTTACAAGATGGTACAGGAACTCTTTGGTCCGGAAGTGAAGAGTCAAGATGTGAAATGCTTTTATAGGAAGCTCTGCAACAATCCAGATGCATCTATAGACTGGTGTGAGGTATCCACTTTTCTTGTTTATAATATGAAATCCTGGTATTATTTTTCCCTGTTCAGCAAAAAAAAAAAGAAAAAAAGAAAAGAAGTGTTAACCCCATAGGGATTAACCACAGTGTGCCTGTGGCATGATTCAATGCTATACCCATTAAAGGCAAGGCACTGCCCATAATTAAAAGTGAGTAAGGCAGACAGGGTAAGGTTTTCATTACATTCTAAATGAGATATTCTTTTTCAGTAGTGTCAATGTATATAAATTTCAGTATATCCATACTTTTAAGAGAAGAATGAGGTTGACCAGCTCTTATGTTTCCTGAGTCATTTTCTTATCAGTACGGTATTGATTCCTTACATATCATTCTGGTGTTATTGGAAGAACATATAGAAGCATATTTGATTGCAAAGTAATCTGTGAACTATGAAAAAAGAGAGGGGGAATTCTTCACTCATTTAAAACTCACAGAACACTGCATTCTATAGATTTGTTTACAAATCTAAAAGGATTTGAGGTAACTTAGAATTGAAAAAAATGCACACTGCATACAGAGTAATCAAAATGATCTCTTAAATTATTTGGCTGTCTCTGAAAAATCAGAAGATACAGTAGAAAAGGAAAAAGCAGGATTTAATGGATTTGACTGTCACATTTAAGGAACTAGTTAATATGTGTATATAGAATTTTGAATCAAAGATTTAGCAAAGATACATCTTCTCAATTATATATAGGGCCATCACAAAATTGACTATATGGAAAGCTAAAAGTAATATTTCAATTGATTCCAATTTGATAAAATTAGAAACCAATAGTAAATGATAGCTCAGATCCTCAAAGTCAAACAAATAAATTCATCAATTAATTTTGGGGAAAAAATTGCAAACAAAAAAATATTTCTAGTAAGCCTTTAAGGAACACAAAATTCCCAAACTGAAACGGAGAAAGAGCCTGCAGGACCTTCCCAGTAGGTCTGGGACAAAACAGACTGCTCTGTGTCCCTGCTTGTTGTTGATTGGGAAAAGCAGCTATAGAAATATACCATGACTCCCTAGGCTCTCCAGGCAGAGCAAAGGACAGGCCCTAGCAGTTAATGTTTGGGGAAGTAAAAAATGCAGAAACAAAGACAGGAGAGTCAGGCAGGAGAGTACCTATAGCTTGAGCAGTTATGGCTATAGCTTAAAGAGTTAAACATAACAGATCTATCACAAAGACCCCAGATTCTGTTTTAAAGACCTAACCCTGAGTATGAAACATGTACCTAACTTTTGCAGACATTAAAACACCCACCAGGTTGACTGCAACTTTAACCAGAAGTTCACTGCATCAGTATGCCCCTGGCATGTAACCCCCAGACTAGTTAGAACCAGAAAACTGAAAATGGGGATTCCAACACATCAGCTAATCAGGGAATTTGAGCACAAGCTGATTTTGATTGTGAGCACAAGCTGATCACATACCCTGATTCTTTGCATCTGACTTACTTCACTTAGCATAATACTCTCAAGGTCCAGCATGTTATTGCAAACAGCAGAATTTCCTTTTATCTAACCTAACAACTCAAACTCATGTTCATCGAATCAGTGATGCCTTCCAACCATCTCATCCTCTGTCATCCCCTTCTCCTGCCTTCAATTTTTCTCAGCATCAGGGTCTTTTCTAAGGAGTCAGTTTGTTGCATCAGGTGACCTAAACATTGGAGCTTCAGCTTCAGCATCAGTCATTCCAATGAATACTCAGGACTGATTTTCTTTATGACTGACTGGTGCTCAGCTTTCTTAATGGTCCAACTCTCACATCCAAAAATGATCACTGGATATACTGGGTGGACCAAAAAGCTCCTTTGGTTTTTTACATAAAAATAAATGACACATTTTTCATTTTTCACCAAGAACCTTATTGAACAATGTATTCAATGCTTTGTTCCACTGCCTTCAGCAATTTTTCAGGCAACTTCGTAATTCCATCTTCCCAAAACGTCTCACCTTTTTGAGCAAAGAACTTTTCCAGGTGCCTTTTCCAGTCTTCAGGGGAATTGAAACTTTTTCCATTAAGAGAATTTTGTGAAGACTAAAATAAATAGACATCTGAAGGTGCAGTGTCTGGTGAATATGGTGGATGAATCAGAACTACCCAGCCAAGCTGTAACCGTTTTTGCTAGGTCATCAAAGCAACATGAGGTTTTGTATTATCCTGATGGAAGATTATGTACTTTCTGTTGACTAATTCCTGACACTTTCCATTGAGTGCTGTTTTAAGTTGGTCTAACTGTAAGTGGTACTTGTTGGAATTAATCCTTTGGTTTTCTGGAAGAAGCTCATAATAAAGGAGTTCCTTCCAGTCTCACCATATACACTACATCACCTTCTTTGGACGAAGACCGGCCTTTGGTGTGGTTGGTGTCATTTTGCTTGCCCCATGATCTTTTATATTCCATATTATTGTACAATATCCACCTTTCATTGACTGTCATAATTGTTTTTTTCAAAAAATGGGAAGTTTTCATCACATTTAAGTAGAGAATTGCATGTGGAAATATGGTCAAGAAGGTTTTGTTCATTTAACTTACATAGAAACCAAACATCAAAGTGATTAACATAACCAGGCTGGTGCAAGTGACTTTCAATGCTCGATTTGGATGTTTTGAGTATATTGGCTATCTCCTGCGTGGTATAACACTGATTGTTCTCAGTGAGTGTCTTGACTGGATTGCCATCAACCACTCTACCCGACCACAGAGTACTGTCTAGTGTGAAACCTCCAGCATGAAACTTCACAAACCACTTTTGACTTGTTTTATCAGTCACAGCACCTTCTCCATACAGAGGACAAGCTTTTTTCTTTTTTTTGCGTTGCAACTATGTTTTAACATTTCTTGAAATAATGATGCATAATATGCCAAAATGTTGCTTTTTTCTTTATTCAATATTAAAAATGGTTACATAAAAATTCACTAATTTGATAAGTTTTTAAAAAAATGCATGCTGATATGACAGCTGTGACAATCAAGATTTTTTTTTACGTTTTGAAAAAATCCAATTTATCATAGCCAAGTTCTTAAAGTTCATTGCATACTTAAAACTGCCTTGAATTTTGTATATTATGCACATACAAATATTTCACAACAGTCTAGCTAACAAACTTCTTTAAATTTCCTGAACACTTTGTTGATTTTACCACCTTATTTTTCTCTATTAGGGTAAAACCACTTCCTTTATAATTAGCTGGTGTCTGCATAATGCTCCCTCCAGCTCAATTTCAAAACATGGAAATGAGTATTTGGTAAAACTTATTTCAGCTTCCACATGAGACAAAAGTCTATATTCCAGCTATAACAGACTGAGAATAGCTGATTACCAAATAAAACTCATTTTAAAATTAAATATGGCCATGATAAAAAATCCCCTTCATATGATAGAGTTATCATGATATTATATCATGACTAATAACGTCACCCCCATAAATTTGATTTTTGTCATTTCTTGCTTTCTGAAGGGCTCACAGTACTACAACCAAACTGACAAAACTTAGGGGAAAAGGAAGTGAGAATTTTTTAAAATGCAGCAAACAAAATATTTATAAACAAAATATTTATAATAATTAAGAATACTTAATGTCATAGATTTTAGAAATGGAGATTTCAATTATGAATGAAAGGGAATACATTACTTATGTGGAGACATAAGTAACTTTTTTATTGTTTCTGGGCTGTGTGATACCAACTTTAATAGTTACTTTTATTAGAGTCATACAAACAGATGTTAGTTACAAAATTAAAGTAAAATGAGTCAAAGGTCAAAGAGAAGACATCAAATGGATACTTCCCATTTGAGACCAAATATGAGGAATGTACACTGCTCATTATTAACAACACTTATGTCTACGTTGGAAACACCTTCTCTTCATTTAATTTTCTTCATCTTGCCTGGAGGCACAATCATGGAAATAAAGGAGCCATTAATTTTTCCCTTGTCCCACAGCTAAGCAGTCAACAAAATTCAAGGACTAGAGTGAAATCCATCTTTTCTTCACCCTGCTGCCTTCGCTGTAGTTCAAGCCATTACCCTTTCACCTGGACCTTCAAGATGACATCTAAACTGGTCTTTCTGTCTGCAGTCTTGCTGTAAATCTCATTCATACCTCTGTGATTATTCTAAATTCTCAGCCTAACTAAAACTTTCATTGGTTCCTCACCTTTGACAGAGTCAATTTCAAGCTCTTAACTTGGGTCACAAGACTTGTCATGAGCTGGTCCAGCCCTCCAGCCTTACCATGTCCTCTTTCAAGTACATCAGTGCTGTGAAAGACTTGCAGTGATGGATATACTTTGGGAGACCATAAATTGTTTGAGGAAAAAATTCATATTTCATGTATATATTTTCCCAGTATAATTATTATTGCTAAACACTGTTTCACATCCCTAGTGTTTTTTGTTCTCATTTTTTTAATTTATTTTTTTATTGAAGGATAATTGCTTTACAGAATTCTGTTGTTTTCTGTCAAACCTCAACATGAATCAGTCATATAAATCCCCTCCCTCTTCAACCTCCCTCCCATCTCCCTCCCCATCCCACCCCTCTAGGTTGATACAGAGTCCCTGTTTGAGTTTCTTGAGCCATACAGAAAATTCCCGTTGGCTATCTATTTTACAATAGTAATGTAAGTTTCCATGTTACTCTTTCGATACATCTCACCCTCTCCTCCCCTCTCCCCATGTCCATAAGGCTGTTCTTTATGTCTGTTTCTCTGTTGCCGCCCTCAAATAAATTCTTCAGTACCATCTTTCTAGATTCCGTATATATGTGTTAGTATACAATATTTATCTTTCTTTTTCTAACTTACTTCACTCTGTATAATAGGCTTTAGGTTCATCCACCTCATTAGAACTGACTCAAATGTGTTCCTTTTTATGGCTGAGTAATATTCCATTGTGTGTATGTACAACAACTTCTTTATCCATTCATCTGTCAGTGGACATCTAGGTTGCTTCCATGTTCTGGCTACTGTAAATAGCGCTGCAATGAACAATGGGATACATGTATCTTTTTCAATTTTGGTTTCCTCGGGGTGTGTGCCTAGGGGTGGGATTTCTGCATCATATGGTGGTTTTATTCTTAGTTTATTTATTTTTATTCTTAGTTTTTTTTTTTTAAAGAATCTCCATGCTGTCTTCCATAGTGCCTGTATCAATTTACATTCCCACCAACAGTTTCTCCACACCCTCTCTAGCATTTGTTGTTTGTAGACTTTTTGATGATGGCCATTGTGACTGGTGTGAGGTGATAATCTCATTGTAGTTTTGATTTGCATTTCTCTATTAATGAGCATGAATGGAATGTGATAGATGAATGGAACACGTCTATCTTTTCATGTGTTTGTTAACCATCTGTATGTCTTCTTTGGAGAAGTGTCTGTTTACATCTTTCCCCCACTTTTTGACTGGGTTGTTTGTTTTTCTGGCATTGAGTTGTATGAGCTGCTTGTATATTTTGGAAATTATTCCTTTGTCAGTTGTTTCATTTATTTCATTTATTTTCTCCCATTCTGAGGGTTGTCTTTTCACCTTGCTTATAGATTCCTTTGCTGTGCAAAACTGTTCAAGCTTAATCAGGTCCTACTTGTTTACTTTTTTTTTTTAATTTCCATTACTCTGGGAGATGGGTCATAGAGGATCTTGCTTTGATTTATGTCATCGAGTGTTCTGCCTATGTTTTCCACTAAGAGTTTTATAGTTTCTGGTCCTAAATTTAGGTCTTTAATCCATTTTGAGTTTATCATTGTGTATGGTGTTAGGAAGTGTTCTAATTTCATTCTTTTACATGTATCTGTCCAGTTTTCCCAGAACCATTTACTGAAGAGGCTGTCTTTGCCCCATTGTATATTCTTGCCTCCTTTGTCAAAAATAAGGTATCCATAGGTGTGTGGGTTTATTTCTTGCCTTTCTATCTTGTTTCATTTGTCTATACTTCTGTTATTGTGCCAGTACCATACTGTCTTGATGACTGTAGCTTTGCAGTATAATCTGAGGTCAGGAAGGTTGATTCCTCCAGCTCCATTCTTCTTTCTCAAGACTGCTTCGGCTATTCAGGGTCTTTTGTGTTTCCATACAAATTGTGAAATTTTTTGTTCTAGTTCTGTGAAAAATGCCTTTGGTAATATCATAGGGATCACATTGAATATGTAGATTGCATTTGGTAGTATAGTCATTTTCACAATATTGATTCTTTCTACCCAGGAACATGGAATATCTCTCCATCTGTTTATGTTGTCTTTGATTTCTTTTATAAGTGTCTTATAATTTTCTGTGTACAGTTCTTTTGTCTCCTTAGGTAAATTTATTCCTAGGTATTTAATTCATTTTGTTGCAATGGTGAATGGGATTGATTCCTTAATTTCTCTTTCTGATTTTTCATTGTCAGTATATAGAAATGCAAGTGATTTCTGTGTATTGATTTTGTATCCTGCAACTTTGCTAAATTCACTGATTAGCTCTAGTAATTTTCTGATACTATCTTTAGCTTTTTCTATGTACAGTATCATGTCACCTGCAAACAGTGAGAGCTTTACTTCTTCTTTTCTCTTCTGGATTCCTTTTATTTCTTTTTCTTCTCTGATTGCTGTAGCTAGGACTTCCAGAACTATCTTGAATAATAGTGGTGAAAGTGGACACCCTTGTCTTGTTCCTGATCTTAGGGGGAATGCTTTCAGTTTTTCACCATTGAGAACAATGTTTTCTGTAGGCTTATCATATATGGTCTTTACTATGTTGAGGTAGGTTCCTTTTTTGAAGTGTTTTAATCTTAAATGGGTGCTGAATTTTGTCAAAGTCTTTTTCTGAATTTATTCAGATTTTCATATGGTTTTTATCTTTCAATTTGTTAATATGGTGTATCACATTGATTGATTTGCATATATTGAATCCTTGCATTTCTGGAATAAACCCAACTTGATCATGGTGTATGAGCTTTTTGATTTGTTGCTGAATCCTGTTTGCTAAAATTTTGTTAAGGATTTTTGCATCTATGTTCATCAGTGATATTGGCCTGCAGTTTTCTTTTTGTGTGTTGTCTTTGTCTGGTTTCAGTATCAGGGCAATGGTGGCCTTGTGGAATGAGTTTGGAAGTGTTACTCCCTCTGCAATTTTTGGAAAGAGTTTTAGAAGGATCGGCATTAGCTCTTCTCTAAATGTTTGATAGAATTCTCCTGTGAAGCCATCTGGTCCTGGGCTTTTTTTTCTGGGAGATTTTTGATCACAGCTTCCATTTCAGTGCTTGTAATTGGGTTGTTCATAATTTCTATTTCTTCCTGATTCAGTTGTGGAAGATTGAACTTTTCTGAGAATCCGTCCATTTCTTCCAGGTTATCCATTTTATTGCCATATAGTTTGTTCATAATAGTCTCTTATAATCTTTTGTATTTCTGCATTGTCTGTCGTAACCTCTCTTTTTTCATTTACAATTTTGTTGATTTGATTCTTGTCTCTTTTTTTCTTGATGAGTCTGGCTAAAGGCTTGTCAATTTTGTTTATCTTCTCAAAGAACAAGATTTTACTTTTATTGATTTTTACTATTATTTTTTTCATTCCTTTTTCATTTATTTCTTCTAGAATCTTTATGATTTCTTTCCTTCTACTACTTTTGGGGATTTTCTGTTCTTTTTCCAGTTGTTTTAGGTGTAAAGTTAGGTTGTCTATTCAATGCTTTTCTTGTTTCTTGAGGTAGGATTGTATTGCTACAAACTTCCCTCTTAGAATTGCTTTTGCTGCATCCCATAGATTTTGAATTGTGTTTTCATTGTCATTTGTTTCTAGAAAATTTTTGATTTCCCTTTTGATTTCTTCAGTAACCTGTTGGTTATTTAGAAACGTGCTGTTTAATCTCCATGTGTTTGTGTTTCTTACAGTTTTTTTGTTGTAATTGATATCTAGTCTCATAGCATTGTGATCAGAGAAGATGCTTGATATGATTTAAATTTTCTTAAATTTACTGAGGTTTGGTTTGTGACCCAAGATGTGGTCTATCCTGGAGAATATTCCATGTGCACTTGAGAAGAAGGTGTATTCGTCTACATTTGGATGGAATGTCCTGAAGATATCAATGAGATCCATCTCATCTAATGTATCATTTAAGACTTGTGTTTCCTTATTAATTTTCTGTTTTGATGATCTGTCCATTGGTGTGAGTAGGATGTTAAAGTCTCCTACTATTGTTGTGTTACTGTCAATTTCTCCTTTTATGTCTGTTAGTGTTTGTCTTATGTATTGAGGTGTTCCTATGTTGGATGCATAGATATTTACAATCATTGTGTCTTCCTCTTCAATTGATCCCTTGATCATTATGTAGTGTCTTTCCTTATCTCTTATAATCTTCTTTATTTTAAGGTCTATTTTGTCTGATATGAGGACTGCTATTCCAGCTTTCTTTTGCTTCCCATTTGCATGGAATATATTTTCCCATCCTTTCACTTTCAGTTTATATGTGTCTTTAGGTCTGAAGTGGATTTCTTCTAGACAGCATATCTGTGGGTCTTGTTTTGTATCCATTCATCCAGATTGTGTCTTTTGGTTGAAACATAACACAATTGTTTTGAGTGAAGGTAAAGAAAACTAAGTGCTACTAGAGTCATCTTACAAAAAATAAATAGAAAATAATTTTGTCCAACCCCCAAAATCTCTTTGTATTAGCAATGCCACAAAAAGGTACATTTTATTTCTCTAGGTTTTAGATACAAATGTATTTGGAAAAAATGGATGTTTATAGAGTAATAAAACTTTAGGACTCAACTAAAATATCATCTAGACCTGTGCTTTTAGTTTGTAGTGAGGGAAATTAAATGTAAAGAGATGTAAAGAAATGTGATTGTCTTAAATTGATAAAGCCAGTCACTAGAAGATTCAAAAGAAGATACAATCTTCTTTTCCTGCAATAGTATATTATTCTAAATTTCCAGTGAGCAATTCACAAGCATGTTCTTTCTAAGAGCACATCCAGTTAACTCAAAGAAGAGCCATCCCAGCACATAGACATCTGGGATGTCTATGACTGTGTTCCCCCAAAGTAAACTTAAATTGAGCTACTTTAAGTCTTCCCAGGAAGCTCAGTGGTAAAGAGGCTACCTGCCAAGCAGGTGACGCGGGTTCACTGAATCCTCCCTGGGTCAGGAAGATCCCCTGGAGAAGGAAATGGCAAGCTATTCCGGTATTCTTGCCTGGAGAATCCCATAGACAGAGGAGCCTGGCAGGCTACACAGTCCATGGGATCACAAAAGAGTTGGACATGACTTAGTGACTAAGCAACAAAAATACTATACACTTAAAACTATATGCTAACTTCAAAAATGTGAAAAGAATGGTGCAGGATAGGTTAAAAAATGAGTTGCATACTGGTTTTTATTTTCATTTATCTGCTTTTTATTTTCTCCAAATATTCTACATGGAACATGTGTCCCTTAGGTAATCAGGGAAAAAAAGTATAGTTAAAAAAGATAGATCACTTAATGAATGTAGCAAGCCCTTTAAATAACATAGTTAAAAGAAAATTAATACTCTAAAGCATCATCAATAGTCATAAAATTCTCTAAAATGTCCCACTGGTTACTAGAGTGAAATTTAAACTTCTGAAAGAGAAATTCTGAGATTCTTGAGGCTATAGCCCATCACAAGAAAGGAGATGTTTTCTGTTCTTTAAAAACATTTTTTGTAAACCTTTTCTTTCAAAGTGTAATAACAAAGACAGCTAAAGAGGCATCTCTTTGAAAGGCCTTTATGTGGTATAATATCTCAAATTTTTTCTCAATAAATGTTAATAATTTGATGTTTTTAGTGTTCTTTGGAAATTGCTTATGATAAGCATTGCAATATTGTGTCACTAAGCTTAAAAATAGCAAAAGGTATCATTTTCATAAGAGCAGATGTCCTATAGGATGGCACCTATCATAGATGTGACTGTAAACCACATATTGCATGGCTAATATACTGACCGGGCAAGCAGCAAAGGTGCTCAGTGGACAGTTTAGAACTTGCAAAGAGGATATTAACACAAATATTCATTCCTATTGTCATTTCACATTATTATCTGATAATTATCTCACACGACTATCTGAAGTTAAATAGCCTGCTAATGTTTTGATATTTGTGTTGTATTTTGCACAAATAGCTTATTGTATTGAATTGCATTTATAAAAAGAAGATGTGATAGGCAGAATGCTAAAGATGTCCCCCATGCCAGCCACCTGCCCCAAGATTCTTGTCCTGTGGTCATCCAATAAAACATCAAAGTAATTTAGGTACTGCTGTGAAGGGACTTTGCAGATACAATTACCATGACTAGTTACCTTAAAATAGACTGTCCTGGATTATCTGGGTGGACCCAATGTAATCACAGGAGTCCTTAAAAACGGAAGAAGGCGGAAGAAGATTCTAAGTGTGAAGGATTTGAAGCACCATTGCTGGTGCTGAGATGTAGGGGCCCAAGTAGTAGGACTGAAAAGAGGCCTCTGAAAGGTAGGGGCAGCCCCACCTGACAGTTAGCAAGGACATGAGGACCTTGGGCCTTCCTTTCTGCATGCTCTCAATCCTTCAAAGGGAATTAGATGCTTCATGCAGAATGTTCTGTACTCATGGAAAGTTAGCAGCAATTTCTGAAAAGTAATAAATTTCTTAATCTTTTAATGAATATTGCTTTTGCTGATGTGAAGAAAAATGGAAAAATACAAAAGAGTCTTTGATAATCTTGGTCTTCCCAAGGAATAAAACCTAATTGTAGGAAATTATTAAGGCAGTTGATAGATGCTGTGAGGTTTGGATGTGGGAGAATGTAAAGGAGGAAGTAGTAACATTTGTGAAACAACTGATGGAAGGACATGTAAACACATAATGCTAAGTCATTATCTACATCAAAATAAACAAATGTTATTATAACAGACTGATATATAGTTGGTCCCTCACGGGCAGCTTCTTAGAAAGGTGCACTCCCAGGCCTGCAAGTCAGAACTGCACTCGAGTAAGATTCGGTGGTTCATATCCACACTTGAGTTTCAGAAGCTCATTTTGCTCATTTACTAACAAGGCCAACTAGTCTCAAGTTTGTGAGAAATACAGTGTGCCATTAACTTCTAAGAATTTTATTTCTGCTTATCATAAGACAACTGAAAAAATAGCTATCTTATGTTTCAAATTCCTTGGAATTACACAATCTGACAATTTATTCACAAATAAAAAGAACTTTACTTCTTCAAGATATTCTTTTCATAGTAATTGATTAATGCAATTCCTGGAGGGTAGGATTTGGAACAGTAAAATTCCAAAGTGAGTGAAAGTGTTAGTTTCTCAATTGTGTTCAACTCTTTGAGACCCCATAGACTATAGCCCGCCAGGCTCCTCTGTCCATGGAATTCTCCAGCAAGAATACTAGAATGGGTAACCATTCCCTTCTCCAGGGGATCTTCATGACCCAGGGATCAAACTCAGGTTTCCTGAACTGCAGGCAGATTCTTAATTGCCTGAGCCACCAGGGAAAGCCCACCCCCTGACCCCCCAATATAGAAATGAAAAGTCTTTTTCAGGAAGATTTATGGAAATGGGTAGGAATAGTTATTTGAGAGTGGCCAACTTCAGCATCAGGGTTCTCAGTTGAGCACTGAGAACTGTCTGATAAAGACTGATTTGATTTCCAAACAAGTGCCATCTCCTAATTGAAATATCAGTCTGAACAAGGACATCAGCCTGGAACATCAGTTTATCCATTGGCAAGAAAAATCTATGACTACTCAAAACTCATGCCCATCAGTTTGCAGTATGCTGAATAATATCAAACCACCTTCTGATATTTACACCAGAACTTCATATTTATAAAGCAATATGTTGATTGTTAATTCAAAGTAAGCCTTCAGATTCAACCGACATTAAATCTCTTACTCTACAGCCATTGCTGAGATACTGTGCGTGTTTACCTGTGTTGTTTGGAATTTCAGATCTTTGGCTACTTTTCCTCTGAAGAAGATTCTCTTATTAGCCAAATGGATGAAGAAAATTTGGTTTTCCTTGTTTCTAGAAAACAGCGAGTTGTAATTTCAGGTGATAATTTAATTTCCCTAACAAATTAACGTGGATTTTAATATTTTCTCAAAAATAAATAGTGGGAATACAACATTTCCATTGAAACATTTTCCATCTTATTTACTTTTTTAGTAATTTATAACAAGAGAGGGGAGTGACAGTTTCAAATGCAGTATCAGAAGAAACTTGCAATTGAGTTGGAAATATTATCATTGCCCTGAAGGATACTAAGTAGGGAATATAAGGAGGGAAAATTCACATTTTTCAGAAATGGTTCAGATCTCAAGTTAAATCTCTCTACAATGTCACCTCAATAATGTGTGCTCCAGTACCAAATGGATCAATCACATTTAAAAATATATATATTCTTAAAATTGAATTTTCAAGTTTTCACTTCTTAGAACTCTTTCCCAAGCTGCCACCCTTGATTATCTTATGGAGGTTAGCCTTACACCTCTCAAACTGTGAATCTGGGTCAATAACAGAGGTGTGTTAGCTCAGTTTGAGGTCTCCAGTTTAGATATGTCATTTGCTTTAAAATTTGATCTTGGGTCCCATGAACTCATTTCCCTGTCCACTATTGAAGCCATGGGTTTTCTTTCTTTTCTTCCCTCCAGGGAGGGAGAAGTCCAGGATGTGGAAAAGAAACCTCCAGAATCTGTCTTTGTCCTCAAGCATTTCATCTCAAATTCTGAAATGAAGGGCATAGTCTAGACGAAATCTGGTATTATTTAAAAAAATAAGAAAAAAAAAAAACAACAACCCTGAACTTCCTTCAGTCCTTTGTGAACAAAACCCACCCTGGCTTTTGACCCTTCCTTAGCCCAACTATAGACCTCACCAGAGCCTAAACTCTGGGCTTCTCCATGGGAACTATCATCAAAGAACAGAAGCCAGGGAGCAGCGGTGATGCAGTTGTCATCACTTATTGAGGAGTGGCCAGTGACCAGGGGAGATGTGTTTCCGGCCTCCTAAATTAAAATTTCAAAAGTATCTTTATAGATGGCCCTTGAGTTCCGTAGCTTGTTTATTCACTCAACAAACATTTGTTAAGGTCTACTTTGTAAGCCAGGCTTCCCTAGTGGCTCAGTGGTAAAGAATCTGCCTGCCAATTGAGAAGACGCAGGTTCAATCCCTGGGTCGGGAAGATCCCCTGGAGAAGGAAATGGCAACCCACTCCAGTATTCCTGCCCGGAGAATTCCATGGACAGAGGAGCCTAGCTGGCTACAGTCCATAGGGTTGCAAAAGAGCTGGACATGACCTAGTGGCTAAACAACTTTGTGAACTAGGTGACTTTCTAAGTGCTGGGGACACAGTGGTGAACAAACAATCATAAATCCCTGACCTCATGGAATCTACATTCTAATGGGGGAAGAGACAGACAATTTTTTTAAAAAGCGAGTAAATTAAGCACTATAGCAAAAAATAATGAAGTGAGCAGATTGTGGAGGAAAATAAAGCAGGAATGTGGGAGGAAGTAGGTTTAGACATGCGAACATGTGTTGGGACTTTAAACAGGGTACTTGGGAAAGACCTGGAGGAGACATGAGAATAAAGCACATACTTCAAGCTGGAGTGGAGTGGTGGGGGAGGGAGAATAGTGGAAGGGGGGAGGTTAGCGCAGCAACAGCGGTGAGGGCCCTGATGTCCAGGGCCTTGTGGCCACACGAAAGACTTCTGAGACAAAAAGCTGTGAGAGGGCCCGGCCTGAGTTACACGTCAGCAAATGTTCTGGCTTCTGTGATTAAAGTGGTCTATAGAGGGGAAGGAATGGAAGCAGAAAACATGATGGTGGCTTGGCATAAAAATATTCTCAACATTTTTTTTTTTTCATATTGATCCCTCCAAGGAGTCTTTTGGAACTTTTTTCCTAATTGCAGGCCCCTTTCATCCCCAACTCCCTCTCAACCTCATTCCCCCAAACTTCAGACATTTTAATACCTCAGATACTGTGTCTTTGCCTATGTACTATATATACATCCAAACTTTGACACAGAGAGTAAGAGTTGTTCACATGCCTTGCCCATCAAGAACCAATTTGTAGCCTTTTGGGGAAAATATTTTCTCTGTTGAGAATGTGTGGGTTAGGCGGATAATACTGGAGTATGAAATTTGTTCCCTTGCTTTTCCTCTCTAAACATTTGCAATGATAAAAACTTGATTTAAATCATCCTGGGAAGAAGCTCAATATGTGCGGCTTTATCATTCAGCATATAGGCAAAGAAACATGAAAGTGTTTTCTCCCAAATGCATTTAAAAAAAAAAAGCCTCAAACAGTATTAAGGCAGTTTCATTTTTTTGTACTGAAAAGCCTGAGATGGTATTAGACTTTCATTCTGTGTAAATCATATGGTGACAGTTTGAAGAAAGAAATCTTGAATGTGAAGATCTTAAAATAGAAATAATTCTAAAAGACATTTGGAAAACTCATTCTCTGAAATATGCACGTGGAGGTGGGGCTAGGTTGTGATCTTAACTTCTATGGGAAGTCATGGACCACGTTTAGTTGGAAAACATTAAAAAGTCAGATTAGTATCTCTAAGGATAATTAAAAAGCAATAGTTGCTCTTTTTTTAAAAATTTTATTCTACTTTAGTTTTAAAGTAACTAGAGCCTTAACATTGGTTGCTTCCTTTTTCTTTTATGATTGAAACTCTTAACAAGTGACTTTTAGGGTCTTTACTGCTAGGAGCTGAAATGAGTGTGTGCCATTCACAGGGAGTAGAAGACGGGATGTGATTAAGTGCATTGTCAAGATTCCTCAGTTGGATTTACTAATAACAGCTTCTCAGAAAGGAATGATAACAGTCTTTAATAGCCAGGTAATTTGAGAGCTTGGTTTCCTTCCTCTCTCCTGCCTTTCTCTTGTTTTGTCTATGCATTACGCCTGTGTATCAGATGCAGCAGAAACCACAACCATATTTCAGAGTTATTCCAAGAAACAAAACCAAGTATTATTAAAACAAGAAGCTTGTTCAACCCCAGAGCAGCTTTTGAGAATTTAGTAACCACATTTGTCATTGTTCCTTGGGGTACCCTATTGAACCACGTGCATCAACACAATTAAAGGATACCCTTAGATAATTTCTCAAATAAAATAATAAAAACTCACAAGTCAAGTGATTTTGTCATAATACTACCAAGTAAAAGGTTCCAACAAGAAACCTTTTGTTTGAGGTTTAAAAGCAAATGCTAGCTCCTCTATTTTACCATCCTATATGTTAAGCAGGGAACTTAATGAGCCAACGTACATCTTTTCACATCTCTTTTTCTCATATTTGTAAAATGAGGACAACAGGATCAGTCCCCTCACCCTCAGAGCACTGTAGCGAACATCAAATGAGATAATGAATATGGAAACATTTTAAGGCATTGCTATTATTAATGTCATTCCTTTCTAAATTTATGTTTTTGGACTTCTATTTTCAAAATATGAGGGATTGTAATGGAATGTATGATGATATGATAAAATATGATATAGACAATTGTTTGGTGTTAAATGTACAAAAATTGATTTAATTATTAATTTATTTTTAAGTAGAGTCAAGCTTTATACAAATAAAATATGTTTAAAATAATTATCACATGATTAAAATTTCAACAATGATTTTCAGCCTTTCAGTGCTTTTCATCACAGGCAGCCAGAGTGCGTCAAAGAGGGCCGCCTGCACCCAGAGGTGCAGGAGATTCTGAGTACAAGTGTGGAGACTGGCTCCCCGTACCGACCTCCACCACAGCTATGCATGTTACTGCTAGGCCCCAGTTCCTCCTTATCCAGACCAGAGAACATCCCTCCCTAGGTAGTTGCGCTGTTTGCATGATTTAATCAATATAAATCACTTAGCTTCGTTGTAAACCCTTAGTAAATAATGACAATTATAATTATGAACAAATAATGTGAAAATAAAAATGGGTTTGCCTCATTAAGTAGGCTTCCCCTGTGGCTCAGCTGGTAAAGGATCTGCCTACAATGCAGGAGACCTGGGTTTGATCCCTGGGTTGGGAAGATTCGCTGGAGAAGGGAAAGGCTACCCACTCCAGTTTTCTGGTCTGGAGAATTCCATGGACTGTGTAGTCCACGGGGTCGCAAAGAGTCAGACACTCACTCATTAAGTATGAAAACCTTCCTCAGTCTCTTTTTTTCTCTATGTATTGTTATCCTTTTCATTTTTTTACCTTTAATTCCTCAAAAGTAGAACTAATATGGTATCTAAAGAAAAACAGTGAGAAGAAAAATTATGATGTTCATATTGAAATAGTTCAGGATTATGTGAAATAAGTGAGATGGCATCAAATTTTCGGAGATGCATGTGTGTCTCTTTCTCTTTCATATACACATAGGATTATGAAAATTTTAGAGCAGATAAGGGAATTTTAAAGTGACTTCCACTAAAGATGGAGAGAAATAGAAGAGGGAATTCTCTAATCCCTTTATTTTTTCCTTTAGAAAAAAGTACCTGGTTGGAAAAGTATTTTTGAACTCTTCAGATGAAAGACAGTCTGTGATGACCACAGCTAACAGTTCTAGTAATCTCCTTGATTCACATTTTCTTCTTTTCACATAATCCATCCTTCTAGAAAGCCATTTTCTAGACTTCCCCAAAGACCATTTGAGCATGCAAAAGAAACTAGGTCATTAATAAGCTTCAGACCCTTACCTTTACCTTGGGAGCAGTTAACATGCCTTAAGGATATAAGAGGGCTTCCCTGGGGGCTCAGTGCTAAAGAGCAAGTGCAAGAGACACAACAGATGGGGGTTAGATCCTTGGGTTGGGAAAACACAATGGAGAAGGAAATGGCAACCCACTCCAGTATTCTTGCCTGGGAAATCCCATGGACAGAGGAGCCTGATGGGCTCGAGTCCACGGGGTCACAAAAGACTCAGACATGACTGAGCAACTAAACAACAACAGCAAAAGGGTATAAGAGGTTGCTCATGTACTTACCAGCTCTCCTTAGATAAATCTATGATTCTTCACTAGTTTAGTACTTAGGATATTATATTCACTCAATACATATTTATTGGGGCTTCCCTTGTGGCTCAGATGGTAAAGAATCTGCCTGCAATGCAGGAGACCTAGGTTTGATCCCTGGGTTGGGAAGATCCCCTGGAGAAGAGAATGGCAACCCACTCCAGTAATCTTGCCTGGAGAATTCCATGGACAAAGGAGCCTAGTGTGCTACAGTCCATGGGATCACAAAGAGTAGGATACGACTGAGCGACCAACACATAAACATATATTTATTGAATAGAAGAGAAAACCCACTAGATAAAATGTTCTTAAATCTCAGTAACTTGAGAGATAACTTTCAAATGAAATGCTTTTTTTTTCTATATCAGTCTATATTCATATTGACCTATTTACCATTCTTGCCATTACTGTCAGCATTATTTTGCAGTCCCAATTTTTAATATCAGAGGTTGCTCTGAATAGTTAAAGAATGTGAGGAAATGTGCAAATAGAAGGAACAAAATAATAAAGTTTAAGAGCACAGTAACCAGTCTTAAAGATAAGACACAGAAACATAAAGTTGCCCAAAGCGAACAGTGCATTATTCCACATAGACAGGCTTTTCAGAAGCAGGAGGAACCAGAAGACTCACAGAAGGTAGAAATGACAATTGAGGTTAAACCAAGGAGATACCATAGTGCTTTATAGCCAGCATTTTCATCTTTAATCATAGTGCCAATGGGGTTTCATTATTCTCTTCCTTTTTTTCAATAGATGAAAGTTCAGACCAGTACCAATGTTACAGTAAGTACTTTTTAAAATTCTTAATCAAGTTAAAATGATTGATGATGATTCTTCCATAACTAATCAAAATCTCAGTGAAGAGCCTGAATAGGCTCTGAGAATAAGATGTTTCATAGGTTGTAGTTTTATCTTTTTGACTAGGATCCAAACTAAACCTTGAGTAACAGCAAAGAAGACACAGATCTTTTTTTCTGAGTTAATTTGCTTGGAAATTGATTATTCCCTGGAAGCTTCTTTAAAAGCTTTGGCTGCTTTTCTAAGTGCTCACTATTAAGGAATGTAAAAAAAAAAAAAAAAAGGGCAAAACCCACACATTGTGAGGACAAGGAAATAGTCAGTGATAGTTATTTGAAAACATTTTAAACTTGAAAACAGCATAAAAAACTTGAGTGCAATTTTGTAATTGATTTAATTCATATTACTAATTGGAACAGTAATCTTGTGGCAAATGTTGTAAAGCTATAGTGACTTCCCACTGCAGAATCCGTGGGTTCCCACGGTGGAATCCCACTGTGGCTTTATGAGGGACGGGGAATGGTTAGCTTTCACTTTCCCTGTATGCACAGAAATGCACTGAGGTACCAGGCAGAGGAGTCTCTGAGTCTCTGTTTTTCTTAAACTTTCTTAAAATGCCTGATGGGTTTTACAGAAGATTCAGGGCATACCTGGGGCACTGGGAGCAGTTTCTGGCACAGATACACTCACCAGGGGGAGCCTTTGCTCCTGTAACATCGTGTGCTGTCAGTGACAGTATGGGTCCAGGCCAGGCCAACCTGCTGGCTTTTGGAAGGCATGAGGCAAACTTGTTGGCCTCAAGTTGATCCCTGACCAGATGATCACCAAGTTTCTTATCCAGCTAAAAATATTAAGTATGAGGACAGGGCCAGAGAACTTGCTTAATCAGTGCCCTAAATCTAGCCTTAGCTCCTGTGAAGAAGTGTTCTCATGTAGAAGAACATGCACAAAGATGACTGCTTGGCAAGTGGCTATGTGCTTCCAGGGAGCTGTGCCAAGACCCTGGCTGTGCCATTCTCCAGCTGATGGTGCTGAGAAACTCAGGGTAAAAGGGAAAGAGATGAGACCCTCTTGTCAAGACGTCAAAGAAGCGATATTGTGTGGCTCCTCTGCAAATAAGGGGGCAAAATGGTGCTTTTAATGTAACTAATCTATTCTTTAGTAGCCAGTCATTATGAGATAGAACAAAACACAAGATAGTCCAAAACCAACATTCTGATTCCATGTTTTTCCATCAGGATACCTCCTGGATTACAGGATGTGATTACCTCTCACAGCTGAAACGAATTGTTGCTACTACCGAAAGGACCATTATTGTCTGGGATTATAAAGCTCAAGGGAGCAGCCAGGTACTGTGCTAAGGGAAATACTCAAAGAAATTGGATTGTCTTTTCCATATAGGTAGGATATGAGCAACTCACTTTCTCTATTGAACATCAGTTTCCTCGTACATAAAATGAAAGTGAAGTGAAAGTTGCTCAGTTATATCTGACTCTTTGCAACCCCAAGGAATTCTCCAGGCCAGACTGCTGGAGAGGGTAGCTGTTCCCTTCCCCAGACGATCTTCCCAATCCAGAGATTGAACCCAGATCTCCAGGATTGCAGGCAGATTCTTTACCAGCTGAGCCACCAGGGAAGCCCATAAAATCAGGGGTTAGCTATTAATAAAATAGTCTAGTCCAGCAGTAATATTCTGAGCCTTAATTAAAAGGGAACATGTTTTCATTTAGCATATGTTTAATTTGGTTTGTTTTTGAGAGCGAGAGATTGACTAGTTCATTTCTCAATTTACACCTTTCTCTGAATCCAAGTATTATCTTTGATTATGCTCATGTTATCCAGTTCAGACTTTCCCTTCAGTCCAGCTTTATTTGGCAAGAGAATTACTAAAATCAAATACCTAATTCTGGCAAAAAAATCTAATGGGGTAGATGTTAATGTTAATCCTTTCAGTAAATGAAATGTTATGGCTTAACCAATTTACAGTATTTACTGAGCATCTGCAGAAACAAAGAAGAATATGTTCCCTGTACTGAAACAAAACTCAGCCTTGAGGAATCTCGTGAACAAACATAATATGTAATACAATGGTACAGATAATTATAAAGTAAAAAAGAACAAGACCTCAGGGAGAGGTGAGATCACTAAGAACTGAGGTTGTTTAAATATGCCCTCAGGAAGCAGGCTGACTTTGAAGGACATGGAATATTAAGAAATAATTTACCCTTCCTCTGTGCCATACTAGTCTCAATGAGAAGTAAATTTCCTATGCTTGTCCACAATATTGGCCAACTAATGATGCCAAGATGATTTTAAAGAAGACAGCTGTTTGCTTAATGTATTTTAATGTGATGTGTCCCTATCTCATGTCATATAGTTTGATTATAATCTCTTCCTTCTCACTCTCTTGTTTTCACTCTTGCTTTTCAATCTCATAGAAGCCTGCACTGTGTTGAAAGCATCTTCTTCCATGCTTCAGTACCCCGGCTTCTTCTCTCTTTCCCGTCTCATATTACCCCCAAGATGGGTCATTTCTTAAATCTCTGTCCTTCAAAACTTGAATCTCAGGTAGATGCTATAGCCCTTCTTTACTCCCTCGCAGTGGCTAAGCCTTGCTAGAGAAGAACTCAGAACCACACTATTCAGCATCACTGTAAAGTAAGGGTCTGCCACCTCACTTGAGCCCTCACTGTATTCTATCAACCTGTTTCTGATTCTTGCCAACTCACTTTCCCCCTCCTGGCAAGTGTTCCCTTTCAGCAGATTAACTTCTTCCTGTTTCTGAGAATACTGAGTCTGGAAGGTTTGTCCTCTTTCAAATTCCAGCTTTAATTAAGCTTTAACTAAGAATGCAACACTACTTCCTTCCTTTCTTCGTTCCTCTCTCTAAAAACAAAATCTGATACTCCCGGTATCCAACATCCCCATCCCCTCCTGCCTTGTCCAGAACAGGGCTCCATAGCTTCTTCCCTTTTTCTTTTTTTGACATTAATCTCTTCTCCTAGGATCCTCCTTTTCAACCTCCTCTGAATCCTCCTCTCAACCAATTCAGATCCTAGATCCAAGGTCAACTTCCTCGACCATGGGACCCAAAGTGACCTCTTCAGTAACTCTTTATCACAGCGCTCTGGTTTATTTTTTAAAGTGTACATCCCATTATCTGGAATTATCTGTTTTATTCATCTGTCTCCCCCAACTGGAATAGTAGTTCCACAAAGTCAGAAACTTTTGTTCATCACTAACAGCCAGTGCCTAGAATGGTTCTTGCCATATTGTAGGTGCTCAATAAATATCTGTTGAATGACTGAATGAACCTGTCAATATGTTCAAGTTTTATTCTTTCTATAGGAAACAAGACATTTAAAAATTCTAAAATACTTTTTTCTTCTCTCTTAGGTAGAAACTAAGTCCCAGGAAAGCAATGGCTATATAGCTTAGTGAACCCAGTTTGATAATATAGAGTCAGCTCGATAGATGCTTGCTAAATATTTCTGGATACATGTAGATGTTAGGATATTTTTCTCCTTGTAAAGTAATTGGGACTTTGATATTAGATTTTCCTATTAATCACTCGTTTTTATTTCAATGGTGTTTTAACACCTGAACTTTTTTTGCTTCCTGTTAATATTGCCTTACAAATTTAAGAAAAGAATATTCAGAGTAATATATCAGAAAATCTCATTATTTATTGAGCCAAAGATAGATACCTCACATTTTTCTCCAACAAAACACCCAAAAGCACAGTGTTGGGCTCACAGCAAGTGTTCATTAACTTCTGCTTAGTTAACTTTGTTTTTTTCAAGTTCCTTTAACAGTGGGGGTATCTAAAATGAAAAACATCAGAAAAGTAAAATCTTACAAAAAATAAGAGCAATATTTAAATTTAATATTTAGATATTTAGAGCAACACAATAACATTTAAAGCATTCTTCTGTTTCTAGGAAAACTATTTTGTCATAAAACCTATGGATCATTGCCTCCTCTGTGTGTGTGTAGTGTCTTTGCCTGACCAGCTCTGCCGAGATGACATCCTCTTGGGGGATGATGGTGGTTTTGTGAGCAAATTCACAGTAAATAGTGAAGACTTTGGATTAAAGCAGGCAAAATCAAAAAAAAGATTACAGAATCAGGTCTTAGACTCAAAGAACTTCAAAAGGTAAGGATATTATATGGGTATTCCAATAGTTTTAATATGGACACTGTTCAAGTATTTACATAATGAAAATAATATGCCAGACCCCATGGTAGATATTTTAAATACAAAGCTGAAAAATATTTTTTTTCTTTACCTCAAAGGACTTCCAGTATAACAGGAAAGACAGGAAAATCAGCAACTTAATCCATATTTCAAATGCTATTGACAGTTAAAATCTATAGATACTTGAATGGATTAAAGGGTTCAATGAAAAATTAAATCATAAAAAAGGAAAAGGTACATATGACTGTTTACTAGTATTTAAATATGCAAGAAGATTCTAAACATAAAAACAATGGATACAGGACTCAAATAAAAAGTTTGATAGGTTTGACTATTCACAAAATCAAAAGATAATATCTTGAAAATAAATAGCAAACTGGGATAAATATAAAAATATGACAGACAGTGGGTTACTAATCTTTAATAGGTGTTAGAATTCAATTAAAAAATAATAATTTCTCAAGATAAAAATTTGCAAAGATGATGAACAGATAATTTACACACATACCCACACAGTAGAAATAGTCAATGAACTTTGCAAACTGATCATCAGGCAAATATGCTAACAATAGATATCTCCAACTGATAAGATTATGGGTGATTTCTATTGTCTGCTTTATAACTGTAGTGTTTTTGAAGTTTTTAGAGTAAGGTATATATTAATTTTATTAGCAGAAAAACAGACTTTTTACTAAACACAACCTTTTTATTAATCAAAGAAGTGCAACTTAAAGTCATATACAACTTCTCACTTATAAAATTAGAAATTTTATACAATGCTGTGAGATAGGTATTCCCACTTACTGCTTGTGGTGAAAAAATGAATCCCTTTTTGGAAAGCAACTTTTGCAGATGCATTAAGGGTCTTAAAAAACATTTATACATTGAGACCTGTGATCCCCATGTGTTTAAAAATTTAAGCATAATTATCACAGCATTATGTCTAATAATGAAACATCCAGTGTCCAACAATAGGGGAATGATTAATTTAAATAAGGAACCATTTAAATAAATAATTCATGCATTATATAAATGTGTAATATAATATAAATTCTATAAGTATATTTACATATTTTAAAAGTATCTATACATGTGTAATATATTTATATGTAAAATATATTTTTATCAGAGTCCTAAAAAATATTTAAGGCATCAAAGGCATGCAGTAAATCATAGTATAACCATATTAGAGGATGCCATGCATTCCCATTAAATTATGTTTTGAAAAATATTTAATAATATGGAAAATGTTCATAATATAATGTGAAATAAAAATACTTTTGTTTTCTATGTACATTTGAATCTAGTTTAATTTAAAAAATGCACAAATGTCCATATGTATATGTGTCCATGTGTGCGTCTGTGTACTTCTATGTAGAAAGAAAAATGGTGAATGAAAATATACCCAAACGTTAACAATGATTCTCTTTGGAAGTGACTCAGAGAAGTGACTTTTATTTTCTTCTTTATGTTTTTCTACTTTCTAAATTTTGTACAAACAAAATTTTTCTTTCACAATAAGAAAAAAACCTTAAAAAATACAGGGTTATATTTTGCTATTAATACCACAAATGTTTTATCCCAGAGTTATAATATGTAATTAAAAGCTCATTACAGCTATTGCTACAACAGAATTAAGACTAGTCCATTGCTGAAACCCTAAGAATGACATAATACTTGTCTGGCTCCATTTTCCATCTTTCATATATGAACAGTATGACTTAGTTCCATCAAAGTACTAGCCTCTAATGGAAGACTTTTCCAAAATGTGATGGGCTGTTTTATCCATTATCAAGCACTTTATTCCTATTATGATAGGCTCTTAGATGCCGAGACATGAATCTTCTCTTTACTGAAATGTGTGTTTGCTGTGGCTTTTGTTTAGTCGCTAAGCAGTGTTTGATTCTTTGCGACTCTGTGGACTGTAGCTTATCAGGCTCCTCTGTCCATGGGATTTCCCAGGCAAGAATATTGGAGTGGGTTTTTTTTTCAGGGGGTCTTCCTTACCCAGGGATCGAAACCAAGTCTCCTGCATCTGCAGGTGGGTTCTTTACCATTGAGATACCTGGGCCTGACTTAAATTATTTGAGACTGAAGTATATATGGTGGCTCAGACAGTAAAAAATCTGCCTGCAATGAGCAAGACCTGGGTTTGATCCCTGGGTTGGGAAGATCCCCCGGAGGAAGGCATGGCAACCCACCCCAGTATTCTTGCCTGGAGAATCCCCATGGACAGAGGAGCCTGGTGGACTATACTCCATGGGGTTGCAAAGAGTTGGATGTGACTAGGTGCACACACACACACACACACACACACACACACACATATACTTAGGCTGAGTGTTGAGGCAAAACACAGTAGAAATTTTAAAAAGTAGCCAGTATCCAGAGTTCAAAACTTAACACAATGTGACATGGAAAAAAGAAATCACCCTTTTCAATCTGTTTAATTCAATATTGTCAAACTTTCCTGCCTTGAGTTATAAACATGTTTATTTCTCAACTACAATCTAAGAAACTTGATGATAAGGATTTTACATTAATCATACCTGGGACTGAGGACATAAAGCTCAGTCAGTGTTTTTGACTGAGGAAACAAATACACTGGCTTCCCTGCTGGCTCAGCAGGTAAAGGAGCCACCTGCAATGCAGGAGATGCAGGAGATGTGGCTTTTATCTTTGGGAGCATGGCAACCCACTTCAGTACTCTTGCCTGGGAAATCCCATGGACAGAGGAGCCTGGTGGGCCACAGTCCATGGGGTTGCAGAGTCGGACACAACTGAAGCAATTGAGCACAGACATGGCAGTTGTCCTAGCCTTAGCATCACTAGTGATCTGGGATTGCAAACTTCCTTGTTCTTCAGTTTTGAATGTACTCATGGGAAATATGAAAATGAATTGACTCATACAAGATAAAAAATATTATGAAACAGTCTTCTCTTTGCTTGATCAGAATTTTTTCAATAGGGTAAGGATGATAGTGGCTTCCCTGGTGACTCAATGGTAAGAATCTACCTGCCAATGCAGGAAACTCAGGTTTGATCCCTGGTTTGGGAAGGTCCTATGGAGAAGGAAACGGCTACCCATTCTAGTATTTTTGCCTGGGAAATTCCAGGGATAGAGGAGCATGGCAGGTCATAGTCCATGGGTTCGCAAATGAGTTGGACATGACTTAACGATTAAACAACAGCAACCAAAGATGATAGGGTCAATATTGGACTGAAATTCATCTAGATTAAAATTTAATTCTGAATCTGTAGCTCAAAATCTGATGACAAACTTTTATTTTTTATTTTAAAATATGCTAGATGATGAAAATGTAAACAGTTGAAAGTTGCACAATGCATAGGGTACTGTTGATACATGGAGGATTTACTACAGCTCAGAGCTGCAATTTGGTTAAAGTAAAAGTGAAATAGCAAATAGAAACTCAACATGATGTGTCTGTGAGTCTAACGTAATCCCCTTTTTTTTCTTGTAATTCCCAGTGTTAAAAGGAAGCTACATAATGACTGGGTTATGAAAATTAGATATATTTCAGCCTTAAATTGCTTTGGATCCTGCTCCTTAGACAGTGTTCATTCATTAGTTTTGGAATCCTTGAAGAGAATTGAGGATAATTTGTAAGTACAATTGTTTATACACATAAACATTTTGTGACTTTCAGGTGTTTTCTTTAAACTCATGGCAGCCTTGGAGCTTTTAAATTGGTTTTTAGAAGTATCAGATGTTAAATATTCCATTTGTTCAACAAGATTAATTCGATTTTTCAGAAGGCAGTTGAAGTTACACAGATATGAACATGATTTCTCTTTTCTTAGGAGCAATTCTGCTCATTTGTTGTTTATTGCTGTATTCTATTAAAATAAATCAACACTGATATATCTATATTTTCCAAATATAATTCTATTGGTAAAACTTTATACTTTAAAAATCATTCTTATAGGTCAATTGACTAGCCAATTACCTATGAGTATCTGTAGCACAACCATCATGTTTCATGTTTAATAAATACACAAAATGGCTTTCTTATAGACAGGTGAGGTTGAGTAGTGTATAATCTTAGTTCCTCCCTAGTTAGATATTTATTAATAGTTATATTGATGTATACCAAGGTTATACTAATATATAGTAATTATAAAACAGCCATTGTATTTTTTAAAGAGAGATATATCCTACAGCATGTATTAACCTCAAAAACGTTATGCTAGGTGACAGAAGCCAGACACAAAAGACTGCATATGAAGAATTCAATTTAAAGGAAATGCCCAGAAAAGACAAACTGATGGAAATAGAAAGTAGTAGATTAGTGGATGCCTGAGAGCAGGGGGAAGCAGGGATCCCAAGTGGGCATGAGAGAATTTTCTGGGATTAGGGAAGGCTAAAGAAGAAAGAAATCACATGATCACATCAATAGGTGCAAAAAAAGCACTTGACAAAATCCAACACCCATTCCTGATAAAAACTCTCAATCTGGACAGTCATTATACAAGTTTTAGAGAAATAACTCAAAATGGATCATATACCCAAAGATAAAATGCAAAACCATAAAACTCCTAGAACAAAATCTAGATGACTTTAGGTTTGGCAATAACATTTAAGATACAACTGCATGAAACAAATCATTGGCAAATTGGACTTCATGCAAATTAAAAAGTCTGTTTTGAAAAAGACACCATCAAGAGAGCAAGAAGATAGGCCCTAGATTAGGATAAAATATTTGCAAAACATATATGTGATAAAGGATAGTTATCCAAAATATACAAAGAACTCTTATAATACAACAATAAAGCAACCCGACTGAACAATAAGCAAAACATCTGAGCAGACACATTACCAAAGGAGGTATACAGATGGCAGTAAGTATATGAAAAGATGTTTCACATCCTACATCACTAGAGAAATGCAAACTAAAGTCACAATGAGATATTACACACCTACCAGTGCCCAACATCCGGAACACTGACAACATCAAATGCTGGCAAGAATGTGGAACAATAGGAACTTTCATTCAGAGCTGCTGGGAATGTAAAATGAGCACAGCCACCTTGGAAGATAGTTTGGCAGTATTACTGATCACCCTCCCTAAAACTCTATTCTCTTGGCTTCTGGGAAGCCAGAGTTTTCTCCCAGGATCTTATGTTTGTTCTTTTCCCTTGTGATTTCTCTTTCTGCATCTGCTATTTTTGTGGTGGCATTCTCCAGAGTTTTGTCCTTAACCAACCTTGATAGTCACTTTCTATGCACATCTTGGGCTATTTTCCTCTATCCCAATATATTAATACCTGTATACTGATGAAACCCAAGCTGTCTTGAAACTAGACTTACTTATACCTGCTCACCGAGTCCACCTAGATATCTCATAGCCCTTTAAATTTCTTATTCATAGCTAAATTTTACTTCCCTCACCTTTTAATCGATGCCTTTTATAGCATTTTATCTTTTCTTGGTAGCACTGAAATGGTGCACCTCAGAATGGGACTTGACCCCACACAGTGGGACTCGAACTCAAGCTAAAGCCAGATTGGGACCTGAACTCACGATTTTTTAATTTGAATCACTCACCTGGTGTCAGGACTTACTGTGGCTCAGGTTCTTTGTGCCGAAGTACAGAAGGAATTCAGTGAGAGGCAAAGTGATAGGCAAGAAGTAGATTTACTAACATCGGACACTTGGGAGAAATGCAAAGAGGCTGGCGGGACTCTGCCCTGAGGATTAAGTGAGCTACATTTTTATAATCAAAGGAAAGTGAGGGAGGGGGAAAAGACTGCCTTCTTCCTCATTCTTCAAGTAGATGCCAGGCTTACATCACTAGCTCCTCATTCCTACTGGGCAGGAGAGTGTCTGACCGTCTGTATGAGGTTAAACTAGGACTGTCATAGTGCTTATTCAAATAAACTGAAAGGTGGTAACGTTTTTTTCTTTCACTTAATGACTCGGGGCATATCTCATACTTTATAGTTAAGCAGGCCTGCTTCATTCCACAACGATCCAATGGCTTTCTTGAGTGATCATTAAATTACAGGGGTCTCTCATCTATTAGGACAAGTTGTACTTGGTCTGAGTTTACAGCATAATCTCTCTGTAATCTCTCTCTGTGTTAGTTGCTCAGTCATGTCTGACTCTTTGGGACCTCATGGACTCTGGCCAGCCAGACTCCTCTGTCCATGGAATTCTCTGGGCAAGAATACTGGAGTGGGTTGCCATTCCCTTCTCCAGGGGATCTTCCTGACCCAGGGATTGAATCCGAGTCTCCTGCATTGCAGGCAGATTCTTTACCATTTGAGCCACCAGGGAAGCCCAGCTGTTTCTTCATCTAATACGAAATCATTTGGTAAGAAGGGTCTCCCATACACTAATTCATAGGGACTGCATCTTAGCTTTTCTTTGGGGGTTGCCCTTATTCTCATTAGAGTAATTGGCAATATTTGGACCCTGTTTTCCTGAGTCTCTTGGCATAATTTGGATATAGTTCACTTCCAAGTATCATTCATTTTTTTCCACTTTCCCTGAGGATTGGGGTCTCTATGCTGTAAAAAGGGAGTACTTTCCCCCAGGGTTTTAGCTACTTGTTGGGGCATTTTAAAGGTAAATTTAGAGGTATCAGTTTGTATAGATTGAGGTAATCCAAAATGAGATTTTCTCCTTAAGCAAGTTTTTTTTTTTCTTTTTTTACCTCTGAGGCCTGTTCTCTCTGTGTGGGAAAAACCTCTACCCATCCAGTGAATGTCTACCACTACCAATAAATATTTGTATCATCTGGACTTGGGCATGTGAGTCATGATAGTATAAGGATTAGGCACAATAGAATAGACAGATTCCATTGCTTCATTAACAGTCCTTAGATCTTGTACAAATTGATACTCCCTAGTGGGCTAAGTGTTGGACACGACTAAGCGGCTTCACTTTCACTTTTCCTTTCAGGCACTGGAGAAGGAAATGGCAACCCACTCCAGTGTTCTTGCTTGGAGAATCCCAGGGATGGGGCAGCCCGGTGGGCTGCCGTCTATGGGGTCGCACAGAGTCGGACATGACTGAGGTGACTTAGCAGCAGCAGCAGCAGCAGCAGCAGGTTTGAAAATGTGTTCCTGGTGGCTCAGTTGGTAAAGAATCCACCTGCAATGCGGGAGACCTGGGTCGATCCCAGGGTTGGAAAGATCCCCTGGAGGAGGGCATGACAACCCACTCTAGTATCCATGCCTGGAGAATCCCCGTGGACAAAGGAGCCTGGAGGGCTACAGTCCATGGGATCACAAAGAATGACTTTCACTTTCAATATTGGCATATTACATGGTGACTGACAGAGTACCATCAATCTATCCAAAAGTTATTCCTTTACTAAGGGAAAAGATTCCCCTCTGTGCCTCTGATTTTAAGGGGTATTGTTTTTTTGCAGGGATACTCCTGCCCAGGCCTTAACTTAATAACCACTGGCTGGATATCTTTGGTCAAGCCTGGAATCTCAATACTCCACACTCCAGGGTCTACTAAGGCTTCCATATCAGCTTCAATCTGTTCCTTTTCGCTTTCCATTAGAACCATTTGGTGATGAGGGTGATCCCCTTGCTCCTCCAGAAACAGAGTGGTCCCTAATTTAGTTAATAAATCTCTCCCTGTTAAAGGGATGGGACAATCAGGCACAAACTGAAAGCAATGTGAAAACAATTGGCCATCGATGTTTCATAGAAGGGGTTCCAGGAAATTGTGCTCTTGTCTCTTCCCTGACACTCTGTTGTTGTTAGTTGCTAAGTCATGTCTGATTCTTGCAACCCCATGGACTATAGCCTGTCAGGTTCCTCTGTCCATGGGATTTCCCAGGCAAGAACACAGGAGTGAGTTGCCATTTCTGATCTTCCTGACCCAGGGATCAAACTCAAGTCTCTTGCACTGGTAAGTGAATTCTTTTTTTTTTTTTTTTTTTTACCACTGAGCCACCAGGGAAGCCCTGACACTCCATTACATATTCCTTATGATTGCTAAGGTTTCTAACCCTTTGGGTTATTATGGAGAAGGTTGCAACAGTGTTTACAAGAAATTCTATCAAGTGGCCCACCACATCAATGATCACTCATGGCTCAACATTAGTTATGTAGATAGTATCTCTAGGCAGAGAAGTTTTCAGCCTTGAGCCCTGTCAGTCTTCTGATTGTGAAGCCATTAGTGGTCCTCAATGGTCACTCTCTGGCATCTGGGATATTCCCTCTTCCAATGCTCTGGCTGTTTGCAAAGGCATGTTAATTGCAATCCTCCCTCCAGTGCCCCTTTTGTCCACACAGAGTACACTGGCCTTGTATGGGTACCCATGGACCCTCTGGTCCACTAGGGACAGATTGGCTCAGCAAAGTCAGCCTCCCAGTTGGTGCTCTCTGAGCAGACAAAGTCACTGCAAGTATTTGGACCCTTAGTATATTTCTCTGGGTGCGTTCAACCTTTTTTGGCAATATCCCCATTATTGAAAGCTGAATAAGCCAATTGGAGCAAGTCACTCATTGGAGTTTGAGGACCAGCAGTAGCTTTCTGAATTTTGCACTTGATATCTGGGGCAGACTGGGCTATCAAATGCATAGCCAAAAGGGTCTGTCCTTTGGAGGAGAAGGGATCTGCATCTATATACCTCCTAAAAGCCTCTTCTAGTCTCTCTTGGAAAACTGCAGGATGTTCATCCTGCCCCTGTTGGACCTCTTTTACTTTTTCATAATTAACAGGTTTTACTCTAAGGTTATTTGTGTGTGTTTGTGTTTGTGTGTGTGTGTGCGTGCGCATGCTAAGTTGCTTTCATCGTGTCTGACTCTTTGCAATCTTATGGACTGTAGCCCTCCAGGCTTCTCTGTCCATGGGGTCTCCAGGCAAGAATACTGGAGTGGGTTGCCATGCCCTGCTCCAGGGTATCTTCCTGAAGTAGGGACTGAACCTGTATCTCTTATGTCTCCTGCCTTGGCAGGTGGGTTCTTTACCACTAGCACCACCTGGGAAGCCCAAGTTCCTTCATATCTTCTATTAACTAGTTAATCACATGGTCCTATCTCTATCAATAGGATTTACCTGGTAGTCCAGTGTGAGTCTGTCTCAGGGATAGTGTCAGTCCCCACCTGGTGGGCTGCATGGGTCTACTGGACTCGGGCTGCCAGTTGATCTTCAGGGACTCTGGCCACCAGTATTGTATGCCGCATTTCCTCGAGGGTGCAACAGCGGGATAGTAAGATCTGTAAATCTCCTCAGGTGAGATCAAAAGTTCTCACTAGTTGGGTAAACCCCTTTGAAAAAGTTCAGGATCCTCAGATAAACTTCTCAACTTGTCCTTTGCCATACTTAGATCAGACATCGAGAAAGGTACATGGACCTCTTACTGTTCCCTGATTTCTATCAGGACCTTCTCTCAGAGGCAAAACTGAAGGGGCGGTTGGTTGGTAACTTATAACCGCTGTGAGTGCAAGCTGGGCTAAGGATGGGCCCCTTGAGTGTCTCAGGGTATGAAGAAGAGGGTCCTGAATATGAGGGGAGGCACCTCTTTTCATTCCCAGCTACTCCCCCTGGGCTAATAGCCTTAGCTGGAGGAGAGGCTCCGGCCAGCAGGGTGGCTGCTGAGGTCAGTACAGTGGCTTCCCCTGGGGGCAATAGCTCCTGCCAGCGGTCAGGGGGTAGCTCCTACTGAAAAAGCGGCTCCTAACTGCAATATAGTATAACTCAGGGACCCATTGAGTGGTCACTTTTCTTGGTTTCCTAACTCATATCGTAGGTTGTTGTTGGTGGTGGTTTAGTCGCTAAGTCATGTCTGACTCTTGTGACCCTATGGCCTGTAGCCCACCAGGCTCCTCCGTCCATGGGATTTCCCAGGCAAGAATACTGGAGTGGGTAGCCATTTCCTTCTCCAGGATATCTTCCTGACCCAGGGATCAAACCTGGGTCTCTTGTGTCTCCTGCATTCAGGCAGATTCTTTACCTCTGAGCCACCAGGGAAGCCCATATAGTAGGTTATGTACCTAATCAATATTTTTCTTTTCAATTTCTGTTGTCTGAATCTTTCCCAATCCTGGAGGATATGGCCCAGAGGGGTAATTTGTTGGGACTGATGCAGTCTGATTCATTTCAGACCCAAACCTGAGGAGATGTCTCTAATTCCCATGCTATCCAAAATTCCATTCAAGTCAAAATCCGTCCATAATTTGGTCAAGGATTGCCCTTATGATTTTAGATGCTATCCCTTCCAAGGTATTTTTCCAACCAGGTGTTAGTACCTGAAAAGTTGCTGAAAGGGAATGGAACAGAAGTTATCCCCAGTGGTATCCATGATGAGTGGGGGTTGTTCTGGTTGCAAGCTGGCAATAAAGTGTCAACACTTGTAAGGATCAGAGGGAGGGGAGTAAAAGAAAAAGTTCATCTTGGTGGTCACACAGGTGTTCTGGGGTTAACAAAAGAAAGAAATAGAGCAGGAGTGATTAAGAATGTAGGAGCAAAAACTCAGAGTCGAAGAGTACAGAGATTAATAGTTCTGTCTTGGACCTGCTGCTGGGTGTGCATAAGCATACAGGGTTGACCCACCAGTCAAAAATGAGCAGACACTGGCAGAGCATCCTCCCCAGTACACCTGGCTTATGGCGTCCTATTGGCCCCTTTAGGACTGAGAGTTAACTCTCCACGTTTTATTACCTTATGACTGTCCCTTTGTGACTCGCCAGCTGAAACTGTGCACCTCAGTTTGGGACTTGAACCCATGGTCTTTTAGCTGCGATCACACACCTGGTTTCAGGACTTAATGAAACTCAGGTTCCTGATGTCTCATCACAGAAAAAATTCAGTGAGAGACAAAGTGATAGGTAAGAAATAGATTTGGAGAGAAACATATTCCATAGACAGTATGGGCCATCTCGGAAGGAGAGAGAGAGGCTTTGAAATATGGTTTGGTTAGTAATTTCATAGGCTAATGAGTGAGAGGATTATTCCAACTATTTTGGGGAGAGGGGAGAAACTTTCAGAAATTGGGCCTTTGCCCACTTTTTGATTTTTGATGGTTGCACTTAAAACCATCATGGCACCTGTGAGTATGTCATTTAACGTGCTGGTGTACAGTGAGCATATACTGAGGCTCAAGGTCTAGTGGAAGTTGACTAGCTTGCCATCTTGAAAAGTGTTAGTCGCTCAGTTGTGTCCGACTCTGTGATCCCATGGACTGTAGCCTGCCAGACTTTGCTGTCCATGGGATTCTCCAGGCAAGAATATTGAAGTCGGTAGCTCTTCCCTCCTCCAGGGGATATTCCTGACTCAGGGATCAAACCTAGGTTTCCTGCATTGCAGCCAGATTCTTGACCATCTGAGGATCTATTTAATTCTAATTAGTCTATGTCCTGTTTTCAGGCTATGTCATTTTTTAAACTTTTGTGCCATGCCCCCTTCCCTCCTATTTCAGCACCATGATCAAATCATTCTGGGCAGAAATTTAGCAACCCCACATGACTCCTTTTCCCCTCAACTTTCACAAATAATCAATCACAAATTTGTCTATATCACCTTATAAATTCTTGTTGAATCTCTTGTATTCTGTATCTCTATTGCCCTAGGCTCTCCTCTCCAATTAGCCTTTTCTCTCAGTACTCTTTCAATTATTCCTGTAGACAGGAATATTCCTGTCCATCCATCAGATTTCATTTCCATGTTCTCTCATTGACTCTGTGATTGTGTTCTGAGAACTCTACAGCTTGTGTTTAATTCATATCTATTTCTTTTATAACCCAAATCCACAATTGGGCACTTACAAAAAAAATTTATTCTTACCTGAAGTTTAAGGTGATAATTGTAATCCAAGGTGCTTCTGGGTATTATCCCTTAGGTTCATTATCTCAAAGATAGCCCTCAAATACAAGCTATATAGAATAAATAATGCTTTATAAGGCCCAGTTTTTGGAAAGAGCCCCATTTAAAGAAATGTAGTTCAAAAAAATAAATAAATAAAGAAGTATAGTTCAGTGGGCAAAAAGAATTAAAAAGAAACTACAATATATTTTAAAATTACAAAATACGAGTACCCCTTGACTTGCAATATCATTTCTAAGAACTTATAGAAAAATGACACTTTTACAAGACTGCTTATTGCAATGTTATTTGTAATCACAAAAAATTTGAGACAGTCTGATGTTCCTCAGAAATTAAAGGGTTTAGTCATTTAAGGGAATACTCTATGACAATTTTAAAAAGAATAAGAAAGTTTTTTTAATGTACAGATTTGGGGAGATCTTCAAGATTTATTATTAAGTGGAAAATCAAGGAACAGAATAGTATACACTACCATTTTATTTACTAAAAAAGAAAAGGAAAGGAAACATACAAGGCAAGAGTAGACTAAGGTCAGGTGCTTTATGCCTAAAGGAAAATAACATGGTACCAGAGTAGAAAATAACACAAAAGACTTAATGTAGTTGGTGGGGGCAGGAGGGTGGAGTCTAGGAAAGGCCTTTCAGAGAAATTAATATTCAAGCAGACACCTGCATCTGCCTGTAATGAGGGAGACCTGGGTTCAATTTCTGGGTTGGGAAGATCCCTGGAGGAGGGCATGGCAACCCACTCCAGTATTCTTGCCAGGAGAATCCCCATGGACACAGGAGCCTGGTGGGTTTGCAAAGGAGTCCATGGGTTTGCAAAGAGTTGGACGTGACTGACCAACTAAGCACAGATCATACACCTGGAGGAGGGTGGTTGCTAGTGTGGCTACAATCCAGGGGAGAAACATCTTTGGCCTGTGCAGAAGCTCTTGAGGAGGAAGAGAGTTCAGTGAGGCCAGAAAGGAGGCTGAAGAGACCACAAGGCTGGATCAAAGGGAGGAAGAAGGTGTGAGGTGAGCCTGGAAAGATGACAGGGACCATCCAGCACCACCGAGGCCTTATGGGCCAAGTGATGGAACCTGGTGTCCCTGAGAGCATTAGGAAACCACTGGAGAAAAGTGATATGATCCAATTCATGTTTTAGAAAGGTCACTTTGGCTGCAACTTAACGGGATTTGGAGGGTTGGGGAAAGAGGAATAGAAAATAGTGGAAGCTGAGAAATTAGTTTATTGCAGTAGTTCTGGTGAGAGGGGATGGAGAGTTGAATCAACATATTATTTATTTTTAACTTATTTATTCATTTTTGGCTGCATGCGGGTTTCTCTTGTTGCAATAAGCAGAGGCTACTCGTTGTGGTGGTGTGCGGGCTTCTCACTGCAGTGGCTTCTCTTGTTGGGGAGCACAAGCTCTAGGGTCTGTGGGCACAGTAGTTGTGGTGCATGGGCTTTGTAGCCTCATGGTATGTGGGGTCTTCCTGGACTACCGGTCGAACTCGTGTCCCCTGCGTTGCAAGGCAGATTCTTAACCACTGGACCACCAGGGAAGTCCAAACCAAGATATTATGATGGAAATGGGAAGAAGTGGTCAATTTCATGTCTATTTAGGCGATACATTCAACAAGACTTGACAGAAAGTTGGATGTGGGTAATGAGAGAGGGAGAAGTGTCCAAACACATTCCTGCCATTTTGTTCTACCAAAAAGACTCATTGAGCTGAACAATGTACGTTCAAGCTTAAGAGGTGATATATCTCTGTCCATTCTTAACACCAGCACAACCTTAGCTCCAGGGCAGAGGAACGGATTTCTTTTTAAACAGAAACAATGCAAATGATGTATTAATATCATATCATAGAGTAAATAGATTGTGTGGGTCAGTGAGAATTTAATCATTACTTACATTTTTTTTTCCTGTGGGTAAATAGATTCACAACGACTTAGAGATGAACTTCTTGACCATTATTTATAAGTTGGAATTAACTTTAGAAAGAAAAATAAACAAGTTTTACATTTAGCTTGTGTTTTGCAGGCCTGTCAGAGAGTTTTCCATGCCAAGAGGAGCAAACACTTTCTGTTACTGTATAAAAGCAAACGTGATTATCACTGGAGGTAAGAGCGCAGTCCACGTTACGCAGAGATTTTCTACTTTGCAAATGGTGCTCTCCTTCATTAGCACAGTTACAGAGTTTTCACACACCTGTAGCACTTTACTGCTAACAAAACCTTTTAGAGAATTTTTAAATTTGTATAAAGTAAAATCTATCATTCTTTTTCTTTGTGCCTTTTTGGTTTGGTGGCAAACTTAGAAAGGCCCTCCCCAGCCTGAGAGTCTGTGAAAAAAAATTCTCCTATATTTACTACAACTTTGTTTGTTTTACAGTTTACCTTTAATCTCTCTAGAATCTGTTTCAGTGTGAGAGTGTGAATTCCTAGCCTAGAGCCCATGTGTGGGAGTAAAGGAGTCCTGTAGCCCCTTAGGCTGAATAACTGTGTCTACATGCATTTTTCTGGAGAGAGTCCAAAATTTTATCAAATCCTCAAAAGAGTCCTTGACAAAAAGGTCAAAAGCCAATGGTTTAACATTAACAGAGAAGCAGACTAATGATAGAGTGCTTAAAACTACCAACGTTTAATGGCTCAGATTATCTGCTGAGAGTAAGCGGAAAGATGACAAATGGAAGAAACTTGAGGAGAAAGATGGGAGGACTGAGCTATTCTGCTGGCCTGACTCCTTATCTGTCAAGCTGGGATACTAAGACTATGATGGCTTTCAGCCTGGGCTCTGGAGTCAGACTGTCTAGGAACAAATACTAGTTTTTTTTTTTTACTAGCAAGCCTTGGATAGGTTATTTAACTCCTCTAAGTTTTAATCTCAGGCTTCCCAGGTGGTGCAGTGGTAAAGAATCCACCTGCCAATGCAGAAGACTCGAGACACAGGTTTGATACCTGGGCTGGGAAGATCTCCTGGAGTAGGAAATGGCAACCCACACCAGTATTATTGGCCTGGAAATTTTCATGAACAGGGGAGCCAGGCAGGTTACAGTCCACGGGGTTGCAAACAGTCGGACACAACTGAGCGACTGAGTGTGCACACAAAATACCTTAATGCATAAATGAGTAGCAACATATTAAATCAAGAAAAGGACTCATAGAATATTTATGAGAACTCAAGTTTATGTATGTAAATACAATGATTACAAAACAGCCTTGACAAGAAGAAGCAGATCCAAAGCAGGTCAATCATAGCATCCTGGAAGAAACAGACTGTGATTTCATACTAGAAGAAAGATAGTAAGAGTCAGTCAGTCGTGTCCAATTCTTTGTGACCCCATAGGCTATACAGTCCATGGAATTCTCCAGGCCAGGATACTGGAGTGGGTAGTCTTTCTCTTCTCCAGGGGATCTTCCCAATCCAGAGATGGAACCCAGGTCTCCCACATTGCAGGCGGATTCTTTACCAGCTGAGCCACAAGGGAAACCCAAGAATACTGGAGTGGGTAGCCTATCCCATCTCCAGCAGATCTTTCTGACCCAGGAATCAAACTGGGGTCTCCTGACTGCAGGCAGATTCTTTACCAACTGAGCTATTAGGATATGATTAAAGATGAGAAAGACTCTTAAACTGTGACCACCTGCATCCCTGAGAACATAAACAATCTTCACACGTCCTTCTTTCAGGAGATGATAAAGTGCTCCGGTTGTGGCACCCCAACATCAGTACCAAGCCAGTGGGGAAACTTGTGGGGCACATGTTCAGTATCATCGAGATTGTGACCAATGAGAAAGAGCAACATGTTATCAGCCTTTCTTCTGCAAAGGTAACCAAAAGAAAACAAAAATGAAAGAGAACAATTCTTTCCCTTAAAGTCAACTATTGGAAAATATAGAATACATACAGTCTTTCACTGAAATAGCTGATAGTCAGAGAAAACTATTGTTAATATGGATAAGAAAATAAGATGTCACTGTTCTCTGTTTCTGTTGATATCAACATGAGAAAGAACGTATGTTTAAAGACAAGAGTAAAAGGAATATAACATTGGGAAGGGAGCCATTATTCTCAATATTAAAACATAATGTGGCCCTTCTGTGATCATTAAAGACAGAAAAAATAAGGATTTCTAGACTCAGAAAACAAACTTATGGTTACCAAAAGGGCAAGTGGGTGGGAGAGAGATAAATTAGGAGTTTTGGATTAGCATATACAAACTACTATATATATAATAGATAAACAAGTATTAGATAAACAAAATAAAGGTCCTACTGTATAGCACAGAGAAGGAAATGGCAACCCACTCCAGTATCCTTGCCTGGAGAATCCCTGGAGAGAGGAGCCTGGTGGGCTGCAGTCCATGGGGTCGCAAGAGTCGGACATGAATGAGTGACTAAACCACCACCACTGTATAGCACAGGGAACTATATCAATATCCTGTGATAAACCATAGTGGAAAAGAATATGAAAAACAGTATATATATTTGTATAACTGAATCGCTTTTCTCTATAACAGGAACTAACATAACATTGCAAATCAACCATACTTCAATTTTTTAAAAAGCGAAGAAAGAAAAAGTATTTCTGTTGTTGTTGCTACCACTACACAGTGTTTTAAATGTTCTAAACAAAGTAATAAAAAAGAAAAAAATGACTTTTGACTGTTAGAAATGAGGAGACTGCATATTTGCAAATAATGTGATTGCTGGGAAAATTCAAGAAAACCAGCTTAAAAGTTTTAGGACAGATAAATTCAGTAAAGTGGATGGTTATATTCATGATTGCAATTTATAAAAATAACTTTCTGTGTAAGAACAGAAACCACTTAGGAAAAAATGGTCAAATGGTTAGCATTCACAAGAGCAAAATTGTAT
The DNA here is from genome assembly GCF_910594005.1 of Cervus elaphus. Classification (NCBI taxonomy): domain Eukaryota; kingdom Metazoa; phylum Chordata; class Mammalia; order Artiodactyla; family Cervidae; genus Cervus; species Cervus elaphus. The sequence goes on along the minus strand of NC_057828.1, from coordinate 36,735,831 downwards.
GAAATGCCTAGAAATAATCTTAAAAACAATATTCACTATTAATGTTAAGATAACTATGAAGTTCTGAGGTACATTTATTTAAGAACATGAATGTAGGGACTTTCCTAAATGAGAATATAGTACTGTAAAAGATATTCTGCATCAAATTAAGCTGTGTATATTTAATGCTATTTAGGATTATTTAGGAGCTTCCCAGGTGGTTTTAGTGGTAGAGAACCCACCTGCCAATGCAGGAGATATAAGAGACATGTATTCAATCCCTGGGTCAGGAAGATCCCCTAGAGGAGGGCATGGCAACCCACTCCAGTATTCTTGCCTGGAGAATCCAATGGATAGAACAGCCTGGTGGGCTGCAGGCCATAGGGTCACAGTTGGACATGGCTGAAGCGACTTGGTACAGACAGGGAAGGGTTATTTAGACCTCAGTTTGCCAAATCTAAAGTTACTATAATGGTGTTGACATACAAAAATATCCTAGAAACTTTAGAAAATAAGATTGCAAGATGACACTTTCCCTATCAGATATTAAAACATTTAATAAAGCCTCAGTAAAGAGAACAGCAGTCAATGCAGCAATAGACACATCTATGAAACAAGAGAAGATTCACACATGAGTGTAAATAGGAATTTCATATATGATAGAAGTAGCATTTTAAGTCTGTGAGCAAAAGATGGTTTGTTCATTAAATGTTGGGAAAACTGATTAACCATATTAGGAAAAAAAAGTAATCAAATCATTATTTCATAATTAACAACAAAATACATTCCATATGGATTAAATATTTTAAATGTAAAATATAAAACCATAGTAGTTGTAAAATTTTCCAGAAGAAAACACAGGTTAATATTCATATAGCCATCAGGTAATGCCTATGTATAACATCTACAGCTAAAGGAAAAATATGTGACTACCTAAACATTCAAACTGTAAATTATTATAAAAGCTGTCATTTATCAAATGCTTACCAAGAATCAGGCCCTGTCCTCATTATTTTACATCACAACTTATTTGATACTGGTAACAATCCTGTAATTATCCCAATTTTGCACATGTAAAGAAAAATGACATCTATATACTTACATTAAATAAACTTACCCCCATAAAAAAGGTTAAGACAGATAGCAGAGGGGGAAGCGTGTAACATAAATGACATAAACTGGAATAATATTCTTATACAAATAAAAAAAAACTTCAACAAATCAGTAGGAAAATAGGATGAAGGAAGGAGAAGGGAAAGAATACAGGCATGTTTACATAGTGCTGCTGGGGTTAAAGCTGGCAAAAATTTGGGGGCATTTATTCTAATAAAATAATCAGATAAGTGCCCAGAGATCAATGTAAAAGGACGTTTATGGTGCTATTGCTTGTATTGGCTTAAAAAAGAAAAAAGAAAAAGAATAAAAAGGAAGATAAAAAGGAAAGGTAAGGGATAGGGAGTGAGAAATTCAGTTTCTAAAAACAAGGCTTTTATTCAGTAATTTATTTTCCCTCAGTTTTATTGAGATATAATTGATATATAACACTGTATGAGATTAAGATTAATGTATCATTAAGCATAATGATCTGACTTACATTCATCATGAAATGATTATTACCACAGTTGGTTTAATGAGCATTCACTATCTAATACTGAAACCAAAATATGAAAAAAAATGCTATTAAAAAAACTTTGTAACGAAAATACTTAGGATTTATTCTCTTAGCAACTTTCATATATGTCATATATCAGTGTTAGCTATAGTTATTATGCTATACATTACACCCCGACTGCTTATATATCTTCTAACTGGAATTTGTATCATTTGACCACCTTTCTCTAATTCCTCCTCTGCTTAAATCAGCAATTTATGATATCTCTTGTCACATAGACTTTCAACATCATATGGATGAATATTGAAATGAAAATGTATACACAATGTATTATGCAAAATATAATAAAATAGTATGTAAGATATTAACCCATTTTTAGTATATGTGTCTATCATATATTATCAGGGATGATAGTGATTATGTGGGTAGCAAGGTTGTGGATGGATTTAATTTTTCTTCCCTTTTTGTGTTTTTTCTTTTCTTTCTCTTTCTTGCATTTATATCTTTTTAACAAAAAATATACATTGCTTTTATAATAAGACTTTTTAATTTTTAAAATGGTACTGGAAAGATAGTAAGATTGTTGAGACATAAAAACTAAAACATTATGATGGAGATACCTTAAAAAACTAGGAATAAAACCACCATATGACCCAGCAATCCCACTCCTAGGCATATACCCTGAGGAAATAAAAATTGAAAAAGACACATGTATCCCATTGTTCACTGCAGTACTATTTACAATAGCTAGAACATGGAAGCAACCTAGATGTCCATCGACAGATGAATGAATAAAGAAGTTGTGGTACATGAACACAATGGAATATTACTCAGCCATAAAAAGGAAAACATTTGAGTCAGTTCTAATGTGGTGGATGAACCTAGAGCCTATATTCAGAGTGAAGTAAGTCAGAATGAGAAAGATAAAAACTAAATATACTAATGCATATGTACGGAATCTAGAAAGATGGTACTGAAGAATTTATTTGCAGGGCAGCAATGGAGAAACACATAGAGAACAGACTTACGGACATGGGGACAGAGGAGGAGAGGGTGAGATGTATGGAGAGAGTAACATGGAAACTTATATTACCACATGTAAAATAGATAGCCAATGGGAATTTCCTGTATGTCTCAGGAAACTCAAACAGGGGCTCTGTATCAACCGAGAGGGGTGGGATGGGGAGGGAGATGGGAGGGAGGTTGAAGAGGGAGGGGGTTTATGTATACCTATGACTGATTTGGCTTCCCTGGTGGCTCAGATGGTTAAGTGTCTGCCTACAATGTGGGAGACCTGGGTTCGATCCCTGGGTGGGGAAGATCCTCTGGAGAAGGAAATTGCAACCCACTCCATTACTTTTGCCTGGAAAATACCATGGGAGGAGCCTGGTAGGCTACAGTCCATGGGGTCGCAAAGAATCAGACACGACTGAGTGACTTTACTTTACTTACTTACTATGACTGATTCCTGTTGAGGTTTGACAGAAAGCAACAAAATTCTGTAAAGCAATTATCCTTCAATTAATAAATAAATAAATTAAAACAAACAAAAAAGTTCAGGCCATTCATGTCCAGAGGTGAAGAGACAGCAGAGACAAGCTTTCCAGTTTCTTTTAGATGTAGTGAGTGTATTCAGAGATGTTCTTTCAAGCACCCTACAGCTATACTTGGGCAAAGTACTTAATATCTTTCCCCTCAATTTCTTTGTCTGTAAATTGTAGTGGTGCTTAGCTCACAAGACTGCTATAGAGAGATCATTCATTTAGTTATTCAGCAAGCATTTCTTTCTTGAGTGTCCTATCTGTTTCAGGTACTGTTCTGGGTTCTGGAGACAGAAAACTGAACCAGGCAGTCAGGGCCCTTTCCACAGGAAGTTTATATTCTAGGGGAAGAGGGAGACAAGCAAAGTAACAAACACATAAGAAAACAGAATGATAACTATTACAATGAATAGAAAATACAATAATGTGATATGATTGAGTATCACCTCTGAAGAGGTGACGTAAATGTTGAAACCTGAATGACCAGAGGAACCAGCCCCATGAAGATCTTGGAAAGAAGCAATTTAGACGCAAAGAATGGCAATCCAGGCACACACATACTTTTGCTCAAGCTAGCTTCCTCTTCTCCTTCTCTGTCTCCTTCCCCTCCCCCTTTTCTCCTTCTTCTCAGCAAAAATCATAGATAGGTTTTACACATTTAACATTCCTACACATTACTTCATATAAATTAGCTTTCGTCACATTGAGGTTTAATAAATCACCATGGGTAGTCATAAGCCTACTCTGTGCCTTTTTCTAAGCACTTAAAGTAGATTTTCATCCTTCCTCTGAGATTTGCAGACTTTCCACCAGGATATTATTTTCTTCTGCAACTGGTAAAATTCTTTTTCTAGTTGCAGAGCTCAAGTATTTAATAGCTATGCTCCTGAAGAACTGAAAAACATTGAAAAATAGAGAGAAATATAAATTCCAGTGGCTTTTATTTTACTAACAAAAATAAGAATAATGGTTGACAGGTGACGCTAGTGGTAAAGAACCCTTCTGCCAATGCAGGAGCCATAAGAGGCACAGGTTCAATCCCTGGGTTGGGAAGATCCCCTGGAGAAAGGCATGGCAACCCACTCCAGTATTCTTGATTGGAGAATCCCATGGACAGAGGAGCCTGGCGGGCTGTAGTCCATAGGGTCACAAAGAGTCGGACACAACTGAATCAACTTAGCATGCACGTGATCTTCCCAAGCACAACTCTATAGTTATCAGCGGTTATTTTTCTGAGGAGAAGACATGCTTTTATGATTTATAACAGATTAAAATGAGTGTTTAAACACTGTTATTTTCTTAGATTTTCACTTTGGAAAGTGATATGAAAGGACCCAAGAAAAGGTAAAGCTTAACTAGGCTGTGGGTATGGCTTAGAGCAAGAACAATGTCCTGAAACCAAGTGCCAAGTGGATAACTCCTAGTAAGCCAGAGGTTTGCCCATCTGGCCTGCTGCTCAGCTGGACTTCATCTTATCCATGACTATGTCTAAGATAATGTCTAAGTGAAGATTTTTTCCTGCCCTGTCTCAATTCCAGGCACATGGCTTAGCACATGGCCTCTGAAATCAGGTAAACCTAAATTTAAGTTCTAGCTCTAATAATTTATGACCTTGGGTGAGCCATTTGAGAAAGTTGAGGAGAATAATAGAATACAGGCAGACCTTGTGTTATTGTGCTCTGTTTTATTACACTTCAAGGAAGCTGAGGTTTTTACAAAGTAAAGGTTTGCCACAACCCTGAGTTGAACAAGTCTATCGCCACCATTCTTCCAATGGCATTTGCTCACTTTGTGTCTCTGTGTCAAATTTTAGTAATTCTTGGAATATTCCAAGCTTTTCCACAATTAATACAGTATTAGTTATAGTGATCAGTGACCTTTGACGTTACTATTGTAATTGTTTCGGGGCACCATACACCATGCCCACATAATCGATAGATACTGTTTGTTCTGACTACTCCACCAACTGGCGGTTCCCCCATATCTCTCCTCTTTGGCTTCCCTCTTCCCTGAGATACAATTGAAAATAGAGAGTTAATAACACCACATCGTCCCCTAAGTGTTCAAGTGAAAAGAAGAGTGGCACGCTGAGGAAAGATGTGTCAGGCATCTGTACTTAAAAAGGGCCCTTGTGCCAAAAATGTTAGACTCATGGGGGCTACACAGGGATGGTCTCACATGAAAGCAGCCCTTCAAGATGACAGTGGTAACTGTCAAAACTCATAGATAAATATAAGTAAAATGAAGAAGCATAGGAACCTCTCTCAGTTAAAAGATCAAGAGAATTCCCATGAAAGAACAAACAATGAAACAGACCTGTCTAGCCTACTAGATCCCAAGATAATAAAAATACTGAAGAAATTAAGAAAGGCTATTGATAGAAATGCCTAACAGTATTTAAAAAAAAAAAAAAAAACCAAGAAACTACAAAGAAGGGTCAATTAAAATTAGAAAAAAAATAATTTGCCAAGATGAAAACTGAGCTAAAAAGCCATAAGTAGTAAATTGAATGATGCAGCGGAAAGAGTAAGTGATCTGGTTCAGGAGGGAGGGGACATATGTGTATTTATGGCTGATTCACGTTGTATGGCAGAAACCAACACAACATTATAAAGCAATTATCCTCAAATTAAAGATAATTTTAAATGAAAAGACAACCCACATAATGAGAGAAAATATTTGCAAACATAGTGACTGGCAAGGGGTTAACCACCAAAATATACAAATAGTTTATGCAGTTCAGTATGAAAAAGAAACAATTAAAGAATGTGAGGAAGATCTAAATAGACATTTCTGCAAAGAAAACATACAGTTGGCCAACAAGCATGTGAAAAGATGCTCAACATCCCTAATTATTAGGGAAATGCAGATCAAATCTATAATGAGATATCACCTTACACCAATCAGAATGGCCACCATCAACATATCTATAACAATAAACACTGGAAAGGGTGTGTGGAAAAGGGAACCTTAACTGTTGGTGAAAATGTAAATTGGTGCTACCACTCTAAAAAAAAAAGTAGGGAGGTTTCTTAAAAAATTAGAAATAGAGTTACTATATGATCAGCAATCCCATTCCTAAGCATATATCTGGCAAGGACAAAAACTATTTCGAAAAGATACATGCACCCCAATGTTCCTCGCAGAAATATTTACAATAGCCAAGACATGGTAGCAACCTAAATGTCCATTGACAAAAGAATGGAGAGAGAAGATGTGGTTATATAAAATGGAATATTGCTCAACCATAAAAAGAACAAAATAATGTCATCTGCAGCAACATGGATACACCTAGAGATCATCATACTAAGTGAAGGAAGACAGAAGACGAATATCATATGATATTGCTTATATGTGAAGTCTTTAAAAAATGGTTTCAGTGAACTTATTTATAAAACAGAATAGAGTCACAGATGTAGAAAACAAACCTATGGGTCACCAGTGGGGAAAGAAGGAGCAGTAAATTGGGAGATTGGGATTGACATAAATATACTCCTATAAATAAAGCAGATAACTAATACGCACCTACTGCATAGCAGAGGGAACTCTACTCAATGCTCTGTATGGCCTACATGGGAAAAGAATCTAAAATATGTATTTGCTTAGCTTATTCACTTTTAAAAATGGTGGAAAAAAATAAGATAAAATAATGACTTTTTAAAAAAATAAATCTTTTTAAACTCAAGTTCATAAAGATATCCTCCTCTAAACTTTTCTAAAAATAGGTTTCTTTTTAATACTTAGGAGCACGATGTCTGCATATGTGTGCGTGTATCCATATGCTTGCTACTCCATATCTCCTCACATAGGCACATAGGCCTCAGCTTAGAAATAGATCCAGTCCCTGAACCAGAGGTTGCTTTGCTTTAGTTCCTTCTCAGTCTCCTTTTCCTGAACCAGGAGACCTGCTCTGGGCACTGCCATGGAGTGGTGAGAGTGCTTGGGTCCTGTCTGCCCTGCCAGAGCTGCTCCCCTGCTGGCACTCTGCCCCAGACAGTGCCCAGGCTCTGGTCGGAGCCCACTCATTGCTTTGTATGCCTCTCTTAGTTGGATCTATTCAGTTCAGTTCAGTTCAGTTCAATCACTCAGTCGTGTCCAACTCTTTCTGACCTCATGGACTGCAGCACACCAGGCTTCCCTGTCCATCACCAACTCCCGTAGCTTGCTCAAACTCATGTCCATTGAGTCCATGATGCCATCCAACCAACTCATCCTCTGTCGTACCCTTCTCCTCCTGCTTTCATTCTTTCCCAGCATCAGGGTCTTTTCCAATGAGTTAGTTCTTCACATCAAGTGGCCAAAGTATTGGACTTGCAGCTTCAAAGTCAGTCCTTCCAATGAATATTCAGGACTGATTTCCTTTATGATTGGCTGGTTTGATCTCCTTGCAGTGTAAGGGACTCTCAAGAGTCTTCACCAACACCACAGTTCAAAAGCATCAATTCTTTGGCACTCAGCTTTCTTTATGGTCCAACTCTCACATCCATACCTGACTACTGGAAAAACTGCAACTTTCACTAGATAGACCTTTGTCGGCAAAGTAATGTCTCTGCTTTTTAATATGCTGTCTAGATTGGTCATAACTTTTCTTACAAGGAGCAAGTGTCTTTTAATTTCATGGCTACAGTCACCATCTGCAGTGATTTTGGAGCCCAAGAAAATAAAGTCTCACTGTTTTCATTGTTTCCCCATCTATTTACCATGAAATGATGGGACCGGATGCCATGATCTTCATTTTTTGAATGTTGAGTTTTAAGCCAACTTTTTCACTCTCCTCTTTCACTTTCATCAAGAGGCTCTTCAATTCCTCTTTGTTTTCTGCCATAAGGATGATGTCATCTGCATATTTGAGGTTATTGATATTTCTCCCGGCAATCTTGATTCCAGCTTGTGCTTCATCCAACCCGGCATTTCGCATGATGTACTCTGCATAGAAGTTAAGTAAGCAGAGTGACAATATACACCCTTGACTACTCCTTTCCCAATTTTGAACCAGTCTGTTGTTCCATGTCTGGTTCTAAGTGTTGCTTCTTGACCTCCATACAGGTTTCTCAGGAGGCAAATCAGGTGGTCTAGTATTCTCAACTCTTGAAGAATTTTCCACAGTTTGTTGTGATCCACACAGCCAAAGGCTTTGGCATAGTCATTAGAGCAGAAATAGATGTTTTTCTGGAATTCTCTTGCTTTTTCGATGATCCAACGGATGTTGGCAATTTGATCTGTGGTTCCTCTGCCTTTTCTAAAACCAGCTTGAACATCTGAAAGTTCTCAGTTCAGGCACTGTTGAAGCCTTGCTTGGAGAATTTTGAGCATTACTTTGCTAGCATGTGAGATGAGTGCAATTGTGTGGTAGTTTGAACATTCTTTGGCATTGCCTTTCTTAGGGATTGGAATGAAAACTGACCTTTTCCAGTCCTGTGGCCACTGCTGAGTTTTCCAAATTTGCTGGCATATTGAGTGCAGCACTTTAACAGCATCATTTTTGACTTGAAATAATTCAACTGGAATTCAATCACCTCCTCTAGCTATTTTGGATCTGTAGAGATTACATATCTTGCTTTGAAGCCTTGTTGTTTCTTTCTGCTTTCTCTTTTTAACTTTACTATCTCTCTGTGTTTGGAGAGGAAATGGTGCATCAAGGCACCATACTGCAAGTTCATTGCACTGTTCTGACCTGAACTAGCTCTTTTCTAAAAAAATACTTTTTATTTTATATTGGAGTGTAGCCTGTTAACAATGTTGTGATAGTTTCAGGTGGACAACAAAGGGACTCAGCCATACGTATGCATGTATTCATTCTCCCATAAATTCCCCTCCTACCCAGGCTGCGACGTAACATTGTCAGCTCTAACTCTGATAATCATTATGACAGATTTAAAGAAAGACAGCAGTTAGCTAGATAGATAAGAGTGAGGAGAGGAAACAGTAGATGATAGCAAGAGTATGTGTGAATGTGCAGAGACAACAGAGAAAAAGAGATTTTTGGAACTGGAAGCAGTTTGGTATGACAGTAGCTAGAACAACCTAAGGGGAGAGGGCAGCAGAAAAACGTAGAGGAGAGATGCAACATAATGAGGAAGGGTTTTGTGCTTTCTGCCAGACCAACAATCACCACTTCCTTAAAAACACACAAAAGAAGTAGAAAATAGAATCACTGTCCAGAAAGCATCACAGGTTTCAAAAGACATTCGCATCGATTCACTGAGGTGGAGAGTGCTGGTGTTATTATGTCCATTCTAGAAACAAGAATACGGAGGCTTAAGAAATTTAAATGATGGACTAGAACTGAAACCCAAAGCCTCTTTTGCTTCATCCTTTGTTCTTTCCATGGGCTTCCCTTCTGGCTTAGTTGGTAAAGAATCCACCTGCATTTGGGAGACCTGGGTTTGATTCTTGGGTTGGGAAAATCCCCTGGAGAAGGGAAAGGCTACCCACTCCAGTATTCTGGACTGGAGAATTCCATGGACTGTATAATCCGTGGGGTTGCAAAGAGTTGGACATGACAGCAACTTTCACTTGCACTTTGTTCTTTCCACCAACCACAGTTGAGAGCGCATACACAAACAGTAAAAAGACCACCAACCATGAAGCATCTCAAACAAAACAATAGAACTGGAAACAAAACAGAGATAAACTTCTTTGACACTCCTTGATTTCACTGTTAGATTCTTCCCCTACTTGTCTCTCTGAACCTAATTCATAAATAGGCTCTGAACCTAACTTCATAAATTGTCCTAATGGACTACTCTACTCTGTCATGCAAACAGTGATAAGTTTCAATATTGTAGCTACTCTCCAAACTTACATTTTTACTAGCACAAAGGAAGTAACGACTCCCGGTTGCACAGGTTCTGAGTTATAGTGACCTGTAGAGGGTATACATGTGAGCAAAAGCTCCTGATCACATGATTTTGACATTTTTATGTTCCTGCATATAAGTACCAACCTGCCTTCACAATAGTGAAGTTTGAACTCAATTAACTCTAAGTGTCTTAAGTAAGAAGTTAATACCTCTGTTAACAAAACTACTTATCAAATCTTTATATGTATAAAATTATCACTCATTTATTCAACAAATTTATTTATTTATTTATTTATTCCAATTTAGTGAGTACTATATAATATAGCAATAGGTAATGTATTTAATAATGACTTATGACATAAAAATATTACTTAATGCTGATGCAGGCTAAGACGTGTAATCCTTGATCAAATCACTTTCTTCCCTGAAATTTAATCACAACATAGCTTTCTGAAAAAGAAAAAAAAGAATAATGAAGAATACTAAGACTAGCTGTTTCAAGTGACAAAGTAAACTTGACCTAGTTTTGCTGAATTTGTACTACATTGTTCTATTATATTATCCCAAGTTCTATCTGCGTAACTAACCTAAGTCTCTTTCCTTCCTCAAAGGAGAGCACTAATAGTGTATTTCCCTATAGTCTTTCTCCTTCAGGGCATTGTCGGGACCCAGGGATTGAACCTGCATCTCTTAGGTCTCCTGCATTAGCAGATGGTTTTTTTGTTTGTTTGGTTGTTTTTTTTTTTTTTTACTACTAGCACCACCTGGGAAGTCCCTCCTATATCTACACCATCCCTAAAAACTGATTTCTGTAATTCTTCATTCCTGGATAGGAACTGGAAGGTTCTTAGAAACCTCATATAGTAAGACGTTCTCATCTTAGTCATGAAAGAGCAGTTTGAAACCCTCCACCTGAACTATGCCATGTCTCTACTTTCTAATCTACAGTGTAAAGAGAAATGTGGCTTCAGATAAACTGTTAGTCATAATTAGCCCTTTATCATTCCTCCAGATTCTTAAAGGATAATAAATTCTATGTCTTTCCCCTATCTTTTTTAAGGACAGAAAAAATGTAGTTACTATTGGCAAACTTTTAGTCACTGCTTTTATTTTCTTCTGACATTAATGAATAACAATTGAATCAAGAACCAAATTAAAGTTTAGCAAATGAGTGCTTATCGTACAAATCATACTTTCCTGCAAGTTTATAAGAGCATATTGCAAATTCTGAAGATAGTTCACCTCAAGAGCTTTGAGTAGGGAAAATAAAGTAGAAAAATGGTGACCCATATTCTTTATTCCTCCAGGTTTTCAGAGTATGGGATATACAGACTCTTTCACTATTACAAGTATTCCACGATAGCCAGGGAGGACCAGGAGACATGCAGATTTACTGTATGATATTTGATTCCAGTCATCGCGTGCTTATTACAGGTAAGTGCACTCAATTAAGGGGCTTCCCAGGTGGCACTAGTGGTAAGGAACCCACCCTCCAGTCCAGGAGAGATAAAAGACATGGGTTCTATCCCTGGGTTGGGAAGATCTCCTGGAGGAGGGCATGGCAGCCAAATCCAGTATATTCTTGCCTGGAGAATCCCATGGACAGAGGAGACTGCCGGACTATGGTCCACAGAGTCATGAAGAATTGGACACAACTGAAGTGACTTAGCATGCCTGCACCCAGTTAATAACAAATAAAATCTTGATTTTTTTTTAATCTTTTTTTTTAACTAGCACTTGATCACTGACCAGAAGAAAAACAAAATTAGATGGGGAATTTATAAACTGTGATTCCTCACAATAGATAACTGAATTCAATTCTATTTTTCTATAGCTTTCTATTTTTCTACAGCTTGGTGGATGAGGTCTTGAACCGAGGATGCCAAGTGGTGGCGTTAAAGCTGCTGCTACACATAGGGCAAATCCAGCTCTGCATTGAGTGTTGGAGCAGGAACATGATCCATCTTAGCGCGGCTGCACCAGCGTGCTGAGTCAGCGCCCCTTTTCTTCAGGGAGGCTTTGGCCCCATGCACTCTGGTGCTGAGACAGTTACTCAGTGGGTAGGGTGTTGACCCTCCCACCTGCCTTTGCTTCTAGACAAAGACCAGTGAAGAGAGAGGATAGGGTTCTGAATGACAGAACCACCAGCACTGATGCTGACAGATTTTTTTTCTCCTTTTCCTGCTGCCCCTGATAAACATGCTTACTAAGGAGACAAAAGACCCTGTTAGGCATTTGGGTTGAACGTTCCTCACATGCATATCCTCAGAAGAAGCTTTAGAAGAAATGAACAGTATTAACAATAGTTCCTCCTTCTGTAACACCAGCCCAGATTGCATTTCCTATTGACCACCTTCTCTGAGTTCCTGTGGGATTAACAGGGCAGAGAATGATTGGTGCTATGACTGCCCGTGGAGAATATGAACTATTTTTAACTTTTAGGTGTTTTCTGGATTAGAAGTGAACTAGAACTTCATGTTTGATGGATAATTTTCTACCTTCTAAAACAGAAATTAACTCTAGTTGTAAGCACCCCTCATCTATACTATCTCCTCTAAGAATAACATAAAAACAGCTACAAACAAGTTTTCTCTTAGTGCCCCAACTTGCATGTTTGATTTACTAGGCTCAGCATTTCCATCCCATTTATCATCAGAGTAACTAAAGCCTCAAGTATCAAGGCAAAAGCAAAAACACAAAAGACAACCATAAGATCAAAATTTCTTCCTAACTTTATGTAGTGCGGATAATACTCTTACAACAATATAGAGCTCTGTGTATTGCTTAATCTCTAAAATCACATACATCAGTGTGACATCAGAATTGCATGAAGCTTAGCTCTCAGATTTTAATTTGTGCTTTTGTTCAAATGAAGCAGCCATAGTAATCTTATAAACCCCAGGGACAGCAACACCACATTATAGAGTATGCTGTTGTTACTGCCACCGTTGTTGTTTTTGTTACTCTAATAAGACAACTACCATTTGATTAGTTCTTCACAAAGTGCTTTCATGGACTTTATTTCATTTGATCTGCACAACCACCACTGAAGTAGGAATTATTGTTCATCTTATTTTATAAATGATAAAACTAAATATTAAATATTTCAGCTGACTAGTATAAGGACGTTAGTTGAGATATACAGGTGGGATTCAGTACCAAAGTTTCTGACTCCTGGATCTACTTTCTTTCTCTGTATTGCTTTGTTTCTATACTGCTAAATTGTGTATCTAGCCAAACGTGGAGTGGATTGCCACTTATTTATAAGCATATATAGCTTTGTTGTCAGTTCAGATAAAATCCATTACAGTCAGTAGAATATGAAGGCGCTCCATGTATTGTTTGATTATCTGGTTACCACATCCCTCTCAGATTTCCCTGTTGTATTTGAATTGAAAAATACTACCAGAAGAGCCTCCTCCATTCTCTTTACGCATGAGTAGACTTTATCTTAGAAGTCAAACACTTTAGGAAAGTTTTCAGTAACTCTTGCTGAAAATTTTGCTGCAATTGAGATTTCTATGGAGAGACTTGAGAAAAAGAAGAGCCAGCCTTTGGTAGATTAATCTCCACACCAATGAATTAGGGAAGAAGTTTCATTTCTGTTTGAACTGGAATGCTTTGAGATCCTTATGTATATTTCTAGACATTACACTAAAACAGAATACATAGTTGATTTTGAGAGTTAAATCATACTTGCAGTTTATAGGATTACTGTAAAAGCAAACCAAATGCCCTGATGAATGGACAAGGAAGTTGTGGTACATGTACACAATGAAATATTACTCAGCTGTAAAAAGGAATGCACTTGAGTCAGTTCTAATGAGGTGGATGAACCTACAGCCTATTACACAGAGTGAAGTAAGTCAAAAAGAGAAAGACAAATACTGTATATTAATACTAATGTATAGAATCTAGGAAGATGGTATTGATGATCCTACATACAGGGCAGCAAAGAAGACACAGACGTAAAGAACAGACTTTTGGACTCAGTGGGAGGAGAGGGTGGGATGATTTGAGAGAACAGCATGGAAACATATACATTACCATATGTAAAATAGATAACCAGTGTGAGGTCAGTGCATGAAGCAGGACACTCAAAGCAGGTGCTCTGTGACAATCTAGAGGGATAGGATGGGGAGGGAGGTGGGAGGGAGTGTTCAGGATGAGGGGGACACATGTGTATCTGTGGCTGATTCATGTTGATGTATGGCAAAAACCATCACAATATTGTCATTGTTCTCCAATTAAAATAAACACATAAATTTAAAAAATGCAATTAAGAAATACCTGCTCTCCATCTAGTTCACTATGGAAATTTGCAAATTAATCTTGTTTAATATTGTTGCAAGCACTGGCTTGCAATCATTTTCAGGCACTACCTTTAATAAGACCATGCTTTGTTGTTGCTGTTTAGTTGCCAGGTTGACCCTTTTGTGACCCCCCTGGACGGTAGCTGGCCAGGCTTCTCTGTCTATAGGATTTCCCAGGCAAGAGTACTGAAGCGGGTTGCCTTTCCTTTTCCAGGGGATCTTCCTGACACAGGAATCAAACACTCATCTCCTGCATTCTGTAGGTAGATTTTTTGACCCCTGAGTCACCAAGGAAGCACAAGATCATGTTTATAGAGTGCTTTACTATTCACTGGTTGAAACAGCTTTCTAACACATTTCAATCACTAAATGGAAGTTTTCCATCAGCAAAAAGGTGGCCATCATCTTTATTACTGTACACTAGATAATGTAGCAGGCACTCTGAAGAAGGAAAAAACTAGATTATAAAAAGTAGGAGAATAGCGGTCACTGAAAAGAAGATATCAAGGAAGTCCAAGTGCCCTACACTTGAAAATTAATGAAGCCCAAAATGAATGCTTTTCTCTGGCTAAATCATATTTGTTTTATTAGTCAAAGATGTTTTTGAATAAATGAATGTATTTTTACCTCATTCAGTCTCCTAGGCATTAATAATCTCACTGATCAGCTATTTCCAAACACAATTAGTTGAATAAAATGCTTCATGGTTCAAATCTCCTAATATTTGTTATTTATGAGATTCTTATTTCTGTTCAAGGATCTAGTGTTATGGACATGTATCCTTTAACTAGGATGATACAAGATACAAAACAGGTCCCTCACACCCATGAACGAGAAATCAATGTCATGCTTTACAACAAATATTTTCACCAAGTACTTACCATCTGCTCTGAGTCCATAATTAAGGTGAGTACATATTGACTCTTCAGGAAGAAAAAAGCAGAGATAGAATTTTCTCTTCTTATAGATGCGTCTTTGAGTGATTAAATAAAGGTAACGGCATATATGATGGAACCTTATGTTAGAGCTGTTTTTAAGCTTTCATGAATACATGAAAAGTAAGATTTTTGATGCAGCTCAGACTGCTTGCTGTTAGGCTACAGGTTCATTTAAAAAATGAAGCTATTCTTACGATTAAAACTGGAATTTTAAGGGAAATATGTCAAGGAAAAAAGCCTAGTGTGTGCAAAAAATTTTTAAACTGAGCTATAGGAAAGAGACTGCTAAAAAGAAGGGAAAGAAATGTATAGATGCTTACTCTAACCCCTCCAGGTGCGGGGTATGTGCCTGGTGTCTTAAATCCACAATCTTGTTTAATCCTCACACTAGTTCTCTGTGTGAAGTTCCATTTAAAGATGTGGAAATTAGGATTCAAAGATCAAGCAACTTGCCTCAGTTCATGTAGCTAGTAAGCATTGTGGCTGGGATACGAACCCAGGTTTGTCTGGTGAATACCAATGTCCTTTCCTCTGCAATCCTCAGGCCATGTCATTAATGTGTTCCCTAGAGGCCAGAGTTCTGGATCATCCTAACTGTATTTGTATTTACGACCACTGACTTCACCTAGCAGTGATGGCTGGAGGTGTTTGCCTGAAGTGTTTATCCTTTTATTTCATGCATGCTCTCCAAAAGCAGACATAGGGAGCAGGAGAAAGCATTTCTCAGAGACTCCAAATTCCCTCTCAACCTTTGACCTTCTGTGCTCATCTGCTGGAGATTTTCTCAAACCAAAATCTCCTAAGTTCATGTAATTATCAGTTATTTCTAATAATGCCTACAGAATAAGTAGAGGGAAACTAAAACCCGGGTGTCTTCATGAAATAATGACCTCTTAAAGGGAAAGTGTCTTCCTTGCAAGGTGGGGAGGGGAAACGAAGACATCTGGGTGAGTTTTCATACCTGACTGGTTGGAGACAGATCATACTTCAGGCCAGGAAATGGGTGGCCCCTGAGACCCCTTCCTGTAGTGGTCCTCATTCCTCATTCTCCCTTTAGGACCTCATCTACACCCAGGGGAACACAGAGGTTAAGAGCATGGGCTTTAGGCCAGCCTGACTTTATTCAGATCTTGGCTCTGCCACAGCTCAGTCAATGGCCTTCTGTTATCTGGTCTCCAGACCAGTGATTACACCAGCTACATCTCCTCCCACTCTCCTTCTTTCACTCCAGCTGCAACAACTGACTTTCAGTTCCCTGGAGGAACCTGTGCCCCTTCCCATCTCTGGGCCTTTGTTTATGCTGCCTCTGTTTCCAAATACCTCGAGTTCAAACTGTGTTGCCAGTTCAGTTTGTTTACTGGAAGTCTAATAGACACCTGAAGTTGGCAGATCCATGAAGAGAGAAAGATTCAGATAGAGACTGCAGGTCTCATGCTTCTACTGCATTTCTAAAGAGACAGTGATGATTTTTGATGTTTCTAGGCTTTCTGATTACACCCAACCTTCTCTGAAGTCTCAGCCTCCCCCGCCCTTCCTCCCCTGTTCTCTCTGTTAAGAACTGGGCCCATGTCCTTCATCAGAACACTCCTTGGAAAGGTCAGTGAGCCCTTTCCTCAGGTTCTCTCCGATTTCACACTGTTAACTGTAGATTCTGTCCCATGATCTCTAGATAATTTGAATGAATGACAACAGAGAATACATTCAGTTTTATTTCTTTGTCCGCTGACCTCCTGTTACATTTCTTGCCTGCTGCTAAGCTTGCTTCATGCTGAGAGTAGCATCTGACTGCTTCCTAAATAGACAGGGGCTGCCTGGAACAGTTGTGGCTTGTCTCATCCCACCTACATATATTACAGAAACACTCTGGGGTAGCACAGTGACTATTAGACTACATCTTTTAGACCTTTCTTTGATTAAACCAACATTCATGGCAGAATGCTGGAAAAGGTGTTAGGTATGCCCTGTGCCAATTTTGAGGCTATTTTTAATATTATAAAACTGATGAAAACTGAAGATCTTAGAAGTATTTTATTGTTCTTTCTTGTAGGTATGGGAACTCGAAACTGGCCTCCAAATATACCAGATTTTAGACCCTCATGGCTTCAATGTTGAACTGACTGCTGCAGCTATCAATGAAAGTGGATTTCTTTTTGCCACGGGAGCATATAATGGTCAGACTAATATCCAGAATATGGCCCCCCTGCTTTAGTGTCCCAAGAATTTGTTCTAGGATCTTGTCACAAGTTGTTTGGGTTAGAGGGGAAGCGTGAATCGAGCTGGAATATGTAAGCATGCCAGTGAGACTGCTGTGCCTGACTTAACAGTGCTGGGCTCTTCTCTAATGGGCATTAATGTCCTGATATTGATGTTAATCATAATCAATACCTTACTTATATAGATGCTCCTTATATA